>NC_041812.1:15100035-16564737 GCF_900964775.1 Scleropages formosus | reverse complement strand
CAATCGGGCTGCCCGCGGCCTGGGGTGAGGATCAGAGGCCAGGGTGCGCTCTCCAGCGCCGTGTGTGCCGAGCGCGTCGGCGGGGTGCCCGGCCCCGGACTGATGAAAGCTGTGCCGAGAGTAGCGGGCGCCTCCCGACATAGCCCCGCCAACGCCCCCGCGCCTCACCTCCGCTGTCCGACACACCGGGCCTTTCGGCACGTTTCGGCAAGCCTTAGCATCCCTTCCCTTCCGTCTCCGGCTCAGACGCTTGTTGCGACCATCAGTCATGCGCGCATGGTTTATTCATAACTTTTTCCTACCTTTTGTGGCTTGTCTTAAACTTTAATATCAGCACACAAATTGCAGTGCTGCTTGGAAGTGTGTGAATCCCTAATATACC
Organism: Scleropages formosus; assembly: GCF_900964775.1. Lineage (NCBI taxonomy): Eukaryota > Metazoa > Chordata > Actinopteri > Osteoglossiformes > Osteoglossidae > Scleropages > Scleropages formosus. The sequence goes on along the minus strand of NC_041812.1, from coordinate 16,564,355 downwards.
GCTAACCGGATATTCGATGAGAATCAGTCTTTCTCATATAATAGGTGTGCAATGATCAATTCCATGTGTTGCTTTAGCGGAAGTCATGTGTGTAGTAGGGGTAGCGCGGGTGCAAAAATGAGTGAACCCCAAGTTGCGTTGGTCAAACCAAGGAAGTAGAGTCAGGTGTTTAAATCGTAATGATATTCAAATTTTCCATTGTAAGATGTTGATTTAATTAGTTTATTTGAATATTTTATAAAAGACACAAATGACCTATCTATAGAGTTCACATAGTGTATTTTCAAGCAGCACCATTTGTGTATACAGTGTGTGTGTGTGTGTGTGTGTGTGTGTGTGTGTGTGTGTGTGTGTAAAGACTAACAAGCCTTTGCAAAAACGATTTCCTAAAATCCTTACTTGTCTGTTGTCACCGTCTTTTCTTTGAAATGATAATACTCTTACAGTTGAATTATTAAGCTTATTAATGAAATTAAAACATCAAAGAAAAGGGTGAAGTTGAAAAAAAAAAATCAAGGTTTTATTTCCAACCGCTCTCAGGGAAAAAAATTTGTACTCGGGCAAAAAGCTTAATAAATCCAGTCGTCGAACCCTGTGCGCAGCAAAAGTAATTTACAGCCATCCGCAGTCGGAGAGCACCGCGCAGTCATCTGGCACGGCTCACCGCACCCATAATTCCTGAACATACATGCGGTTAGGATATTGCCGTTAAAAGCTGCGCTGCCCTGAGCGGAGGCCCGATGCCTTGGCTGCGCACGGCGCCCCGTGGGCCACAAACACAAACGCACGCCCTCAAGGAGCCCAGACCGGCAGCACGAGTCCTAATCGTCTTCGAGTTTCGCCTTTGGCTCCATCGCATGCGATGTGTCACCGCAGCCCCCCACGCACCCTCCCGCTCCTGCGGATGGATGTCTTTGAGAATCGATTCCCCGCTACATTAACTGGTGCGGTAATCAATTATTAGGCTGTTTTGGTGAAAACAGAGACCTATTAAAGGAATTCTCATGTCACAGTTGTAGGGATCCAATGTCCGTAGCGCAACGCGAGCTTTGCTGCGATTTGTGTCTTCTTCACGCTGCTGTTCTCCTTTATTATTATTGTTGTTATTGTTATTATTTCGCCTCCGGTAACTGATGCGAGAAACACGGCGGAGAGGAAGGTCTCCCTTTCTGCTCTCGTTTCCATCCCATTGGCCGGACCAAGTCCCGCCGGGGGCACGGTGTCTCTCAAGTGACGCCGGAGCAGAAGCGTGTGCGCGGCGGCTTCCGATGGGGCTTCTGCCACTGGGCCTGGATGCAGGATTCGGGGACAAGGTGAGCCTTCCTGCAAGGTGTCCTGCAAAAGAAATTCGAATGAGCATGAGCGAAACGTTTCGCCGCTTTAATGAGACGTATCATCTTCACTTCCACCTATTCCTCTAAACATCTCTTCATTCGCAATACGCCCTGCGCAAATATTTCTGTATTAATCCAAAAATCTACAACTAACCTGATTTTTTTTTTTTTAAAACCTCTCCATGAGTTCTTTTTAACTATTATTTTAATTGCAAATTAGCTGCTTTGATAGGGATTAATTCCCTCCAACAGAACGGCCTTTGCATTTTCCAGATTTCGCCAAGTTCTCCGCAGAGCTTGGCGGAAACCATCTTCGCGGTACGTGCCGTTCCGGGAAGCGTCTTCTCTCCGCAGCTCGGCTCGGAAAGCGGCCGACGGAGAGGGCAAGGAGGACACCTGCGGACCGGCCTCGGTTCGGCGCGCCCTTCCCGGAGTTCCCTAGAGCGCGACACCCGCCTGGCCATCCACAGCTCAGCTACACATATTCTTTCTGCGCAGACCCATTCCGAGTGTCGTGTTCGGAAGTTTCTACCGCTGTTTATGTTCACATCACCGTGGTATAAATAACGGCTCATATTTAACAATGGAAGAGTATGAAGACATTTGGAGCACTCGGTGGAGACCAGCAGTTTCGACTGGTGCATGTATTTATGTAGGCACTTAGTTTGCTTCTCAAGGCAGTTGCCAGGCTTGTTGGGGTGGCCGTGGGGGGTGCTGGCAGCTCACAGCCCCTGCGCTCGGGGGGTGGGGCAATGTATTCCGTGGCCTGAGGCAAGCAGCGGTAGCCCTGGGCTAGGACTGGGGCGGGGGGAGCTGGCTGGGAAGGCGGTAATTGGAGGCTCCGCGCCGCAAATCGGGGAGAGGAGGCCAGGCTTTGTTCCCCCCACCCCCGTGCTCAATTAGACAAAAAGGAAAGGAGGACAAAAACAGACATTTGCTAATTGGTCTCTTGCTGCTTGCTCATAGATCCACGCGCATTGAGGTTTGCGGTGTTCCAATATTGCTGGATCTTCATCTAAACACGTTGCGTGCTACGCGTCTCCGTGAAGCGCTCACCTGAGAGCCCGCAGGTTAGCAGGCTACACGCGGAACGCTTAAAGGCACCGATAATGAGTTCCCCGTGAACGTGGGGCCTAGCCGTGATGTTTTGGTTCGTCCTGAGAGCACATCACCGTCGGCAGCCACGAATTCGCTCGCCTGCCGCCCGTCCGCGTGTCCCGCACTCGGCCGGTCGGAGAGACGCGCCGCGGCTCTCTCCCCAGCCCCCAGATTGCCATACGCTCGGAAACCCGTCTCATCTAACCAAACGTCTTCGGTTTGCGTCTCTTTTTTAGAACGTAACCGACGTCTCATTTAGCTACGCGTTTGGTTAATTCATCTTTAAGTATGTTTGTTTGCGTCAAAAATAGCTACATTACATTGCCAATTAATAGCCCACTGACATGAGGCATGCCGTACGTATAATTATATTTCCTCTTTAACTTAGCGTGACGTAACATTTCAGAGAAATGAATGCAAATTTGCAAAAGTTTAGTCTCCCGTGATCTTGCTACAGATCAAGCACATTTCTGACTGAGACTCTTCGTTCAGTATCTTCGAGTAAATAAAGAAAAGACGCAACGCCGGATAGGGTTCAATAAAGGAGTTGTACCGCACGCCTCTTATCAACGAGTCCCTTCATTATTAATTAAAAGGACCGTAACGTAGAGTCCCTCGTACGTTCACGTGCCTTCCTGTGCATCCACCGCTCCTGAACACGGTGATATTATAACATCTGTACAGACACGGATAACATTTCCGAGATTAGAAAATAGTGGGTACATTGTCGAGGATGAAGAATGAAAAACAAAGCCGTGAAAGAAATCAGCAGAACGATGCTTCATATTTTTCACTAAATGGCTCTTAAAAAAAAAAAAAAAAAAAATCGTGATGCATGCTTTGAGCATATAGGAGACAATTTGAAGCGCAGCATCATTTTAGAGGAAGTAAATTGGTAAATTTCAGTTTAATTGTAGCGCATCTAAAGTAATTCTCGAAATGACACTGACAAAGTGTCTGAAGCTGTGTGTGTGTGTGTGTGTGTGTGTGTGTGTGTGTGTGTATAAATTCATGTGACCATCAGGATGAAGCTTAATGATACTTTTATTCAGCTGTTAGCACGAGACTTTGGTGATGCACGGCGGTTCTGCTTCTGCACACGGGTAATAAGTGTCTTTCAAACAATGCGCTCTGTGCAGCTGCTACACTTTGCTGTGTGTTTTCAGATCATCATTACCAAGGGGTTGAGACAACAGCGCCGTGATTGCTACGAGCGCTGACAGCCTCGAGTCATTATTCTCCTTCCCACGAACACGGTCCCATTCCTCCGGTCCCTGGCACTCGACAGCGGTGCCTTTCCCACGATGCGGCACCGATGGGTCGCATCTCTCGCAGACGAGCGGCGACCGATAACGCCGACCGGTAGACCGCGTCACCTGGGCAGGACTCGAACCAGAAGCGCCGGCAGGGGGCTGGTGAGGATGAGGATGTTTGGTCTGGGTCAGCTGGAGGATGACACGCGCAGGCTTTCATTCCTAGTCAAAGACGAGCGGGCGAAGCCTAGCGGCACATCAGTGGCAGGCTAATTGGGCCCTGGTGGGCGACGTTATGGCACCGTAATTAAAACAAACAGGATCCACCGACTCAGCCGCTGTACTTTCTAAACCTTGATCACAGAGCGCTTGGTTGCTATAAAAGACCTGTCTAATTACCTTGGGTCTGAAGGGTTTTTTATTCTTTTTTGTCCTCGTGTAATTAATTCCTCTTTTTAAAACCATTTTTAATCACAAATGAAAACGGAAATTCGCCTAAGCGCTCGAGGACCATTTAGAAGTCGGTAATTAGTACGTCTGGGTAACAGGACAGCGTTCTCCTGCTGCGGGGTTCAGTGGAGACAGGAGTGCAACGAAGGGGTGACCTCTGCACAGGCCGCCTTGCTCCAGACTGGCACGGAGATGCCGCCGGAGCACCGCCGGCAGGCGAACCCCTGGCGAACCCATGGCCTCCCAGGCCGCAACGTCTGCATGGGCATCCTTCTCAATTAGTGACTGCTTTACACTTGGAGCACCAGGTGAGGCCAGGTAACGCCTTCAGTGGATTAACGAGTAACAAGTTGGAACGAAAACGAAGGCCGCTGTCGGGGTCATGGTATTGTTGAGGAGAGCACCGCGGTGCACTTATGTGTCATGGGTTGCATTGCGTCTTGTACATACAGTAAGGCGGAGCTTGTGCACCCTTTGCACGTCTAATACAGGAATCACACGGGTTTTACATGCATTTTGCACACTGCAAGACTGCATAAGACTGCGCTTAGCTGGGTTTAAATTTACCTTGCTCAAAGGTAAGGCCTGATTCCCTTGCATTCATTTATTTAATTTTCTTCTTATTTACTCTTTATACACATGTAAGACAATATTTACGTACTGCAATGTACATGTATGTAAGACTGCAGACTGGCTCCTCCCTACAAAAGTAATGGATTCCTGAATTCTAATAACCCTAAGACATGATTATGATACATTTCAATAGTAAAAATGTTAATGCATTCCTGTACCTCAAAATTGAAGCCTCTTTATGGTAGAATATCAACAAGTCCCCTTGAAATGGGCACAGTTACTTCAATAATTAACATTAGTTATAACGCCAGGCAGATCTAATTAATTAATTGCTCTATAAAACTACAGCTGTCAATCTGCAGTTGCTCAGCTCTTTCGTAGCTGTCGCACACCGCACACTTAACACTTACCAACAAAAGATGCATACTGTATGAATTCAGCCTTCGATGCAAGAAAACCAGTCGATAAGATTAAGACAAATGAAATCAATGCAAATAAATTCACACTCACCAAATACTGACATGGTGTCTCACCTGTCAGCGCCTAGGCTGCTCAGCTGGACGTGGATTGGATCCCTACTCAGTCTGTGTGGAGTTTGCATGTTCTCCCCGTGTTCTCCCACAGTCCAGCCATGAGTTTCATGCAAATTGGTGGCTCCAAATTGGTTGCTCTTATTGTGTGTGTACAATGCTGCTTGAAAGTATAGAAGAACCCTGTAGGGATGGTCATTATTCTTGTACAAAATGTTAAAATCTAAATTTTAAACTTATAAAATGAATGTGATTACAATGATTTACACACCTGATCCTACTTACCTACTTGGTTTAATCAATGCAACTTGGGGTTCACTTTATTTTTACACCTGGACTACTTCTGTTTTTCTACTCCACACACAACCTCCTCTAAAGCAACAAATGGAACTGGTCATCGCACACCTATTATGTGACATGAGAAAGACCGATTCTCATTAAATAACAATTCCATGGTAAAACTAAGGGACAGAAGGGGTTCACATACTTTTAAGCAGCACTGCATGTGTACATGTGGTCAATTGCACTGCTGCAAAGATGGGTAAAGAATAATATTGTATATATTGTAATTCTCCTTGGATAAGTATGCCAGCGAAATACTGGCAAGTCATTGTGTTTTTTTAAAGAAAGCATCCTAAATAAATAAATGTAAATGTCTTGTGCCACTCAGTTGTCAGAAGATGCCCAAAATTAATCTCTCTCAAAGTTGTATTTTCCTAATTTAAATGGACTTGTCTCAAAGCATGTCTGTATTTACCTGTTCATTCTATGCCTAAGATGCTGTTCACAAAGGCGTTAGATGAAGGATCACTTTTACATTTGCTGCGTAGTAGACACAGAGGCTGTAATTATGCATATAATACACATAGTAAGAACATGTTCAAACCTTAATTTACTCACACATTACATGCACTATGCACAAGTATTATGACATTGACATAGTCATTTTTGTACTGAACGCCCACACGCGGCGTAAGTGTGCTTTCTATATACACAAGACATGTGTATAAAGGGTATTTAAATCTGCATACATGTACTACACATGTGTAACACAGTATTTCCATAGGTGGTCTTTGGTGCTGCCCTCTGTGTGATGGAAGTGGGGGAAACAGATGGCAGGGTAGGCAAGCGCGCGAGGGAACGAGGGCTCGGAGCCCGCTGACGAGACAGCAGGACAGGCTACCGACAGGCTACCGACAGGCCCGATGTTACCCTGGACGGGGAGCGCCGCCCAAGTTGCCAGATCAGCACACGTCAGGGCATCTGACACCGCAGCTCTCAATCTCTTAAGTCCATTACATAACAGCAAGGAAAAGACAACTGCTGTACTTTGTATTAGTAGGATGTTTTGCTGCTGTGTTATAAAGTATTAGATTGCACTGCTGTTATTTTATATTGCATCTACTTTGATATTCTTTAAACCAGTTTCCACTAACATAATGTAATCCTTTGCCTCTGAGCATCACAGCAATGTACTGCAAGGCATGGGATTCTACTGCAAGGCGTGGGACTCTAAATTGATGGAACAAAATAATAATTCGGTGGATAAATGAAGCATAAGGTAAAGAAATTTAACAAAAGAAATAAAGTAAAACGCCAGGAAACCCCAGAAGCACCAAACAGTTTATACCCTAATGCTGACATCGAACCCTAAATGCTGACAAGTCAACGTTAATGCAACATATGGTTACTGCTCGCTGTCGGCAGTTTTAACGGAATTTCTATTCCATCCTAAGAATTCCCACCATTAATTTCTGCCCATTGAAAATGCATTACTACTTCATGCTGTGTTTTCTCATATATTTGTCTGAAAATTTGTTTACGCGTGCATTGGATGTGACAGAATTCAGTACGTCGAAAAGAGATGTCCTGGCTGTGTTCTCGATAAAAGGCTATCGATACTAAAGACTCTACGGTCACCTATAGTCCAGCGCTGTGGAGAATCACGGCTTTTTAAATCCTTTCGGGGAGGAAGAAAAAGCGGATCTGTGCTTGCTGTGAATGATACCTGATTCCCTGGGGGCGAGCACCTGAGCATCCGCAGATTCATCAAATCAAACAATGTACTCGTTCCTCTGGAGGACATGAGTCACATCGCGTTATATCAGTGTTCATTAAAACGAGATCCATGGCGAAATTATTCTGTGTATCGCAGCCTGAGGAGAATGCGGTGCTCGTATTAAAATGGAGATTCGCGGGAGTGTGGGGACCGTGTGAAGAATAGTTAACAAAGGGTCTGCTCACACCCATTTCTCCTTGATTTCAGAGGTTCTCAGCTATTCAGGGCCTCCGATCGAAAATGCAGGCTCGCTCTGATGAGATCGTCAAGGAAAATAACTGAAAGTGGGAATATTATAGTAGTTTGACTTAAAGATCCTTGAAACATGATGATAGACCTGAATTGGCTTCTCATAATGTAACTACTTAATTGTCAATCACTATTGAAGGCCTGATGAGAGAATTTCAACTTAAAGCAGAACTGTGTTGCCTTATTATACTTTATTTACATTTCTTCGCGAGGCATAAGGAGGCTTGACACATCAGCAGTGTTTCATGGAGAAACTAAACTTTTTGCTGTGCGTCACTCACAATGTCCACATATCCTCCTATTATTTTGCAGAGGGAAGCGTGTGCAGTCCACGTGAGGTCGAGCGCCGTGCTCCCGCCTCGGTCCAGTCGCCCGGGGTCACCTGGGGTCACCTGGGGTCACCCGGCCCTACACCTGTGAACGCACCTGTGAGTCGGCAGCTCAGCATCCAGCAGACGCGCGGTTCTCTTTCGCCGCAATCGCAAGACCAGGCCCCAGCCAGACTCGGGAGACCAGTCGTGATCCTAGCTGTTTGGATCATTTCAAAGCTTGCTGAATATTGCAAGAGAATTGGTGGACTTTATTAATGTGAGCTGTCCCGCTGAGAGATTCATTTAAAGGCCAGTGATTTCATTTAAGCCCTAAAGGCTACCTGCTATACCTTATACAGGATCCACAGCAAGGAATTATGGTCTTCGCTTCCAACTTTCTGCTGCACAGCATAGCTGATTTATAAGCGTTGGCTGAACACCGTAATCTAGCATAATACCGTGTTTTTACAAGTCCATTTGAAACCTCCGGTGATGGTCTCATTTATATTTGCCTCGGTCACGTCAGTCATCCCATCAAAGTAAAGCTTGCAGGATTTCGGATGGAGCTGGAGCTTTAGAGAAAAGCGCCTTTTACCAATCATCCAACTGTCTGATCTCAGTCTTTCGCAGTCCCTCTTTCTGTCTAACTCAGCAGTAAGTGATAATGAACGAACAAACTAAATAATCGAAATTCACCAGCGCACATTATTACCGAGGCATCTCCGAGACGCTAAGGCGCCGAGTACCTTTGTGTCCCGACGAACAAATATATACAGGTGTGTTCCTCAGCGCACGAGATTCCCAGGAAAAGGGCTCAAGGATGGAGGTCGGAAGCCCTTCGACGTCGGCGCTGCCGTGTAATTAATGGAACACGGACGGGGAAGGTGGCGTTTGTTAAAACGTGTTTCCGTCTCCAGTCCCTACAAAGAGCGCACACCTGCGGGGGGAGGGGGTGTCGCGCCGTTGCTCCGATGTTCACCACTCCCGTGCCTCACGGTTTGATGGCCGCTTCGGGGCCCAACATCACACAGCGGCTGCTGAAAAACAGGTTGCAGGGGTCCTGGTGCACAGCCCGCCGCCGGCGACGCCTGGAGGGCTACCATGGAAACAAGGAGTGTGACAGGCTCTTGGGGATCTGCCACAGCTGCGGGCGCTTCCCCCTGACAGGCGGATGAAGACATCACTGCCACGTCGCGCGCAGCAACAACAGCTGAAGAGCAGCCCAGCCAGCACGGACCGCTTTGAAACGGAAACGCCGTCCTCGAGCCGGGCCTGCGCGCGCATCCGGAGAGGGCACGGCTCCTTTCTATCGTTATTCTTCCTAGCAGGGAGGAAATGAATAAAGGTAAGTTGCTTAGATGCAGATCAGCCACATCGCTTGACCGCTGCAGATGGAAGAGATGTTATGTGCTCCGTATCTGTGCCAGAATGAAGTCATTTCCCTAGGCAAGATATTGTCTCCCACCTTTCCCCTCCAGGTGGCTCTTCGTTTAGGACACACGAAAGAGCAAAGTGCACGTGTCGGGGCCGTCGACGTGACGGCGAGGAAGCGTAAGCTCGTGGTTGCTGTGACCCCCGTTGAATGCCACTGATGTTATTTACCCTAGTAACAACTGTGCAGCTGACAGCAACAGACTCTTCCTGGAACTCCTCGAAAGGAGCCATGGGCGCTCCTCCACATGCAGCCCCCGAGACACCTTTGGCATTATCAAAGACAAACAGGTGGTAGAAAGAAAGTGTCGCGTGAATATGTCATCCTGGAAACGGCCAAAAATCCTATTTTCCAATTCGATTTCGTGTACAGCGCGAGCATTTGTGACCAAGCGTTTGGGAAAGAGGGTATACGTTGCTTTGAACGCACGCTTCATATGAAACCCCTTTTATCTCGGCGCGCATCAAAAATTACAACGGCGAATTCCAACCGGAGCTGTGAAGGTCAGCCGAAAACCTTGCACTAATAAAATATTAATAACGTTGCATTTGATCGTGCTGGCGAGTGTCACCCACTCTTATTAGGAACTGAATTATTAGACATTAATCATGTCTCACTTAGCTCCTGCTTGGCAATGGGCTCTTCGGAGGTGGCGAGCTGACGATCGCTTTCCCGCGCAGGAGGGTTTAATGCGTTTCTCATCTCGGATGCCGCTGGGCTTCGTGGAGCCGGGGCAGAAAAAGCATTAAAGTTCTCCTGTGTGCGATCGGCGTCCTCCGAAGCGCAGGGTCACGCCGACTCCTCCTGGCTCCGAGGCGATCCCCGGTGGCAGCTCCTCGGAGGGCCCCGTGATGTCTCTATAAGCCTGTCAGAGAGAGCGCCTGCGGCGGAGCTGCGTCCCTGTGAGCCCGCGGAACTCCCCCCACCCCTGCACTCCCACCAACGCTCTTTCGCCGGGCGGAGGAGGAGGCCGGGTCTGAGGAGCACCGAGGCGCTCGATACCGCGGTCCGTCAGAACAAACTCCCATCGCCGGCAACCGGGGCTCCGCCACGCAGCGGGAGCCAGACAAGGTGCGAGCCCACCTTGTCTATTTTTACGAAAGCCTGCTCGCTCATTTTATAAGCAGCTTCATGAAAAACACGCACAAACTTTGATGAGATGCATCTTCTCCACGATTACCATATTTCCAACAGCAGACGAGCGTAAACTTTCCCTCAGTTTCTCCCAGAAGTTGAGCCCTGCGGATGCATTAATGTAACAATTATGATGCGAACCACGCCGACCCGTTCCGGCTCCCTGAAACACCGCGCTGCGGTGCGGGAGAACCGGACACGCTCTTCACAGCGGAGTCACACGTGATAGAAACAAACCAAGAAGTGCCAAGTAACTGGATTACAAGTACTGAGGACCATAAGGGTGGCTTTTGCACAAGGAGGACAGATAGACATGAGATATGAGCAGTTTGCATACCTTCAGCAAATATCCCTTAAATTACTTTGCGTTAAAGCAGGAAGCCGGCCTCTCTTGTTTGTGCCGTATGCAATCTTTTAAACATGCAAAATAGTTTCAAAGTGCAAAGTTAACACGCACAAAAGAACACTGCTAGTTTACAGACACATAAAAATTCAAGTGTTATCAGATGTAACCCTATAGTTATGAACACTGCACACGATTGGTCATTACTATTGCAATTTAATAGGGCCATACTTAATTAAAATTATGCATGCTACCACTCTACATCCTTTTAAAAAATGTGTTACACAACAGTACACAAAGATCAAGGATTACTTATTAAAGCAGATATAACCTTGTTAGAACATGAATAAATAAGAAGATGAAGTAGAAGAGGCGCACCGAGTATTGTTTGCCTTCGCCGGGGCCACTGTGGCACTGAGAAACACTTGTGCACCGAGACGTATATAGGGCCACTAGGCGTGTAGGTGATTTCAATGGGAACTCAAAGCTGCAGAGTGCACTCTGGGAGATGGCTCTCATCCGGACCCAGCTTTTTGTGTTCGGCGGACAACAAAGCGCAGATGAGCCATTGAGTGTGTTGCGCGTAACAACCAAGGAGCGTCTGTGGGGTGGGAACCCATAGGCTTCTAGTGACAGGGCACGCTCTGCTTTCAGATGTGATCCGTCCACAGTGTGGTCTGTCCTGTAGGAACTCAGCTGCTGTTCTGTACTGAAGCAAAATCAGTTGGCCACCCTTCACAGAAAATGAGTGCAAATGGATGTGTTTAATATTACAGCTTATTTTGTCTTATTTATAATACATTGCTAGTTTGCTGTAAATGAAGGATGAAACCAAACATGCATTACAATAAAAATGTACAAAAATCTAAAACATCTGTGGAAGAATAGCATGCAGCCACTTTCATGAATACTATTTAAAACAGATAATACACTGAGAAAAGGAATTAAGACCCCTATTTCCAGAAAACTGGGTTGGAAATGTTAAGGACATCAATGATGAAGGAAGAGAATGCAATATAACACAGATACTCAGAGGAGTTGTCAAACAGTTGTATAATAAATTATGCATGTGGACCAGTTCATAAGTACTGTACATTTAAAACAGAGAGTTTCTGAAATAACGCCAGACCCACTACCATAATGTGCAAAGCAGTTTTAAGCATTCAGTGTTATAGTGGACCACCTTTAACCATATTAAAAGTACATAAATAATTTATCTTTAAAAAGAATTAGACCAAGAAAAAAGTGATCAATTGCTTAAGAATTCCAACAAAAATATGCCTTAAGCAGCAATTGTACTTTATCGATCTTTTTTGCTATTGTTGCACACCTGCTGCCACAACAGCCAAAACCGTCACTGGTTTTAAGACCAAAACACAAGTAGCTTTGTGGCCACATGGTTTTCAGGATAACACAAGTCTAAGCGATAAGAGAAATGAGGCACAGCAAACATGACTGCAGCGACTCTCATGCATAGTGTTCCTCTGGGGCTCTACCACGGCTCCCCCGCAGGGCGGTCTTCCACGCTTCGGGGAGCCGAGGTGATGCGACAGGCCCCGCCGAACACCCCAGAGGATGTTCTCGCGCCGGTTTTGCTACCCCCTTGCTCGTGATAGACGGTCCACATTGACAAACCCCTGGGTGAGCTGACAACGGGAGGGGGCTCATGGGGAGTGGGCACACCTACGGAGCACACTTCTTTTTCCTGAGCGGACTCTGGGTGCCGGTTGCCCTGGCCTCGCTGTACTGCACCTGTGAAAACAAACGGAGGCTCCGGTTAGAGGCAGGTAATCCGAGCCGGGCAGCGAGCCCCGTAATGGCCCCCCGAGGACAACATGTGTGGAGGAAGCTGAACGGCGCTTGCCAGTAATGAATCATTTTTTAAACATGGCCACAGCCGGGATTAATCACAGGCAAGAAAGATGGGAAAAGTCAAGGGTTCCCCAACAGCAGCTCGTCTACAGCGCTCATATTGGAAGCAGACTTTCGCCGCTGAGGACATCCGTGATGTATAATCGCTCATCGTGAGTTGCGTCGTTTCAAAGGGAACCTTGAGAAGCTGAATCCGAGGCACATCTCACCTCTGACACGTGCGTACTGGGTCTGAGAGTCTTTTCTGCACACAGTTCAGAAGTTCTGCCAGGCCTAGACCTTCTCCCATTTTCACCTGGCCTTCATGCTTGCCCTTTTCGTTTCGACAGCAGGACAACATTAGGAGTTTGTTCCAAACTCGCACGGTTTTATTCATAGCAGGCTGACGTATTTCATGTGACTTCGCTAAAGAATGCCTAACAAGAGAAACTTCAAAAGTGGCTGTTATTGTACGAAAAAAGTCAAAAACATCATGATTACTGGAATGCCTTGTTATACGAACTTTTATTTTTATGAACAGTTTATCCTCCACGTAAAGAAAAATAATCAAAATCCAAATGTGTGATAACATCACAGGAAAATGAGATCCAAAGATGAAGGACTACAAGGTTAAGTGATCCGATAATCCGTTCGTTGTCAAAAATCGCTTATCCCAAGCAGGGTCACGGCGAGCCGGAGCCCAACCCAGGAACACAGGGCACGAGGCCGAAGGGGGAGGGGACACACCCAGGACGGGACGCCAGCCCGTCACAGGGCACCCCAAGCAGGACTCGAAGAACCCCAGACCCGCCATGCAGCAGGCACTGGCCGAACCCTGCCGCACCACCGCAGGCCCCCACGATCCGATAACGTTCATTACATTTTATAAAAAGATTACAAAACAGCTGTAATAAAAAAAAATAAAATATTAAGAACACAAAGGACTGTATTATTTATACATGTTACAACTGGAAAAACGCACAAGCACGGGCTGTTAGTGCAGACTGGGCCCATCATTGGTCCCACTGTTTCCATCCTTCACACAGACCCATGGAGCTCCTCCTGGGAACTACAGGTAGCTCAGCCACCAGTAAAAGTAGTAGCTGCAAATTAAATTAGGCAATTTAAGAGGGTGCAGTTAATAATATCAGGAGTGTGTGATACAACACTTGATGAACAGCTGAGAACTTTGTCCCCTCCAGCGCAGGCCCAGTCTTCAACACCGAGAAGCTCTTCGGGAGCAATGTAATAGATGTACTATCGTATACGTGATCATTTGGTGTCTTAGAAATACAGTCTATGGTTATGATAACTACGATAAACAAATACAACAATTACTGTGCAACGAACCCCTGTATTGTACAGGTATGACATTTAATATTTGTAATCATGCCAGTGATTTGACCATCGAGTCACCTGTGCCACTTGGGGAAAGTGTGCCGGTAAAGCACCGCCGCTGTACTGAAATGTACTACGGTAACAGTCGGCATTTTGGGGAGCGTGAAAGTAGCGCTCAGCTAGTCAACTGAACTGAAGTAGCTGTCAGCAGTGAACAAAAATACGTTCAACATATATACTGTATATATATTTAAATTATTAAATATTGCTATTCGGTTTCCAGTTTGTTTTATTTATTTTTCACAGACTTGTGTTCGACACTTTAGCTGAATGAAGGTAGAGATTCCACGCTAATTATTTAGGCCTGATTAAAATGGAAGGAGGGAGAGAACAAAGAGTCTGCCAGCTGTACCTGAGCGGGAAAGACTCCTCAGAACTGACAGATGCTGTGTGTCGGAGGATAGAGGAGCAGCCATCAGAGGCTCCTTCTGAAGCTGCCTTTGTAGATTCCACACAGGCACTAATTACCAACTTATTTGTGCTGGAAGGCTGGAGTCGGCTTCAACTTTTGTTATATCTGCCTGTTTGTGTGTTGCAGAGTGCGCCTTACTTTGTGGATGCAACTAAAAACATGATCCCCCAATATGGCATTTGCATATTTTTTGTTGGAATGCAAAGTAGGACAAAACATTTAAAATGTACATCCTGAAGTTACTGTCAGGTATGCCCAGTGTGTGACAGAGTCACTCCATAAGCAATACTAATATCTTTCCATTGTTTTCTATTATCAAATGTAAACAAGGTTTTTCAAATCCCCGACAACGTGTCCCAGTGGAGAGCATGCATTCATGAGCCTGCGAATATGTTTACTGCCTAATGTTGCCAGCCTGCAGCGGCCAGCCAAAACGCTGCTCTCTGAAAGGCCTTCCTCTCCGCATTGACAGAAATTTGGCAAGCGGTCTCAGGGGGGACCACCTCGAGTAGCTCGGGGATTAGAGGCGGGCGGACCGTTTGGGACGCCGCCCGGCCAATTTCTCCCGAGAGCCTGCGGAGGAGAGCGGGGCTCGCGGGTGAGCTGCACGCTGGCCTCGCTCCGTGCTTGGGCAAGCAAACGTTGACTCCCTTTCACGACCATTACCAAAGAGGCACTTTTTGAGCTGGCAAGGTCCGGAAGTGTGCGATGCGAGCGCAAACGACACGTCCGTCAGCCGCATATGGCACGCAGCGGGCCCACTGCAGCCCCCTAGTTCATTAATTGACTCCCCAGCCTGATGTGACAGTGGCGTGCTCACGGCCTTGGCCGACACCGACCCGGAGACGTCCATTTTGACGGGGCTCCTGGCCAATTGTGTTCTTGGACGGTGTCGTTTAATCACGGGCAAACAGCGATAATAATGGGTGACAAGTCTGAGGGAACCTGGCTGGACCAAAGTGTGCGCAGGCCCCATGTGATCCCCAAAGAGGCCCATCAACACACACGGCTACATGACTAGGGTGAGGTGCTTCAAAGCTACAAATCAATTAGCAATTCCGCCAAGCTAGGGAGGAGGCATTTGCTGAACACGTGGGAATTGCGTGCAAGCAAACACCAAAGAGGTCTATGGAGAATCTTCCTCTTCTTACCTTTTGAACATCAGAAGGAACTCTCCGGAGGAAATCAAGTACTTCATTATTATCGATGGTGTATGGGTTCCGCAGCTTCTTGGTGAATTTGTGAATGCCTGCAAAAAGAGACTCCGTTATTAAATAGGATATTCAGGTAATAATGAAGTGTCTTTCAGAAGAAATCCATTTCAATCACCTGCAGTCCGAGTGAAAGCACAAAGTTTCAAGTGTCACTGGTGAAAATGATGAAAGAATGCGGTGGATCTGGAGCAATCAGACAGACTGACTAGATATAAAAAAGCACAGGTATAAATAAGCTACTGAAACAGAACAGTTCAACCACTGTCATTTCTCTCACAATAATGCACATTTTTAACCCATTTGTGGACCACAAACGGCTTTGGGATACATCCCATATAGATCTTGTCTATGTCTACAGGTTGCCGCCGGGCCCATGGGTTAGTTACGGAGCCGCCCTGCTCTCTACTTCTCCCTACAATCAATGTGTTTGCCCTTTATTTAAGCCTTTCCTCACTGCAACATCGTCCTCTCGGTCCGCACCCCTCCTCCACTCACCGCACCCTTTATCAACGTTGCAGTATCTTGAGCAGTAATTATAGATCTTTCATGCCCATAGACACAGGAATATTTTGAGCCTTTTCTCCCACTTGAGCGGTAGCTCTTGGCGGTTGAACGTGTAGCTGCCATTAGGAACAGAGACGCGCCAACTTGAAAGCTGTGCCTCGGAACCGCGTGGCTAAGGGCACACGGAGGAGGCGGTTTGATGGGATCGTTTAATACGAATTGGCTATCGACCGGATTTGAGCCTCGGCGTCTCTGTGGTGTTGTAGGCAGATAGATGGAGGAGCACCGTCCATACCCATCCCCCCACCCCACCTCACCCCACCCCACCCTACCAGCAAGATCACCCTGCAGTCGTCTCCCACCCCCTCCTTTTGACTCCTGGGACAGCTGTCTGCCTCTATACTGCTACTGCAATTAACAGGGGGGACAGGCCAGAAAGCCACTGGATGACATTGCCTGAGGAAACATGTATTATGTTGTACAGTCCATTCCTCTTACTGTTGTACACACACCCCAGGCCATGTTACGGTACAGCGCAACGTGGCATATTACTTTGGAATTACCGAATTGTCGGCACATTGGAACTGATGGGGCTGCACATTTTAGTACTTTTTTTTTTAAAAAAACAGTGTTGCTTGGTTATATACTCTGCCCTGTTTGCTTTTCTGGATTAAATAAAATAAGTAATCAGAGGTCATCCGTGATGCTTTGTGTGTAGCTGTTAATGGAGAGCTCCTCTTCGCTTTACTTCAATCAACGCGCAAAGGTTTTTACTAACAATAGCAGGCCGTAACATTAGAGTCTGAGGAAATATGAACACTACAATGCAAAAAAAATGGAAATGTTTCAGAAGCGTTTGCAATTTAGGAGCCAGTTCTGCTTGTTGAGGCCTTTGAATTGCCCTCAAGTGAGTTCTGTTACTTTTCTTGGTCAAGCAAACTATTATTCTCTCAGCCAGGGTGGTGATGGCTATAGCGCAATCCCTGTAGGACTGGTCAGAGCAATACATAAATTACGAAAGAACCCTATACAGGAATCTCACATGTATCTCCAACACCATCTCATGGCCCATCCGCCCCCATCAACCTGTTGACAGAAAACTCTGGGAGTTGGGAGTTTCGCGACAGCGGCAAAGGCACTGGCGTTGAACACAGAAGCAGAGAAAAGACAGAAGAGCACATCGCCTAGTGCTGTGGTGCAAACCATTCTTACCCCAGATTAAAACAATGTAACGCAGGGGGATGAAGTAGGCAATAACCGTGGCCACAAACAGAACCAGACAGGCCAGACTGGATAAGAATGGCACGGACCAGTTGAAGGTGCTGCAAGGAAAAATACAGACAAGCAAATAAAATTAAGCAGTCAGCTGAGAGTGAGGACTATGCTTATGGCTTATTTCCAAAATTTGTATGTTGCTGAATCTTACAGAACTAAAAATTCCACAAGTAAATTTAACGGGGAAAAAAATGACATCAACTTATCTGTTCTGTGTAACACTGCATGTTGTTTAACACATTCAATTCACAGCTCAGTCATGTATAATGTAAGGAAGGAGCAGAAGCCACCATACAAAGGGGTCCACTGTGGGTAGGGCTGAAAACCAATGTTACACACACAGTACCACCTCAGCACTTAAATGCCAAACAGAAAAGAAATAGCCCGTTTCTGCTCTTTTGGGGCTGCATGTTTAAAATACCTGAAAATTAAGTGACTCAAGGATAATATATTTCATTTTATTTTTCCATAAAAGTAAAAAGGTCAAAAAAAACTATTTTAACAATTTCTGATCTAGGAAGAGTTGTGAAAAATAAAAAATGTGTTAGAAAATTCAGTCAATAAAGTGTGTGATATCAAGAAAAAAGAGAAACATTTCTCATGTTTCACTGGTCGTCACCACAGGGAGTATCAGGATGCAAGATGTTATACAAGTAAGAACCCAATAAACTTTAGTAGACGTACTGTAAGTGACTATAAGTGTGCAAAAACTGTGCTGTTTTCAGGAATTTTCCCTTTGTCTAAACAGCTGTAATATCTTTTTTTTTGCTTTATATACTGCATTACGGTTTTAAATCAGGTTTAAACAGGTGTTTTAAAAATATAAACTGTACTGAAAAACAAAACTGTTCAGTTCGGACGGTTTGGCCGCCTTCCCACGAAATAGTCTGATATAGGAAGGATTGAGTGTATACAAAATGACCGGGTTAAAAAGATCCAAGTCCAACTTAGACAGAGACATACGATACCAGCATCATCATATACATTCTGTGAAGCAGTGTATGCACTATTTTTAAAAACCTTCGCTGTCCTTACTTTTTAATCCTTTCCCCAAAGCACGCAATTTCCTCCAGAAGGCTCTGAACGGTCACCACAATTTCTTGAATCATGTGAATTTTTTCCATCAATCCTCTTCTCTCGGATTCCTAAAAATAAACAGGCAACTTGTGAGAAATGTCAATTGTTTGGGAATGCAGACAGACCGGGGCTTTATTCTGGAGGGCTGTCAGGACTAATTTGTCAGCTGAATGCCCTGTAATGAGCACAGACTCCCTATGCAGACCTGCCTTCCGAGAGCAAGCAAAAGCGGGCTTTCAGATTTACCTGCGAAACGTTGTCGCGAGGGTAAGGATTTCACAATTTCTGTTCCGGTATTACTATTATTATCATTATTGTTCTAGCCTACTATTTAGGAACAGGCATATAGAGTGAATATCCATATGAAGCACAACAGAAGATGAAATGGAGGAAAAATACATATTTAAAAAAAGGCTACTCTGAATGGCAGTAAGCAGGCAGGTTGTTCTGAAGAATTCCCAGAAAAGCTGCGCAGAATCCACAAGGGGATCAGATCGCAAGATATGTAAAAATTTATTGATACTAAAGGAAACTGCACATTAGGTAGGTCCCCAATTGTGCACAGGGCAAGTCCTCTCTCCTGCTGCAACTCTACCCCTCCTCAGAGCAACTGCCCATGATCACACCTTCCAGACCATAGCCGACCCGCACTCACGGAAAACTGCTTGAGGGGTACAATGTCTCCTGCTTACACCATTCTGCACTCCTGATATTAATTGATTCATGTATTTATGACTTGTCTTAATTTCACTGGGTCACATTAACCCAAACCCAACCCGATATGTCTTCAGTGTTGTTCTGTGCATTATTTATGGGCAGTTGTGTTGCGTGTCCTGGGTTTGGAAGAGCTCAGTGGGACGGTGTAGTAAATGTTTCATGCTGATGAATTACAGTGAATCGAACAGCAAACTGCTCAAAATATGGTGTGCACGGAAGTGGGTTCTTAAACCACCCAAAAGTTCTAGGAGAGACAGTGACATCAGGACTGGTCTCTGTCTGGAGTACATAAAGGCAGAACTCCTACGCAGGGAGCGGGACATACTGTACATGGATTAGTGCAGGCGAAAGGGGCCAGAGATCCTGCACATGAAAAGGAGGAAATAACGAAAGGAATGATGAGAGCACAAGAGAAGGAAAGAAGGCGGTGAGAGGAGGGGGGTTGATCTGTCTGATGTTCTTTGTCATCCTTAGCCTGGAAGATATGCACGAGTTCCTGCTAAGATAGGACGCAGACTCCTTGTCGTGACAGGGTCCAGGCAGAGCCGTGTCAAACTCTTGCCAGCTAGCCCGTGAGAACCTCGCTAGAACGCCAGCAGGACTCCTCTCGTAAACCACAGCTACAGGAAGAAGACAAGTACCACTGCAGGGCCCTGGGCGGACCGCCACAATCTTGCTCCAACCTCGACTTAGTAAAATGCCTTCGCTATAAAGATCACACGTTTTGAGACTGCACCGTGTGAAACGAGGATATGCAGACTTTCGGCGCTTGCTTTGCCTCCCCTCCGTAGCATCGGTGCCTCTGCAGCATACGAAGCTACCGGAGCGATGGCCAAATGAGCAGGAGGAGGTTCCCGGGGCTAACTTCTCAGGAAAACAGCAGCACGGTGTTTACAGCAATAAAGAGTAAGGCGCAGGCTGTTTGGACTTGTTCTGAGCCTCACATGAGAAGAGTACGAAGAAGGGAGAGAACTACCGAGGGAGGAGAGTTTAACTGCTACCAATATGCACATAAGGCAAGCTGTGTCAGAGATTCCTTCTGAAAGATGAAAAACAACATCGCACGCCTTTCATGTTAATAAAGACGGAAGAATACAAACACAAGCAGGCGCGGTGTCTGCGTCAAGGAGCTTTCAGGATTATTCCCACTTATCTCCCTAGCCACCTTTGAAGTTCTCCATCTTTCGCTGGGCCCGTGCTGCAAATCTCACATTGCTCATTTGATTATTTTAATCTTTGCGAATTCCTTTTCTTGCTCCTTGTTTCATTACTCCTAGAAAACAAAATATAAAGCAGCTCCCTCAGAAGTAGGAGGGGTAGGCATTAGTGGGGACAGACTTTCAAGAGTCACTAGAAAACTGGTGTCAGATCATATTTAAATTCAAGATAAAATTATAAATGCAATCTTGTAAGGCAGCATTTTTAACTAAGGATTTGATGTGAAGTACAAAGGTAAAGAGGAACTCTCTTTTCACATGGTTAATAGGCATAATCAAAATGCGTAACAAAAGCTCAGTTAACATTCCTTTAATTTGAGTAAATGGCATCAAATCCGAATGTCCTTTGTAAAACAGATGTGTGCGCATCTTCCAGTGACTTATTTTATGAAGGAAAAAAAAAGTGGCACCTTAATGAAAACCTGCAGCATTTTAACCATCGGTGATAATATCTTACTTTTAGAGGAATGTGACAACACATAGGGATACTACAGTCCTGGAGAATGTTACTATAAGAGGTCTACTCAACTCACAGGTTCAGACTTATACGATGTTCCCTCTGTACTTCTGGAGAGAGTCACACAGAGATGACCCCGTGATGGCGGGATGCTGATTTTCCTTAAAAATATGCATTTTTTTTTCCATTTAAATGCTTCTTCCTTTCAGGTTAACTAATGGCGATGTAAAAGGGTAGGAAAATGTGCTCACAGTATTACTGGTGACCCACTATAATTCATACTGAACAACAAAAAGAGTAACAGGGTCCATAATAAACACTATATTTAATTTACATTTATCTCATTATAGCAATCTCTTCTGAAAAACCGTATCATCAATAACAACATAAACATCCTATCATGCCGACAAGGTTTTCACTAAATCATTCTTTATTCATATGAGTTTAAAATGAACTTGAGCAGAATTTTAGTCACCACATTTAGTACTAATCAGTGTTTAACCAAAAAACATTATAGAGGAGACTATGATATGAGAGTAGGAAGGGTAAAGCCTTACTGTCTGATCTGCTTTCACAGTGTCACACTAAAACTCTTATGCCAGCCATTCCAACAAACAGGTTCAAATTAAAGCTGACAGCTTTAAATATACACCGGTAAGTGGCAATTAGGTAATTGATATGGGAGTTATTGAATTTGTAGAATAAAATATTACTTAGGTGAAGTACATTCATGATGGAAACTGGCAGAAATAAAAAAGAATTATAAGGAAATATACAGAAAATTGGACAAAAGGATGAGGGAAACGGAGAGGGGAAAACAATTGTATCCTGTTAGCATTGTTTGTTCCAACATGTAAAACAATGAAATATGAAAATAAACTATATTCATAATAACATAGCGATATAATGCTGATGCAACAAACAACCGTGGCAGATATTCATAAATAAATTGTGTGATTCTCGTGTCTTTATTTTCTATTCAAACATAGAGAAATAATAACCATTTCATTTTGTTCTCCCAGGCAGAGCACTGTCCTCTTACAGCCCTTTCAACAGTTATTACAATCCCTGCACTGCTAAGCACACCCTTATGTTCACATGCACATATATCATAATATTTTAATACGGGAATTAGCTGCTCCTTTCAGACCTGATTTGGAAGGAGGGTCTTTTCTGTAACCCGGGGAGTTCCTCGCCTTTGGTCATCAGTACAGAATATATTGAGCACATTATGGATATGAATGTGAGGCTCAGGCCTAGGGTGGAAAGGTCATTGCTGGGGGGCTTGAAACCAGTACCTCCGTTCTCCACTTCCCAGTCATAAAGCAGTAAGAGGAAGGCGCCTTGCCATTAACCCCTTCATTACAGGAGCCGCAAACAGTAATGCAAAGGCAGCCGGCCCCATAGTTACAGTCATTGATACTGTACTGTGTCTCAGCAGAGTTTCTATACAAAAATAGTATCTACATGGGGTCAAACATTAATGCACAAATTGAGAAAGATATCACTCTAAAAATTTACCTATAAAAGACAAGTAGTGTTTGATTAAGGCTCTGCTGAGCTTGTGAACAGTATGTAGCGTTAGGCCGGACATGTCATGGTTGAGGAATGGGTCTGCATGCTGAGGAATCTGTGATAATTGTCATCGGTACGTGCTCCTGTTGTAAGCCATGCCGGTTTTCACATGCCATTTTACTTGTGGCAGTTTGATTTTTGTGATTTTTAATTGCAGTCATGAGACTTCAGACCACCGCGCTCACTGTAGTTGCAGTAGCAGACTGGTCCAGTTGAGATATTAGTGCTGCTCTCCGTTTATTTGCACACTCTTGTGTAAAATACTGTGTTGTATGTGAGATGCTGTGCTCGCTTAGTCACTGGACTACTGTCAGGTCAAGGTAGCGGTGGACCGGATTCTACCCCAAAAACACAGAGTGCAAGGTTAAGGACAGAAAACCCTGGTGTGGATGCAACAACATCACAGATTTTTTGCTGTAGTCTTGTGTAATTTCATCTAGGATTAATAAAATTCTTTTCTTTGTCTGTTTAGAAAGCTCTTTATGATATGTAAATTTATATCTATAATGTAGTATGAATGACTGCAGTTCAGTAACTAAGAGTTTATGTGGTTTACCACCAATAATAATTTAATGAATCAGAAAATTTTCCCCGGTTCCTAGTCAAAAATTTCAGCATCCAATGTATTGCTACATTCACTTAAACACATTAAATGGCAAATTACTTAAGCATGACTTATTTCATTTTTCCAAATACTATCTATGCCAACAAAATTGGGAAAAAATAAGAGGACTTTCTTTTCTATTATTTCACTCTAGCTATGAATAAAAGAAGAAATGAGAGGTTAAAAAAAAAAAAATCAGCCTTCAATTAAAATTACCTTCTCGTCATCTTCTTCATCATCACCCAGGTCCATGTGGTCCTATAGAAGAGAGACTAGTATGTAAGTGTAAGGAGTCGTTCCAAGCACCATTCTAACTTCTCTCATGAAACAACAGGGCGCATGGGCAGCTGGGCCTTTTGTAGCACTGAGATAATGGAAATCTGCACTTGTACATGCAATCCATGGGAAAGAGGCCCGCTACCGCACAAATGTGGCCTTGTGGTGTGGACCTTGCACAAAGGGAAAGCTACGCCACAGAGGCTGGGCTATGCAGTAGGGCTACAGAAAAGCAATCTACAGCCTTCCGAGAACAAATTCAAAAAACACAGATACAGGAATGCATTTAATCAGGGCTGCTGTTGCCCAGATCGTTTTACATCAAGTCATCCTAAGCCCTGGCAAACCACATTGTACCACCACCCCACCCCCACATCCCTACAGCATGATGACCCTGGCTTGTGGATGATCATAGCTAGACCAAGCAGGATATCTGGGTTGACCCTAGTTTTAACATTGCCCCAAGACGATGCCACTGTCATTGGTCTGTGACAGCCACTTCAGAAGAATAACATCGCAAAGAGGTAGCAAAAGGGTTGTGTCGGAGCCTGCAGGGGGCAGGTGTGCGCTCTGTAATGGGGTGGCACAATACAGTGTGTGCCCTCTTGGTGCAATGTGCATGACATCGATTTACAGAGTGTGAAATCTTAGCAAGATATGGTGATGTTTCCGTTGGGACAGAAAGCAGCCAAAACTGTGTGTGGTTTCCGTTTTTGATCTCATACAACATTTTATGGTATACAGAATATGTATAACTACTTGCAAGTAACGTAGCAGAGCTGCCATCTTGCGATGAAAGGACCTGGGTTCAAATTCCAGCTTTTACTGCGGTACCCTTGAGCGAGGTACTTACCATGAACTGGTACAATAAAAATTAACTTGCTGTATAAATGGGCAAAATCACTGAAAGTAGCTTAACACCAAGTCACTCTGGAAGAAAACATTTGAATGAATAAATGTAAACACAGCTCAATTTAGATGGAAATAAGAAGCGGTGGCGCTTTGCGGGAGGTGTGCATGTCGGGCCTGGTCCGAGCTGAGCGGCACTCACCAGATCGTGATTATAGCTGACCTTCCCAGAAGCAACCTGGAAGTAGTTCCAGGCGATGAGCAGGAGGAGGAAGAGAGGCAGCATGAAGAGCTCCCAATGCCACACAGTGAACAGGAAGATCTGAAATGACAGAGGACCGTGGGGCCTGTGACTTTCACAAGCTCTGAGATATATAGGACTTCACAGATATGATTCACTGGGGTTTCCTCTCTCAGCTCTTCAGACAAACAGCAAGGGTTTGCTCTATGCCAGAGTGGCCTACAGTCCTGTCCCTTCACACTCTGTCAAGTCTCAGATGCTACTGGTGGGGAACAACTGGGTTGTACAAAACCTCCCAAACACAGACTCCACCTGCCCGGTACTGTGCAATTCTCAGGAACAGGAAGCCAACAGCACTGGCAGTGCCTTCCAGATGAGGACGCGTCTCACCTGTCTGCCTGCGACTGCTCGCATATGGGTACATTTTCGGCGCCCGCTTCCGTCACCGAGGCGGCACCGAGAGATGCGAGACCCCCGGCAGTAACGGGATGATTCATACTGAACAAATAATCCTTCAGACTTGCGCGGAGGGCTGGCGCTGGGCACTGCCTGTGACTCCCACCACATTTCACAGCTGTGCAGCAATCGGAACTGAATATTTAAACCCACTTACTAACAACCTAATGAGTCACGGCCTCGAATGAGGTTATCTAAGAGAGCTGAGGAAAGAGATGTGAAGAACTCTTGCACGGACTTGGTAATCATACTAACAAGTTTATCACAAACAATTATAAAGGCAAGATACCTTAGACTGTAGAAACTGATGGCAAACCATCAGCACAAACTGTTTATTTATCAAAAACACTGTCCGCTACTGTCGAAGCAACACGCACACACACGTAAAAAAAAATGGTTATTAAAGAAATATCATCTTTCACCTTATGTCCCTATTAAAAAGAAACTGAAGAACAGCACGGTGGCACAGTTGGTTGCGCTGCTGCCTTATAGCATCTGGGCTGTTCAGATATAGGTTTGAATCTGGCTCTGCGTGGAGTATGCATGTTCTCCCCACGTTTGTACAGGTTACCTCCAGGTGCTCCGATTCCTTCCCACGGTGCAAATACAT
Source organism: Scleropages formosus (assembly GCF_900964775.1). Taxonomy (NCBI): domain Eukaryota; kingdom Metazoa; phylum Chordata; class Actinopteri; order Osteoglossiformes; family Osteoglossidae; genus Scleropages; species Scleropages formosus. Next base: position 16,538,856 of record NC_041812.1, on the reverse strand, counting down.
GTGCTTCTGATGAACACGTGACTTCAAGTTGTCTGCAGTGCGTGACTTTACCCTGCAATGGACTGGTGTACCTCGAGTGCCTTGGTAGGCTCCGGACCACCGTGACCCTGACCTAGACAAGGGGCTGACAATAGTGAGTGCATATATAAAACACAGATAGATAACTTATTGCTCCCAAACAAAAACTGCACGCCCGGTTCAGGGGAGGGTCCAGACGTGAGGAAGTATGAGGCAGACTTACTAAGTGTTTAAAACAAAAGACAAACAGTGAAATGAACACATAAGAAACATAAAAGCAGAGCTTTGGGCAGCATCTGCATCTACACCAGTTCTGAGCTCCACAGCGCGAATGTTCCAGTCCTCCGTTTGGTTATTTAAACAGTGACGCTACACCTTGTAGCCGATAATCCCGGAAGTGGGCTGAGCCACGCCCCTGCATGCCACACTGTGCGTTTGAAGACCATGTTTACATACATTTCAGAACCGCTTGCCCCGTACGGGGTCACGGGGAACCGGAGCCTACCCGGCAACACAGGGCGTAAGGCCGGAGGGGGAAGGGGACACACCCAGGACGGGACGCCAGTCCATCACAAGGCACCCCAAGTGGGACTCGAACCCCAGACCCACCGGAGAGCAGGACTGCGGTCCAACCCACTGCGCCACCGCACCCCCTACATTATACTAAAATGGTGCAGGGCTGTCAGGACTGTTTAGGCTAACGGATGTACTTTTGACTCTAGGGTATAAAGAGTATTTACTGAAAAATGAAGAAATGCAGCTCACACCTGCGGTAACACCGCACTGCACCGCACCGCACCGCACCGCACCACATCATGCTGCTGACATGTCTGGTACAATTTGGCAAGCTTTGGCTAACGGGGCCTTCAGGCTTCTCTTGTGGCCTGTAAACAGGACATATCAGCCAGCATGTGGGGAGCATATGGGAGACCTCCAGAAGGGTCTTCACAGGAACTCTGACCTCGTACTGTCACCCGTCAGCCTGCTCCTCTCACAAAGCGTCAAAATACACCACCTTATAAAGCTAAATGTAAAACATACTGTACGTACCTGAGGGAACAGCAAGCCAAACAGAACAATCTATTATTGTAATTCATCTGTTCCCAGGAGGGAGGGAAAACAGGTGAAAATTTGAATAAAAATAAATATTCATGAGGGGTGTAGGAAGTCATCACAGAGCATCTTTTTTCAGCGATGTATGACCTGTGTTTTGCGTGACGGTCGCGGCGCTCGGGGCAGGTCTCTGGGGTTAAGGACAGGGAGCCGGTGGCATGCAGAGTGCTCCTTAAAGCAATGCCGGGAAGCCGACTCCAGCCCAGCTGGAGCGCTGAACCCGCTGCCCTCGTGCAAATGCAGCTACATTAACCACTAAACTCTAATTGCCTGGTCTCTATCTTGCCGTGTGAGTTAACGCAGGGAGGCAATTCATTTCCACCCAGGGAGTCGGCAGAGAGAATCTGTCACAGGTAGTCATAATCGCCCACTAATGCAAATTCTGCTAACTGCGCATGGCTTGGAGAATGGATAAAAGCGTACAGAAATATAATTTGTTGTGTCTAAATGAGGGTATAAACCAAATCTGTCAGAAACTGCCTGTGTTCTTCCAAGCAGTGTGTCAGTGTGCGCGAGGGGGATTTCAGTGTTTTTATATGCTAATAAAAAGGTAAACGTGAACATCTGGGAAAGCCATTGCACTTTGAGAAGCACACGCCATAAAACATGTCAGATATCCCTCATTAAAGTCCACAAGCAAGGTATACCTCCCTGTCTTCTCACATTTTCTGCCCGTTTGTGAAATTGAGACGTAGCTAATTCCCCACTAAATGGTTTATGTTTTATTAACAGCGGGAGTGAGTGATTAAAGGAAGGGCTAAGAAAATGTGGCTAAAGTGTGCCTTTACACTGAAAATAATCCACCTTTTAATTAGCCTAAAATGTGGCCTTCATTTCAGCCTTAAGAGTTGTGTTACCATCTTTTACCGCTCAGCAGATCGGATATGACTTTGAGAGGCCCTATAAGTCTCCCCAACACTTCTTGAAGAAAAGTGATACCGGCAGTAAAACTGTCCTCCTTTACTGGCTGTCTCCACAAATTGTAAAATATAAACTACAGATGAATATATTGCTAGAGGAGTAAAAAAAAAAGCTCAAATAATGCTGCACGGGATTTTTATTACTTTTTTAAAACGTAAAGAACAGAACTGTACAGGATTTGTTTCTGTGTTATGTGTTGTTTGTGTTAAGTACAAACACACACACACACACACACACACACAGTAAATGTATGTAAAGAAGGCAGCAGAAGGATGCTGCTGCACTAGGTTACAAGGTTAGAAGTTGGAAGTAAGCTGATACAATAATTCTACATTGCTGTTAACACGACTCTTCCTAATGCATTCTGCATGTCTCCCAAACCCCTCGGTCCCCAGTGAGCAAAAGTTTTAGTACAGTAAGCCCGATAAACTCGTCTTAAAGCTAAGCGAGCGTGGCGACGCACACCGCCCCCTCTCTTCCCGGTGGAGGACACTGCACCGCCGGGAACGGAAGGGTACGGACAACCTCTGTAAGAGTCTTTTAAAATGCCGCCGTATGTTTCCAACTGTTAAAAGGGGAATAGGCTACTGCACCACCTACTTGCTTCTGAGGACACGACACAACCGGAGTGTGGGCTGTGAATGTTTTATACACAGGGGCAGCTCTTGCTATAAATGATCTAAACGACTGCTTTGGGCCCCTGAGCCACTGTGGCGGCCCCCTGTTCCCATCTCCCATCATGCAAAGCCAAGCTTTATGTCTTCAAGTTTGCTTTACTTGCCACCAGAGCATGTGGAATAAAAGTTATTTCTTTTAAGCAATAAGCTCATCTGTGGGGCTCAGTCATTGACAGTAAGCAAGGGTTAAAAAAGACCCTACTTGCTACATGCATCTTTTCCTAATTGCATAATTTAGTTTCTTAGCAGATCCGAAGCACCTTAGAAAGCTTCCAATTTACAGGAGCAATTCAAGTTAAGTACTGCTGTCAAAGGTATATAATATTTAAAAAAAAGAAGAAAAAAAAAAAAAGAGCCCCTTTGGGGTTTCTGGTACCTGTTGAGTTGTATGGTTAAGACCAGTTCATTAGCATGGCACTACCTTTTACCTGCTGCTGTCATTGACATATGGTCAAACCTGTTGGGGGGCTAAATGAACACAAGTATCGTCTTGTTTCCGCTATCACACTGTTACAAATACACAACACGTAGGTTTGAGCCTGTGGCTAGTAATGGGGCAGAGGGGGTGGTATCGCCAGCACGGGTTACAGGCCTCATTGCAGCACACTAAGTGAGCAGAGTAAAACAAGTTTAACAAGCCTGGCTTCAGGCTGTAGATGATGGAGGAAGCAGTAGGGGGGCGGGGGGATTTAAATACACCTAAAGAATAAGAGAACCTTGCATAATCGCTGCTGCAATCTACATTCACTTTTCCAGGTGAAATCGAGGGCAGTCAGCATAATCTCTAATGCTTCTCAATTAAAAAAGGAAAGAAAAAACTGGGGGATGAATAATAAATCAAAGGCTCTGTGGGTGCATTGCTCATCCCTGCATTTCTCTCCTCTGCCGACAGGCCCGGGGAGCCCGTCGCCAACGCGGGCAGCCAAAAGCACAAAGTGGGGCAGGTAGAGCAGGTGGGCAGCTCACATTCATGCTGGTTGCCTTTCCCCCTGGCCTTATATTGGAAATCTCTCTGGGCGATGAGTGAGAAAGTGTGCTTCACAAAGAGCAAATCGAGGGCAAAACACCTCTCTGCGCCTGAAGTTAAACGGGAACTAAATCACTTCTACTCTTCCAAAAGGCTTAAGAGTACGTAGCTGCTGGGAGAGTGGGGCCACCCAGTGTCACTGTCAGCGCAGGACACCCCCCCCGTGGCAGGAGTGCTGACACGGACCACCAGCCAAACATGCAAGCGCTCATCCGCCCAGCGCCCCGGGTTCAGACTCAGGACACGGGAACGTTACCTGCTGGGTCACGGGCCACGTCGTTCAGGGAGACGTGTCCTCTGTGACTGCCAAGGTGGCGGGTGCCTCAGAGACCTCAGCATTACAGCACTTACATGCGGAATTTTGCGGAAAGCCATACGTGTACATGCAATTCACACCTTCCCCCAGCGAGATTAGCTGTTTTCTTCCTTTTCCTCCCTGCAGTCAGTGCGCCTGTCATATTAATGATCCACTTGCAAGTCTCATCTTCCACATATTATAGAATGGAAAATTAAATTAAGGCATTGCGTAGGGCAAATTCCACTACACTGCTCTGTAGAACTGTTCCCCATTTCTAGGGTAAAATCTTTTGTTAGCAGGACGGCTGTCTGTAAAATGACTGAGGACACAGACCCGTAGCATGAAAGCTGCTGGTTTTATGCCTGAGATTGACTTTGCGGTGGTGTCCTTCACCTTAAATTCTGTAGCAAAGGATATAGCTATAGAAATTGGTAAAGGGTATATTACTGTGGATAAAATCCCCAGCCAAGAAATATAATAACAATAATAATAATATTAACAATGATAATAATAGACTGTAAATGATGCTCCGTACAGCACTGAGTGTGTGACTGCATGACAGAAGTGTCCCAGGTCTGTTGTTGTGCACAGGTGGGATAATTATCTTCCTGAAATTGTAAAATTGCGGTGCTGCGGAGCTCGGCTGAAGCGCCTGGTGGAAAAAGCCTTCCTGCGCTGTCTGATATGAGACAGTGCCTCCGGCGTGGCAGCGCGCCAGGACACAGTGCTGTGCAGGGATTGCAAGCTAATCCCAGACATTCAGGGACATGATGCTGCGCAAGAAAATACAGCAAAATAAGGCATTAACAAAATATGGGTATTCTCAGAATAACTCACAAACATTTAAAAGATGCAAGTGTGGTTGAAATTCAAATTTCTGCCTTGCCAGTATTACCACTATAAGTTCAAGGATCACGCACACAATCTTGTGGACTCGATCTCAGTGCTCTGGTCACAACTGGAGTCTGGCGAGAAGTAGCTCTCCTCCAGTGCCCCCAGGCTGCCCGGCGAACCACAGTCCACGCTGAATCTAACCAACTTGTACAAAGCAAGAAGAAGAGGGCAGCGAATGAGACATGTTGCTGTAGCGTGTGCGCTCTCTTCGCTCTTGCTTGGGGCCATACTGCAATGCAGCAAACGGAATAAACATGACGTTTCCTAGCATTATGTTATTATTAATAACTGTTACCGTGCTGATGGCAATACGTATAGTGGACGTCCCGATGTTTCCGGGTGGATGGGTGCGGATGGTATCCTCGAGCCACCTCCCACGTTGTCTCCGGGGGACCCACATGTCCAACAGCAGCCTTTGCCCTCGCCTGCGAAGACGTGATACCCGAAGAGCGTTGCGACTGCCAGCAGCTCTTACAGATGTGCGGCATCAAACATTCATCAGATGCCATCTCTGCTGGCTGTGATGTGAAGCAATCAGCATTTCACAGCCTGTCAAACGGCGTCGAAAGCGACGGCTACCTGGCAACGCCAACAAGACACAACGAAAGCACGGATGGTCTCTTTCTAGTCGAAATTCTTGACAGGAAAGCTACCGTTAAATTAAAACATTATTTCTACTTATAGAGCTAAAACACTTTAACGGAAACCTCAGACTCGCTCCGTCTATAAACCATTCTCGTTTTATTTTATTCCCTTTCCACTGTTTTCCCCCAAAAATGGAAATTGTACTGTTGACTTCAAAGTTCATGTGCAGGTCTGAAACAAGACTTGCTCCTGCTGCGCTGGAACAGTGCCCAACTTAGATGGAATCATCCGGTGTGTAATAGAGCATTATCTTGCATTCAAAGTTTGTTTTAGACCCGGGGGGTGGGGGGATTTCACTTTCTCAGAACCCCCCCGGCCTACCGCCCCAGCCCTCCGCCAACTGTGGGAGTGCGCTCCCTCTCCGGGTCCCTGTCGCCGGCAGGCCCCCTCTTCGGTGGTGCTCTACTTCCATCTACAGGCACCGGCGTGTGCAGCAGGAAAGAACTCTGTTTGACCCCTTCGTGGAGCCGCTGCTGATGTATACAGTATTCATCTCGCTGCGTCTCCCAGAAAAGAACATTTAAAAGGGCAGTATTTTATTGCGCTTTCAAGTGTCACACTGCGGCCCTCTCCCTGAGCGTAACATGCAGTTGTCAAACTTTCGAAGCGCACGGCCCACTCTCATTACCGTGCGGTAAACAAGCATTGAAAATCCCCACACTTTTTGTTTGTTTGTATTCTTGGGGACTTGAGAAGATTTTTTTTGGATATGCAAGAAGTTTTTAAAGGCACAAGTACCATACTGTAAAGTTTGCTAATTAGGGCCCCTGTTTTAAAAACCATAATAGAGAAATGGAAGCAGCATCAGGCTGAATACCATCTTCCTCTCTAATAGAATGTATTATGCAATCAAAATGCATAACCCATGACCCCACATGTAATGACTATACTCAGAAAGATTCAATTTTGTCAGAACCAACAGCAGAGTTTGCACCGGTCCATCCAGCATATATTGAACCTTGAAAAGGTTCGTGTCCATCTTTTTCCATGATGTAAATGAAACCCACGCACTGGTCATCATCAGCTCCCAAAATAATTTTTAAAGCAACGAAATGAATTAATGGAATATGTATGATTTCCAGGACTCCACAACAAATTTATTTAAAGCACTTTCTACGGTAAGGATTGTTCCGCTAAAACTTCTCAATGCAATTGAAAGGCCGTTAATTCATAATAAAAGCTTTCCAAAATAAACACTGCCACTACAATTATGTTTTAATTCAATGAACGGAAACCTTGTTATACGAAACACATTCGACAAAGACTGAATTAATTTGAGAAGAAAAAAGTCTGCTTTGAAAGTATATGGTGCCTTGATCTTGAGAGAAGGAGTTAGTATGACAAGTGGGACAGTGTGAGATTTTTACCTCATTTTCCCCCATGAAAGAGGGCAGCACAGCCAATGGCGAACAGCCCTGGATGGAAGCACATGAATAATGCAATGCGTGTGAAGAGCCAGCTTCCGCAGCCGCACAGCGGCCCGGAGAAACGCCACTCCTAGGGGCTGACACTGAGCAGCGGACTGCCGCAAGAAAGGGTGTAATTATACACATCAGAGAGGCAAGCAGGGCCTCTGCGCCAGCATCAAACCCAGTTACCTTATTACTGCAGCCTAAAGAGGTAAATACAACAGTATGGTGCTTTCAGTGGCGTGTGGGGCAGCGCCTCGCCTTACGCAGCTCACTACGAAAACCTTATGGTCACTTAGTGAGCAAAGCACTGGCCTTAAGCTGACTCTGATGATGGTGGGTCGTGCAGGTCGCCGTGAGCCATAGGAGCAAACTCACAGAGGGACTTGCGGCTCATCGGTCGTCAAAGCCTAAGGTACAGGTTCAGGTCCCAAGATACACTCTGCAGTGGTGCTGCCAAAAATCCTGTTTGACAGCTTCAGTGAAATATCGAGCCAAATCTACAGTAAAAAGTATAAGACGCTGTTTATTACGAGTACTGTGGACTAGCTGGTCTGCTCAGCAGGTAAGTAATTAAGAAATGAGTATTTCTTCTCTGTTTGTTTTGCATGTCAAGCCTTTATCCCATTTCATTTCCACTGTGGCATTGCTCCCTTCTGCCAAGCTCCACAGACCGCAGTGAAGGGTGCTTGTGAACATCCTGGGGCCAGGAAGATGCAGTGTAATTAGCAAGTGGGCATCTTCTTCCACATGGGTTGCCTCCAGGCCTGCGATAGATCGGAGCCCGCGTTCATCCCACCCACACAGACGGCGCCCAGGGCTCATCTCTGCCGTACGCATCCCACAAAGCACCGTGTCAGTCGAGATACCTGTACCTCACATGAACCACACTCTCTCTCCCCGGATGAACACACGCAAACACGTCATTGTCCTCGGTACATTTAAACTGATTTTGAACACGAAAAACAAACTAATTTCCCCTAGACATTAATAAATTCCACATGGCCACAAAACAGTTTTTCTCCTTCACATTCCCTCCCCTTAGAAGTGCACTGTATAGTGTTATGTTTGCTGGTCAGGGTTTTAAAAAATACCGGACTGAGTGATGAGTCAGTGTTTCTAGTGAAACTGCGCAAAAGTTTGACCGCCTGACCCTTCAGTAAGAGCTTGGAGGTGTTTGACTGTGGCCTGGCTGGAGACTCCGTGCTGCTCCATTCCTTTCTTCTACGTTGATCAAACAACGGCGAACACAACACCGCAGGGACAGTTGGTAGTGTAATGGTCATAGCCGCTACCTTTGAACAGGTTCGAATCTCACCTCCGACTGTAGAAGCCCTGAGTAAAGTACTTACCCTAAAATTGCTCCAGTAAAATTACCCAGCTGCATAAATGGCTACGTAATTGTAGGTAGATTAACATTGTAAGTCGCTTTGGAGAAAAGCGTCAGATAAATGTAAATGTAAACCGTGACCGAAATAAAACTTGAGTCTCATTTTACAAAAGCAGCAATATGACCGCAGTTTTACAACTCTGAGAAATGCCGTTTGTAAAATTACAGAGATGGTTGCAAGGAAGATACACTGGTACAATATGGTTAATAACAATGCAAAAAAGTTTCCTTAGAAGTGTTTCTGTAAGCCATCAAAATAACTTCTTCAAAGAAACAGGATGATTCATCGTAAATGAGGTCACCCAGAGACTGTGGGAGGACCTGTCATTCCGTCTGTCCATCTGTCTGCCTGTCTGTCTGTCTGCCGGTCATTCTGCCTGCTCGCTTGTCTGTCTGTTAGTCCCTCCCTAGCTGTCCTTGCCCGTCTGCTTGAGAGCCCTCGCTCGTCTGCGTTTGTACAACGCGTCAGTAATCAGTCTTGACCCACCCACATTCCTCCCTGGGTTTGTACCATTAAGGGATGCTTCCAGTCATTAGATGAGTCTGCTGGTAGAGGCTGGATTAGGTCAAATGCACATTATTTCAGATAACTGAAGTGACCCAGGCAATGTGATCACAGAGTCTCATTAGTAATCTTTACAGACACACAGCTGAATCAACGGAGAACCAATTTTGGTGGCGAGAACCAAAACGACGGTTATTTGATACTGAAACGTTCACCCCCAAAGGCAGGGGAAGAGCGCTGGCCAATTATTTACACTTGGAAATGTACAGAGAGAAGCCCACAAAATGACGCACAACCACAGAGGGCCGGCGTAACAAGAGTAACAAGAGCTTGGGTTAAAAGGCACTCAGTCCTCTGGCTCTTTGAAGCCGTATGTTAAAGGCCTAATTGGGAAGGAGCATGAGATTTGTGGAACATGTCACAGATAAAATCTGCAAGGCTGAGCAGTAGGAATATGACCTGGGAGGGGCGTCTGACAGACACGCTCCTCAGGTAAGAGCCGAGGGCCCCGAAAAGCAAGCGGCTTTAACGCAGGCCACCAGGAGCGACTGATGCTGCAGCGAGGGGGAGCTGAAGTCATTAACACGTACAGAAATGACTTACCGAGAAGGCCATTATGCTCCTTTGTGTGCTCTGCCACTGAAAACAGCTTTTAATGTACTGCAGAGAATGTATGATGGCTCTGGTAATCTTCCGAACACGGTAGACGTTCCGCTGTAAGACCTGTTGGGAGGTAGTGAAGAAAAAGTGCATTTAGCAAAACACATAATATGCACTGCTCATTCTCCAGACTGAGTTTCACAAAATGTAACTACTGCACATAAATGCAAACTGTGGGGAAAACAAAGAGGAAACACGTGCTTTAATATGCCAGTGGTTCTCTGTTTTAATCTCTGATGAGCATATGGAGAGCTCCCTGGGTTCAGCTCCTACCCTCAAGATTTCAGCAGTGTGCGGCAGCGAAGCCCTCGGGTTGAGGGCCACTGCCACCCCGCTGTGTCTCACAGGCCTATGGGAAGCCTTCGTGATGAGAATGAGTACAGAAGCACTTGTGCTGGAGCTGCAGCTTAACAATGTTTTGTGAAAAATGTTGGTGCTGGTGGTTACTTTGCAGTCAGTGAGAAGAAAGGGTTTTAACACAGAGACATGCAATGAAGCACCTTTGTCGCCACGTTACTCATGCATCTGGCACTGCTTACACCATACCGGGGTGAAAAGGTGATGTAAGTGCCTCCACTACACCTTGTATGTTTAAAGCAGAGTGAGGTCAAGAGATCATCGTGAAATTACAGTGCAGAATAATTACATCCACAGACCTAATTAAATGTTTAAGTAATGAAGAGTAGTTAAACAGACACACCTTTTTGGAGAACTTTGGATTATCCTCCATGAACTTTGCCTCCTTTGGCTTGAAGGTTCTGATACTTGCTCTGACCTTGGGGACAAAGGAAGAATTTAATGTTGCTGGTTTAAATTCAACCCTTAGCAGGCACTGACAGCAACATTCAATAAATACACTCATTTTCATTAGAGAAACACTGACAGATAGTGGAACTGTTGCTCTTGTAGCCCTATTCTGTGCACCCAACAATTATGGGCACCGACACGATTCAAGTGAGAAAGCAGTGCATGGGAGATACAACTGCGACAGACTTAAACAGGAAGCTGCATCCATCAGCGCAGACCTGTTAAATTGATTTATTTTAGATCCAGACTGAATTCATGTATTATATTTGCCAAAGGCGCACGCCAGTACAGCCCTAGTTCTAAGCTGGAGCGACATGATTGGTCAGTCTTAGGGGGCCATCTGTTCCAGGAATGTGGGCTATGCCGGGACTGTCTCCCTGATCTGCCTCTCTGAGTGCGACACAGATGGCCATCGCAGTAAAGGCAAGCCCGTCTGTAATTGCCATCTTTTATACACCTTAATTGCTAGTGGAGTTTAATACTTACCGGGTTAAAAAAAACATCCAGTTCCAAGGTTATCATTCCTTTGGATGGCCTTACTAAATCATCCTTTTTCAACATGTAAGTGGTCTGAACGCCATTTTGCACCTATAATGAAAAAAATAAAGATTTTAAAAATGGCAATCATTTCCGTCAAAACTGGCATTTTTAGTAATCACGAACACAACCGACTGTGGTATTTTATTACAAAAGAACATCCTTTCCTCAATTTACCCGAGCTTAATGTAAACTGACAGTGTTTATTTATTACATTCTCTAACTAAATCATACAGACAAACATAACTGACAGCAATAATGACGATAATAACAATAACTACAAACATGTCATGAAACAGGTAGAAACACTGTAGTGAAAATTTGTGTCCCTCGCATCAGTGCTGCACCACAAAACCAACACAAGAACATGTGAGTGAATACACCCCACTTGTAGTCACCCATTAGCTTTACTACAGATTTTGCTCATAATTACAAGGATGTTGTTTTCAGGCAGTATACAGGTGGTGGGAGAGTCTGCCATCTCCCTGAACTATGAAACAATGTCAAGCACATTTTCAGAACCGCTTGTCCCATATGGGGTCGCAGGGAACCGGAGCCTACCCGGTAACACAGGGCGCAGGGCCGGAGGGGGAGGGGACACACCCAGGGCAGGATGCCAGTCCGTCGCAAGGCACCCCAAGCGGGACTCAAACCCCAGACCCACTGGAGAGCAGGACCCCGTCCAACCCACTGCAACCCACCGCGCCCCCGTACAATGTCAAGCAGTTTTGCTAAAATATTTCTCGTTCGGGAGGGGCACGGTGGCACAGTGGGCTTGGCCGGGTCCCGCTCTCGGGTGAGTCTGGGGTTCGAGTCCTGCTTCCCGTCCTGGGTGTGTCTCGTCCCCCCTCAGCTCTGTGCCCTGTGTTGCCGGGTTAGGCTCCGGTTCGCCTTGCCCCGCTCGGGAAAAATGGTTTCAGACTCTGTGTGTGTGTGTGTGTGTGTGTGTGTGTGTGTGTGTGTGTGTGTGTGAGATTTCTCATTTGTTTTACAGTTTGTTTCCCCTGCAGGGAGCTGCACGCTAATGCACAGAATAGCACACCATTGCTGGAAGAACATAACCAGGACCTAACCTCCCCTTCTTCATCATTTAAGCACAGCCTATTTAGCTTGTGCAATAAAAATAAGTTTTGATGAGAAAAATGCGATTGGGGTAAAGCACTGAACGTACCGTAATCGTCATCTATGAAAAACTATTAATATGCAATTTGTGACTGTTAGTTGCTTCATTTTTTTGAAAGCACTTCACAGCGTCTAACTAATTCTAGCATTAAAAGATTTCCTTTTGTGATCTCCACTTCACCACCAGAAAATGTCTTTACACTGGTATGACTTTTCTACCATGTTTAATTGTATAAAACAGTAGATTAAAATTAGACACTAATCTCAAAAAAACCGTGATGAGTTCAGATTTTCAAAATGGAATCCTGTCATTTTGAAATCACACTTGCAAAAGTTTGCATTTTGTAAAGTGGTTTCCTTTGCTTATTCATTGCATTGTACCGACATTGCATAATTAAACTGTGGGTTACAGTGAGACTAAATGTACGATAACTTGCTCATCAGGCCCTCAAACGGACACAAAAAAACCACCGGTTTCAGCACTTACAGAGAGCAAAGGAAGGGCCGCTTTTCCTAAGAAATCTGGAGGTTTGTCTCCATCCTCATCAAAGACGGACACTTCCAGGGCATCGTGAATATCTTTGATTGGCCTGCAAAAAAAAATGTAGGCTTTTATTTATTTTTTAATTTTTTTAAAACGTCACATAAAGAGATGTGGTACAGTATTCTCTTGCCTTAGAAATGTAATGCACTCCTGGAAATCCCTTTGTGATACAAAAAAGATTGGTTGTTACCATCAATTATTACCATAAGACTGTATGGGTTTCCTGAGCTCCAAAAGTGACCAAAGATCACCAAATACCAGTAAAACTTTAAGTTAACATTAGTTACATTATAACACAAGGCAGTTTCCCTTCATAACCTACTGTATAATACTGTATGAGTGTCCACCTGTACTCATTCAGCTCTTTTGTAGCTATTAGGTACTGTACTTTCACACAGCTGTGTTCTGCAGGTGCACAGGTTTCATCCCAAAGTCCAAAGACATGTGTTTCCGGTGAACTGGTAACCCTAAATTTCACATAGTAGAATATGTGCGTGCATGTGTGTGCGTGCACACTACGTTGTACTGTTGTGTAGATGGGTGAACAATTATACAGCACATGATCTAAGTCCCTTTGGATAAAGGTGCCAGCTAACTACACGCGATAACCATTATGCGTCACTTTGGAGAAAAGAGTCTGCTAAATGAATAAATGTAAAGGTCTCTCGCCGCTCAGGTGTCAGGAAGTACACGAAATCCAAATAAGGGGAGCCAAATGAAACTCCATGGGAAGATGAGCTGTATAACGGGAATGGGTGCATCTCAGAGGACAACTCTACATGACATAGAGATATGGAATGATACACAATAACATTCTAATACTGGGCTGTTTTCAAACTGTACAATATATTTGTGTTACGGATACATTTAAACAAAAAGTGATGTAAAGAGGAGCGCTGTCACTCACAGTGTAAAGACAGTGTTCCACTCTGGATTTAGAGTCTTGTAGATGGTATGAGTTTGCAGTCTGTCATTCCCCAACTCTATTACACAGAAAGGATCACTTTTTCCTGCCAATACAGAAACAAACACAGGGCTATTTTTTTTAAGATTCAATCTTAGAATTGAATAAAACTCTGAATGCAGACAAAGGTGCCATACCATTTAAATCTGCAGCTGAAAGATCAGTAGCCTTGATTATCTTTGCTTGAAGAAAACCAACGTCCTGCACATTTTTAAATGAGTTCTTCAAACACTGTGAAGACATAAAAATTGAATGGAGAAATTCAACTATTTATTGCCTCAAGTTATAATTTTACATTCTTGTTATAATGTTTTGATTATAAGTTACTGCAAGGTTTAACAGCTTTTGGATTGGTACACTAACATATCTGCTCATCAGGTGTTCCCTCTGGTTGGGGTCATTCAAGGGGGGTGCCCAGAGGTCCGTGATGGAGACGCCAGAGCAGGGAACCATCGTGACCAAGAAAACCACTTTACCAGCACTCGGGACAAGGGAGTGGGTGTACAGCTGCTGCTGGTTGACCGGAACCTGAGAAAGGTCCACCTCACACCTGCACACAGAGAGCAGACAGGGCAGATGGGCTTGGATGCTTCCAGCTGCAACATTTATGGTGCAAATACATCATGAATCTCTAAATGGGCTGGTCACATACACCAAATGCTGCTGTAACCTCAGCTGGACCTCTGTGCCAAACAAAAAGACCAGGAAGACAGACTGGAGGCAGAACTCACGTGCCCAGGCTTTCCTTGTATTTCCGCCCTTCTTTGCCCCAGACCTCTACCTCCAGGACATCTGGGCCATCTGGGAAGTGGTTGAACTCAAATTTCTCTCTCCACTGTGGATTGTGCTGCTTGCACAGATTCTGTGGTGAGCAAGAGGGATGACTGTCAGTCTGCAGTTTCAGGCGTGCTGAAAGTTCACCAGTCTGGCGCTGACAATTCAGCAACTGTAAGGTTGTTTATATAGCATCAGATCTAAAAAAGTGTTTGTTTTAGACTGGAACATAGTGAAAAACAGATGTTGGATGCCTGACCACTCCTGACGTGACTAACTCGCCCCGCGTGTCAGTCTGCTTTCTCAGACTGTAAGCATCAAACAAGCGAATCAGCACTAGTTCTGCATAAAATCTGCAGTTTGTTTAACACTTTTAAACAAAATGAGGAAATATGCTGACATGTACGTGGTCGTAGTCAACAGGAGGGGACTTGCAGGCGTGAAATGGTCAGGGTGCCGAATGTGACATGGTGGAGAGGTACCTTGCTCTTGAACTTCTGGTTACCCAGCCTGAAGAGCACATAGACGTCCCCCTGGCCATCGACCGACAGGTCCTGAGCTTCCACCAGTGTCACTCGCACCACAGCGCTCCATAGCTGCCGCTTCCTCAGTGCGTCTGGCTGCAGGCCCCTCTGGGTTGGCGTGCCGGCCTACAGATGGGAGGAGGAGGGGGTCAGCGGCCCAGGCCCACAGGCAGTCTGATAGGACCTGCCGCTTGCTGATGTACTGCGACCTCTCTCTCTGTGAAGGTCATGGTCATGCACTCGGTGCCACCCGGCCATCGCTATTCCCCCGTGTCACCTGACCTTGAAAAAGCATCAGTGCGTGTCAGTGGCAGTGAAGCCAAACAACGGAAGCTCTGAAAGAGACCTGGGCCTCTGGCCTACATAAGTTTACATTGTCTCAGTTTAGCTACTTCAAAGAATCCAGCAAAGAGAGAGGACTATATCGTACCGTAATTGCAGGGTGGTGGGTAAGTGATGAGTAAAGCAATAGGCAAAACAGCAGCTCAGAGCACAGAACAAAGGAGCATTTCCTCACTCCTCTCAGGGATCACACAGACAGGAGTATGTGCACCTCTCCGGATCGCCGCAATAACACAACGCAAGAAACGTTCCACAGCCTCCATTAAGACGCAAGGCTGAATCAGCATCAAGTGATGACCTCCTCCCCACACAACCAATTGCCACCCTCCATTGTGACACTGCTCCTCATTCGCAGTACCGCTCGGGTTCAGTGCTGCGGACATCAAAGCACATCGACGTGAAAGATAGCAGAGCTTCTAAAATGTCCAAAAGAGGGAGTGGTGTAGGGCCTGGCCAAGCCCTGTCATCCCAAGTGTTTGTCTTGGATACATTTCCATCTAGCTGGCCAATAAAACAATTCCACTTAGCTGCAAGGGGGCCCTAAAGAGAGTCTATTCCTGGTTATTAAACGGAGACTGCGAGCGCTTCCATATGGTAAGGGGCATTGCGGGGCGGTCAGGCCGGCTCAAACCAGGGCCCACTTGGCTGCTGGTGTAGGTCTGTCCAACGACAGCTGGGATATTACATTGGAACATCTGGATTATTGCTTCCCAGCCGTCTTACTGACGAAGCAGCCTGGAACGTGGAAGTACACCCTTGTCCACCCCCACTGCCACTGGTTCACACCCCCCCCCCCCCCCCCCCCCCCTTTTTGGAAAAGCAGCCTGGCTGTCGCACATGGCCATTCGCTTGTGTTTGGGATAATTACGCTGCATGTGGAAGGGCTGCTTTTTAGGTGAACCACTATGAAACAAGGGCAGAGCTGACGGGTCATCCAGTGACTCGAGATGTTCCAGAAATGATCTTCGAAGACAGGTTCAGAAGCCACACAGTGTCCCAGCAATACCCCACCCTTAGGGTTAGGGTTAGCAGCGTAACTTCAGAAACAAGCCACCCTTGCTGTCATTATACCAGAATCGTTGCAGGAAGAGGAGACCCTGGCCTCTATGGACCTGAATATATTATATATTACGTAAATATGTGACTGAGGGGGTGCGGTGGCGCAGTGGGTTGGACCACAGTCCTGCTCTCCAGTGGGTCTGGGGTTCGAATCCCGCTTGGGGTGCCTTGCGGCGGACTGGCGTCCCGTCCTGGGTGTGTCCCCTTCCCCCTCCGGCCTTACGCCCTGTGTTGCCGGGTTAGGCTCCGGTTCCCCGTGACCCCGTCTGGGACAAGCGGTTCTGAAAATGTGTGTGTGTGTGTAAATATGTGACTATGGAGCATACAGATGCCTATGGAAAACTACTTTGTCTCCAGTCCAGTTAAAATCAAATTGAAATTCATCTTCCACTGTAATGTAGAGATTAAAGTGGGACAGATGTACAGGAGAGCTGGCTCACTATGTGAAAACCCTGAGCTAAGATAATAAAAAGAGCTCCAATCCAGAAAACGTTTTAACCGGTCCCGATTTTAAACCAAATCAATTAAATTTATCGCTTATTGCCTAGGAAAAAAAGAGGAGATTAAACAGTATCAGCTGTAAACTCCAATAAGGATCTGTTCTTTTTCTGAGTTAATAAAAATGCAAATGAGATCATGTGACACGCGTGGCTCACCACAGTTCAGCGTTTAAGATAGAATTACTTCCCAAACTCCGCATTGAAAGATGATGTGGAGCGCTCCGGGTGCGCTCCGGGTGCACTCCGGACTCTGCGTGTCCAGCTCGCAACCACATCACAGCATTCATGCAGTGATCAATTCAACAAAATCAATTTAGAGCTCGTTTATACTGAAAAAGGTGGGTTAAAAAACCCGAAGACGTGAAAAAAGAGCAGAAAGTGACTGTCTCACCCCACTTTTCTAATTTACAGTACAGCATATACAGTACTGTAATGTTGCTCCTCTTTTCTGTCACTTCCTCCAGCTTTTATGGTCTACTGCCCCCTTGTGTTCAAAGGGTGAACCAGCGCTAATCAATACCTACTGTTCACATGAGGCCACATGTGGTTGTGGGTTCTTTCACTGCTGTACATGACTTCCAAGAATCTACTTAACGGACATTCCATTTGCCATGTACCAGTCAGTACACTGCCGGGGGCTGCGTGGTTAACGTTTCCAGCAGTTCAGAATATGCATGGTGACATGCAGCAATGTGCGTGCGAACACGGTAACTGCAGCAATGTGTATGCGAACGCGGTATCAAACTAATCTAGCGCTGATTTAATGTGGTTTTGTCATACTGGTGAAGCAGTAAGCAGCGTTTGGCGAGCTTAGCGTTGCTCGTTTCTTTTTAACCACACAGAGCCCAAAGCGGCAGCAGGTGGCATGCTCGTCTTGTAATCTGAGGTCGGATTTCCACTGTAGTACTCCCGATCAAGGCACGTGCTCTGAACTGTCGCAGTAACAATGTCCTGCTGAATAAATGGGTTAATTCAGCAGTAAAGCTCACTCTCTAACACTAAGTCACTTTGGACACAGCGGTCAGGTAACAGCTTAATATGTTTATAGTGAAGTAAGTTTGGCCTTTTTAATTTTTTTTTTACATCTACACTTAAATTTTCATAAAAAGCATGCATTGCATATAGCATTAATAGTGACTGATAACAAAAAGAGAATTCACATCACAACACGAAACGGAAATAGCAAACTGGCTTCACTCTGTGCAATCAGCAGGTCCAGCTAGAGCTACAAGGGGTTCTAGAATGAACCTGAGCTGGTATGGATGAAGGCTAGCAGCTGGTGAACCAGGGACATCGCTGGCTGCAGAGCCAGATGCTCACACACTAACAAGGAAGACCAGATAAGTGTTTACCACAGGGAAAGCTGGAGTAACAGGAATGGCCCACAAAGGTTTTAATGTGGCTAAAGCTGGACCAAGTGGAATAGCAGAGCGAAGCCCGGAGTGACAGCATCAAGGCTGGGTTTTGCAGCTTTTTGGTAACGCGATACATACATGCCTCTCTGTTTCACTGCTGAAAGAGGCTGAGTAAGAGGAGGATGCCTAAGGGTTCGGAGATGAAGAGTGGAGACAATGCAAACAGTAGACAGCAGAGAAGTGTAACAGGAGGTAAGGGCCAGCCCAAGCAACTAGAGGGGCAAGCAGCTGTGCGACAGAGCTTTGTTTAACGCCACTTTTCACGTTTCTTCTCTGAGGGTGCCTGAAAGCAGTCCTGATGCTGACCCTGAACTTCTTGTAGGTATCTAACAAGCTATCGCTCACCACAGCTGACCACCAAAAATTGCCAGGAAACAGACACACAATAACTGGCATAAATATATAATACACATCATGAGGAAACCTATATTAAAAGGACAAAACAGCAGGAGAGGCAATAAGAGGGATTCAGTACATTGCAGTGTTGTAACAACGCGGTATACGTGGGCAAATGTGGTTTCAAATCCAGCTCAGTGTACGTAGTGTTTCAATGCCATTTGTGTATTTGTCTGGGTTTCTTCTGGGTGCTCCAGTCTCCGCCTACACCCCAAACACACGTTTCGGGAGGATTGATGAGCGTATGAATGAGTGTGCTGTTGCCTAACTCTGTTCTGCAGATGGATAAATAACTTGTAGCAAATGAGTGTAGCGTGTCTATCGCCGCAATTCACTATGAACGCAGCTGTCTGCTAAATAAGAGTTAATGACAAAGAACTTTGGCAAAGCAGGAATTACAGGGTTATTTGAAGGAATAAAACTAATAATGAGAACAAAACTGCTGAAAACAAATCTTACCTTAAAGCTTCGTTTTCTTTTGGGGGTCCATTTTGAGTCCTGGAAAAGGTGATCCAAAATTGCAAATAATATCAAAGTAACAATTAAACTTAAGAGTAAAAGCAGGAAGACAGACAAAAAAAAAAAAAAAAAAAAATCATTACATTGCACACACCATTGCACACAGCATTCTGAACAGAAGGAGGAAAAAGAAGCAGTCATGAAAATTCTTACAGTGCTGCTTTTGCTCTCTCTGTCTCTGACAGACAAACATATGTCCACGATTACAACACCCATATCATCCTCTAGACTGTTGGGGTCGTCCAGCTGCAGCTGCATCTCATATGTTCTGCAAAAAGAAACAAGAGTTGCTTATTCATGCTGACTCAGAGGGAGAAGAGTCTCGGAGGAGCGGAAGGGAGCAGCATGAGCATTCAGCAAAAACACCATCATACCCATACCCAACCCCCCACCCCACGCATGACAGGCCAAAGACAAAGAGCAGCAGAGGTCCTCACCTGTTCAGTTCGAGTGTGCTCAAAGCAATGCTGCTCGCTCCCATGAAATCGTCTGTGGTCAGATCCCTGTCGTAAACCTGTGTCGTTCCACAGCCATAGCATTAGCGAAACATGCACAATGTAAATGCTCAGATATGATTTGTAAAACTGAAAAACGAGTTTTTGGTGCAGATCAAATATGCAATAAATTTGCAGCAGTCTCCAGGGTAATTTGTATTAAATTCTCCAGATCTATTTTAGCAGATATTTTTCAAGAGAAAAGAAGTGCCCATTTCTCCTCCTTCTTCTTCTTCAACATCAACCCCTCTGTATTCATTTCAACTGACCACATGGAGAACTGGATCTCTGCCCTGGTCCTGCTTGACCGCAGTGTGTGCAGGTGTCTGTGCGCACTTGACACTACAAATCACTATCCTTACTGAACTGCCGTGGCCCTCTCTGTCACTACGGACATTCTTCAAGTGCTTAAAGAGGGCTGCGCAGAAGAACTCGCGATTGCCCTCAAAGGCAGGGTTTTAGACCACTGGTACCGACAGTACCAAGGTGAAAGAGCCACTCTAACACCATCTAATTCCACTTTGTCACACAAAGGACACATTACCTTGACCAGGAGCCTTTTCTCCAAGTCCTGGACAGGATATGAGAAAGACTCGTTCCAGGTGGGGTTCAGGTTTTTGTAGACCACTTTGCTCTTATAAAACGTCTTCCCGTCTATCTTGAATTTGACATAGGGGTCACTTGTGCCTGTCAAGTCAAAAGCATCAGGTATCAACAAATGCGTACGCAAGATGCCGTAAGCAACGTTTTAGGAAGTTGACAGACGGAACAACGTGGCAAAGCCTCTCGCTCAGCACTGAATGCGCACCACTCGGTTTTCTTTCCGCGTAACAGGCTCAGCGTGGTAATCGTCGCCTGCAGGGAGCACCGCAGGTGACGCGAACACATTTCTTCAAGGTGCTGGACAGACATGCCTGTTTAATTGCAAAGAGGTAGGAATCTTGCCAGCGAGAGATAAGGAGAAAATAAAGGCCCAGAAAGCAGAAGCAACTGGTGTTAATCTCCAAGTCTGCCAGGGGGAGTCTGCTTTCAACTGGGGGGGGGCAGCTTTGTCCAGAGCTGCATGCACGCTGGCCGCAAAATAAAAAAGGCGCCGGCATGCCTTCATGAATATGGACGGATAAAGGGGTGCTTTAAAAAACTACAGGGGGCCCTAAATCAGTTGACAAAGGCTCTGTGGGCACCAGCTGCCAGGCCTGTCAGCCTCCCCTTCAGCCTTGTGCTCCCTGACCAAAAACAAACATGTCAGCGATGCTGGCAGGGACTGCAGCAGATCCACCCATGCGGGGTCCAGCACAGTAACCGCAGGCCACCTGGCAAGAGCGCACCGGAGCTGTTCTCTGCACGAACACGTTGTAGCGACTGAGAACGTAGCATCTGAGGTGAAAACGCAAGCAGGGGTCAGGGGTCGCATTCAGCGCGCCCCACGCCGGACACTGCCGGGTTCCTGACCGGCACTCGCTGTCAGACACTCTGGGGACTCGTGTGTGTTAGACAGGGTTGCCAGACCTGTGGGGGGGGAGTGACATTTCAACTAGAGGGGAGCCGTGAAGCAGAAGCCAGGTGCCTGCGCCCTGAAAACACCCTTCCGGTCACAGGAATCGTCCCCGAGGCCGCGACACACGGCTGCCACAGTCGCATCTCCTGACGCGTGAGGCCGATCAACTCCCGCAGTGCTGACATTTTCGAAGCCGACTCACAACTCGGTTAGCGAACAGCGTCGCCGAAAACATTACTGAGAGACATCAAGGAATTCTGAACTAACTGCAAAGAAAAGCAGTTTATTCCGACGTGGACACATTTACATTTCTTCATTTAGCAGACGCTTTTCTCCAAAGCGGCG
Source organism: Scleropages formosus (assembly GCF_900964775.1). Lineage (NCBI taxonomy): Eukaryota > Metazoa > Chordata > Actinopteri > Osteoglossiformes > Osteoglossidae > Scleropages > Scleropages formosus. The sequence goes on along the minus strand of NC_041812.1, from coordinate 16,517,459 downwards.
TACACCTCACAGAAACATAAACTTGCCTCCTATGTGCCGTATAATCTATATAGTCGAGCAGTGCAAGTGACCTTGGGTGGAAAAGCAAAAGGGAGTCACTTTGGAGGAAAGCATCAGCTAAAAGAACAAATGCAAATGAATTGCTGAACGGTACTAAGGGTGCCAGAAGACAAAACGGTAAGAACAACAACAAAAAGAACATGCTATTTCACCTACCCCCACATTCACAGTGCAAAATGATGAAAAACTTATGCTTGCTAAGAATGGAATTTGAAAAAGAAAAAAAAAAAAAAAAAAGACAACTGAAAACTAGAGAAAACTACATGTAGCCACCCACGAAATTATGATAAATGATTAATCCACGAAATGTACGTACAATGAGCTATACTTTATTCTTTCACACTGCTGAGTTACTAAGCAAATCTGATTCTTATAAGTGTAAACATAAAATAAATGCTTTAAATGCACACCGATGAAGCAAAGGTCGATAATTGTTCTCAAAGTACAGGAGTAGAATGATTTAAAAGAATTTTCTGAAATTACTCTTCAACTCCTTTGTTCGCTTCATCTAACTTCTGTAAAACTGCAGCCCAGGACAGACAAGAAGGCCACAGAACTACAGCAGCACCTGTTGTAGGTGATTTACATTTTATTTGACAAGAAAATCAGATTCTGGTTTGTCCCACGTGGCTTCCTGATTCTTCGATCAATCTGACAATTGTTTTTATGAACGCAACCGTGGAGGTGTAAACCGAGCAACACAGTGGGGTATTTAACAGAGCGTCGCTCAATCACAGGACGCTGCCAACGATGTGGTCCGCACCTTACAAACACAGCAGCTGGCAGAAGAGTAGGACTTCCTGAAAAATTTTGAAGATGTGTTGAGTTGTTTGACTTAGGGCTGCAAACCTCGAGTAAACCGAGCAACAGAGGAACGCAAAGACGCTATGCGCTAGTTCGTTTTTTTCTATGGCGAATTCTATCTCCACCAGGACATGGCTTTTTACCAAGGGCCCAGGACCAGTTTATGGTGAGGGTGGTCATGACCGGCAGGTGGCGACACTCTCTAGCTTTTCAGACTCTTTAGGGAAAAGCAGAAAGTGGTTCTCTTCTCTTCACTGCTTTTCACGTCTGTTTATCGGTTACATGTAGACACTTTTTAAGTGTTTAACTTCATATGAAAGTACTGTCCTGTTGTCTTGTGATCTCAGTGCCCTGGGTATAAACCCCACCGCTCTAGTTCGCTTCATTTAAGTACTGAACTTACTCTGAACTGACACAGTAAGCATCCCTCGCTATATAATTTGGTGGTGAACCAATATAAAGTTCATTTCTGACACTGAAATCACCTTGAACAAAGGTGTCAGATAAATAAGAAACATATAAATCTATATGCTATACTTTACATATATATACACTGGGCACAGTTGGTAGCATAGTAGTTAGAGCTGCTGCCTTTAGACCCACAGGTTTGATTCCCACCTCCAGCTATAGTACCCTTGAGCAAGGTACTTACCCTAAAAAGTGCTCCTGTTAAAAAAAAAAAAAAAATACCAAGCTGTATAAATGGATTATTAAATAAATGGAAAGAATTATAAGTACCTTAACAATGTAAGCTGCTTTTATAAGAAGCATCAGTTAAATTAGTAAATACAATGTAAATATACACTTAGAAGTCATGTGAGTCAGGAGCCTGGACTTAGAAGCATGTTAAAGTGCTCACTGGATGTAATGACACAGGTCAGGTCGCCAAGAATGACCGACATAGAAGTACCTGACACGATGGAAACATCTGACTGAACAGACTAGTAAGACAAGAGCTGATGGAGTCAGGGCTGAGGAGGGCTATGTCGATGTCCCTATATCTGCTGCTACATGGCAGTTTGTTTTTTCTCTCTCAGCATAATTCAGGGTAAGTACCTTGATCATGATATCAAGAGCAGAATTCAAACCCAAGTCCTTTGACTGCAAGGCAATGGTCTGACCACTACGTTGCCTGCTGTCCCACATTACGAAACGTTTCATATAAAGATCATGTAATAATACATTTTCGTTGGATGTTCCTTAATTACATCAGACAACTGAACTTCCTTCTGTTTCTAACTTCCTTCTATTTTACAACACATGAAAGACTTAGTGAATGCAAACAGTGGGTTTGAATGTATGTCCACTGCCTTCATTCTCCGTTTCTCACGTTAGCCAGCCACGTCATGAGTTCTTCAACCAGATGCTAATGCTAAAGTAAACAGAAGAATAGCAAAAGCCTAGTACTTTATTAATCTAATAATAATGATTGATTCATTAGTCCACAAAGCATTCTTCCAGGAGTTTTGAGACTCACTGAGGCCATTCACTTTCTCTTTAATGACAAGTGGTTTCTGCCACAGGGAAGAGAGGTCTGTAACTCCCTGGATGTTGCTCTGGGGTTCTTCTTGACTTCACTGATGATTTTCTGTGTGGATCGTGAACATGTTATACAGAATGGCCCGTCCATGGGGCCCCGACTGTGGTTCGGAGCCTTAGAAATAGCCGTGCAACCCTTTCCACACTGATAACCTCTGGAGAAAAGTTGTAGGCTATCAGGACTTTTTCATCCCAGCATGATGCACTGCTAAGACCATGTGTTTTGACAACTTGACATTTGAAGGGAAGGGTTATGGTTGGTGAAAGAGCTAATTGTAATAGGTGGCAACTCAAACAGGTTGATTTACCTTGTGGGTCGCTCACATTTTCATATCTGCATTTTCACTGCACATCTGCTTATCCTGCACTCCGAAACATTAAAAAAAAAATTACTCCCAGGCTCCCTCCACATTAATACAACTAACTATTATATGACACTGCATGTATGTATTCAGGTAAGCAATAGTTTAAAAACTAAGTATAAAACCCAGTTCTGTAGGTTCAAATCCAAGGATAGAAAGATTTAATTGGTTCAAAGTTAATCTGCCTGTTACAATTTTATCTAGCTGAGTTAGAGTAAATCATATTGCCTGGACCTGAAGATTAGCTTTCGTAGGAAACAAAGCGGCAGCGCATTGCGTGTAGTGCACAATGATATGAGTTCTAACTGAACTGTTCTACCTCACAGAATTAAAAAAAGGGAACTCTGTGATACCTAGATCTGCCACATACCCTATGGAAAACAACCACATCTTCAAACAATGGTTAAAATACTGAAACTGTGGTGTTACAAAAAAAGAACACCAAGACAAGCCCTTGAACTGTGTGCAGGGCTCTGCTGTTGACACTTTAATGCTAAGCATTACTCTTTTTCAAAATAACCTAATTTAATCCCATTTAGAATTTAGCACTGTATAGTGATCTATAGAAAAATCAGTTATCACAAGCTCATTAGGATACCATCATAAAGCCCTTTCCTTTTACCCCCTATCCATCCATATAAAAAAATTAATAAATAATAATTAAAAAAAAGATGTTGCTATATATGTTCTGGAAACAGAGTGATTACAAAAATACATAAATAATTTATGTTCCCAGGAATAGTTTTCTTCCATTCCTTGTACTGGAAACGAGCCATTAAACCATCACATGTCGCACAGAGTCACTCTCCCTGTATCGATGCCTCTCTCCTGCTCGCCTCATGACTCCTCTCCAGTGCTCTCTGCATAACTGCGTAACAAAAACAGTACAAGCCAGATAAGGTGTCCATTTGAATTGGTTATGAAAAGTATCACACACACCAATGAATTTGCTTCTTCACACTGGCTTTCTCAAAAGGCAAACATTTCTGTATAGCTCTCTCGGTAACTAGCTACATAGTTTTATGTCAAGCACCCTATACACACCATACTCACAGCAGACCCAAACACTGCTGTTGCCATTAATATTTCACCTTAATGTGTATTAAGGGCAACATAGCAATTGTGTTTGGCATTTTCCCACTTTATTCTCATTTGTCTTGCTTAATTAGCACTTCTATTTGCCTGTGGAACTCCTACTGTCCCTTTCCTACACACTTCATTGAGCTACTAGTAATGCGTTGGTCAGTTTCTCATATTCTGAAACACATCTAATGATGTAGCTGTTACCGCATTAATGAGCGGTTTCCTCTTCCTGAAAACGACTCATATTTCTACATAGTGCTGAAGCAGAAGTAAACCAAAGGGAAGCTGTTTTTAAAACTAACAAATAAATCTCGCAGGAGTAGCTTTCCCTGTGTGCTCTTGCAATATTCAGGTATGAAGTGACATGACACTGATGAAGAAAATTAAGCTGTCAGCAATGCTCTTCACCGACAGGCTGTACAAAACACACTGAGAAAGAGAGGTAGAAGGTAGCATGGTTGTTAAGGAACAAAAACTGTACAAGATGCATGCTGGTGCTGGTTGTTGAGGCAGAAAGATAGAAGAGGAATCCTGCTGTTGTACCTCATTAACCTTTATTTATCTGAGGCATTTGCCCAAAGTGACATGCAATGTTGGAAAATCCACTTTACAATTTTATACCAGGGTATTCTTACTCTGTCAGTTCACGGTAAGTGCTCTGGTGAAGGGTGCTGCAGCGGAAGAGAGGACCAGCACCGGGAATCTTCAGATTGATTGCTAGCTATCAGTCCGAAGCACTACTCCAATTGCTGTACTACTCAATCGCATCATGTGGACATTCCTTACGCAGTGGAGTACCCAACCATTTTAATGCCGGTCTGATGCCTGTGTATCAGAGGAATATTCTCCATATGTACAACCACACAATAATAATAATCCCAACACTTCACCACATCTGCAGCTTCATGCCAAATTTTAGGTACCTGTAGGCAAAGACAAAAAAAAGCTGAGCTCTGCACACAACTAGGATTTGTGGTACTGTCGTAGTATTGACTCCTTTATTACAAAAAACGAGAAACTTTAATACAAAATATTAATGTCATTAATTTTCTGTCAAGCAGCACTTGAAAAACCTAACATGCATGGACTATTTTCTTGACAGAACAAAAACAGTTTCAATTTACGAAAAACTGTGTTCTGGTTCAGCCATCATGTCTGAGACTAATATAGGTGCAATGCAACAACTTAGTACTAATCATAAATACTGAATAACATTATTCTGCATATATTTGAACCCACTGCTAAGATGCTGCCGATTCTCTTAACGCAAAAATATGAGCCACTGTTACTGTGGTTACCTATACTTTTAAAATAGGAGTTATTAAGAGATTCTACAGGTTTCTGTATCAAAGGAACACACACACACACACACACACACACACACACACACACACACACACACACCCAGGCTGAAACCACTCGTCCCAAGCAGGGTTGCAGCATGCCAGAGCCTAACCCGGCAACACAGGGCGCAAGGCCGAAGTGGGAGGGGGATGCACCCAGGACAGGACGCCAGTCCATCGCAAAGCACACCAAGCAGGACTCGAACCCCAGACCGACCAGAGAGTAAGTCCTGGACAAACCCGCTGTGCCACCACCCCTCACTGTATCAAAGGAACTTCATACAAAACACTGAACAATACAACGGTATCGTATTATTCAGCCAGCATAAAATAAATTCATCCTAGTTCATCTTGCATCGTGTGTTTAGCATTATCAGAGTCAGCAGGCATTTTCCGTGTTACATCTTTAGGGGTCACTGACAATTCAGCCTTACACCCCTATCACAGTGATATTTATGCTGTAACATTTTGCCTACCACATCGATCACGGACCACTAGGTTCCTTCCCTCCTTCAGATTGACAGTTAGCAGGTAGGAGCTCTTCTGTGGAATCCCCTGGGAGTCACCCATCTCCAAACCCTGTTGGTGGAGTCAAGAGGTGGACAGGACATGGGGAGAGATACCTTTGGTTAGTAGGAACACTTGGTCCCTCTCATCCCTCCTTCCCCCCTCTGATGTTTTTTCATTGTCTTTCAAACACAGCAGACTTCAGATGTCTGAAAATTGTACCGATTACCCATGTACCCGAAATTTAAAACCTATTTATTATTTTTATTCTTTTGTCATCAACTGCTACTCATTTTACTCTTCGTTACTGTTGTGGCATTCAGACCCACAATCATTACCAGAGGACACTGCATATATTTCTGGAGAAACTGCCCTTGCAGTAGTTTTTTCCTACATTACTTTCTTATATAAAATATTCTGAAATACATTTGTAAATAAATGCATTTTGCTTATTAGCAACAGAACTGCCTGACAAAAATATAAATACATGATATACTAGCAAAATGCAAAAAAGTACATAAATCTAACTCAAAAGCAAAGGGTTACAGTAGTTATGAACTGTTCTCATACAAACCCTTAGAACTCTGACCTAATCTTGGAAGGGTTTTCATCATCATCATCATCATCAACAAGTCCAGTACTGGTTATTCTTGACTCTTGAAAAGATGCACTTTTATCCCGTTTTATCCAGTTTAATTTCTGCCACTCTATATTTCTTAACTTAGACATTTTAGCATTTCTTGTTTCTCATTCTTTCCACAGCGTAAGTCTTTTAATGTAAACCAATACTGACACTTTCTGACTAACAGCTGGCTTCAGTGGTTTTCATTTGACATGATCAGCTATCAGACAGTTTTCCCTATCATCAAGTGTGGTTACAGCTTATCACCACAATGGACAATGGACTTCAGGGAAAGGTACATTTTATGTTCAATGACAGGTAACCCGTTTTGTTTGGGAGGATCAACCCAAGCTAGCTCGAAGACAGAGCCTCAGCTGTGTTAATGTTTGCTTAAATTACGATCATATTTTACGTGCAATTAAAGCAGAAATAAAAACATTCCATAGAGTTCACAAACTTTATTCTCACAACAGTAGCTACTTACATTTTAAATGGCATGGACTGTAGGTAACCAGCTGGTCAGAAGATTGTTAGGGTGATTTTATTTGTTTTGTATTACACAATGCAACTAACTTTTCCAGAGTTCTTAGTTACGTCAGTTTTTGCTTTGAGTACAATTAGTTAAAGTTTACTGAATACAAAAATACCACTAGTTCTTTGAGAGTGTCAATTTTAGTTAAGGTACTTTACAGCCACTGGAAGATTCTAGAAGGCACCAGAACATTCTAGAAAGCATCAGATCCTAAAAGGGACTGAAATATGTACCTTTCGGTACTTGGAATCCGATGCCAAAATTAGCTAATTTCAAGAATGGAATATTTCTTGAAAAACTTACAAATAGTACAAACTAATGCCAAAAGTATGCTTAATCTAACAAAACTGAATAGAATATGTCATTTTAAAAAACACCAACATAAATTTGTTATTTAATTGACCTTATTTGCAATATTATATTCAAACAAATTTACCAAACATGTTTTACAAGAATTAAAATTGCACATATAAACTGTTAATAGTGTTACCGGTTCAGAGCATAAAACCACAACATTGTCAATAGCATCCTGGTAGTAAAAATATTTTCTCTTACTTTTACTCAGCTTGATATTTGGAGAAATTATTCCACTTATACTTGAGTGTCCTTGTTTGATTACAAACCTCTGATCATCAGGTGAGTAAAACCAGATTGCAGACCTTTTAAACACTGCAAGCAGCCCCTCAGCTTGGGTGAAGAAGTGCTCTTCATGCTGCAGTAATCTAGATCTTATCTTTGTGGCTTCAAAATCGCTCATAGGGCACCGCTTTCGTGAGTACAGCATGCTCCTCCACATAGCCAAAGCTGTGTCCAGCTGTGCCTGCCTGCTAATTGCATGTTTGGGAAGTAGCCAATCTAAGCTAATGCCAAAGTTCATAGACCTGTGTTTCTGGCTAATGGTTTCCATTTTTTGTTGCGCCGTTACACCCCCCACTGCCCAACCCATTTTCCATACACATCCCTCTGTTCTTCTGTCCCTCACAGATAAGCAACGGGATGAAACTCATGTCATGAATGGTACTCACGCTGCTGTCCTGTGATTTGTGGATCTCGGTGACATCGACGTCATTTTTGTGCTGGAAAACACAAGACAGGAAGTCTAAAGTTTGTTGTCTGAATAATTATTTTTCTTTTTCAGTTTTGCTTAAGTTACAGGACAAGACAGTAATGAAAGAGACGCTACTGCATTGATGTTTACAACATTTAAACATATGGACAACGTCAGACAAACTGAACAGATTACATTCTCCAAATGTCACTTACACTGAGTCATCACAACATCAGTAGATGGGGCAAATTCATAAATCTTGTACTAGGTACAAAAGCATGTAGTCAAGGATTTTGTGTTCAGAATCCACTGAAATGTGCACTGTGATCTTTCAAACAGTTTCTATAAATACTAAAGTTGGCAGGACTTCCATTCTTTTGTGATTCCCCCCCCCCCAGCTGAACAATGCCTGACAAATCTTTCACTCATTATTAAAAAATTCCATAACCACCACCAAGAAAGTGTAGTAATCTGCAGAGCAGAAATCCATTTCCCCAAGAATGCATTTCATTCAGCCCACAGACTCTGCTGTCTGTAAACAATTGTGATTGCTAAAAAAGAAAAGAAAAAAAAAAAGAGTTCTTTTGCCATTTTACTATGTTGTTACATTGCATGCATTTCCTCTGAACTTATTAAAACAGAGTAAGAAATATTCCTAGTCAAAATGGTGAAATACAAATCCTTAATTTAGGAGAAAAAACACGTTGTCAAGAGCACTGCATAAAAGTAAATCACAAATACAGTATATGACTTTGGGGGAAATATCTGCAAAGTGATGTTAATCATTACAATTAAATGCATTTAACTCATTTATCTGACACTTTTGTTCAAAAGCAGCTTACAATTATTTACCCTTTTATACAGCTGGGTAATTTCAATGGAGCAACTTAAAGTCAATACCTTCCTCAAGGATACTACAGCAGGAGGTGGGATTTGAACTGTGACTGTTGGCTCCAAAGCCAGAAGCTCTAACTACTACACTACCAGCTACCTTCAACAAGTGTACTGTGTGCATCGCTCTTAGAAAGAACACAATTTTTTGCATAAAGATGCTTAGCAAACTTTCAATTGCGGGAGCACACCTCAAAGCAAGGGTGCAACCCTTTTTCCTTCAAAGCCATCCAAAAGGCAAACATCTCACAAGGAAAACTAACTATGCCAAAAACACCATCAAATCATATGACTGCAGCATTATAATTTTAGGAGTGTCATGGAGATAGTATTGTGTATGTGATTATGTATGTGTGCGCATGTACGTGTGTGTGCGCGCGCGCGCATTTTAACACCAGGTTCTGGTGCTTCCTGAGCAAACACACACACATTTTCTGAACCGCCTGTCCCATACGGGGTCGCGGGGAACCGGAGCCTACCCGGCAACACAGGGCGTAAGGCCGGAGAGAGAGGAGACACACCCAGGACGGGACGCCAGTCCGTCGCAAGGCACCCCAAGCAGGACTCGAACCCCAAACCCACCGGAGAGCAGGACTGTGGTCCAACCCACTGCGCCACCGCACCCCCCCTGAGCAAACAATATGATAAAAATCAAGCAAAACGTTGATTAGAAGTACACAGCTATTTTTTATGTTATTGCCATGATCTGCCAGGTGAGTCAATGTTTCAGACAGCTGCAGCTTTACTTTTGGCAACAGGTGACCATCAAAATAAACTGAAAAGATTTTTGAATTACAAAAAGGGCAAACACACTGACAGCACACTGAGTCTGGTTATAAAACAAAACACAGCAGGGTGTTAAAGCTTCAAGGTGCACCTGAGAGCACAAATGTTTCCTGTAAAGGTCAGAAAGCTGTATTTCCAGGGTATAAATATGTTGCTTTGGTTTAGCTGTCTCACACTTCTGTAGCTATTTACTGTGGGCACAAACACTGCACGCTAACCCGGAGATGACCATTTCACAACTGATATATTCAGCATGTAGAGAACACAGCGATAACTGACTACAACCCACACACACACACACACACATTGGCTGAAGCTGCTTGTCCTGAGCAGGGTCGCAGGGAGCCGGAGCCTAACCTGGCAACACAAGGCATAAGGCTGGAGAGGGAGGGGACGCACCCAGGACGGAACGCCAGTCCGCCACAAGGCATCCCAAGCGGGACTTGAACCTCAGACCCGCCAAAGAGCAGGACCCGGCCAAATCCACTGTGCCACCGTGCCTATAACCTACCTATAACCCCAAAAACAAATTAAGTTTTTTTTTTCCTCCTATCAAATTTAAGTATTTATACTTCAATACATCTTCATGATAACAGGAACAATATTTTTACAACCAAGTCATCTACAAAAATGTGAAATCGTACATACATTTTAATTCAGTGCATATACAAAGTATGCAGTATATAAACAGCCTTCTAATGCACACTTCTGTTTGCAAATCTTGTATATCTGTTGGAATTAAGAGTGTCACACACAGAGCAGGCACAATGAATAAATCCATATAATAAGCCTAGAAATGCATGTGAAAAAGTGCAAGAAAGCATTGCATGCAGACAACCAAAAGGCTGAAACATACCAGGAAATTGGACAAGGCCTGACCTTGGGCCCAGCGGACCGGCGCAGGCCACCCATCAACCGCCGATCCCGTTTTTCGACAGGCATCGGCAACAAGGCAGCCCCGAGCTCCGGAAACAGGGGAAGACCGTTCCCTTCTGGGTCTTTAATTAACTGTACAGATGCTGCCTTTTCACACCTTTTATTTCACCTGCAATATCGGATGTCGCTATACAATAGAGAGGCCTTCTTCCATTTGGGAGGCAAAGCCTTTATCACACACACACACGCACAAAAAAAAGTGTCCTCACAAATAAAACTGATGGCAGAAACCTGCACAAGGGAATACTTAAATGGAAACCCGAAACGCCACACACTATGGGCCTTGGAGATGGCAGACAGGCTATATAGCTCCCAGGCTGTGTGAACATGTTCCTTCTTTGTGAGCTGATAATGCGCAATTCCAGTGCAAACAGAGACCTGCACAAACAAAGGTTTATGAGCAGGGTGTTACTTGGCAGGGGCAGCACCGGCGCAACATTTACAGCCTGCGCACCTAAGGATCAATCGCTTGTGTGTTTTTCGGCGTGCATCATCGGCCCTTTTAATCTGTATTGTTAGCATGCGAGCGGCTGACTAAGTATTATTTTTAGTGTAAAACCCCAAATTCTATCAGTTTAAGTATACATTAGAGTACCTCGTTAACTAATGTTATTGTGATCCAATTGCCAGTAGAGGTTTTCTGGATTGTGAATGGTCACTGAACCCTCACAGAAAGGGGAATGCCACAGGGACCACAGGCCAGAGCTGAGCTGAAGTGCCAGCTGGACACACAAAGCGTACCCGTCTGGCAGCAACAGGGGGCGTAGAGCCAGCACACTGACCCAGGATTATCTGATGAAAAATGACAGGATCTTGTGTGTAATCCTCTAAGCAGACCAGCAGTGATCGAGCTGAAAAAAAATCGAGAAAAAGCCTTTTTCCACCAACGTCTCTCTGGATGGATCCGCGTTTGCGTGATTCGCTAGGGGCGCTTGCTCGGAAACACACACACACACACACACACACACACACACACACACACACACACACACACACATTTTCAGAACCGCTTGTCCCTTACGGGGTCACGGGAACCGGAGCCTAACCCAGCAACACAGGGCGTAAGGCCGGAGGGGACACACCCAGGACGGGACGCCAGTCCGCCGCAAGGCACCCCAAGCGGGATTCGAACCCCAGACCCACTGGAGAGTAGGACTGCGGTCCAACCCACTGCGCCACCGCACCCCCCTGCTCGGAAACAGGTTTATCCAAATGTTGAGACGTACGAGCATCGCAAGCAAACATCATGCATTCGGTTGAATGAGGAAAAAGTGATCAAGCCTTTTCGAAGAGCAGCGAAAGAGAGCGCGATAAGAACATGGGCAATGTAGAGCGGCTACACCGTAAGAAAGAACAATTGGCATTCATAGGGCACGTGAGAGATGTTGAACTGTGACACGCCTTGGGCAAGATTCACAGTTCCGAATGCGTCAGAACAAGCTCTGGTATTCGGCTTTATAAACACACCCAGAAACAATCACCACACGGTCGCTGTCCATTTTGAGAAACACACCGCATAAGGTTACTTGCAGACGTAAGCCCACTTGTGTTCCAGCGTCTCCGGTTAGGTGCTGAGCCGCATGAACAAAACCGTAACTTACTCTAGAAAATCAGAGCAGCCTCATAACCGAACAACAATACATTTTCCGCACAGTTACAGAACGAGACTGTAAATGTGACCAAATGCACCAGTTGGTGCTTAATCTAAACTGGTTTGGCTAAATTAATCACTTATTAATTAATTACAAGAAAGTGAACACCGCACATGGAAGACTTATGAATAAAAATGTTTAACACATTAAAGAGAGGCTTCTTTCATTATTTTTCATTCCAGGTCAGCTAATTGTTCAGAAGAAAAGTTTTTTTTTTTTTGCAAAAGGCCATGCTATGTTCAGGCATGGTGGTTGTCCATCACTCTGCTATAAGGGGAACAACTAGACCAGTGATTCTGGATGGCAATTTGAACTCATATCGATGAGATCGTACAGGCTTTGACTCCAAGAGTGCTGAAAACAAGTCTGTTTCAGGGATCAGTGAGTCACAAAAAACTAAACTGTTTTCACACATAGTTGAGGCATCTTGCTCAGGTCAGTCCTAACCCCAGCGACACTCCAGGAGTACACCCCTTTCATACTAATTCCTGACAGGTAACACTGGATTGTGCCTTACTGAGCAAGGCTTTATTAGGTATGAAAAGGAACTAAAATCCTTGTCTGTGTTTCAAACAAAGACATAATTAAGAATTCAGAATGTTCTTCAACATGGAAAATTCATGTAAGCAACACAGTGCATGTGACTGAACCACATTAATTTTGCTGATGCTTTTCTCCAAAAAGACTTACAACGTTAAGGTTACAATTATAAGCTTACAATGATAGATCCATTTATAGAGCTGAGTAACTGTTAGCGGAGCAATTCGGGGTAAGTACCTTGCTCAGAGGTACTATAGCAAGACTTGGCATTCCAACCCAGGTGTTTAGAGTGTAAGACAGCAGTCCTAACCACTACACTACCTGCCCCACTGAAGTGACTGAAACTGAAGACAAGTCCAGTCTTTCACATGCTCAGCACACAGCAAGCGGTGTCTCTGACCTGCTTTCTGTCTTGGGATATCTCCACAGACGGTATTTCTCCGGTCAGCATCGAAACCACATCCCGAGGTGCGGCGCCTAACGGCCCAGGTCTTCTGTAAGACAGTCCCCCGTCCTCTGGGGTTGGGTTGTTAACCCACTCCAGTGAGGTCCAGTCAGCGTGGCCCTCGTTGTCAGGCACAGTCAACGTGTCACCAAAAGGTTCAGATGCAGAATGACCCGGCACTCTGCGCATGTCTGGCACAGAGACGCTCATGCGCTGGTCCAGCGTACGCTTGTTCTTCACCTCCAGCTTGCCGCTGCCCCCCCTGCGACTCTTCAAGTTGCTGAAGAGCGGCTTGGCCTTCTGCCGTATGTTGCCCCACACGCTTGTCTTCTTACAGTCCATCGCCAGGGGAGTCCGCAGTCCTTGCTCTCAGCTACATCCACCGGTGACTGAAACCAGACAAGAAAACAAAGATACAATTACTGATTCTCACATTTTCTGTAGCTTATTAAAAGAGTACTCAAAACAAAAAGTATTACAGAATTTACAATTTTTTTAAAAAAAGCAATAACCAAGTGGGATGAATTTTTTCACTGACCGCTGGAAGGGTCTCCTGGAAGTGACTTGTTAATATGTTAATACAACACTGAACGTACCACACAACTAACTACTAGTATACTTATATACTGCAAGTCTTTCATCATAATGTAAAAAATAGAGAAAGAGGGAACAAGGCCTTCTGCTGTACAACTTTAGAATGTTTTCTCTGCCTCTCTATGTAGGAGAACTTTCTGAACTGTAAAGCTGAAAGAAAGCCAAATAACTAATGTTATTCAGTATTATTCAGTATTATTGGATACTGCATTTTGAACAACTGTAAGCGCACACAGTAAGTGCATGAATGTCTGTATACACAGTGTCTTTCACTTTTACTCAGCTAAACCAAACGCATGTATATCCACATGCAGTGTCTTGTTGATCTAAAATGCTTCAGGATATGGAATTGGCGGGGGGCGCAGTGGTGCAGTGGGTTGGACCGGGCCCTGCTCTCCAGCGGGTCTGGGGTTCCAGTCCCACTTGGGGTGCCTTGCGACGGACTGGAGTCCCGTCCTGGGTGTGTCCCCTCTCCCTCCAGCCTTACGCCCTGAGTTGCCGGGTTAGGCTCCGGTTCCCCGCGACCCCGTATGGGACAAGCGGTTCTGAAAGTGCGTGTGTGTGTGTGCATGGAATTGGCAGCATTTCAAGCTTTTGTTTACAAACAAACATTAAAAACCCCTCTTCTGAACATGCTGCTGAGGTTAGGATCTCTATACAAACCTTCTACTTACGTTTTTATTTAAGGTATCGATTCCAACCCACTAATCATGTGTAACGTAGCTTTCCGAGTTCAATCCCCGTTGTACGTACTTTGGCAAAAAGAGCGGTGAAGTTATTGGCTCAATGTGAACTGGTATTTACAAACATGACAAGATAACAGTGGAGAACGCAAAACCATGTGCCTGAAAAAACTACAGTTCCCTAAACATGACTGGGGAAAGAAAAAAAAAAAAGCATTAAACATTGCGATTTTATATCTTGGAAGGAGACAGTTTCATATTGCTTATAATGAGATATTTAGTGAAATTAATAATTTTGCAATCATATTAACATAACCATGACTACAGATGGGCTCCAATGCCTCTCTTCTGCCAAGACAGAAAAAGATTTGTGCAGTGACACTGGTTCCTTTATTTGAAGCCGCAAAAAAATCTGAACTCGTTTCCACTTTCACTTCCAAGACCCACGAAGAAGAACATGTTTAATTGCCGTTCCGCTCGGGGGAAAGCATAGAGGCAGCTGCCCTACTGCGGATGACTCAGTGCTTAACCACTGGCAGATGAGACGCAGCTTAAAAAGCCCTCCAGTCACAGAAGATGTTGCAATACTAGGCTATCGGTCCCAATGCCAAGTTTTAGGAGTCTGTTCCAGCTCTTGTTTCTTAATCCATTCCCGCTTTGAGGTTAAAGACCATTGGTAGGTTCACACAAGGTTTTACAGTAAATTTTGCCCATCAAGTTCCTGGGCTGAAGCTCAAGTGCTTATATTCTACATGGCATATTGGGTTAATGTGCTCGCAAGAGGACATTAGTCCAATCTTGTCTAAGTGCTTCCAGAAAGGGCTTTGAAAACTTCCTGTGTTATTACAAAAAGGAGGCGGCACCTCTTCCTGCTCGCCGAATAAATGCCGCAAGGCAGACCTCAGGACTTTGCTGGAACAGCCATGTACAGAGGCCTCTTGAGACTTGGGCAAACTGGGTAGAATCATGACTCTGCAGTTTACTACAGTTTACTCCTCGGACTGTATGTAAAGAACGAGAGAAAGTCAATGAAACAATACAGGTACTTACAGAAAGAAAGACCATTTATTGAACTTCTGGTGTGGAAATGTTTGAGGGGGCACCGACTACACTGGGCACGTTGCAGCACTGTGCACTAAAGCAGAGGTTCACCCTGACAGTGAAACCCCTTTATAAAATGGGTGTGCCAATACCTCACATTGCACTTACGCACAACGTGTTCACAAACACATCTCAAGCCGTGCCGAACACATGTTTTATACGGCAGAGTAACAGAAAACAAGATGCTACTGAAAAAGAAGAACGTCTGGAGCTTGCTGGGAAGCGTGAGACTGACCCAGCTGGAAGCCGAGTAACAGTTTTGTGGTCGGATGAGATCAAGGAGGAGCGTTTTATCCAAAATTCAAATTACTATTTACAGCACAAAGGAAACACTTCACACACCTGAAGAAATATCATCACCACAGTGAAGTATGGTGGTAGTAGCATCATGGCATGGAGTGCTTTTCATCAGCAGGGACTTGGCACCTTGTTAACTTAGACGGAAGAACGGAGAGAGCAAAATACGTGAAAATGTTGCAACGGAACCCGCTGCCATCTGCTGAAACGCTGGAGCTCGGGAGAAAGTTCACCTTTCAGCAAGACAATGATCCCAAGCACAAGGCCAAAGCAACACTGGAATGGCTCAAGAATGAAAAGGTGACAGTCAAAGTTCTGAATTCAGCCCCCACTGAGACTCTGGTACTTCTGAAAACCAGCCAACCTGAACAACTTGTAGCAACTGTGTCTAGAAGAACGGGCCAAAAAACACTCCTAAACAGTGTGCAATGCTGGAAAACACTTACTGAAAAAACTTTTAAAGTTGCAGCTGAAGCAAAATGTGATGCTACAAAGTATTAATTTCGATACTTATAAAAACTGCATATTTCAGTTTTTTCTTAAAGTTTTATTTTCTCTTTTCTTAAAAAATGCATTGTACTATACAACATCACCATAAAATAATTTTGAGTTTTAGTGTTTTTTTTTTTTTGGGGGGGGGGGCGGATACAGTAGGTCCCTGACTTACAGATTTTAAGTAAAGAACTTTTTGCTGTTACAGACTATTGAAGAATTATTTCTTATTTATTTATTTATTTATTTAAGAAACAGAGCTAGCATACCAATTCAAATCGTGCACCAAAGCCTCATCTTATTCACTGAGAGGCAGTGATTGTGAACAGTAAACGCTGCTTTAAGTTTGTCAGCACCTTGCTATAGCTCTGGCCACAGTTCTTTATACTGCTTTCTTATTTTCAACAGGCCATAAATAGTGAGCCAGGATACTCAGACCACGCACGCGCATTCTCGAGGGGGGATAGAAACAGACATAGACAGACATTGCTGCTTTGATCCTCTCTGAAACACAGAACTGTCATATTGCTAATGTTTACATTTATTCATTTAGAGGATGCTTTTCTCCAAAGTGATATACAATTCATGGTAACAAAATTCTCTCACTTAATGCAAAATCGCCATTTTTGGCAGCATACATTGCACAAGTAGCTGAACGGAGAATCAGAATAGAAATACAGAATTGATGATGAGCCCCTGGCCCATTTGCTGTTGCATCTGACTAAAACTTTTGTAACAAAAAGTAATAAATTAGTTCTCAGTCACACTTGGTTGATACATAGTGGACCCACTGTATGACAGTAAAAGAAACCTTTATGGTACCATTTTTGACTCAGTAAAACAAGAGACTTGGTACAGGTACTGTACGTGTGGGTGTCTACGTAAGTATACCGTATATATGAAAATTGTGACAAAACTTTAACCACAGTTGGAGCAATTCCAAATCTACGCACTTTTGTTTGCATTTTAGGTCATGCTGGAAAAGACCATTTACAAATGAAATGTAAGAGAGCATCAAATACTTGAGGGTAAACATTTAAAAAAGGATGTGTAAAAGGGTGAAGTCCTTTAAGGATGTTAATAATTCATTTTGAGTTTGTGAAATGGTATTTTTCTGTGGAATAGCTGTTTCCAAAGGGAGGAACCCTTAGAGGCCAATGTTGTTCTTAAAGCACTGGGTAAAGTGAAGGTGTGGAAACACTGTGCTCTCCCAGGAACCAACACACCTCCAGGAACAGCAGCTCCAGAGAAGCAGTTCTTCTTCATACACAGATGTAGCAACAGTGTTTACCCTCATGTAGTCACTAGTTTGAACATCTCCAATAAATATTTATTCACAATGTAGTCCGTACATCTCGTTTGTGCAATAGAATATATATAGTGGTATCATTATAGTGGATATATAGAGGATCAACTCATTTTGTGTACTTGGTTCTAATGACCTTTGTAACTATTATAGAAGCAGTAAGGGTGCACTCCCCCTGGCATTTTTGCCTGAATAAAGTTATCTGTTACATGAGGTTAGAGATATCTACGGTTAGCACTTGAGGACAAGATGAGGGTTTATGTCATGTCTAAATATGCAAAACCACTGAACTGAATGAGTGTACTTTCTTTTTCATTTTATGTAAGAATAAATTCCCTTAATCTGAAACATTCATTAACCTTATGGTGGGCGTAATTTTATCAGCACGACTGCCAAGGCCATGCAAAAGAGAAAGACATAAAAGTGTGTTGTACAAGGGTGGGGGGAACCAAGCATGAACACAAATGCCACTGGATCTTCTACACAGACAAAGCAAACAAAAAGGCCAGTTTTAAACAATCAGTCACCACAACGGGAAAACCTTCTCATTGCATCACTTAACTAGATGCAGTTTTGTAAAACTGTAATTTGCATCAAGTTCAAAGGAATGCTTCCAGAAGCTTTGCAAATCAAAGAGTGAGAGTGGACTGGGACAGTGGCACAGCAAGTAGCGCTGCCATCTTACAGTGCCTGGGTGGTGCGAGATGACATGGGTTCGTTCCCCCGCTCAGTCTCTGTGGAGTTTGCACGTTCTCCCCATGTCTGCATGAGTTTCCTCCCACAGTCCAAAGACATGCTGTTCAGGTTCACCCATAATGTGTGAGTGATAGAGAGAGTGTGTTCCACTGATGTATGGATGAGTGACCCATTGTAAGTAGTGTATCTAGCAGTGTAAGTCACCTTGGTGAATAAGGTGTGGGGGCTGATAACACTACATAGAGTTCATTGGAAGTTGCTTTGTAGAAAAGCATCTGCTAAATAAATGTAAGTCACTGATCAACTGCTACTCACTATGTGTTCATAAGCAGTGGTTAAGACATGCAGGTGGAGTGTGATTCCTTCATCATCAAAACCACAGCTCAGTACCAACAGGCCTGGTCACTGGACCTATTGTACTTCCTTATAGGCTAGAAAAGCTTCAACTTGTCCTCCAGCATAAGCACTTCTACTGAGACAAACCTCTCAACAAAATCAAAAAACAGTTGAAAGAAAATGCAACGTCCAGAGATGAAAAAAGTTCCTATGTCATCTGTGATACCTGTCAATCCCATGCTGACCGTTACAGAAGTTATGGCTCCTTCACATTGGTGGGGTTTGTCGGGTGGTATGATTGTGCAATGTAACACTTTCAGAGTTTTAGATGTTCTTAACGTCTAAAAATCCTTCTATGAAAGAAGCTTTAACGAATGTGCAATTTTATCGTGAGAAAACAGTTCAGAGCACAGCTAATCAACGTACTGGACTAGGCAACTGCAGTCTCAGAACCTTGTCATTTACTTCACAGGACAGGTAGATAATACTTGATATTTTAACCTGAAATTCAGGTTAACAGTCAGCAAAATCTTAGAGCTGCAGACTGCAAATCTGCTGACAAACATAACATGTCTTTAGTTACAAAATCCTAAAAACAAAGAGCTGGCAGATTATTTCTACCCTAGATCCACTCATCCCACCCACTCATTTGAATTGAAATTGCTGATCTTTCTTGGTGTATGTGTGCAAAGGGTGTGAGAACAACCACTGAGCTAGTTTTGGCTCCTCCCATATCCTGTGCCAACCACTTCCTTCTCACCTAGCTGGGGTCTACCCATAGTTCTGCTCAAACAGGAACACTGCCTCCAGGCACGGATGACACCAAAACGAATTTATTTTCGCATCAAGATAAAAACTTCACTTACATTCTCAGCTGGAAATTTTACTGAAATAGTTTGTTACATAACTCATGACTGTCGTAATACAAATGACTTTCCTGCATTGGTCCAGCTTCTAAACAAAACACGTTCCACACTGAGAAATACTCTGGTTCGGTATGGCTCAAGGACACCAGCTGTCTTCATGTTAATCTTCCTTGAAGAATACAACAGAAAATAACTGTAGATATGAAAAATTCAGCTTATTTTCTACACTTCAATTCTGGAGACTACTACACTCACAGCTAAAGTTTTATTAACAGCATAAATCAGTGACAGGATCATTTCGATATAAAATGACAAAAAACACAAAAATACAGAAATATCATAAATGTCAGGATTGTTTACAGATGTTCTTAAAAATTTAGCAGATTTGGATTATTGAAGATATAACTAACCGTTACTTACCTGATGCCTTTTGTCACGGTGATTCAGCGTTTAAAAAAATGGACAATTATTTACCAATTTTTACTGCAGGGCATTCTAATCACTTGAGGGCAAGTAACTCAATCAATGAGATTACAGCAAAGGTGAGGATCCCTAACCAGCACAATATCTGCTAGTCCCAGGTTCTGCAGACCTGAGTCAAGCAGGTTTTCAGCTCTCCTTTCACCACAAAGAGTTCAGAAAGACTTGAGTGGCTTCAAGTAAAACAATAAGTTCAACTAAGAGATTCCTTAATTAGGAAACATTGATTAAAAAACTGATAACCCATAATATGGTTGGTACTCTGGCAGGCTACCTAGCAGTAATATAAACAAGAACCAGGTAAGAGCTGAACAGCAGCATTTTGTACATTGTGGAGAATAACCCTGTGGTCTGGGAGGTATAGCTCAATAAGGCAACTGCATGAAAGAGGGGACACAGGGTGTGAGACTCCCCATAGTGTAGTAAGACATGTAATCCTTTAAGCAGGACCTTGTCTCCGATCTCCTAGTCCAGTGGGACCGTAGCTGGTCACAGACACCTGTGCAGGATGCGGCAGCATGCACAGCACAATTTGACAATGCATTAGGGTCATAAGCCTCTTATGGCTTAAAGCCCAAGCTTATTCATATCTCACAGTGGCCACTTGCAATTTCAACAATGACTGCAAGGGCAGTAACTCATGCAGGGCTCACAAAGACAAAAAGAGGGGACCCAAAAAAATTTTAACAGAAACACAGCTAAGCTATTGCAAACTCTTATTTTAGCCCCTCAACAAACACCGGTTATGGAAATTTCAAAATATCTGCATTTCTCTCCAAGAAAGGTTCCTCAAACACATGCATTAAGCAGTGTTACAGTCAAATGAGTGAGCGCTTTGCAGACAAGATATTTTGAATCTTTTCTGATGTAAGCAGTTTGGGTAGCTTGAGCAGATTGAAATCACCAAAGTCAGTGATATGTCTGATTCTGAGGTTTTCATGAAAAAAAAAAAAAATGCTGAGACATTGATGAAGGATGAATATTAAAAGCACTGAAACTTGCCAATGGCATACAGGTTATGAAAGAATGATGCACGCAAGCTATCAACCACAGCATGCGTTGCAAGAAGAGACTAAAACAAACAGTTATTCAGAAATGAATTTCAGTTCTACTTGACCAGAGCAGCCTAACCTTAAGTCATACTAAAAAAAATGAAGTAGGCTAACCTTTACCACAGACTGGGGCTGTGGCCTCTGCTCCTTTCAGAGAAAGCCTGCATATGGGAAAATCTGAAGTTTTGCCCTCAGTGCAACCCCAGACTACCATAAGCTGATTTAGGTCATCTTCTTGCACGCACTGTATGTTGTGGTATTTGAAAGCATTAAAAACCAACATCACTGTGATCTGCCACTGGAAATCTGTTGACAAACCCTCAGATCTTGCAAGTCTTCAGTTCAATATTTCAACATTGTGTGACTAAAAAAAAACTGATACTCTGTTAAAGGCCTGACATTGACTATAATGTGAAAATCAGTGTCAGTATTTCTTCATTGGGACAAAGAAGGGGGGGGAAAAAAAAAAAAAAAAAACACCCACCCCTGTGAGTAACGTCAGGCTTGTTTAGTCATTCATGAGCTGACAATTCTATGACTGTTAGGAATTATATTACAAATCTCACAAACAGGTTAGTGAACATTACACGCTAAAGATGAACTTCACAAGAGTAAGGTTGTGAAGCCAAGTGTGACATTTTGGTCATAAAAAAAGCCTTTTGCTTTGCTTTTCGTATGTGGTTTGTACATACGTACCACACAATGCTATGCCAAGACCAAGGTTTGAAAGTTGCCCCAGTTTTTCTTCTTTTTTTTTCTTTTTAAATTATTAAAGGAAGGTTATTTTTCCTGGGGGTGCAGTGGTGCAGTGGGTTGGACCACAGTCCTGCTCTCCAGTGGGTTTGGGGTTCAAGTCCCGCTTGGGGTGCCTTGCGGCGGACTGGCGTCCCGTCCTGGGTGTGTACCCTCCCCCTCTGGTCTTACGCCCTGTGTTGCCGGGTAGGCTCCGGTTCCCCATGACCCCGTATGGGACAAGCGGCTCTGGAAGTGTGTGTGTGTGTGTTATTTTTCCCCCTCAAACAGGCTCTTCTTTACACACACACACACACACACACACACACACACACACACACAGTAATGTGAAAAAGAAACAGCCTTTGCAGACTCAATAATTCCACACTGAAATGCCTTTTATTGTGAGCATATTCAAAGAACTTTTTATGGTTTATCACTTGCTACTGTACAACCAAATTTAAAATTCTATTAGCTGTAAGCACACTTACATAGCATTTTATTGTTTTAACTTCTGTCAAATTCTTCCTTTGGTACGCTATTTGTTTTCTACATTCATTTGCAGTGTTTTATATTTTAATACATTTACATTTATTTATTTAGCAGACGCTTTTCTCCAAAGCAACTTCCAGTGAACTCTCTGTAGTATTATCAGCCCACACTCATTCACCAAGGTGATTTACACTGCTAGATACACTACTTACTATAGGTCACTCATACATACATCAGTGGAACACACACACTCTCTCTGTCACTCACACACTATCCGGGAACCTGAACAGCAAGTCTTCAGGCTGTGGGAGGAAACTGGAGCACCCGGAGGAAACCCACACAGACACGGGGAGAACATGCAAACTCCAGAGAGACTGAGCAGGGATCGAACTCACGTCCTCTCGCGCCATCCAGTCACTGTGAGACAGTAGTGCTACTCGCTACTGTGCCGCCCAAAATTTGTACAATTTTTGAGACTTTTGCCATTTTTTAAGGGATTTTTTTATGCCATCACTGCATAAGAAAATAGCTTCCCATGCCACCGTTTGCTACAGTGACATTTTAGACTGTAAATGTTTAAGCTTAGACATAACAGGACAAAACTGCCCTTCCTTGATTATATCTAAGAAGTAACACCGCTTTACATCAACAGAAAAAACAAAGTCGCCATTTTCCTTATCAATCTTAGATGAAATGAACACTCAGCAAATTCTTGGTACATGAACATAAACAGAGGCCTTCTGGTAATCCATCAAAATGAAACAATTAGTAAAGATTATGGCAATGTTTACCCAGTGCTTAGGATCACCTATTTACATTGGCATGGGTATCCTTTGGGGGCAGATTTGTGCGTGAGACTAGACCCCTGTTTGTTTAGCATGTGCCAATATCTGCAAATGCCAAACTGGCATACAAATAAGGGGTGTGAGAAGCTGAAGATGGAGAGCAGGCCAAAGCCCTGCCTGGCATGGCTGGATCAGCACTCCTGTTCTTATTTGCATGGCTGATGTAGACAAAGAGCTGGAACACATTTGTTCTCCCATAGTACTGGACCACATCCCCTGTTCAGTAACCACATCTGATTCCATGAAAAGCTAGAGAAAGGAACCAAGAGCAAAATACCTTTTCCACCTCAGCAATGCACTCCCATTCTCAAGGTTCTCGGGAAGCCCATGGATCTTGGAGGACACATGCTTTGCCTGTGCGGATAAAAACACTTAAAATGGTAGTACAGCACAGTTCCAACAGGAGTGTGTGCACCTTGAACTTCCAACTTGGTATTATAATATCATGTGAACAGTGCAACACGTAGAGAGTACAAACTGAGCTGGGAAAACTAAGTCAGTCCACAACAAAACAAGTGCACACACAGAATCTTCTAGCTCAGATGTTCCTAATTTTTTCAAAGCCTTGGACTCCTTAGACAGTCTTATGAATACCAAACCCCCTCTTTGTAAAATGTGCATAAGTAAATTCTGAGAAAATAATGTACTCAATTTTTTGCACTGCAAACTTATTACATAACATATCATAGACATCAATAGCACAGTAACATCCTTTTTGTTAAAAAAAATAAATAAAAAAATAAAAAATATTTCACTTAGTAAATGTTACTTACAAAGCAAAGTTGTGCTGAAAAGACCCATCTAACTGGCCCAAAACTGTGATCTACATGCATGCTATAATTCAAAAGGCAGAAGTTACGGAGAGCAAAACAAACTGAAAAAGCAGACTGTTAGAATAGTGTACTAAAAAATACAACTGTTTCTTTATATGAGTAAAGGGTCACTGCAGACTAGAAGGTAAAGCTGCTAACGGAACCTGGAGTTATAGCAGACTGCAGTGTTGCATCATTTCCAGCACAAAAATTTGACTAGAAGACCACTGAGATCATGGGAAAATGTGCCATGTTGCAGGCACAGGAGGCTCAAGAGAAAGGAGAGACATGTTTAGCAGTGGATGAATAACACACCAGCTCTGTAAGATAACATTATTTTTGTTTGTAGCCTTTAGAAGGTCAGTCTTTGAAGCTAATGAATACCTGAGAAACTCTTGGTATGGTGAATTCTCATAACCTGAATAATTGAATGATTAGTTTCAAAAGGGGAAAAAAAAAAACCCCATCCATTTACACTAAAGCATCCTCAAATTTCATTAAAATGGATTCAGTTATTTCAGTAAACAGTTATCACAGGAGTTTCCCTTAATTAACTCCTCTATAATACTGCATGTCTGTGTACCTGAGCTCGTTCACCTCTTTTTATTACATACCATAAGGAAATCCCCCAAAACAAAACATACACACGATACTCTATGTATTCATTCAACCTTTAATGCAAACAACAAAAACAGTTAAAAGTCAAAAGAAAGCAGTGAAAACAATGCAAATGAATTCAGTCAAACGAAATGAAGTGTTGTCTCAAAGCGCATGGGCTGTTCAATGGGTTTAATCCCTGATCAGCCTGTATAGTTTGCATGTTCTCCCTGTGCTTGTGTGGGTTTCCTTCCATAGTCCAAAGATATGTTTCAGGTGAACCGCTGCCTCTGAACACCCATTGTGTGTGCGTGTGCGTGCGTGTGTGTTGCATTGCTCTGTAACAAATGAGTAAATGATTGCAAGTCACCATGGATAAGAGTATTAAGCTAAAATGTTGCATAACAATCACTGTACACTGCTTTGGAGAAAATCTTGTGCTAAATGTAAACTGAAATGTAAACGTCTCATGCCACTGAGCTGTCAAGACACATGCAAAACCCAAATTCGGTCCTCGTAAACAAAAGTAGGGGTTTTAGTTGAAACACCTTGTGAAAACTGGATTTAACAGCTCAAACAGGTATATCTCAGGTACAACTAGACATACTTTATGCATTTGTTGGGGGACTGCAGCCCTCCCAGTGCTAGGAGGAGCCTCAACCACAAACACACACACACAAACCACATTGTCTGTGCTCCTCCCCACTGTCACACTGCTGACATGACACACACTGTCACACTGCTCTCACACAACTGACACTAACCACCTCTAGCATCTTGTAGAGGAAAGCATCCCATTCATTCATTTAGGTCACAGTTATTAGATGCTTACAATCATTTACCCATTTATACAGTTGGGTAATTTTACTGGAGCAATTTAGGGTAGGTACCTTGCTCAGGGCACAGCCGGGGGTGGGGATCGAACCTGCGGCCTTGGGTGCAAAGGCAGTAGTTCTAACCACCACACTAGCAGCTGTCCCATGTTGAAAAATGCATAGAATATGTGTGTGTCAATACATGGATTTTTCCTTTTCGGAATTTCTTCAGAGTACTGTACAGCGATGTAAAAGACAGAGTAGGATACTGAATACCTCACCCAGGCTGTGCTGTCCCTCCTTCGCTGTCTCTCACTCTGTGTAGTTCTGTGGCAATTTATCTTTAACTCTTGCTATGAGTTTTTGTTTGCCCTTTGTACTCATGCAAATTTAACAAGAACAACATTTTACTGTATATTATTAGTATTTTCACCGACTCATGACATGCCGGAACGTCATGTGGAAAATCTGAAGCTAAATAAGAAATTTTATTATTTACCTCAGACCGCAGACGCAGTACAACAGACTGTACTCTACTCTGTGTCTGCTCTGAGGTAAATAATAAAATGTCTTATTTAATGCAATGGATGACGACACTCGACAGAAACTCTTCAGATGTAAACACCTAAGATTAGTGGAGGAGAACTTTGGAAACGCTTCCGAAAAAGTATCCTTTTAACCTTATAAACAATGCTAAAGAAACTTTAAGTTAACGTCGTCGTGCGTCCCATCATCGTGAGCAACGACGGCGCGGCAGGTAGCACGCGGTGGCACCACTGCTACACCTGGGCTGGGCGCGAGCCCGCCGCCCTGTCAGAGCTCACAATAAACACAACACGCGGTAAAATGCATTTACCTCCGCCGTTGTCACACCATGTTCGTTGGGCAAACCGGGTTAATCCGACAGGCCGGTACCAGATGAGGAGCCAGTAGACGCGCCCAACGGATGAACATCGGACAACTTCAAAGGCAAAGAAGCGGACTTCCTCGTGCGCGCGCGGGACACGAGCGTCTTAAAGGGGACGCAGCCTCGAAATACGTGTGCGCTGATCGTACACTTTTCATGGTCTTAACTGACTGATGTTTCGTGTTCCGTACCATTTCCCTGCCATATTAAAAACGCAACGTCTTTCAAACCTTTGAACGTATAAAGAGCTGTAGATTACAGCTGTGAAAACGTTTGCCGTTATGCTCATATGACTGCAAACATTAATGCTAACCGTTACGACTAGTCAAGGTATTATTTCAAAACCGCGACCGAGTTTCTCTTAATCTTAGGTTTTACCTAATTTCTTCAGCATTACCAATACTACCTCAGCGATGTGTCGAAAAGTTGACATGTCACATAATGATGATACCATAAAGTTTTCCATCTAAAAGAAGAGCATGCACAAATGGAACGAGGAGTTCTCTCACGTGTGATGTTACAAATGCACGAACTGCCACATTTGGTCCTTGAGTGAATATGTGTAAATTGACATGCAGTAAACAGCGTGTCAACGCTCAGGTGCACGAGCACCAGGGTCGCAGGCCAGTGCGGGTGAAGCACGACTATTGTCTGCCATCTGCTGGCCACACAGGGTAGTGGCGCATAGAGCCCTCACGCTCCTCCGCTTTTATTCATTTAGCGGACGCTTTTCTCTAAAGCTCCTTCCAATTATATACCCGTTTATAGCTCGCTAGCTTTACGGGAACAATTTAGGCTAAGTACCTTGCTCAAGGCTACTACAGCAGCAGGTTAGATGTGAAGTGGCACCCTCAGGATCCAAAAGCAGCAGCTCTAACACCTACACTAGTTGCCCAGGTAATGGGCTTCTTCCAAATTTCACACTGATTCATCCAACGTGTCCATCGGCGATGCGCAGGAACAAACCCAAGTGTTCTCCAGTGGCAATGAAAGGCAGAGTGTGGGGTGGTCAGTTCCATTGCAGCAGGTGGAGCCTAACCTTCCAAGGACCCAAATCCCATTTTCTGTTGCCATACCCTTGAGCAGGGTATGTACCCTGAATTACTCTATTAAATCATTGTGTTTTAACAGTAAGTCACACACACACACACACACACACACACACACACACACACACACACACACACACACACATCATCTGAAACCGCTTGTCCCATACGGGGTCACGGGGAGCCGGAGCCTAACCTGGTAACATAGGGCGAAGGGCCAGGGACACACCCAGGACGGGACGCCAGTCCGTCGCAAGGCACCCCAAGCAGGACTCGAACCCCAGACCCACCGGAGAGCAGGACCCGGTCCAACCCGCTGCGCCACCACGCCCCCCTAACACTAAGTCTCTTTGGAGAAAAGCATCCAATAGATAAATACAGTATATAACTTTCTGAAATTTACTGGATCGCTATGATACATCAACATGTATGCCATGTGAAGTTAAATACAATGTTTCAGGGACATCAGTAACATACCACAATGACTATTTTTCCTTCATCTTTACCCATCCCACCTGTTTTTGGTATCTGGAAGTGCAGGACCCAGACTTGCAAACTAAATGTTACTGAGTGGTTAACTTTCCCAGCAAGCTGTGTCTTTCAGCAAGGTACTTAACCTTAACGGATGCCGTTAAAACAGCCAGCTGTTATAACAGGGAAACATGAGTGAAATTACACCGGTGAAAGCACAAAGGTAAGCGGGCCTTCTCCGAACATCAGATTCACCGTCGACTCTAGCGCTTCGTGTCACCTGCACTTACAGCATGTCGACGTTTGCGTTCACCGGCGTAATTTACACTGTCTTTAGAAAGCGTTTGTATTTATTAAAAACAGAAGGACGGAAATTGAGTTGGCTCCACTTTCGAGTGCTGGTGAATTGCAGTCCCGTTAAAACAGTTACTACTATGAGTAACTGCTACTACATTGGGGGGGGGGGAGAAAGAGAGAGAGTCTATAATACACAGTAAAAGCCAAGAACTTTACTTTAGTGAATGCAGAATACAAATTTGTACAACAATCTCTATCATAATATTTTAGTCATTCGATAAAAAGTTCACTAGAATATTTATTGTATAATGAAGGTTAAACAACACATTCAAGGAAATAAAATGCAGATTAACTTAATTTTTTTTTTTTTTTCCTCAATCTCGAAACATTTTGTTTCATTCATGGCAACAAAGTCCAGCTTGTGCCGCCAAACGGTCTGAGCTCCCAAACCGCAAACAGCTTCTTAAGTGAACTATTACCTACAAACAATTACCAATACATAGTTTTGTTTAGAAAAGCCAAAACGCAAAGCAGTGTATTGTTGCACAGCAAAGTGAAGGTTTCTACAAAGTTTTTTTTTTTGTTTTGTTTTTTGTTCTCTCATGTCCCTTTCATTCACATTCCACAGTTAGTGCATCTCTGATTTTCAAAAATAGCAAAGAGACCCAAGGAGTGTTTAAATAGCATATATATATCTCCTTATATTTACTACATATTTCTCGTGTGCATACAACATTGTAAGGAAATGTAAGGGACTGGCAGAGGAGATTTGGAGTCTTCACAGATTTGAGAAATTGCCAAAAATACGAGTGGATCAGAGGGTAATCCCAAATGTCTGTAGATCACTGTGTGCTCAATGTTTCAGATGAAAACACCAAAAATCCTTTGGCAGAGGGTCGTCCTCAAAAAACGCGGCTTAAAAAAAGGCTCTTATTTACCTGCTTTGCCGCTGTTGCATCAATGAATTTCCGACAGCCGTAAAATCTGTTATTGCTGGATTCTAACTGCATAAAGACTGGTGTTCATTCTAAATATTGTGTATATTTAAAACAATTATCCGGGCGATTCCTTGTATAATTAAATGGGGATTAAGTGCAAAAAAAAAAAAATTAAAAAAAAAAAAATCATTTATTACTATGCACAGATGGAATCCAAGTGACGCAGAAGTTTCCGGCTCCGGTTAATAAAGATGCGGCTCCTGATACACTTCTGTAGGGCCGAGAGTGTAACTGTGAACTGAGCTGCCGGAAAATGTTTACCGCAAAAAACGGGGAATTATGCTCGATTGACACATGCACAACACAAGTACCGACGGCGCATCAAGCGCAGCCATCAGGCGAGCCACACTAAGGCAGGGATTAGTGTTACTTTAGTGCGCAATGCAATTTACTTGTTGTTTTACCCAGATCAGCCCTGCGCTGTCGCAGCCAGAAAAACGAGTTAAGGGCAAGGCATTAACAGTCACGTTCGAAAAGGAGTGCCATGTGGACGCGCCCTCTTAAACGCTAAGGTGTGTGTCTGATAGAGAGAGCAGAGGCCCGAGCGTCCTCCAGCCTCGGGGGATGGGGACGGAGGCTGCATAGATTGCCGCGGCACGAGGGACGCGCGAGCAAACGCATGGCGAGCGCAAAGGAAGCGCGCCCTTGACGCAAACCTCACGCGGACAGTGCGGCACGCGGGCGGGGAAAGCACACCGAGCGAGCGGCCTTTCCCCGCTCGAGAGTCGGAGAGGCGGACGCCGCAGCAGTTAGACCGCGGAGCGCCCCCGGCTCAAATGTTTCCGACGGGTGACGGGGCGCGATACCCCTCGGACTTCGCGAGGGTGCTCCCGCACTGCGTGGCGCTACGACGAAGCAGCTTTCGCGCCATGCTCGGTTTCGACCATCTCGTCCAACAGCATTACTGCACAAGTAACGGCGTATTAACGGGAACGGTCGGCCTTTTGCGTCGCGTGCGGCACCGAACCTTCTGCAATGACGGACGTTTCGGACGTTTCTCGTTCAAGCGCAGGGGTGGCAACGGCTCAACCGCCGATGTAAATTCTTCCAATGGGGCATCTCCGGGCCAGTTTTTAAACCGCAGGACGCCGGCGTCAACGACAACGTCAACGGCGTCAACGGCGTCCTCGAACGACTACATTTGTCCTCCTTGTCCACAGCGACACAGCGGAGCTTCCTCGACCTCGTACAGCGCGCTTTTTTCAACTGCTTACTGACAAATATTCAATTCACTACCATTAAAGGGGGCACGACTTTTAAACTACCCTCGAAAGGGTTATTTACGATATTAATTCGGCTTTGAAGAAAGTACAGCATTTAAACAAAATAGTAACTATTAACCAGTGAATGTTCTACTGAAGGACTTCGCCATGTAAACTTGGCGGTAACCCACAAAAATATACTTTCTTTTCTTAAATCTGGTGAAGGTACAATACAGAAGTACTTACACCAAAGGTGATTGAGATATATATATATATATATATATATATTAAAAGTTGCTATATACAAAACAAAAAGTTTGGCTCAAATTTGAATTTATAAACAGAACAGCAACTATTCATGGCTTTTTTCGAGGTCTTTCGTACATGTCGTTTTGTTGTGTGTAATAAAACAAATTGATGATAAACAACCTCAAATAAAACTCATTTTAGGCAGAACTTCGTTAAAAACTTAAATCCCAAGTCAAAAATAATTAACATTCAACTTTGGCTTACATAAATAATCCTACTGGTCATCATTGTTCTGCTTCTGCATATTTAATGTTACGACCACATATGATTTTATTTAATAAAACACATGGGGTAAAATCTACAAGTTTATAAAATGCCTCCACTTTTTACCAAGGGTGCTTTAGTACAAATAATTCACTTTCAGTCATATTTTCAAATATAAGTTAATATATTATTATTTTTTTTTATTTTTATTTTTTGTAATGCTTTATTTTTGTGTAGATTCCATGAGTTGAATTTATTCTGCTGACGACACCGGGCACAACCTTCAATTTTTGCTCTGCTCTTTCAGGGTCAGTAAAAGTGTACCTTCAGGCCTGTCCCCAAAGTGGTCAGTTCCACCTGCACTTTCACGCTGACCTGAGCGATGGCTTCTGTCTTCCAGTACATCTATGAAACACATGTTCTAAAATGGCTGATTTTCAACACGTAATAAGTAAAAACAATACGTTAAAAAACGGTACAACATGTGAGGTCACTAGACTCTGAACATGTGCTCCATAGTAGAAATGGCCAGCGGGGGGGGGGGGGTGTGCACCGCGGAGTCAGCGTTCGCTTTCTCTAACTGTTCCAAACTCAGAGACGCAACAGAAAACAGAGTTCGAGTGCCAGACTGAACGAGTGAGTACAGCTGTCTGACCTGCTTCTATCCATCTGTCGTGAATCGTCACGCTGCGGAAACAAATTTGCATCAAGTACCTGATACATTTTGATTGACTACCTTATTTTAATTATTCAGTATAACATTTCCGTCTTTCTTCTGAAACCTGACATTTTGATATGTCCTGAAATATTTCATTTCCTCTGCCATTGTTCTACATTGTTCTATGAAATGAAATAAAGTTAAATAATAATAATAATAATAATCATAATCATAATAATAATAAAACAACTGTATGATAAAAAGTAGAGCTGGCCCTTTGGCCCAGCTCCACCCTGACCCCTTCAGAAACAGGTCAGCCTTGGGACCGGGGTGTGCCGCGTTCCGCTCTATGTCACCCAGGTGTCCATGCGCATGCGCTTAACAGAGGGGCTCTCCCGTCCCTCGCCCCCAGCTGGAGGTCTGCCCAGCCCCAGTGGGGAGTGGAACTCGGCGCGAGGGTCCTCGCGGTCGCTGCCGTCGTAAGAGCTGCAGGACGAGCTCAGGCTGTCGACGGGCGAGCGGCCCATGTCTTGGCGGGAGGGGGCGGGGGCCTGCTGCGAGAAGCCCCCTGGCGCCACGCGGTCTCGCGGAGGCGAGATGGGTTCCGACTTGATGCTGATGCTCTGGTTGGTGTTGACCGAGAGGCCGGAAGCCTGAGTCAGGTGAGTGCCACCCCTGCAGAGGACAGAAGGGTGCTTGATGGTAAAGGCCGCAGCGTGGTTGCTCTGCCGGCACTTCGAAAACCACATGCAGGTTTCTCGTCATTTATAGACACGGGGAGGGGTACTCACACCAACGAGCTGAGCGCAGCCTGGCCCAACTGGTGCTGCTGCCACGTGGACACAGAGCCCAGAGAGAGGCCCCCGGGTGAGCTAAAGCCCTGCATGGAGGAGAGCTCGGCGCCACTCAGAGAGTACTCTGAAACGTAAAGAAAAGCCGCGGGTGACTCGCGCAGGCGGAGGCTTGGCACGCGTGCCGATCGGACAGTGAGGCGGAGCTTCGTCCTTACCGGTGTTGTAGGCTGTGGGCATTGCAGAGTAGACCAGGCCCTGGGGCGCTAGGCTGGGGGTGGTCACTGAAACCACAGGAGTAGCGAGGGGCTGGTTCGACTGGGAGCTGCTGATCCTCTGGGTGTTCTGTAAACAGGAGCACAGAGTAGTACGCCGAAGTGGTGGAAGCACCTGTGTAAGCAACACTCTCGTGAGCTTGTGAGCATGTCTTAAGCTTTACGAAGCGCCACAATGACAGTGACTGTGTGACGCGCTAATACTAAACATAACCGCATTCGGAGATAAACTAGAGGAATAAAGCCTCGGCAGATACTTCGGGAAAAATGTTTGAATCTACCATTTGCTTTGACTGTCTGGGTGAACTACATGAAGAAGCACGCTCGTTTACGAGGTGATGCTTCTGCATCCGAGTCTCTCTTTCTGCTAATGCAATGCGCGCATTGTATTTTCCGTGAGACGTACGTCGCTTTGGAGAAAAGTGTCTGCTAATGAAATAAATGTACATGTACATGTAGGTGAGCAATGGCACTGAGCACATTGCAGTACCACAACTGCAGTTCTCGCCATTGCCACCAAGGGGCGCTGCAGCTCCATTACAGGAAATCATTCTAAAGCGGCACTGACGCCTCTCTTTGAAGATGAAAGTGAAAATGAAGAATTCTGGCAGACAGATAAACACAGTTTTTTTTTTTATCTTACATAAATAATGTTTCCATTAAATGAGCACTGTATTCCATAGGATGTGGTTTGCAGAGAAATTTCGGCAGCCCGTGATTAAAGCTGGATTATAAAACACAATTCAATATGGATTGCGACAATCCGGTTTTCACACTCTGGGTGAATAACGGCCCATCTTTCTGCTTTTGTCACGGGCACTGGTTCGGTGTAGCGCGGTGCTATGAGCTGCTGCAACTGCGGCATTTCCCGAGACACCGAGTGCCACTAATGGTCCAGGAAGACCATACGAAGAGTGTTAAGTCGCCTCTCGAAGGTTAGTCGCTGACGTTTCTAGAAGTAGCACGGCAGTCGTGAGGATCGAACCTCTGCCCATCCCATGCGAAGCTGCAGAGCTACACGACCCTTTCAGAAGCGCATCATTTGCATGGTGTCAGGACGCCCTTCCTCGGACTCCCCCGCCAACCTTCCAGGTGCCCTAAAGCAGGACGGTGTAAACCAGTGCAGTGAATAGCCCTCAGCTGTGCAGCATGCAGTGAGAACATGCATCTGCTGCAGGCCGCAGCACAGGTTCTGGACCAGCTGTGCTCCCGTCGAATCCACGCGTGCAGGTGTGGACGGGCCCACTTGTAGAACGCACCCATGTGGAAGGGTTCTAATCTACAGCGCCTGAACCTCATGATTAAACTCAAAGCAACCAGTGAAACAACAATATCCTGCTAATGTTGACTGAACTAACAACGACAGTTTTCCTAAAACATTTGTTCCAAATGCGTTCCAGGAAAAAAAGGAAGACTTTAATCTCCTCGGACCTGGTCTGGAACGTGCAGCGGTGACCCGCACCGAGAGATGGGAGCGGGCATGACGATCACCCTCAATCCTCTGCGGGCTGCATAGGGCAACACTGAAACCAAGGGCCACAGGCAAGCGGGGGCCACAGCTCTTCCACCGGCACTTGGGTGGAGACACCGAGGCAGCAGGCGGGCTCGCAAGGGCACTTCACTTCCGCTCCTGCTCCGCACTGCTGGGGCTGCTGCTGTTCCTGACGCTTCTTTGATCGTTGCGCCCTGTACTACCGAACATATTAATTATGTCGTTCTTGAGCCGGAACTTTTACGGCAAGCGACTTCCAGCTGTCACGCCGGATATTTTATTGCAGCAGTTTAACAGAAGCGTCCCCCTCCCTGGATTTGAGCATCCAGCCCTCAAGTTGCAGCTGTGCATCCTTAACCATCACAGCGTCTGAAAACCTGCTCATTTTAATTTCTTTCGGTCCGGTGTAGCGGTTCCGCTTCGCTATCTGACAGTTCTCTGTTCTGTTCCGTTTCCACGCAAACGTCTGCCTGTGGTTTGCTGCGCTTATTTGGCCAGATGAAATCACTCAGACCACTTCCTGTGGATGACATCATTGTGGATGAGGTCATAGGCTTCATTTTGAGAAATGAATAAAAGAGCGAAAAAAGGAGAAATAAAACTTCTTTGTGGTGATTTTCCAGGAACTCCAGGCAACTGCAATACTGCAGTCCTTAGAGGAACCCAAAGTAAAATGTGCCGCGCTCCTTAAACACGTACATTTGTATACAAGTGAGATATTTGCGGGTCAGCGATGCAAGGCTTTGCAGCCACGCCTGTGAAGGAGGAAAGCTTCTGCTTGGGGCCCTGACAACAGACCGTTTGAGCCTCCACCATAATTGAAGGAATCCAGTTTCCACAGTAAACACAACTGGTGCACAGAACATTTTGTTTCATACAGCTGTAACCAGTGAACATTCTGGTCAGCCAGTAAAAATACTCACCCCTTTTCAGGGCTATTGTGGAGGACATGAGCTACACCAGAGCTACACCAGCAGCATTCTTTCTGTTCAGTGCAAGCATCGAGTATTCTGTTAGGAAGTAAATACATATGTACGATCGGGCGGCAACAAATCACATGCATTCCGAGCAACGCTGCAGTGATGGTCGGGTGGTTGGGACATGGAGCTGTGGAAGGGCAGCGTGGCTCTATTGAAACAGGCCAGCGGGTTCGCATGCACCGCCAGGACCGCAGGTAACCTCCGTGGCCCAAATGAAGTCGCCGCTGAGCTGAGCGGCCGAAGCCCGCCGAGCCTTCGGATAGACCGGCCAGGCCGGGGCACTCGAATGGTCCTGGGTCATGCCCTACTTTGGTGCCTCGAGCAATGCTTTGTGTTTGTGCCTTTTACAACCTTAGAAACTATTTTCAGGCAAAACTGCACACTCACCAGATCCATTTCTTCCTCCTCTGACTGCTCTCAACGGGAATAAGAAGAGAAGACAGCACCGTTACCAAGGTCAGGTCACTCTTCCACACCAACTACAGGAGCGAGAGGTTCCATCTCTTCTTACGCTAAAATGGATTAAGTACCGGCGATCTGTGCCGCTCTTATTACTTTCCGAGGGAAACTGAATCACATGCAGCAGATGCAGTGGGACTATACACTTTGACGTAAAAATTACTTCATACCGTGACATGGATTTTCGATGACGTGACTGAAAGTTCAACGCTGCGCCGAAGAGATTTACTTAACGTTCATTGCAGGTCGCACAAATTAGGGGTCCGCTCGAAAAAAAGGTATCCGAGTTGCTGTGCCACGGGACCGCATGCCAGAGCTGCACGCGCCGGTACGGAAGGGAGGCAGCGTGGACGAGAAACAGAAGAGTATACCTGCCCTTACCATGTAAACATACTTAACCTTCTCGTCTCTGCACTTTAGTCAGTATGTGCGACAGTCCGTCCAGCAATGCAATTAATCTCTGGGCTTTGCTGTTCATTTAAGGGACACCACTTAGGGTAATTGAAATGTTGGCATCGGGGCGGGGGGCTTTGCTTGCACACACAGTCTCACGACATACGTGAAGCCACGCATCAGGACTGCGTGGGTACAGGGACAGGTGTGAGTACAGCACACACTCAAGCCGGGTAACGGACTGGCTCTAGCGGAAAACACCAGACAGAAGCCTGCTCGCTTCTCTCCAGCGGGTCAGTGTGACACGGGGCTGCGGCTGTTCCAATACCTGTATGCGGTGGATGGGCTCACACGCGTGAAAGTGGTGCCAAAGGCCAGATCCGGCCCTCACTGGAGTCCTTCCACAAGCCCTTACTTGGGCCTGAGAGCGAAACATGATTCATTCATTACCCATGGGAGCTAATGAGGACCTCTGCAATGTCAGGTGCCTTCGCTGATGTCATGTTTGAAACTCCCCAGTGCCTTATTTTCACTGGCATGTATGTTTTTTCATTAAGCGGTATGAGCTCATACAATCAACTGCAGTACAGTACTTTTCTTACTCTGATGTCACACACAAATTTGGCTTTAGACTTCCATTCGTTTTGCTGAACTCTGTATCTGCCTGATGAAAAGTAACAGGCCTTCGGTCGTCACCCAGGTAACTCCAGGAATTTTTACACGTTCGTTCTGTCATTTCTAATGCTACACAGGAGTAGTCTTGGCATCGTTTAAAGGTGTTGATGACATGAACCGATGTCTCAAAAAAGCCTCAGGTGCTCAATGCGGTCAGAGCCATTTCAGCTTCATAACAATTAGAGAAAAATTTCTGTGCGAGTAAGTGGACATGAAAACACCTGGCTCCTGAAGATATCCCTATCTCCTATGATCTGCAGGAAACTCGAGTCTTTAAAAAAAATCATTTTAGATGTGGTATATTAGCAACACCTGAAATGCAACACATCCAGGTTCTTGCCAAAGAGCAGACCAAACTTAGCTGAGGATTAAAGGAACATTGGACAAAGTAAGAGGAGCTAGAACTTACTGTGACACACAAATAATATTCTGAAAGTGACACTTTTTGTTCAAAAGCTGCAAATGTGTGCTTCCTTGAGAGAACCTGAGCTTCAACCCTGGGTCAAACCGCCAGTCCGTCCACAAGGGCTACCAGGGGCCTGCTTGGAACCTACTGGCCATGCCAGTTCAATCAGACAACTATGACTCTTCTAACTTTATTACTTTACCCGATGAATCCTGAAGTAGAGATGAAAGCAGAGGGTGGTTCGCAGCACATCCTTCAGAGAAAGTATGTGTCTATGTTTGTCCTAGTTAACAAGGACAATGTCCTCCGAGACGGACGCATAAGGATGATATACCTTCTAAACAACTAAACGAGAATAAAAAGTGTGCGATACAACAAAAGTTGGCACGTTATGAGTTCTGGAGGAAAGGTGGGGGATTTGCATGTGTCCAAAGTGTTCTGATTTCTTTTGTTCAGAAAGTGCTACGCGTCACAACGTAGATTTACGGTGCAGCAAACCCAGACCACTTATCATCGCTGTGTCATGGCGAGCCCCTGGTCGCTCCTTCACAGTTGGATCACCTCCAAGCCGGGAGCACTCACCAGTGGGGGCATCATGCCCTTGCTGGATGGCGGGATGACCACCCGCAGGTCCGGCTTGCGGCCGCCCATTCCCTGGTTCCCCCCGGGAGGTGGTGGAGATTTGGCCGCCATGTTCTTCCCCAAGCCGTTGCCGCTGGGGTTACCCAGGATTCCAGGGGAGCCTCGCGGGTTGACAAAGCCATTCCCTGCAGACACGCATGCAAGAAAGGAGAGCTTCCATTAGGAACCAGCCGAGTACTGCGGCCTGTGTCTCAAGACACACACAGCACAACAGCAGCATCTGGGTTATTTTATTACACAGCAGCCGGCACAACGCACTCTCACTGTCCAGAGTTTTGTGGTCTTTGAAAGCTATAGCTCTCATTCTACAGCTGTATCCTGTAACAGCTGAACCCTGTACCTTGCACCTGAATTCCTATATTTCTATTTTTCTATTCTATTAGTTTCAAACTCTATTAGAAAACCTTTGTGACCATTAGAAGCTATTGCTGGTGTCTAATTGTGCTAGTTTGTATTTGAATTTTTGTTTCATCCGCGTGTGATTCAGATACGCGAGGCTTATTTATATTAGAATTGATCAAGTAAATTTAAATATAGCATTAACCTCGGGAGAGACGGGGGTAGAAAACCGGCAAATTAAACGGCGTTTCTCGGCTCTACGCATTTGTCCACAGTGTGTCATCAGAGCACACCTACACCTTTAATCTCAAAGGCAACGAGACGGCATGTGAACACACACTTTTCCGACAGCGCTGCAAAGTCTGGCAGCGACCAGAGTGAATTACTCGAAAGAAATCTGTGCATTACTGACAGCGGGATGAAGCAGAGAAGCAGGAATGTAAAATTCTCAGAACTGAAGAAATTACCATGAACTGAGAATTCTGTTCATGTGAGCTTGGCGATACCGTTTGCTGAGCTGCTTTTCGGAATGAGACACGCGAACGCCGAACACTATCTCTACCGAGTGGTCACTCCAAAGACATGCACATCCATGGTTACACATCTTGTTACAGAAAAAAGAACCCTGCTGAGACAATGCGCACTTAATGATGCACCGCCAAGGATCTATAGACAAAATTTTCAAGTGTTTGTTCAGTTAATGCTAAGAAAAATTTTATAGAAATAAAATATACTTTATATATATATAGTGTTCAATTTAAACAGTTCAGAACGCAATGATTAAAGCAGGCGTCAAAGTAAAAGCGACAATAGTACGGGCCCCATTCAAAAGCAGCGTACGTTATTTTTACAGGTAAAAGATGGAGAAGTGAAATGTCGCCTACGACGCCACGAGCGAGCGGGTGTTCAGCTGCGTCTTTGTACGTGTAGACTTGCAAAGAGGGCAAAGAGGACGCCGTGGACCCCTTGCGGGTTCGATACCCTCCCGAGACAGATTTGGCATTGAATTTCCAGGAGCCAGAATGTGCGGATCGAGTGTTTGAGTGGCCGAGGGCTCCTCTGTCAGTCCTTGGTGAGATTATATCCTGTGAGCTCACTGCAAGCCCTCATGCCTATGTGTTAATGGGCTTGTCACACACCCTGATGTGACTCCGGTCGACGCGGGCAGAGTCGGTACCAGCTGCCATAGTAACATCTGTTAACTCACATTGTTTGAGCTTCCTTTACGGTGAGCAGTAGAGCAGTCTGCAACAATAAGGAACTACTGAGACACAAAGGTCCACATGGTATTTCTACACATAAACACAGGAATTTGACACCGGTTTTAGTTTCCGGGAAATGCATCATTAACAAAAGAGAATAATTAGGGCTTTTACTGTGGTGTTCACTTGTTACCAGTCAGTTAACACTTCACGCTTGAATTCCATCTTCATGTTACAACATACATTTCTTCTATGCTTTCAAAAAAAAAAAAAAAAAAAAAAAAGGCTGCACAACAATCTATGACAAATTCTATTACTTCTTGTGGTCACAACCGCAACAGTCACTATTTTGAACTGGACTGAGGGCTGCATGTGGGAAAGTCATAGTAAGTGACATACTGAATCTTTAAATGTCCAAATTGAATTTTTCAAAATATTTTATTTAGAGAAGGGGGTGCAGTGGGTTGGACCGGGTCCTGCTCTCGGGTGGGTCTGGGGTTCGAGTCCCGCTTGGGGTGCCTTGCGACGGACTGGTGTGCCGTCCTGGGTGTGTCCCCTCCTCCTCTGGCCTTATGCCCTCAGTTGCCGGGTTAGGCTCCGTTTCCCACAACCCCGTATGGGACAAGCGGTTCTGAAAATGTGTGTGTGTGTATTTTATTTAGGTACAGTGTGTGCCCAAGTGTGTGTATATAACTATCACTGTATCATAATGTGAACAACAAATTGAGATTTCTCCCTCTAAGAAATAACAGAATAAGGAATTTCATTACCTAGCTTTTATACATGTGGTATGTTCTCAAAAACAAACAAAAAAAAAAAAAGAGGAAATCAATACATGGAACTACGTAACATTTCACAATCCTTACAACCCATAAATATAAATATGCTACGTACTCCCGGTTTTCCATTCAAATGTACAAAACATTAGAAGACCGAAATTTGCAGACACCTCACTCTTGCTCAGATTTTGAGGTCAGTAAGGGAGGCCGCTGAAATTTCAGCTTATTGCAACGTAAGAATCGGAAAACAACCTCAGCTATTTAATATTTCCTTTTCAACAGGGCATCCATCTCAATTTACTTCTTCGGTTAATTTTACTGTGGTCATCATATACTGCAGTTTAGAATCAACATCCTTAAATTTGACACCGTTTCAACGAGTACTGCGGAGTATGAAACGAAGAACGGCGTAACAGTTTTTGCAGTTATTTCTACTCAACCACAATAGCCATAAAGGCCCAAAAAGGGTCTGCAAAATTAGCTCCCATACTCTTCTAAAAGTACGAAGGAGAGCGCATTAAATTTCATTAAATACTAACAATTACAGCTGCAATAACATCCGCATCTTAAAAACGTAGTCAAAATATTAAAGGTAACTACCTCCTCGAAACAAATAGCGGGACATCAAGGGGTGCTTTGTTTCGATTTTATCGTGGAAATAGCATCTGTAGGAAAGTGTTACACAAGAAAAGAGGGACTGAACCTGGGGGGCAGACTAAGGGGGGTGAGAGATGGGCTGGGTGGGCTGCTGGCGGGCAGGAGTTAAAGCTTAACATTACTGTAAGAGGCTCAGCAACAGAGAGCTGATAATGCCCGGGGGGCCACGATGTCACGCCGTGGAAGCGGTGCAAACCGAAAGCAGGAGATCGGTGTCTTTGCTGCAGGATGCGCCGCAGAGCCGCTCGAATCGGTCCCTCGAGCCGGTGACAATTCAACGAAAATGTGAACGGCCAAGCGGGAAGACGGCGGCTCAGGAGAAGGACGTACAACGTGCGACTCTTTCTTCAGCGTGCGGGCCGTGCCCTCCGAGCGCACGCTCGCATCACGAAATACTGATCATTTCTGACAAGCTTACCTTGTACGACGGCCACACGCACCGGACCCTAACCCCGCTCGCTGCGCAAACGCACGGCCTTTCCCGCCGAGGCCCACGACGTGACTCTCTATCTTTTCTGAAGACTCCTGCCGTTGCTGACCGAGACGAGTCCATAAAGATGAGTCTGCCATTAAAAAAGACAGTTGTAAATAATTAAGAGCTCTTTTGGAACTGCGTTGCGTAATAAAGTGCCTTTACAACACAGACATTTTGTTCTCGTAAAACAAGAACACTTCTGTTAATAACAAAAAAGGCTTTTTGCTGCAGTCTGTCGCAAATCTTGAAATGGTACTGCTTTGATCAAGATTCCATTACTGGCACCAAATTTGCAAGAGCAAAAACACGGCGATGATTTTAAATTCAGCGTTTCCTCGTTAATAATAATAATAAAAAAAAAAAAAAAAAAAAAAAAGATAGAACTTTCTAATGGACTTAATTAATGGATTCAAAATGGGTTCTTCAAAAGCTAGCACTGCTTTCGCTGAGGAAACGTAAGATGGAACAACTTGAGCAAAGCGCAAACTTGTTGTGCCAAGAAGCCATGTTCATATTTTTCTTGGCTTCGTCACTGGAATGGAAGTAAATATGATATAGAGTGTGCCGGGGAGCGCTCAGGAATCTGAGTTTCGATCCACGAAGCACAAACATTTCCCAAACATTGTGGCCATGTGGAGAATTCCTGCCATGTTATCCCTAACCGGATGAACAACCTGCCCTAAAATAGCCCGCTTTTGTGGTATAAATAGCTGTTGTAATTGCTCTTCAAGGGCCTGCAGCTCTTCAATATTAATGAGGAAATGTGCGCTCAGCATGCAAGCCCATTGCATAACAAAGGGAACATTCACAAGTGCTTTCTTTTCCCAGCGTCCCAGCAATCTTTCATTCACAACGCCACACAGCACGGGAAGCCTCAGTATGAGAGCGGTGAGATGTGGCTCGATGGGCTCCGGGCCTCAGGGCAGGACATGACAATGCTGCCGTTATACCCTAAACGAGACACTTTATCTAAGCTGTCGCAGCTGCGGAAATCCAGCTGTAGAAATGCTGCTGACCGATTCAGATGTGAAAATGCACAGAACTAAAAACAACAAGCGGTCCAACGGATCCAACAGTAATAATGTATAATCTGTAATGCAGGATGTATAAGGTGTAATATACAATAATAATAAAAATAATACTGCATATTATGTCTACGGGTGCATAGGAACAGTTATTACTACTGTTATTATAAGAACTCATCACTGCATGCGATTACCAATTAATCACCAAACCCTTGATAAAATTAAAGACAGAACCAAAGGTTTCCATAAAATTCCCCAACTACAAACAAGTGGTAATATAAACACTGGTTTTAGTTTTACACGCTCATGACAGGCCATGCTATGTCAAAACAGACATTAGCCGTTTTAAAAAAAAAAAAAAGCTGCATCTACCCAAACCAAACTAAATGCCACAGATACGCAGGCGTTATAAATGGTCCTCGAGTATTTTAAAGCTGCCCAGGGTGAGATGAAAAAGCTGAGAGGAAGAAGATGTCATCCAAGCCCTGTGTATTGGCAGAGTCCCCCACTTGCTTAAGCCCAAGGCTCTGCAGTGCTTTGGCATTTTGGCATTCGCAAGGTCTCCGCGAGACCGAGACTGGAGACTGTCAGCACACATCACGCCCCTGGGCATCTGCTTCAGAAATGAGGACAGATGGCATCAAGTCAGCTGAGCAGACGTGCAGTTGGAGCATTCGTTATCAGATAAACATGCAGACAGAGAAGATGGCAGAGAAGATGAAGGAGGACGAAAGACGGGATAAGGGAAAATGACAGCAAGGGTGAGGGAAGATGGCAGTGATAATTAGGGCAGATGACAAAATTAGGGATGATGACAGTGAAGAAGAAAGCAGATGACAGTGAAGGTGAGGGAAGATGGCAGCTGGGATGAGGGAAATTGACAAGAGGACAGAAGAAGGCAGTAGCGAAGGTTAGCGAATATTAAAAATGGTTAGGAAAGATGACAGCGAGGAGAAGGGAAGATGGCATTCAGGATGAGAAAAGATGACAACAAAAAAGAGAGGAGATGACAGTGATGAAGAGGCGATGAAGAAGCAGTCATGGCAGAGACAAGCCATCGCATCTCATCCCACCTCCACCTTGCTGTTGCCCCAGTACCTGGCCTTGCTCCAGGGATGTCTGTGAGGGAACACCCCACAAGGTCCAGCAGGTCTGCTGAAACTGTTCTGCTACATATCACACTGTCAGGGTCTGCAAGATAAGCTCATTTATCTTGTTGCTTCGAGCAAAAACATGGGAACACAAAAAAATAGCAAGCCCCTTTATTACTGCTAAAATTAACCCATCTTCACTATTTGGGCCAAGCGTTACTGTTACACAGCTCAACGGTCAGCAAGGGGTAAACAAGTTTGCTGAGCAGACATGAAAATAATGAATTTTATCAACAGGCTACAAAGCGGGTCAAGTCGCTCCGTCTGCTTACCTGCAAATAGGTCGGGTCACTTTAAAACAAAGTACATCACTGGAATAACTATCTTTGGGGAAAAACACTTTTTCCTTTTAACATTTTTAAAACCATTGATAAATGACAGCTATTCACAAAACACTGAATAAGAGAAACATTTTGTTCATATCTTGTCCATCTCTAGAGAAAAGACATAATAATATGGAAATGCATTTTTGTTGAATTTGCGATGGAGTTTCTCCTTGCTTCACAAGCACCAGTGGAGATTTTAAGGAGTAAAATATATAAAGGAAACAAGAGTGAAAAAGTAAGCAAAACAGTACAAGGAGTGGTACCCAAAAGCATCTCCATTTCTCCAGAACGGTAACTGATGGTGTCAAACACACGGACAGTCTGTAGAGGTAAGGGTGGGTGTGGATGTGTGTGTGCGTGTGTGTGTGTGCGTGTGGTGCTGACGTCCATCTGGTTTGCTCCCAGTTCTAACACACCTGCCGCTGCCGTTCACAAGACACACAGCAGTAATGCCAGGCTGTCCAGCCATTGTGTATAAAGGGCTTGGAGGGACACTGTGGCCGACATGCTTAGAGTTCTGCAGGGTTAGGCCTCTTTACAAGCTCCCTCGGCCCTTATAAGGTCTGAATTGAGGCTCGGTAAACAGATGCACCTGTCAATTGAGGGAAGGAAATGTCTACAAGAGACCCGGGGCGGGGGGGGGGGGGGGGGGCAGAAACCAGACTTAAAGGAAACACTGCATTTACTCACTAAACAATGTGGGACAACCTGAACTGGCTGTAAATTTTTCCTCATGAAGTCTTCCATGCCCACATAAACAAAATAGGGGTTAGAAATGTTTTCTGAAGCCTGGGCAATACTAACATGAGCGTGAAGACTGAGTAAAGAGAATGACTTGTCAAACGCATCCACAACCAATAACTAAGCTTTTCAATTATGGATCGAAACTTCCGTATTTCACCTATATGTAGAGGAATTTAAAAAAACTGCAATAGAGTTACAATGGACTTAACGCGCCACTCCTTGCCTCTTTTGCCATAGAACTACGTACAGGCCAAAGATTTATTTTGGATTTTTTCCACTCAC
The DNA here is from genome assembly GCF_900964775.1 of Scleropages formosus. Taxonomy (NCBI): domain Eukaryota; kingdom Metazoa; phylum Chordata; class Actinopteri; order Osteoglossiformes; family Osteoglossidae; genus Scleropages; species Scleropages formosus. Next base: position 16,472,925 of record NC_041812.1, on the reverse strand, counting down.
TGTAATAAGAACTAACAATGTAGCTTGTCCAATGGTATGTTCTGTCATCTATGGCAAGGCACAAGTAAGGCGGTGTACAAATTTTGCACGTAACAGTGGTATCTGTTATTGTGGAGCTGGAAGTCACGGCACGCAATATTGGGGTGATCTTGGCGGGGTTATTGCGTGAGTACACCAGCAGCACAGCACGGGCGTGAGCGGCTTCCACCATCTTCTATACGGTTACTACAATAAAAGGGCAAAAAGCAGAAGTAGCCCATGGCTCTGCTGTCCGGTAAACCTCACGTCAGAACTAAGTAACAACAGACATGGAAGTAGAACTCATACTGCAGACAATACGAGACCACCAAGCCACTTAAGGTTAAACCACACTGCACATTATGAGTTCTAAATAGGCATTGTCAGGGTTCCTGCCCAGATCTCAATTCCCTTAAAGTGTAAATTCCACAATCCTTTTTGGGACAGGTCTATCAATTAATGTAATTCATCTTGCTTTACAAGCAGGTCAGATGATCTCACTCCTTCAAGGCACCTTCCCACAAATCAACTGGTCACCGTCACTCTCTCCTTTCCCACGAAGCACCGCTGGACGATGCTCATGATTATGCAACACAAAGGGAATCTGGGAGCCAACGAGCGTTCAGTCCAAATGGACAGACACCCATCAGATGTTGTGACATTCAACTAGACACACAGAGGGAGAGAAGCTCCAATTTACTTCGACTCCATCAGCAGGCATCAAGACAAAGGCATTTATGTATGAGTGGCACAGAGGCCATCGTAGAACCCTGACATACTACCAAACTCTGAATTGTTTCACCATAAACCTGAACTGACTCGCAAATTGGGGGGGGGGGGATGAAGTACTGCAACAATTTAGGAACTAATATATGTTTTCATTTTCAAATGGCCAAGCACTTTTGGTGCTTTCAAATATTTTACCCTTGTAGACATTTGTTAAAATCTGGATCCATGCTATGGGTGCAGCAAAAGTTATCTTTGTAAAATGAGAATTTAAGAACTAAAAACCTGAGCAAAAGAATGCAGATTACCTGCTGGGCACAATTTAATAAATGATTTACCATTAGTTTTTTTCAAACAGACCTTTTTTTAAAGATTGTGAGCTCTGTGTTGTTGAATGGACGTTAGTGCCCTCTGAATTATAAGTGGCTTTAGAAAAAAACGCAAAATGAATCAATGTAAATGCATTATGATTACCTTGTTTAATATGATTTTAAGTAATTTAGAAATTATTTCCCGTAAAAGTAGTTCGGCTGCAATTTACCTATTTCTAGATGTTCGTCACGAAAATGAAGCAATACAATGGCAATTACCTGTTAGTACGTGACGATAAATAAATGGTGTCTGATAATCAGTACCATCTTTACCATCTAATTAAAGCGAAACAGATAAACGTGCAAACTTTGCCTTTGACCTTGCTGTGGTTAGAAATGGTGACGTGAGGAAACCATGTGTGTACTTTGCAAAAGACAGACATGCACCACAGTTTCATGCCTTCCACTTGCAAGCAAATGCTTTTGCTTTTTTTTTTTTTTTTTAAAAAAAAAAGCAATTACTGCAGATAAGCAAGGCAATCGCTCTCTCAATTAGTACATACCATACTCTGTAGTAATTAATATTTAACTCAAAAGGCCACACACTGGCAGTTAAATGCACTTAAACTCAAAAGTTGGCGGTCCAATTGTAGAGATGTTAATTCACTTACTCTAACGCTACATACTGTTTCATTACATGAAAACAAGACACCTAACACCGTATTTCCATGGACATAATCTTTCATCTTTATAGCACTGAAGCTGAATGCTGAAACACTTTCATTTACATTTTTCCATTTAACAGATGCTTTTCTCCAAAGCAGCGTACAACTCGGAGAGCTAAGCGCATTTCACAACATGCAAAGGGCTTTAGATGCAGACATGCGATTGCCGAAGGACAGTCAGTGTTTTCAGTGCTTGTCCAACAGCACCGTTTTTGCTGGCCCACACTGCACAAGCAGCTGCTATAGAACTGATAGGAAATGCTAAGGTGATGGTGAAAAATGGTGTGATGCCAATTTACGAAGCTGTTAAGAGATCAGGAGAAAACTGGGCCTGAAAGAGATGTTTCTGAGACCCTTTTAGAATGCTGCAAGGGATTCAGCAGTTCTGAGAGAAAGAGATGTTTCTTTCTCTACCTCAGCACCAAACCAGAGAACCTGTGAACTTTTGATTCTGGACCCCTTGCGAGTGGGACGACCAAGAAGCCGGAGGTGAAGAAGAGTGGTGCTGCTCTTAGGTGCGATGTAGGGAGTTATCAGGTTCTGTAGAAATCAGAGTACAGATCTTTGACTCTCTTAGGCTACAATCAGACTGAGAGACTTGGAAGGCAGATGCATGGGAACGCTCTGGCAGATGAATGATGATCTTGTGCCACAGAATTCTGTAGCATCACAACAGAAGAGAGCAAGAGAACCACTGAATTTCATCTGCGTGTCATTTTCCATTATGCTTCATGATTTGTTTCAACATGTACACATTTCCTTAAAACAGAGCATTGAGGAGTTTTATTTCAACATTTCACCCCCTCAGTTATTGGCATTTCATTGGGACAAAGTTGAGCAGAAGCCAGTGCGATACCCAGAGACAGAGGCTTTCCCATTCTTATCATCTTGGTCTAGTACCAGTTCATATAAAACCCGGTGTCTGAGTTCCCAAGTATCCCCTCACATCATCTTTCTCCATTGGCTTCCTGCAGCTGCCCGTACCAAATTCAACACTCTGCTTATGACCTACACAGCCATCGACAGATGTGATCCCTGCTCTATGAGGTCTTCAAAAACCATTGAATCTACGCCCCAAACAGACTGCTTCGCTCCTCCACCTCTGCCCACTTGTTACTCCCACCCTGAAAAAATCCGAAATAAAAACCACAAAGGTTTCTGGTTCTGATGTGGTGAAATGACCTCCCTCTCTCACTCAGAACTGCTGAATCCCTCTCTACATTTAAGAAGGGTCTCAACACTCGAGACTCACTTCCCCCGTGGTCTCCTGTTTGCATGATAAAGGTGTGTTTAGGTTTAATAATATTTGTTGAATAATGGATAAACCTGTATGACATCACGTGTGAAATGTACACCGTTTCACACGCTGGGATGAAACAAATTGACAATAGTCAAGAATCACACGCCTGCATTCAAATCTCTTCTTCTGTTATATACAGTATAATGCATGTATTATTTATATTCTTGTCAAACATTTACGTCGCTTTTGGAGAAACACGTGCTAAATGAATAAATGTAAATGTCTGTTTCTTATGAACTTTGTAGGTAAACAGATGACAGGTAAGTAACATGAAAAACCAGCAGCAGCAGCAGCAACAACAACAACAACAACAACAAGCAGACAGAGGCGGGATGGTCTACGGCCAGTGCATATGGCAGGAAACACTTTTTGTCTCGATGAGGCCACTTAAAGAATCTAGCACTGTGGCCAAGTATGACAGACCACCCGAGAGCAGAGGTTGCAGCACAAAACCACAAGCACTCCAGTTGCATTATTACTCATGCAGCTAACATTGGCTGGACGGGCACAGGGTCTTCTGAAGGTGTGAACTGCGAGAGTCATTTCACAACCGAAAACAGAGGTGTGGGGGAACACTTTAAAGGAATACAAGCTGCTTTACAATCGAATGGCAAAACTTTCTGCTTCTACACTCTGGCCTTCTTTTTTAATGACGGAGGGAGCAGCGAAACACTAGCACGCAAAACACAGATATGAAATCCAATAATAAAGAAAAATGTGCAATGATCTCTTTATATCATTTGCCTAGTGCCGGGTCATCCTCTGTACACAAAAGCAACTTTTCGCTAAAACTTTCCCTGCATGTCAGAACCTCTTCCGTTCCGGTTCACACTGACCTGCGCCGTCCGTGCTCGGGGGCCGCTGAGGGGCTCCGGGGGACCCCACGCTGCGGTGCATGGATCCTGGGGGAGGAGACAGCATCCCACCATCGGTGAGCGGGGCTGACGCAGGGCTGTAGGGGAGCCCCCCAGGGTTGGTGACGGGCACTGCCACGTGCATAGAGAAGTTCTGCTGGGGCAGAGCGGCGGGCTGCGACCGGGGCGAGGGAACACAGGGAGACACACAGGATATTAGTGGTCTGAGTATTGGAAACCAGCAACAGCCACCAATACCACAAGGGTCACACAGTCACAGAGCATTCCCAGGTAGCGGCAGTAAGACCGCACTACAACCATGCTGCAATCAGACATCAGCTTCACGATGTAGTCTCAGAAGAGAGAGCCACGAAATTCCACAGAAAAATGCAAGTAGAGAAGGAGATGGCTCTTGGATTACAGGGCCATACCCATCGCAACAGACACACTGGTGGGAATTCTCTGAGAGAGCTGCGACCGTGGCACAGGAAATCTTCGCGTTCACTCGAACCACACCAAATCCTCAGCCCAAACAACTGCAGAGACACCACAGTGAAATCAGGAGGAGTCGACTCCTGACCTAGAGAGTCTTCCGTCTCCACTGTTTCCCCTTTTTGAACTCAACTTGAGTCATGAACAGCTTTAGCCATGCAGGCTGGTGCAGAGCCTGCTAACAAGTGATCGGTGTCGGCTTGTAATAGTCAGCACTGCTTTTATGCATCCCCCCCCCCCCCCCCCTTTCAGATATTACCTATAAAAATTTATTTCAAACAACGTGGTGTAATTCATGGCCAGGCCTGCTGTAGGCCTGCTCTAGTTTTAAAGTGGATGCTCATTACCACGGTCATTGCTGCACCAGTGCTGACTACACAAGGCCTGAGGCAGAGTGGTTGGTGCTTGTGAGATCAATACATTCTTGAGCAGCAAAGTGAGGTAATTAATGATGTCATTAATATGTTAATGGCAGAACGAGGCAGTAGTCTCAGAGTTCAAATGAGCAGCAGCACCACTCGAACCGCAATAAGATCACCATTGTGTGGGGCAGAAGCTCTGAGCAGGGCTGCGGTCCCGATGATACACCGTGAGCGCCACAGTGGCCCCTCACAGGAGTGCAGGGAATCCCGCCGGGTTCCACTTGTGACTGTGGCGGGTCGGGCAAGTGGCGGGATAGAAGGGAAGGACCCTAGGTGAGCACCTTACGGGAATGTACTTTAGTGAGGGGTCTTTCCTCGGGCCGCAGACCGCACGTGGTCCTCGCAGATCTGCTTAATTTGCACTCCTTCACCACCACACCGCGGTCGAATGAGCCGCAGCATCACTTATTATGTACGCTGCCAGAGCAGGACCGATTGAGCAAAGGGTTTCGTGGTGCCGAATTAATGAAAAACAGCACAATCGTAGCAATGGTTTTTGGGTTATCCTCACAACGTGATCTTATCACGATGTAAAAGAATTAAAGCTGCAAAAACAAGAAGTATAGGAAACAAATTCATTTCAAATTCACCAAAAAAAAAAAAAAAAAAGTTTACTGCTGAGCGATCCGTGTTCACTTATAGTTTTGGCCAGACAATGGGTGGGTAAAAAAAAAAAAAAAATACAGAAAAGAGAGAACCCAAAAAAGTAAACTGGTTTTGCTGCCACAAAACCAAGCAAAAACATTGCAGTTACTTACGATTTTATGATTTCGCATCATATTATCAAACTCCTCATTAATTTTTTTATACTTTTCTTCTGTGTGAGGGGTGAGGACATACGAGGCATCGGGGTCCGGGCTATCACAGCCTCTGTGTTCCTTCTTGTTTAGCGCCTGTGGTGAACATCAACATAAAACAGGGCATGAACACAAAAAGGCCAGGAGGGAGGCTGGTACTTACACCGCAGCGCTTGAACATTACATCACTCTCGTCGCCTAGTTTGCCGAAACGATCGTCCACGATGGGGCTGTGCCCAAAATAGTCGTCGGGATCTGGGCTGGCACAGTCACTGTGGCCCTTGTTTCTTAATTTCTGAAATAAAATTGGAGGATTCACACATTTGCACTCCCTAAGCAAAGGAACACTTTGACATTGTTTCCGGGTTGCGGAGTTCACCTGCTTGTCCACCTCCTACACCTAGGAAAAAAAAAATTTGCATGTAAGAGTGAATAGCACGCTCCCATCCTGTAGGATACAGTTAGAAACGTTTCCGCAGCTCAGCGCCTGTAAAGAAAATGCACTTTAACACCATTAAAAAAAGCTTTAAAAAAATTCTACACGCAAGTGTGTATGTAATGTGTAATGCGTACTGGTTTGATTGGTGGTTCGAGACAAACTGACTGTACTCAAGAATCTTTTTGCAACCGTCTGCATCCAAATATCTCCTTCTGTTGATATAATGCACTCTTTGGATTGCTGGAATGAACTCTCCGAGACGTACGTGGATTTGGAGAAAAGTGTCTGCTAAATGATTAAATGTGAAAAGCAAATGTACCTGGGTAGAACGGGTAAAACTGAGTAAAATGTGAGAAACGATCTTCTCTGAATAAAAACTGCTTCTTCTCTGATAGAAAAAATAATCAAACATTAGTTCTCCTTGCATAAGGATGTCAATTGAATAAAGATTATTAAAATTAAAATTAATTGTTCTTCTAAATTCTAGGCTAAAAAATTGTTATTAACCAGTGTTTAATTGTGAGTAAACACAGCTCTCAATAACGCAGCCTCTGAAACAGATGCACAAAAGAGAAGCTAAAAGAAGGAAAACGTTTAGCTTCGGACCACTCGCAGGAATTGAAAGTGGGACCGATTTAACTCCTATGCTTCTCCATAACAAGTGTGCACTGCAATGGGAATTTCTATACTGTCTTCACTGCCCCAAAGCCACTTGGCTGGAGAAACCCCAGAAAACGGCACTGTAAATATCTCTAAGGTCAGTTCAGAACAGCTGCGAGACAAAGGTCTTAGAAACATCACGCATCATGCAAAAACACACTATTGTATTTGGGCAAAAGTGTTTTCCTGGGGAGGGGGGCGCGGCGGTGCAGCGGGTTGGACCGGGTCCTGCTCTCCGGTGGGTCTGGGGTTCGAGTCCCGTTTGGGGTGCTTTGCGACGGACCGGCGTCCCGTCCTGGGTGCGTCCCCTCCCCCTCCGGCCTTACGCCCTGTGTTGACGGGTTAGGCTCCGGCTCCCCGCGACCCCGTATGGGACAAGCGGTTCCGACGATGTGTGTGTGTTTTCCTGGGGGTGACATGGATCCAGAAAGCACTGTTGTATCCAGAGAGCAGAATGTGGTGAGAGCGGAGTGTGTAGCAGGAGTTAATTCATCATGAGCCTGGGGAATACACAGGAAGCACACAGCAATGTTCCCTACTGTACATACACTGCAGGGAGCTGAACGGCGAGCACCGGTCTGTCAGCGTGCTCCCTTCATCGCTCCGTCTTTAAAGTCTGTGTTCGAGACCGCAGAAAGCAAAGGGTACCGAACTTATCTCTAACCACCGTCTTCCTCCAGAGTGTCACGCATTCCTAGATATTCATTTCTACATGGGTCGCTCAGTTCCTCTCTCCATGGCAGTTGTGCCCGTGAAGCAACTGCTGCGAACGCTTTACGATACAAATCAGTCATATTATCCTAGCCTTCCCTGAGCAATAAGCACAGCGAATTTGAAAGTTACAGAAAGGAACCTCATTTGAATAGCAAAACGTCCACTGGGTTAATGTCAGTGTTTTATTACACGGCGTACTCGCGCGCAAAATGCTGAATCAATTTCGACGATGAAGCCCGATTTTTAAAAGTACGGCACAGCTTGTAACACTTCTGCGGAATTTGTGGAAGGGCTTTCTCGGAAGATAAAGGGATCTAATGGCAACGCTACGGTGCGTCAACAAAAAACATGATCACTTGATGACCCCATTTCAACAGAAATTTCAAGCGGATTTCATCCAAGCAAAGAAAAAAAAAAAAAATCCCTCCATGGTAATAAGTGCAAGTCCATGTGGGCTTTTTGTATATTTTCAGATGCACGGAAATTTGCTCTGGTGTACTTTTCTGTCTCATTCTGTGAAAACGCCTCTGTGGGTTGTTTCCTGTTTACTGAGTGTTGTCTTCGCTTTGGGTCCTGACAACCCCCTTGTTTGGCGCGGAGATGCGCGTCTCCGTGCCAGAGCTCGACAGACCGAGGTGGAACTACCAATTTAAGGGCCAAACTGCTCATTACCCACGTGGATGCCGTGGTCAGGAGGGGCGGGGCAGGGTGTGGCCGGCGAGAGGCACCCAAATGCGGCCACCGCTGCCCAGACCCCAAAGTCCCACCGCCGCCGGCCGGGAAGCCGGGGGCAACTGCAGACAACTACCGAGAACGTCAAGGAGGGCGGAGAAGCGCAAAGCACATCTGTAAGAGATCACAGAAAACCTGACTGAAAGCACTTACTATTCAATTTATTTTATGCTATGCAAAAAGGGCGTTCAAATCCAAAGAATCCTACGGCCTTCTTAACAGGTCTGCGGTCCCTTTACATTCTCCTTTCTCTACAATACAAAGTGCGCTCATAAAAACGTGTGTTCTGGTCACAGGAGGCTCCACTGTTGCCCGTCAATGTAACCGTAACATACCTAGGCACGCACTCCTTACGCACATAGCATAAATTCCCCGTGAAAAGATGCGTCTTAGTGCTTTGGGGTGATGGGGCACTTCTTAAGTGACTTGGCACATGCTGTGAGGCTACAGACGCCGCCTGCGGCATCCCTCTAAATGGATCAGTAAATCAGCACATGGCCAAACCGGTGTCCCTCTCGCCAACACCTGTCACCCCCTCCGTACGAGGCGCCAGCCAATCGGGTGCATCCCTGCCCCGCTGCGGCCATACAAGGCTCTGCAGCCTGGAAGCCTCAAGGTCACTGGCCATAACCTCTACAAAAAAAACTTTTCTTTCTTAAAGGAAAGCGAGTTTGAAAGAACCATGTTCCAGTAACAGTATGCGGTGGTGGAGGAGGCGGGGGGCAGCTTTACATTCAGCACAACGCTCGGGTTACAAGGCGACGTCCACCTAATTAGTAAAGCTGGGGGATGCGATCTGCTTTGTGTTGAGCGAGTCCTCTTTCTCCGAGTCCTTGAACCCGTAAGGAATTAAAGTTGTTCAAAATTATTCCAAATTCTTCTTAGAGAACAAATGCCTGATGACACGTGGGGCCAGAACAGCAGAAAAGTACAGCACGAGCAGCGAGTGAGGAGATGTGTACGTGTGTCCGTCAAGGAAATGGTAGGGGGGGGGGGCATCCGGAATATGTACTTTGTGTTTGTGTGACAGAAGGAGAGTGTATGTGTGAGAGAGAGGGTGAGAAAGATGAGGATGGGGCGTGTATGTGCGTGTATGTGTGAAATGTCGGGGGGGGGGGGGGGGGGGGGGGGGGGGGTGGATTTGTAGGGAGTAGTAACAAGTTTAATTCCATAATCCACTAACAAGGTCCAGGGAGGACAGTGGGAGAGAAGGCATCCTCTACTTTCTCACCAGCGTCCATACCGTTATCAATATTATTTGGCTCCCAACACAGAAAAAGATGAGGGGAGGATGGTGGGCGGGGGTCTGAGGGTCAGGCCAGCAGGGAATACCAACCATGTGTGAAAGGCCTAGAAACAAGGCTGTTGTGCCCCAGAGACACAAGCGCACGCCAGCTGGAGTAAGTGTACAACTGCCCATCGGTCTGTGGGCTGCTCCCACGGTAACAGCAACATTGCATCTTAAGGCACTTTCCCCCTCCGCTGAAAGATACATGACCAAAGAACTCGTGATGAAAGGACCTTGATACAAAAAGGCTCTATCCGCAACACTGGGGCAGCTTTAGTGTTACAAAAATATGATTTTTTTTTTCTTCCCCAATACAAATTATATATTTATCGATTGATATCCACCCCATCCATTTTCATTAACTGCCTGTCCTCATCAGGGTCATGGGGGTCCAGAGCCTATGCCAGAATCACTGGGCACAAGGGAGAAGGGGTACGGTACGCCCTGGACAGGGAGCAGGTCTTCGCAGGGTATTTACTTCTGAATAACCTAATCAGAAGTTTTCACTAATACGCTTGCAAATTATTCAGTCGATAGGAAAAAAAAAAAAAAACAGAGCCTCTGTCAGAAATTGAATCCGTGTCCTTATTGGCTATAAGTCCACTGCCACAGCTGCCCCACTATCTGACAGCCTAAATAAAATTTAAATTAAAATGTAATTGTACATGCAACAGTACAATGTATGGGGTAGCATTAACAGCAAGCATAAACGTGAAATCCATTTATTAATGTAGCTGATGCTTTTTTCCCCCCAAAGTCAAGCTACTCGCAGTGATTTAACCATTTATACAGGTGGTAAGTTTTCAATGGAGCAGCACTAGGTGGGACTCGAACCTGCAACTTTCAGATCCAAAGAGAGCAGCTCAGATTGAGCAGGTGTATATGAAAAGAAGAACAAACATGGAGATACGTGAAATGTCACTGACAATGAGACGTTGCACAGTTGAAGTAATCAGCGAGACAAAGAAACACCGTATCAGAGACAGTATTGCGTAGATCCGTGTCTCCTGACTTAAAAATAGGATACGCTAAGTGCTATTGCATAAGCCCGTTCCTTCCGAAGCACTTTCAGGGAGACAGGAGATGGCAAAGCGCTGGGCGCCTTGAAAAAGCATTCTCCTTCAGCGGCTCGTGGAACACGACGAGCCGCGAGAGCTTTCACCCCACTTATTTATGCATGCATTTGCACAGGAACTGCCCCTGCAAAAGTCCATCTTTGGGAACGAACGGAAGGGTGCGTGGAAATGAGCAGGACAAAGGCTCGCTGTGGAACGCCGGGGCCGTGTTCCCACCGGCCGCAGGAAGCCCCGCCGGCTCCAGGGGTCGGGCCGCGGCACAAAGACGCGGCCTGTCTTCCACTCCTTGGGCCTGAGTAGCAAGGCCCACGGGGGACGAGGAGTGGAGACATTTGGACTGTGACACTGGGGAAAAAAAAAAGTTTCACCAAGAAATAAAATAAACTTAGCATAAATCCAAACGAACAGGTCAGACAGGAAGGAAATCTCAGTATACGTAGAGTAACAAATGCGTACGTACGTTTCCACAAATTTTTATGAAAACCGATGACTTGAGCCATAGAACATACGCAGAGAAAAGTAACAGGCATCTGTTGCAATTATTTTTTGCATTACAGTCATCCAAATACAGTTGATCTCTGACTTACGCGCTGAACTGTGACTGAGAGTCACTTAAAAAGTTCCCAAGGCGAATGTGAGGCACAGTAGGCGAGGGGTTCTTTACCAATTCTGCTAACCACAGTTATTTGTATAATGTGCACCAACAAAAACGGTGGTATTGCACAAAGTGACTCGACTTCGAGAATCGCACGTCTGCATCCGGAACTCACCTCTGCAGGTAAAACGGATGCACTTCTGTTTACCTTAGTTGTACTCTGTCTCTTTGGAGAGAAGTGTCTATCGCATGCACAAATGCAATGCAAATGTCAATATCTCAGGCGGCTCCACGGAGGTGGGGGGGTAACAGCAGGGGTATTTCAGTCAGGAACAGAATGGCACCTCAGACTGTGCCTCTCTCCCATTGAACAGATGGCGGACAGCGAGGTGGCAGCAGCTCCTCCCTCTGCTGAGCCAGAATGCCTCGTGCACATGTCCGGGAGTATTTGCAACACCGTGTAGATAAGAAAGCTCACCTGCTGCTCCTCGATGCCTTGTGTAGCCCCACACGAACAAATTTCACTAATACCGAATACCAGAAAAATAATAAGAAAGAAACTCAAAATTCGAAGAAATTCTCCACTTGCTCGTAAGTGGGGGATCCACTGTATAAATTCAATCTATTCATGGAGCCAGCACATTTCCTGGAGCAATGCAGAACAAATCACTTATTCAAGGGGGTGGCAACCTTCAGATAAGTCCACATCCTTAACCGTTTAACTAGAGGCAGCCGTCCCAAGCCATCCAAGGATCTGGCGTATGCTGAGGGCGGGTTACCTCTCCATCAGCTCACAGCTGCTTCTGGACTGGACTTGCTGGAACACCCATGCATCAAGAGCCCAACAGAGCCAACACTCCCACCATACATTTAGGTCTTCTTCTTAGAAATATCATTCTTTGTGTCCCGTTATATTTCTGCCTGTAAAGCATTTCGGTAGATATTTTGAAACCAGTGATTCGAAAGAACTTTTTTCCCCATTTGAGAAATAAATTCACGTTCACATTGCCCGAACCGCTTGTCCCAGACAGGGTCGCGGGGAGCCAGAGCCTAACCCGGCAACACAGGGCGTAAGGCCGGAGGGGGAGGGGACACACCCAGGACGGGACGCCAGTCCGCCGCAAGGCACCTCAAGCGGGACTCGAACCCCAAACCCACCGGTGAGCAGGACCCGGTTCAACCCACTGCGCCACCGCGCCCCCCTACGAGAAATAAATTGACTGATACTAAATTTTTAAAAATAAAATGACTGACACCAAGCAAGAATAAAATTAAACAGGCTTTAAGAGACCTTTATTAATTTTGTACTAAAAAAACCAAGTGAAAAGGCATGGCAGTGTCATCTTGCAGCCACTGCAAAGCTGCCTGGAGATAGGAAGCTTTAAAAACAAATGAGCCTGTCTGAGAGCAGGATGAACAGCTGATCTACACTGGGCTGCTGCCAAAGTCTCTGTGATGTCTCTATGAGAGCGGCAGATGCCTATGAGATTGTGACTGTAACAGTTCGGCCCAATATACCACAGATAATTACCACTCACTGCCCGCCTAGATTGTCACTTTGATTATTATAGCCCCTCGTATTGCCTACTAAGAAGACATTGCACCGCAGTGTGCAATACCCTTGCCCAACAGCTGCTCTAAATATATTATTCTGTGAATGACGAGCATGACAAAGCTGTTAGTCGGACATACTTTCAATCAAGAGCTCTGGGTATTTTCAGGCACCTGCAACCTGGGAATAGGAACGCAATCCGAGACACAGAAGTCATCTCAATGTCAACTTATTTCCACATTACGGTGTTAATGGGAACATGTAGAAGCACCGGTGCCAAATCTCTGCAAATTTAAAATGTGTTTAATATACACTCTTCAAAAAAAATAAAATTAAAAAAAAAATACAGAATTCAGAGGAGAAACACATTTTTAGACATCTGACAATCCTGCCTATAAGGTAAAATTACAAACTTTCAGTGCTCCCATGATAACCTCAGCTAAAACTAATCATTAAAACTATTGCTTACATTATATGTCACGAGTTAAACAATTTATATACGAATGCAGTAGAAAACCAAAGACGGCCAATAACAGGTGACACAATAGCAGGAACCATAGTGCTAAATGAACTAGACCACTGAAAAGCTTGCTGTGCTTTAGTATCTTAAGAGAGACTTGAAACTTAAGCACCTATGAGCCAGGTACTTCATCTGATGTGTTTCTGGTTAAGAATCCAGCTGCACATATTTACATGTTGTGAAACAATAAGCTGATTACAATGGCACAGCGCCTGGGTGGTGCGAGAGGTTGTGGGTTTGATCCCCGCTCAGTCTGTGTGGATTTTGCATGTTGTCTGCGTGGGTTTCCACCAGGTGCTCCGGTTTCCTCCCACAGTCCAAAGACATGCTGTTCGGGTGGATTGGTGACTCTGAGGGACTCTCTCATAGTGTGTGAGTGACAAGAGTGTGTTACACTGATGTATGGATGAGTGACCCACTGTAAGGAGTGCACAATACTAGCAGTGCAAGTCACCTTGGTGCGTAAGATGTGGGCTCATAACACTACACGGAGTTCACTGGAAGTCACTTTGGAGAAAAGCATCAGCAAAATGAATAAATGTAAATGATCAAATCGCTCTGGACATAAGAGTGTGCTAAGCAATTAAATAATCCTACCAAAACAAAGGATGGCATTTAGTCTCCCAAGATGGAAAGTGAACATTAGTGAGCTGGGCCCTTGAAACAGTACGCCCACCACCCCACCTCACAGCCACCTTTAAAATATTCATGAGGACAATTACGAGTTACACTGGGGCCACAGCGAAGTGGGAGTAGAGGAACTCGGGCATCGGCGGCACTAGCGTAACCGTACAGGGTATCGGACTGGCCCTCATTGGTCTGTGAGACACGTGGTTGTCGGGACCCTCCACAGCCCCTCTACGTGAGCATGTCTGCACAGGCCTGGCCCCGATGACAGAGGCAAACGCAGAGAGAGACCGGACTGGTGGCCAACTGATGAGAGACTCAGGAACAAGAACAGACTTGTTAAATATGAAGGAAGACGGTATCAGCAGGGGGAGTTCAAACAACAAAGCCCTGCAGTAGCGTAGTGTAGCAAGCAACACACCTAAGGGACCTGTGGTTGGTCCCGCCAGAGTACAGCCATCCACCAGACAAGGCCTACGATGTGGCTAACCGGACAACCACACACAAAAAGCCTCGACCAGGAATTAAACATTAAGAAAATAAGCTTAAAAATGTGCTTCAGACAAAACCAGTTCAGCTAAAGGTATCGTTGAATTGGACCATGTGAACCTTTTGCTCTACGGGAGCTAGCCGTGTGGCATGACAGTGATGTTTCGCAATGAAGAATCAGCAGACCTAATTTACTACAATAAAAAAAAAATCATCAGATAACAAGTCAGAAATATTTGCCAAGATGACAGAAGACAATATAAAAAAGTGTACTATAACTATAAGGGACAGATAATGTGGTGGTTATAGCTCCTGCCTATTGACTGACTCTGAGATCTTATGTTCAAAGCCAATCTTCTGTAGAGCTGCCGTTGAAACACCGCTCAAGTATATGAACGAGTAGATCCTTGTAAGGTGTTTTGGAGAAAAGTGTCAGATAAATGTAAAAATGCATATCTCACGTTACTAACCTTCATCTTTCATGCAAAGATAGAAGCATATGGGGCCTCCCCAGTAGCGCATCAGTAAAATGCCTTGCTCCCTTGGGTGAGTGAGATGGCTGGGGATCCCCCTTATTGGTAATACAGATACATACGTGTGGACAGATCATGCTGTCTTCCAGGCCTGTTGCATTCAAAGGAAGTCTGCAACCTGTACAGTAAAATCAAGTCAATGGTAAACGGTACACACACAGCGGAACAGAGCGTCTCTCTTCGGAAATCATGGGTGTCAGACTTCAAGAGGACTCTTAAGAAACTGGTCGGCCAGATTAATTTGAGAGACACAAAACACAAACAAGTGTGAATTGACATTTATTCACTTAGCAGACACTTTCCTCCAAAGCAACTTCCAACGAACTCTATTTAGTGTTACCAGCCCACACACCTTATTCACCGTGGTGACTTACACTGCTAGATACACTACTTACACTGGGTCACTCGTCCATACGTCAGTGAAACACACTCGCTCCGTGTCACTCGCACACTATGGGGGAACCTGAACAGCATGTGTTCGGACTGTGGGAGGAAACCGGAGCAGCCGCAAGAAACCCACGCAGACATGGGGAGAACGTGCAAACCCCACAGAGACCGAGCAGGGATCAAACCCACGTTCTCTTGCACCACCCAGGTGCTGTGAGACAGCATCGCTACTTGCTGTGCCACCATGCCGCCCTTAATGTCACAGCAATATTACACATTGTTTCTAAAGATTCAGTAAAAAGAAGCAGGACTGGAGTGACGGGGCACTGCAAAGTCAATCATTAATGGTACAGCTTTAGTTCTGTATTTAACCTCCCCAGGACTAATGATTCCCACCTCTGTATGAAACCCATCTACAAGACCACTCTGACCATTTCCCAGTACATTCAGCGTTCATTTGCAGACATTAGACGTGTCCTGCATGATTAGCTTGATGTGAGTGTTTCGCAAGGTGCTTCACCGCTGACATGAAACACACAAGCACTCCATGAAAGGATGACGGCGCAGGAGTGTTAAGAGCAGAGGAGGGGGACTTATGGGGACTTTCAACACCTTTCTGCTTCGGGCATCATTAATGCTAAGGAAGCACCATTTCATTCTTGCAATGAAGTAACGAAGTACCGGACGTTCGTCAGAAAAGAATCTACTTTGCAAAACAACAGAAGCGAAATTAACACAGGCAGAAATGTATCAGGTGTCTCATAAAGCAGAGTTACTAGAAAAATGAATTACACATTCCAGAAATTTAGTTGTGATTTTACACAGCATGCTCCCATTGTACTGGAGAGAACAAGATTTCAGCAAATTCATGCAATCTGCATTTTAAAATGACAAAACGATAATAATCTCACCCACAATACTGGTGCCCCTTCATAGCAACTTTAAGAATAAGGTGCTATAACGTCAGTCAAGCAAGAAAGACTGGAATGTCCGTTAAAGTCGGCACTGCTGGCGACAGTCTGTGTGTGAGAATGCATGTACGCAGCTGTCTGTGATTAATCCTACAATCATTTCCATACAAGAATACAGACTGCATTTTGAACAATTGTGAGATCATTCAATTCCTGATGTTATTCAGTTGCAGTAAGTCACGTATCTCAGTTTCCAGTCAGGTTCCAGTTTGTGAATCACAACAGAGAAGAAGTTTCCATCGACCGAGAGAAAAGGAGACAGGCCCAGAGACTAAATAGTAAAGAGAAATTATTTAACACTTAGAGTCTAGTATATTATAATGTGTAGCTATACAGTGTATAGAATATACTGTGACAATGAACGGTCAAAAATTGCAGCTCGTTTAACTGACGCGTTTCAGCGCTGTAAAGACAGCTGCACGCTGGCTGCTGCAGTACTTTCCGAGCTGAATGAAAGTAAGAAAGAAAAAGAAAAAAGAAGTCACGTGGACCTTAAAGCTCTGTGTTAGAACCCACAAGTTCTGGAGATCACAAGCGCAGCGACCCAAGCCTCTCCAGGGGAGGCGCTCCAGTACGCCCAGCCAGGCACCCGAGGGAGGGACCTCCCCCCCTCCAACGAGCCGCGCGCAGATGCGTCCGAGTATTGGTGCTCGGCCTTGTCCGTATCTGCCGGGACAACCCATTCTGGACGGCAGCGTCTAAACAGCAGAGCATTTAGCGAAACTGCTGGGCTGAAATCTGCTCACACGGTAGTTCTGCCCTCAGTGCTGTGACCGTCCTCTGGCTGAACAGCCTTGGAAAGAAGGGGAGGGGAGGGAAAGGAAAAAAAAAAAAAAAAAAACAGCCGAGGCCATCGGGGCACAGAGACAAGCGTGCGCCCCTGCGTGTCCGAGAGCTCTCTACGGCGCAGCAAAACAACTTCAAGCACGGTGCAGCATGAGGAGGGAGAGAAAATTGTTTTCCTCTGCAAAACAAGGCAAAATATTACACGGAACCACAATTAGGCATTCTGGTTAACAAACATTCATTTCAAAGAATCCCTCTCATAATGTCCTCTAATGAGAACCCATGCTATTTGTATCCAGCAGACTAGGGCTGTGTTCAAGCACTTGAGATAAGAATATCTCTCTCATTAGTGTCATTGAAAACTAATGTTTACAAAGCCCGGGAGAGGCGGCTGCGCTTTTGCTGTTCTGCCTTCTTTTTAGCCCTTTGAAAAAGGACCTGCTTGCGGAATTAAAAAAGCTCGAAAGTTTCAAGGAGGAGGAAGAGAACGTGCGTCAACAGCGCAACGCAGAACAAAAAACAAGGAGCTCTCGTCAGTAACTAGGTAACCGCGAGGTCTGACGGGCCGCATCCCACGCGTAGAGGAGGACACGGGCCTCGTTGGACAAAAGCTGCTCGACAGCGATGCACCCCGACGATCCCTCGGACATGTCCGAGAGTCCACCGTCGTGATTAATGACATACGCACAACGGCACGGCAATGTGCATTTCGGCACCCTGTGTTGTTGGCTAATGGCTTTTTTTTTTTTTAACGGATTCCAGCGGCCACACAATTTCTACCCCGCACGGAGCGTAACGCCAATCTTATTACACGTAAAAGTGCAATGAAATTTTTTTAGTCTTTGCCCACTAAACTAACATGAGATAAACGACTGACTGGGAAACCCAGCGCAACAAAATCCGCAACCGTCTTCCAACAACAGGCAAATAATGTACGTACAAAACGCTGAGAAATGCTATTTATACATTTTAAATGGCAACGTGAAGGCGAAACGCGCATTTTTTATTACAAAAAGAGGAGTATCAGCATGAGTGGCAGGCCTTGCTACAATAACATAGGTGTCCCATTTCAGATGGTGCTAAACAAAGAACTGTTTTTCACCTCGGACTGAGCAAGAAAAAGGAAAAAAAAAAAAAAAACAAACAAGAAAATAAAACACACTCATCTTACTCTCGTTTTGCCGGTACACCGACAAAGCCCTGATTTTCAAAGCCAACTAGAGATGTGTGCTTGTAAAAAAAGAATATGCACTCCACACCGTTTGAGCTGTGATCTGTGTATCGAAATACAGCTACAATTAATAAAAAAATAAAGCCACAGCGAGCAGCACGGAGCGACGAGTATGACACTAACAATACCTATTTCACACACCGTGAAAAGGAGAAGTGACTTTTGGCAGATACCACACCAGTATGAATTAACATCACTGCCAAGTCAAAGGAAATGCTGAAAAGTATTAAATGTTGCTAATCCCAAACACGACTAACGGGGAGGATCTGATTATACGCATCAGACCTGGAAGACAGGCTGCTATTTCTGGTGTGCACACATAGTTTCAGTGTGTTTCTTTGTTCCGGTCTATGTAGTTGAAAGGCGAATGCGCTAAGATGTTCCGTGAGGCGACAGCTGCTAAAGTTGACTGCTGAGACTTACAAACGACAAGGGCGGAAACACCGAAGGCGGTGAATGGGGAGCCACGCTGGCTGCCGCTCTGTGTCCGTAGGCCTCTCCCCACGTGAACGCCTTCCGCCCTGGAAAGCTGGAACACCCACAACGCCAGTGTCACTCTGGGCTCGATGGTATAAAACCTAGAAACTTCTCGGCAGCCTGACTGCGGGTCCGCGGTAACTTCCAGTGCCCAGGAGTGGTGATGTTCATCTCAGGGAAAAAAAATAACAAGTGCATTACATCAACATAAACTAGAAACAAACTATAAACCTTAAACCTATAACCTGCCATCAAATGCATATGTGCTCCGTGAATAACAACTGTAATAATGTATTCTTCACTTTTTCTTTTCCAAATATGGATTTTTTTGGGGTGTGTCAATGGCCAACACCTGACTGTTGTGACAGGTTGCCAAGGTTAGAAGCGATCAGCATGTCCTCCGTGGCCAGGGAAGGCGGCGTCACTATAACGTACACATCTGTAGAGTCTTATGTTTAAGCCAAAAGCTTATAACTGCACTTTCCCATAAGAGGGCCCAGTGTTTGTTTTGACTCTATGGACAGAGAGTACGTGTTCATCCCAGCAACGTGCACCACATCCTGTAAGGGGCCACATCTACTGTATGTGTGATCTCTGTAAAAAGCCTGCTCTCCCAATATAATATCATCTGAAAAGTCATATAATTTCCAATACTTTTATATTACTGGGCAGCACAGTTATACAGTAGATAGCTCCGGGGGCCACACACATTGAGTCATTTAAGCTGGCACTTTTATTCAAAGTGACTTCCAGTGTTAAGCTACCTACAATTATTCACCCACTTAAACTGGTGGGTAACTTTTACTGGAATAATTTAGGGTAAGTGCCTTGCTCAAGGGAACTATAGCTAGAGGTGGGATTTAAACCTGCAAGTTTTGTGACCAAAGTAAACAGCTCTAGCCCCTAGGCTACTAGATACCCCACTGCAGCTGAGCCACTGAGCTAAGTATTTTTGGACATAGGTTTGATCCCCACTCATTCAGTGTGGCGTTTCATCCTCTTCCAGCATTTGCGCTCTGGTTTCCTCCCACAATCCAAAGATATGTATTTAAGATGAGCTGGTGATTCAACCGATGAGTAAACATTGCTGTGTTGTGTGGCTAGGCAAATACGTACAAGTAGTGCGGCGTACCCATCATCATAAGACCTCTTGTACAAAGGCATCAGCTAAATATGCATTACTGACAATGTAGATGTATTGTTGGCACGTAATTGAAAAAACTGCAAGAGTGTCAGCCTTACAAGTTGTAGTATGACATTTTAACATTAATATCTTTTCAAGCAAACAGAAAGAAGGCTGTTGTGTGCTTGCACAAAGGTTACAGCAGAGGTGCTTTCCAAGGTACCTCTTTTTGTGAAATTTTTCATAAGATGAAATAATAAGAATCCATCAGCAACCGTATGATCGCGTTTAGACTCAGTGGACCCTACATGAATTCAATACTCTAATGTAAAAATGCATGACAAATAGTAAAACAGTATTAACAATCAAGCCATATAATCCAAGAGAAAAAACACAAATCATTCTGTCATTTTCTTAATAAAAACTTTTTTTTTTGTCTGATGGCACCTGAGCTTGACAGCTGCCTGCAAAATAACCACAGGGGGATTTCCCAAATAACCAACTCCATGTTTACCATAGTGATAGAAAAACCTTGATCTCCAATCCCTTCAGATCCAACTGACCCCAACAGTTATAACTACACACCAGATCTTCAACTGCTGCTACTACTGCCCTGACACAGTCCAAAAAGGACAGCAACCTTTACTAGCAGACAGCATTCCCAGACACTGATGAGATACACTATGCTTACTCAGGTCCATTAAGACACAACTGACAAATCTATTCTTATCCATCTCAGTTACGCTGGCAACCAGCCAACAGTTGATCTGCCCCTACAACTGGCTAGATGAAAACACACATGAATATCGCATTAACATTTACATTTAGTCATTTAGCAAACAATTTTCTCAGAAGAAACGTACATCTCATAGAAAATACAATTTGTGCATGACATTAGGAGAAAGAGAGACATATTTGCAGACGTGTGATTCTTAAGTAACGGGTGTGGTGGCGCAGTGAGTTGGACCACAGTCCTGCTCTCTGGTGGGTCTGGGGTTCGAGCCCTGCTTGGGGTGCCTTGCGAGAGACTGGCGTCCTGTCCTGGGTGTGTCCCCTCCCGCCTTACGCCCTGTGTTACCGGGTAGGCTCCGGTTCCCCGTGACCCTGTATGGGACAAGTGGTTCTGAAAGTGTGTGTGTGTGTGTGTGTGATTCTTAAGTAGTTAGTTTGTTTCTTTCTACCATATGCACCAATGTTCAGCACACAAGGAGCTGCAGAAAACTCAGAATACCGATGATACCCGATTACCTTCCGACTAATTTTTTTTTTTTTTGAGTCACACAAACATTTCCTTACATTGAAGTAGTAGCCGTGTAAAGGCTTATTCGGGCATGATCTTAAAGTTATGGTGCATGAACATTTACACCTTAAACTTAAGAGATCGTGGGCGAAATGAGTCTGGAAGAGATGAGTTTTCACACCCTTTCTAAATGTGGACTGAGTTTCAGCAGTTCTGAGTGAGAGAAGAGGGCATTCCTCCACAACGGAGCCAGAACTGAGAACCTCCGTGCTTTACCTTTTGAACGTGGGACCATCAAGTGGGCAGATGGGGAAGAGAGTAGCAATCTGGTTGGGGTGTAGCGGTTGATCAAGTCTTGTAGATAGCTGGGAGCAGTTCTATTGATGCATTTGTAGGTTATAACCAGGGTCTTAAATTTGATCCGGGTGGCTATAGGAAGCCAGTGCAAAGAAACGAGTAGAGGAGATAATGGGAACGCTTCGGCAAATCAAACACAACTAGGGCAGCAACATTCTGTATCAGCTGTAGTAGTTTGATGGCAGTAGCAGGAAGGCCAGACAGAAGAAAGCTGCAACAGTCCAGACGGGATGTTACCATGGCCTGGACAAGCAATTGGGCAGAGTCTTTTATGGGGTAGGGGGTGCGGTGGCGCAGCAGGTTTGGACAGGTCCTGCTCTCCAGTGGGTCTGGGGTTTGAGTTCTGCTTGGGGTGCCTTGTGACAGACTGGCATCACATCCAGAGTGTATCCCCTTTCCCTCTAGGGATATGCCCTTTGTTGCGGGGTTAGGTTCTGGCTTGCTGCAACCCTGCTCGGGACAAATGGCTTCAGCCTGTGTGTGTATTGTGAGGTAAGGATGGATCCTGTGGATGTTATGCAGGATGTATATGCAGGTCCAGGTTGCGGCTTCAATGTGCTGAGAAAAAGATAGACTTCAGTCGATCATCACTCCCAGATTCTTAGCTGAGGAGTTAGGCAAAATGAGTGAGATGTGCAGTTTGATCGAGGCAGGAAAACAAGCCAGCTAGAAGGTGTAGGTCTCCGTTTCGGAGAGGTTGAGTTGGAGGTGGTGATCGGACATCCAAGCAGAGATGTGCAACAGGCAGGCAGCGATGACCGCGTAAATGTCTGATGCTCCAGGTGGAAAGGAGGGGAGGAACTGGGAATCATCAGCGTAGCAGTAGTATTTGAATCCATGAGAGGCAATGACAGGGCCGAGGGAGGAGGTGTAGATTGAGAAGAGCAGAGGGCCCAGTACCGAGCCCTGCAGGACACCAGTTGAGAGGGGCAGAGGAGAAGAACGGGAACCCCGCCAGACCACTTGATAGGATCTGTCAGATAGTTAGGACTCAAACCATCTTAGTATCATTCCTTTGATCCCAAGCTGACTAAGAGAGGAGAGCAGAATTTGGAGGTTGACAGTGTCGAATGCTGCAGACAAGTCAAGAAGGATGAGGACCGAGGAGAGGGAGGCCGCTCTAGCCAACCAGAGAGCATCAGACACTGCAAGAAGCGCTGTCTCTGTGGAGTGACCAACTCTGAATCCAGACTGATATCCATCAAGGAGATGGTTCCGGGTGAGGAATTCACATAGCTGATCACAGGCCGCCTATTTTAGAGGTTAGACAGGAAGGAGAGGAGGGAGACTGGCCTGTAGTTTTGGACTGAGTTAGGATCCAGAGAGGGTTTCGTTACCAGAGGTGAAATGAGAGCAATTTTGAAGCTGGAGGAGAGCGAGGAGTTCATGATCTTAGAGATGAAGGTGGAGACTTGCGGGGAGATGGTCTGTAGGAGTGACGATGGGATTGGATGAAGTGAGCGTGACTTGACACGATATTTCCACCTGCATTCTCAATGTGTGACTTTCGGTATAATGCTAATATTACTTTTCAGAGTAACAGGAAAGCAAGTGAATTATAAGTACTGTATGTTTTTTTCTGAATTTGTAATACACAACTCCTTTTAGTCTTGCATGCAATGTGTTCACCGAGACAAGAGCGCAGGCTGTCATCTTTGGGTGTTAGGTCATGAACGCAGCAAAGTGAAATAGTACGCAGACCATTTTAGAGTACTCTGCTGGTGTATACATTTATTCCATTTAGCTGGGGTCAAAGGCAACAGCTCTAACCACTACACTACCACTACTCCAGAGTTTGCACCAACAAGTCAGCAGAAGGTTTGTGCAGAATATTATTTACATTTTTCTGACAATTAATCCTTGGGTGTGGCTGTCACAAAGGAATAGAAAAAGCAATGCCAACAATAACGGTACTTAATCATACTAAAATTTTTTGTCAACTATAGATACATATTTAGAGCATATCATTGTATATTTTTCTTACACATATTTTAGTATTGTATTCAACACTGCCACAGGCTGAATCATTATCCAGCAGTAAATTATTGTGTGATTAGTACAGGTATTCACTAATATATGTACTCCCGGTTTACCGCGCCCCCCCAAATGATATGATAATATGATTTTAAAGTGTTCTTCTAGTTGATTTATTATAGTTTTGAGAAATGTTTTCCTTTATGTTTTTTGGTTCACGTACCTCTTCACATTTTAAGAGGGCTCTCAAAACTCAACTCTTTCTGACTCAGTTATCCCCTACTCTCCTAAATGCTCGATAAACAGTTACGTGTTTGTTACATTTTATAATTTTTGTTTGTTAGATTTTATAATTTTTTAGAACAATGAATAAGCCTATATACAGCTTCTCGTGTAATGTATACCGGTTTATTTAGGGGTATGTGACAAATTGACTGTATTCAAAAATGATGTCTGCATCCAGATTTCTCCTTCTGTTGCTGTAATGCACTCTTTGTATTGTCTGAGATGTAGATCGCTTTAGAGAAAAGCATCTGCTAAACGAAAAAAATGTAACTCTACTGTATGCAATTTAGTCTGTAAATGTCCTTCTTGCTTGTGTTTAATATCTCATCACCCTAATATTTTTATCACTGCTTCTTAAGATTGTTTTTAAGTGCTCGGAGGGTGTTTGTGGAAATATTTCGCCATGACCATAAAGTCCAGGAAGCCGTCATTGTGGAGCACCGTCCTCATGCCCACACTTCTACTGACACCTTAAAGGTAAGGCGATGTTGCGCAGGATCACCGAGCGAATCTGGCCCCCTCTCCCCGAAGAAGGAGCCACCAATAAAAAAAGTGACACTCAATAAAAATGCAGTCTTTCCTTTACAGTACTGTCCCTCTCACAGGGCAATCTTTAAGCTGGTCAGTTGCCAAGGACTGGTAAGGTCAGGACATCACTGGGGAGGGCAGTGAGGATGGAAGGAAAAACTTGGTACTGTACCCTGTAGGGCTCACAACGGGGGGGGGGGCTGGATGCAGCTCCAGTTACACTGTCTTCAGAAAACGGCCAAAAACTACAATATACATAGCATGTTTTAGGCACAATGCAGCAGGAAGCAGCAGTAGACGGCAGTAGTAATCGCTTTGGATGTGTTTTAGAGGGTCCCATGCCAGCCAACCAGCCAGGCAGAAAACGCCACAATTATCAGTTAGGAGAATATTTAAAATCTTCAGTAGCCCCAGTATCTAAAGCACGTGCTAGGCAGGTTCCCTTTGATATTACATGAGATTCCATGCAGGTCAGGTTTACCTGCTTGAGTAGTAAATTCAACAATGACACGTGTCCAGTTTTGCAAACGAGCAGCTGCTTTGCATGTGCAAGAAACTGCAGCTTATCAAATTGCAAACGCGCCCTTGTGAAGGCAGGAGTATTTCACTACACTCTCTCCACGTTGAGCAAACAGAGCATAACATTAAGCGCCGCAGAGGGAAAAACACAATGGTGAACCATAAGTATGATAATATGTCCTCACACATAGAATATTCCTTATGCCAAACTCAGTGATGCCGTGAAATAAATGGCAAGAAGTAAAAAATGTGTCTCCAAAGCAGTCTCAATATGTCAAAATTTCCAGAATTCAAAGGCACTGGAAATCACATGCTGTGCGCAGTTATCGTGCAAATACGATGCCCCCCCCTTTCAAGCAGGATCAAGGTCACCCTAATCCATCCACCATTCCAACACTATTCACCATTACAATCGTTCTTATTGCTTTCACAAAAAATGCAATGCTCTGCAGAAAGATGTGCATTTCGGTAACTTAAAAGAAAATTAAGAGCTGTTGGCTCCCCCTCGGCACAGCCGTACCCGCCTCAGCTTCCCTCACATCCCACTGACAAGCATAATTGATCAATCACGCTAATTGACCAGTCTGGGCGGCCTCCTCGTGGCAGCAGATGTGCCTCATTTGCATTCATTAAGCGCAGAAAGTGTCCTGATTTGCTGGACTATTTTGGTTGACATTCAGATCCCCCCCCCCCAAGTGACGTGTTTTCTTTTGCACTTATTCCTGAACTTCTTGGACAGTCAAACCTAAACACATGAACACACACTATGACATTTACCATTGCCAAAGTACTGGGACATTATTATTTTCCACTGTTAGCAAGCAAGGCATTTGAAATAATTTAAGTTTGCAGAGGAAACCTTGTACCAATCAAGAATCAAACTAGGCTGCGCTCCATTCTCTCTACTTCTACTTTTTCCATCCTTTACAATGCATTTTTTTGAAGCTGATGGATATGAAAATGTAATACTCCCAAGGGTTTTGGGGCGTAAATTAAGCATTCAGACAAACAACAAAATTACACTTTACACACGACCTAGAAAATCATAGTCATGTCTCCAGGTTGTGTGTTGTGGTCATTGTGCTTGGGATCTGTAATTGCAGCTAGAGGACATTTTTCACTGGTTTTCTTCCAAATTTAATTGTGTTTCAAGGGCATTTTTTGGTTGAATCACTTTAAAACTGAATGTTAAATTCAATTAAACAATGTCAAAAAAAAAGAAATGCCAGCTATATTAATACAGCTGCAATTCAAGTGTTTAAATTATGGCATTTAAATTTCAGCATGACTGTACAACTTTACAGAGAATGTTGAGTTAATGTTGAGTGGTCATACCAGGAGCTGAATGTAAAAGGTAAAAATCATAGTTTTTTTGGATATTTTTACATTATTACCATGTTTGCCTACGTGACACCCTTCCCAGGGTAAGAGTTTTAACACTTTGCACTTTAACTTTGCACTGTCCATTGTATAAGACTATTAACCCATTAATCTGAGCAACACCTCCCCCTCAACCAAAAACAAGGTCTGGAAGCAAGGTGAAAAAGGTTACACCATCCCCTCCAGGAGATGCCTGACCAGCTATCGTCTTTGTCGCACGCCTTTCACGGGACCTGACGGAGAAACGCGTTAGGAGCAGCGATTGTTAGAATGACACATCTGCCTGTTAGAAATCGCATTCTGCTGAGCCGGTCCGTGAAACAAAAACATGGTGGACCACTTTTACGGTACCCTGTCAAGCTCATTTGCTGCAGGGTGTGTCAACGCCCACCACCAAGTCCCCTGGCTACATGACCTCAGCTCCCCCAAGAGAAAATCCATGCCCTTGAACACAAGGCCACTTATCAGTGTATCTCCCCCACCCACAGTGCCCCCCACCCGGTCTCCAGTTTCCGTCCCACCCTCTTGTGACCTCAGTGCTTCAATACGTGCTGCCCTCCTATTGTACAACAGCCACAAATCAGAATCCTCACAATATGCTGACACTGCCGCTCTACACGAGTACTCGCACTCCAGACACAAAATAATTTTCTTTGTGAGCCAAGTTCAAAAGCTTTGTCCACAAATGGGCTAAAACTGCAAAAAATAAATTTTATTTTCAAGTTTTCCCATTTTAAGACAACTCCTGAAATTCTGGGTTATGAGAAATTAAAACCATATTTATATTTAAGCGGTACACCCTCTGGAATAAGGAAAAGGACCTTTGTAATGTAGAAACAGGCATTTTATTTACTATATTTAAACAACCAAAGTTTTGAAAAAATCTTATCCCATCCTCAGTATGGAAGTGGGAGAAAAAAAGATCTCCTTTGTCTCTTGCTACCAAGGAAAACAAGAGGCATGGATCTTTAAAAGTATACTCTTTATGTACTTGTTTTGACAGTCTAGCAGAAGGCCAGTAAAATATGCTCGTGTTTGAAAACCACACCGAACAAAGGCAGTCTTTTGTGCAATTCCTGCTAGTCATTAGCAAAAGTTTTATTTGCCTGTTTCTCTCCCCCTATTTGTTTGTGCCATAAGGGCGGTACAGCAAAAGGCATTTGAAATGAAAAGGCCTGTAAACTAGGAGGTTACCTTGTTTACATACTGGTCATGCTATTTGCAACATGTGGTTGTGCTATTTCAATAACACGGCAGGTCCTCATTTGAATAAAGAAACATCTCCATCTTCTGAAACTAAAATGAGGCATTCATTTATTCCAAAGTACTTGCATTTGCATTCATGTTACAACATTACTTAAACATGTGCAATCTGTGTGCTTTTATTACGCTTTCACATATAATTCCAAAATGTAATACATCTGACAGTTTTACTCTATTTCTAAAATACTTCAGGGTTTCTACGCTCTTACTGTAAAGCTCGCGGAACATGTTATCGCTCCTGCTGACTAGGAAGCGGATGCCACGTTTCTCCATGTACATTTAATGAGATTACTTTAATTACCTACAGGAGCGATTTCATTTCCAGCACAAATAAAACTCAATTTGAAGCACAGCTATTGTAACCACAGGACATCTTTGTTTTATTCCTTTACAGACCTATGAATGCTGCGGTACGGTTGAGGAATACTGCGGCATTTTCTGTGATAAGCTGAACTCTCCTCAGTTCGGTGGCATGTTCAGGAAGGCCTCAAAACACGTTCCTCTGTATCTCAACCTGCAACACGTCAGTACACCTTCAAGGCCATACATGCCTGAGCATTTCCTTTGAGAGCGATTCTGAACAGCACGATATTTTAATTTGAAAAATCTTGCAGCAGAACCCAGTGGTCATCAGCCACGGAAGACAGTTTTCAGTAGTCTTTTGCAATACAGCCTTTTACTCAATAAGACTTTGGCAAAAGCGAGTGGAGAAGATGAACAAACTCCTTTCACTTTGAATTTTTACACTGACAACCAAGTCCCTGTCTAAACAGCGGCAATGCTCAAGGAGTGATCAATCTGTCCCCCAGTTCTTTGTGCAGCAACCCTCCGATGGTTCTCGCTGCCACTGTGGATGGGAAAGGGTTGAGCAGTCTGGAGCGTTGGTGAAGATTTAGCAGGAGTCGTTCCATCTCCACACACTGACCTGTTTGCTCAGGGAAGAAAGCTATCTGAGATCAAGGCAATGGCAGTTGACCAGGCCATTTCCTGTCAGAGCCACTGATCTTTAAAGGACCAGAAAACCGTGTGAAAAAATATTGAAGGAGAGGAGAGAGACAGTCTGGTATGATTCACTGTAGCCACAGTCCTGCGTCTACACCCAGGTGCTCTCCAGCACCCTCAATTTTGTTCTACCCTTATTTCTTTTACTTTCATATTGACTAGGTTTCCAATTCTCACGTCTCTCTCTCAATGCATGGCATTTATCCCCAGTGGAGAGAGGTGAACTTGGGCACACCTCTTCTGATGTACATACTTCACATGATATGGTTCTTGCCACTCTATAGATCCAGACTTTATCAGGTGACATAAAACACCTGGAGAAGAGCACTACTCACACAATTCCACTGGCAAACCTTAGAGGTGCCGATCAGACCAAAAGAGGAGCAATGAGTGAAAAAGAACTTGTCACCCCGACAACGGAAGTGAATACTGGCCAACTTGTGCTCCCTGGACTCTTCACCACAATGAGGCCTCAAACCCATATTCCAGTCATAGGGTGCAGCCAATTTACCTGGTGCCATCTCCTTGTCATGGAACCAGGTCCCAGCAACAGAGGCATGCCAAGGAGCCCATGCTGATCAGCAGCCTTCATTCCAGGCACGCATCCATGCCCCCCACCCCCACTGCCAGGCCTTCATCTGCAGATGGTCCCGCTGAGCAGGAATGTGACCTTTGCTTTGGTGGCTCACGATGAACAGGGACTCACACTGCCTCACTGCCTTGTTGCCCCGCAGGAACGTGGTCCGGGTCGATACTAGATGACACTCGCTCTTCGAGAGGAACAGTCAGAAATCTGTACACAAAACTGTGAACACAACTTCCTTACACAGAATCTCTTCCTCCACCTTCTCATCCATTCATGTAAGCAGGAGAGACAGTTCTCATGAGACTA
Organism: Scleropages formosus; assembly: GCF_900964775.1. Classification (NCBI taxonomy): domain Eukaryota; kingdom Metazoa; phylum Chordata; class Actinopteri; order Osteoglossiformes; family Osteoglossidae; genus Scleropages; species Scleropages formosus. Next base: position 16,443,640 of record NC_041812.1, on the reverse strand, counting down.
GACAGTGACGATTCACATGCACTGTGTCATACCCTGCATCTCCATCTACACAGAGCTCACTACTACCAGCAAAACCCTTTAACTGGCTAAACACAAGAATTGTGCGCACCTCTAACATTCTCAACATATATTCTACCTAGTGTTCTTTAGGTCTGGCGTTGTTGTGTATGTCACAAATGAAGTTACCTTGTGCACATCAGCTACCAAAGGGCAAAAATCCAAGCAAACAACCATAGACATGGCAATGTCCCTGGTATTACTGCCCAGAGCCAATAAAGTCTTAGTCAAGGGTCTTCTTTATTCGTGATAATTATTTTCCATTTAGCTGACACCTTTCTCCAAGACAATTTAACAGGATTTAAAGTTGAATGCTAAAGTAAAATACAGCATTTCTTTACCTTGTACAGTTATGCCTCAGTTTTGGCTGACCAGTTCTGGCTGAATGTTAATTGCACTACTGATCTGGCAAGAGATGTCTCGGGCAGAGAAACATCCTCTACCCCCTTTGTTTTGGTCTACATTGTTTCACAGACATACTGTTCAAAACACATTCATTGTCCTAACATAAAACATAAAGAACTGATCACAGAAATGAACAAGGCTGACATGAGGAAAAGTGCCCGCGTCAAATCATTTCCATAAACTCTGAAAGTGTGTATGAGGGGTAACAACCAGCTCCCATGACCAACACCTCACCATTATCAATGTTCTGTTTGAGGGGGAAAAAAAGAATTGTGTTCCTGGAGTTCAGAGAACTTTGCTGCTTTATAATGGAGATAAAAGAAATCAGGCAGCAATGCCAATCCCCCGAAGGATGTGATGTGAACTCCCGGCCGCAGTTATGTAAGTCCAATGTGTGGGCAAGACACCCATACCCATTCGCTTTCAATAGAGCCAAGACCCTGCTCCGTGGGGGGGGGGCTCCTGAACAAACCACACTCATGGTTCTCAAGTCACCAAGTAACTCCCTTGTGAAGATGCGAATTTGGGTAACTTGCCGGAACGCTGCTGTTATAAACTTCTTCTTGCTTGTCAGAAACATTCTGCGTTTGAGCACAAATGCAAGAGCAGATGGGCAGGTCAGAGATCCCTATGCCAGCTTTGCGTACTTCATAAAAATATTGAAATCTACCTTAAATAGACTATGTTTAAGCCCTGGACATTAGTTTTTAAACGCAAATACAGCCATTTATTGTTACTGCAGAACTTGCAAGGAAATGTTCACATTTCATGTACTCCAAAGTGACAACATCATTTTGAGAAAAGTTTTTGGGCAGGCTCAAAACCACAAGGGTGTCGGCAAGATTATACATCTCCGAGTGAATCTGCAGTCGGGCGCAGGTCTTTTGTCTATGTTGCTAATGGGCCAAGGAACTGAGACAAACTGATCAGAAATCAGTGTTTCTCAAGTACGGACAGAATTATCAACTACAAGACTCAATGGTTCTCGACTCTTGGCTTTATGGAAGTAATTATAAGAATAATTCCATGTCCGTAGAAAAGGCAAAAATTTCACAGTGCGACACAGTTCGAGTTTATTATCATGTAACAACGAAAGGCAGCTCAGAAATAATCATAATCCATTACGTGCATTATCTGTCTTGCCCACAGAAGTGAGCTGTAAACCCAAGCTAATGGCAGTAATTGCTAAACGGTGCAGATTTTTGAGAGACAACAAAGCCAATCTAGTCATCTGCACATGGGGAGAAATGGATTTGAAAACATGGTACAGATGGCTGTAAACAAAGAAAATACAGCATGAAATCAAGAGGTGTTTGTTAAAGTAGCGGAATAGTCCAATTCGGGTAACAAACCAGTGGTCGACACAAGAGGGGAGCTCAAGGAAGCGTGTTGCCATGGTTTCCATGGTTCTGTGGGGCCTGTGTGCTATCGCTGGGTGCAGGCCTGCTAAAGGAGAGGTCCTATTTGTCGGCAGTTGGTGGACTAAACTCAGCCTGAAGTTATCTGTCCCTGCAGACTGCCACACGGCACACGGCACTCCACAGTGACATCGCGGAAACTAACCTGCGGCTTCAGCGCTACGAGTATATAGGCGCGGGAGCTGACTGCACCACGTTATGCATGGCTGCATGAAGGTTTTAAATCAGCACAGTGCACTTATATCAATATTTATCTAGAACTGTTTTGATTTTTTTATACTGATGTGTGTAGTCTTTGTCAACTCTATTTGATGATTCACACAACATATGATTTGGAGTTCTGTTTTTGTTTTGCAACTCCACTGGCAATGGTTCTTTAGTGGGAAGAAATATGAAATAAGAAAAACAAGTTCTGATAAAAAGATTTACTTCTGCCCAAGTACAGACCACGTCAAGGCCGTCCGAGCTTGTTCCCAAGCAAAAGCGTGGCTGCTTACCTCCACAATGTCCGAATTGGTTCTGCTCTCGTGGGGCTCGTTGTACTCTGTGTATTTCAGCAGGACTTTGTCCATATCAGTGCTTGCATACTGAAAGAGTTTGTTGGAGCTGTTGAAAATGATGAGCGCTATCTCACAGTCACACAGCACACTCAACTCGTAGGCCTTCTTCATTAAGCCAAACTTCCTCTTCGTAAATGTCACCTGGAAGACAACAGTCAAAAAGGAAAAAACAAAGAGCCTCAGTAGTGAAGCAAAGCAACAGTTACTCAGTGACACTTAGTTCAGCAGCGACTGTATTTCAATTCCTTGTACCGGTGTTGAACAGAAAGAAGGCAAGTTTTACAATTTCACCAAATAAAAGATGGGTTGAACTGTCTGTGTCTATTTCTGGCACAGGCCCTGAGGATAAACCTAAGTAGATTAAGTGAACTTTGAAACAAGCTGAAAAAGTGATTAAAATGTACTTTCAACACCAATTCTAACAGCTTTTGGCTAAATACGCCCTCGCAGTTTCGACTCTAGAAGTGTGGCGTGTTCCACGCCACCAACAGCTATTTCTCACCAGCCATCGTGGCTGTTCCGCTCCTCCCAGGAGTGAGAAGGATAGCCTGTTTGTGTCAGCGGTTAGCAAGCAGGACGTCGGCCGTGAGAGAGACACAGCAAGCAGAGAGAGGGCTTGTGGGTGAGCACAGAGAGCGTGCTCCAAGGGTACTCTGCCTCCTCCAGACCTTCAAATCAGAGCATGTTCAGCATCCCGTCTTTGGGAACACAGTGGCCTGTTGAGGGAAACGTGGCAATCCAGTTCCCATTACTGCGGCTAAAAGAACAGGAACCAGCTCCTAAAAACTGGGGACCCAGTGTGTCACTAATGTGAAGAAACAAAGGGACCTCCTGCTCTACTATGGAGAGGAAATGAGATTTCCATATGCCCTGTTACTGGGGACCCAATTCACTGTTACTGGGGGTTAACATGGGGACCCTGTACTGTGGGGAGAAAAGGGAAAAAAAAAAAAAGACAGGAACTTCTTTCTGTTACAGGGAGGAAATGAGGCTGCCCAGTGTCCTGCTTTAGAGACCGAGCCGTGGCCCCTCCTCGGATGAAAACGGGTAACGCAGGAGCCTCCTCTTTGGGCATTCTGGCCTTCACGGCAAAGCGCTGCAGCCCCTTAACCGTCTTCCTCTCCACATTTGCAATAATCCTCATTATTCTTGTCTGAAGACATAAATGTTTAACCCTGATGAATAATTTATAGGCCTATTCTTCCAATGATCTTTTTTTCCCCATAAAATGCATAATGTACATAAAAGGAAAGCTCAGATATGCTTAGTGTTCTACAGCTCTATTTTTCTCAACTGAAAAAGACTGAGGCATCCAGTAAACACTATGCCTCAGCTCTGCAACGACTAAATATGTCCATATTACACACTGGCAATACTACTAACCTGGTTAGAGACGGTGTAATTGGTCACAGACGGCAATTACCATTACTCAGAGCAAACTAATCTTTACTTTCACTGCTAATGGCCTTCAGTACCTACTAAATTTGAGTTAAAGGAGTCCCATAAACAGTGGAAAATGATTTTCTAATGACCCACAAGCTACCATGCAGTCCAAATATATCAATATATTTTATTTTCAAGTGAGTGCACTGCAAAAATCCAAGGTAGGAAGAACTGAATATGTGTTGATCTGGAACAGGTTACCTTTCGGAAAAAAAACGGTGAAAAAAAATAAGAAAATAACTGCATTTTGCTTAGCATACAAACCAAACATAATAAGTCACCACGGATAAAGACATCAGATAAATGAAAAAATACATTTCCCTAATGTAACAAGCCACCATACATTCAAACCTTTATATTAAATGATAATACAAAGAAGCACACACACACACACAGTCTGAAACCGCTGGTCCCAAGGGGGGTCACGACGAACCGGGGTCTAGCCCGGCAGAGCAGGGTGCAGGGCTGGGGGTGGCGGGGGTTGGGGAGACGCGCTCGGGGCTGGACGCCAGCTCGCCGCAAGGCACCCCAAGCGGGACTCAAGCCCCAGACCCACCAGAGAGCGGGACCCGGCCAAGCTCGCTGCGCCACCAGCCAGACTCTGTCTAATTTGTGTGATAATTTAAGGACCAGAAAAAGACGAGAAACTGCACGACAAACACGTCCCCAAAGCACACCGCACGAGATCAGCAGCACTATGAGGGCACATTCAGCAAGGACACACGCCGGTGTTGGTATTCTCTTTCCCGGGCCAACGGAGGCCTGGTCTATGGGGCTGGGTCCACCGCCTGCTGTGCCCTGCCCGGCACTGAAAAACAGAAGTGTCTGAAAAACTTCCACCACTTCTGCCCCCACAAATAATTTACTTTTTCTACTAGCATTTGCTGTTTATGTGGTAAAAATGGAAGGAACTATTTTCTTCTGTGAAAAAAAAAAGACGCTTCCAAGGTCTCGGGTCAGAAAGACGGATCCACACAAACGGTACACACACAGGATCAAGTCGGACCGCAAGGGAGCGGGACATTTCAGGCCACTGTGCTCAGAACAGAACACCATTCTTCTGTTCATCTTCCCTAGTTATTCTACAAATAAATGCCTTGATCTGAAATAAATGTCTCTTGTATCAACAAAAATGTTTAATATTTAACAGAGAATTGCTATTTCTACAACAGGTTATGCGGTGACGCCACTAGGGCTGTCATGGATTATAATGGCAATATTATGAAGCTGATGGTAACAGCTACGGCAATCTCTGCCGCGTGACGCCGAGAGCCGCCAGAGCAACGAGGGAGTGGGGGGTGGGGTGTGTAGACTGTACAGTCTTGCCTAACAGGCTCTACACACAGTCCCCTGTCCCTACCCCTGGCCTCCCGGGTCCACATGAGGACTGGTGGAAAGCCACAAGTGGCTGAAGGGGGGTGAGGGTGGGCTGCCCCGTTCCACTAGTATGATCGGGTTGCGGCCCGGCCTCAGTGCGAGTGTCAGTTCTCCCGAGCGCTTCTACAGAACGGCCTTCCATTTCCACATTGTTTACTGTCGAGTCAGCTACAAAGTTCCTACTTTAGTCTCTAATGTGCACTTTGCAGGAACCAACCAGAGCTTGAGCTCCATAGGTCTGATGCCTTTTCACACCCACAGTTGAAAGAGAAGCGGGCCATATGTGGATCACGATGAAGATGACTGTTGAAAATTGGCCCCCATTTTGGCCTCAGCATCTGTGTGTTCTTTCTCACTCTCCTCTTTTCCCATCCCATGTTCCCCAACTGTCCCGTTGCGTAGTCAGTCGCTCAACTGCTGCCACGGACGGTGGATCAGGCACACTTGTTGCCTTCTCGCAGAAAAAGTGAATGCAGAAAAGGAAGTGATGATGTGTGTGCAGAACTGCGTGCGGTACTGGAACGCATGGCTGAGAGGTGACAACCAGAAGAAAAGAGATCAACACAAGCCAGAAGCTCCCTGTCTGCTTATGCATCGGTGTGTGGAAGGCAGAAGGAGAAGATGCGCAGAGGTATGATGGGAGGGTAGGGGGATCGGGGAGGAACGCAATGGCATGATTGAGGTCCCCTGAACTACATTTATGGTTTTCCATCAAGCTGTGTGCTCGGGCCTGGCAGACATACAGGCACCCCCCCACCACAGGTCTGTCTGGATTAGGTCTCAGAGGGGCTCAGGTGATGTGTCAGCACCCTCGGACCACACCCCTTCCCAGCCCCAGAGAGCCCCAGAAAGTCCTGGCTGCTCGGTCCCAGACTTCACCCTCTACTTGCATTATAAGCAAACAATTTTCTGCACAACCATCAGTTATTTTGGCTGAAGACCTCTAAGGTCTAAACTATCTGTCCTTCTCACATGGACTCCAGATGCTGGTACGACAGTCACAGTTGACCGTTAAAACGAAACTCTACAAAAAAAAAACGAGCCAAATGATATAAAAACTGCTTGCGATGTTAAAATGCGTGTCAGAATGAAATTTAGCAACACTAGTTTTCAATTACTTTTAAGTATCTGATAACTAACATTTATGCATCACATCTTGAAGGGCATAACTCCCAGGAAAAAAATGAAGTATTACCATCATGCACTGACTGCATTGGCACTACACACGACAAAGACACAGCAGCGCGGTTGTTTTTAGAAGAGGACTTTCAATTCCTGCCTTAATCTGACTCATCTGTGTTGTTTTTTTTTTAGCGTCTCCCTAAGAGGGCTGCAGGGCTGAATCATTCAATTGTACATGCCTTCCAAGAAAACTTTTTCTTGGTGAACCACCTCCGCCGTTCATCTAAACAACCTCTGAGGTGACTCTCAACATTAATTCATTACAGACATGGCACGTAAAAGAGGGCACCGACCGGCCTCCACTCGGGCGTGCGCTATACAACTTTCTTTGCCGTCAGAGATTCACCGCGTATGCGACGGTGTCACGCCTCCCACTTCTGCCACCAGTCTACCAATTTGTTCCTCTTCTTGTGGCTTTTCTCTTTGTTACTGGTTACCAGCTGTTTTTCTTTCTTTTTTTTTTTTTCTTACTCCTACTGTTCGCAATCACGAATGACAGTTTCGTTACAGTATCGTCTTTCCCTCCAGGAACTCTCAAAACTTCAGACGAACGCGGCCAGCAGGTGGCATAGTGGTCAGAGCCGCTGCCTTCAATTCAAGGGCCTGCATTCAAATCCCTTCCTTCTTCTACGGTACCCTTGACCCGGGTACTTATCCTGAACAGCTCCAGTAAAATTACTCTGCTTTATAAATGTGTACATCATTGTGAGTGGCTTAACAGTGTAAGTCATTTGGGGAAAAGCATCAGCTAAATGAAGACACACAAATGAAACTAAAAAAGAGCCCCCACTGAAGCTCAGTGTCCATCAGTAAGGTGTGCCTCCTGTCAGTGACCCTCGGATGACAACGGCTTTCGAGCAGAAGCAACCGGTCGGACAAACGACCGCGTTTCAGGCTAAAACAGCTCTCGGCGAAGGCCAACCTTACTCCGTTTCCCCGCAACCGGGCGGACCTACCGCGGTACAGACAAGCGCCGTTTGTAGCCGGCCAGCCCGCAAGCCGGGTTCCCGTACTTCTGTATCTGCATCTGTAGCTGAGCGGCGCTTAGGAAGTGGCCGCCTGCAGCTGGCTTGCTGCAGCGATACCAGCTCCAAGATGGCTCTGCCTTATGTAGTTAACATTAAGGGAGGTCCTCATGCCACGTTCAAGCGAGCATTTCCTGCAGTTTGTGAAAGGAGCAGCTTTTGCACCAAACTGCTCTCGCGGGCATGCGACGCAAAGCCCTCTGTTTGAAAGGCAGCCCGCATCTGAGCTTTGTATGTACAGCGATAATTAAAGGTAATTTCACTTGGGAAACGTCTAAAAATACAGTATGCCTACTGCTGAACGCATAACTTTTCTCCCCCCTAAATGAGACAGGTGTACGTCATTGTTAATGATCGTAATTATAGGCTCATGCAGCTGCGAGATCTTGCAGCGAGGGGGGGGGATGTCTGGTGCCACTTCCACACGGACACCGACGCAGGTTAGCAATTAGCATGTCAGGCAGGGCGCTCATCTTCGCTTCCGCGGTTCACGCAGCTGAGGCTCGCACGCAGCAGAGGGGCGTCTACCTCGCCCTCACCCTGCTCTGCGCCGCTTTGCCGTTTCAAAATTACAGGAAAAAAAAAAAACAACTCTTCTCACATCAACAGCCCTTCACGTACGTGAACCTAAAAGTCTACGACGGATTTCGAAATGCGAGTGAACGGTAAACTCATCTACTTTCAGTTTCAGCAAATTAAACTGCGGAGTAGAGAAATCTTCATACGTGCTGCATGTTCATTGTTTGGAAATTTGATTGAAAAATATTGGTAAAAATTTCTTTTTTCGCAGCGCTGGAAATAATCACCAGTTCGCAGTCTATAGCCAACCCTGCAACCGGAACTACAGCTTCTCCCTCTTCATACATTAATTCTATTTCTGCATTTCGCTATAGGCAGTTTGACAGAGCTTCCAACACTCTTCTATTCACACTTCATAATTTTCTTGTTTACACTTTTTTCTGCGTAAAAAAAAATATATATATAAAACAACACAGCTCTCAGAAATTCTCATCTTCGTGAAGAAAAAGTTAACAGTATGTACAGTCCATATATACTACTAATAACATGGCACAATTTACAAGGCAACATAGACAACTAAGAACGTCTTTCCGTTTATCACGACAACATCTAGCAAGCTGGCCACTTAACTCATGAGTTGACTTTGTGATATAACAGACCATAATGGGTTTGCTAAAAAGAAAAAAAAAAGAGAGAGAAAAAAGTAAAGTACAGCAAGAGGGGACTACGGTTAGTCAACAATAATCATCAACTGTAGTTGCTCTTTGCCACTACTAAGAGCAAGAAAGGCCAGAGGGAAACAAAATAATTGAAGTATTACTATTGCTTCATTCAGAGCATACTTTCACCATATGAAAGCTATAGTAGTGATTACAGCACTAACACTACACATGGGCGCAATGTGAATTCTAACGGAGCACATTTTAATAGCAATCAACTGGGTTAGGAGCACACCCCCAACGCCCTGGCCTCCACATTTCTGGATCCACCGGGCACACACACGCTCGTACAGACACACACTGTCTGAATCGCTTGTCCCGTTCGGGGTCACAGGGAGCCAGAGCCTAACCTGGCAGCGCAGGGCGCAAGGCTGGGGAGGGAGGGGACACACCCAGGACAGGACACCAGTCTGTTGCAAGGCACCTCAAGCGGGACTCGAACCCCAGACCCACCGGAGAGCAGGACCCGGTCGAATCCACTGCGCCCCCCCCTCCACCAGGCACGCTTGTGCAACAATTCTGCACTTACTCCGTTACCCCTCCCCCGACCTCTGTTTTATATTTAAGTTGCCAACATTATATCAAAGGTGTATTTGACATTTACAGTCTGACAGGGAGTCAAAACCATACAACAGAAAAAAAAACTCTTCAGGAAGTTTGTTTCTGCATCTCTCAGCTATGACGTTGAACAGTCAGAAATTCTACAAATAAATGTTCCACAGCATTACTGGAAAATATAGGTGCACATGTAGTGGCTGTGTCTCTATATACAGGGAAACCGGTAGCGTAGTGGTGAGAACTACTGTCTTTGGACCCAAAGGTCTTAGTTCAAATTCCAGCTGTAATACCCCTGCGTGAGTTACTTTCCCTAAAATTGCTCCAGTAAAATTACTCAACTGTATAAATGGATAAATAAGTGTAAGTAGCTTAACATTGCAAGTTGCTTTAGAGAAAATATAAATGTGTAGCTGCACGTCCCCATAAATAGAACTGGATATTTATGCTTGTAAAGTGTGCTTATCTTGCTATTATAACACCGAATTACCTTCCGATTCACAAAAAAAATCCACTTCAGCTGTGAGAAGATGTATCTGGAGCACCTGTATACCATCGCACTCAGCACTTCTTCCGAGCCCCAACTGGCCAGCAAAGTCCTAATGTCACCAAAAGCTACACACCTACAAAGAGTTTCATGTGAAAGCTAGAAGGCCAACACTCTCACCTTCCCTTTCACTTAGGTCTTAGAAAGAGCTTAGTACTCTGTCAATAACAACCCCATTAAGCATATTTCATTTCCCAGAGTAACTGTCAATGAAGGATGACCAGGGTGGTGAGAGGGAAGAGGGCATTGCAGTGCAGTAAATATGACTGATTACCATCCCATTCCTGAAGAGAAACCAGGAAGGGCGAATAACTGGAGAAGATGAGAGTGTCACTCATGCAACTGAATCAGGCAGGGGCGTGGACCTAAAATGAGAACTTCTTTGCGTTCAGTGATTTCACTATTGCCTCTGTTACTTTACAAACTGCATACAGCAGCATGCTCAACTGCAAGATGCATAATTTTTCATATTTATGATGTAGAAAATATGATGCTTGCTGAACAAGACAAGAGTAAAGGCGCCATTTTCGTAACTTAAATACAAATATATACGACCGAAGTCTTCCAGACACGGTTTGCCATGCGGTTTAGGGCAGTATATTTAGAGCGGGCAGACGGGGTGAATTCCGGCCGCCCCTGCGGCTGGTCTGGGCGAGGGCGTTTGCCGGAGGTTGGGGGGGGACTGTGCGTCTCGCTGTCCCACCCTGGTAATGAGGGGGTGCTAGCGACCAGCTGCGGCCATGGGACTGCCAGACCCCTGGGGCCCCGCTGGAAGCCCCCCAGTATGGTCCACCGCCCACATCCGCCCTTGCCCTGCTTGGATCTCCAGGAAGAGTGAGGAAAAAGCGTGGTGTGGCTGCTTCAGTTCATAGACACACTACAGCCTCCGAAGTGAGTTCCATAACTTTCTGCACAGATTACCAACCATTAATTCACTGAAGAAGTTTTATATCCAAGAAAGAACACCAGGACCTCTCGTAGTAATTTAACCTGCTACCTTTTGGTCACGAATTGGGAGGCTGCCATTATAAAACACCTGCCGGTAGAAAAGTGATTCAAAACTAAACATACTTTATTTTACATACAAATCTGAGCTAGATTCCCACTGATATGAAAAAGCTTCAAACCTAATGTTTTCGAACATGAAAGTGGGGTAGATATTTCATCTGACTATTTGGTTTGCGTCGGTCTGTATCTGTTAGACTGCATTTGTTCTTCTTTCTATAGTCTCACTGCAGGTGTGAAATATTTGAACGGTCACAGAAGCTTTGCACATACAAACTGAGAAACAACTGTGTACGTCATCTTTAACTATAATCATTCTTACTAAACTTGGCCATCAAGCTAATTTACAAGGCTGGAAGGAAAAGTTAAGGCAGTTGCACTTCTGTTGGCTGTAAATCCGTGTCACTAATAAATGTACACTGGTCTCTCTTCATGCAAAAATTCCCCATAACTTCCTCCATCTCTTAATCCATATTACTGGAAGCAGGGAATGTGCTCATCATAGAACCCTCCCGCATGCTCTGGAGCGAAAGGTGGTGTGGGTTGCAGCAAAGGGATACTGACCTGCCTGTTCCGCTCATCCATAATCCTGGTGATCTGGATCTTCTTGCGTCCCATCTTTGCGGTCCTGCGGTCTCTCAGACCTCCCAGAAGAATCAGAAAAACACCGAAGCTTGCCTTGTGTTACTTCCTCTAGCACATTGTTCACACTCCGCACTTCTCCAGATCTGAGCAGAAGACATCAAGAGACACAGAGAAAGACGCGATAAGGAAACGACACAGCAACCCAAGGCAGGCATATACGCATGTCATGTGGAGACAGCACCTCAGAGCAGCCTTCCCTACATGCGCTGAGGGAAAGCTTTGCAAGATTGGAACATCTCACCCACTTTCATCCTCCCACCTGCAGCACAGCAGCTGGAGAAGGCCTTTGAGGAGCCTCCACGTGCACCTCAGCTGAACACCGTCCCCCAGGAGAAATAAGTGCTGACCTAAAAGTAGCTGTAGACCTACACTTTCCCCACAAAAGCGTTAGCTTGGCTGACCCAGCTTTCCTCTTCTTAAGATTCTGCTTTGCCAAAGCAATAGGAAGAATTTATCCTGAAAATTAAAGGCCCAAATCTCAAAGACAAACCACTAAGCAGCATACAATTTTCTAGTAGTAGGAGAAAAATTAAACAAAATACATAACCAGAAAGTGCAACAGTAGAAAAGGAGACTGTTATTCCGTCTATTCTAAAACAAACATTAAAAGACGGCGTAATCGTACCGTTGCATTAAAGCAAAAAGACCCAAGAGGCTGCATTATCGGCACATCCTTTAGTGTTTTATTCCTTTAAGAAAACAGTTCTTCCATAACCGGAATGCATTCAAAGAATGATCAGATGTGTAAAACAAATTTTTATTTATTGATATATTTTACCAAAATAAGTTGTTGACACCAGATTAATATGGCAGTTGCTCCAATCCAGTGTGGTTACTGGTTGCACCTCAAGTTTTGAGCCCTGCCACGAACCACAGCGCTTCCCTGTCACCCTGGTCTCCTCTCCGGTGCTACTCCTTCACTGGCATGGCTGATATAAATGAACGCAGTGTGGGAGGGTAAAGTACTTCTCTGGTTACGAAACTGCGCGGTCTTTTGAAAATGTACTTTCCCCGCCCCTTCAATGCAAGTCAAGTATGAAGAGGAGGAAACAGGCAGGAGCTAAGAATGGCCAGCAGAGCAAAAAGGAATAAACCGCAGCGATGGACAAAGACACCATAAACACAACCCCCAGCCTGCACGTTCTTCATACAATCCCACATTTGTTCTCCGCAGGAAACCCGTAACTCAACAAAACCAGATTCACTTCCGATCCGCTGTGTTTAGCAAGCACTTTTGGAGATGACACATTACAAAGTAAATGGAACTGCAATGCTGTCCTTCTACAGAAGCAAAGTAATGTAATGCATTCCTCGGGTGAACAAATTAATAATGTTGCAGTTACTCACAGTAAATGTTTATTTTCCACCTTGCAAAAGAAACATTTCCCTGGATAAACTGTTCAGTGTGTCAGAACTGAGATACCTGGTAGTGTAGTGGTTAGACTTGCTGGCCTTGGATCCAAAGATTGCAGGTAAAAATCCAACCTCCAGCTGTAGCACCCTTAGGCAAGGTACACACCCTCAATTGCTCTTGTAAAATTACCCAGGTGTATTAATGGGTGAACAACTGTAGATCGCTTAAGACTAAGTCGCTTTGGAGAAAAGCACCAGCTAAATGAATAAATGTCACAAATGCTGCACAAGGCCATTTGGTCACATCACATTTTATGACATTCTGTTGATATCTGGGAAATACTTTCAATGAAAGAATATACAGAAAGAAGGTGGGGAAATTACTTGACAGCAACAGACGCCTTGTATACTTCCAAAATGCTGAGCATAAACAGGGCTGCAACTGAACCGCCTCTGGCTGAACCCATAGGTTTTGAGGCTATTTGCCATTTATTTATTTAGTCAATCAGACACAATACTATGTTTATTTACTTGATTTCATTATTCTTTCAATGAGCCAACACAAAGTTTTTACCCTTTTCTCCACAAAAAAAAGATGAGCAAATCATTTAAACTTCATCAGTTCATTTTCCTATTTGCATTTACAGTAATCAGCAGAAACTTCCCTCCAATGTGATTCACAATTTTTTATAGGGCAAATTTTAAGAAAATAACAATACAAAAATACTCTACGTCCAAATATTTATGCAAATAGACTGCTAATCTTTTTATGTCATCTATTCATCACTCTTTTTGCATATTTTTATCAGTTCGGGCATCTGCACCAGGGTACTGGAGCAGAGGTCATTGCTGGATTAAAAAGTGCATGTTCGCGTCTTTTCTGGTCTATATAACTTGTACAGTACCTGCCACACCTACACAAAGTATTAATGTGGTGTGTACTAACTGTGTGATGAATATGTGTGGCCTGGTGTTAAAGTCGTATTTTCCACTGACTTGTTAAGAGGGAGACTCACTCTCATTCAGTCATTGGAGTTTGAATTTTATCTAAGGAGCAATCATTTGCACACTTCACTGAGGTCATCCTACCAACCTACACGTCTGTCTCTCAGCAGTAGGAAACACTAACCACACACAGCTCTGAGAAGAATTTCCTGAAAACCACATCAGAACTGAGGTATGAAAATCAGGGGTATTTTTCTTTCATTTGCCCTTGCCTCTCACATCGACCTCCCATCTCCAGTCCGTGCGCAGTGCACTTTTCACCAAGTACTTTTCATCAGCCAAGCCAAGAGATCGAGGTCCAAAGAGAGTGGTTCATAGCCACAAAAATGTCATGCAATCAAATGTTGATGTACATGGACTGCGATTTTTTTTCTGTCATCTATAAACAAAGATCATTTCCGAAACTTTATTTCACATACTGTCCATCCATCCATCTTCTTGTCCTAAAAGGGTCGCGGTGGCAGCAGGGAGAGCAGAGAGGCCGAGCCGCCCCTGTCCCCCGCAACTTCCTCCAGCTCAACCTGGGGGATCCCCAGCCGTTCCCAGGCCAACTGTGAGATATAATCCCTCCAGCGGGTCCTGGGCCGACCTCGCGGCCTCGTCCCAGTTGGCCGTGCCTGGTATACTTCCAAAGGGAGGCGCCCAGGGTGCATCCTTATCAGACGCCCGAACCACCTCAACTGGCTCCTCTCAATGTGAAGGAGTAGCGGCTCTACTCCGAGTTCCTCCCGTAGGTCACCGGGACCTACCCCGGGAACCAGGCCTGGGGGCGGTGTTCCCAGGCGAGTGCCTGGTGGCCGGGCTCAGCCCGGAAAGGCATCGTGGGGGGGCCACGTGGGCCCACCACCTGCAAGGTCCATCATGGGGGTCGGGTGTTATGTATACCTGGCGGCGGGAGGGGGCGGGGTGGCGCATGGGGTCGCGGCCCCTCGCAACGAACACTGGCTTCACATACTGTATAAAACCAAACAGTGCCCTATTTAATCATTTTAAAGTAGTTTATTATACTTGAATATCATGGTGGTAAAAACTTCATGAAAACAGACCTAATGCTTTCTCTAATGTGCTAAAATCATGAATGAGCCCAAAACTAAAACCAGTTGAGAACATGATTCTGAAAATCATATGGGTGAACCAAGGAGAAAACAGTAAGGGTGACAAGCGTCTCTCGGAGCCACCAAGCAGACACAGCCCAGAGCACACTGCTGGTTTTTTATATCCCCATCAACAGAATCCATTGTGGGCCCTACAGAGGTCCAGCTTATACCTATGAACTCTTCACATGTACAGCGTACAGCACTCTTCCAGTGCGCAGTGTTCCATGAGCATTATCACATGTAAGAAAACAACAATTATCATTAGTGATTATGGCTGTAAGACACCCAAGATATTTTAAGATCCTTTTTTCATTTTTTTTTTTTTTTTTCCCAAGCAAATACCCACTCCCTCGCAAAAGCGTGTGTGTAGTCTGATTCGTATCGCTTTAACCCCCCTGATCCTGACGGATGATGGGTGCTCTAGAGTCCTTGCACGGTAACCCATAGTAACACAACTGAACTGCACAGACCAAACAAAAATCCACTCGCAGTGCAATCCTCCACAGCTTCTAGGGTCAACTGCACACATCCAAGTTTGACTTTCTGTTCATCATACTGAGCAGATGTGCTACATTTCATCATTCAAATGATGAGGGCCACATGAAGGGAACT
The DNA here is from genome assembly GCF_900964775.1 of Scleropages formosus. Classification (NCBI taxonomy): domain Eukaryota; kingdom Metazoa; phylum Chordata; class Actinopteri; order Osteoglossiformes; family Osteoglossidae; genus Scleropages; species Scleropages formosus. The sequence goes on along the minus strand of NC_041812.1, from coordinate 16,428,116 downwards.
ACAGGATATACCCTCTACCATCCGTCGATCAATGGCATTCTCACGGAGTTGTGCTTCCAGGTCTTTTTCATGAGATATAGAGATGTTATTCTCGCGCATGAAAAAGGTTACAGACATTGCTTCTACAATTTGACACATTTTCTCTGGGATGCAGAAGATGGTCCTAGTGAAACGGTTATGCAGTTATAACCCCGACAGATGTGCATGCCCTGCCTTAGAGAGCTCATTTATCACCCAGGCCTGATCTTCACCCCAAACACGAACAGGACTCCAACCACATTAGCAACTTATGAGTGACCTGAGATTTGAAATCTAATCTTGCAATTTCAAAGCAAAAAAGCAGTTTCTTGGGCTGTTCCTCTACGATGACCTATTAAGTACACAAACTTCTGCAAGTGAGGATATGCAATTTGTCACCTTGACTCTAGGGAGTCCTGGGCACTGTAGACCCAAATCTGCAACTGTACTAATGGTACATTTGTTAAAAAGCTCTCGGCACACGTTTACCGTCGACGTGCTGTCAACGTTACAGAACAGAAACCTGTTCCAGAAAAAAAAACAACATGGGCCGACAGACAAATCAATGCGAAGGACCACATCGCCGGCAGAGAGCGCGGAAACTGTGCACATTTGCAGGTGAGTCCCGACTGAGAGGTTGGTGGAGATAATAGCAAAGTGACTCTGCCTCCCTGGCCTCTTCAACAGGACCCCCTCCCGCGCACCCCTGGGCCACTGGGACCGTGGGAGTGCGGGCGATGAGCTCACTCGTTCCACACACTGTGGCCTGCGCACCTCCGTGACTAAGCACGAAGAACCCACACGATGCAGCCAGAGATGAAGCATGCCCACTGGCATATTCTCTCACACACACACACACACACACACACACATTTATCTGTAATCATGTCATACAGATGTGTCGACATTGCACTTGTCGATATCAAACAGCTTAATTATAAAATAAATATCCCTGCACGCCGTCCCTCTTGCCAACACTCACTTTATCTGTTACAATATTTATTGGTCAAGAATGGTATCGCTTTCAATTAGCATCTGCAGGTTTCTGTCAAATGCTAAATTCGCGTGAAAATATCGATAAACTTACCTAAAACATCGGAAAATCAAACGCTGACATTACGATCCTGAAATGATAGTTTAAAACTTAATCCATGAAACGTGCTGAGGAAATCTAGTCAGCGTACCAACATTTGGGTAATTCCTGCTCAGCAGGCACTACCATATTCCAGGACTACCGCGGTATTTAAAGAGTATTCCCGTCCGCGCGGGACAGGTCCAGCGATACGGCACTCCAGTGACACCTGCGTACGCCATCCGCGGGACATGCAAGACGCTCCATGTTTGGACTGCGGACCAGGCTTCATCCGTCCACGGGAGGCCTGCGGCCACACTCTTGGACAGTGGCCAGGATCTTCCGCATATCCATGGCTGCCCAGCTTCCTGCGTGTGGCCCACCGCAGCCTGTGGGCGGGGCCTGGCCCCCGCTTCCTGCATGTCCACTTCCTGTTTTTCATAGCCTCCTGTAATGAGCAGCTCGGGGGGGGGCAGATGTCTCCCCTCAGATCCTTCCCTTGTTATTTTCCTGCCTGTGACTTTAAGACTAAACAACAGCAGAGTGCCATGTCCTGTGCATTCTCCTCATGTCCGTTGCATTTGCTGCGATGGTCATTATGTGTCTGGACCTGGCAGTTACAAACGTCCTCACTAACTCAATACACACGCCCACACGCTCGCACAGAAAGTATCAACAAACACTTGATGAGCAGGGAGAAAGATTAGAAACGAAGCGGACGAGGAACCCCGAGACCACGACAAACAATAATTCAATGCCAGAAATACCTTACGAACTGAAATTGATCAACGATACACAACGGAGGCTGACTTGCTTTTATCATACATACCAGCGCAATGAAACACTGCAAAACATACAGATTTACATATAAACAAAGAGCTAAAGCTGTGTATATTTCGTAAAGAAATGGACTCATGTAGGACAACAGGTAGCGTGTCATGCAGAGAAACAAGGTGGGGGGGAAGGGCAGAATATGGGACTAAGCTTTCCGGCTTGCGCTAAAGCTCACTCCTACTGGACACTCCCGTTGCTCTGTCCTTCTGTCTGTGCCACAAGCTGTGGCCTGGCCACCCTGCACCCTGCACCGGGGCCATGGAGAACAGAGGTTAGTCATCTACTACGACCTGCTGGCCTCCTTTGTGGGGGCGCGCGCTCATTGCCGGCCCCAGCAGTCGGGACAAAGATTCTGGTCTCGGTTGGCAGGGTGGGGGAGGGGAGGGGTATTAATGTCTCCCGATGTTAATCTGACACGCGGCTGATCCCCGAGGAGCATTTCTCTCCCTCGCTCTCCTGCTCCTCCTTCCCTCACCTCCGTTTCTACGGCAACTAATGAGATATAATTAATGAGGCCTTCTAAAAGGGGTGCGCGTATATTTGCGTTTGTGCCCACACTCATGTCCAGCTCCAAGAAAAGAGGGTTTTGAAGAGCTCCAAGGGGATTTTTAAAAAAAAAAAAAAAAAAAAAAAAAAAACTAATTTCACATGTAAAAGCATTTTTGCATCCAATAACCTTCACTGTCAACATTGCTTCGGGTCTAAATTATGTTCACGACTTTTAAAAATTTGGGGGAGAGAAAACAAAAAGGTTAAGATACAAACCTAAGTATCACTACATGTCAGGTAAAATCAGATTTTACAGTCCTCAAAGCGATTGCTTCCCGTTTCTGGTGCGCACCAACCGAAGAGCCTTTAAATCGAGATCATAGAGACAGTGAAAGACATTGAAAAGTTGTGTTGTATCTTTCAAGCCTTTTTCGAACAGGTTCATTCTGGTTAACTCATTGCGACAGCCAAGAAATGTTCCTCGGCTATGAGCACACCCACAACTGCCTGCAAACAGTTAGTGCAAAGGACACACATAAAACTGGCAAACATATGAAAAGGAAAAGGCTTTACAGACTATAACAAACCTTAAATGATGCAATGTTGACGTTCATATGAACGTAAACCCATTGCTGGGAGTAGCATACCATGTCATCATAGAAATTACTACCAGAGTGAATTCCAGTTGCCTTTTTTGCTACAAAATGGTGGACATAATAACCCAATAAAGCCTTCAGGAGTCAACAAATGGAGTTTTCAAGCTCAATCATGAAGCCTATTTATGACAGAAACTTCACACAGGAATGAAGAAAATAAAGTGTGTCTCATTTTATTCAGTAAAACAACCCATTTATGAGGAGATGGGCACATCAGGTGATGAACTCTCTGATCCTACCAAGTTTCGCAAAACAAAGTGATCCAAAATAGCACATCACTTAGTCCCAAATTCCATCTATAGAGAGACTGAAGGAGAGTCCACTGACCAAAATTGAGCACAATATACTGTGAGCACTACGAAATGTTACTAATTAAATAAAGAGCTCCTAATTAGTGCCATAATAAAATATTAAAATAAACAGATGGATCACAACATATACTTGAAATTTTAAAGCACGTGTACAGACTGAAACTACAATCACATCCACAGGTTTCATCCATGATAGGAAGCAAGGAAGGATCTGTGTCAAGAGTGTGACTCACAAGTCTGGAACAACACCCTAAAGTCAACCCTTAATCGGATTCCAAAGGATGACCATCAATTTCCAGTGGGAAAACCACTGTTAACTGTTCTCACCACACACACACACACACACACACACACACACACACACACACACACACACACACACACACACACACACACAAATGCTGCATAAGAACAACTAAGTAGTTCTCTACAACAAAACAGAAGAGCTGATGAAGGGAAGAGGAAAAGATCTCAGCCCATGGCTTCATTTTAAGACACACGGAAATCAACTATTGTATGCATTAGTGTAAGACACGAGTGGTTCTGAGGAGCTGGAAGACAGTAGTGTAGTATGCACGTGGCCACCCATGGTTTCATTCCCGTTAGGCCACACCAAGAATTGTCCCTGCTGCCAATGTGCACCATGAGTTACAGGCAGACCAACAGAGAGCCACTCTCAAAGCATTCAGCTGAAGAGAAGATTCTGATCTTACGGCTCTGCCACTATACCATACCTGGAGCCTTCAGACTGGAGGCAGGAGAGTAAATCAGATGTTAAAACTTATACTGAGCACCACAGCCACATCAAGTGTTTGAAGAACACGACTTATGAGACAAAAGAGGTCATAATAAATCCCGAATACAACGTTATGAGCTATCAGAAATAATTCTGTAAAACTGTAAAGCTCAATAGGCTTCATGATGCAAAACTACAATGTTTCAAACTAAATTATCAAAAAATACAAATCACTGTGTTACCTGGATGCACAGGTAGTCGTACGATTTGCCCGACCGTACGCCCTATGTTAGAGATAAGTTATTCAAGAGTGTCTCAGGGGTGATTATATTGTTGGTAAGACAACAAGGTCACGGCTGTGAATGACTGCAAGGTGCCCAACATGAAATGGGGTGAGCTGAAACGAGTACAGAAAAACACGAAAGGCTCATAGGTACTGGGAACAAATACTGTTTTGATCTACTATTGTTTTGACCTACTGAGCCCTAGCAGATTATTCATTCCATCAGACACTCTACCCTACTGATGTATTCTACATATGGAGCCCCACCAGCAACACTTTTACAACTCCTGCCAGTAACAGAAATGCAAGAAAAAGAATTCATGGGCTCAAATTACTTGTTTGAAGGTACGCTAGGAGTGCGATACGAAGCACAGGCACAAGATGTTAGCACTTGACGTGGTGTGGTGTTTAATCGCAAACTATTTTCACACCAATAATGGAACACCATCAAAATGGATGCCGCTGTGCTTTATCATGACTTTGCATGTGACATTTGGCATTTAGCTGTTGGTAGAAGTGATAGATGAAGGGGGGCTGAAGTGAGAGAAATCTTGGCGACAGAGCAAGCGGAGCGAGAGCGCCTGGACTTGTGCGGTAACCGTACTGTAACATAATTACTGCCGGGACTTGCCTATTCCCAGTGTTCCATTTGCGTCAGTCATGTCGGAACGTAACCGATAAAAAGAGATTCACGGTTTCTCAAGGATAAAGCAACGACCCTTTTCTTCAGGTTCTATCCAAACTGTATCCATTTCAATTCACGATGCCAGCCTCACCCACAATTTGCTTTCTATAGATCAAGGTTACCTGGTGCCAGTTGCTCGGAGAGAAAGGAATTATGTAGACGAACGCACACTTAATATACACAAAAAAACATACTTACAGTCCATAGTAAGGGGAACAACACTTGGTTTTGGGTCAGGAAGAACAGCAATCTCACAGAGTTGAGCCAATGTTCAAAGCTATATAAAACAAAAAGTACAGTTCTTCTCGAGATGTGCATTTTTTTCCACTGTTGGGGCTACTGTACTGGGATGAACCTAAACTGTGCAATACACGACTAAAGTCGAGACATAAGTTGCTTTCCTCATAGTATTCTGGTCTCCTCTGTATGAATTAAAATTTTGTCTGCCAATCTTAGTACTAAAATTTCAAAGGAATATGGACAGTAAATGCCCACTGAACAGAGTAATATCTGGGGCAGGCGGTAGCATAGTTTTTAGAGCTGCCTCCCTGCTCTTCAAGGACTCAAGTTCGAAACGCTCCTCCTACTCCCTCGGGTAAAGAACTTACCCTAAACTGCTCCGGTAAAAATTACCCAGCTGTGTAAATGGGAAAACAGCTTAATTTAAGCTACTTTAGAGAAAAGCATCTGATGAATGAACTAATGAATAAACAAGGAAAAAATAATGTTAAAAAAACTGACTGAGAATAAATAGTGCAATGGTCACTGTGTTAGGCAGCAGTCTGTAAGAAACTGGCTTTTAAGATCACGCTGAAATCCAAGAATGCAAAATGAATGCATTTTTAGGCCCGGTGGCACAGCATGGCGGCGCAGCAGGTAGCGCTGCCATCTCACAACCCATGTGAGGTGTGAGAGAACGTGGGTTTGATCCCTACTCAGTCTGTGTGTAGTTTGCATGTTCTCCCTGTGTCCGCCAGAGTTCCTTCTGGGTCCTCTGGTGTTCTCCCACAGTCTAAAGACATGCAACTGCGGCGGAATGCTGTCGCTAAGTTGCTCTTAGTACGTGAGTGGGTGTGTGTGGCTACCCTGGGACAGACTCGTGTCCTATATAGTGTGTACCCCCCAATCTTGTGCCCAATGCTTCCGGGACAGGCTCCAGATTACCATAACCCTGCTCAGGACAAAGCGGTTATGATGTTGGATGCATTATCAATGGTACTTTTTAATACAGTTTTAAAACCCATAATGCATAGAGTACTAATTTCTGTCTAAACACATTTTATGGAGTACTTTTTCATTACAAGTCAAAAATCTGCAAGTAATTAAGTCACAAATTTTATAAGTTTAAGACAATTTCTGCTAATCCATACACCAGGAAAAGGCCACCGTGTCAAACGGAGGCCAAAGGGTTTTCTAACATCCACGGAATCTCAGGACTAAAGTGACCAAAAAAAAATCATTATTGTTTGACAAAATACCATCATCTGGCTTTTTTGCAACTGTGTCTAATTTACTAGCTTTCCCACTTCCAGGCAGTAGTTCATTTCTATCCACAAAATCCACATAAAGATATTTTCAGTTCTGATGATTACTTTTTTAATCAGTCAAGGGCATAACAGACGACCCTGTGAACCTTGAAGGGTGTGACTTCCAACCTCTGTTGAATACTCATTCCAGCACAGACAGCACATTTCAGTTTTGCTACTAATATCCGAATACATAACAAACATACAATAATGAACAACTCCCCCATAATTGGTACCATTAGAGGAAACAACAACTGTACCATCATATAAAAATCTGTTAAGCCATACATAGAAGAGCATTAAACACATGAGAACTCTTTGTGTAGCTGACCAGATAAAATTCTGAAACCAGTGCTATAAAACTGATATTGACTAAAATCGGCATTTACGCCTACTTCAAAAAGGTCTTGGTAATATATTCAACCAGCTGAACTCACATTTAAATCAAATTCACAAAAACTAGACAGTAAATATTTCACTGAAACACACTGATTGTAAATGTACAAAGCAGTTATGTTTTTTTTTAAAACAAAAGTTTGACGTACACTTCGCTGTATGATTTAAGCTCAATTTCAATACTTTCCAACATCTTCATACTGCTGCAAAAAAATGCCTAAAAACCTTTGTCTTCCCATCAAAGATAAGGAATGAAGAGTTCAAGCACATTCACAACATAACAGCATCAACATCACAAATGAACAAACAGCAATACGTACTCCTGAAAACCTTCTTACAGATTTCATTTAGGTGCTAGACTTGCGACACAGTGTTTTCATTTCAGAACTCCCACATTTTCTCTGGTCACACACCTATAACACAACATAGGGTGGAAGAACAATAGGCCCTAGATGAGAACTCTTGCACTTTATATATATTTCTATATGGGGGTCCTTACACTGCCAATGCCAGTACACACTTGCTATATGTGCCAAGAATCAACAATATTAACAGTAGAAATTATATACAAGTATCCCCCTTTCCACACAGTTAATTCAGTCCTGAAAGCAGTCTGTATACCAAGAGTCTGTAAACCGGGAGGTGTTTTCCCATTATTTTAAATATGGAAAGAAAAACAGATTCCTGGAATTTATGGACAAGCCCAAATATTTCCACAAACACCCTCCAAACACTTAAAAATAGTCAAGAAACAGTCATCAAAATTTTAGCTTGATAAGACATTTTTGACTTTACATGATAAGTCAAGAAGTAATTTTAAAACTAAATTGGGGCAGAAATTTAATTTTTTCACTAAACTACTGTTCCCTAAGTAGACATTAATATACATAAGGCACATATAGCACATTTACATATATTAATTTAGTAGATGCTTTTCTCCAAAGCGATGTACATTTCAGAGAACAATATGAAAAGTGCATTACAAGAGAAGAGATCTGGATGCAGACATGTAATTTTTGAGTACAGTCAATTTGTCACATACGACAGCATAGACCAGTATACATTACATGAGTAACTGCACAACTTTTCTCGCATTAAACAAATTGTAATTAAAAAATATTAAGCATAACAACTTTATATACATGTTTATAGGGCATTTAAGAGAACAGGGGAGAAGTGAGTCAGAAAGAGGCGAGTTTTGCCACCCCTCACATGTAAAGAGGTACGTGAACAAAAAGATTTAAAAAAGAAAAAAAAAAAAAAAAATTCACAAAACTGCAACAAAAAAATTGAAAAAATATGCAAAATTTATTATTATACACTGTTGAAAAGTCTGTGCCTCATTGATGCATGACTTCTATATCATAGCAGAAAAGTCTGCCTCAAACACGGGGGGGGGGGGGATTACATAATACCAGGAGAAGTCCATTTGTACACCTAACATGAGTACAACTTTTTTATGGCTGTTATACCAAAAAGTCTGTAAACTCGAAGTCTGTATACTGGGATATACCTGTATGTACTTGCTAAAAAAGACTTTTGAAAACATACATTTTGTATATAGTAGTATCAGTGTGAAAAAAAGAAGAACAACATTCATAAGTTGACAGATTCATCCCCTACCTTCAATGCCCAACAATGGCCCCACACAGTGGCACAACAAATAATGAAGCCTTAAAAAACCTTTACATAAAAAGTAGAGAGCTAACCTAAAAATGTGACAAACAAGAACATATGGCGCATCGTATTTTTTTCATTCCCATAATGTACAACATCAAAACTAATTCATACAAAGTTAAAGGGATCTCCATGCCAATGCTTGTGAGATAAGCCAAACAGAGTTCTAGGAATGAACCCTGGTGTCAAGATGCTGGCTCTTTCACTTCAGTCTTAAAACATAACAGTTATTTGATACAAATTAGTTAATCTAATCAATGCAAATTTTTACTGGGCTCCATTGTGTGCGGACACATATTTAAAAGCATATTTGAAGAATATAGCTGAATACAACTCTACGGAAGGAGCAGGTCTTGTTGGGTGACCATGGTTCATTAACCTCTACCATCTGGAACAAATGTGAAATGTTCCACTCTAACCTGCACACCAGTGACATGCTGGTATACACACACACACACACACACACACACACACACACACACACACACACACACACAGACAGACACACAGACACAGAAAGTGATACAGGACAATCACAAAACACAGAGGAATACAGAAATCAAACAGTACTGTAGCTTCCTTTTATTCTTAGTAAAATTATATAGAGCTAATGACTTCTCATTAATTTGACGAGGAAAAATTAAGGATAAGATGCCTTCACAAGGTTCAAAAGGACCAAAAAGCTGTGTCCTCATCCAACAGCTTCAAGCTGCCCTTCTTAGTTCTTAAAGTATAACTCTTTACTGGCATAATTAGAAACACTTATGTACACACACATTTTCAAAAACGGTCCAAACTGATTCACACAATATACACTGGAGAAACGGCGATGAAAATATAACAAAAGCTGAAACGAAACAAAAAAAAAAAAAAAAATTTGCTACTGCTTCCCCCCCAATCACAATGAGAAGAAATCTGGTCAGCCTTTATGAGTCTGACCTTTCTGTTCCATTCTTCGTTGGTTGGCAGTCCTTTTGGCTTGAAATGTATTTTAAGCTCAGTATCATGCAGAATCTTCTAAATGACACCGCTGCCGTCCAAGCCACATCCCTCATCCAATTGAGAGCTTAAAATACAAAAACACAGTTCAAGTACAGCCTGCAATTTCTAGAAATTACCAGGAACCCCAGTCGATTTGGCAAAGTGCAACTGCTTGTTTAAATTCATTAGGGAGTTCAGAGCTCAGAGTTTAAACAATCAATTCAGCCTTGAAGGGTTTGAGCCCTTTGTTGAGTTTTTGGTTGGCTAAACCGCAAATGAATCCTTTGTTTTCAATGGACGAGTGCCTCATAAAAGCACAGGGAGTGTCATATAGATGCAGGGGTTCCACAAAAGTAACCGCTGTAGAACAGTGATGGTACATTTCAAAAAGGCTGTGGAATACACTCTTTTATTTGGGGCCAGAACAGAGTGACCAGTTTCTTCTTAAAATATATGCATTTGCTGCAACATAAATGTTCGAAGTTCATTCAGCAGTGCGTGAGACCTCTTCAGCTAACTGTTTTAGTGAACATTCTTCGTAGTCACTGTCCCAAATGTAAGGGGAACATTTAATTAAACTAATGAATCCAATATTGAGCCTCTTTAAAGGGAGTAATTTAGCATGTACATTCCAAACAGCCGACTGCACAGGCTGCTAAACTACTTTTGTTTACTAGTACAAAATACAAGATTGTTGTACATAAAACAAAATTAATGCTTTGCAGACCTTGCCATTACTGGGAGGTCACCCGTCATCTTAATCCAGTACCCTGATGAGTGCAATCTGACATTCCTTTGTGCTCAATACAAAAAGGATGTGGCCCGCTGTATGAAACATTATTTACTCTATTTGTTTGGTTGCTCTGCCTCACAATATACATGCATCACAGAAGAACACTGCATGAAGGGCCAAAGAGGGGTAACTTTGTCTGTAACTTTGGCCTTGTCCCATTCTTGGTGCACTCTTCATTGAAACGCTGGAGTTGCTGAAGGTTCTGAATCGAGCTTTGCTTCCCAGAGTCATCCGGTGCCTCCAGAGGAAGGCTTAACACAGCCCCGAATATGTTTCAACAACTACGGAGAAAATGTTTCACCTGCTGCTGTATCGTGTATGCTTGGTCACTACAGCAACTCCCAATGTCTTCTTAATGCGTTACTGTACTCTTAAGCAGATACACAAACAGAAAATAGACGAAAGAGAGTGACGGAAATGTTGACACGTTGCTTTCATTACAGGCCTGGACGAGACCCCAGCAGAGCTGTTTAAATCCTGAAGTTTGAGACTGGGGCTGCTTTCAAACCGTGTAACTTCAACAGTGGAAGGCAGGGAGATGGTGTCCAGTGACATCACTGTGGAATGCGTGGGTGTGAAGGTAGGAGTGAACGATTCACAGCCATTGCAGTGGAAGTTCATCTAACGCACACGTCACACTGACTTGCAGAAAGTCCCACCCACCTCTACAGAACACCCGCTCTTTCACGTCGGTGAGTGGGTGCTTCTCATTTTCAGCTATACAAATAGCATGTGGGCATTCAAATGGAATCCAAGAAGTGCCAGCAGTGACATCAGCTCAATCTTCACCAGGAATTTTCAGGTCAAAATTCACCTAATTTCGGTACTGCATATTCAACACAGTGTGGACTCATGGAACAATGGAATGCAAAAATCACTTCATTTTCTAAACGAGTTTTCATTAATTTCTTAAACCTTTTAATGATCAAAAAAGCTGGAGCCGTTTAAACTTCTGATTTGAAAAAATCAGGATGGAGAATAAGACAAATGTTTATTCCTGATATAGGAAAGACTAAATAACAACAAATCCCAAATTTTTATATTTAATCAGTGAGACAACTAGGGAGGGGATAAGAAGGAGTGTGTCATGTGCCATGTAGTATGCAGCTATACATGCACCAGCAAGGCCTGACTGGGAGCAAAATGTGGTACCAAATGGAGCAAAGAGAGAAGGACAACCAAAAAGGCTGCTGGCTAAAATCCTACAGTTTTCCGTGCCCTCATTTCCCTGAGCAAGGAACCTGAACTGAGTAACTTCAGAAGATGAAGATTATGATATGCATAAAAGGGTGTATGCAAGTTGCTTTGGATAAAACCATCTGGCTGGCTAACAGCATCAACAGAACAGAGCCACTGCATAGACCACTGAATGATGTGCAGCATTTGCTCCACATTTCATAACTGGAACCTGCACCTTCTCAACTGTCAATGTTCTTATGTTCAGGTTGCTTGGCTCCCCTCCATGTCACTGAAATTAGACAGCCCCAGTTAATTTAATAAGAGTCCACCTTGTGATGCTACAGTGTATTTGCTAAATGTAGGAAGTCTTAGTATCTTGCTTGGCTGGTTGCTGGAAGAGATGATCATAATGAGAGGGCGAAAACGCTCCAGGTAAAATCTGATATTTCCCTAGTTTTTGCTCATACATGTTTCAGATGAGTTTCGGTTGTGAGCACGAGATGAGTAATTTCTACATCTTCAAGTCCCCCCGGTGTATGGTGACAAAGCTTGTGTCCCCATTCCTCGATAAGTTGGTGTTATCTTAGAATACATCAATATGGCACCTCAGCAGAGTGGAGAAACAATGCTGCAAACTGCTTGCCTCTCCCCGCTGACAATCAGCATAACGCATTTCGGTTACCGCCAGTCTCTATGGGGAAAACACAGCAAACTGTGGTGCCAGTTTTTAGACATTTCAGTCTTTGACAAAGGTTGTCAAACTCAATTATTGATGGATTATTTGTCTGCTACTTTTCATTTCACCCTATTCCCCTTGGCTTAGTAAGTCCAGTTCATGATTCATTGCACTGCTTTGTCAATAAATTATTACTTACACCAATGCCTTTGTCCAAAACTACAGTCCTGAAGCAAGTAATACTAGACAAAACTCTGAAAGAGCTGAACTAATTAAATGTAATTTATCAATTTAATATAATTTAACAAATGAACTAATACTGCCAGAATCTCAACCCTTCCCCAACCTGTGGACTAATGGTGCCAAACAGATCTTTACTGTTCAACTCCTCCATCAAAGACCTGGGGACACTCCCAGGGCCGCTATCCAAAGCCCTTGTGATAAATTATATAAGAATTATACCTTGGCAAATTGTGGAGATTAGGATAGTTTTAAACCGCTGTTCAGTTAGAAATATTTATGCACCTCCAGCAATTTGTAAAGCATGAAAAGAAAAATTCGGAGATATAAGCTTCAACACAAAGGACACTCAACCCTGTAATAACCGGAAATAGATTTGTGATTTATTTCTGAACTATGACCACAAAGGTGAGGTTTAAGAGTAATGTGCTGCAAAGAGCTGTCACCTTCAGGGGTCCAAAAGGAAACCTGTGGCCGAATTTCTAGCTCATTTCCACAAAAACATATTTGACATCCCTCAGCCTACTTGCTAAGATATTGAGGAACAGGAATCCTTAGTAGCGTAAAATCTCCATCTTCTAGTAGGTGCACTAAGCCTCAGAAAATGCATGTTTCCAAGTTCCCATATCCTAAAAGATAAGTCACTTGACTAAAGAAAAAAGTAGGCAAAAAGGGTCACCGGACCCCGGTTTCTTACAGGTCCTACAGCCCTCAAGGCTTTTCCTCTGGCAAAAGTTGCGAGCTTCTTCTGGAACTTCACTTGAGAGGACAAGCTCCAAATCACCACACCACACATGCAACACATGTAAATCCAACATTAAATTATGAAATACACCAAAACTGTATCACTTATAAGCCTTAGTTTTGTAGGAAACTTTAACACTCAGATACAGTGTACAGAATACAATTACATTTACATTGATTTAGGTGCCCAAAGCTTTTATCTTTCAGCTTTTTAAAGGCCTTTATACAACTTAGTTTTAAGCAGAAGGACATCACAATTATACAATTATTTACCCATTTCTACAGCTGGGTAATTTGTACTGAAGTACTTTGCTCAAGGGTATTAAAATGGAGATTCAAACCCAAGTCTTTCAAAAAAAGGAAAAGAGCTCTATCCACTACACTACCTGCTTAAACTACCACTACCTTCATGTTTATAACGAAAATGGAATATGATGACAAAGGTCAGTATTAAAGATTTGTTTCCATTAAGCTAAAATACAAGTAAGTACTTTGCCTCCCTGTGATTGCCAGGAATTGTTAAGATTTCCACTCACTCTCCGAATAAGGCTTCACACTGAGCCCGACAAAAGGAAAAAAAAAATTTCCCTGAAAGGATGTGTTTTTGTCCACAGCACCTACCTTGAACTCCTAAGAAAATGGCTGCAAGACTAGCTATAATGCCAGATCAGACACACATTTTGTCTCAAATGAGGGATGTGCTGCAGGCTCATTTTATAGACCTTTTACAACCCTTTTGATCTAGCAAATTAAATTATAATGTATTCCTCTGATTTGTTTTCTTCTTCTCATTTAAATTCTGTCCTTTCAGCAAAGCCGTTTCCCCCCACACTCTTATCATAATCATTTGTGAGGAATCTTCACAGGCATACAGACCCAAGAGCTGTGTTCTACCATCTCCCCAGGCAGCAAAAGATTCAGAACAAGGATTTATGGCCTCCGCAGGCAATCAAATGCTCTGATCCAAAAGCTGGGCTCTTGGGTCTAATCACATAGCTGAACAATCAGACACACAAGTTGGCTTGTAGGGTCTCCCAAAGATAGTCACGGGTTGACAGCAGCTCTACTGTCTCCCCAGGTGGCAGAACATAGATGTTAAAGAAATGGGTTCCAGCATGCCCCAAGCAAGTCCAGATGTGAGAATGTGAGAGCTAGGCTGGACAGTCTTCCTAGTATTCCTGGTGTTTAGATAGCTCCACTTCTCCTCAGCCTAACGATCTGTTTTCAACCATAAAATCTTTCAACCGTAGATCTGAGGTGCCCAAACAAGATACATCCTGAAATGCATGCAAGAGATAAACACAGCACATGTGACAGCGGTTTTTAGAAGCATGTCAACACGGGAACTATTAAAGGCAGCTCAGCATGAGGTGAACTGCATTAGAGACGTCCTTCCGCCAGATCTGCTACTCACAGTAGACGGAGGTCGCAGAACAGACGCTCGTGACTAAAATCCATGGAAGCCCCCGAAAACTATCAGGTCACATTCATGTGCTCTCGAAAGCTGCCTCGAAAGCTGTCTCAGAGTACAGCATCCCAAAACAAGAGTTGCGGGAGGTCTCACACTCATGGCTCCTCTCAATGACACGATTAACACTGAACCCGCTGGGCTTGTGTTAGTCCTCAGCAGTCTGTCACTGAGCTCAAACATCTGCAGGTTCTCTCCCATAAGCTACAGAGCTAGTCACAAGCCCCCCACACATACAACAACACCCACTCTACCCCTCGCACAGGTGCAGGGTGACTCACCCTCCACGGCACAACCACACTCATGTGAGGTGACCTCAAGAGCCGCACTTTCAGAACAACATGCGCATGGTCTCTCATGACTATCCATCCTCACATCACCACCTTCCCCCACCATCAGAGGTCTGCGTTGTCTGCACCCCTTCGCTCACAATTAATGCCCTCGGTCTTCTAAAATCTTACGTGACTGGAGTGAATGTATCACCAAAGCAATACTGTGCAAAATATTTTTTTTTTTTCTAATTTTTCACACCTTTTGTGTTTGCAGCCTCTCTCACAGGAACTGAGTGTGTCTAACCGCGTGTGACTTTATGGTCCTTCTATACCGCACTGTGAAACACAGGTGCAAAGTACACTGCCTCCTTGGTTAAAGGCAGCAGCACGCTAATCATTTCACATACAAGTGCATTTGCCCACCCAGTACATAGCAGGGTATGCTCACACAGCGTGCTGATGAAAAATTAATGAAAAGCACCCCAAAATACATGGGTGAAGTGACTATTTTTCAAAACCTATGGAAACGCTCATACTGGCATTTGTTCTTATTCACATAATTAGATATATGAAGAGCTTTCCTTCTTGTTTTCGCATTGTCAACCAGATGATACAGTTAAAAAAAAATAATACTGCTATAATAAAGCTAACCTCTTTAAAACAGAAAAAAAAAACAAAGTTTAAGAAAGGCAAAAAATGAAAGGATATGTAGTATTAATTTAAACAAAACAGAAGTATTGCTATACCAAGTGATTTTACACTATTTAATTAATCACCAACACTTTCAGATTTTGGTGGATTAAAAAAAAATTCACCATAACCCATACAACGTGATCAGTTCAAACAAGAGAACTGGATCCCTGTGCTGTTCCAGGTTTCACTTCCCCATCTGCAGACCCATGCACACAGCAATGCCAAAGGAAATCTCTAGCAAAAAGTGGGGCAAATGTGAAACAAAGGAATTTTTCAGCACAGAATAGACTATGTTTTAACAGAACTTCTAAACAGAAAATAATTAACTGCCTTGTTTTTACTTCTCTTTTGAGACACTCGGTTTGTTACGTATAGGCTGGTAGATAAAGAGATGAAATGCACCTCTGACCCTGCAGGACGCAGTAACAGAATGTGATGTTAATGGTAACAGAACAAATCAGCTCATGTCATAGGTAAAGTCCACTGCACAGTTGGCAGAAGCACTGCTCACAGTGCAAAGAGTGAATCAAAGCCGGCCATATGACACATTCGCTTGGAAGACGCGATTACTTTCTCCGAAGGGCATCGAGAAATCTTTCAGAGTGACCTGCTGGAAAGTCAGTGAATAAAAAGAGAAGAGCACAGGCAGAACACAGACAGATTCCATTTCAATGAATGAGGAGCACAGAAGGTTATGGATTAGGAAGGAAAACAGCAAGGTCAAAAACACTGATCAGTCTTGAAAAACATGCAACTAATTTGTAACCCAAACGTTTCCTTTCGTCTTGAAACCAGAACAAACATTTTTTTTTTTTTTTATTTATTAATAACCCTGCAGGGACGTACCCTTTCATGACTGTCCATTAGTATGTAAAGAAATCTTAGTTCAGTCAGGGGCAGTTCACCTTCAGAGGTTACCTCAGACACCAAAGGCCCAGAACCGGTAGAGGCGAGGACAGGTCAGTGAAGGAGGATTACTTGAAGATTTGCACCACTACTCCTTCTTACCCATGATAGTGGGGGGGTAGGGGGTGGTCTGGTGCAGGCCCAAAGGTATGGCCCCATGCAGGGACACATGGAAAGAGCAGAGAATATGCTTCATGGCTGTTCGGGGAAGGGGCTGTTGACCCATAGGCGGATCCATGCAACAATCAACATGCTGACTGAGCTTACACACCAGCACGTTTCCGAGTAGACGCCAGGGTGAAGGCCAAATGGAAGGCCAGCCCTCTGTGTTTACTCTTCTTTAACATGAATCATTGAATTACACTTAGCCAAAAGATATTTACAGGCCCCTACGCAATCCTCCTGCTAAATGTTCTTCTCTATAACTAGCTATAAATGTTTGTGATAGTGCTGAGTAGAGTGCAGAGGCAGATAGGGAAATCAGCTTCCCTAAGGCAAATAGGTATTTTAGTATAAGCCAGATCCATGTACGCAACAGCAGTAAGTGTAACTGTGTAACTTGCACCAAGGGTTTTGCCTACACACAAAATCCAGGCATCTTTTTGCACATTAAGGCCTTATTAGACAGCATCAAAGGCCACAAAGGGCCACATAACATTGTTCTATAAATTTCCATTCTAATGTGCACACATGTTACAAACACCAGTCCCAACCAAAACAAGGAGATGTGTGCAAACTCAGAGAAGTCCATGTCCCATTTCTTTCTACATTCTCAAAAACCACACCATCCTCTGTGTGGTCATGACATTGGGCGTACTGTCAACTGGCAAAGAGATTCAACCAGAAAGTCCAGCATGTGTGAGGCCAATTGCATGTCCACATTTCCATGAGTGCAAATGATGTGTGAAACTTTTTTCCTAGCATTGCTTCTACTTCTACTAAATTGTGTGCGAGGTTAATTGAAGACAGAACAAATCGAGGCCCATAGTGCGTGTAGCGGAGAGCTCAACTTAGCCGTATAGGCTCCGACTTTATATTTCCTAGCAAAACACCACAAGATCTTAACGATCAAAACACAGGTCAGCATAACTCGAGACACCCCATAATACCTTTCTGAAATATCTGAATGAGAGATTGTCACCAGGCAGCGGAATGGACAAGATTTTCCGAGCAATAAGGAATAGGAACAAAAATAAATTCAGCTGTTTTTTTTTGTCTGACAAGATAAATCATTTGCCTAACATATTCACATCTCCTAAGGGCACAAAATACCATGTACATTCTTTGTTACATTTCATATACCGCAGACGCACATGCACAACCCTGTGAAAAACTGACCATTTTGTATTGGACCAATGGAATTTAAACATTAAAACCACCTTCTTAAGTGTTGCCTCTGCACTTCTCTCAATTCTAGAGAGAAAGTAGTGGTGCTCAGTATTTCTCAGGGGGAGGCAGAACACCAGGCTGGGCTAAAATCCACAACCCTCTGGCTTAGAAGTCATCTCAGTGTTGTGACACTAAGTTTATAAGTTAATCTGTGCAGCTTCAAACTCCAGAGAGGGTTTTCTTTGGCAAACGGTAGAGAAATCTATGTACAGCTGACACAGGGTGCTCTGTGAGACGAGAGGAAGAGAGAATGAGGAGCTAATATTTAGAAACACATTTTTATTTGATTTTTTTTGTTTACACTACATGTTTCTCAAACCTGAGAGAACCTATTTAGCATCAAACATGCAGAGGCACAGCCTGGTGCTTGGGCTGAAGGAAGGCAGGGGCTTCTGGTTTCAAGGCTTGTCCTAAACAGCATTTTTTTTTTTTTGGGAGAACCAGGTAATACACTGAACTGCAAACATGTTCCTGCAGCTGCTATTAATACAAGTAATGGTGAATCTGATTGACTGAGCTTATTTTACGTATGCAGGAACTTTAATGGGCTTTTCGAGTTAAACCCGTGGCTTAGCAAGGCCTTGGCACATACATGGCCCAGCCACGGTTAAAGCGGTCCCTGGAAGATGCGAGATTCCACGTCCTGCCACCAGGTCTCTCGCGCAGCCGATGGAATCCCCAAATCAGTGAAGGGAGCTCAGAAGAACTGCAAATCCTGTCGCTAGGAGGGTGTGCAGAAGGTGTTCAGACAAAGAAGGAAACATGTGTTTTAATGAATATTGCACTCATGTCCCTCTGTGCAGGCCTAAGAGGTATTTGGAGCACTGCTGTTACATGGGCCTTGTACCTCAACAATGATAAAAAGATGGGCCTGCCGGCCGGACCTCTGCTCTCCCACCACAGGTGTCAAAATGCACGGACAGCGACTTAGGGGGAAACTTTCTGTGCTCAATGAAAGCTCATAAATAGGGCAGCAATGCAATTCGGATGGACACCAAAGTCTATAATTACTCAAGTCTACCTTGTTATGCTCAGTTTCATTTTGTTGCATTCATCATTTTCTTTGTTTCTAAAGTATTCATTTAAAGACTCGTTGCCCATTATTGACAAATATAAAGACAAAATAAGTGAGCCCACTTAGATGGATGTTACATCTTAAGGTCAGTTAAATATCCATAAAGCACTTATTGTGAAAGGGGCAATCTGCTGAGAGTACTGGCAAAATAAGTTGTGTAAGAGTGGAGATGGCCAAGTGCAGGGTACAAGGAGTCAAATGCACTCAAAGAATGCAGTGAGAAGATGCTTCTTATAGAGTTTCCACCCCATTTCAGCAAAAGAACATACTTAAGAAAGATGGAGGACCAGAGGAACACATGAAAATTTCATGAGGAACACTTCTTCAAGTTTGGTAAGTGACACGGAGCAAGAGGGACTAAAGGAAGGTATGGGACTAATGCCAAGGCAATGCATTTTTCAGTAAAGTGAAGACAGCATCTCTCCACCAAACAGTCACCACAACACTCTCCCTCTGAGAAACTTGTTTAAAAGGTAAACAAAACTCACCCAGCGGTCAGAGTAGAACTGTCCTTTTTTTTCTGTAAAAACACCGTCCGGCACTTCTCACGGTTCCTTGGTCTTCAAAGGCTCCAACTTGTGCTGGACTTCCTCCTTCTTGCTAATTCTGGGCTGGGGGAAAGACAGCCAGACAGAGAGAGAAAGAAAGCGGAGGTTCAATCAGTGATTCAACAGCATGGCATGAAGGGCCACCTGGCCTGGCGACAGCCACATTAGCTAGACCATCATCCTCACCCACAAGCGACAGTCTATAATCACCAAGAGCTGTTGCCCAGAAGAGTGCAAGAGAGCAATGTGTTCCCCAATGAAAAACACACACACACACACACACACACACAGAAAATACCTGCAACCAACTGTCCCGAGCGAGGTCACAGCGAACTGGAGCCTAACCTGGAAACACAGGGCGCAGGGCTGCGGGGGGGGGGACACCACGGACGGGACACCAGGCAGGGCACCCCAAGCAGGACTCGAACCCCAGACCCACCACCGAGCAGGTCCCGGCCAAACTCGCTGCACCACCACGCCCCCCCACACCCATACACACAAACACAAATACTCATATTATAGCGTCATCACATGGCACCTTTGTCATAGTCTCTCCACAGACCATGTGGCAACAAGGTCTGCTTCATGCTAGGAAGTGAATTTACTACATAAACAATCACAAAAAACGTGGAGAGGCGAAACTTGAGAAGCACCCATTCTAGGTTTCAGGTGGGGGTACACGTAACTCTGAGCCGGTCATCAAAATCACAGGTACTGCTGAAAATCACTAAGATTACAGCAGTTTGTCCAGACCACATAGAAAGTAATACTATAGTATTATATAATCGTCGTGTCCTATCTCATGTATAACTCTGACAACTGGTTGTATAGACCACGATTTCCCATAGATATTGCAGCTCTGTCTGGTAAGGATGCGGTACACAGGCCTGAGGGAACGTCAAACAGATCAGAGGCAGTTTATCACTCGCAGCATCCCACTACATGTCGTGCCAGCCTCCTCGCAGCTTAACAGAGGTGGACACAAGCACTGTGCTCCGCAGCATTACCAGTTAGCACAGGGCTGAGGCAATTGACTAGAAAACTCACGAGGAGGGAGACCAGAAATAGACAAGTCAATAAGGAGACGCACAGGGCCGCCTCTGTTTCCCTGTGAATTGTAACTATTTTTGTGCACCACTGAGCCTGGAGTACTTCATCCTCAGCAAGGCAGAGGGGAAAAGAAAAACAGGGGCCGTTTCAACTCGCTTATCAGCTACTATCTCCTTCCCTTGGTGTGGAATAACAAAAAACAAGAAGGGTGAACCCTTGCCTCAACACTGGGACAACTGTCATAATGTCAGTTACTCATGTAACAACCCATCGTCCAGCTCAGGTCAGGTCAGGTCCTATTTCAAAAAAGCAAACAGTTCTGTTTTATTTTTCCGAAAAATCCAACACTGTTTCACGGCGCAAAATCAGTTAAACTAGAGTAAATGTTTTTGCAGCTCAAAACTTCACACCGAAGAGCGTTCCAGCAAAAGCTGCACTAAGGCAGAGCCAAAACAGAGTTTCATGACTTCCCAACAATGTTTTGTGGCACAAAGTAAACAGCCCCCCAACAGCCTGTTTTATTCCTTTCCCTGAATATTTTAAGCCTAGCGTTGTGCTCCTTTTCAGTTCTGAGTCATAACATTCGGGCTGCACGGTACACCACTTCATTACTAAATCATTGCCATCAAGTCACATACCCGAGACACCCCTATGACGAGGTATGATCTCAGCATCCCGGTAAGATGTCAGAACATACTTTGCACTTTATTTCATCAATATTTGTCTTTTTTTCTGTCTAATAGTCTTGAAGGCGATCACGTTTTTTGTCAACAGAAGAGCATAGAGTAGATGCAGAAGAGCACATCCACGTCCTGTGCCCACTGCACACATTGCTCCCACAAAATAGTATCTTTGCAAACAACAGTAAACTATCACCCAAAGAGGAGGGAAACGAGACTCAACCAACAGAGCACAGATATTTTGCCGAGGCATTATTTCGTACAGAAATATCCTTAATTGTATTAAATATGTTTCTGTATGTATTAATTTCCAACGAGAACATGCACAACGACAACCTGAAGTAGAGGGCTCCGAATTTTTAGACCGAAAAATTTAGCATATACCGTATACAGCCCTGCACAGAAAATATTTTCATTATCTTATGCCACTTATTTTTCATCATGTCAAAACTGTATTCATATTTTGTTCAAATTTATGGAAAATGTGTCTAAGACAATAGTAGCAAAGGAATCTAGATAACAAACACACGTGTTGAAAGAACACACACACACACACACACTTTCAGAACCGCTTGTCCCATACGGGGTCACGGGGAACCGGAGCCTACCCGGCAACACAGGGCGTAGGGCCAGAGGGGGAGGGGACACACCCAGGACGGGACGCCAGTCCGTCGCAAGGCACCCCAAGCGGGACTCGAACCCCAGACCCACCGGACAGCAGGACCGTGGTCCAACCCACTGCGCCACCGCACCCCTAATTGTTGAAAGAACAACAAGCACAAAATAAAATATACACTCTCTAAACAAGCTACTTTGCAATGGACGAGATACTTCTGTGGCACAAATTAAATCAACAATCTAACATGCAAGAAAATGTCTTCTTGCCAATTCACACAACACTGAGAATAAAGTATATGCATTAACATTTCTGGGTTAATTTCGCCACAAAACAATCATTTTTTTTCCAAGTTATGTAGTAAAACCTTCTGTGATTACAACTGGTAGTGGATAAAGGCATCACATTGCAAATGAAAGACGCAGGGTCCAATCCCCACTATTACACCTTTGAGCAAAATATTTCAAATAAATTGCTCAAGTAACAAAATTACAGCTGCATAACTGTAAATACCGAATATACAAACCTAACCTGCTTTTCAAATACGTTCAAAACTGAATAGAAAATAAATTCATACTGAAGACAGTACTGCGCTTTTGTTCCAAGAGCACAATTTGCAATTAACCATTTACATTTTACATGAGTTTAGAATCACCTTTTACCTTCACTTTTCTTCAAAGAAGCTTAGTTAAGCTATTTACATTGATTTACCCATTTGTACAGCTGGGTAATTTTTACGGGAGCAATTTTCAGGATTGGCACCTTGCTCACAGGGTATTACAGCGAGAGGGGGTATTCGAACCTGCAGCCTTCAAGTCCAAAGGTAGCTGCTCTAATCAGGAAGCTACTTGCTGCCCTATTGAATTAACTGTAATCAAAGTTTTAAATTTACCATAACCCACTGCGGAATTTCAACTTGTAAAATTAGAAAAATATTTTACTTTCACTCCACACCGCACATTCCTCTGGACTATCACAGTAATGGATTTCCTGGGGTCGTTGGGCTTTCTAATTTTACCCTTATTTGGGCTGTTCCTTTCAGACTCAGCTGGTATGAAAAGGTTCATTATAATATTTTCCGACTACCTTGTCCGCAGTGTCCTTTGACCGTAGAAGTGAAACGGGCAGAAAAATTGCTTGAAAGATTTAAAAATTAACCTTTCATAAGAAACATTTGACAACAATTGTGTGTCAATATCACAATTATTACTCTAAGCAGTTGAGTTCCGAAGAAGCTCTGTTATTACACAGGTTTACACACATATGCATAAAAGATGTGGACTAGCTAGCTAGTGTTTTGTGTTATTCTTCACCAGAATTCATTCATATCTTTGAAACAACAAAACATTCTGTTTCTGTTACTTTCAATAACAGTAACAATAACGTGAAAATCATCAGTATTATTTTCGAGAAAATATCGGTACCTGTACTTGGAAAACAGAAGTAGAATGAGTCTACCGTATATAGAAAATAAAATGGGCAAGAATATGCCAGGAAAATGTGAGCTTCCAGCACTGTCCCTCATTTGGAACCGTGGCACAAAAACACCACCACTAGCATGATTTTTTTTCCCCCCACATTTCCACAAACACTTTGAATCAGACTGTATGCTGTTAATGCAAGAACACTGCAGAAAAATGAGTAACAAGAACGCTGAATAAAAAGATTATACGCTACATGCTACATTTATTATATAATTACTAGGCACGTTTAACAATTCTAAAAGCAATCCTTTGTTATGCATTCAAGAAATGGATCATCTAACAAGTCGGCATGACTTGTCTTTACCTTTTGTCACTGCGAAAGGCATGGCATCAGTTGCACTTAATGACCACAATTTGTCACTATTAAGGTGCACATGCTTGCAAATTAAATTTCTGAGGTTAAGTCAAAAAGTATCCGCAATATTTAATATCTGGCCAAATGCAAATTGTTGCGGATACTTTTTCACTTATTTAAATAAAGCCCGATTCACAATATCATAAAATTTTCGTTTCTGTTTTAGTTGTCATTCTTAAGAAGCATGTAACCTGTGAAGTGCTACTGTTTTCCTGGGATCTGGCACAATATCAAAGAAAATTTATAAATCTTAGGTTTTTTGCTGGATACTACATTATGCCAACTTTTCTCAGCAATAAGGTGGAAACAATGAGCAGTATTGCTCAGAAAAAAAAAAAAAAAAAGAAAAAAACTGTCAAAAAACTGCTATACAGAATGACTTAGAACCAGGGACTGGTATTTTTAGCGCACTAATGTATAATATTTTAATTGTAAATATTTCAGAAGTCTAGTTTTCTAGAAGTGCCAGCAATTCACAGTATGATGAAAGAGTTGGAATCCTATAAAAAATATCGCTTAAACTGGCTGAAGCATTGAAAATCATCCGTAAGGAGTGAACTAAATAAAAAAACACAATATTTCAAGCGGACCATGTAGTATTATTATTTAGGTGATTTACAGTTTCACTTCAGCATCTGGGTTACAATTTATTACTTTGTTACTGACATTAAACAAAAGAAATCAGCGGAACGATGACATGATTGTGGACCAAATTCTCAGTGGTTGGTGAATTTCGGAATCTCACCTAGACACAATGTCAAAAGTAAAATCGACACTAAGGAAGCAGTTACACTTTTGCCAACAACTGCTACTGAGGACTTGCCTTAACGCACTCTCAAGAGAGAACTTCAATGGCTGGGGAAAAAGATTTCTCGCGAGGTCATCTTCACGATTCCACAATGAGAAACTGTGTCGTGAGGCCTACAGTATGACCGCTGAGCGAAACACACAGAGCACAGACACACACGGAGACGGAGCAGAGGAACGAACTTGGGAAAAAACATTTGTATGAAGAACGCAACGGCGAAATACGTGCGAGGACATAACGCACAATCCCAACTACTCCAAGAGAATTCCAAGCGCCCCGTAAAAGTTTTGTAGGCATTTCCTAAATTTTACGGTTACATTAATAATAATCTGACAGTGTAGTAATGTACAAAGGAAATGTTATGCTCATAGACCTGAATTTCTCATATTTCACAAAGCCCAGATTCTCTGAAACCCACTTTACTTTGACTCCACATTACATTTTCAACAAAAAGAAGATACTTTCTCCGAATTTAGCCCAAGAACAGAATACACTATTGGCCCGACAGTACAAGCAGAACTCAAGCATGTTTCACATATGAACGCTACGTTCCATTTTGTGCAATACATTGCTTGGCTGAAACCATATTTACTAATTTACAATAAATCCATCAAGGCTAATGCAAAACCTCACATCTGAAAAATATATATTCTAGACAACTAGCCAACTTCTCGGTTTTAAGCAAAACCGACAGCACAAACGGACTCCTCTCAATTCAGAATGAACAACCGCCACCACAGTTTTTAAGAGGCTAAATGAACGTACAAGAACCGGCTGTTTGCTAGCCAAAGCGCCTTTTCCAAATTTTCTGAGCCTTTCTTAAACCCTTCCCTGAAACCCGAAGCGAACAATATCAAGTCAAAATGGAACAGAGATTAACTAAATCCAGATACAATTGAAATTGTTTACTCCTTCCTCCTCTTTTTACCTCAGACACACATCTAATAATTTCAAGCGCCGGCGCAGGAGAAAAACAATTTTATCTTTTATTCAAAGATGTCCTAAACAGCTATGTATTGTATGTATCCAACTGTTGCGCTCATGTCTTAATAGAAACAATAACAGAAAGCACATGAGGGCAACGAATCGGATATTTGCTGTCTTTGATAAATCAAACTAGCCGAGGAGTCATTCTCGTGGGCCCGTGACGAGTGCGTCCTTGGCCTGCGGGGAACGCCACAGTCCTGCCAAGCCTTCAAGGTCCAGGGCTCAGAGGGGAATACGCCCACTTTGGGTCCTGCGACGGACTGAGAAGCATCCGAAGGACGGAGACGCCGGAGAACAGAGCGCCGTTTCGCCGCTGGATCGCTCAAGCGCCTGGAAAAGTACGAACGTCTAGCGAATGAAGCGCCATAGTGCCGTGAGCCTCTAGCAATCTGAAATAAAAAGACACGACCGTCAACATCAGCCTGGAAAATTTAACAAAACATCAAATTCCACGGAAACCAGAAAGCGACTTATTTTAGAGTTTTCGGGTATGTACGCAAAAGGAAGCGGTAGGTGCTGGTGGAGAGTAACAGAGGGCTTGTTTTAAGAAGACACAACTATGGAAATGAAGTATTACAGGGAGGCTATGAGTATAACAGACCAGCGTGCTGGGGAGCGTTACCTGAGTGAAAGCAGCGTACAATAGGCTCCGGGTCCCAGCTTGGGAAGGGGCTCGGATCCAAAAGAACAGACCGCCTGTTTTAACCTCACGGGACACGGGTCCAACCGCCCACATCATCATGTGCCCTGTACACGGTCTAGTGCAAAAAGCAAAGGACGCAACCTGTGGCTACTCTCAAATGGGGGGAAAGGGCAGCGAGCAATACCACAATACACGGTACAGAGCATGGTCCCACCGAGCGGTCAGTGTAAACACGATCGCACTGATCACATTCAATCTAAAAGCAGCGACAAGTCACGTTTATCACACTGTCACATTGTAACCAAGGAAAGCAGTGACAGTGACTCGGAGCACATGGTTGAGCCCATGATGTACAACAATGAATGCGTGTACAACGGCGTGTGTTACATAATGTGTTACACCACCGCTCCGTAGCCCACTTATTGTAAATATTTCTGCAGTCGAGTCACAACTGGACGGCTGGTGACTACACACACACACACACACACACACACACACACACACACAGCGGCGCGGGGAACCATGTGTACCCTGTTCTTACACCCTTACGCTCATCCCACGCAGTGCTTGAACACGTACGCTGTGTGCTCCCGACTTGAAGCCAAGTGGGTTTATTTCCACGTTCGTTCCAACCAAAGTGTGTAACACACACACACACGCGCGCGCGCGCCGAGTGAACAAAGTGCACGCGATCAACATCGTCATCGTCGTGTGTACCTTAATCCGCACAAGATAACGCACGATCATCAGAGCACACTTACTTCGGTACAGCCGGGCTCGTGGACAAGTGCAGCACTGACGGGACGAGGACGAGCCTGGTGCCCTGCTCTGCTTCGTGAAAATACACAGAGAACACGCGCTAATGACTGTCAGTCCTGGATGGAAAAGTTGTCGCGCCCGAGAGCGACCCGCCGCCGCGCATTTAGCGTATAAATCTGTCTGTGCTCTACTACACCCGCTAAAACTGGTGATCTTATCTTCTACTACTTCTTCTGGCGCAAGTTAAGCGCAATCGGGGGGAAAAAAAAGTTAGTTACATAAGTTTAAAAAAAGAATTAAGATCAGCGAACGCGATGTGTCTGTTCTCGAGCCTGGCTCCCGCTCCCGGCGGCGGTCAGAGAGTCAGAGAGACTGCGCGCCGCACGACGACGACCGTCCTGCTCCCCGGGCGTTCAGGCCGAACGAGCGCGTACCTGTGAGGTGGCGAGGCGTCCTCGCGCCCTTGTCTCCCCCTTGTGACACTTCGGACGGCAGACGACGACGACGACGACGCGTGCGTGCGTGCGTGCGTGCGCGCGCCGTCAGCTTCGCGAGGATCGCGGCGCTTAATGATTATCGGTCAGAGCGAAGGATGGTAAAGAAGAGGAGGCGCTTGGTCGCATCGCTGTGAGCTCAGAGGGGAACCGCTTCGCTGCTCTTGTCACCGGGAACACAGGACAACCAGCGATCCGCTACACGTCGTCGCTGCACTGGATGTCGGAGGGGTTTTGCTCAGTTCACACTCTCTCTCTCTCTCTCTCTCTCTCTCTCTCACTGTGTGTGTGAGATACTGAGACAGTCACAGTGTTCACTCACCCTTCCTGTCCCCCCGTCCCTCGCTGTAGCTGTGTATCGTTGACTCCTGTGGACAACGTGTGATGCGCGCGCTACTTCTATTTTTAGAGAAGGGACACGCTGAGATCCGTCCTCTAGTCACCGGCCGGCTCCGCCCTCTCGTCACACGGACTGCAGCCGGGTTCGAGCGGGCCTCCCACCCCGCGTCCACGCAGCGGCAAAAACAAACCTAGCGCAAGCACGAACTTTAGCTGGAACTTTGAAACGTCCTTCCGCTTGAGCTCCTGCGGAAACTCCCACTCTCGCGCGGTGTGACCACAGACTTCAACTTCACAACTCTGACTTTCATTCACTTCCTGAGTTAAGCCAATAATTCCATCCCAAACTATGAATACTGTAGCAAAGAGCGCTCGACGCAGTCATATGAGGTCAGTCACACGCTGGGGAAGGTGTGTGTGAGTGTGTGCGCACCGATAAGCGATTAAATATGTGTACCTCACTCCACCCATAGTATAACAGTCGCAGTACGTCACCATTCTGCCACATTACTTGGGTCAGGTCAGTATAATACATTTTTTTCAAACGGGCGTACGGGGGAAAACATTACTTTCTACAGTTCAAACCCTTCTAAGTAACGTCAATTTCAAATTCACCTTTTTTGTACACGCTACTCCCTTAGAAACCATTGACGTCATTCCATGAAATGACAGAAACAGTAGGGTTGGCTCTATCGGACAGACGTGTTTCTCGACCTATGAAAACGCTCGTTGGTTTTGCATTAACCAATGGGCGTAGGAAGGCGGTCCAAAATGACAGGTCGCATGTGGTTCTGTCACGTGTAGTCGCAGCATCTGAGTGAGAGGTGTGGTGCGGACATGGGATTGTTTTTGCTGGGATTTAAAGAGACAGTGCTTTCATTATACATTACGGGGAGCCCTTCGAAGTGTTTTTAGTGGCATAAACATTTTTTTTTTCACTTTTGCATAATAATCATTAACAAATATTTTGGCTGCGGAGTTATATGCAACATTAAATAAAATGTACTACACCAAAGTAACATGTATACGAATAAGCAGGATTTTTTTTTTCTTCAAATGATGGGAAAGTGAATCTTTTTATGCTTTCTAATAGTAAGAGTAAAAGCAAACATGTGTTTGGAGTTGTACACAGTTGCGTTCTTGTTCTCAGTTTGGCATATTGTGTGTTTCATTGATTTATGCATCGTTCCACTTACATCTTCCTTAGGGACTCCCAGGGTCCCTCTTGAGTGAAGAAATCTGCTACAACTGGACACAGTTCCAGTAAAAAACAACTGTTTCTCAAGCCAGTCCCTTGACTAATTCATTTGTACATTACAAAATATATATTAATTGATTTGGTGCCGGCAAAATGCAATTGTTTGTGTCAGTGTAATGTGTTTTATGAAGTCCACCGTGACAGAAGCTGTTAATGGCAATCTGAGTTGTACATTACAATGCAAAACAGACATGCAATCCATTGGCCTTACATCATTCGGAATGCTTTACCGCCACATATGAGAGACTTAAGCTGGTAGAAAATAAACTATCCCCTACAGCTAGTTTTAAAACTCTTGCTTTCCTTACTAAGTGAAAGTACTGTTAGAGTTTTTTAGTACTTTTTCTAGACAACCAAGCACAAGATAACTGGCAATATTAAATCGGCACAAACAGATGTAATTTTCTCTTGTAATATTCACGTGAACTACCCTCAGAGCTGATTTAACTCATAACATTTTTGCTGTTGTTCATTTTTGTCCAACAAAGGAAATTGCTAATTTGTATGATACTGTTACCCATTTAAGGGCATCCAGCTTATGCCAATGGTTTAGGATTTAGAGGCCAGTAAGCACTTTTTTCCCTGACGGAAGAAGTCCTTCTGTGTTTTGAACTCGCCAGCTCCCGAGCAAGACTTGCTCTGGTTTTTTTGTACTGCCTTTTAACATTTCACAACAGCTGTGCTTGACATCATCTGTGCTAATAGGACTTCAATAGCACCTGCTCATCAGGCAAAGACAGTATAGCAGAGCCTTGACTAACAGTGGTAAAGTCAGAGAACACTCTCAGTCACAACCTCAAAATGGAAGTAAATCAGTTCATTATGTCATTGGGTTTCTTGAATGAGACAGATTATCCCAAATGGGACCACACACACACACTTTCAGAACCGCTCATCCCATACGGGGTCACGGGGAACCGGAGCCTACCCAGCAACAGAGGGCATAAGGCTGGAGGGGGAGGGGACACACCCAGAACAGGACGCCAGTCCGTCGCAAGGCACCCCAAGCGGGACTCGAACCCCAGACCCACTGGAGAGCAGGACCGCGGTCCAACCCACTGCGCCACCGCACCCCCCTCCGAATGGAACCACTAGTTTGCTATACATGAACACTATAAACACCATTTGCCATGCTAACCAGATTCAAATATTTCTCAAATAATGTGAAGGATCAACAGGTTTATGTCTATTTTTATGCATCACATTAAAGCATTCAAATGTACTAGTACATGTACGGTAGTTTTACTAAATAGTAAAAGTATATACTGTATACTGCAGCAGACATGCTAATGATCAATGGCGATATTAAGGTTTTAAGATTTAGGAAGAATTATAGCATATTACTGTTATATCTGGTAGACATTTTCATAATCGTAAAGTTAGATGAACATTAACAACTGAATTCATTATTCAAGAGTATGAATAAAATTCAACAATTTCACTAGTTTTAAGAGTATCAGTAGAATTATTAAGGTTGTACAGTTATGTACAAATGTACAATTATGTACAAAATACAAGAAATACAAGATTTAATTTATTAAATGTATTAGTATTTTTATAGGGTGTAATTTGTTCTTACATTAGGTCTGATATTAAGGTTCTCTCACTATATATAAGTTTTTGCCTAAAACTATCATAACCGACCATGAATTATTAATTTTCATGCTATTTGCTTTAGAGACATTATGTTAAATAGGGCAACTTAACTTTCATCCACTTGACATCCACAGTTCAAGAACATTGTTTATATTTTATTATCTAAGTACTGTGATTACAGGCAACCCAGAGAAATTCTTTTTTCTCTGTCCCACTTGCTGTTGGAGACATAACTGTCAAGATAAGGTATGGATGCATTTTGATTAAAACCATGCCAACCACTGATGCCGCATAAACTATTGTTCCAAACACTTTTTAAGAAAGATATAAAGCACAATCTTATTTTTCAGCAATAAGTCTTTGGTTCTTCAGTGTGTGATAGAATAATCGGTGAATGAAAAAGAAAAACCCTGCCATTATCCTGCCAGATCAGATGGCTCCAGTTTATACAGTTATGTAATACCCTCACTCTTGAACTCTGAGGTCTTTGACAACGGAGAAAGTAAACCAACTACTTTTGCACAAGCATTTTAATTATTCCATTGGTTCGCTGAAACTTGACAAAAATGTGCCATTCACTACACTCAACATAATACGTATTTTCTTTGTATTTCATTGCACTGTTTTTACAACCTCATCAACCGCCAAATAGATGAAATGCACTCCTAAGTAGTACATAGAACAATGAAACAAATTTTAAAAGTTTTTTTTTTCTTTCTTTTTGCTTTTTTAATTAAATCACCTCATTGTGCCATCCGGTTCATTTTGTTTCACCTGACTAAGCTTTGTTAAACTTACTGTATCTGCCTTTTGGACAGAATGTTGCACACTGGAATAACAGAAGGCTGCAAAACTGTATGTTTGTGAAATTAATAAATAACCCAAAACATCACACACATACCATTTTATCATTCACTCTTTGTTTCTAAAACTGTGACTGGTGTGTGTGCTTTTCGGCAGGGTGGAGGCACTAAAGCGATTCATATCACACCAAAGTGACTCACACATTGCCGTGTCACCATAGTCCAGCAGACAAGACCTTCTCTTTTGATTATGGACATCAGAGCTTCATCCGTACAGTTTACAGCACAACGTTTCAGTGCTGAGCTGATCTGGAGTGACCATATGTAATTCCAAAATCTGAATCAACAACAGGATGCTACCACATGTTGTTATGTGAAGCTTACAAAAATGCCAGATTTTTTATTGTTCCATTTAGGTTCTCTGGCATATCTATAGCATAAAAATTAATATATAAAGTAGTCTGTAATAAATGTATGTTTTCATTTAATATTCAATATTAATATAAATTATCATTTATACAATTTTTTTCCAGATGTCAGAAAAAATGTTGCCATTCTACAAACTGTGTAATTTTACTAATAAGCTACTATTGTTTCTGTGGTCATCTTGAATGCAGTCCTTACTCTAACCGAGCTCTAAGCATACAGGTACAAACCATGAACGTGTATCATGACTGATAAGCAGTTTTTTCACTGTGCCTCAGTGTTTGGATAGCTCTGACGGCTGCGTGTCTTTATCTAATAATCTATTTAGAAGGTTTAAATTTCCTTTCCTTTCAGTCCCCATCTATCCTGACAAATCTGAAGCTTCTTAAGAAACCATAGCGCCAGCACTGGGCAGACAGGCCTGCTCTGCAAACGCCCACTGGCAGCATACCCTGTGAAACACATCACATAGCGAGCCATCTGGAGTCCAGAGATTAGTGGGAAGTGAACGCATTTCCTTCTGTTCATTTCAGCGGTTCGCCACTCGCTCTCCTGGCCTGTTATGCCGGTGTTTCTGCACGACTTGAGTCCCTCTGTACACTTTGAGTGCACGTATCAAGAATATTCTCCACTGCAATGAGTTAAATACTGATCAGGAGATATTTTGCTTGCGCCCATGTAATTTTCTTCACAATACCATGGTTGACTTTCACATTTTAATATCTTTCAGGAGGAGTACTACATTAAAGCTAATAAACATTAAGCTGTGTTACTATGTGTGTGTGTGGGATATTTATGCACAGGGTTACTTTTCCCTAATAAATGTCTAATCAGACTCTGTCAATACTACATACATATTTCCTGCATTAAATGCATTTTCATAATCTTCTTCCATTTGCTCGACTGTGTTCTATAATATTTTTTCTCTGCCAAAAAATAAGACACCATGAAAAATTTCTCTTTAAATTTTTACCATTAGCATTGGAAAAATCATACTATCAAGGTGACTCATGAACATTTGATTCTTAAACTTGTTTGTGCCATTTCCAATGAGAAATAAAATTAAAACCAGATAAATTGCAATATCCATGTCCATAACACCTTATCACTATCTAGCATATTGCATTTTGTAATCCCATTATGCATGGTTTACTTCTTATAATCAAGCACTTCACTGCGTTATGATGTGAGTGGCACAGAATTCAGGGTTCGTTTTATTTACAGGAAGCTGAATGAAACAGGTCACAAGATGAATGCTTTTTTTTAGATGAAGACGATAGCTGGAACGTGAAAAGGCATGACAGTCCGGCACATGCAGTACCTCCAAAGGTACACTTTTGCCTCCTCTGGGTCATACTCGGAATTAGCTCCTCACCGCTTGTTCCGCAACCTCTCCTGGCCTGCGCTTCCGACTCTCTGTCCAAGAGATCCCCCTTATTTCCACACCATCACCACCCTATGCCCCAGATCTCAGTCACCCTCCGTGTCCCACTAGCGTCGCATCTCTCACCTGTGTTTCTGGTTGCAAAAATGCCTTCACAGAGCCTGCTGTTTAGCTGTTGATGTCTATGTGTTTTCCAGCAATTGCAACCTCTCTCTTTCCCTCTCTATCCTTCTTTTCTATTAGTCTCTATACTTTTCTGTTCCTCTCTCTCTCCTCCTCTCCCTTCCTCTTGCTTTCTTTCTCGTTCCTCAAAGCCAGACCAGCTGGCTTTGGACAGCTTCCTCGCTGCCCCTGTGAGGCCTGACTTCACACCCTTCTGCTTGCTCTCGCTCCCCTGCCTTTCTGCCAGGAGGCGAGCTTGGTGGCAGCCGTTTGAAGGATGGTATCTCAGACGCGTATGGACACCCCGGGCATGCGTCCTGCACAGGATCTTAGCTCTGGGATTTGCCCCCAACCAGCCGTAGCTGTCAGTCAATAGTGAGGCTTTTCACTTTTTTTCACTTATCATTAATATAAGTCCAAAAGTAGAGTGTCTGAGGAGATACAAGTGTCATGTGCCATTCAAATGTATTTGGAAATGAAACCTTTATGAGGAAATCAGTGACAGCAAAAGGCAATTCAAGGGACTGAACCTTGTGCACGACGTCTAATCTGCAAAAATCATGCTTCCTTACATTACTTGCTTGCCGAAACCTTTAGCCATAGTGCTGAACAAAATTACAGCCATGATATACCTGGAAGCAGCAATACAACAGTTGCATAGGCAGGCAAAGCTCAAATATATCATAAGACCTTGGAAACAGGACTCCTACTATATACCTTCTAGGTATATAGTTTAACTTCCATGTGTCCTGAGGTCCAGTGTTTCTCATGAGTAAACTACATTTGAAGCTATGTTAGAGACACAACGTGATTTTATACTTACATATAAATAAATGCATATCATAGATGCATATGGCGATTATTTCATCAAAATATGCTATTTTATGTAATAGAACTGTTTCTATCTTCTGTTTCTTCTTCTGTGTGGTGAACTTACCAGCAGCATATTCTATACACAAACTTTAAAAACCGGTTCTTTAACAGAGGCACCTGTTAATTCAAATACTGAGAAGTTTGAATATTTATTACAGTACTGACCAAAGGTTCTAAGCACCATTAACTTTCATAACTCAGACGTTTAAAGGAAGAAATGACTAAATTTGAGTTAATAGAGAATTAATTTCAGATAAGTCTGAACAGTGAGCACTTGAAAACCAGTAATGTTGCTCTGATTAGTCCAAACCCATGAAGCATGCATTACATTTCGGTCTGGTCTGCAGTGAATCATTCTCGAGAAGCCAGAAGAGAACAATGGGTATCACTGTGACAAGCTGCAATAGAGGACAGCTGGCATTTTCAGCATTGCATTGGACCAGAAATAGCCCCAGACACTAGCCGTCCAATTAAACAATGAACCAAAAAGATATACCAGATTTTTATAGGTCCCTGGGCAAGTTTGATCCAGTTTTTAAGCATAACACAATATTATTATCCTGTTTATGTCATAAATTATGAAGGCATGTGTGCACAACACTTTCACTGCTTTCTTGTCAATCACAGAAAGAACGCACACAACAGACTGAAAGGTACCGTAACACAACATCTCATTATCCGGTGCCCACTGAGGCTCATCTCTGTCTCAGTCTTTTGCCTATGTCCCATTTCACTGTCAACCCTTCAACTGGCATGAACGAGCAGACAGCTCTTGCTTGTCTGTGCTGTTCCACCTACATCCCGAGGAGAAGACATGGACAGCCTTCCATGACAGCAATGCAAGGAGCACCACCTGTGGGTTTTGTCTGCAAATCCATGGGAATGTGTCCTTTTTGGTTGACTTTCTAGCTCTCAGAAAACTCTGAAAACCAGAAAACTCTGAAAACCAGACCTCCCCTATTAATTCTGGGTGAAAGTCCATCTGAGCAGCGTGATATGCTTACAATCAAAATATTAGTCCTGTACTTTCACATATTCAGAACCTTTCTCCTTCTTCGTGTGAGAAGCCATGAAATAGCTGTGAAAGTCAGTCTTCTTTGTCTTCAGTTTTCTTCAAGAAAATGAGACTACAAACCACTATGTCACGCGTTTACACTGGTAATTTAAATGCAAGTGTGAGGATGAGAAATTTTTCATTTTACCTGACATTTATAGAGCAATCTAAGCTATGATCAAGAAATAGGAAAGCAAACATAGAGCTGCCACCGAAGAGATATTGGCACAGCATTAGACAACTGTACAGTGTCTAAATATACCCTACGGTCCCTCACAGCCTTTCTTAGCACTCTTGACACTGACTGTAATTAACACTACCCCTGTCGTACCATTTCCAAGTAGCACTCGAGGGCACGTGGGTGAATTTTTTAAAACCGGATTTCAAACAAAAAAATACCTCGACACTGAGGATGTGGAACTCTGCAATGAAGAGACGAAAGGTCTCATAATTCCTTTATGATACGTTTTTCTTTCTGTACAAGCTGGGTCTGTTGACGCCATTGATAAGAAAAAAGACTGGGACATTATCAACGAAACAACACTGTGTCCAAGTGAAGAATAATCAACAGAGCAACCTCATTTTTTGTTCAAATTTTCAACAATTTTCATTGCAGTCTACCCAGATTTTTAACAGGCTGTGATGTCTCCAAGGGCAATGTGTCAGCCAGGAGGCAAAGGACAGCTGACACCCACACTCCCAAATCCTGGTCCCGCCTCCTTTTCCTGTTTTATAACCCATGAGTCAGCATATCACCTGGCAAAGTGCAAGAGAGCTCAACTCTGATTGGAAGACTAGCAACATGAATCCTCACCAACTGTCTACCCGCATGAGAGATGTTGTAACTGTCAGAAACAAATGGACCAACAAGAAGGTGTTTCTTGGTTTTCTCATCATAAAATTTATACATCTGATTCCATTGTCCAAGGAAACACAAAATGTGCTGCTCTCCCGTCATTGATTGCATAAAAAATCAAGAAATACTTGAATATACTTTGAGGACTTCAAGGAAACATGATTCCAGTGATTTCATGATTCCAGTGATAACTGATCATGTCAACAACCTCCCTCCACATTCCCCACTGCCCACTTCACCCCAGTGAGCTACCCGGATTGCCTGTGAAACAGCAATCCAAACATCACAAGGAACTTCAGTTTCATGAAGAGGAAGAAATCCAGCAAGCTTTGAGACACTCTAGCTTTTCATACTGGGCTTTCAGGACCTCAGAAAATTCAGAGGATGAGACATCTGGAAGAGACTGCAGAATATTTGTTTTGGAGAGGCTTGTTTTTTCTAGAAGAAAGCAGACAGCTCCCAGAAATAAGTGTGATCCAATTTATTACCCCTATATGCAACGCTGGACCCTGCCTTTTTAAATGAGATGGCCATACAGAATTTACTAAGGGACACTCATAAAAAAATTTATTTACGTCAGAAGTGGTACTTCTTTCTTTAATTTTTCCTAATGACATTAATTTCACACACACACACACACACACACACACACACACACACACACACAGACATTTTCAGAACCGCTTGTCCCATACGGGGTCACGGGGAACCGGAGCCTACCCGGTAACACAGGGCGTAAGGCCGGAGGGGGAGGGGACATACCCAGGATGGGACGCCAGTCCATCACAAGGCACCCCAAGCGGGACTCGAACCCCAGACCCACTGGAGAGCAGGACTGCGGTCCAACCCACTGCGCCACCGCAGCCCCTCGCATTAATTTCATGTATAATTTAATTAACTTTGCATAAAATTACTCAATTTACTGTATTGTCAAGTAACATGAAGTAATCAAGTATTTCTCTGGCTTGAAGGAAAATTAAATGACTTAACTGAAGACCATATAGATGGAATTAAAGTAGATTAATCTTCTTGGCTTTTTTTTTCCACTTATTCCACATATTCACCACATAAACATTACAGCACTGTAATGTTTAGAATCTTGAATATGGGGAAACAAAACATAACCTGAATTAATTACAGGTGATTAAAATTTGACTGAAATCAATCAAGAGGAAAAATTCTGCACAAACCGCCAGAAATCATCAGCTGGTAGTTACGGTCAAATATCATTACAACTCGTATACCCAAGACTACTTTAACTCATCTGTATGTGTATTCCTGACAGAGGTGCTAAGGAAGGAGAAAAATATGTTTTGCATCTCTTTAGGCCCAGTTCAGTGAGTGACAATTTAATGGCATGAGATTGACTTTCATCAGAAAACACATTGGCTGACCAGGGGAACATAAAGTGGACCTTGTTAAAGGATCAATACTTCCATGCTTTACCTTGACGCAGCTTCCTAATGCTCTGCCTAAGAGCCTGGGAACGTCACAGAATCGATGGTGCTGAAAAACAAACAAAAACACATTATCAGATCTCTTTCTTTACCGCCAACAGAAGGCCATTTTCACTGGTAATCTGATTTCCCCAGAAACGGATTGCAGAATACATTTGAGGAATACTTTCCCTCGTTGAGTTGAGGTTGGGAGGGGTGGTCTATTGACACCTAGTCATCGATATGAGGTTTTATGTCCTTCCAGTCTCAACTACAGGGCATTTACTAATAGGAGATGTCAGAGAGTGCTTGTAGGAGACATCACACCCAGAGCAAGGTCTCTACAGAATGATGGGATGTTCTTCGGGTAATTGCGTTATAGCTCTCACTATGACCCTTTCTTTTCAGTTCACCGCTTTCAGAACACGGGAGCCAAACTGATTTTTCTCCTGTTGTTTTGTTCTTTAAGTTTTGAATTATCCTGAAGGCAGGACACGCTCATATTTTCCTGCCTTTGTCAAGACCAAGCGACCATTTGCATAAATTAACTTATAGGGGATCTTGCAAGGGTACCCACCCTTTACCTCAAGAGCAATGGTGTATACCAAAGAAATAGGGAACTCTGTAATGTTTGACAAGAAGAGTGCACATTAGGGTGCATTCCAGCTACAGGGAATCTGAGATTGTTCTAGGCGTCTGTGCCAAAAAAAAATGAAGTTCTTTGAACTAAATATCAGTAATTATAAAGCAACTGTTCTGCTGTCAGGATATCAACAGTTTCAACTACAATTCAGTATACTTGGGTCATCTAAATACCTTCCTTTCCACATGCACATTAGTACAGGTTGGGAAGGTTCAAGAGCAAGGTGATGCTATTACAAAAGCAGGAAATTATGATGGGATCCTTAACCTTTTACATATATAAATTATTTAATTTCATTAATTGTGCTCCCAGTGTGCCTCTACTGGACAGAATAAATTTATACCCTCAAAAATGTCTCTGCAATCATCCAGCGGCAAGCCATGTGGTTTAAACTATTCTTTGAGCCTTGAAACAATGCTTTATTTTGAAATATCAGTGGTGAAATGTGCTTCTTGGAAATAAAAACACAACATTAAAATCCATAGTATTTTCCGAAGACCTCTTCTTAATCAGTGCAGTTGTGTCTGTCGGCTACCTCATAAAATAATGGAAGGGGTTCACCAGATGGGGGGGCCTTAAAACTACTGATCAAAGACTGTGTGTTAAGGCTTCAAGTTCAGATTCTCCATCCCTTTCTCCATAATATAAAGGGCACGCTAGCAACAGGAACAAGGCACTTAAAAAAACTTACTAGTGAAAAAATTAGTGTTTCATCTTTTTACCGTTTTACATGCTCAAACCTAACAAATGTCAGTCTCCAGTATTCTGTGCCAACACAAATGGTCACTTCATCTCATTCGCCAAGGACAATCATGAATAAAGTCAGAATCTGAAGTATATTCACCTCTATGGCTTCCTTCGCAAGTGAGAGCTGACTGAAGATGCAAACAGGAAAGAACTGTAGAAGATGCTATAACATCGTGAGCGCTGGTCATGTTTTAGGGTAGGAAGGATTACAGCAGATATCCGGCCTAACTACGGACATCCCCTTTGTGTTTGTGTTTTGTGTTCCCCCAGCTCCTGATAAACAAACACATCCACCCTGTGTCATTTGTTGTCAGTGTCCACATGAATCGTAATACATTTCAAACAGGAAGCATCAGGTCACGTCGGGTCTAATTCCCACTCAGAGAATTACATCAAAGTTTAGTGCAGTGCATAATAGTGTAATGTTTGCCGCAACACAGAGCCTTGTAAAGGGTTAACATGTTCCTGAGTCCGCTTGATTGTGGTTCTAACTGGTCTGGAGATGCTCCATCTATATTGAAATGAGACAGTGTCAAAGATATAACTCCTGTTGCAACATATGGCTGTGTGTATTCAATAGGTATGTTTTGCCACTGAGGCAATATTTGTTTTTTCTCAGAGGTATGAAACTGTCAACATTATATTCTCTGGCAAATCTATGTGAGGCAAGAGGGAGATACAGGGCATCCAAATCTACAGTATGCCCTAAGAAACATTTGTATAAAAATAAAGTATCACACTCACCCCCCCAAAACAAGTGATTCGAAACTTTACACATTTTTGGGATTTCTTGCTGCGTGTGCAAAAGATGCTGTCGACCAGATTATGTCATATTCGGTTTTTTTCTTTTACCTGGTTGTTTTCACACAGGTAAACAAAAAGCAGCCACTAGGGACTCAGGCAACATCTGTCTGCGTGGCCCAGGTGAGGAATTTGCATATGAGGCAAGCCCATCGTGCATTAGAATTGCTCTGACTGGGATGATTTATGAATCCTCCAGGAGTCTGCGACGGGTTTGGCAGCACCCAACTGCAGCGATGGCAGTAGTACTGTAAGGGTGGACCTGCTTGTTGTGCTTGTACTACAGGAAGACTGATATGCACCAGCTAGGAAGATGCCTGCCGCTGCAGGAACCTATGTCATTAATCATGGCTACGCAGAAAGAGATGAGTGGAGTGGAGTTTCCTTCTTTGTCTCTCATCCCACTGTCTACAGCCTAGAGCAGTGGTAAGCCCATCGTGGGTGCTCTTGAATGTGCCCACATTACTTACCAGCTTCACTTGGGAAGGAAAACACCTTGTTTTGAACACAGAGCATATGGCCTCTGTTGCATTGTACTAAAACATGCTGACAACTGGAAGAAGGGAGGGACAACGAAATGATAGAGGTTCAATTGTACCATATTCCCCGGACTGTGATGGAAAAAAAAATCAGTTAAATACACTGAAAAAAAGTTGATCTGAAGCATGAGTGAATTTATTTTAACCAGTTATTTCAGGCAGTATTGCATGGTTATACCAATACCTCATCCAAAGCTATGTAAAATGACTGATAAGCTAGAAATGATCTTAAATGTGATTACTTGTTTTACACTCTCCTCTTATAAAAAGGGTTCAGACAGGGGAGCACGCTCTAAACTGAATCTGTACACTGGAGGGCAGTTGCAGACCCGTTCGAAGTTTGCTGCTAGTCTAGCACTGCTGGGGTTAACTGGGAAACTGCCCCCTGATCTCGGCATGTGACTTTATCTTTATACCGAGAGTGTCCTTGGAGCTGACATTGAACATGCTCGCGATGGAGACGGCCACTATTTGGCTATGATAGAAGCTTGGGTTTTACATGATAAACAGCGTTTGTTTTTACCAGTCCTGTACCACACGGTCCAATCAAGAAACAGCCATATTTCCAAACGTGTTCGAGACCGCGTTCATTACTGCACATGTGCTGTGTTTGGGATTGCTTTTGACAGGGTCTTTCGGGGCTCGTTTTCAGAGTTGTGATCAACTTGCTCATTGTCGTGTTTGGTTGTGTGTTTCGGCTGTTTTGAGGGGTTCGTTTGGAGCGTTGGAACAGTGTTCCTCAAAGTGTCTTCAGTGTTTGTGTACCTTTTCAACATTTCTTCAGCCTTTTTCTCTCTGTACAGTGCTTTCTCTTCCACAAATTCACGCTGAGGTGTAAATTGAGCTCTGCTGAGCTTCTGCAAGGTGATGGAGTGTAAAATTGAGTGTGGAAAATGAGGAACCAAGGAGCTGTCTGCAGGTGCAAAAGCTGTTGGTTTCTCTTCTTGCAGTCACTTGTGAGTGGACCAAGAAGTTCAAGGTGTTCAGCAATTCTTCCTGCTTCAGCATAAGGACACTGTAGGGCAGCGATGAACTGCAGCCATGCTACATCCTCTATACTCTTTTCTTCTGTACCCAACCCCTCCTCCAGCTGCTCTTCTCAAGGTTCTATCAGCATCCTAGGAGAGCAATGCGAGGAATGCCTGGGGACAGTGGGGCCCCATCACAGGACACTAAAAGTGTCAACATCCTCATATGTGCGTAAAATACTGCACTCTATTGGCACAGGGATGGGCTTCTCATTCACAGCTTTACTGTAGTATATCATGTTACAGTCATTGTCACAGTTACGTCCTGCATCTAGAGTACTCCATTAAGACCGCAAACAGGTCCAACAGCTTACTTTGGAATAAATTGTTTTGTGATGTTGGAAGGAATGGAAGTTTAACCACTCACATGTACCCAATCCCCAGTGTGTGTCCTGCTGTAACAAAGCAGTGAATTTATAAAGTCTTTTTAATGCAGTGGGGACCTTTCATACCAAGCAGCAAGAGAAATATAAGCTTTTTAAAACTTTTCCTGCTTCTAACTCATGGCCTACATCATCATCATCTGCTTGGTCCATGTGGACCGACCTTAGTGGACTACATTATGCTCTTCTAGCCCACATATATGTATAAGCAGGGCGTGCTTTTCATTTTTAAACAGTGATGAGAAGGGTGATACAAGCCCTACTGTATTTGATCGTGAACAACGTTGACAGTTAAATGCAAAGGACTTCCCATCTCAGTGTTATTGTGCCCTTCCTTATCTTTATCAGCTACATTTCAGCATATCCCCCCCCTCAAATTCCCAACCACACCCTTCTCCTCTCAGCCAGGGTGCAGTCACATATGCTGCTGCAGCTTGGCTTTGACTCAGCCCTGCACACAATGCAATGATGCTAAGAAGGGGTTTACATAACAGCCAATTAACAGCCATTTCCTCTCTTCCACAGTCATATTCTATTTGACATGCATACATCTAGAGTACTTTGTGTTCTCCCGTGGCTCATTTCCAGAGCTGCAGAACAATCTTGATATGCAATTCATATTTTGCCAGAAGGCAAACTGTCTCAAAACACTGACAAAAGTATCAGACTTTTTAAAACAAGGAAAACAGTTCAGTCAAGTGAACTCTGCGTGAGAAATGCACTCAACATTAGATTACATTTTATTCATTTAGCTGAGCGAATGTACGTGGCCATTATAGGGAAATGCAATAAGTGCAGACAGCAGCATCCAGCACAACCCCAGCATCAGCAGCCTGTCCATTGATTGGCTGTAGAGTAACAGGAGTGTGTTGCAAAGCCCCCTGGGGTGCAAGCAGAGCCCCGCTGTGGGAGATGCCACATTTCTTGTCCGTGGGGCCTGGAATCAAGCCCCAGGCCAGGGGACAGCTATGCTAGCAGCTGCGGAAAGGTGGGATGCCACCAGGAACCACCTCGATCAGTGGCAGCTATCTCCACAGGGGATGCAGAGAATAAGGCACTTCAGAGACCCCACGCTCCAGACATTTTCTTACAGAAAGAACTGCAATGCCTTCTCTGTCACTTACAATCCTCACACACCTATAAGCATTCATTGTGAATAAAGCTAGCGAAACAAACAAGTGTTCCTGATCCTGCTCCCTTTCCCTGTCTCAGAATAAATATATAGATGGATGACTCATGCTGTTTTCAGTTGTCATCTTGGAGACCCACTGTGTATCCTCATTTTTATTTGCTTAACTAATTAATTAACACGTTGGATGTTAATGAAAGAATCACCCAGTTTAAATCACGTAACTCAATGTGTTACTTGGTGGTCTATGTTTTTAACTGTGATCAAATAAAAATTGCATTGACATTAGCAAAATGTTGCATGTCTGCTTTGTTAACAAAACATATTCTGTAATCGATAAACAAGGTAAGAATTGGATCACCTAAATTATATGCTTGATCAGACCTAAGAATGAGAAGGTGTCCATAAAAATGCAAGCACTAATTAACTGAAATTAACGTGTTATTTTTTTCCATAGAAAAAAAGCTTTAAGAAAACAAAAAGGAAAATTTAGATCTTTCAAGCAAATGTAATACTGATATTAAACCCTATAAAAACATATTATTGGGAGCACACAAATGACTTTCAACGGAACTGGAGCTGTATTGTGTGACTGATTCAATGAACAACTTGCTTAAGGCAAATTAATAGGGTCAGTTAGAACAAAACCGGCATACACACTTGACTTTCTCAGGACATGGCCCAGATAAATAAAGAGCACACATACACATATGTACATATGTACATTCTTTGTTTTTCCCTATCAGCTCCCCCATTCTTCTTCCCAACACCAGGCATGGCTTTCATATTTCATTCTGTTCACCAGGTGTCAGGGCCTCTCTTCCCCTGCCAGACATTTGTGGAGCACATTAGGGAAGTGACCTCACG
This sequence comes from Scleropages formosus, assembly GCF_900964775.1. NCBI lineage: Eukaryota > Metazoa > Chordata > Actinopteri > Osteoglossiformes > Osteoglossidae > Scleropages > Scleropages formosus. The sequence goes on along the minus strand of NC_041812.1, from coordinate 16,384,269 downwards.
CCTGCACATTCCCTGGGAGTGGGGTGACTGAGTGGGGTTTCCTCTTTGTTTCCACCGATCCAGTCGGTCTAAAGAGAGCTCGTTGGTGAGGTTCTGCCTACAGCCCTTCTGTGACCTTGTCCACCCAGGCTCACATTTTGTGCCACATGTTAATGCGTCCCTTCCTATCAGTCGAGTATCCCATTGTCTGGTATTGAGAAGAACACTCATGATGATGGCTATAACTGAGAACCTTTTCCTTACTTGGGAATTATCCGCATTGTTGCATTAACAATACCACGGTGACATCTGCGCGGGGTTAAATATGGACCCTGAGAAACTACAGTTACTCCAAACGTGAATGTGCACAGCTTTTATTCTAGACTAGGTAACTGAGGGTAAGGACAAAGACAGAGAACATGCAGGTCTAAATAAAATGAAGGCAATGCAAATGGAAAAAGCCAAACACTGATACTGAAAATGATATATAAAGAACTTTGCACAAATGCAGATATTTTAGACTGGTCATCAAATGCGATACCAACACAACACAATATGTTTGGTAAGCATTAAGGGTTTTGACTGTTTGTTTTTATGAAAGCCGAGTTGTTGGACAAAACTTTGGCTCTCTGCATATAGTATCAGGAGCGTGAAGCAGTGACATGACGTAGTCTTACGGGAGCCTTTGTGTAAAGAAAAAGCAGAATTACAGAATTACTCCTTGCATACACGTAAATGCACACACACTTAGAGTACGGATTTTAGAATCCTTTATTGACCTGAGTAATATCTACTAGTACTGTGTAAGGAAAGAGCTACGTTGTGCCAACAATAATATTTGAGGCATTATAAATAACTATATTTACCATATATTTACACGATTATCGATCATATTATTGCAGTGACAGCAACTCTGTGCTTGTGGACTGCAAAGCACTCGGTGATGTGCCTGTTGAACTGTAATTGCTAAATCAGACTTGACTTGTTGATCTTGAGTTATCTGTATTTACTCTTGTATTTGTAAAAACATCATATACCATGTGTTGGTGTGTACAAGGGCATCGGGCTTGTTTAATGATCTCAGAATAAAAATAATGAGCAGTCTACAGAAACATAGTAGAACGATATGAGCTCAATCAGGATGACCTGGAAACGGATATGTTGTGCAGGGGCGTCCTTCGTGGTTGGTTGGCTGGGGTGTCCCTGTAGCGTCTGAAGGTATGGCACAGAGATGTACATCTTAACAGTGTGGTTATTTAATTTAAAAGACAAAGCTCATCTTCTGTTCAAAAGCCCACCATTTTTTTATTAAATAAAGTCTGCAGCTCACAGACTTTGTTTTTGTGTCTGTGTAATGTTTGGATAAATATTTGCAACCTAGAAGAAAATGGAATATCTAATGGCGATGTTGAGAAGGTTAAGAGCCTACTGTGCTCTTTTGTGGACGGTCTTGTGTGCAAGGGAACCGATTTCCTCATGTTTGTGTACAGAGCGGACGATACACAGCAGCCTTAGGGAAAGTGGGCTTGCCCCACTTCCCAAATCGTTCCGTGAAGCCTTTTCCAAGACCGTCTGCATTACAATGGCTTCTTATGGAGCTCTGCGTCCAGGAAACGTGTCGATCTCTAATCTCCCTTATTTTGTTTCCGCAGAAATTCTCCAAGTTGCCGAACAGTCTCTTGAAAGTGTGAATTTGTAAAGTCTGTGTGAGATAATGACGCAGGACTCAGGCACGGCAAGGGGTATTTCAGCTTAATGGGCTCGGTGCGGGAACATTGTCGGCGGAGAATTGATCGCGCTGCCAGCGTGCTGTTGCACCCCCCCATTCCCTCAGCCTAATGAAGTGTCAGGGATTGGGCGAATGTGAGGGGGGCAGCACAAGTGATGCGGGCGGGCCTCAGAATTTGGAACGGGGGCATGACTACAAAATAAACACAATAACCCAGGGCTTAGAGGAGCGTCATGCCTTAACATGATTCCGCTCAGCAATGTAACAGCATTTACATTGAGCAGGATCATAAATGATACTTACCGCAGAGGCAGGCGTAAAATACCCAGACTACACAATCCTGTATGGTGCGGTTTCCACTGAACCTGGAAATGCCTTCCACATTGTATTTTTTAACATAAAGGGCCACCAATTTGTAAACTGAACAAAAGACGGCGAGGGAACTTTATTTAAGTCATGGAAATCGTACAGATCAATTAATTTGAACTAAAGAAAATGTTTAATAATTGACAGGTAAATAATTAAGCATTCAGAATAAAAAGAATAACTTGCTATAGCCATTATGGTTTTGTGCTATACTTTACCCAGTGTTAAAGTTTTGTTGGTAACACTACACAGCATCTCTAATGACACAATAACTGTGCACTTTTCAGTGATCTTTCTTTACATAATAAAATCTGTGCACTAAATTACTTTGAAGTTTATAAGAATTTTAAAGGTCTTTTATCATATTTTACAATTTATTTTAGCTATGTCCATGACTTTTACAGACCCTATACCCAGTGAATGACTTGTGGTACCTCTCTGTTATTATATTTTTACAGATTGTATAGATAATAAAGCAAACTAAAGGGAGACCCCTGGCCTGTTTGTGAAACATGTCTTTATTTAGCATTTGAAGGTCACAGACACAGAAACCCGGTTCTCTTGTGTTCAGGGAATTTGTATCATTTCCAGTGATCTTGACCTTAACCTCCCATTGTTTGAGAACAGATGTGCAGATTGGTGCCGAGCTGAGCGCAACTCCCCTGCCTCTCCATCCTGCATGCTGGTCCACTCCCAGCTTGCACCCTGCTTCTGCCGTACCTTCTGAGTCTGACACCTGACGCCACAATGCGCAGTGCGAGGCACTGCCCCGGAGGACGTGAGACAAACTTGGGTGTGCACGGGTTTGTTCGTGGGTGTGAGTATATTTGCATCTGAATGTGTGAGCGTGTGCATGTGCGTGTCTGGATATGGTGGCAGGTGAGGAGACGGCGGCGAGCCTACGGTTGACAGAAACCATGCCAAAAGGGTTAAGGTGTTAAGGGAAATGACCACAAAGAGCTGGGCAGGGTTCCAATTTGTCTCGCGGCAGAACAGGTGGCGGTCACGGTCCACGCACTTTTGACAGGATGGCCAAACCGCATGTGTGAATACAACCATGCACACCCTAGGCTGTGGAGCAGCTGGGACTGGCCTTGAAGTACCCTGTGGAAGCTTAAAGCCTACGCAAACCCACAGCTCACCTACAGGAACAGGTGGCCCTCCTAGCGACAGCCAGTGAGGCCAGAACAGACCTGGACCAGAGTTTCTCTATACCACTTACATTCACTTTTGCGGGTTTATACCTTGTTACTGTGAATGTCACCTACGAAGATCAAAGTGATTTGCCTTGCCTCATATTCCTTCCTTTATGTAATGCACACACATGATGAAAGATTTGCCTCAGTGAAGGGGGGAGCGCTCCGAGAGAGCCCTAATCACTCCACTGGGTGTTCGGAGAACTCAGAGAACACGGCTGCCTGAAGAAGAAGCCATTTGGGAATTCCAGCTCGAGCGCAGGGAACGCGCTAAAATATACAAATATATTCGACAAGATGTTTAACTCCGCAAAGTCTGCAGGGGGTGACAGATGTGAGACCCCATTGTGTGTGTCTGCGTGCTCTAGTTTTGACGCTGGAAAATTGTGATGGACTAAAGTGGCGTGGTCGATGCATGATCTCACTGATTCAGAAAAGGAAAACAGCTATTTGGCTGCCAGCAGCTACTTTGACAGTTTTGTTGGCTGTTTTCTACACGATGACTTACTTGATTGAGCTTTCTTTATTACTTACTTTATTCAGCACTGAACATGTTTTCAGCTTCTGTGAAACTTAAGTCCTGTGAGTAGCTACATTGTTTTTGACTGCAAAAATCCATATGAAAGAGTGTAAACATTAATGTTTGGTGAGCAAGAGCTCAGGGGTCAACCCAGGCTAGAGATGACTAACTTCTGTCCAAAATGGATCAATCCCGTTGATGCCGTAGCTGGAGCAATTAGTCTATTCATTTAGACAAGAGGTTTTTCCACCATTATAAGTTTTAACATGTTAATAGTTTTTTTCAAGGTATTGCACTTACCTGTTAAAACAATGCCATGTTCTCGGGTGATGTGTTAGATTCAGTAGTTTCTGAAATGATAAACAAGAAGTGCACACTTGGCACGATGCCCTGAAATGTGAGCTTTGAGCTGTTTATGTTCATTTTATCAAAGTCTGAATCATTTGGTTGCATCCTGTGTCACAGAGAAGATGGCTTTCTTTCTGGCAGCCTGAAGTTCTTTTCTCCTGGGCGGGTAGACAGAACCTGGAGTGAGCCTTGTTTCAAAGCACAGAGGATAAAATACCTGCCTTCACAGGGCATGCTGTACTTCTGCATTCAGGACCTGAAGCAGTGCCATTGGTGGAGATGAGATTAATGGTCTGAACCCTGTAGGAAACAATCAGCAGAAATGGCAAGGGAGGCCCTTTCAGTCACGTGTGTCTCACTTGTCCATTCCTTCATTGTGAGGGTACATAACGGAAAGGGACATGGTCCACCGCAGGGCATCTGTCTAGAACACATAACTTTAGTTTCATATCAAGGGCAATTGTATTCATCAGGGCACTCGGGGAAGCAAGTTACTGTAATGAGTAGAACTGCCACATTTAATTCTGAAGATCTTGAGTGTGATTCCCCATGCCTGCACTAGAACCCTTGGGCAAGGTACTTACCATAAATTACTCAAATTTAAAAAATGTAGCATATGTACTTATACTATATGTACTATATGTAGTGTATGTATTTATACTGAATATATGTGGTATACATTTACATGCTATATATGAAATGTGTGTAATGATTTGTATGATGTGTATAAAATGGAAAATAAATAAGCCTGCAAACCTAAAATTATATGTGGCCTCAGGCAAAGGTGTCAGCTAAATACCATATTCAACTTACCTGACCAATATGGCTTTGGAATATATGAAGAAATAATAAGGAAACTCTGGGATACAACCAACAAAAATACAACCCACGACCTTTGGATCTCAGTAAACCTTGCAATTATTACTGAAGACAACAATTTAAACTGTGATGCTACAATGCTATCATTAAGAACATCCTGGCAGACAAAGAAATTTTAATATCAGGAATGAGATATTTGATCTTCTTTTGGTCAATTTCAGGAGCTCCAGATTCACAGCAATAATTTTCCTTAGTGTGTCTACCCTGCTGGTGACATAGGTGTATATGTCCTCTTGGCCATTCTAATATTAGTCATTGATAACGATAAGGAATCTGGTAGAGGTGGAACATCTCCTCCCATTTTACTAATTCACAATGCAATAATGGTGCAGCACAAAGAGAGTATCATAAGTGGCAGCTCTGGGTTTGGAATCCCAAAACATCACTGTCACCTGATTTCAGGCCCTGCTACTGACCATTAAGTAAGCTTTTAAGTGGAACTCATGTTGCTTCTGAAGAAAGATTGATAGCACGAATTTTCAGATGACCTCAACAACTGAACTGAAAGAAATCTAGTACTCAGCCAACATAAGGAACCTCTGAATATAGTATCTAGAAACACAAGAGGATATTCTACGATCTAAGAATACCCATTGAAATGCAGTAATGCATCTTGGAGAGCCAAGGGGGAGCTAAATTGCCTTCCTTCATGATCTGATGTTTCTGAAAGAAATCTTTAGTGCAATACTTCAGCTCAATGCAAAAATGAGACAGGGCAAACAGAGGTCTGAGCAGAGATTCAGCTTCTCCAGTTGCTACAAACCACCCTTGGGAAACAGAGATGTTTTAGTTCATTACCAGCTTAACCAAAACTTAAATCTTACAATTTGATTATTTAGATTTGAGGGTCCCCAAAGCAGAGTCCAGATGCTAAAAGATAACTGCTAAACATACCAAACCTAACAAAGTGACTATATATGAGTCAGATAACATGAAACACAAGGTTTACACATTTAAAAGTGCTGTCCCAAAACTTATCCCAAAAGTGTGGGGAACAGACCTACTCCAAAAGCATAAAGAACTGGAATTTACACCATGTTTTCAAGCAAACTCCAGGGACCAGGTTAACAAAATCTGTTTTACTGAATCCTAATGACACACACATCACATACACATATCATCTGAAACCTCTTATCCCATGTGGGGTCGCGGGGAGCCGGAGCCTAACCCAGCAACACAGGGCGTAAGGCTGGAGGGGGAGGGGACACACCCAGGACGGGATGCCAGTCCATCGCAGGGCGCCGCAAGTGGGACTCAAATCCCAGACCCACCAGAGAGCAGGACCCGGTCCAACCCACTGCACCACGGTGCCCCCCGAATCCCAATGACTTGAACCATGAACTCACATGCAACCTTGTCCTTCATTCTGATCCCAGGCACAGTTTCGGCATTTCAGTCCTGGTGTTTCAGTCTTTACATGTACCTTATGGTACTAATTGTGGACCAAAGTGGCACTGGAATAAAACACCTGAATCTCGGTGTCTGCACAGAGAAGTTGGGCTTCAGCACCACAGTAGGTACAGTGGTATGAAAAAGTAAGTGAACTCTATCAAAAAATCTGTAATTTTCAACAAAGCAATATTTTTGTCCATTTCAGCAATAAAGATCCATAAAGGTGACTAAAAATTTCTAAAAAAAATTACATTGGAAAATCATTTTTGTACTATTCAACAGAAATGCAATTTGATTGTGTGTAAAAAGTTAGTACACTCCTACATTTGTCATTGGATCATATTCCTAAAATTACAATACAATACGAATGAGTAACTTTGAATTATAATACAATAGAAGAGAGTAACTTTGGTGCACTGCCTTATATAAATATCAGAAACCTGTGTTCAGCAAGGCACCTGTCTCACATTACTATCTTAAAAACAAATAAATAATCAAAAAAGTATAAAATTTTTGCTATGTAGGATTCTTAAATGTGTCAAAAATAACATTTGGACTACTGAATGATACTGTATTGTGCTCAACTGTCATCAACAACAAAGAAAACTGAAAAACATTGAAAATCAGATTTAGAAAAACATTAATCAGACTCTAAGCATTTACTTTGAAAAGTTAGCATTTGTAAAGAATAATCACATTCAGAAGATGATGAAACTCCATTTCTTGCACCTTCAAAATCCAGTCCACTGTCACATACTATAATACACATCATCATTGAGTTTTACTCCCAGATTTGAGTACAGCCCTTCTAGGCAGACATTCCCTCTGCATTGTCAAAGGATCTTCTTAATTGTCTTTGAAAATGTAATCTATGGGATACAAAGCAGAACCGTGCAAAGTTTTGGAAGACATATTGTCTTATGAAACCAGCAAGGTAAAGTTTTGCAGTGCATTTCAAATGGGAAGGATTTATTAGACATTTCTATGGCAATTCTGTGTCAACCAGTATATAAAAATCTTCTGACAATATACAAGAAACAAAAATCCCAGAATTTAAGGGGATCTCGCTTGTATAAACCAAACCAGCTTGATTCATGGATAAAGATTAGGATGAGGAATTCACAACTGAAAAACACTGTAAGTGAGCCAATAATGTAGAAAATCACTCTTTTTCTTTCGTTCTTACCTTCCATTTATTCTTGCCAGTGTTATGGCTCAATGGTAGCGAGCAAGAATCTGGGTTGAGCTTAGTGGGATTCTTGAGATCCCTCTCTGGATGAATACAGGAATACAAAGGAATGCACAGGACCATGAACCAACTCTGCCAGATGATGGTCCATACACTGTGACTGTCGCTGAGTTGGAGAATGAGGGACCTTGAACAGCCAGAGGACAGATGTAGAGGACGGTGGTGAGGGAACATCAGGATAAAGAAGCTGGTTAAAAAATTATAATAAGAATCACTGAAGAACTAGATATTGCATATGCAGGGGGTAGGCAAGGAAGTGTCAGCTGTAAATGGATGAGAATGACAGAATAAATTTTGCTCTGATTCCCAACATTGACCAGTTGAAAGGGTACTATTAGAAGTTTTCATGCATTCATTGTGAAAGAAGAACAGTGCTGTGGAGTCAAGCTGCCAGCAACAACTGAGCCAAAGCATGGACAATAAAAATAGGCTCACTGCTTTAAAGACTGTATTTTCCAGGGACTGGGGCCTTCTCCAGAACTAAGCTTTGTGTCATAACTGGCTAGAGAGCTTATGATAAAGCCATTAACCCAAGGCCATAATGCCAACGTTGGTGAAGAGAAGGCTTTTTTAATATTCTGGATTGATTATGTGGGGTGACAAGGGCTCAACTGTGAATTGGCCTGAAAGTGGGGCATGGGGATGGGGGAGGTGTGGTGGTGCAGCGGGTTTGGCCAGGTCCTGCTCTCTGATGGGTCCTGGTTTCGAGTCCTGCTTGGGGTGCCTTGTGACGGACTGGCATCCCGTCCTGGGTGTGTCCCCTCCCCCTCCAGCCTTGATCCCTGTGTTGGCAGGTTAGGCTCCTGTTTGCCGTGACCCCGCTTGGGACGAGTGGCTTCAGCCAATGTGTGTGTGGGGAGCACGGGGGACTAGGGGATTACAAGGAGGTAGGTATTTCATAACCCTCCAGCCTCTAAAAAAGTGAGCCAGATCACCAACATGGTGGTGGTGGTGGGGGGGAGTTCCTCCCATTCTTTTGCTAAGCACTTCTGGTTGGCTTCATCAGAACTGAGGCTTGAGCTGCCACTACATCAAGTCTCAGTCCACTGAGAACCCATTCCTTGAGCCCCACTCTATGAGTCTCACTCCACATGTCCTGCTGTGCAAAGTCCCCCTCCACCAAGATGCGGTTCACTGACTCCGGCACCGCTCTGCTATGTACTGCTTTGCCAAGTACCGCTCTCCACCAGAGACAGCTCCAAGTCCGCAGCAGGAGCTGGCACACCTACCTTCGGCCGAGTAGTGCTGTCCCTTTCAATTAACATCCCTCTCCATGAATGCTGTCACTCAGGCATAGTGACAGCAGGAGCACGAGGCTAGGGGCGATGGGGGTATTTGGTGTGGATCAGCCCCACAAGCTAACGCACGACTGTAGTGTCTACCACGGTTTTGCAAGATGTCAGACCCTCGGGACCTAGCCACAGTATGTCATAACAAACAGAGCACAGCCAAAGGATGTGTGCTGCAATTTGCCATTTCTTCCCTCACTGCAGTGAAACAGGCTGTGAATGAGGTGTCATTTCCCGAATGATTCCCTCTCTGTTCATCCAAAGGAAATGGAGGCAGCGGATGACTCTGGCAACGTGAAAATACACGTCTCGCTTGTTAGCAATGGCTTGTGGCAGAATTTACATGAAGAAAAGCACTAACCAGGAGACAAGTGAGTCACTGCCACTGAGCTCATGAAAAAAGTGATATAAATGAGCGTAGTGTGAAAGGGGGGCTGGAGGGGTAACGCTTTTTCATGGCAGGCTTTGCAGGCGGAGCAGGGAGAGAGCGACAAGGCCTGAGGGCTGATGGGGGTGGGAGGTATGGGGGTTGTTTACACCGAGCTCTCCTAAGAATCGAGGTGGAATTGCCTCCTGCCAATACCCTCTACACCCCCCACCATCATGGCTCTAAGGGTTGGAGCCTAGGGGCAATAGACTGTAAACACAGGACGAGGCATCAGTGACAGTATCCCAGCAGGCACTGCAGGGGTCTGTCGGGAACTAAAGGCAAAGTCTCAGTCCAAATTAGAAAACAACAGCCAGAGAAAAAGCTCACACCCTGGCTGACATGCACCCACACCCACTTATTTAATGCCTAAGGTGCTTCATTGGGAGGAACAGAGATGTGTCACCTTGCTTTAGCACTGCAGCTAATGTGATTATAACTGTAATGGACTCATGTCACTTTAACCTTTATGCCTTTATTTAACATGCCTTATTCTAGGCACCTAGACCTCCAAAAGTTTTCAACACCCACCTTGAAGGAGGTTTAGTCTAAGTTTTAAACATCTCAAAGGCAAACTTAAAGAGAGAGAAAAGAAGAAAAACAACCACTGGTTTTCTTCCCATAAACTACGAAATCTTAGCTCTCCTGGACAGAATGTAACATTAACGGTGAAGAATATAATGGATTTACATCCTAACAGTAAAGACTGGCTCCTCATAAATCTGTCAGTCACCCGCCTAGTCTTCACAACCTGGGCCGTAAGTTCTAAATTCTATGAAGTAGAAAATCTGCTGTGAAACTGCTTATGGTTAAATGAAGCTGAGTTAATTTCGAGCTGGTTTCATTTTGATTTTGTATGGACACCACAGCCACAGGGGACACTAAAAATGATGACATTTTAAAGTCAGTCACCAAACCTCCAGCTAGGTAAACACCAGAAAAGACCAAACTGTGGCCCTTACATTGCCTCATTTCACTGCTGCGGCAAGATACATCCATGGAAAGATAGTTTCACATTTTGGCTTCCAAAAGATAACTGGCTCTGACAGAACCATCTATTCTCCTCATCTGCACCATATGTATCGTGTAAAATCATCCCCCAGTCAGATTTTGCACGGCAGACAGCCCTCCCCTCTCTGTTCTTTTGGCATTATCCTAAAGAACTCATCTTTACCGCACGTTTTTACTCTTAATTTTGGCCAAAACTGGAAAGGAGGCTGATGGTAACTTTCAGCAAAGTAGCTCAGCATGTAGCTTTTGCATTTTTGTCAATCACACATCTGTTCAATGGTATCGTCTTCTTATCAAGTTACCTTATGTACAGGTCTTCAATACGTAACTCACCCGATTGTTCAATGAAAAAGTAACGCTCCATTAAGGAAGTGTATTATGTTTCTTTGCATCTCCTGACCAGGCAGTTTGTTGTTATGTGTTAAGTGATAAAGCTCGGTGTTCCCTGGTGTTGGAGATGTTAAGGGTCTGCTTGCCAAAAACTGTAAATTGCATCTAGCCACCTTCTCAATGATGAACACATGATTTGTTTGGGGTTTGCAGTGTGTTACCTTCAGTTTTATTTGACTGTTCATGGGACGGACAGAAATTGGACATTGCACGCGATTCAATAATCTTCTGATAAAGCTGGCAATTAAGACATAATATGTAACAGCAAAATAAACACTCCCACATTTCTGTCCGGGGCTGAAGCTGTGAATCATGACTCATGGAACAGATTCCTGCACAGAGCTAAAGAGGAAGAATAAAAGTGGGTTATTTAGAGCTTTGCACACAGCCTTTGTGTGATTTTTCAGTGTTCAGACTATGCTTCACAACTGACACTGGTTTCCATGGAACCATTTGGTTCCTGAGGAGGAGGGTGAAGGGAGAAGGGTGGTGCCACAAGAACCTCACCTTTATAGAAGCACCTAAGTTTTGTTAAATAATCCATTCAAATAAAAATGCTACCACAGCAATTCAAGGGGAAAATATTCAAAGTGTTTAATCTTGTAATAAAGGGCACCAAAAATCCACAAAATGATAAAAAATCATGACCTTCACAAAGACTTTTGAGCTGCAGCGGCTGACCAGACGGTCTTGGTTCAGCTTGACACATATTTTAATAAAATTGCTTTGAAAAGAATTTTGTAAATGATTTTTGAATGCCTCTTTTTCCATTGTGTTGAGGATTAAGTGGTGTGCACTGTGAGACGAAATGACAAAGCCAAGAACATTTGACTGGCTTACAGAGAGCTCAGAGAAAAGAGCTTGTGATTGGCTCAAAAGCGTTTGGGACAAAATTTTCTGACTGGTTGACGGAGGGCAGGGGATATACCTACAGGGGCACAGCTCAGTTTCAGCACCTCACCCCATAAGCTGGCAGACAAAATAGATGAAGTCAGAGAAATATCGTCAGTAAAGACAAGGAACTTCTCCCAAAAGTGGAATACAACACATCTTTCTCAATATGGACCAGTACACCTGTATTAATACAGCACTCAGACTGATACAGCTGCAAGATTTTTTTTTTGTCTGCATTGCCTCGCCCATTCAAAACCAACCTTTAAATTGTGTTTGTTTTCCAAAATGGAAGCTTAGTCCAAAACTGAAACCGTGCTCTCAAGTTAAAGCGATACTCCAAAACTTTGTTCTGAAGTTGACAATAAGTTTTGCAACAAAGGCTCTGTCCTGAAGTGGGGATTGCTTTAAAATTAAGCCCTAGTGGCTTTGTTTTTGAAAATTGTTATGACTGTAACATTGTAAATTCCTTCAGCTAAAAATGGCAACTGAAGGATGAAATTATTAAAAAAAAAAAACGAGAATTTTGGTAACTCCAAAGAGTGGTTCATATGCCTTAACATTTTCATAATAATAGGAACAGGAACCTAGTGCAACTTATTACTTTGGTTCCAACTATCTCCAAATCATGTTTGGTTTTTATATGGAAGTCTCATCGCTGCAGGAGTCACTAAGTGGCACAGGGCAAAGGACAATGAAAGCAGGCCATCTGGGCAAGGTGTGAATGCATTCTCTATGATGCCGCCCTCTTTGCCTTTGAACAAGCTTGAGCAAGTGGTATTTTGACATGTTCAAGTGGGAGAAAATGTAAAAGTGAGACTCCAAAAATGGGCAGACAGATTTTGTTACATGCAGTGCAGAAACAGAGTTCATTAGCATTTTGGGCTCATTGTAGCACATAGTCCTCCCTGTTCCTACCAATCTGCCTTCCACTGCAACTCAGTTCTGGCTTGAGCATGCAACCACTCTCTCACATATCTGTCACACAGGTTTCCAGCAGGTCTGTGGAGTATTGGGGGTGTTAGTGCAGTAGGATGTTGGTCTACCATGGTCCTCCTTCCTTCCCATTCCAATAGCGCACGTAGCTACTCTGTCCATGTAGCTACTCTGCATCACAGTCAATTACCCCGATCTGGAATGAGGCACAGGATAGTCTTGGGGTCTAATAGCTATACACTTCGGGGAAGGAAGAAGGAGGGGTGTGAAACCCAGCCAATCTCTCCATTGGCAAAAAAGCAAAGTCCTGAGCCACTGACAGAAATGACAGGAAAGAGTTTACACCCAAGGATGAAGAGGAAGAAGCCATCTAAATGGGAGGCTATTAAATCAAAAATCATGGCTAGCGACCTATTGCTGTGAGCAGGTCAGGCCCAGTTGTATCTGACCTATCTGAGGTACACTGCTGCACTCTGCAAAGTATTCATGCAACCTGAAGGCTGTTGGTTCAACCTCTTTAAGTATCCCTTCTATTGTATTTTTCACCCAATTAAAATCATTGGTTTATCAGTTTATGGAACATTACATTACATTACATTTATTCATTTAACAGATACTTTTCTCCAAAACAACTTCCAATGAACACTGTGCAATATCAGCCCACACCTTCTTCACTCAAGATTATTTACAGCGCTAGATAGACCAGGGAGGAAACAGGAGAACCCAGAAGAAACCAAGGCAAACATGGGGAGAACATGCAAAATCCACACAGACTGAGGAGGGATCGAACCCATGCCCTCTCGCCCCACACAGCCGCTGTGAGAGTGGGCAGCATTGCTCGCTGTGCCGCTGTGCTGCCCCATAACAGACTTCTGAATGGTCTTTCAGACGCCAAGAACCATTCTGATGATGAGCCAGCCTGCAGGTGTCCTTGTGATTCACAGTGCTGCCAGGAGATTGAAGGACTGCCCCATAGAGCATGAAGCAAAAACACGGGGTATTCCTCAGTCCTCCAGACAAGGCGCATCACATCTGGAGGGGTTGATTCCCCCAGCTGGGGGAAGCTGTCCATCTGTGAACCAGTACCACTAGGCCACAAAGACCCCTTTTCATGTGGCTCCTTTTAAACAGCACGGCCACGTCTGAACCATTTCCATTCGCCTTTCACCGGATCAAAGCCCAGCTCTGGGAGATGACCAGGAGCAGGCCAGCTTCCCAGGCCAACGCCAGCTCGCCATCCCCCCCCACCCCCCGGTGCACGAGCATATGCCATCCACATGGCTGGCACAGGACAAAGCACTTGAAGAGGGTTCAAAGGAAGTCCTGATCAGTTCACCACACATTGTGGAAGCAACCCATTAACGTCAGCTTTCCTCAGAAAGTAATGAAAAAATTTAAAAAAGAAAAAAATGCTACCGTGAGGCTGGCCGACTGTACAACCCAAGAACTGCGTGTTCAAATTCACATTTTGCAGATGGCAACCTTTGAACCCAAGCATCTTGCTTCATGGAGTGCTGCCACTGGGGCACTGGATACACAAAAGTTCTCTTTTCTAGTGATGCTCTTCTGTGATAGGACAGTATGTATGGCAGCTTAAGTCCAACACAAACTGAGATGCTGACAACAGCTTCTTCTGTCAGCAATAACAATGTTCATGTGAATGCTTTCCATGGCGAACATACTTAAAGAACACAGGCATTCCAGATTGATGGGACATCATACAATAAGTATATACAATAAAATATGCATAGCATGCATTCTTCAAAAATGTTAAAAACAAGTTACAGGAAATTAACTGTTTTTACATCTTATATGTTATGCTATCTGTCTCATCTTGACCACTGCAAGGTTCATCCAGTTAGGCTCTGTAAAACATACTTAAATTTTTGAGTGGTTTAAGGTCCTAAATCTGGTAAAATATAGGCCAATAACCTGCTAAGTCAGTAGGTCTAAATCAGCTCAAGTGCTACTTATTGGATCACATTAACTAGGCATCTAATGGTGTCTGTCCTTGTAAAATAGAAGAAAATAATACAGTCAACCTTTACACCTTTAAAGGAAAATCAGACTTCTAAAAGGAGCAGCCCCCAGATAAATCCTACAAATGGCAACATTATAGGATTATTCTGATCCCTACCAGATTGTTGCTAAATTCATGACTGGGGGTCATTTGCCTCTGTAAAATGAGTGTTTTTCTGTAAAACTGTTCCAGAAATGATTTGAGTGGAAAGGTGGGAGTAAAGCTTCCAAAAACGTTATGCAACCAATCTTACAAACAACACAGCACCTTAAAGGAAATATGCTCTTGTCCAGTTATTTGTTATTGGATAATTCCAATGTTCTTGTGTTTTCAATTCATTTCTCAGTTCTATCATTTCAGAGCTGGAGAGGGAGTTTGATGATTCTTTCATAGTTCTTTCATAAAAACTCCAACTCCTTCTCCCGATCTCTGGATTCTGGAAATAATCTCATCTATGTAGTCGAAGAATCATCTCCAAGTTGCTGGTAGACTTTCATCAGATAACATATTTGGAGCACAAACCACTTTGGATGCTTTGATTTCACCAATAATGTTAATTTAGACAAAATCGCAACTATCTCAGGAAAAACATGGAAGATGATAAAGCAACAAAGCACTTCTCTTAAATAATGGATGAGTGAAACATTGTCTGGTTAATCTGGAAAACACAAACAGGAAGGAAAGCACATGTTTATATTTAGTGAGATTCTATTGATAAAAACAATTATTTGAAATGGCAAAGCCTATATGTACTCTACTTGTGCTCTACATGTTCTCTGTTTCAAACGTAAAAAGAATTTTCCTGAAAACAGAAGACTCCCAAGCCACTAGTACAGAAAACAGTTAAAGAAAAATCACCAAATAAAAATGGACAGGGGCCAACACATTCTGTCAAGGTTCTTTTACTATGAAGGAGGTTTATCTGTCATGTGTTTGCAGATGAAAGCAACTCACAGCTCTTGATGTAAAGATCAGTGAAGCACGCTGGGGGGCATTCACTGGTGTGTCCACTCGCTGTCCACTCACCTCTGAGCCACTGATCCATTGACTGCCCATTATTTGGCTCTGATGAGCTTGTCCATGAGTAAGACAAAAAATCTGTGCACAAGATGTAAAGGTACAAGGTGTGGAGAAACTGCAGACAGCTAGAACAATCACATAGTCATCACCTACCCAACATACTATATACAAGGCAAACATACTCCGCATATTCCACCCAAACCCACTTCTCATTCATACCATATAGCCATTTGAGTCCAAGATCATTGCAAACCCTACACACACATATGTAGGCAATTCTGTTTTTGGCACTTTGGTGTAGGGCTTGGTGTCACAGGTAGAAAAGCACAACTTAAATTCTCTAACAGCCCATGGTTCCCTGGAAGTAGGTGGAGAGACAAATAGAGAGAGAGGGAGAGAGAGAGAGAGGGTGAAATGAACAGGGCAGGGTAAGAACAAAGCTCATGGTTCCAGAAGCATTGCAAGGACAGATCTCTGATCTGAGATAGCAAAAGCTCCCTTCAGCCAGATGCCTTCTGGCCCATTCTTTTGTCCAAGGGAATGACTTCTGTCGCCCTCTGTAGTTGAGATCAGAAACTCTCCAACACTGCTTCTCTGAAAAACAGTACAGAGCATCAATACCACACAATGTAAGGCCATGAAAAGGACCTTAGAAACACCCTGAAGCATACTTTTCATGTCATTTATGCAAGTCATTATTCATTATTCATTATACATGATGTATGGCTCTTGAAAGAAACAATGTAACTGATCCATTCAGTTCTTCCCAATTTTGCACTTAGATTTTACCATCTTATGAGGATTGCACTGAGTGACAACTTCTCACCACCAAATAAATCTCCAAGTAAGGGACCCTGACTGTAATTTTTAAAATGATGTAGCACAGCTATCGAAGTACTGACAAACGTTCATATTTAAGTGAAAATTTTCTCTAAACTGACAATTATTTACCTATTTATAGAGCTGGGCTATTTTTACTGGAGAAATTTAGGGTAAGTACTTTGTCCAAGGACAGCAGGAGGTGGGATTTAAATCTGGGTTATTTGGGTCCAAACTTGATGGCATGAACCACTACCTTACAGACACCCTGACATAATTGATCATGTCATTAAATAAGGGCAATAGGGTACCTATTTGACTTGAAGGGTTTTCAAGAAAATAAGAATTTGAGTGAATGGTCGTGTACATTAAGGCCAGACACAGCTGAGAGATGTCATGCTTGTCGCCATGATTGGTGGTCAGGCAGCTTGAGGCCTGTCCCTGCTACTTGGACGCAGGTCACCATGGCCACCATAAACTCACAAAGGAGTTAAAAGGATAGCCAGACCTATCTTTTGGGGAAGTACCACACAGTTTCAAATGCAGGAGAATAGTAATTTGAAGGGCATTTAAAGAGCCAATTCTGCTCAAAGGCAGCAGGGCCTGCTGTGTCCTTATTGGCATGTGAGGGACTTCACAGTGCTCCTGTGCTACCTTTCCCTGAGCTACCCGCACCCTGACTCTCTCGTCCCTCCAACGAGCAACAAAGAGCTGTGAGGTCTCAGACAACACATAACTAACCCCTTCCCCACACCAGCGAGACAGTAGTGGATTAAGTTGCTTATAGGCCCTTCTACTCAGACCTTCTGTATGACTGCCCCCCCCCCACTTCTTGCTTAGACTGCAAGACACAGCCTCTGTTTGCGGGGGTGTCATGTCTTGCATGGTGCAACGCCTGTACTTGCAAGACCTCTTGCGGAGTTCAGGCCCTTCCCCAGTCTCCCTGGCAACCCCTACAACATCAGCAGAGCGCCTCAAACCACTGGCAGCTTTCCCTGCAAACGCTCCGATACGTGGCATCACAACAAAGCCCAACTTAAGCAACATGCAAACAAACTTTCCAACGTGTCAGCTCTGCCACGACAATGTTAAAATGGTTATTACAAGAATTTACATTTCATGAGCAAAGGAAATACAGTCATCGCTTTATTGCGCCATTGTCTGCACAATTGCAAACAATATAGGCCTGAAAGCGTTCACTAAGCTTGGATTTCAGAGCATGAAATACAGCAAGTGGAACACTGCCATGGGCTTTAGCTTTGAATAAACGGGATATTTTGCCTTCTGCTTACCCTTCGCATTTGGGCCTTGCTTTCAGAATGCAGCTTTGCTAAAGTAGAGAACAATCAGAATTTGAATTTAAAAACAAATGCAAAACTAAGACGGTGAAAAGCAACGATGTTACGCTAAAGAAACAACAAGTTTATCTTATCGTCAACATTACAGCATTGGACGGCCCTGTCTGTTTTGAGGTAAGAGCCTATGGCTAAAGTATTGTTTCTCCTTTTTTCTGACAAGTATGCTATCACTTGCAAAAATAGTTTAATTAAAATACTGGAAAGTGTTAGACACAGCGAGAGAACAGTGGTATCCACCCCAAGTGCAGTGGCGGAGAAGACGTTAGCGTACGCGTTACGTCTTGGCGAAGAATACATTTATTGCCTCACTGTCCCATTTATGCAATCCTACAACCAAGAATCTTCCCCAGTTCCCTCAAATTTAGTTTCAGCTCATTATGAATAATCATAAGAAGATAAATGTGGAACAGAGAATTGCAGAGGAGATAAAACGGCTTGCCATATCTTACAGATGTGGAAATGACTCTCCTTACAGCCAGCAATCTGCATTGCTTTTTTCATGCTTAATCCGTTCTTTTGCCTTCAGGGAAAAACAAGGTTCAACTCAACTATGGCATTAAAACTTGGTTTTGAACTTCTCTAAATTCTTCACAAGGAAAAAGAGTGGTAAAGCCCAAGCGAAATCAAGGTTTCGTGCAAACAGATGTGTCGATATTCTCACGTGTTCAACATTTAGCTAATAAGATTCAAAGGTTCATGCAAGGCAAAGATTCAGCGCTTCCTTTTCCTTCCTTGCGCCTTCTATCAGTGTGACTTCAGAGCAACAGATTTTCAGGTAATGCTTCTTGTACTGGGAAAAGTGTCTTAGCTAGTCAACACAAAAACGCCTGTAGCATGAGAGAAAGAGGAGGGGTGGAATATTTGCGGACAAAGTCATAGAGGAAGCATGTACATGTGCAACAACAATGGAGCTACAGTTCTACACTACAGCGCCAAAACCGCACAGAGTGTCCTGCAAGTTTAAGTGAATCATCTGCCTTGTGGCTCTCAGGCATCCTGGGGAGGCTATGCAATATCATATATGTTCTCTTAAAGGAAAGGCGTCTGTGTGAGATGCCAAACTCAGTGTGTGCGCATTTTAAACGTGAACACATTTTCAGCCCATCCTGTGTTATATGCGTCAGTAAACAGACCACAGGAAAAACACTGAGAAGTCAGGCCACGCCACCAGAAGGCCCTTGTACACGTTGGTGGCCATTTTAAGCTTTACACGAAATGTATGTATTTTCCATGTTGTTAGAATCCAAAAAAAAAAAAAAAAAAACGTTTAAAGAATAAAATGGAATGAGAACGATTTGGGATCATGTCTTTCAGTATCCATGACTGGTTAGATACACAAAACATCAATTAACCTATATTTTCTAAATTGTCACCTACAAGGATAAGATGCCTTCCACCTGTTCAAAAATGCGAGTCTTGGGTCCAAACTGCTGGCTCTTTTTAAGCAACAGAAAATGGACTACATTTGACTCCATGGTCCATAGCAGTGAGCTAAGTGGAAATGCTACCCTTTTGTTAACAGGTGGCACAGAGAGGGTCAGGGACTACTTTGCTGCGACCTCATGTGTGTAACAGACATTGTGTGTGCAGAACTGCAACTGGAATAGACAGAGGACGTATACTGTACATACGTGTGGTATGCAATAAAACGCAATACAATGTGCTCTTTTTAATTAGCTTCATGAGCAATTTTTAATGAAAACAGTAAAAAAAAATTTAAAGATGATGACGAAGCTGTTTTATAGCAGGGGGGCGTGGTGGTGCAGCGGGCTTGGCTGGGTCCTGCTCTCTGGTGGGTCTAGCGTTCGAGTCCAGACTGTCATCCTGCACTGGGTGTGTCCCCTCTCCCTCCAGCCTTGTGCCCTGTGTTGCCGGGTTAGGCTCTGGTTCACCGTGACCCCATTTGGGACAAGGGGCTTTAGCTAGTGTGTGTGTGTTTTATAGCATTCTATCCTGAAGACACACTCAGAGCATATCCACAAGGCTACATATAAAACAAATGACAGAACATCACACATAACATATTTGCAAAGGACATTATATAGGAAAGAAAGAAAGGACAGCAACAAGATAAAGAGGACAAAAGCAAAAAAGTTAAATTAATAAACACAAACACTTTGATAAATGTAAAGAATACAGCCATCACCAATGTACTTTATGATGACAAAGTGATGATGAGGTGACGTTGAAGCAGCCAAGAGTATATAACAGTACATGGATGTTCACACTCAATGAGGACGAGTACATATGGGCAAAAAAGACATTTTCGTGGTTCCTCATCTGAGCTGACTGCTTCTGTCT
This sequence comes from Scleropages formosus, assembly GCF_900964775.1. Classification (NCBI taxonomy): domain Eukaryota; kingdom Metazoa; phylum Chordata; class Actinopteri; order Osteoglossiformes; family Osteoglossidae; genus Scleropages; species Scleropages formosus. Next base: position 16,364,149 of record NC_041812.1, on the reverse strand, counting down.
AAATGCATATTATAACCTGGAGTCTCTAAATATTTCACTTCAAAGTAATGTCAGAAATGTGTATATATGCATGTGTGTCAAAATGTGTCATCTCTTTCATCATTTAGCCAAATTGGTATGTACCACCTGTGCAAGAAGATGCAAAATAAGCAGAGTGGGAGTTAGATGTTGTAAGATTTGATTCTAGGGTGTTTTGGATATAGTTTAATCTCAAAGGTCAATCACTATTAGAGATTAAATCTGTTTCTCGGTAAGTATAAGCATCCTGAGCCCAGATTCCAAGCCTAGAAGCTGCAGTATGTGGAGGAGGTGGTGTTACTGTCTGAAAATGCCTTTGCAAATGTGGTGGATAAGCTCTTCAATGGGCAAAGTCTGAAATGGTTGGAACACAAACTCATGTGTCTGCTAAATGAATAAATGTTAATGCTAACGCAATAGAGTTATTGACCTGTTTTTCTGCAGCGGCAGTGGAAGCTAGTTTGGGTGTCGCTTACATGTGCAGCTTGCCTTCTCTCTACGCAAACAGCCTTCACAAAGAACCCTTGCCTTCGCAATGGACCAAAACTAGATGTCAGGGTCACCTGCCTGGTTCGGCCCCCCCCCCCCGCAATGAAGAAGCACTTTCACTTTGAACTAAAAGCAGCTCATTGAAGTTGTTTCACTCACCAACCGGTAGGGTGTTAGTCAGTGTCTACGAACTAGGGACAGGCCTCGGGATGGACGTACAGAGGTGGCCCTGCAGAAAACTGTGGTCGCTACACATGATGCTGCTCGATGCAGATGTAAATGGCCAGGCTCTGCCGCTCTGCCGCCCCCCCGCCCCCCAGGGCTCTGGCTACAAAAACAGCCAAGCCCTCCCTGGACGCCTGCCCGGCATACCAGAGCCCGTTCATTAGCGCATATTTTCGCTAGCCGTTACTAAATTAGGAAACCAGAAGGCAAAGGCGGGCGGCTGCCAAAGAGAGAGAGGCCTGCTCGGGATTCGTTTGCAGAGGACCTGTGCCAGCCCACCCCAGGACCATTAAGAGCCACTCTGGCTCAAAAATAGAAGCAAGACAGGGACTAGGGCCAGACCTGGACAGACTGGGCCAAAGTGGGCCCTGGACGCCGAGCCAAAAGCCCGAGGGACATGCAAGCAAACAAACACCTTTTTCTAAAGCGCCGCCAGAGTCAATAGGAAGCAACTACCCTCGATAGCTCTAATAAGCTACCTTAGACTGTGTTCGCAAACAAGGTGTGTGCTGCACAGATTTAAGACCTGGCCCTGTCTGGCTGCTTTAAATAGCCCTGCATGGCCTCCCCATTGAGTAAGCCCCCTGGGCAGCTGCCAAGGCCCAGAAAGGTGCTGGCTGTTCCTTCGTGGATACGAGTCCACAGCCGACATGTCGACAAGGGCAGAACTTGCTGACATCTGGGAAATGTAGTCCATCTCTCATTACCGTCACCATCCCTCTCTGCCAGACAGAGAAGGACTAAAAGGAAGACAGCGCACACATCATCACTAACATTATCAGCAGAAGCTTTCATCCTTGTTCACTTTCTCATTCCTTTTGTCTGAAGGTGCAAATGACTTAAGAAGTGTGAGATGAGCCTGAGATGTGAGCTGTGAGCAGCACAACTCTCTGCTGTCTCAGGTGGGCTTTGTCAGGTACCTCCTACAGCACAGAGGTGTCTGGGAGGCAGAATCCCAGAAGACCCTCGCACTGATACATGCTAAATAACAGTTCAGAACTGCCACATATTTCACAGGTATTGTCACAAACTTCTTGAGATAGACCACAAGTTGGCTGTTGTATTGAGTGGAGGCTTAAGATACAATTACAGGATGCTTACGCATGTATGTAGCCAAAAATCAGATCTGGAAATGTCCTAGAGAGTGTAGTGGCTAAGCAGGTGGATGTGCAATAAAGCCATTTTCAGGAAGAACCCCGCTATTGGAGTCTTGGGGAAGGTTGTGTCACAACGGCTATTTGTCCACCTGCTGGACAAATTATTGAAGTGTAGAACTGTTAGCTCTGTAAGTTTCACTGAATATAAAGTAGTAAGAAAGTTGAACTTAAAAATAAAACATAAAACCCAGAAAAAAGTACAATGAAATACGCAATGTGCTTGACATCGAAAAACATTATCAGTACAGTATACATGCCTTGATCACTTCGGTCATGGTCTTCGCTGCAATTGCGTCAAAAATCAATTAATTTTCCAAAATCATTTTAGGGTGTGGCATCCTAAGATTCCCTTCCCTTTTTGACAAGTGGTCTCAAGGCTACTACGGAAGTAGAGGAAGAGAAAGCAGGTTTTCCTTAAAAGATGCTGTTTTCAAGCAAATGGTTCAAAATCCAACTAAAAGAAACAATACGTTTGCATTATCCAAGTACTTGAGCCTAATTCTTGCTAACCATTTAATGGATGTATGAGACATCAGTGCTCTCCTGCTTTTGCCTCCAGAATATGTAGGTCCTTTAAACCCCATATCAGTCAAGGACAGTAATAAATTTAATCTTCTTCAGCTTATCGACAAAGGAATGTGTTACAGAGCTGCTCAGTTAGGAGCACCAGCTCTGTTTCCTAATACACTTATCTTGGCGATAGTCATATAATGCACGCAATGCGTACAAACGCACACAAAATTCATTAAAAACGATGCCTTTTGCCCTTAGTTGTGACAGCAGCTTAAGCTGAAAGTGCACCACCTTAAGAAAATGTTGGTACTAACACAAATGCGTACAACACATACATTTACATTTATTCATTTAGCAGACACTTTTCTCCAAAGCAGGGGGGACGCGGTGGAGCAACGGGTTTGGCCTGTGCCTGCTCTCCGGTGGGTCTGGGGCTCGAGTCCCGCTTGGGGTGTCTTGTGACGGACTGGCGTCCCATCCTGGGTGTGTCCCCTCCCTCTCCGGCCCTGCACCCTGTGCTGCTGGATTGGGATCCGGTTCGCTGCGACTCCACTAGGGACAAGTGGTTTCAGTCAGTGTGTGTGTGTGTGTGTGTTCTCCAAAGCGACATCCATGTCAGAGAAAATACAATTTGTGCATTACATTAGGAGAAAGAGACATAGTTGCAGACATCTGATTTTTAAGAAAAGTTATTTTGTTTTTTTCCACTATATGCATCAATGTTCTTCACACAGGTAGCTGCATAAAACTCAATAGATGATTCCTGATCACCTTCTGAGATTTTTTTTTTTTTTGAAAGATACACGAACATTTACGTACAATACAAGAGTAGCGGCTGTGTAAAGGCTTATCTGGGTATTAGAAAATTATGGTGCATGAACATTGACCCCGTATGGGACAAGCGGTTCTGAAAATGTGTGTGTGAACATTTCCACATCACATGAACTTAAGAGATCGTGGGAAAAGTGAGTCTGGAAGAGGTGAGTTTTCAGATCCTTCTCAAACGTGGATGGAGTTTCAGCAGTTCTGAGTGAGAGGGGGAGGTCATTCCACCACAACGGAGCCAGGACTGAAAACCTCCGAGCTTTACCTTTCATGCGCGGGACCACCAAGCGAGCAGAAGTAGATGAGCGAAGGAGTCTGGTTAGGGTGTAGCGGTTGATCAAGTCTTTCACATAGCTAGGAGCAGTTCTTGATGCATTTGTAGACAATAACCAGGGTCTTGAATTTCATCCGGGCAGCTATAGGAAGCCGGTGCAGAGAAATAAGTAGGAGAGATACATGTGAACGCTTTGGCAAGTCAAACACAACTCGTGCAGCAGCATTCTGTATCAACTGCAGAGGGTTGATGGCAGTAGCAGGAAGGCCACACAAGAGAGAGTGCTAAGATTATGGCAGCATGCATAGCATTGAATTTCTTCTTTTTATATCTTTCATGTTCTTATATAGAAAAGACATAGATTTTTCAAGCAGGACTACTTTCACTGCCTTTACAAAGAATTTTGACTCTGAAGACGCCAAAGTCAAGACTTGTCTCCAGGAGGTTGTGTCGCCCCCAGGAAACGTTCTTTTTAATTCTTTAGCGACACCTGCTGGCCAACATGTGACATAGCGCTCATTTCCAGAACCGCTACATACCACGTTCACAACTGATGAAAAACAACATAATGAAACCTTTGGATCTAATACAGTACCTGCTTTTCGTCGGCATGTCAATTGTGACATGTTATTTAAAATAAGGAATGTATGTAATAACGTAATAATCCTGAATGTGTACTGCATATTTATTGTGTGAGCACGTGAGAGACAAAACCATTGCACTGAAGGACTGAAAAAGACAAAGTTATGATGCTATACCTCATGACAGTTTCTACAATAATGATCAAAGGACCATTTCTTGGAGTTTCAGCCAAAAAAGTTTAATTCAGACTCAGATAACATTATGAAGTTGCATGTACAATTTCAATTTAAAAGTATACAGAAGGAATGTCATACGTGCTCTTTTATGACATGGATCTATGACATATGATATGATGTGATAGTTCAGCTGACAAAAGGCACAGACATATAACACATGTGTCAAGTGCCTTATGTCATGCTTAATGCAGTCTTCACCCACCGTACAAAGGTAATTCTTTCCTAAAAAAAACATTTGAAAGGTAAGTTCTTGTAACTTGAAGACATAATTAGGGATAGTTTCACTGGTGAAAATTTTTTCAACATTCCTGAGCTCCCAAACGGACACCAATTTATTCTACAATGTCACCGAATCCTGTTTAAAATATGTACAATTCAGTAATTAATATTAATTATCATAATACAGGAGAACAAGACACCAGCCCCACTCATTGTAAACAACCGCTTGTGCCAAGTGGGGTCGTGGTGAGCCAGAGCCTCACCCAGAAACACAGGGTGCAAGGCCAAAGGGGGAGGGGACACACCCAGGATGGGATATCAGTGCATCACAGGACACCCCACCCAGGGCACAAACCTCAGATCCGCCACGCAGCAGGTACCAGATAAACCTGCCACCTCCCACCGCGCCACCATGCCCCCCTTGCATAACAAGACGGTTCCATTTAATTAATTACTCTGCACGGTTGTCTGCACTTAAATGCTCACAAAATATATACAAAGATATGCTAGTCAGTAGATAAGATGTCAGCTAGTTACTAAATATAAATCAGTGTAAGTCACTTTGAAGAAAAAGATCTGTTAAATTAATAATTGTACATAGCTCATACTCTCCAGCTATCAGAAGCTGTGCAAAATGCAAATTTGTCCGTGCAAATGAGAAGAAAAGCCTAGTATAGTATAATATCTAGGGTTATGGCTGTACTAAATTATGAGAGCTGTCATAGGGGTTATAACAATTTCTGCGACCAGTTACGACATGGATTATAACATGGTCACTGCATCATTATGAAGCCATTATAATGATTGAATCAAGTGACACCCAACCCCATAGCGTTTGTGTTTTTGCATTAATTCTTCCATGAGAGATGGTGCACTGTAACATCTAATCCAGCCAGCGATGTAAACTATCATGTATCTCTTGCTCACCATTGCTCTAACTGTCACTTTGCAATATGGGGGGATTTTTTGTAAGTTATTGAACCAAGTTGCCAGGACAAACTGCTTTTATTCCCTCTTTATGTTATAAATCATGTCAGTACACAGTGTCCTGAGCCTCTGTTCGCCACACTGAAATCTCAGCAGGGGTTTGCTGTAAGCGCCCGCACGTCAAAAGGCCTCCGCATGACAAAACATGATACTTCAGATATACTACCTCTGCCTGAATACCTTTAGAACGTTACCTTTGTTGACAGTGTAGTTCTTCAACGTGTCTTTAAAAAGAAAACAAAAATGCAAACTACATGAGAATGAATACAGGTTGCAAATGTAGCATTTCCACTCATCTGACTGACATTTGGCAGGTTTTCTTAAATATTCTCTGTGACAAGCAGCACAGTAGGGATGACATAATCTGAACTACAACGTTTCTCAAGTGAGAGACTGAAGTGTCACTTGGATGTGTGACTTGATTACTGCAAATCTGGTCCTGTTTATTCATATCAGACAATAGAAAATGGAGCTATTAATCTTTCAGCCATTAGACCTTATTGAAAATATAAATCCGTCCATCCATCCGTCCGTCCATCCATCCATCCATCCATCCTTCCATCCATTTTCATGAACCACTTGTCCTGATTAGGGTTGCGTAGTGAAAATTTATTTTCACTTTTAATTTATAGCTCCAGTAGTTGTAATGTGAGGGAATTTTCACCAGTTCACCACAGGTTTATAGTGTACTCATGATGTTGGAAATACCAAATGAATATTGGCTACATTTGTTGGATTGATGTTGCAATCCTTCCGAAATAGCACACAAAGATTGTACTGGTTGTGTTACAGTATTGTTGGAGACGTTGAGGCACTGCGCTCATTAGTTTTATCTGTAGCCTGCGGGAGTCATGTTTTAATGACTTCCGTCAGATGATAAAGCTTGAAAATGAAAGACACCGCTTGAACACGATGGTGATGAAAAACATGATGAAGTTAATTGTTTCTGTCAGTAGGAGCAACAGCTGTAGGTCTGAATGGTCCTCATCAGAGAGACCCGGGGCGCCGTCCTCCAGAGTGACTGTTATCGGGGTGTTTCCCACGGAGGAGATGGAGCGCTGGGAGGATGGAGAACAAGCCTTTGCACACAACCGGCAAGGTAGAGATCACCTGCCATATGTTATCTGGCGTTTTACACATGTGTCCACACAAGGGTGCTTTTGGCCAAGAGCACCTGAGGTCAGCGCAAGCACATGGGCACCAGGTTGGCTCAGTGCTAGAGATTTTTGTTCCGTTCTCTCTTAGATTGTTAATCACACCCTGTGTGTGTGCAAGGAGGTGTGCAAGGGCTGTTCTTATAACCCACCAGAGCACTGCTCTCGTTTATTAGAGGTGGTTAAGGACTTTAATCTGAGACATGGAAGCTGAATCCGACTCCCACCACTTCTAAACTAGCAGTGAGGGGGGACTTACACTAAACACATCTTGCACAAATACCTGACTTTGTACACAGGTTAAATGTTTGGCAGGTGCGTTCAGTTTATAGCACTGCATAGAGGAGTACAGTGTCACAGATGTCTGCAACAGGCTCATTCGAAAACATCTAATGTGGGATAGAGGGCGGAGAGGGGCAGAACTTGCACTTTCGGTGCTACTTCAGAACTTCACGTTACATACAAATTTATATTCACTGGGCAGACTTTTATATCCAGAGCACCTTGCAATGTTAAGCTGCTTAAAGTTATTTAGTCATTTATACAGCTGGGCATTTTTTAAGTGTACCTTGCTTAAGACTAATACAGGAGATAGGATTCAAGCCTGAATCCTTCAAGCGCAAGGCAGCAGCTCTAACTGCTATGCCATTTTGTAACTTCGTGCAGTTTGGCCAGTCGCACAGAGGAGGCTCACGTGCCTAGAGGAGCCAACGCATGTCCTCGGGGGTCTCGTTACTATATCCTGCTTCCGAGAAAATGCCGCATATTCCTAAAACGTACCCGGGCACATCTTGGCTTCACCTTAACTTAAGCGGAAATTGCTTTCAGGACCCACTTTCTTTAAATGAAAACTTTACTCAGTACTGATCCAAAGAGACTTCAGTATACAATGTGTCTACAGTCCAGATACACAGTTGTGTTAGTGTTGTGAACTTTAAACCAAACCACATGAGAAAAAAAAATGCTGGTTATCCTCTTAGGCCCTTTAATGTACAGTATTTTAAATCAAGATGCATTACTGCAATGGGATTTTTGTAAATCATTTGACTATTACAAAATTAATTTTTATCTCTAAAAATACAAAGGGAGATAGCATAAATACTTGTAAAAAGATGGTGAAGACTGGCAGCTTATTTTATTAAGTGATATCATGACGGATGTCATTCATGACGCTGCCCCATCACCCTTCCTGGTCATCTTAACTCCTCTGTCCGTCTGCTTGAGCTGTTTCTTCGACGCTAAACTTAACTGTTGAGCGGTCAGTTCAATCCCAAACAGACCTATTTTGAAATTTGTGAATTCTTAAAGAATTTTCATTTTTTTCTTTTAGCATGAAGGAAACTAAATGAAAGACACTGCAGATATTTTATAAGATATGGGTTTCGGTAAACTTCAGGATAACATGCATTTCTGCTTATAAATACATAGTGAAGACGCACATTTGACATTTCTTGAAATCTTTTCAGTGTCCCAGGTGTTCATAAAGTAAAAATTTGCTAAGCGTCACAAGGAGGACTGCAACTGTATGTTTGCTCAGACAGGTGTGCAGGTGTAGTGTGATGCAGTAACTGATGAAGGGAGCTGCTGGAACGTAAGTGAACCACCAGATGGCAGTAAAACATAACAAATATGCCATAATAAAGTTTCTAGATTAAGCCAACACAACTGGGCAGTTTCAACAAGCAGTTCTGAACTTGTAATGTATCACTATGCTGGATTTAAAAAATGATCAGGCCTAAAGCTTTGAGAAGATTTTTTTTTCTGGTGTCACTATCTTTTTTATATCAAAGTTTCAAAGATCACACATAAAAAAAGGCTTTATCTCCCTATTCCTACGCTCAAAACTGTGCTGGACACAAACTATTGAAGAATTGAGCAAAAAACAATCAAACACAACAATGGGGAAAGAATGATATGACCCCTAGCAGCAATATTAAGATTTTTTAATTCTGTAACTCTCCTGTGCAGGAGGCCAGTGGATTGTTCACTGTCTGAGGTCCATCAATATGGAGACATCCTGTTTCCCCTTTGCGTGTAGAACCCCATGACAGACACACCTTGGCTGAGAAGTCCAGTGGAGCTGGTGATTTTCACAGCGGTCTCCTGCTCGTCACTGGTCAGCACCAACAGCGAGACATCGTGCTGTGCAAGATCCACAGTCCAAGTGCCCCCTGAGTCATAGACTGAAAATATGCATCAACACACCACCCTGTGTAAGAATTTCAAAAAGCAGATGAAATCTATATGGATTTTTTTTTTGCCCGAATGTCCACAAGCAAATCAGCAGCTATTTCTGTACATTTCATCCACATCAGGGGACAAGACTAAATACCCAACACCTGAGGTGACCTGTCCAATTTTCCTGTTGTGGGAAGAGTTTGTGTTATTGTGACCTGCCAGATGAGAGGAGGACAATTTATAGACACATTTCCACTTTACCCAGTTTGTCTCACAGTGTAATATGTAATGAAAAATGCTTGAAGTTCAGAGAATGAAACATTTAATTTTAAAATTCAATATTACAGTAGCCACAGAAATGTTAGGAGTACCCTTATTATGGATTCCATGAAAAGTAAATAAAATATTTGTTTTATACACATAATGAAGCAATTTATGGTACATTCCTGCAGTTTTGATAATGTTCATATAGTAATTGCTTGGCAGGTTGGACACTGACTTTTTAAATAAAATGTATGTGTGTATTTCAGTTTGACCTATTGAATACTTTTAATGTTCCAAAATATAATGTCCTGTATGTTGATATACTGTATATTTACTATTATTATTACCTGTGATATGTTTAAACATTTACAAACACATTTATTCATTTAGCAGACACTTTTCTCCAAAGCTGCATACAATGTTAAGCTACTCACAACAGTTCATTTATAGAGCTGGGTAATTCTACTGGAGCAATTTAGGGTAAGTAACTTGCTCAAGGATACTACAGCAACAGGTGAGATTGAGACCAGCAACTTTTGCATCTGAAGGTGGAAGCGCTAACCACTACACTATCAGCAGCCCCAAAACATGTCTTTGTGGGACTGAAATGCAAATTTTCTGTTATTATCCTTAGAAATATATTGGCAAGGACAGCTTAGGCTGTTAGTCTCCATTATGTATAATTAAATTTTTTGATGAACAGTACAGTATCGCACTGCATCACAGTAACATAAAGAGAGATAAAGTACACACAGGAATTGCAAACACATCAATATGCATGAAACAAGAGCTTGTTTAACTGTACTCATTAGTACTAGGACACCCCCCACCCCCAATGATCATGTAACAAGTGACAGGCAAAGGTCTCCTCCCATGACTACCTTTCAGACACTGGCCATATTCTAGGCTGAGCTGTTGTGTGGCTTCAGTGCCGTTATTGAATTTGGAACCCATTACGCAGCATGAATCCTGCAGGGCAAAAAGCTTCCCACTCAGTGGATCGATGAGCTGGTGTTACCGGCAAGGAGGAAACTGGGCTGCATCTAAACACTGTTTGCTATTATGTCGTACTCGAGAAGATGTGATGGGACAAGGTTAAGTACTGTACTGTTGGAAGGGCTCTTGGGTGGCACCAAATCAGTTTCCCAGCTGTCAGGAAACGTAACAGAAATCAGTGGTGTTCAACCCCTTCTGGGAGGTCATAGGTGGTCTAGCAGTTAATGAACTTGACCAGATGTTACAGGATCATACCCTAATGTGCTCTTGTACCAGGTATTTAACATGATCTCATGTTATGAGACTTATATTTCACAGCAGATAAATGTGTCTTATGAGCAAATGAAAAAATCATTTTGACAAATGAAGATGAAAGTAATTTGTCAGGTAGAGAAATAAAATGACAAAACAAATCTTTCGCAGCATTTTTGTCAAGCTAAATTTTGCTCACTTTATGTGTGCTTTTGGAAGTTCTGAAGTCTTGTTCAGTAGAAGCTTCTCACTAATGAAGCAATTAGAAGCCATTGTCTGCTGAATCTGATTACTGCCTTTCTGGACTTCTGGCCCATCTCCCTGTTGCAGGCATTACCAATGGCAGCATCTCCCAGGGGAGGTGTTGTTCCAGGGTAAGAAGGGCCTGCAGTGGCTCAAAGAACTACAACAGCATGTGACATCTACAAGGACATAGCCATCAAGAAGGCATGGGGCAGCCGGCTTGCTGAGACTGCACAGGGCCTACTAGAAGCAAGGCTCCCTTGCATCTGGAAATGTGACATTAGTATGTCAGCTTGATGGATGATCACCCTTTCAAAGGAATGATGAAAACCAATATTGTTTTCATAAGTGCAAAGAGGGTGTGTTCCTAGGATGCAGACTCCTGATGGGGCTGATAAGTGTCTCATCAGCTCTTTAATGCAAATCCCTCAGACACTCACTCCGTGGGTCAAGAGTGAGTCTGAGGAGAGCTGGAGGAGGCCTGTGTCACACAGAGTACGTTCTCGGTACACTTCAAGGGCGAACCCCACCACGGCGTGCACACTTGCTGTCATCACAAGGATAAACTCGGGATTTCCTCTTCTGATTCCTTGTGGCGGTCTGGAGTTGAGAAGTAGCAGAGATCCACCATGATAGATGATAACAGCATTGACCGTTTTAAAACTGGTACCACAAGCACCTGCATCTCTAACTCCAAGATAGCGTACAAAGCGAAGGACAACAATTGCAATGCAGACAGTTGCATAATAAATACTGTATGTATATATATATATATATATTCCTTGTACTGTAGTTATTTCCATGTGTGTGTAGGTGGCCAGACACTGTGGGGCAACCTCATAACATTTCCAGCTACAGGAGGATCTTCAGGAGGTGCAAAGAAGAGATCTGGAGTATAGCAAATGGCTCACTGAGAAAGATGCTATATTAACCGTGTCTCCAGGGCTGAACAACTGCAGAGCTTTGTGCTAATCCTGGCAGGAGCTTCACTGTGGGCCAGTCTGAGCCCCTAGTGTAAAATGTCACAGTGACATTGTTCTTTTTTAGGGACATGTTCAGACAGAGCCCTGTATCTTTAGCTGGAAAGGAGCACTTGCTGAGCGCTGTCAGTTTTAAGAACATTGACCCCAATTATACTGAGGGAAGCTAGTCATGTGCTGTATGACTAGGGAACTTCAGTCTGAGCACCAAGAGACTCGAAGAAGTAAAAATCTTAAGTAGCTGCTTTTCGTCTCGGTACCTTAATTATTTAATCGCTAGTTGGCAAAAACTATCCTATTTTTCTCGTACATAATGACTACTTTTAATTCATTTGCAGTTCAGTTTGATGTATTTTTCAAGACACGCATTATCACTTGGCACAAAACACTATTGTAGGGTATCTTATTTTGTTTTATATTCATTGCAGCACCGTCATAAATACTTTGAATAACTTGCTTGTCAGTTAAGAAGGTCTGTTGCTATGTTGCTGCGCTGTTTAGTTATATCTAAGAGCAAGGTCTCCATGTACCCCTCTATGAATCAGAGCTCCTGTACTTGGTTTAGCTCCAGGCCAGTAACCTTTCCAGATTACCTCTAACGGTAATCAGAGAGTGATACCGTGTTCCATCACATGCAATCGTGGAAACAGCTGCCCCACCAGGCATTTGCAAAATTAGAAGTGTGGATGAAATACAGACATTTCAGCAAGCGGTTGAAAGGGCAAGGCCGTTAATTATGGAGGAGATGTTTTTACTGTGGTATTTAAGGGGTGCACTCTAAGCCTAAAGTCACTTCAGAAAATCTGACTTAAAATAGTACCAATGAAAACGTGCACACGTGCTTTCGGCTGTCGTTGTTTTTGTAATGGTCTGTAACAGGATGATAGAAAAAGAAAATAGCTCTCGAACTGACAAAAACATCTGCCGCCAAAACTTAAACCCTTACTTTTTGAACTCCTTTCGCATTAACGGACCATTTTCCAGTGAATTTTTTTTTTTTCTTCCAGTTCAGGAAAGGTCTGCTAACATGTTCCATCTACTGATGAGTTTATATATTGTTTGTTGCTCACAAGTGGGGGGTGGGGACAACCCTCTACTGCTCTGGCATACACTGAACTGAACTTTATTCTAAAGGCTATGTATCTGTTGCCTCTAGAGCAGGGTTCCTCAGATTTTACCCTAAGAAGATAGTGTATGCGTTTCAAGGTTTCCAGCTGTTCTGCAATTTAGTGGTTAAAAAGTCTAAATCAGACCAATCTGACAACCTGTAGATGTAATCAAGCTGATAATTGTTGAGGTGGGACAAAGTCTGGGGAGGAACCCTCTACAGCTTGCAGACCATTTGTCAAGTGGTTGGACAGTGGAGGCTAAATCAATTCACACAATGGTTTCTCTCCAGTGCTGCAATTTGCCCTACATCACATGAGGAACTTGTAAGTAATGAGTTTGTTACTGCTATGTGACATACTAATTATGTACTTAACTAACAATTATGTACCTACTTATAAGTGACACAGGGAGAGCTACCGAATAGTATTAGGAGTCGTCCTAATATTGTTTATGATAATGCTGTCATAGCTACGCGATCTTTCACTTCATCAGTAGCAGTGACAATATAACGAACTTCATTTTATTTGATTTATTCTTAAATTTTACAACTTCTGCAGTTAGCTTTATGCCTAAAGGTTTTATGCAAGCAAATGAACCTAAGAAGCTTTTTGCATGGTCATCAGTGCTTTTACTGGATGTTTCAAATTATAAGAGACCATACAGGACTTCGCTTTGACTAAATCTGATCACATCTGTGGCCAGAAGCTGAGACTGTGTCTGGGAAGAAGAAACATTGTGTGAATTTATATTTAAGTAGGTCTTCTGCAATACAGCTGGACTCCTTCCAAACTGTCCTACTCTTTCAGCCAATTAGAGGAGAGGTGCCCATTTGTGCTGATCCTCTGTGAGATCCAGGTTCATCATGCTTCTTAAGCTGGGATGAGCCTCAACACATGCTGCTGCGAGGTCACATGCTCATGGTTCACCTGCTACTGGTGTATGCTGCAGCTTGTTTTCATCAAGATCAAATATTTACCTTGAATTTGTTTGAAAACTAAGAGTATTACATGTGTCATTTGAAATTTGCCTACTTCTACAAGAAGTAGGCACTGAAAATAAATTTCAAGTGCTTCTAGAGAATTATATCATAAGTCATTCTCTCTAACAAAGTACAAAGCAAAGTATAAAGCTGCAAAAGAGCAAACATTTCTGCCACAGGATAAAAGTGAAGATACGGCATAGTCACCACATTTCTTCTGTGATCTTACCAGGCAGGAATGGTGAGGGGTTCAACAGCTGCCTTGACCTTGTGTTGCTTCTCTGTTCCGCTTGCCAACTCCAGACCTCCAGCCCGCAGTGTCTGGACACTGAGAATCTGCTGTATGAGCTTCACCACAGGACGACTAAGGTCCTGTCACAAACCATGTGTATGATATCCAAGTAATCCAGCAGCAGCTATGACAGTAATCTGCATTTACTTTTGCAGCAGCTATTGTCCGTTTTTCCCTTTAACCATTGAAATTTAATCTCCAGATAATCTTCAACCCAGCATTCATGTAAACAATTCCAAGGGGACACAAATGATAACATACCAAATTAAGTTTCTCCTGTATTTTGTATCAGGTGATGCTGGGAGACAGCAGAAGTCAGGCGTGTGCTGTCATACCTTCTCACCCTGTTCCAGGTGGAGCAAATCTTAATACACTTGAATTTTCAGGTTAAAAAGCCAAAAGATTATTTATGCCAAGACAGCAAGACGAACAGAAACTGATCTCAACTGCGTGCACTGCTTTCCTTTGCATGGTATCCTGCTGAAAAACTGACGTTTTGCAGAATGCTTTCTTACCCGCAATAAAGTGTTTTTTTTTTTTTTAAATCTTAAAAAAATATATGTTCACATTTTACAAATGAAACACATCAACATTTTATTTTTTCTGCAGTACTCATTGCAAAACAGTAACTGATAAGCAAAGCTGCCTTTTTTTTGTCAAAGCAATTTTACGTCAGAACAATTTCAACTGGCCATTTTCAGGAGGGAAAACCTTATTTACCCATCATCTTGTTAAGACTAAATGATCTGCTCAGAGTTTAGTTGAACATGTTGTATGACTTGCAATGATATGTATGCTCATTAAAGTCAGAAAGTCTGCTCTCCTTATCAATAACATTTCCTGTTCAGAGACATCCCATGTTTAGTAGTACTAAACTAAGATCTTTGGCTAGAAATGAAGTGTGTGAACACTCTCCTTAGGTTCTTTGTATCTTTACTGTGGACACAAAGGTAACTATCCTCTCTGTCTTTATTTTAAAGCACAGGCTGACTGGATTAGCACTCCTCCCTCTAATGATATTTACGGATTAAAAGATCATGGAAAGTAAACAGGGCACATGTCAGTGTTTCTATTCTGAACAATTTTTCTGTTTTCAGGAATCAGACAGTACAACTGGATAATGATACCTGTTCTGTAAAGAATAACTGTTTCTTAAACTTCAAACTTAATAGTGTAAATTGTCAATTCCCTTTAAAAGACTAAATTCCTTATCCTTTCAAAATTGTTTTAATACAAGAATATATATTATGTATACTATATATATATATTCTAGTTATACATATCTGTATATAACTGAGATTTTCAAGAAATGTCACAATATAACGGCACTAAACTTCTTGAAGACTACAGCACAAATTAGATAAAATCAGCAATTCTTAATTTTGCTGAAGTATTTCCAGCAGATTCAGAGACACTGTGCTAAAAGAAACAAAATGCATCTTGTAACATTGGGAAAGATTTTTGTATGAAATCTTATATGTCTGAAACATTCAATGTTATGATGCTCTCTCTCCAATTGTTCGGATACATAAGCTCCCTATTTAAAAAAGAAAAAAATTATGCTAATATAAAGCCAACAATCAAATTCTAGCTGTTCATGTTGTGTACCACTAATAATAACCCTGTAAGGTGTCATGCAGTATTTATGATCAATTTTGATAAGAGAAATGCAAATCTTGACAGAGCTTACAATTTTTCTTTGTTTGGTAATACTATACTCATTATAATCATAATATTATAATCAATTATCCTTTTGATTCTCCAGGTAGACCGTGGCAATTCTTTTTTCCTGGTGTACTTGCAGCTGTGGTTCTGCCAGATAAGGTTGAACAAAATGGCTGAAACCCACATGCTCTGTAGAGCAGCCATCGTGGTTTCTTGCCATGCCTTCCTGGGCTTCATCTAGGTTGAAAGCGTTATCCTGTTTCTCGTTTGAGGTTTTCATCTCCACAAGTCCACACCCATTTTCTGTCATTTCCTTAATGCTGTCCTCTTGGCTTGACTCAGCCAATGAGTGCAAACCTTGAGACTCCAAGGGATCACTGCTGGAGGATGCAGGAGTGAGACTGCTGATGTCCATCTGGAAAGTAAATGACTTCTCAGAAGGTCCTAGCTTAATATGTTTCTCTGTCTTGTTGACTTTTGTGATTGACTCTTGTGTCAGGAAACCTTCCTGTTCACTGTGTTCCTCAACTTTGCCATCATGGTCTCTGGAAGTCAAATACTCCCTGTCTGTTCCACTGACTGTAACTCCACTACTGATAACTTGTTGGAGTTCTACACTGGATGTCTGTGACCCATCCATTAGCCTGTCCTCAAGTCTGTCATATTCACTCTGCCCTTCCAGCATTCCAGATTCTTCCAGAGTCTGAGAGGCACTGAGCTCTGCTACAATGGTCACTGTGCCATTGTCTGCTGCCTGCTCCATACTCTTGACAGCTATACTGTTCAAAGGTTCTTGATCATTTTTTGTCAAAAGAATCAACTCCTCCTTCAGCGAGCCTGATACTGTTTCCTGTAGCTTCCCCAAAGCACCCTCTACGTGCCCTTTCAAGTCAATTGAGTCCTCTTGTAGGAACTCAGGCATGGATTCCTGTACTGTGGGAGACACCTGAACCTCCTCTTCAATAATGCACTCTGGGAAACGCTCTTTGTTAAATGTGTGCTCACTCTTTACATAAGTCATTTTGGGTATAGCTCTATAGCGCTCAGCTTCTTCAAACCTTAGGTTGATTGGGGACTCTTCCTGATAATACCGTTCATCTGATAAATCATCCACCACACCGTAATGTCCGATAGATGAAAAAATACCTTCATCAGGCTCTGAAATATCGTCATCTGGTGTGGATACAAAATATTCAGTTTCATGGTCCTGGTCAAAGACTAGAGAATCCAAGTCTCTAGAACTTCCCTGATTTTGGATGGAATCTTTCTTTCCGTCATCTCCTTTGACTATCAAAGGAGTGCTGCTTGTTTCAGACTGATCATCATGGCATTTGGTGCCGTCATCCTCATTCTCAACTTCCTCAATTTGGAAAAACACTGAAGATGGCTGGATGAAAGTTGGACTTGTCTTTACTTTATTTTCTTCATAACTCTTTTGTTCCAGTGGTTCTTCAATAATTTCCACGTTAATTGACTTATTTTCAATGTTTTCATCTCCCTGCAGTCCAAGGCTGAGAAGATTTTCAATCATACTCCCTGTCGGGGTTCCCTTGATATCTTCCAAAGCAACTTTCTTCACATCCTTACTGAGGAGCTGTTCCAGAATGGATTCATCTGCGATGTCTACATCTTCCTGCATCGTAGCCTGCAAGATGATCTGAGTCTTAGCTGTTCCATTTTCCTCTGCTGACTTCTCCACACGGTAGGTGAACTTTGAGTCTGAAGGTGAATTTACCTTTGTATCCAGTCCAGCAGGTTTCATAACCTTCTCAATGATTTCTTCCATAGAAACTGATTCCAACACCATCCCTTCACCTGGAAATTCCTGAGCCACAGTACATGGCTCTTTAATATAATCTTTGTCTTGGATCTGCGACTGACTTGAAACTTGACCATCAAAGTGATTCCCAGCAATGCAGTCTTGTGTTACCACTGTGACATTCTGGAAGTCTTGCATGTTTTCCTTGATCTCCGCACCAAGTGTGCTTGTGTCATTTTTCTCTTTTTCAACCTTGATGTGAATAGTTCTCTCTTTGCCATCCTGTGCATTTACAACCTCGTTCACAGCTAGAGGTGACATCACTGTCACAGATTTGTTGTCTGCTGTGGTTGGAGGACCGTGGAGGGAACTGACCATGAGGCCTGAATCGTCAGGGTTGGCGAAATCTTCAGCTGAACATTGGGACCTGTCAGGAATTGTGCTTTCAGTTACATTATTATGTACATCTGTATTTTGCTCATTGTGAGAAGGCATGTTATTGACAGCCTGGGTTGAGCTGGTGAATAAGGGCAGGTCCATTCTCCTTGATGAACTTTGCTGATCTGAGCCACAAAAAGTAATGGGAACTATCCTTGTCACACCTGAAGATCTGTTCTGAATTGATCCAGAGTATGCTGTCGTTCTTGAGGTTGGCGCCATGTATCTGCCGTCAAAACTTCTATTTACTGGGAATGCTTTTCCTTCATGTTTTCTGGGCTTGAACGTCCCTTTCAAAGTGTAGGGATGCGGAGACAACCTAATGTCTGTGACAGAACAGCAGAATCAGAACAGATTAAGTACAGAAAGGGCTTTTTTAATATTAGTTTTTATTTTAAAGTAGCAGACTTCACCTATTATTCTTGAGGTTTCCCTTGTGTTCAGGTCTGACAACAAAAGTCGATCTTTTTTCTCTCCTTCAAGAAGTGCTCTAGAAAAAAACACGAGTCAATCAGAAAAATCAGCATTAGTTATTAGTTCTTTGTCATTTATTGTACAATTGTATAAGAAATTCGGAGAAACAGGCTGAAAAGCAGCTTCCTGGAGGCCATTGGAGAACTTTCTCGTGGATTAACAAAACAGACAAAGTGTGACTTTGATAGTGCTTCCTGTTTACCTTTTTATTGTTATGTTGATATTTTTGCTTCTTTCTTTCTTTGTATCACTTCTACACTGTCTGTACACCTGTTTGTTTGGGTCCTTTCTTTAGATAGTATGAAAGTAGTGTAGTTAGAAAGGTGCAGGAAAACTTCGCCTTGGGTTTTGACCTCTTTTTGTTTCTGGGTTTGAGTTAGAAATGGCTTGTTTACAAGGGTCAGTTTTTTTTTTTTTTTTTTTAAATACTCTGCATTCTGTTCAGTTTTGTAAGGTTTGCTTGTTGAATATTCTGTACACTTTTATTATTTGCTTTTCACAAGAACATTACAAACACACACTCCTATTTGTGCACACTATTTGTTGTCTCGTCAATGAATGACCCATAACTTGGTAGAAAAACTTTATTATACCCTTAGACAACCTTTGGGGTTACAGCAGCATCATTCACATGAACAGATCATTCCTGTGAAGAGCAGACTGTCAGTAACCAACCTTTGTGTGCCTTTTTACAGGACAGGGCACCTCCAGCACACACCTTCGATATCATCTGATTGATTGGATCGCCTGACTCCAATTACCCTTAGCCATTAGCCTAAATGTTAACGTACGTTTTCAAGACCGGAAGCTGAAGATCAGACCACGTTTTATGAGTAATTCATGCAGAAATCCAAGTAATTTCAAACGGTTCGCAAACGTTTTCTTGCAACTGTACATGCTTGAGAAACTGAACATATGTTCTTCACCCAAGTCCTTCATACCGGGACAAGCACTTAGTGACTGAATATATGATTCCAAGGTTTATGAACAGAGCTGATTGTGATTTTAGACTTTTTAAAACAGAAGTTTAAAAATGCATATGTGGAATCATCTGAGTTACTCCATTTCATTAACATGCTTGTCCCGTAAGTAGTACCTATTTTTACACAACTGACAATTTCATAAGTAGAAGCAGCGAGTGTTTTTTTTTTTTTCTGATGAGCCCTCATGAATCACGACCTGATGAGCCTTTCAATGCATTGGCAATAGCTGAGCATTCATTCACAGAACAACATCTGAAATTACACATTTGTTACATGATAACAGATTATCTTATTTACATAATAATGTGCTGAAACTGATTAGCATTTTATCCACCTGCCCACAAGATAGTTCAAACACTACAGGTCTGAGACCATAGCACTTCCAGAAAAAGCTGAAAATGCTGCAAAAGGATTTTCCATAATGCCTGTGTTGGTGGATAATAGATGAAAAAGCGGGAACAGGCCTGCAAAAATGTGTCTCTGGAGGATTGCGCGGCCATCCTACCTGTACGCAGCCACCTCCAGGCTCAGGCCCATCTTGACCTGCATGAGCTCTTGGTGATCCTTCAGCTTTTCAGCGATGGTGTTGGACAGAAAACTCCGCTCCTGTTCTAGATCATCCATAATGACCTAAAGGAATACACAGGTCAGTCTTAGTGGGAGGCTCGCTGAGTGGTAGGCCATCCTCCCATAATGGCCTACTGGATTATATAGGTCATCTTTAGTGGAAGGACAACTTAGTTGGTGATCCTTTTCTCTGGAATCACAAGACAATGATGCAAGTACTCAAACCTCATTTCACAGCACACCCCACCTTATACACTTTAACATTCACTCAGGTAGCACTTGTTTATCACATTGGGAATCTCAGGCCTTTGGAAGGGGTTCTGTATTAAGTGCTGACTTTGCCAATTTAGGTTAGTTTTGGTTGGTCTGTCACTCAAAGGTTCCTGTTAAATAAACTACTGTAAACCTTATTCATACTAAACATACTAAATACTATTACACAGTTAAGATGTGCAGTTCTTGGGTTTTTGAAGAAAAGATTCTGATAGCGCACATTACCTTTTGCTGTGACAGACAGTAAGACTTTATTTATAATGATGACCTATGGCATAATAAAGTTGTCCGAAGGATTATATGAAGGACAGCCAAGGACAGTTTATCAAAAACCTGCCTGGGCCAAGCTTTTCTGACAGTGCACTTACAATGGAATTCTGTTCACTTCCTCCCTCTTGCCAGGAAACGAGTGTAGTGCTGACACTGGTAAGAGTGTTCCTGGAACTGCAGTGTGTGGTGAGCAGCTGTCCGTAAATTCTTGGACACTCCTTCCCCGCTGTTGTGTAATCTTTCTCAAAAGGTGGATGGGTCACTGGCTCAGAACACATTGGGTGATCCCTCCAACATCTCAGCTTAGTCAAAAATAAACTAGGTGCAACAGACAACTACTTTTTCACACGGTTCCTTTTCTTTCATAACTCCTACGTGAGCACTCCCACACACTGCAGATTCACAAAACACCAATATATTCAGACCAGAACAGTACCAGGATAAATTACAAACTCTTGAAGACATGACATAATTTTTATAGTGTCACTATGCTTGCCATACATACATTCATCAGAGAATCACTGTTAACATGCAATATTTCCTGTTTCCTGAACAAGAAAAACCCAGCATGATCTCCAGAAACCCAAACACTGCAAATTATGGACATGACAATGATCACAACTATCATTACTGACTTTTATTCAAAATGACTTTAAAAACTTGGACCAATTTATATAGCTGGGCATTTTCACTGGAAAAAAATATACATAATCAAGGGTACTGCTCCAGTTGTATTAATATTTTTATGCCATATTGTAGTATATTACAATATATAATGTAATATTTTTTAATTTTCAGGTATTTAAATGTATAATGATAAATACCTTAACATTTTAATTTACTTAGGTGAAAAGCATCAGCCAAATCAATAAATGTAAATAAATATTATATTACATAATATTTTAATAATTAATTTTAAACATAAAGGAAATATTTTTTTTTTTATTTTTCCTTGCATTACCTGCTATGAATCAGCATTTTTTTTTTTTTTTTTTTTTGGGAGAGAGGATTCTGAGAATGCCATAAACTACATAATTTGACTGATGGATGGATTGCTTTAAATCAAAACCTCTTAGGTGGAAGTAGATTGCTTTGACTGGCGTGTTCAGTTTATGTTTCTGTTCTGTACATAGTAAGGATTTGTGTACTAGCTGGCAAATTGATTCAGCTAACTGGAATAACATGTTTAAACTGGCAACGTTCACAAGAGCGATCCAGTTTTAATGCAAACTTTGTGCAGCATGACTACTTTTAGCTAGGAATAAATCATCCAAACCCTTCAGTGGAGGAGCTTTTCCAAAATACATTTTAAATTGACAGAGGCCACTTTTTCCTATGTGTATAATGTAATTATGTATAATCATATTTAGCATTTAACATTTACTACAAACACCTGTCACTTTGGGGTTAACTCATTATATGAAGTCATCCCGATAGGTGAATTCCCATTGTGAGGGGAATCAAATTACCATCGTTTCTTATGGAAAAAGTCTGTTCCACTACGAAAATTGAACAGTCATTTAAATACCAGAAAAAAATATTAATGACAACAACAACGTATTTTATAATATTTGCGATAAAAATTTTTATTCCTATCTTATTTTTTATATTTTGCAGGGTTGTGGGGGTCCAAAACCTGTGTCGCAAACACATGGCCAAATGCAGGGTATACCTTGGTCAGAGACATTTTTATAACTTCAGTCATGGACATTTATATAAAGAAATAAATTTCTCAAGACCACTGTGTGACAGGTCCTCAATTCTTTTCGCAGGATGACGCTTGGACTCAGGTTTGGTGAACTCAACAGCAGACTTTATTTGCAAGCACACAAAACTGGAACGCTGTCAGGGGAAAAGGCTAAATAAATGGCAGCCATGCAATAGAGACTTGAAGTTCATAACTGTCGTCTCCGGGTGCTGTCTTTCTCTATCCATGTTAGTCAGCACCTTCTTGCTGTGAAGTGTGGGTTTAAACAGGAAAACTAGGATCCATGACAACTAAATGTTTTCTTTCTGTAACTAGGTGCATTTAAATAAAATTAGCCAAAGTTCAGAGAAGACTGGAATAAAACCATGCCCTAAAAACCAAATGAATGAGAACTGAAACATGTTGTGAGGACTACACTAAAACCCAGACAATAACACTGTTGAATATGGATGAATATGTATATCTGGGACAACTAAAATGACGAATGGCATTACTAAAGAAATTGGCCCAAAAAAAAAAAAATGATTGGAAGGCATTCATTTGGATTAAAATCACAAAAAGCAGAAACTAGGCATTAAAGCAAGAGCTTCACAACAGCATCCTCCTGGCACCAACCTAATGCTCTGAAACATGGAATACCACATTAGGCACAAAGTCTCACCGCAATCCAAACCGCAAAAGAAATTATTTGTAACGTAAACGAAATGGGTCACGTTAGACACGCAAGAGGGAGAAAAACAGCAATCAGAGATGTCGCAGAAACGTTATATGACGATAATATAACAAACAGATGGTCAGGTCACACAGCTAGCTACCCCTTGGACTCAAAAGCACCCACGTTCGTCTGACCATGTTAATAAAGTGCTTAAAGGACTACTTGCCTCCTGCATTTCAAGAGAGGAGTCCTGCCACCGGCGTTGCAAACATAGTGGCCACTATTTCAACGGTAATGAACTGGCAATGAGTGTATATGCATGTGGCTGACTTGACACCTGAAACACCGTCTACATATGTTATATGGCAAGCAGTTTAGCTACAGTTCATAATTCTACCCTTCTTGTGGTTGAGAAAATACAATACTGAAGGACAGCTACGTTTCATTCTTTGCTCTTCCGTTTTGACGGACACACGTTCCGCTCGTAAACATGCAACGTTTTGGTGACTGCTGGGGGGCGTCTTCCAGAACAGCATCGCATGTATAGCGCTTCCCACAAATGTCAACTCTCATTCAGACCACGGGGACTTCAGTGTCCTTTAAAGTAATCTGTGTGATGAAATTAATATTTTCATAAAACAGACTATAGCTTCGTCACAAAACAGACCAGGGAGATGCTTACGCATGGATAACGAGCACCGGCGTCACATTAATTTATTTGCATCCGTGGGGGTAATTAGCAAATCTGGATTTCTCTAACTAGCTAGTTTAACAATAAATAAATAAATAAAGAAAGAAACGTGTTGGGTAACCACTGTCAACAGACATCATAACATGATTTTCCCAAGAGGAAAATTCATCAAAGTTAGAGATGTTGCTGCTCAACACACTCCCGATTGTGCCCGCAAAAAAAAAAAAACGTGTCATCAAGAGCAACGAGAGAATTCATACAGAACGTGAGAAGGCATTTGTGACGAAGAGGTTCGCAGTGACAGAAAGGTGCACGACACCGCACGGCTGCACGACACCGCACGACACCGCACGGCGCTACGGCTCTACGGAGCCACAGATGAGGGCGCGGCGCCTGGCCTGTAAGAGAGCCGCTCCGGAGAGCTGCTCGCGCACGTGGTGAAGGCCGTGCGACGTCGAGCGGCCGCTTCCGCGCGGTGTCACAGCACGCTCACGAAGCACTAACACAACGCGAGGTGAAATAACGGTGAGGAAAAAGAAAGCAAGCGCACTCGCCTCGTAGCGGTCGAGCTCCGCTCGGCAGCTCTCCCGCAGGCTCATGAGCTGCTCCTCCAGGTGCACCTGCCGCTGCTTTTGTTTTTCCACTTCCGAGCAAAGTTGTCGAGACTCTGAGGCACACAGCAGCTTCTCCTTTCTGAGCTCTTCCAGCTTGGCCTCGTCCGACCGCAAACATTTCTCCACATCTTCTATCTTGAGCCGGTACGCATCTACAGTTTCTCTCCAGGTGTCGGACAAGGAAAGCGCCCATTTCTCCACCTCGTCCGCCCTGATCGCTGGAGACGCCGGTTGACTCTCGTGGTGGAAAACGGGCCGCGCTCGCGAACGCGCTTGGCTCCGAAGCTCGGCCGCTTGGCGGCTGTGGGCGTCTTCAACGCACTTGCACTCGTTCTCAAGGAGGAGCAGGCGATCCTCGAGGTCCAGCTTTGTTTTGTGGGCTTGCTTTAGCTGCTTCTCACAAGCCCTGAGCTCCGCGTCGACGTCTCGACACAGCGCCGACTCCTCGCAGCACAGAGCCTGGACCATCTTCAGCTCTCGCCAGAGCTCCCGTCTCTCCATCTCAGCCTCGGACTTCTCAAAGGAGAGCTGATTCACCATCCTCCTGAGCTCCCTCAGCTCAGCCTTGTATTCACTTTCCCATTCGTACGTTCTCTCCTGCCTCACCGACTTGATCTCCGTCATAAGGAAGCTGTTTTCCTCCTCCAGCTGCTTCACCCTGGACAAATACTCTCTTAACCTCTGGTTTAGCTCATGTAAGGCATTTTTTTCCTTCTCAAAGGTTCCCCTGAACTGTAACATCTTCCTTCCGTTGAAATTCGAACGGAATGCGAACTCGAAACTGGACTGCGGACAGACAGTGACCGTCCCAGGAAATGCGGGACGAGCTGTGGCCCAAAAGACAAGCGCACGAAAGTATAGGTCTAGCCGAGGCTGACTGTCACTTCCCCGGCAGGGAGATGAGTGAGGAGGAGGAGGAGGAGGAGGGCGGGACTCCCCTTGGGCGATTACCGCGATCGCTGCCAGCAGCCTGTTCTAATACAGTACGCGTGTCAATTAGCGAGTCGAGCGCGAGTCGAGCGCCAGCGCTGAGCTGTTTTCTTATGAAACAGTGCCCTCTGGTGGAGCCCGATGTGCCACTGCAACGAACATCTACGACCTCGACGACGGGGGAATATATTTACGTACCCGGTTCCCGAAATAAATTCGGAGAAAATATGCGGGGCACCGGCCTTATTCTTAACGCCAGATAAATATGTCTTGAGACCTGGAGGCTGCGCTGAAATGGTAGGCCGTCAAAATACAAGTAGTAACGAATACTGCCATTTATAATTTTTGTCGAATCTGAGTCGGGAGACGCACTGTCACTGTGACTGTGGACCGGAGGCTCGCAGGCAGGGGAACAGCGAACGAACGGGAGCCGAACTGACGGCCCGGGCCGGATTGCGATGGTCTCCCAGGAGCAGATCGCGGTTGTTGTGACCGGTCTGTAAATCCGCGTCCTATATGAGATAATGGTCGTGGTGCAAAACAATGGCTGGTCGATAGTCCCAAATTTAAAATAAATAAATAAATAAATAAACGCAGTTTAATGTGTTTTACTAGTGTAAATACTTGAATCTCTTTCTGTGTTTTTGGAAAAAAAAAAAAAGCGTTATTAAACGTATACATTATGAGAAACTGTCACTTTTATTTCCAGGGTTCGGTCCTTTCCGACAGTACCTGGTCAATCCCAGCTGGCGGGCAGCTCAGGTAAAGCCGGACTCGACTGTCCACGGCAACGCGTAAAAAATGTAAACTTTACAGTAAAGGGAATTTGTCTGTAGAAATGATTAACACGTTCTTTGTTTCCTCTGTGTATGTGTAATAAATAGTACCCAGATATGTGTGTGGAATTGCCTTTCCCTTAGTGTGCCTGGTTGATTTTGATTTTATTAGATTTGGTTTTATGATTAGGGGGGCACGGTGGCGCAGCGGGTTGGACCACAGTCCTGCTCTTCGGTGGGTCTGGGGTTCGAGTCCCGCTTGGGGTGCCTTGCGACGGAGTGGTGTCCCATCCTGGGTGTGTCCCCTCCGGCCTTACGCCCTGTGTTACCGGGTAGGCTCCGGTTCCCCGTGACCCCGTATGGGACAAGCGGTTCTGAAAGTGTGTGTGTGTGTGTGTGGTTTTATGATGGTCCTACCTGGTATATTGGAGTACAGACACTACATACAGTACAATGTGTGAATTAAATTTGATGCAACAAATACAATAGAAAAGAAACTAATATCTGTTTAAACTCTTTGTATAACACTTGTGCATGCTAGAATGACATTGTGTTTACTATATAATGTAGATATTATAGGCAGTATATTGAAGTTCCCAAAAGTTGGGAATGGCATATTAAGTTATGCGCTGAAAACTGCTGGCCTTCAAAAGGTCAAACCCTGAAGCCCTTTACATAAATTCTGTTGGAAGTTTTATTTTTTTATTTTTTTTTTTGAGAGAACTCTTGGAACAACTTGACAGGGATGATTCCATTCATGGCTTGGCTTACCTTTCAGACATTTCTGGTCGCAGGAATAAGGCAAGCCTTTCAGGCCAGTGCAGTCACCGTTGTAGAAGCTGCTGAAATTTTACAAGCTCTTTTGGCCAAACTGCTGTGGGAGAGAAAGAGGAGACAAGACAGAAAGCTACACAAAGTTTCAGATGTTGTAGGAAATGCTTCTGCTGGAAAGTGAAGGGCAGAAAAGCCCTGTCTGTTTCTCATCAGGTAGAAATCTGCAGACACCTGGAAAGAACGCAGAGCTCTTTCAAATTTGTCCTCCTCATCATTATTATTCGTATTCAGCTGACAAAACAACCTATAGTGATAGATACGCAACAATAAATTACTTTACATATAGTTACCCACACATCCACAAACCAGGGGCGGTAGAGAGTCACCTGAAACGTATTTTTGGTCTGCGAGAGGAAATTCGTGTAAACTTTACACAGACTGGACGAGATCAAACCTTTGTCCGGTTGTGCAGATGTGAGGTACCTGCACCCCGTGCTGTAGCACCATGCTACCTCATAATACCAAAACTGTTTTAATTGTGAATTGTCCATTTGTGGTCCTTTTATTTATCACATAAACCGTATGACTGATACAGACTTTATCTACGATGACCTCATTGACCTGAGGAGAAAAGAAACGATACAGACGTGGGTGCTCCTCAATGAAGGCATACGTCATCTAGCGCAGTCCGACTGTTCAGTGTTATATACCGTGCTGACTCGGTGTTTTCATCATTTATGAAACCTCACAGTTCCCTCTAGCTGTTCGAGGCAAACAATGACATTTACACTGATTTTTTTTTTTTCCATGAAAGACACTTTCTAGTTTCTTTTTAAATTGCATTTGTGACTATGTAAAGGTAATCAGCGTTCAAAAAAAAAATAATTGCATATCAGATTCTGTTTGTGTATTTCTGAAGTTTAACTCCAGAAATGTTAGAAGCACTGCTTTTGATGGATGAGAAATATTTAAGGCCCGTAGACATTCAAAAATGCGAAAAAGAAAACTGGTTCGCAACTGTTTTCTCCTTTAATTGTGTGTTAGCTAGTAAGTATATTACAGCATTCTTCTGTTCCTTGTAAAAGCAGTACAATCCCATCACATGTCACTGCTAATAAGTATCTTTCTGTAATGTTTTGCATTACTGTACATTAAGGAAGAGGACACATTGTGAGATAGACAGAGAGCTCAAACCAAGCTGTGCTCTGAATATCTTACAGGGTCTGAAGAGGTTGGGTTTGGGACAAGATGTGGTCATTTATGCTAAGGAACTGCCTGTGAGTTACACAGCAATCCAGCAAATCATAGCTGACATATGGGACACCATGAAGCCTAAGGTAAAACAGAGCTGGATTGTCACAAAACAGATTTAAAAAAGATAACTCATTGATTTAACAATTTTATTTACAATTCAGTTCTGACTTTCTTACTATTGAAGTGAAACCAGCTGTAAACTCAAATAAAATCAGTCAGAGAGATCAAAGGATGCACTATTATGTACTGCTTTTTATTAAAACCTCCTGAGAATAAACGCAAGACTGAATGTGGGCTACACCATATAAACCTTTAGTTATAATGTTCTTCATCTTTGATATTGCATCACTTCTGCTCAAGACATTTTGTTCTGACTGTAATGAACAGTACATGTTACCCACAAAGAAAAGAAACAGCATTTTGAAAGAAGCTCTACCTGTGTTCACTGCTCAGATGGCAGTCCACATGGGAATCGCCCCAGGCTCTAAAGCAGTGACCTTGGAGCAGTGTGGAAAGAACCAGGGATATAAACAGAGGGATGTGTGTGGCGCCTGCCCACCTGGTCACTGCTGTGTGGAGGAAGGTCCAGACACTCTGTTCTCCATCATAGACATGAAACCTCTTGTAAAGCGCTTTAAGAGCATGGGGCTGGATATCATTTACTCAAGAGATGCTGGGAGGTGAGATAAACTCATGCTAAAATTCCACGCTTTGAGACGGCTAATTCCTAGTGACCTTTTATGCCTGTTGGATGTTTTTGTTTTCTTTCTTTAGGTACCTCTGTGAATTTGCATATTACTACTCACTGTACATCAGTAAAGGCAAGGCAGTCTTCTTGCACCTGCCCACCTGCGGCGTCCTGGCAGACATGGGCAGGCTGGTCCCCGTGCTGCAGGCCATCATCCAGGCCGTGCTGTGCCAGCTGGAGGGTCCACATGCGGTACCGCAGCACCATGGGCAGGCTGCGCACTAACCCTAACCCACACAGAACACCTAAACCATGCTAGAATGTTAGAGCTGGTCTGTCCCCACACAGTCTGTAATCACACCGTCAACAAGGGAACCAAAATCCACACAGAATTAGACTGATGCTTCACGTGTCCCTGAGAACCAACCCCGGACAAAATTACAGATAATTTCATTTCTGTTTAGGTTTTGAAGTACTTTAGGTACTAAACAATGCAATATCAAATGAAACTAAAATGGACTTTTCATCCATTCAAACAATATTTATGCTTAGCATAATGTAAAGAATTCATATAATGCTGATATCAGTACAGTAATACATTTTTACAAACACAGTAAAAAAAAAATAAAAACCCTCCTCTCCCAAATAATTTAAACACATGAATCGGATTAATAATTTACAGAGAAAATTCTTGATAAGGGATTATACAGCTCTTTTAAGCACCTTTGAATGGAGAAACAAATAAAAAAATTGTCACATCAGATATTCTTTCCAGTGGTTAAAATGAGGTGAAGGATTATTGTCACTACGAAATACCACGCAAATCCTCACCCGGCCATCAGTCTGCTGGTAAGAACTGTCACAAAACCAGAAACCAGGGCTACCAACATGTCTGGTCATAAAACCATAGTTCCTTGGGGAATGTATTTACATCTTGCACATATTTGAGGCATTATCATAATGTGAGTTCAAGGCCACCTGTCAAACTCCTTTAGCTATGGAATCTGAAATTGTTCTTCCATTTCGAAATTGTGTACAAAATGTTACTGGAGAAAAAAAAAAAAAAAAAAAAACTTTGAAGACTGTTAAGCAATGGTTATGTTATTAGTTTCAATGGAAACAGTAGAGAGATGTGTGTGCTAAAACAGCGTAATTGGCATGTTGACAGGCCAGCCAGGGTGTGCAGTGACAAAAGTCAGCCTTTACAAAATCCAAACATCAGAAGTTGATAGACCTTTTCTGCCTTCATCCTCACTTCTCACTTCCTTCTTGGTTTAACCATTTAGAGCCAATTACAGATAAAATCATGTCATGATGTTCACAGACAACCTTATCCCGTGGTCATCTGGCCTTACCTTAATAACATTAGGTCACCAAGGCAGTTCGATATTCTGGTCTTGGATTAATGGACGGGAAAGAGGTGGCATGAAACATAAAACAGAAACATTATTTCTTTTTATTTATAGAGGGGAAAAATCCAATACACACTGAAATATGCAGCGCAATGATGACATTTTGCTCTTACTTCAAGGAGCAAACCAGAAGCTTTCAGATACAGAACTCAGAATAGGACTCAGAACTTACAGAAAGTCTACAGTCAAACCAAAAGACGGAGGAGGGGGAAAAAAAAAATAAAAAATTAAGGAAAGCCAATCAAAATCAAAGTGCAGGAAAATTAAATCTTTACATAAGTTATTAAATGGCATTTTATATAATTTATCAACTTCACTAAACCCCAAGCTTGCATACAACATTGTAACATTTCAAAAGTAAAATACTAATAATTGGAGTCAGTCTAATTTTAGGTTTCAAAATTCAATCGCAAAGCACTATTTCAAATGCTAAAATGAAAAAAAAATATATAGTAATTCTGTCATGACTGCCCATGTTCTACAAAAAACTGCCCAGAATACACATTGTATACATGTGGATGTTTGCAAAATTAGAAGTAAAATTTTTTTCAAGCTGACTGACTGTTGTGTCTGTGAACAAAAAAGAAAACAATACCAATAATTTTATGAGACAATAAAACAGGCCACACTGCACGTAAAAGGCGACAGACTTTAACCCGTATCTAGAATATACAAAACACAGGACCCAGCCTTTGTGAGCCCCACTGCCATTTTTTTCATTTTTCATAGTATAATACCAAAAATGTATCAGTTCACTAAACTAATTTTTGTCCATTTTAATCCCTGGAGCTGGTTCTTGAAACTAAATAGTTAACATTTAAGTATTTTAATTCAGAACCACTGGTTTTCTCAGACTTCATTTAAAAAAAATAAAAAAAAAAAATCTCCATCCAAGATCTCTGGTTAAGAGATTGATGTTCCTTTCTATTTTTCATACGAAACTGCTTAAATTCCTTACACAACCTTTCACGAATTGGTACTTGAACTGTAAGAGAGAGTCAAAAAACAGAATGAAAGACAAGATCCTTTTTGCGTGGCAGACCATCAGCAAACTGTTGAGTGCTCGACCTAATCAACGACCACATTAGATGAATCAAGCAGTAGCATTAGCAGCAGAGTGTAACTGGTGAGAGGCTATGGCCATCCATCCCTTGCCCTCCTCCCTTGACGAAAATTGTGATGTTGTTTTGATTTCTTGACCTTTGGGGAAGGCTATACCCAACCTAATGACAAAATTTATCACCAACTAGAATGGCGCAGAGAGTACAAAGAACAACAAGTGACCAAATGGATAAATTCAACCCAACTCTTTTGGCGAATCTGTCACTTTTATCGGGATAACACTCACTTTATACTCTCGTGTTTGTATTTACTCTGTAAATATATCATTTATTCTGTAATTCCGTGTCAGCCGTTTGTTGTCTGTAAATACTGGAAGCATCTAGAACCACAGCAAATCCCTTTGTGTGCGTCAACACACTTGGCCAATAAAACTCATTCCGATTCTGATAAATACAAGATTTTATACCATAGGGGTCCAGTGGTTGTGGCTAGATGTTAGTTTTTCTGGTGGGAAATGAAGCATGACAGCTTCTCCAGTCCACCTGTGGGAAGATGCTGCTGTTAGTAGTAGGATCCATGGAATCTCATCTCCAGTGGGCTCACACCTTACACCTCGCTGCAGCTCAGCTTGCTCCGTTTATACCAAGGCTTAACGAAACTCCTTTTCCACTTTTCCACCCAGCATCCACGAGAATCTGCTCCGCTACCAGTCTAGTCGACTGCCATGTTCATAAAGTTTGAATTATTAGTTCCACAAACAGCATTACAGGCAGGCACATGAGAACCACTTTGGAGAAAACAGTTTCCAACCAAATCTTTCCATTCTGTCATACTTCAAACATCATTTTTATGGTTCCAGCATTCTCACTCTATAAAGTAGGAATCATTTGAACTGTAAATAGTTGAGGCTAGCTGTTCTTTAGCATTACCAAAGCTAGTTACACAAAAAGTGTACCTACTTTCTAATCTAGTGAACGTCACAACAGTGCAGCTTTATAACTCATACTTCTGTATGGCATCCCCAGCCTCTCACTTTTCTGTTGATTTTTTTGTCCTAAAACCAGTAAAATAGCAAAGTAGGAAAAAAGGTAATTTTAGCAAAGACCTCACTGCTGGCTGGGTGATGTGAGAATTCTTGGCTGTGCAGTGCAGTGCAGTGCAGCGAGGTCTTAGATGGACATGCTACGGTGTGTCCGGTGTGCACTCGTATCACCTCGGATGTAATTTGTATCTTGCCTCTGGGCAAACAGGACAGCGGCACGTTAAGGAGAGTCCTATATGTATTCAGAACGAAGATCCAACTCAGTCTTAGTATCAACCTGTCTTTATTTCAGACTGCAACTAAATGATCATGAATATGTTCACAAACTGAATCCTTGAAGCCTCAGCGATACCCCCTCTTTGCGTGATCAGTCTACTGAGTTTGTGGTTTGTAGTGTTCGTGAAATTTACCTGATGCAGAGAACGGTAACACCATCTTTAAAGACTTAGAAATTGAGATGTCATTTCTGTTGATACACGTATTTAAAAAGTGAGGTAGATAAATGTTAAAAGGAAAAAAAAGAAGAAGTCCCCCAAGTCAATAAACAAAAGAAAAAATATATAAAAAATATTTCAACTTTACTTAATCATAGGGCATCTATACAGTGATTTAAACTGATATCACAAAAAAGAAAACACAAAATAAATAATCCTGCAACATCCATCTGAGCAGGGATAATATACATTTTTGAACAATGAAGAAAAAATCCTTCAGAAATGTATCACACACTTTTAAATATTCCACTGAAATGGAATTGTTTTCCTGGAATTTAACCCTCTTATTCAGTCCATTCAAAGATCTTCAAGAGGTGTGACATGCTAAATATCATCACCGTTACTACTGAATGAGATGCTGTGGAAACTTGTTTTGACAATAAGTAGCAAGCTAATGTGTTTGGAGTCCAAGAGCTCCAAAGCCCCATCATCAATGTTTCCTTCTGCGGCAGTACGTGCTGCAAGTGAATTTTACAGACAGTTGGTAAAACGCCACATTTACTAATGTTCACAGTAGCCCTAATGAACATGAAGAAGGGGTTAAAACACCAGCGCAGGGAGAGATTGAACCAGTGAAAATAGATAGTAGTAGGGGAAGTGGGTATTTTGTAGACCTTACTGTGCCACAGCAAGTCCGGCAGCACATTTCATCTTTAAAAACAGAGAAATAAAAGTTGAGCTAGCGAGAATGTATAGGAAAAGTCAAGAGTTTACTGTGACCTGAGATTGAGTCACGCCAAGGTGGCTGGGCCCAGGCGCAGTGCTAAACTACTAGTATAAGGATGCCAGAGTACACGCTCACACATGGAGCTAGAAACAACAGCAATAACAATAATAATAATTATTATAATAATAATAGTATCTAAAACAAAAGAAAATGTATTCTTTTAAAAAAATAGAAGGCATTGACAATATGTGGCAAAACAGAATAACATAAAAGAAAAAAATGCAAATTCAATGAAAACTATGCTTTCTTGCTAGAATATAAAGCATAAGGAAACTGACTGTACTGAAAATTATAAAAGATTAAACCTGAAGGACTCCATATACATATGTGTGTGTTTACATCCACAAAAGAAAAGGAAAATAGCAGCTTCTTTCTGTACAGACATATAGATGAACATCTGAATCATAAAAAAGTTATAAAAGTGACACAAATAAATGATGTATGTAAATGATCCATGGTCTAACATACAACTGTAAGACCCTTATAGAAATGTTTCAATTGTAGAGACTAAAGACTAAAAAAATACCTGCTGGATACAATGCCTCAGTTGCTAGTTGCAAACTTTGCTTAGGAGGTTCGATCAGTTGAAATAAAGTCAGTTTGCTAGTCTACGCCAATCCCTTGTCATTTATTTGTCCGTTTCGACTTTGCAATCCATTATTTGCTTTTTGGTGCCAAGTTCTTTTTGCTTCTTCAGACAGCCCATCTTTACCTTCTTTCCTCTGCTTAGCCCAACAGACAGAAGGCCCAAAAGAATGACAGCCAAAGCCCCGGGCTGCCCTCTTGTTCGCACCAAAATGGTTTGCTGGGAAAAAGGCCAATTCTTCAGTGTGCTGATTGTCATTGTGATATAAAAATATACACCAGTGTATTTCTGTAGAGTGCTGAAACGTTGAACTCCGCCGTTTCCTCGCTCAAACAAGGTGACAAAAAAGGGAGTAACAAATAATAAATGCTTAAGAAATAAAGTTCAATTTTGGCAAAAATTTGGCAGATATGAAAGACGCTGGCCTCTGCTGTTGTACACGCCCTGGGCCAGGCGACCTGCTCTGAAGAGACTCAAAGTCACAGTAAGAAGTTGGAGACTCTGAAATTACGATGCCCCTCTGCCTCCACACATCTTTCAATCCCCATAGGCAGAAGCACAGATTTATTCTGCAGAGAAGTGTTCTCCGTGCCATCAGAAAAACAAAGATAAGCACACCTTCACTTGAAAACCCTCCAAAAAAATGCTTATGCTAAGTTTCTTTTTAATTTACCTCATCTCTGTAATAGTTCTGATAAGCAGCACTTCCTTTCAGACTGATGTTCCCCCAGGTGAAAAAACTGAAGAAAACTGATATAGCAAAAAGGAGGATGATGGAGTCCTCCCTGCAGTTTAAACTGGTAGACTTGATTCTGTGCCTGTCAAGCAACAGCAGGCAGGCTTTCCCAAGTTTTCTCATGAAATGTCATCGGTCGTAAGAGTAAAAAAGGTGAAAAACAATCCTCTGAGGTACAAGTACAGCATTGACTTTATCATCTTTTTCTGTCATGCCAAGTGTGAGGAGTGGCGGGGAGGTCTCCTGTCCTTTCAGAGGAGGCAAGTGAATCAGCAGGCCGAGGACTGAGGCAGCGGCAGTGTCCGCTCGTTCTTGCGGCCCCCGTTCATGTGAGCATACGGCTGCGTCTCTTCAAACGCCGGTCGCAACACCACTGCTGGCCCATTGGCAGCCATGTGTCCTGAAGGCTTGTCTGGGCCCAAGCCAGGAGAGGGCACAGGGGATGGGCCTGGGGGAGAAGCAGAGGTGGGTGCAGGGCTTGATTGCACTGGTTGAGATGGTGGGGTCTGGACTGCTGCAGTGGGGCGGCTGGAGGAAGGGTCCAATGGTACACTTTCCATGTTCTCCACTTCCAAGTCCAGGCCCTCTATGTCAGGGGGTTTGTTCTCCTCACTGTAGAAAAAGCTTGTCTCGCAGAAAGAGGGCTCCAGCTCATCCTTGATGCTGTTAATGATCTCCAGGAAGGAGGGCCTCATCTTGGGGTTGTACTGCCAGCACATGCGCATCAGCTCAAACCTGTAACACAAAACAGGCAAGAGGTCTTCAAGACAGCACCATGCGAAATAACATGGCAGGCTTTTCTTGCCTTCAGCTTTACTTTTATGTGACTGTTCTTTAAAATAATAGGCCTACAACACTTCTGTCCCAGTCTATTCCAGTACACTGCTGTCTAATTACAAGTAACGTGCAAAAACTATGTGTTGAGGTTGCTTGAAATAAGCCTGTGTTGCTGCTCCTGCTTCCACTACACCCCCTCACCTATAGGTGTCACTGAAGACCACTGCAATGAATCTCCTAGCCCTCCACACAAGTCATCAGATTAAATTTCAGAAAAACATCTAAACAACAAAGTCAGAGAAGAGAGAACCTTTTATGGTGCAGAATCTTGACACCCAAGAAAAATTACATACCCAGCTGCAGGCGTTGCCCATCATTCACATTAAATTGAAAAAGGACATATTAATCACAGGATATGTATCCAGATCTGGAATAATTTGCCTCATCACTATGGCGTAGTGTTTGAGTCCCACCCTATCTTGGAAGCCTAGTGGAATTCTGGGAGATGTGAGGCACCAGTGAAGTGTATCAGACACCTGGCATGCAAAGCCGTTCCCCATAGCTACCCATCTGAGACTTCACCCTCCACCCTAGCAATACAAATGACATGTTGTGAAAACATCTCAGTGCATTTCAGCTCAACCAAGCCAAAGACATCCCTATGTCTCAACACCTCTTGCAATGTTTACCCCAAAAGGACAACAAGTAGGGAACCTGCGGCATGGCTCGTGTGACTGGAAAAAGCTTCTAACTCCAGGGAGAGTAGTAAGTTGATTTTCTTACAGTACAACAGAGGTTCCAAGACCTCCATGTGGAAATGACTAATACTTGAACCAGGTCCCAGCATTCAAGTAACCTGTCTGGTTGAAGTTCAGTAGCACAAAAACACATATCCTAACTGAGGCTATCGCCAGGCCTGCTTGCTAAAGCAAAGTCAGAAAACATGCTATATAAGTAGCACATAGGATCACCCCCACCAAACCTTGTAGACCTGACTTGCATTCTGGATGGTTTCATAATAAGGCTATTAGATTTCAGACACAGCATCACAGGTATTACAAAGGAAAAGCTCTCACCACAGAATCCTTGTGTAACCCCTATGTACTATTAATGATGGCAGGAGAGCAAAAATCACTCTCGGGACAGAAGCACTTAAAAATTTACCATTTATAAAACTTGTGTAATTTCATCCAGCACTTAGCTTAGTATTCTTAGGCACAACCTATATACATACAGTACTTCATAACCTATATACATTTCACAAAGATACGAAAGTTTACATAAGCATTGTAATCACATACAGAACTCATGCTTCATGGAGACCAAGATACAATATATAATCACACAACAATATTTATGCGTGGGGAAAAAAACATTCCATTGAACGCAAATAGAAAAAAATAATCATCCTTATAATACTTGTCAATATTATTTGATGTAAATTTAAAAGGAGCTAAAGGATATCTCACACCACCTGGGATTTACAGTTGGAAGCAGGTTCAAACCCCATGCACTCCGTGTGGAGTCTGAATGTCTTCCCTATGGAGTTTGCATGTGCTCCCTGTGTTTGTGTTGGTTTCTTCTGAATACTCTGGTTTCTGTCCACAGTCAAAAAGTCATACTGTATTTCATGTAGACTTGTGATTAACTAGCTTGAGGTGTGTGAGCAAATGTTTTACATTTATACCCACTGTACAATCATTTTAAGTCACCTTTGACAAAAGGTGTCAGCTAAATAATATTTAATAGTAATTGTATGCCGATTTGGAAAAATGTATCTCCAAGCTAAATGAATAAATGCAAATCTAACTAGGTGTCGAAACTAAAACTCCCTATAGGTTGAAAACAGTTTGCTCTATACAAGTTGACTGGTTTTTTTTCAGGTCCCACTCCCTTCTTTTTCATTCTTTAATTTCACATTTTTAGCTGTGCTCACCACTGTCAAGCTGTTACTCAGGTCTTTTTTTTTTTTTAACACTCCCCTGAAATCCTGTGAATATATTTCTTCATTTATTTGTATGCTTATTTTTGTATTTATTTAAGTATTTATATCTACTGTGTGTGTGTAAATAAAAATTAAAGCTATAAAATGTATTGGACTTTTTATATTTCAACACTGGATTTAATTAGGATTTTTGGTCAACAGAACAATAATAGAAAACCAAAAAAACATTTCTATCAGAAAATAGCTTAGTATGCAAATATTCACCCCTTTACTAGAAGAGTTTTTAGAAGTCACTTAAGTTGAATTGAGATCACCTTTGTGGAATGAAGGTGTTTCATGTCCTTTAAGTAAAAATACAGCTGTATCTAGAAGGTCTCACAGGTCGTTAATCAGTTCCCTAATTAAAACTACTTAAAAATAAAGGAACATTCTTTGCAAATCCATAATGGGTTTTTTGAAAAGTAACATCGGGGAAGAATAGTAAGAATTTCCAAGGCATGGAATATCCCTAAGAGAACAGTTAAACTGTTACAAAACATTATAGGAAAATGGAACTGTTAATTTGCCGAGAGCAGGAGATCCTCAAAAACTATGTTTCCAAGCATGAGGAGTCACGGAGGACATCAAGAGGCTTGTATCAGCTCTGAAGGAGTTATAGTGTCCAGTGGTTGAGAGAGGAGAGACTTTATATAATAAAACATTGACCCAGTTGCTTCACCTCTGTCGGGTTTATGGAAGAATGGCAAAAAAACAGCCACTGTTGACATTTTATACTTTGAGTAGTGTTTATTATAAGGCATGGAGGAGACTCAAACAAAGTAGGTATTGTCAGATGAGGCTAAAATGGGATTCTTTGTACACTGTACACCACCACAAACACACCATGCCTACTGTGAAGCATGGTGGAGGCAGAATCATGTTATGGGGTTGCTCCTCTGTAGATAGATGGAAAACCTGCTTCAGTGTTCAAGCTACTTAAAAGATTTACCTTTCAGCAGGACGACGACACAAATAACGCCAGAGCTACATAGATACGGCTTAAAAACAAAAATGTCAATGTCCAAAAGTGGACAAGTGAAACGAGCTCAATACAATTCAGAATTTCTGGCAAGACTTGAAAAATGCACTTATGGTCCCCATCCAACTTGACAGAATTTGAACAGTTTTGCAAAGTGTAATGGGTAAAAATTTCAGTGTTAAGGTATCAAAAGCAGACAAACTTATCCAAATGGTATCACAGCTATGATTGCTGCCAAAGGTGGCAATCTTTGGTTCTACGAACAAATTTGTAGAAATGTGTTTTCACTTTGACATTAAAGGATATTTTTATGTTGATCTGTGTCAGAAAAAGCCTAATTGTGATTAAACATTAATAAAATGTTATGTTAATTAAAAAAGTCAAAAAGCCTAGGAACTAGAATGAATGCTTTGTATAGGGACTGTTTTATAGTGTTTACCTCATATTTAATAATTTGTTTGCCGCTGTGCTATACAGAAGTTCTACTTTCCACTTCAGTACAAACTAATATTACTTGGCACATTTGTCACAACTCTGCTATCCTCCAAATAACTGAACCTTAACAAAAATTAATGGTTCCCTTTATCATGCCTCACAAACAGACAAAATTTACACAATTATGCTGTCTCAAAGCAATTTCCTTTAAAAATAAATATATCAAAGCATTCCCCACATACTCCAAAAGTAGTCAGATAGGGTGTTCCCATAATCCTATAGGATCCAACTTCACTAAGGCTGTCCTGCATAGCTTTTCTAACCATGTAGTGCTCAAGAACTCTAAGAAACACAGTCTACTCCAGCAGCCTGTCTCCTCTTAGGGGCTGCCATGGAAACTACCATGTACCTCGATAATACTCTTTCTCTTTAAGGTGAGAGGTCAGCCACTGAGGGAAAGGGGTTGCAGAGAAAAATACTTCTTACTGAGATCACCCAGCCAAAACACACATGTAATGTCATTTCTAGTGCTAACAGATGACGGAATGATTTAACTGCTTTATTTGTTAATATCCTACTGTATGTTTTAACATGTAAACTGTTCATATGATTCCTGCATGAACACAGACTGCTGTAAAAGCACAAAGTGAAAGGGGCAAGCACAGAGGCTTTTGTGAGAGACAGGCTGTCTCATCATCCCAGCGTCTCCATCCACAGGAATGACAGGAATGACGAACCACCCCTGACAGAGACCCCATATGCAAACTCCACTGCATTGCCCCCTACTCCACTTATGGCATCAGTCGTCTTTATTTAAAATGTGACGCAAATAGATGACCAGGTCTTGACATTTTGGCACATCTTATGACCTGGTATGAAATAGCAGTCTCCCTCCATGCTGTTGTAATTATAACGAGTAGCGAAGGGGGCGATCAGTAAGAGGTCAACTCGCACGTGAGAAGGAACAGCACAAGTGTCAGCGGTCAAAAGACAGCATATCAAGGGGTCACTTAAACTGCAAAAAGCAGAACTGCAGCATTCAATTTGGACTGGTATCCAGAAGGTCTCCAATTCAAAACCCAGGAGGTGCTGGGGGACAACAAGGGGAAACTCACAGCATATCAGGGCAGTTGTCCGGCTTCTCCAGCAGCCCCCCATCCATGACAAAGCGCAGCACCTGCTCATTGGACATGCCCTGGTACGGCTGCTCTGCCAAGGTTGCGATCTCCCACAGCACAACCCCAAACGACCTGGCCATCAAGGAGAATGGAGGAGGACAAAGAAAAGTATATGAGTGAGTGAGTGAGTGAGTGTGTGTGTGTGTGTGTGTGTGTGTGTGTGTGTGAGAGACACAGAAATCACATTAGCAAAGGAAACCATGTGTTGTTAACACTTTGCAGTTTCCAATCTCTAAATCATAAGCATTCAATACTGATTTATTTCTAGTACCTCCTAAGAACTCGTAAAATTCAAAAGTAAAGAAAAAATTGCATGTTTGTGCCAATTTTCATGCAATATTTAGCACTTTGCAAAAAGACCATAACATTGGTGACTTGTGTCTAGCTGGCTGAATGGGTGTTCTGAAAGGCAAGATTGGATTACGTAGAATCAGAGGATGAAGGAAGGGTCACCTAGTGGTTGAGGTTTTAATGAAAATGAAATGGTTTCTGAAATGGTTCACTGTAAACTTTACTGACAGAGATATAGGCTGTAGGGAAGGGTGAGGTTCTGCTGGCAAAGACTGGCATGCAATTTGAAAACATC
This sequence comes from Scleropages formosus, assembly GCF_900964775.1. Classification (NCBI taxonomy): domain Eukaryota; kingdom Metazoa; phylum Chordata; class Actinopteri; order Osteoglossiformes; family Osteoglossidae; genus Scleropages; species Scleropages formosus. The sequence continues at coordinate 16,323,659 of NC_041812.1, read as the reverse complement.
TGGAAGACTTTTACAAACAAAGAGATCCCTGCAGGGCTCCAGAAGAGAAACATGAACTAAGTTAGTTAGCTTTACTTTAGCAGTGAAGACACTGCAACCCTTGTTAGTTATCATGGCTGCATACAGCATGAAGGAGTAAATAGTGCTGTAAAGTGCTCTAACTAGGGGATGCCACAGTTCTCTGGCAAGTAGTCCAACTCCCCCTCACAACATGAGTGTTATCAGGACAACATATAACTTCCTACCTCAAATAAACCCTAATGAGCTTTGTTCACAAGCACTAATTAAAACCCACAAGGAACGGTGCAGGAATTTATCACTAACAACCACAAAATACAAACAATCATCCAAGGCTGAGCATAGACTTTTCTGTTGGACCTCAGCACTGATCTTCTGACATATATGTCTTCGGAGAGAGCAGTCATACCAGACATCTGAATTGGTGGTGAAAACGCCATCCTTGAGTGACTCAGGGGACATCCAGCGCACAGGAAGCAGGCCTTTACCCCCCTTTCGGTAGTAGTCTGTCTCATAGATGTCTCGGGTCATGCCGAAGTCTAGGTGAGGGGGATGATCAGTGAAAAATTTCAACTCACTTCATGCAGTTTGTCCCTTTTTAATATTAATTACTTTCATATGGCTAGAACTTATGAAAAGAACTAGGCCTGGTACAAAATCTGCATTTTCTAGGAATACAACATATGCATTCCATTCTGCCCGGTCTGTTGAAAATCCCCCTAAAACTGAAAAAAAAGACAGTGCAATGTCATAACAACCCTGGAACCTACTGAATAAAGTTTGCTCACTGAATTTAAGCAAAAAGCAAAAAGCACACATTTCCTAGTCACACCTTTGTGTGTTACAACTTCAGGGATAGAAGGGTCACTTTATCTAAGGTCATACTACTGTTTCTTCATCACAGCAGGTGTGTTTTGCACAACCTGACTTGGAAGAACTGCATCTTAATAAACACCTCCAATCTTAACAGTGAAGTCTTCTGCAACCATGCAGTTGCGAGCTGCCAGATCTCTGTGGACAAACTTGTTGGCATTGAGGTAGGCCATGCCATCAGCAATCTCTCCTGCCATCTGGATCATTTTCTTCAGTGGAGGCAGCGAGTGGCCAGAAGAGTTCTGTGGTACATCAGGCATTGGGGGGGGGCAAAAACTTCAGGAATGAGCTAGACATCCTATTTTCTCCCTTGTTTTCACCATTTTCCTAAATAACAACCACTCTACTGTTTGAATTACATGTACTTGTGGTAGAAAACAATATAAATAAAATTATTAACAGAATAAATAATTTGAAAGAGTGGGATGCTGGAACTACTGCACTAGTATACAGAAGAGAACATGAGGGAGCAGGTAAAGGTGATCACCTCTTTGGACCGGAGAGACCGCAGATAACTCTTCAGGTCCCCACGGGTCATCAACTCCATTATCACCAAAGTAGGTTGTCCCTGTGAAACCACGCCCAGTAGACGCACCTAGAGCAAACATGAGCACATGAGATCATAAAGGTCAAAAGAAGGTCAAACAAAGACCTATCATACTTTCTGCCAGATGAATGCCTAATTTGCTATTGTCATAGGATTAAAATGCATGTATGAAAGACTATCTGGAAAAATTTGTTATCCTAAGTGATCACAATGACACACTAGATTGTTGGTTTTGCAAGGTGTATATGAATCCAGGGCTCTCCTAGTAGACTCTCTTACCACATGATGGCAGTTGAACTCCTTCATGACCGAAGCCTCATTGAGGAACTCTATGCGTTCACGCATGCTGGCTGACTCATTGACAGTCTTGATGGCCACGCGGGTTTCAGGTTCATCCTTGATCACGCCCTTAGCGATACCCTCATACACCATGCCGAAGGAGCCCTGGCCCAGCTCCCGACACATGGAGATCTTCTCCCGAGGTACCTCCCACTCGTCCGGCACATACACTGTGGGATGGTGTGGGAGGGGATTTGGATTGCATCAGGTTTGCACTTCTGTGCACACACACATCCACACATGGCATAGCCCTTCCCACACACACTCAAACCTACACACTGCCTAACTTTTTCTCTGTGTGCAATAATCTATTTAACAAACCCATCACATTACATAAATGCCAAAGCATACAGAATTGACACATACTTCTTCTGACAGTGGACAACACTCTACACTTTTTCACTTAAATTTTGGTGCCTCAAAGCTACTCAAACTCACACAGAACATGAACAGCCAGTCATGAACAGTTGGTGTGGAGTGCATCTGGCACTTACTCTCAGCGGCGCTGAAATATTCTGGGTTGACAGAAGCATACAGAACACCGTTCCCAAGACGGTCACTGTTTCTATGGACACAAACGCAGAACTGTGTTTTAACTGCACAAGGATCAAGATCACAGAACTACTGCATTGATCTCTTGGTTGAACAGACAAAATGAACCATAACCAGCATAAAACCAAAAGAAAAACATTTCAAATGATACATTTCTGATATTTGTATTCCATCCATCTATACATCTACACATTTTCAGAAACTATGCGCGCAGTTCTGGGTCATGGTTGTCTGGAGCCTATTCTGTTTATGCTCCAGATCAGGCACCCATCCATCGCAGGGCAATTACACAGTGTCCTTCACTCACAAACAAACACTATGTGCAGTTTAGAGTCATCAATTCACCTGAAACAGATGGTTGGTCTGAGGAAACCAGAGCAGTCAAAAGAAACACATGGGAACAACATGCAAACTTCACTAAGACTGAAAAGGATTTGAACTGACATTCCAGGAATTGTGAAGTACATGTAAAACCATATCGCCCAGATATACAGTATTTTATACTCATTTATATAAAGAATACGTGACATTACCAGAAATTCTTATGCAAACAATTACTGCAGAAGTGTCTGTGGGAATTATATTGTGCCATAACATAATCACAACTCCCTCATTACACGACTTCTGGTTTTAGAAAGTCACTGGGGATGATGGAAGCAGACCAGTGAGGCTCACCTCTTCTTGTTCACGACTACAAGTGCAGTCACCAAACTGGCGATGATAAGCAGCACGATGATGGGAATGACTATCATTAGATACAAGATGTTCTCATACTCTGTGATGGGGAAAAAAGCAACACACACACACACACACACACACACACACACACACACACACACACACAGGTGAACAAAGCACCACATCAAACCCTACCCGAAGCTGAGAGAGAGCTTCAGAAGGAAGTATTCTTATTTTTATTATTATTTTTTATAGAGCGCTCTTCTCACGCAGTGACACAGTACTCTTTTTAAGAGTAGAAGTACTCTTTTTATAAGCTGATTCTGAAGCATTTTAACAGATGAATCCCTACCAGCACAGAGATCACAGTTAAACTAATGGTAAGGTGACCTATAATTACGATGTAGGCTGTGGAAGGACCTTTGTACTGTACCTGTAAGCTACAGATTCAACTTATACTACTACTTCAATTGTTTATATGGATCAAAAGTAAGATGACAGTGATGGTGTGCAGCCCTTACGTTTTGGCTGTGACACGTAAAAGAAGACTGGTTCTGTCCAGGAGCCGTTCCCGGCCAGTGATGTTGCGCGCACCCGGGCGGAGTAGTTTCCTGGCCCTAGGTTGTTGAGCCACGCCCCCCGGTGGTCCCTATAGTGTTGGCGCGAGACGCACTCGTGCTTCTCCAACTGTAAGTCAAGAGCACAAGGGTCCACGTACATGTCAAACCTCAGTGATTACGGGCCACCCCATGGTTCTTACAAAAGCGGCCCCAACCACTCACCTCCACCCCCATGCGGAACTTAATCTCATACACTAGGATTAGGCCATTGGGGGTAGCTGGCTCTGGCCACTTCAGGAAGACGCTGTCCCCCCTGCTATCACCAACTTCCCATGTTACGGGGCCAGAGATGTCATCCGCTTTGTCTAATTAAAAAAAAAAAGAAAAAAAAAAAGTCAGATCTCGATGCACTGGACTCCAACTCAGTGCTATAGCCATATGAATAGAAGCGTTGCTTACATTTACTTAAAATGGCAACAAATTCAAAATAAATTCCATCAAGCCCAGTAAGAAAAGCAACATTTAGAGTACATCCTGTATGTCCTTATATCATCTTTTTAGGGCAGGATAGCCATCCCTGACCCTTAACCCCATGCCCTGTTGTGGGTGCCTACTCACCTGCTGGCTTGGTTCTTGAAAAGACAAAAGCAGCAGCGCTACAATGCTTGACCTCGTGGTTACAGGCATGAACATCAATGCGGTAGACGGTGAAGGACCGCAGGCCGGATATCTCAGCCCACTCCTTGCCACTCACAATGGCTTCATGGAATGGATACTCGTGCTCCACTGGCTCTGTGTCTGTGCCATTCCCCATGGGTATGGTACCATTGCCACCCAGACTCCGTGGTGTCGTAGAGTTTGCTATGCCGAAAACGTCCCTGCGTCGTCGGTCCGGTGGCCTTGGAGTGAGAGGCAGGTGGGTAGACTTACAGCAGGAGGTGAAAAGTAGGATCAGGACACGACTGCATGATGACAGAAACCTTTGCTCTATTCTGTTTTGTTTCCTACCACATCTTTTCTATCTGGGGACTCAAAGGTTGTGCGATGTCTTTTCTAAGCTGTGTGTGTATCCACATCAGTGACCACAGTAAAAGAGGGGTACAAAGTTTCAGCCTGGTGACATACTACACTCTAGATCAAATAATTAAAAGGACAAAACAGACACGCAAGAGAGCCCCTAAAAAGTAAGACGCACACGACGGACATTAGAGACACACAGAGACCAGCATATGACCTTCCTTCATCATGCTCTTCTCCTCACACCACACTACAGAACAATGCAGGGCTTAAGACACTCTATAGGAGCTTCCCAGAGCAAAAGCACGCAGCTCAGGCTCACTGATCCATGTTAGGACTCCTTCCCCAAACAGACAAATCTTGAACAGTGTTTTCCTGGAAGCCTGACCTCAGAAGGAAAAATATATCGAGTTCATCAAACAGAGATACAGTCAACTTTGTTTTGCTGGGCCTCTAGCTTTTTATCACCAGCACAGTCACATCAGGAGTTGTATTTGTCAGTAGCAAAGACAGGGGCTGGAATGGGTAGACAACTATGACTCCTCCAAAAGTACCAGCTTCTCCATTTACCACACCAGCTTCCACTGCAGAAAACCAGAAACCAGTCCACTGCACACAACCAGCTCAGGTTTCAATGCCTGTAATGTGAGTGTGGTGAGCAGTATTGATTTACTGTCAAATGCCAGACAATGTAGGGTGGTAAACGAATAGGCTGTGGTCACAACAGGATTTTCCACACAAAACAACAACTGATAAGAATGTGTCTTCAACCAAAAGGAAAGAGTGAACACATAAGCATATGGCAATGGGAAATGAGATAAAGGAAGACAAATCTCAAAGCTGTTCTGTTCACTGCACAGCAAATACTGAACAGAGGGAACAGCAAAGATGGTAAGTTTTGGTCTTCTTTGCCCTGGGTGCAAATGAAAATGCATGAGACATAGAAGCTCCAGCACTCAAAGTAGACGGCTTGGGAAGAGAAGGCTGCCAACAGACACAAAACACAGAGAAACAACAATGCCAGCTCACCAAACAGAATCGGATGATTCCACAACACAACGAGCACCCACCCAGGTGGGGCCTTACCTAAAGTCACCTTTAAGAGATGTGTAATAACACGTCCACTCTGCATCTTTGAAAAACCCAACAATGAGCCCACTTCACATAGGGCTTGGATTTCATGAAAGAGCAGAGTAAATGAGGACTGAGTAAGGAAGAAGGTGTGTGTTAAGAAATAACAGCGAAGAGCAACACTCCTTATACGGGACCCAGCACGTTCACAGCACAATACGACAGCAAGAACACCTCTCACAGCAACGCAATTGCTGAACATAAACTGATAAGCCATGGATTCCAGTGAAACTGAAAATGCAGTAATTTGTTGACTGGGTCTCCTTTAGCAAAAATATTGGTCACATCAAACATATTGTACAGATGTTCTATGGCTCTTCACCTCATCAAAATCAAATCAAACACTGACACCAGGTAGACGGTAACTGTTGCTGGTAGGAGTTATTAAGAAGAGAGCATGGGACCCCCCCCCCAGGGGCTGGGGAAAAAAAAGAAGAGACTTGTGAAGCAGAACAAAATCACTCTTCAGACCCTAGCAGGTATCTGGTACAAATATGAACATCAACATTGCCTGCTTGGTTATGATCAGAGCTGGACTCTTGCGCTCTCACTGAATCAATTTAGGCAGTGAAAAATGGCATGTTTAAAAACTGGATTCTAACAGTTCCAGCAGTGAAGGCACAAGTCCAGTCAGAAATGTGACAGTGCAGCCACAGCCTAAATGCATTTTTCAGGGTAGCATGGGAGGTTTCATTGCTCCACAGCAAGAGAGCGCTGTAGGCGCCTGAGTCCACCAGACAGGGCCTCTCTAAGCCAAACATGTCCTCAGATGACCCAGACAGGCCTGGAGTCCCCCGCCTGTCCCTAACCCCTCCCTCTTGCTCAGCAAGGGTCCTCCCTATTCACCCTTCACTAACCCTTGCTCAGGATCACCTTCCGCTCAGACATGCATTGCCACATGGACACAGCTGCCTGCTGTTTTCTAGGAGAGAGCCAAACTGCAGAAAAGGGTGGGACAGCATGCAAGGATGAGGAGACCAGCATGCCTGTGCCAGGGATGCTGAACGCAAAGGGGACACCTGGTGGATTCCAGGGTTTAAACGTGTGTATCAGTGGAGTGCATCAAGGCTGACTCACTGGGTAAGAATGGGGGCTTGTAGGCCTCAAGGAATCTTCCTTTTCATTCCATTAGTATTCCATCTACCTCCGCTGTATGTTTCCTGGCAGCCAGCTGTTCCAAACAACAGTACCATAAAAACACTGTCGGGGGAGGGAAATGGAAAGCATTTCCTTTTTATCTAGTTTATCCTACCTTCTCTCCCCTCCTTAAAATCGTGAATTGCTTTTCAGGAACTCATAGGGCCCATTTCCTATGAAGTCCAACTTCCCCATCCATGGCAGGACTCGCACCAAAGCCTCATTCCCTGCATTTCAACCCCTTTCAGAATGTGAGTTCTCTGACGTCCTGCTCACACACCGAGTCACCACCTGCTCTGTCGATTCCAACCAGTCTCCTCTCTTGCAGGCCATTTCCATACAGCACATTCATTTTATTACTTCCACCTTCAATCTAATCATCTGCCTTGGCCTAGTTATTTCCCATCTGCCTTTAAACCCAGCAACCTCTCACTTTCATAAACCCACACTCTTTCCAGAATTATAAGTCAGTCTCTTGTTTCCATTTTCTTTCCAAACTCTTAAACATGCAACTTGTAGCCATTTACATGTACTCCTTGCTCTGAATGATCTCCCTGATGGACAACTCTGGATTCAAGATGAGCCACTCTCCTCTTTGTAGTATCAGAAGCCTTCATGATAGTTACAGCTGCTTCTCGTTCCTTGTTCTCCTTAATTTCTCAACACAGTTCGATACTACCAGAACCCAGTAGCACAGCTTGGAAGCAAAGGAACAGCAGTTAAATGTTTTGAGCCTTACCTATCAGTTAGATCATTACCAGGTTTGCTTGGCATGGCTCCCAGTCTGCCTCTCGGTCTCTTTTAACTGGTGGTGCATAGGGCTCAGTGTTTGCTCCTCTTGGATCTGTCATAATCTCTCACAGATACTCCCATCAGTGCTACACCAATGATACTCAGTTCATCCAGTTTTTTGCCCCAACCACTACAAACACATCCTTTTGCACTGCAGCCTGCATGTCGAAAATGTTTGTTTGGATGACTGAGCACCATCTAAAGCTATCTTTCCAAGCCCAAGATCCTCCACCTTCTAGTAGGGCCAGCCACCTGCTGTAAGACTTTTTAATCAAACTGGACAATTTGCTCACTTCATCTGATTCTTTGGGTACAGGAAGAGTCTGGGAGTAATGAACTCAAGTTATAACCTGACCCTGCAGATATTTCCTGCATGAGATGTGCAGTATCAACACTGATATCGCAACACATTCAAGGCAAATTCTGGTCCAGGCCATCATATCATCTCACATGAGCTACTGCAACTTCCTCCCGTCTAGTCTTCCAGCCTATAACTACCAACAAGTCTCTCCAGCTGAATCAGAATGCCGTGGCATGAAGTTGTGTTTGACTCCATATGTATTGACAAACTGACTGTGCTTCCACAATCATGTGTCTATATCTAAAGCTCATTGCCCATTGTTAAATGCATTTTTGCTTGCTGTGAGTGATGCTCTAAACAACTAGGCAATGCCAAACCACAAAGAAATAAAGATGTCAAAATCGCTCAGAAAATTATGAGGTGTTTAATGATGTTTTCATTTAAAAAAGCCATTTAATACTTTGGCCCAGTGCCACAGAGTAAAAACAACTTTTCACACCATAAAACTGAATAAATGCACACCTAATTAGTTACTATTCACACTGTACTTTGAAATGGGTCAAGTTGCAGGACAGTTGACAGACCCAATCATCAGACACAAGCCACAAGAAGAAAAAGGCAAGAGCATTTTTAGCGGGAAAGGCAAAAAAAAAAAAAAAACCCTCACTTCATAGGCATGTTACTGAAAGCAACACAGTGGAAACACAGAGCTGAGAACTCTGGGGAAAATGCTGTAAAAAGACTGACCCACAAAGAGTTCATCACATCAAGAACAGTGTAAAATGACAGTCTCAGAAGGAGGCAGAGTCCTCCCAGGTCAGCTTGGACCACATCCAGGCTCCAAACCACATTGCCTTGACCACGGTCTGCAGTCTGCTCCAGGACCTGTGACCTTGCTTCACCCTGTTAGATGTCTGTGTGTGTGTGTATGTGTTTTTTTCCTAAGGATACTGGCCCCTGAAAACTTATCCATGAAGTTAAATGTACTTTTTTTTTTTTAAAAGTTCAGGAAAAGTACCAAAACTTTTTGCTTTTAACCAGTTTCAAATTTTTCTGGAGCGGAGGGAGTACTAATGATTTCTTTCATTAATGTAAGAATCAATGTGAAATCCCCACAAAGACAGGTAAACAAATTTGTTCAACAGTGCCTACATGTCTATGTGTAGAAGAGCTCTCAGAAGCAGGAAGTCTTGACAGCAGTTAGCAATTTAAGAAAAAACAGGCTATCCATGACTGTTCTGTAACAAGGCAACTGGAGTCTGCATGACTCCCTCAGGTTTGGAAGTGCTGCACTCTGAGGAACGGCACCCCAAAGGCCACTTGTACTCCTCTACCTTCAGCCCTCCAAGGCCTGGCTGCTGTAGTTTGTATTGTCACATATTTGTATGTACTTACTGTACCTGTGTTCTATTCACTCAAGTCCCTTTGGCCAACAACAGCTGCTAAATAAACACATGTGAATGTAACCACAGAAAGGAAGTCTACAGGTAGTGGAAGCTCAAAAGGCCTGGCTGTCCACATTCAAATACCAGAAGTTCTTGACCACAGCAAATGTAGATGTCCATAAAGTATGTGCACCTCCACTTTGATGTTGTTGCTGATGTCATATCACCATGTATTTTCCTTTCTGGTTTTGGCATTTGGCCACACTCAGGTGTGTCACAAACCTACCTGGGGGTGAAGATGGAGTTGTGCAGGAAGTTCTCAAAGACCTTGCGGTACGAGGCATCCTCTGCCTCAGCCTTCAGATCATCCACTGTCTTGGGGCACGAGCAGCAGGGGCCCTTGTCCCCACCCCTTGCATCAGATTTGGTGGCCTTCGTGTCGTTCTCCATATCAACCACGCCTGTAGCCGATATCCTGATGGGCATCTTCAGCTCTAAAAATCACATGGGATGAAACAAAAAGCTCCCCTTTGGCAGAGTCCATCTTCCTTTGCACTCCTTCACTTTCTCCCAAGCTCAAAGGACTGTGGAAAGTTGGTCAGTTTGCTGGTTTTTGTTCCAGTTAATTTAGCTGCCTTAATTAGTCCAATAAGTCCATTATCTTTCTACCTACACATTCTTTCACAACCACCTCTCTACATTTAAAAAAAATTCCCTGTGTAGTACTGGAAGTTTTTATTTACCTTCTAATTTCTGAAAACAACTGACATATTGTGGGTGTTGCTGCACTAACACTATAATGACAGCACTTACATCTACATTTATTCATTTAGCTGACACTTTTCTCAAAAGCAACTCAAAATGTTAAGTTACTTACAAATTATTTACATTTACACAGCAGGGTAATTCTACTGGAGCAATTCAGGGTAAGTACCTTGCTTAAGGGTACTACAGCTGGAGGTGGGAATTGAACCTGCGACCTTTGGGTCCAAAAGCAGCAACTCTAACCACTATGCTACCAGCTGACCACTTTAAGCACAAGCCTCCATTCACACAGCCTCTTCATGGAGTCTGACTGCTCTATCTTTGCTTATTTTCCAATTCATCATTTTCTTGCACAGCTCAGGAGGCCATGGGGGGCTCACCATTGGAGCAGTAGTTGTGCATGTAGAGCTCCTTGTCCTCTGGCTGTCGCTGCCATCGAAGCAAGTAGTACGTCATGTTCCCGTTAGGAGAGTTGGGAGGTGACCACTTCACCAGCAGCTTTGAAGAAGAGTTGGAGTAGGAACGCATGTCCAGGGGCATTGATGGCTCTGCAAGAAGAATAGCACAGAAACTGTGCTTCTCTATCACAGTTTAATTTCTAAGAGTCTACCGTCACCTCCTGAAGCTGCAACTCAGCCTAAAACAAAAGGCGTCCAGCCTGGTATACAAGCTCTGTATGTACTGTATGTAATGGATTACTGTACTCTTTACAGTAATTTAAGTCATAACAAGTCCAAGAACGGTTTCACCAGACTAGCATATTCTGAACTTCTTTAATAACCTCTGCTTTTCAGAATATAAACTTAGAACTTTGACTGCATATTATAATGAATACACTAATCAATTAGATTAGTGTAAATATAAAGTATAAATATACAGTTAAAAAGGCCACAAACTTTTGGTCTGAAACCAAATTTGCATCTGTAAGCATGGGTAAAGTCAGGAGAGGTCTTAAGTGAGCATAAACAAAGAGTGGCGATTAACGGTCAGAAGGTGTGCTGCTTGAACTGACTTTAGTGGGCGTTTGTGTAGAAGAAACTGTTCTGAGATAACATTTATTGTCAATGAGTTGGATGTTAACTGGAAGCTGCAATGAATCTGACCTACCTGAGGGGCTGGTACGAATATAGACCACTTTGCTCTTGGCTCCCAAGATGTGCCTGTCATCAACAACCAATGTGACAGCCTTCACAAAGATGGCATACTGAGTCCATGGTTTTAGCGATGAAAGCATGGCACCCGGATTAGAGTCCTTGTTAGCTGGCAGCTCGACATCAACCATGTTCCAGCTGTTGGACCCGCAGCCATCCTGTCCGTCAAACTCTGTGATGTTCTGAAAAGGACTGCAAATCCACACCAACAGCAGGTCAAAAGAAGTCTAGAGCCCTCTCAAAGGTTGTACTGGGGGGAACTGAGGAGCTACTAGAACACATGGTGATTGAGATGTCCACCAATGTATTGATATTTCTGACATGACAAGGTTTACATCTAGGGTGTCTCACAATGGAGCAGCACATTACAGTTTACCTGCACACCTAACAAAGCAGATGTGCTACCCATGCTATAGAACCAGCTGACCTAAGTTAGTTTCCAGCTCATAGCAGAACTGTATTTTGTGGTTTAAACATTATTCAGCTTTTGTTTAATAACATGAAGTGGATAAGAAGATGTGCAATGGCACTCAGATGCATTTAAAAAATTACTGTCACTGTGTGTCTCTCTGAGAACATCTGCTAAATGAACAATATAATAAACTCAATGGAAATATGACTTTTTTTTTTATCCCATTAAACTAAACAGGAGAACCACAACTCACCCGTGGATACCTTAATCTGAGAGTCTCCAAGTGTCCTCATTAAGATATACATACTGCCACTGTATTTTCTTGATTATTTAATAATGTGTACTTTAATTATGACCACTTCACTTATGACCATCCTTTTAGGTCCTGTGTTTATTAAACGATGGACAAAGGGCACTCACGCTTCCTTGTAGTACAAGATAAAGCTTATAAGGTCGCGATAGTCTGGAGGTCGGTAGCGCTCCCAAGTCAGCTTGATGCGGGTGCTTGTGGTGCTGTTGGACATGAACTTCAGGATGTGACTCTCACCTGCACACAACAGACAGGTGAGGCAGCACTTAATGATTTCTATCATTTCAATATACTATGATAATGACTGACAGATTCAAGTGGGCATTTGGTGTTTTACATGCGGCCCAAGTAGTTTTGGTGACATTTCAGATAGAAAAAGAAAGAAAACTAAAGACTTTATGAAAGAGACTTACAGCACTTTGCAGGTAGTGTCTTATTCCTGAAAAAATGACCTCATCCTCATAATCATTTTACAATTCCCTTGCCAGTGACCTGAGGCAGTGTTTGTGAACAAAGCCAAACCAACATCCAATAACTCAGAAGAATGTCAAATAAACCAGTGCATTTATCACTTTATGAATTCCACTCCTCAACCATCTACCATCCGTCTCTGCTGTAAAGCTCAGTTTATGCCTAAAAGGCAGAACTAAAGGCTTTACATAACAAGAAAGGGTCATTTTCTTTTATATTTTCAGAAGTTCTGACTGCACTGCAATATGAAATGAAGTGTGTTCATATTACCGACCAACTCACATATCTTCTCAACTTCTTGAATCATTTGCACATCTTTGGGGAATCAGGGGTTCTGAATTCCTATATATTTCATTGGTTAATGCCCTGATGGAATAAATCCTGCAGCTTTGCTAATGTCCAGACACAAGGATCCTTGGTAATTGTTCTCCAAGACAAGACAAATACACAGAAGAAGTGACTGTCCCCCACATTTTAACCTCATTTAGTTGTAGTAGTGAGATTCATCTACACAAAAATACACTGAAGCCATGTCAAAGCTAAAAAAGGAACTGACAAGAACAAGCAGAGGTTCAGTAGTGTGAGCGCACATGTAGTCTCCACTTACAGCTGGCTCTGTCACCATTGTTGCGGAAGTCACCCTCTTCAAACTTCTCCTGGATTCCAGTCTTCTCCCACATCTTGCGGATTTCCGACATGCACAACTTTGGGTTGAAGCGGAAGAAGAGTTTTCCTGCCTTGATAGTCAGATTGTGCTGGCTCCAATCCCATAAGTACTGAAGGTTCTGATTATCCAGTGCAGAAAAGGAGTACATTCTGGAAGGGCCAGAAATAAAAACACTGACAAATTCAAATGCCTCCACATTGAAGATTCACATCCACCCTTTCCCACTTGGAACTGTTGCTTGAGAAAAACACCCAAAAGCAAAAAAAAAAAAAAAAAAAACAGGATTTCCCACCATCCTCTATAATCTATTCCCATGCCTAGCAAAGTGGGAGATGGGGCACTGGGGAGGGGTCAGCAACCAGTGACAGCAGGAACAGGAGCTAACCGATGTACTGTCGCCATGACATCTATTCATCGCTCTTTACCAACTAAACCATGTCCTGCAGCCAGAGAATTCACATACTGCCAATTATGTCACTGTCACAAAAACAACAGTGTTAATGAAAGAGCAGGGAATGCAGTGGACAACACCATGAATACACAGCCGGAAGAGTGCTGTGTCAGATCACTGGACAGAGAGTACATGACCAATACAACGGATTTATTGAAAGAAGGAATCTCATTAGTAATACCAGTCAACCACTTTTGAGTTCTTTAAATGTTAAGTGAAGAGTGATACAGAAAATCACCACAATGGACACACTACAAATTCATGCAGCACAGTGCTCCAAACCATCAAGTGGAGGGGGGGGGCAGGTAGCATGCCATGTCGCAAGTCTGGAAAGAAGGCAGCTATACAGGCACTACCCTGTTCAGTGGGAACGGAACCACAGAAAGGCACTGAAAGTGGAACTTGGACCCTACCCTTCACTGAGCTCCTCCCCGTTGATGTAGCGCAGGCTCTTCAGGAAGGACAGCGAGCCAAGTGTATGTGAATGCCGGATCCGCACGTACCCCGTCACCATCTGGATCAGTCCCATGAAGCTCTCCAGCTCTGATGCTATGTTATCTGACAGCAGTAAGGCATTTAAATCAAAAAGTTAAACTTGACACGTGACCTAAAGGTTGCACTTTCATGTCCCAGAGTCAGCCCTGCAGCAGTACCCATTAGAAAGGTATGTACAGTATTTATGAAATTTACACTTGTGAATAGATGACATTTTAAGCTGTTTGGAAAATGAGTGCTTCAATCAGTTGAGCAATAATAATAATGTATGCATTAGATAAAACAGTCTTCTAAGCAGCTAGCTGTACTGATTGACTGAATAAAAAGAAGCACAAGCCAGTATAAACTACATACAGGCCACGGTAATACTACATTTACATTTATTCATTTAGCAGATGCTTTTCTCCAAAGCGACATACATCTCAGCGAACTACATGATCGAACAGCGTACTACAACATGATCTCACATATTCCACGTGTTCTAGACAAATGCTTGGGCATATATTGTGCACGTCTGTGTGTGTGTATATGTGATACGCCAACACTCACTGCCTCTGCGAATGTTTATGTGCAGGTTGCCCTTGATGACTGTGCAGCCCTTGAGCGACTGCGCAGCGTCCACAGAGTCGATCACTTTCTCCTCGCAAATCTTGTCACAGGGTCCATGGCAGGCACTGCAGAACATGCTGCAGTAGATGCAGATAGCAAAAAACAGTCAAATGCAGAACAGGCTCTACCCAAAGCCTCTTGCACCAGCAAGACCAACTTTCCTTACATCCTTTGAGAGCTCATCAAGATCATTGCTTTCCTCAGAAAATGTCTGTGTTGTGGTTGGTTTCATAATAAAAACTACTAGAGAAACAAAATAAAATTACACTGACCTAAAGCACAGGTGGACAGCACTAATATACTCCTGAGCAGTAAAAAGATTTTTAAAAGGTTATTTTAGTATTACAAAAACTTTTTAAAAAAACAGGATGATAAATTTCCTTGGTCATCATGTGCAGCTATTATATAATTGTTAAATGTATCTATCACATCCTAGTCAAGGCAACATTACAGTGAAAACCTTATAAATTATAAATAACTACATGAGGCACTTGAGCACACAGCATTGTTTGCACAAGGCTTTTGGACTTTATTCCCATCTCTGTAGAGGAACGTAAATTCACAGTTTGCTAAAAGCAAAATCATCTCTGTGAGAACTCTAGGTCAGCCCAGAGCATCTACAGATTTGTTGCCTGCAATAAAAAGGAGGCATTTATTCATTAAAAAGCTTGTGTTCTTTTGGCCTGCGTACGGACTCTTGAAAAACGCGACCCTTAAAGTATTGAGATCCTTATGCAAAGGTTTTAATTAAGAAATCATTTACTTTGAGTAGAAAATGTGAAAAAGTTATTGTGACAAAAAAGGTCTTCCTTTCATGAAGATGCTGCAGATAGTGGAAGTGTGTGGGAGGGGGGCTCTGCTGACCTCTGGCTCTCATTGCGAGTGAAGCCCGTAGGGCACTCAGGCACACATTCTCCATCATGGATGACGAAGGCATCAAAGTCATTGGGAAGGTGCACACGGGCACACAGGTCCATGGTGATGCAGCGCCAGCCTTCGAACTTGTAGGTGCCCGGGGGGCAGTCGGGCACACAGCGGCCTTCGTGGTGGTAGCGCAGGCAGGCCGCGCAGGTCGTGTCACTGTCAGGTGCCGTGCAGCTGCCCAGGCACTCAGGGTGGCAGCATTCGCCTGCGTCTGTGCACGCCCGCCGCTCGCACTTCTCCGGGCACACTGTAAGAGGACAAGACGGAACAGGAAAAAGCCATGAGGTGGTGGGTTTAAACAGAATGGTGCCTTCTATTGGTGAACTAAATCACAGGGCCACACAAATGCATGCACAGTCCACAAACAGTAATAATTACATTTGCAAGAAGCAGCACTAATTTTTCCAGCAGGGGTGGCTACAATATTACCCCTGGGCAGCAAGTAGCGTAATCATTAGAGCGTCTGCCTTTAGACCCAAAGGTCACAGGTTCGAATCCTACCTCAAGCTGTAGTAAACTTGAGCAAGGCATTTACTCTGAATTGCTCTAGTAAAAAACTACACAGCTGTGTAAATCGGTAAATATTGTAGATAGCTAAACACTGTAAGTGGCTTTCGAGAAAAGCATCAGCTAAATACGTAAATTAAAACTGTTCTGCTGTTTCAATAGATTTCGAAATATTTAGTAACGTAAGCCATTATTTCATCAATTCAAACAGCATAAACAACAAAGGTTGTACTGGAGGATATTTGGTTTTGTCTGCGGCAGTAAGTAAAATAATTAATTGTCAGTGACAGCAGCCTAATCTGAGCAAAGGGCTGAACCACAACACTTTGGGTAAGAATATCTAATGAATACAAAGGTAAATGTGAAACTGTGCAGTTCACTTATGTTAAAATCACTAATTTAAGATTTTTTTTTTTTTTTTTTAAGTTAAGAAAGAAAAAAGCTTTTTTTTTTTTTTTTTTTTATTATTGTATTTTGTGTTGCAAGCCTGGTGGCTACCAGTTTCTCAGCATGACTGAACAATGATCCAGATCCCACTTGTGATTAAGCTCCTATATTTGAAATATCTGGCAGCTCTCGGTTACCAGTGGTCAGGGATGCAAACACAGCGGCCATCGCTGAGCCAGGGGCCCCACACGGAGCAAACGTGGGGGAAAAGAAACAAGTCAAGCATCCGACCAGTAAATGTAGAGAAAGGGAGGGGAGACCGCCAGCAGGAATGCCAAAGTTGGCAATGACATTTCTCAGCTCTGTTCAAGTCATGCGGAGCTGGGAGTGGATCTAGCCAGCTCCCACACGTCAAGCCCACCATCGGTTGAAGTCAGAGGGGAAGAAGCAGGAAAGTGACCGCCAAAGGGAAGACTAATAGGTCTAAGAACAAGGCTTTTGGTGTTGATCACATACGCAACAGTAATACACAACACTTATCAGGCAGCTGAGCCTACGCCGTGAAACACCTGGTATCAATAAAAACTGAATTCTGACCGCTTACTGAGAGAGAAGGACTTCCACAAGACAACGATCTGCCAGCTCCAAACATAAGGCAGGTAAGAGGGGTATAGGGCATCTTTATCCATCTTCATAAGTGAACTGGAGGACTTGCATAAACCAGCATATATGCTTTCATAAATCTGGGCCTCTCATTACTTACATTTCCTCTCTGTGTCTTCCATCTTTAGAGCACCAGCATTTTGCTCAGGATTTCATATCCCAGGCACCATGCAGGCAGGTCAAAGTCCTGTCTGAACAACGCCTCCCAGTTTCACCCATCACTTACTACATAAAGCTGTAGGACTGCTCAAACGCACTAACCACAATTTATGGTGGAGCAGGTCACTACATACACCTTTGCATGAAAAATGCCTGAGTGAGTATGATGTCCAAAAGGCCTTTTCCACAGAGCATGGCCTTGTGATTGGCAGATATGGGGTATGAAGGAGGGACTAAACCACTCCGGGAATGAATACTTAATGATGCCTTACCAACCGCTGCTCAAAGTATCACCCATAACACCAGAAATTACCCTGACCAGGAGCACAAGTCCTAAACCAAGGAGGCTACTTCAAATTACAGATTTGAAAAAAGCAAAACAACATCGCTGCCAGGTACTAATAAGTTAACGAATGTCTGACTGGGAAACATATTAACCATCACTTCTTTGAATATAAAGAGAAAGAACAGAGCTTCTTGGAAGGATGAATGAGTACGCATCTCCTTAAGGCCACATGCAGCCCAGACCTCTGCAGCCCACACTACTGACCTCAATATCTAAAACAGCCACAAATGCTGGTGCAGCAGAACAAACGGGTAGTGAGAGTCATCAACACGGCAACGGTGACATGCCAGGAGTGTGAAGCAGGAAACCATTTGTACTCCTGGACTATCACCGAAAGAGGGCACTCCAGGCATGACCACACTTCTCGTAGCTGCTCAGTGTCGGCACAAATTCCTCAACGGTGAGAAACTAAACATGTCCATCCCTGCATCCGCCAACATAACGCTGGCCTGGTGGATCAGTATAAAAGCCCTGCCCACAAACATCCCCCCACCCCAACCTGCATCCCTGTTGGCCCCCTATCCAAACAAGCATGGTGATGGGGACACGATTTTTATTAATAGCTGCTGCAAGAGCAACCCTGTTTCCAAATGTCGGCATGTGTTTGCAGTCACGGTGGGCACTGGGGGGAAAACCTGTGAGCAAAGAGGCTACTTTTAGGAAACCATCTCTAAGTCGGTTTTACTAGACACATGGTTCTGTAATTAAGCACAGACCCATTTTCTTTAAATCGGATCTCCTTTTCACAGCCACGAATTGACTGGGCAAAGTCATGCGAGGAGAAAATGTAAAACAGCAAAACGAAGCTGTTCAGAAATAATTAACTAAAGAATTGCACACTTTGGGTTCCACTTTAGAAGCTGCATCAACGTTTTTGCACATCATCAAAAAAAGCTCTAGCAGAGCAGTCTGAAATAGAGTATTCAGCCAGCAGTCAAACTTGGAGATATGAAACCTTCCTTTTATGAAACCTTCACTACACAGACACAGTCTTTTTAAACCTGTACCAATGATGGCTAACGCACTCGTCTGACCCTAACAGTGTTGATGTGGGCGAGCATTTCTGCTCGACTTCTGTACTCCTTCTCTTTACCAGAAAGAAGAAAGGCCAGAGCACTCTCCATCGGCCAGAATTATTATTGAGCCACATTTACACAGTTACGCAACCTTATGGAAAATGGTTAAAACCTGATTCGACCAGCTGGTTCTGCAGCTCGACTGACTGACGATGCACTGCTTCGCTCCAGGGTAGGAGCGCTCTCCTCCCAGAGCAAAAACATGCAGGTCAGTGGGGACACGGGCTTGGCTGCGTATATACCGCTCCTGTAGCGTGCGAGTCGCTGTGGCGTAAAATATGACGACAACAGCTTCCTCAAAACGGTACAGCAAACTGGGAAGCAGAAAGGCTAAATTTACACTTTTCATTCGGGCCAGATCATGTTGTCCCAGAACAGAAGAGACTTTTCTGCGTAGCAAAATAAATAAGTGAAAACACAACACAACGTTGCCTGCGTCCATCAAGCCTTCACGAGTTCTTATCTGCAGTGATATTGCAGTTTTTCACTGCCTGGCACCCCTTCTCACAACATAATTAAAATGTCAGACCTGTGTAGAGATTTTTGGCACGGACGGTTTTTTTTTTTTTTTGATTTGACTGTGTGCGCTCTCAGCCGGTATACTATGTGAAAAATCCCTAGAATGTTCTTGTATAATCAGAGAGCAGAATGTTAATCCTCTTTGTTCTCTGCACCAATAACAATCACACACTTTAAGAGTCTTACTAAAAGTCCTGGCAGTACACACAGCCAGAGCAACGAAAAGTAAGAGGGACACACAACTGACCCCGTTCTTTAGCCCCCTACCATTTGTAGCTCATGAAATCTCTGAATTTAACAATTTAATCAAAGCAGTCAAATGCACCGATGTCATGCATTCTCATCCTTTCAGTCTACGTGTGGAGTTCCAGCTCCCTGGAGCTTTGCTTTTAGGGTATCTTTCTCAGAGCAAAAGCTGAGCTGCAAAGGCAGCTGCAATTCAGGATGCTGAAATATACACCAAACAGGATGCGGGGAAAGAAAATATTTTCAACCTCTAGGTTATTTCAGGTCATGCTGGCAAAAAACAGGTAAACAAGTGCTCAAGACACTGGTCAAGCAGCAATGACATCCCTCACACGGTCCCAAGAGCTCGCTGCCCAGACTCGCGGCGGGGCACGGCCAAACGGGGGGCCGACGCGCAGGACTCGGCCTCCGCACACCACGCCACCTCAAGCTGTGTGTGTGATGTTGAGCCGGACTCGTGCGAAAGCCCCCGCCCCGCAGCGCAGTTTCCCAAAACAACAGTAAGACAGGGCATTCTGAGATTATTATGTTCTTTCAGAATTCGTGCCAGTGTGCAATGTGGTCACTGAGGTGCATGCGCGCTCGCGTGTTTACGGCGAGGGAACGGCGTCGGTGCACGCGCAGCCATCGCAGCCCTGAGAACATGGGGAGAAGGGCTCTGCAGCACAAGGGCAATTAACAGTCACATGTACCCGGCCTCCCCCACTTTAACGTGGCCCAAAGGGCGATGCAAACCCAACACGACGTCACCGCTGTCTTCTCTAACGAGATGAGATTTAAATCACCTTCGAAAAAGATTTAAGAGCAAAACGGAAGAATCGGAAGTTAAGAGTTTTTCCTTTCGCAGTGTTGACAGGCAACACCCTAAAGAGCATTGAAGAGGACCAGTGAGCAGCAGCCATCTTGCTTTGCAGCCTCTCTTTTAGTGTTTTCCCTGAAACCTCTCTTGTTTCTGGAGCAATGAATTCTCTTCCACCTTCCTTATTTCAATTAGATCGCATTTATTTTAGGTATAGATTCCTTTCAGATTTATTCAGCTCCAACAATTTTACCTGCCCGCACATTGCTCAACTTCATTTGGACAGTTTTCAGCACTGGACATCATACACAATTTCAGGCACATTTTCAGGTTAACAGAGTTCAAAACGTGTTCGTTTGCAGAAAACGCGGTGAATCTCCCAGACGACAATGGATATTTCAGTTTTTACATATTATTGCAAAAGAGGCACTGCAGGAATGATGATTCGTTTCGTTCAGACATCCGCAAAAACCGTTATAACGTGATCGCTGGATGACAGTCTGCTCTTCCGTTTTGATTTTTGGAGACGGCGCACACGCACAAACAGAATAAGCAGAACCCTGCAATGGAACTCCCTTCCAACACAACGACAATCCTCTCCACACCTTCCACACCGCCGCCTAACGTGTATGTGTGTGTGGAGAGGGTGGCTCTGCAGTCAGTCGGAATAAGAGCGCTTTGTGGGGTGTGTGTTTGTGTGTGTGAGAGAGAGAGAGAGAGAGGTGGGGGGCATTCGGGTCAAAACACCAGGTGGGGCAGCACCAGCCAGGAACACCCCTGCACGCACGCACGCACCGAGCCCCGCAGGAGCCTGTCTGGCCCCTTTAAACGCCACTCTCCCGCCCTTCTGCGGCGTGTTTACCGCAGTCGCCCGTCTCCTCCAGCGTTCCCACAGGCGGCTCGTGCCAGTTCGCGTTACCGCGACGTGCGTTACCCAACCGTCCGTCAAAAGCGCCTATGAACACAAAATGGCAGATCTGGGACTAGTGTGTGAGCGCAGCACTGCCATGCGCACAGTGGATGCTGGACTGAAATACACCGTTTTAATAGATCCACCTAACGCAGATATTTCTCGCATTCGCCCCGAAAGGGTTTAGGTGAAGGTTGTATACCAAGTACCTTTAAATCATCAGCCTTTAACCGAGACATATGCTAAACCATAATTTCGTATTAAACCATAAGCCTACTGAGCAGTGCGCGCCGAAGGAGCGGACCGTCCACTCACATATATGAAGAGTAGTAAAGTGGGTGGAATCTTCTACGAACCAATGACGGGCGAGGAGGGGCGGGACGTCGTGATTGACGTACTACGAAGTGTGGAGTAGAAACGTGGTAAACAAGCCGCCTTCCCCGGTGTGGAGTGGGCAAGGCAGGCGGGCGAGCCGTAACCACGGCGATTCCACCCTAAAACACGCAAACGTTTCGGTGTGTGCTGCGCGGCGACTGCAGCTACAGAGAGCCGCAGCCGACACTGCAGTTTTCAGGGAAAAACACAGCTTCAGATATGTCAGAAACAAATGAATGCAATCAATGCGGCATTAATGCGTAGTTAAGCGTGCCTTATTGTAAGGAATGAGTACAGAGCAGGTGGTGAGCAGTGCTAATCGGGCAGGGCTGAGGATGTGCTTCGGCTGAGCACATTTCGCCACCAGGTGACCAGGTGCTAGAGGCTCCCGGCGGATTCGTCGCCTTTCCTTTTCAAACACCACCAACCAGCAGTGACACCTTCCACAATACCCCAACTTTATATTTCATAAGTATCTCTAAAATTTAATGTAAATGCTAATGGGAATCTACACCTGCTAAAATACCAAGTTACTGCTGGATGAAATTAGTTTCATCTAGCCATTGTAATTCACGTCAGAAATCGTTCGAGAGTTTTATCGTCCCTTAAATGTCATTTCAGTATTTCTTCTCGCATATCTGCGATTCTATTTTTAATACCTGCGTGAATTTTATCAAAAGTTTAACCATTCGAAAATCTTAATCTAGTATTAGACTTTCACGTTTCTATATTTCGAAATGGTGTTCTTTTAACCGCAAGGCACAGAACTGCATGTTAAAAAAAAAAAAAAAAAAAGATTTTTCCATTTGCAGCTCGCCCTCACCCCAATAACGCATTATTTAGTGTGCCAATTATTTACTGCTAAATAGTAAACAACAAACCTTAAGATTGTAGCGTATTCATAAAAAGCTTAGTTTTTAATAAAACAGATTTCCAACAGGCCCAAAATGGTGCCCTACAATAAAACCAATGGAAAACCTGGGGAAGGTTCATTTATATTTACATTTATCCAGATGTTTTCCTCCAAAGCCATGTACAAGTATTACTGACTCCCCCCCCCCCCCAACCAAGCCCTTTTCCAAGACAGTTTTTTAACCTTGTGGTCCACGGTGCCGGCTGGTGGTGAGCGGATGGCCTTCAGAGGCATGTGAAGCGTAGGTTTGGTTTGAAAATAACGCGCTCTAAAAGTCAAAACAAGAGAGAGCATGGCTATGCAACTACAATGATAGTTCTGTGTTAAGGTGATCAATTTTTAGTGAATTCAGCAATAAACTCAGTGCTCGAGAAAGGAGATGACTGGTAGATCCGGAGGAGGTTCGATAAGCTGGTGACACCATCTTCATTTGCATTGAAACACCCGTAAATGACACCCCCCCATAAACACTTAGAGCCCCACAGAAAAATCAAATAAACTAGGTGCAATATTTTCCACAAATTATTTTTTGTTTTTACCCCCCAGGAGGGGTCCTCTTCATTCATCAGATTCTTGAAAGAGTCCATGGCCAAGAAAAAGGAGTAAGAAGCATTACATTCCTCTCTGAAACTAAGTTCCTCACAAGGTGTGTTTATGCAGCTTTTTAATTCAATTTTCCAATGTAATTATTTCATTACATGGAGTGTGTTAATATTTTTAAAATGAATTAAGATAATAAAAGAAAAGCATGAAGTAATGATGTACCTGTGGTACTTAAGTAAAGCTTAGATCCAACAATCTGGGAAGAAAACTGGCCTTCAATAAGTAATGTATGACATCATTACCCCTCTCCCCTGGTTGCCTGGAAATCCAAAATAAAGAAAAGACAAACAAGCAAAGGCATAAAGGAACTCAAACGATTCCACTTTCTTGGTGGTGGGGCATGCTGGTATGTGTTTACACCATTGAGATGAAGTTCCATTTCTTGGTTCTGGTTATACTTGCTTACAGTGTCTGTGTGAAACCTATTCACCTAGAAAAGTGGGATCTGCTGACCTGAACACAACAATCATGTCAGGATTCATCAGTGGCTTTTTTCTTCCTTATCTACAGGGCCTCTCATGGGACTTGAACTGGCAGTCATCTGGTTACAAGTTTGAAACCACTATGGTAACTGATGCTAACTTCTGTAAGAATAAAAATAATTAAAAATAGCACAAAAAAGCAAGAGCAAGAAAGAAGAAACAAAACCACTCAAACAAATTCCCAGGCTGCCTGTCTCCACCAGTCTCTGGGATTACAAACCAGCAGCTGAAACAGATGCCAACTGTGTATATATTCTGTGGGTATAAGGTGGGCAGATAAGTGAATATATTTTATTTCTTGTTTGACTGCGGATATGGCATTGAGCCATGAGGAAATAGTAGGAGAAATCAGTCATTTGGATCGGAGGGCAGGTGGAGGATTCACATGTTACGCAAAGCAATCAGAGTGCAATTTGTACTCTGACTTGCTGACCAGGAGACGTGGAGTTCTAGAGGCACCAATACACATTAAACCTATAGATCCTTGCCAGAGAACTCCAGAGTACATAAGGAAGTGTCAGTTGGTGCAGAAAAATGAGAGCAGTTTCACCCCTCTCTCCCCACTCTATTCTGTTTCTGCAATATGAATGGTAAAATACCTGGCCTCTTTGCGGGACCACAACGATGACATAGGGGCTTTTTCAGACTATTTCCACTCTACTAGTGAGTGATGGCCTAGAAAAAGCATGACATTGCCAAGTGATTGCCTGCTGCCTTGCTAAGGCACAGAAAAGCAGAGAAGTTCAAAACTACTCGCAGCATAAAACAGCACAGAAGAAAAACAATACTTTTTGCTTTTTACATTCAAACCACACCGAGAAGCAGCTACTTGGCTGGATCTGAAACAAAATGGCCTCCCAGTTGAAGTTCAGCAGGTTTTGTTGTTTATGTGTATGTAGCATTCCCCAACACTGGCAGTGCTCAGTGAAAACAACACGAGGTTTAACACCTTGGATGAGTTCATCTAACGTGTGCCACAGTTACTGTGATCTAGACTGGAACTAATTCAGTGACTCCTTATAAGATTTGAAAGTAAAGATGTTTTTCTCTTCAAAGATGACAGGATGGACCTGTGAATCTTTTGAAAGAAAATATATTTAAAAACTTGTAGCCGATGGATTATTTTATTTATTTATTTTTTTTTACTTGATACTTTACAGCAAAAGGTATATTTGTTCGAGTGCCAGAAAGGGGTCCTTGTAAGCTTGGGCTGTTGAGCCAATGCAGTAAAAGCTAGACTGAAGCACTGTTAAACCCATACAAACCAAAGGATCTCTCAAGCTAATAAATAAGTCTTATTCTATTTTTAAAGTCACTTAATAGTCATATAAACCAGGAAAAATAAAAGGTCTACTACAGTTCACTCCTATCAGTCCAGTCATGTGGTTCCAATGTATTACATATGTAATTTTTGAGAAATCATTTTGATGTTATAGTAATCTGGTCATAGGTAAAACGTTTTACAGCTGTGGTCAAATTTATCAGCGTAAGTCATCTTGGGTAAATAAGGTGTGGGCTAATAACACTACGTAGTTTTGACAGAAAGTCGGTTTGGAGAAAAACATTTACTAATTGAAATGCAAACGTAATTTGTCGCCTAAGCGATTCTAACACATATCTTAAAGAAAATGGAGGGGAAAAAAAAAGAGAACATAACTCATTAGTTTCAACTAACTAGTTAAAAGTTCCAACAGATTTCTTTTTAAAAAAAAAAAAAAAAAAAAGGCTTGAACAAAGTTAATGGCGCCCAAGAATCAGTACTTAGTCGTACAGCCTTTAGAGATAACTGCCCCAAAACTCTTCTTGTAAGTATCAATTAACTTCCTGCGTCTTCCCACTGAAATGTTCTCCCACTTTTCAGCTGCACATCTTTCTGATTCTTCAGTGTTAAAATAGAAAGATGCTAATTTCAAAACACTTACACACTGCACTCCAAAATACCTCAATAATCCTTAGATTTTATAATGCCATGCGCATGTTTAAGGCCCCCAGTACCTAAAGGCAACAAATATTTGTTTCTTTGTTGAAAATTCTTTAATAACACTGTGATACATCAGATGTCCTGTCATTCCAGTATCTGGTCACAAGAGGTCTGGTCATGCATGGATCAGCTGTACTTACACTTGGTTTACATTACACAGTTCACCCTACCTCTGGTAACACCGCCTTCCAGCAGCTGTTTAGGAGATCCAAGCTGAATCTGGACCCACCTGGGTTAAACCAAGCAGTTTTCACTCTCTTCAGTCCTAATACAGCAGGAAGCAGCAGCCAAACGGGAACAACTGTTCTGCACAACTGCATGTTTCTCACTAAATAATTAACTCTGAAAACGTTCCAATTTTGCTGTGCTTATAGAGGGAGCTGACAAAAATCAGTCATTCCTCCCAGGTCATCTATTACTAACCAGTCATACAGCAACACTTCTTTAAAAATGTCTTGCAAATGTACACACACAGTCTGAAACCGCTTGTCCCGAGCAGGGTCGCGGCGAACCGGAGCCTAACCCGGCAACACAAGGCGTAAGGCTGGAAGGGGACGAGACACACCCAGGACGGGACGTCAGTCCGTCACAAGGCACCCATGCGGGATTTGAACCCCAGACCCACCAGAGAGCAGGCCCTGGCCAAACCCGCTGCGCACCCACCCCCCTTGCAAGTGTAGTCATTCTTATATTTTAGGAAGTGACAGCTGTCAAGAGGCATCCTTCAAGGACGAATCCCCCAAGTATAGTATGTATGTCAATGATTTCCTTTTATTAGTCAGTTCTGGTTCTCCACTAGATCCAGACTGAGTGACGTGGTCCACACAGTGCTCAGTTTGGGAATGAAAGCCCCACACGAGAAAACACAACTGCTTCTTATGGCCAATTTCAAAAAAGATTATATGAGCTCAGGAGCTGGTGACATGTTCTCATTGACTGTCTTGGCAGGGGCTCCAAAAGGAAGCAGATGATTCTCACCTCCTACATTTTTAAAGTTCTGGGCCACAATATGGTCACATCTAGTAACAAACAACATCAATACACATGGAGAGTGCGACAAAAGTCCGTGGCGCTTCTAGCCAGAAGGGTCACGGCTACCTTGGCTCCGTCTGTCTCACACTGCAGCGGAATCACGAACCCTGGAAAATAAGGGCACCAGCTTGCTGCGGCAGCAGCGGAGTTCCCTCTCTCTTCGAGTGGCTTCTAAAAATACCAACGCTTCGTGGGTCCACTTCATTAAATTCAGCGTGTTTCCTGGCAGCTCAAGCACCAGTTGGGCAGCAGTAGACGTTTCTGCACACGGGGCAGCTGCATTACCACCCCAACATGTTGCCCTGTTGGTTTCATAGACGCCTCATTCTTCACAGGTAATCTAGCACTGATTATTCTATCGCACCCCAACACGGCCCACTCCGCACAGGTAAACCATCAGTACCGATTTCACATCCTGTCTCCTTCCCCCCCATAGTCAAATCCCTGTATCTTCCCATCCCTGCACCTGCTCACCAAGTGAGATACACAAACCCGTCACCATCCCAACACCTCTGCACTTCACAGGGCGAACCTCATCGAATTCTCACCTAGTCTTCCTCACCACATTATTTCCATTTTTACCTGCCATTTCTGCATCTTTGGATAAATTCACTCCAAGTGAAATATGCAGCCAGCATCTACTCTAGCTCTTGCGCAAGCACCAGTGGTTAAGGAAAATTTAAAACGACGACACTTTAGAAGTCAAGTGCAAAGATCAACCATTGCAGCAACGCAAGTTTAATGAACAGGAACACACTCGGGCAGCCATAAGTTTATGGGTCTGTGTAGGTTGCCAGACTTGCTCCCCATGCCCCAGCCCAGATGACGCCGTTATCTCGGGCGGTCCTTTTGCTAGCGGTTGCCAAGGGCGATGTGTCTAGCTGCACAGGCTGTGTGCTTACAACAGACAGCAGCCCCGCCTTGCTCTGTGTTGCCCCAGACAACCGCAGGGAACCTTTGTTCCAAGCCTTGGCTTCTTCCCGACCCCCAAGCGTGCCCTTGCCATCGCCTCATACACCCAGACAGAGCCCCCTGCGCACCTTCTCAGACCCTAGCTGCAGGGGCCAGACTCCTCCTGCTCACGCCACTGTCAGACACCATTTTTCACACATTCATAAAGCTGGAGATAAGTTCTCTCCTTGCTCAACGGAAGGCTCCAACGTGGCTCTGGAACCAGCAACCCTCTGGTTACAAGTCTATGTTCTGTACTGTGTCACCACACCATTGCCCACTCACCAGGACATCTGACTGAACCCTGATCTATGCCTCTCATTCATGTCCTCGGCCAAGGCACCAGGTGACCCGAAGGTTCTGGCTTCACATGATGTTTGCACCCATTTTTAAAAATCAGTTTTTTTTTTTTATGTTCAACGGTGCAGGGCTAATGCCCATCGTCTGACTATCTACCGTCACGATTAGACTACTGCTGCTGTTCTCGCTGTGGCCGCTATGTGCTCTGCTTCACCTGAAAAGAGGCAACCTTCACACGTGTGTCCTAGGGGCCACCTGCTTGTTTCACGGATTCTACTGATTTACAGTCTATATACCCATTATCTTCCAGAGCACTGGAGTTTTTCAAAAAAACATTCAAACGCATTAAGAAAAAAGATATTACCACCTGATAGAATTCACAATACAATGCCCCATTTGATGCATTCCATAAGAAGAGGTGTGATTCACTGCTCACATGACCAAGACTGAATATGTGTATGAGAACAGTGGGTCCTCAGGTTGCATGTAATTGTGTTCTCCCAGTAAGCCAGACCTACAGTAAATGGCTTTTAAGAGACACACAGTATACTGCAAGTTTAATAAACACACACACTTCTCTGCTATTGTTTGCAGGGACATTTACAAAAAGCACATGCTATGTGTATAATTAAATTGGTTTGGTTTCACTAAGCAACTATTACAGAGTTGTAAACAAACTCAGAGGAGCCTTTGCCAAACAAGTATGGGGTAAAAACAGAGTAGAGAAGTTGCCATGCATTTGGGAGATGATGCTGAGCAGTCTGCAAACAAGCGTGCTCCACAATTCCCAATTCAACAGCCAACAAGGTCTACGCTCACAGAAGCCAATTCATCCCTCAGAAACACTGCAAACTACAAAATAAATACCTTCAGACTATTTCCATGAAAAATGAGCATTAGTATCCCATAAGGCTCAAACGAATCAAGTGCTCAACTCTGAAAGCAGTTGTAGGTCACATGTAATGGGAATGCAGAAGAATTTTTATATCACCCCTTCCCATGTCTCCCTATGTCAGAAGCACGTGTGTGTGGGCTATACCATTAGTGCAGTGCTGTACAGAGATCCAAGCGTCAGATGGAAGATTCTTGGTCGCGGACCCGAGTCTACAAGGGACTTCGACCGTGAGCAGCGTTCACAGCCGGAGACAAGGGGAATGCAAAGCAACCCTGTGGCTCCTACTGACCCTCGCAGCCCGTTGCAGTTTCCTCCCAGACGGATGGTCAAGCGTGCCGTCTGCTGGAAGTGCGTCGACAGCGGGCTTGGGCTGCTCCTCAAAGGAGAGCTCTCTTTGGTGCTAAAAATAAGCGTTCCTCAGAAAAATGGAACAGCGGAGAATCTGAAATACCATGCTTTCCTTCCTCTCAAAGTTAACCCATTTGATGAAGATGATGCTCGAAAGGCAATGCATTTCCAACAGCTTCTGAAGCATGATGAAGGAAGTCAACGTGCCACCGATAGCCCTCAGAAGAAGCAAAGCTGCATCTGACCCATGCGGACATGGTGTCCCCGAAGACTCGCCCCGTCCACACGTCTTTCGCAACCGAGCAGCCGGAACGATCTCTACTGTGCACTCATGTGACAGTGTGTGACAGCAGACATCCATATTTTTAAAATGCCTGCCTAGCGTGTTTAATTTTATTTGTCTGTCATTCGGCAGATGCTTTCATCTGGGTGGGCTGAAACTGCACAAAATACACTGGAAAACAGCACCACAGGGACACAAACCCATGACCTCCCATGTCTACTCCGCAGCCAATTTAACTCCATAAGGGGTGCTTCAGGCTTTTTTGCCAAAACCTTCCCCTCTCATCTGCCGTTCTGTTCCCAGAAACTATCAGACCCCCAAGGTCCACGAGAGGATTTGGGGGTTGGTCTAGATTAGACAGAGGTACTTTGGGGAGGGGATGGGGAGGCTCTGTGTAAACAGGAGCAGGCTCAGACAGCTCTGCCTCCTAGGAGTCTGATCCCTGTACCAGACAGGTGTCCCTAGGCTGGCTGGAGCCCACGTGAGTCAGACCGTCTGCTGCCTGGGTGGCCAGATTAGCCGGGCTGGATTAGGGCAGAGTCAGCGCTGTGCACAGGGAGAAGTGAAATGTCGTCAGAGCGCCACCGGAGGAGTCGCAGGCCGACAGGAGAGCGGCGTGACCAGGGCGCGCGCACGCAAGCACACACGCTGTATGACACGTAGGGTCGGGGTGATGCGGGGAAAAAAACAATAAAATACACATATAATGGCAACATGTGGTGTAGTGATTCGCGCTGACAGTTCAAGGACCCGGGTTCGAATCCCACCTGCTGCAGTAGCATCCTTGATCATTGTAGAAATGGGTAAATCACTGTAAGTAGCTTAACATTGTAAGTCATCATGCCTCAAGTAGTTGAGAGACACAAGGATGAAGAAGAACGCAAAGGAAAACTCTCATGCTGTCAGCGGCATCACGTGCGCTGAGCTTGAGCGCGCACCGCAGCACACAGCCTGGGAAGTAAAAGGCCTGGATGAGGAGACATGGAAGTGGGGGAAGGAATGGCCCCAGGAAGCAAACGGGCCCCCCGCATCAAACACCCGCTCCCACACACACAATAGTCCCATTGTGCACAGCGCTGCTCCTGACTCTGTCATGGGGACACGACGGCAGGCACTGACATGGAAAGGCCTTGTACAGCAAGCCCACAGCATGGGGCCTGAAACGGATTCAAGGCTACGCTAACAGAAACAATATACGGAGAAGTGCAAAGACGATAGCGCCCAAAAGCCGTTACTCTGTTAAACTGTGACTTTTACGCACCTGTAATGCTGTGAAGCCTAAAAACAGAAATTTAAGAAAATATGCAACACACCAGGCATATGCAAGGTTTTAAGAAACTGAAAGCTACTGTATCTAAAACAGAAGCATTCTGTACTATTCGAGGTACAAAAACATTCATGATGAGGGCCTTTGTACCCAAACTGCAGGACACCACACACGCGATCACAACTCAACTTGAGCTGCCGTTGCCCCTTCGAACTCATTATCGCACACAAAGCAAGGGGGCGGGGCCGTAGGCACCCAATCCCATGGTTGAGGGGCGTGTCCACAGCACCCTGCAGTATTTCTGGCCCCATGGTTCATGCATCATACATGTGCAGGGAAAGTTCCTAACAACCTGACCTCCAGGAAGAGCAGCACAAAGTCCCTCTTGCTGTTGATGATATTTATTAAACAAAGCAGGAACAGAAGCATAAACTGGGAATTTGTGAAGGAAAAAACTGGTCACAGAGCGACTCCAGCAGCTTGCGGCAGGGGGTATTTTGCTTGTCTGTGTTAATGTGTGTTTGCTGGTGATGGAATGTCCCCGCCAACGTAGCTCTATGCAGGTAGCAGATGCTGGAAAGAAGTCCATCCACACATTCGTCCTTAGCCTGACCTCCGGTCTGAATGTCCAGTGTTTCTGGGCGCTCCTGTCTGCCCTCTGCGTTCCCCACCATCCCTCCACTTGATCCCCATGCTGCGGAAGCTCTCGGCCCCAGGCAGCCCACATAGACACAGGGTTGGACCTCCACCATCTCAGTTTCTGAACAACTCTGGAACGCAGAGCAGATGCAAGAGAAAAAGCTGGAAACTAGATAAGCCTTCCTCCAGGATCCATCAGACATCTGTGCATGTATGAAGTGGTAAGGCTTACAAGTGATCCTTTTCCCATGCACGCTGGCCACCTCTGCTCATACCGCAAGCCCATAATGCTCCAGCCTGGGTCGTGCAGAGCTATGATGGGCTGCTGGCCAAGCAAATGGTAAGTGCATCCCCACAGTAGACTGCCATTTTCCTCGTGCTCCTCAGACAAAGGGTGGTATGGGATTCTAAGGTGGGTCTGTGGTGATTGTACTGTGAGCACATCATGGGAAGATCAGATTCGCTCAACAGGACTGTAAAATAATTGGCAAAGCTGAAAGAAAGATGATGATGAGCAACCAGATGGTTGAACACACCCAACTCAAGAGTAAAAACGAAAGAGGAGGACAGATTTCTGGAGAGAGAGTGTTCCTGTAGCTGCCAAGAGTTGACCTCGACTCGATGACACTTAGCAATAAAATCAAGAGCTGAGACCGTGGGATGCTACTAACGCATTCTTATCACCAACTCTTGTCCACTTCCAACCAGGAAATATTTGTAGTTTTTTTATTAATAAAAGGCAAATCATCTGGACATTGACCTGTATTCATGTGCATATTTTCGTATTTATTTTCTCTCTCACCGGACAGCCCTTCGTTAATGGAATCACCCTTGATTCGGAAGGTGCAGATCTCGGGCGCTCGTTAAAAAATATGTAGAAAGCGACCGCGGTACGCCGCGTCTTCTCTGACATCTCACCGGTTTACGAGACCATGCAAAAGGTCAGGCGTGGAAAAAAGCACATCTGGAGGCTGGAAGAACCTTGAATAAATGCATGGCACGCCGTCGGGAAAAGCTGTCCGCGTACACAGTGCTATGTGTCAACGACAGGTCACATTCGGTTGTCCATCGGGAACCCGCCCACGTGTATATCTGGTAAAGAGTAATGCACCCGGGCCGGCTCCGCTGACTTGGTGGTTTCAACATCTTAGATCTCAGTTCAAATCAGTGATTGTAAGTACAACAGCGGAACGAACGGGCACATAGAGACGGAGGAGGGTTTTGGTTGGACAGGGCATGTTAGCTGACTGCAGCTCACATGTGGGCCCCTGGTAACTTGAGATGAGCGCTTGTGCTGCTCCTCCAGCTCTGTGCAGCACCAAGTGACTTAAAGAATGTGTTCTGCTAGACATGTGAATCGGGTGGCACGGTGGCACAGCAAGTAGCGCTGTTGTCTCACAGCGCCTGGCTGGTGCGAGAGGACGTGGGTTCGATCCCTACTCGAGTCTGCGTGGAGTCTGCATCTTCTCGACATGTCTGTATGGATTTCCTCCCACAGTCCAAAGACATGCTGTTCAGGTTCCCCCATAGTGTCTGAGTGACAGAGAGAGTGTGTTCCACTGATGTATGGATGAATGACCCATTGTAAGTAGTGTATCTAGCAGTGTAAGTCACCTTGGTGAATAAAGTGTGTGGGCTGATAACACTACATAGTATCCATTGTAAGTCGCTTTGGAGAAAAGCATCTGCTAAATAAATAAATGTAAGAAGAAGAGCCCAGCTCAGCATGGTGATAAAGAAACAGCAAAGGGTAAGTGGTGGTGCTGCTGTTGAGACGACATTGACTTGTGGTTTCCATGGTAAGGGGGTACAGCAGTGGTATTACCGTTGCCGCCTTCTATGCATGTCTCTGAGTGGCGCAAACAGTGAGAACACGCCAACTCCACCTAACCCCCCTCAAGGCGATTCAAACCCACTGTGGCAATTTTAATAAAATAATTCTAAAACCATTATTAAAATGCCTCATTTTAACAGAAATCTGAAGAAATTAAAACCAGAAAGAAGGAAACACAAATCACTGTTCCTAAACCTGCCCCAAAACCTGGTTCCAATATTATCTGCTATAACTCAAAAGGGCCCAAGCTGTGCTTTCGGGCATAGGTTCGAACCGGGCTCAAGGTACGTGAAGATTGAACGGCAAGGGAAAACCATATCTGTACCCTCCTTTACCATGGAAACAACGCAAGCGTTTGCCGTAAATCTGATTCAACCTAATGGGGCTTTCTCAACCCACACGGGCTCAAGAAACCCCTGGTTTTCCTTCCCCTTACCAGTGTTTCTCATGTTCTTGTTCCAGCGATGGCCGCACAGGTCACGAATTCACCGATATCTGACTGCACGTCATCTGCATCTGCGTGATGTAATTCTCCACGGAAGGCCGCAGAGTCATAACCGCCCGTGACCTCCTGACGAAAATGCAGGACGTCGCCTCGCAGTCTGTCGTGCTGCGCTAGTAAACAAACAGCAAAGCATCCATTCCTCTTTTGTTCTATTTAAACAAAGGCTTTCACTCAATTCAGCTTTGTTTCTGTAGAATTATGTAGATTGAGGATGTGACCCCCCCAACCAGGAAACACAGCCATTTGCTCCCCCCCCATGTGAAACCAAATGTAAATGTAAAATTAAGAAATGTAACTAAAGAAAAGGTGCCCAAGTTGTAATAACAATACAAGCGCTGGCGAAGGTACCCAAGCTGAAGCGCATCTGTCCCGTTAAGAAAAAAAAAACAAAACTATTTCGGGAAGCGTGGCCGTGCTCTCTCATTTTTGCTTTGAACTAAGACGCAACAATCACATCTCTGTTTCAAACGTCTCCAAATATTCTGCGCCGCTTGAAAACAAAGGTCACGGTGACAATGGCATTTCTACACGCGTTTTCCTGGGTAGCTCTACAGAAACCAGAAGAGCGGCCCGACCGCGACAAACATACCGACGCGCAGAAAAACGCGGCCGGCCGCCATCTCGGCTTCTCGAGCGAGGCTCCGAGCGCAAACGAACGTGGATCGCCCCGTCCCGCGCCCCGTTCCGTGCGTGACGTTAACGGGAACTGCGACCCGCGTGAAGCCGGCAGCAATTCCACAGCTGCGTGGGGACTCGTGTTGCAGAACACGCTCGAGGGACGGAGGCTCCCAGCATCCTTTTGCGCTGTCAATCGGCACCGCTCGACCCCTTACCCCCCTTCCTCACCCCCTCCCTCATAACACGGCTGCTCCGGCTGCTCACGTAGAATTTATAGAAGAGGAGTCATGGGCGTCAGTGTGGGTGCGAGAGGTTGTTTCCTTTTCGTTTTCCGTTGCTTCCCATTTGCTGAAGCTATACCGTATGTATGTGCTCCCCCCCGCCCCTCGGTGACATCCACAGCCTGCCCTCCCAGCGAAGCCCCAGCCTGGCCCCTTCCCTCCCAGAACCCGATATTCTCACAGCCCGTAAAAAACAACCTCGCGCTGGTGCTGAGTCCCAGCAGGAGGCCTCGTGGGGAGGGGGGTGGGGGGTACAACAGAAGCCCAATGTACAGGTTCTTTATCTGAACCTCCTCATAAACACACATAAGAGTGTGGCCTACATGGTCCGCGTGTCCTTGAAACGGAAACGTACAGAATGTAACATTGTACATAAGCAGAAATTTACTTCTAAATTACAGTTACATTTATTCATTCAGCAGACGCTTTTCTCCAAAGCGAAGTCCATTTCAGAGAATACAACGTGTGCATTACATTAGGAGAAAGAGACATATAGTTGCAGACATGTGATTCTTAAGTTTGTTCTTTCCACTTTATGCACCGATGTTCTTCACATGAGTAGCTGCATAAAACTCAAACGTTTCCTGATCACCTTCTGACAATTTTCTTTTTTTTTTTTAGAGATACACAAACATTTATTTTCAATACAAGAGTAATGGTTGTGTAAAGGCTTTTCCGGGTACGATCATAAAGTTACGGTGCATGAACACCTTACATGAGCTTGAGCTTATGTGAAGCTGCAGTTAAAGGAAGGAAACGTTCATGTGAAAAACAAACGCGAGTGCTCACAAGCAAAGCTAAGAAACATCTGAAAGGTGACGTTTTAGTGGGAATGTGTGCGAGAAGGCATCCGCGTGTCCTTCTGTCAATGATGCTTTGACGCGACGGCTCGCCATTAGCAAACAAGTTAAGAGCCGGACCAGCGGGAAAGGGAAGAGAGGGGCCGATTCTCAGATGCCACCCCACCTCCCAGCAAGGGCAAAAAGTTCAATGAAACGCAAACACTAAATGGCATCACTTGAGAGACACTCATCTGTTTCAAAAAAAAAAAAAAAAAAAAAAAAAAAAAAAAATTTCACCTTGTTTACCAGAACATGCAGTATGCAGCGAGCGTATCTAATGAATCTGTGCAGTTGTGACCAGTTCTCTTCAAGGACTACGGTGTTCCAGCTCTGGCAGCAACACATCAGTGAACACGCACATAGGTCTGTAGGCTCTGCGTGTCCCTGAATACTAATTACTGCAGTTGTTGTTGTTGTTGTCGTCGTCGTCCAGCTGCGATAGCGAGTTTCCGCAGTGCGTGACACACCCCCACGCCGGAACCCTTTGACTGGTTTCCATGACCGGGCCCGTTACTTTCCGCAGATCGCCATCGCCTCGCCGGCCATCACCCCCGGCCAAAGTCCCGAGGGAGGCGGACCACGCTGGCGAGGCACTGGACACCCTAGTGGGGAGCCTCCGCACAGCAGGGTGCTGGCCCTTTAAGAACACCCTGCAGCCTGCTGCGGTTGCGCCAGTTTGCTATTTATATTTGTTCTTCCTTCGGAGGAGGAAGCGCAATGTATTGGATCCAGATGTGCTGGGACAGCATCTGGGAGGCCAGCATCTGGGGAGACAGCCATCCGCTGAGGACGCAGCAGAGTCGGGCTCGGCGGTCCAAGCTCACCTGTGCACAGGTACCCCCCTGGGCTCGTCTGCGTGGGTGCCATCACGCACACACACTATATAATGCAATTCATTCTTATACAGCATAGTCAGAGCACGTTCACAAGGATAAACATCAACTGTATAAATTATGGTGACAAGGATGGGGGGGGGGGATTCCATACTGAGATCAAAGTGTGGGGTGGAGAAAAAAAGGGCACATAGACCGGATTTGACCTAAGGTAGCTGGCCGCCCACCTCAAATAGTTTCCGTCATGGCTGTTAGCGCACACGTATGCGCGTGCATTAATCTCGAGCTCGCAATCCATACACACACACACACGCACACGAAAGGAAGTGGAGAGCCACGGAGAACACGCTTACTTCCCCCTGTAAAAATAACAGATGAAAATCTGCTTTGAGTCCCCGCAGGTTGGAACTGAGCCACGCAGGTATATGGTGAGCTCAACAGCACCGACCACCGGTCAGGCCTCGCGAGTTGACAGTAAAAAGGCCACACATGGCTGCCCGAGTGGGACGGGACCGTCTGCAGGGTGAGGTCAGCTGAGAAGCGTGGGGCTCCGGAGCCACCCTGCGTTCCCCGCTCACTCGCCGCGTCTCTACGCGCGAGGACCGAAGGAGGACACGCAAGTGGCAAACCCACGAGAAGCCAGCCATCACAACTTCGAATCGCTGTGCAGCTGGCGCTGGACAAAGCGTGTGAGGGGGTCAAACAGCATGCGAGAAGGTTAAGGACCAAGAGCAGCTAAGGAAGACCATCCACAGTGCAACCTGTCACTCAGTTCCTCCAGGTCAGTCACTGAGCTTTCATTCAGTGTTGTACATTACAATAAAAGGGATCCAAAGGTAAACACTTTGTTTCTTTCTCCTCGCACATATAAGGCAATCTAGGAATTCTCCGACCGATCAAGGATCTGATCTGCCAGACGTTTAGCATAATTCTAAGCCATTCCCCGCTTCAGCTTGAATCTGCATTTTCGCAGACTGGCTTCATTGGATGCGATTCACTCGTTTCCAGAGCATCTCTTTTGCTTGAAAAACCAATTTCAAATAGCACTCACTCCCCTTCAGGATTACCGTCCAGCACGCATTTTACTCCATTCCAGCGGTCGTCACACTTGACAATCAAAAGGGGCGGGGCGGTGGCGCAGCGAGTAGCGCTGCTGTCTCAGAGCACCTGGATGGTGCAAAAGGACGTGGGTTTGATCCCCGCTCAGTCTGCGTGGAGTTCGCATGTTCTCTCCTGTGTCTGTGTGGGTTTCCTCCCACACTCCGAAGACATGCTGTTCAGGTTCCCCCATAGTGTGTGAGTGACACAGGGAGAGTGTGTTCCACTGATGTATGGATGAGTAACACCTTGTAAGTAGTGTATCTAGCAGTGTAAGTTACCTTGGTGAGTAGGGTGTGTGGGCTGGTAACACTAAATAGAGTTCACTGGAAGTCGCTGTGGAGAAAAGCGCCTGCTAAATAAAGTAATATAAACATAATAGCATACAGGAGCTATAAAAAAAAAGGTGACTAAAATGAAGGTCAGAATAACTCAGCCATGTCAGTGGTTGGTTTGAGACCGTTCCTGCAAATGGCATACTCGCTACTACTGGTTTCAAAAAACATTTCTGGGCCAGCAAGTGAAAAATTGTGGAAGAACAGTGTCATGATACAGAGTACAAGTAAGAGCAGGTTCAAGCAGGCAGTGAGCTGACTACTATAACCATAATACCGGCCTCAAGTAAGAGCCATCTCAGTTCCTTCCTTCTTTCCGCACTTCTAATAAAACCTATACATCATCATCATCATCATCATCTCCTCCTATTATAACAACAACAACCTATTGCTTGGTTACATAAAACAGCAAATGCCACAGTAATTATATTTTGAGCATCATTTTAATA
Source organism: Scleropages formosus (assembly GCF_900964775.1). Lineage (NCBI taxonomy): Eukaryota > Metazoa > Chordata > Actinopteri > Osteoglossiformes > Osteoglossidae > Scleropages > Scleropages formosus. Next base: position 16,285,598 of record NC_041812.1, on the reverse strand, counting down.
AATCTAAATGGCTATAATTAATCCATTCACAAACAGCGTAACCTCTTCCGTGCATGCAAGCAAGGCCCGTTTTCGCCAGAGCGACTACCAAATTATTGCGCTTGGCCATCTGCGTGTGCCGAGACCATCGCCATCTTTCACGGAAAACAAAGCCGGTGTGGTGATCCCGTGATCCCCGCTGCTGCGAGGTAAAACGCTCCGTTATCTCCAAGCTGAACGGAAAAAGCGTGGCAAGTTCTGCACGTACAACGTTAATGGGATGCGCTGTGAAAAGTGCCCGCGTTGCTGCATTGCATTAAAAAAGCCGCATCTGAGGGTAAACTTAACAACAGACTTAAAACGCTGACTTTCTGTCATTATGTTACTGTGTGTGTGCTGCTGTAGCCTCATGCAGTTTCCTTTGGGATCAATGGGGTTTTTAAATCAAACTATTTACTTTAAGGATATAATTCATAATACTTTAGGATTTATTCCCATATCTAATTGCCTAACAAGATCTAAAACTATATTTATGTAAACCATGTAATCTATAGTATAACTACCTAGCAACCTTCCTACCTACCAGGGGACAGCTGGTAGCGTACCGGTCAGAGCTGCTCCTTTGGACAGAAGGTCGCAGGTTTGAATCTCACCTCGGGTCGTCGGAACCCTTGAGCAAGGTGCTTACCGTAAATTGTGCCATTGAGAATTTCCCAGCTGTATAAATGGGCACATAACTAAGTACGTTAATGTAAGTCGCTTTGGAGAAAGGTGTCAGCTAAATTCATAAATGTATCTAGAAAAACGAAGTGTCTAAAAGTAATCATTTCCAGAAGGTCATATGATAGCAACAGCAGCGGACTACTTCTAGTGCTTCTACTAATGAAAGAAGCCCTTTAAAGAGAAACATTCATTATTTGGCAGGTAAGAAGCTTCTTCCCTCCCCGCTGTCCCGCGTAGCCGTCACCACCACGTCCACAGACCACGAACAGCAGAACAAAGAGCCAGCGGACAAACGCGCTCAAAATTTGCCACTGATTCCAAGCAGGTTTTCCCAGGCAATCCTAAAGAACTGCACATAAACTGCAACAGGGGAGCAGCTGTTGGCAAAGGGAAGACCTCGACCTGTGACCTCTGCTGAAGCCATGACCTGTTTGCACAAACATGCGAGTTCTCAAGAGGGCCAGATGTGATCAAGGGCTTTTTGCCAGCCGCACGTCCACGATGTCCACAAAACGCATTGCACAATCAACAGGTCTCCAGCGAAGGGCGGGCACGGAGGAGCGATTATGGGCTTAGCGTGCATCCACACCGCCCCGTGCTCTCTAAAGCTCGTCTGCCTCTCGTAAGACAGCTGGAATCTCGTCTCGGGCCAGTAGGGCTACATGCCGTCCCCATGCGTCCGCGCGATCGCTTCTCGAAACCACGCACGCTGGACACCCGACCCGAGCGCAGGGGGACCTCGTGGCTGAAATTTTGTTCTCATCCACCACACTTGGGTCAGGCTGATATGAACAGGAGAGCATGGGCCGGCAACCAGGATGACACGCTGGTGGTAAAATCGGGCTTCCTGTTCTTTCCCTCTGCATCCAAATGGCTTCAGCGATCATCACGGTAGCATATTACGGGAAAATTTTTTCAAAAATGTTTATGGACCTTCTCGGGTTCCCAGCCTGGCCAGCCCTGAAAATGGGAAAAAAAAAACAGAGCAGTGCCCGAACCACGCTCTACACAGCAGCGCACCGAATAGACGCACGCGCGGTCCGCACCAAGGACAGCTAGGACCACTGCCCATCAGCGATCACAACGAGTTCATCTGCGGACTAGTCCCTGCAGGCCAACCGGACTACGTGCGCAGTCGGGACAGCGGCGGCAGGTGGTGTAGTGGTTAGATCTGCCCCCCTGCACTCAAAGGAGCCAGTGTAAAAATGGGTAAATCATTGTAAAGAGCTTAACGTTGTAAGCCGCTTTCGAGAAAAGCGTCAGCTAAACACACAATAAACGAAACGCAAAAGCAGAGTTGGAGCGGCTGCGCTCTAAGCCTGGTCCTCCAGGCGACACTATGCCGCCCCGTCGACAGGCTGTTTACCTAACTGACCACCTTACTCCGTTGCGACTTAGTAACCAAAAATACTAGAACAACGGTGCAACCGACCACGTCCCATTTTCGACGGATGGCGTTTTTGTCACCACACCTTACAGCAGCTAACGGAACCACTACAACAGCCAACCCCCACGCCGGTTCCAAGCAGAACTGTCAGCATTAAGCAGTTTGGGGCCTCGGGGAAGGCGTGGCATCTTCACGCTTCAGCAAGCTCTTCAGTTACAGCCCCGGAGCGCAGACCCACCCCCCCTTCCGAGAAGACCCCTTCTAATTCACCCACCCTGCGCCGCTATGGACCCAACAGCCAGAGCAACAATGCCCCATCAACCAGACCGCAACAGTGCCACGCAGCTGGCTCCAACTCACACGCTGCAGGAACAGACCAGAGGAGTGACCTCGAACCGCAGCTTTGAGCTCATCTCCACAGCGGATCCCTCTGAAGGTGCACGAGGCCTGGCTCAGGCGAAAGGCCACACGCTGCGACCGCTGCCCTTCCCACGGGAATGCCCGACCAGGCCCGAAGAGGGCAGAACCAGCAGGGGGGCTGGAAAACGGAACCACGGCCTCGCTATTGCCCTCACGCCCGCGTGGTCCCAGAAAGAGGGCAACAGTGACCCTCAAGGTCCAACCCTGGAGAGCATGGGGAAAAGCCTTTTCCTGCACGCTGTCAGCGTCCAACCCCAGATGCTGCTCGGCTCAGGTTATCCAGCACACGGGTGAAAAAGTCATTCCTCACCTCATCATGCAAATCACACCATCATCTAATATAGTGCAGTTTGAGACTGAATTACCGTAAGAGTCCCTTCGGGTCAGTGCCTGGGCCAATTCAGACATGACTGCATCCTCCCCGTCTTTCCAACACGTGCAGGACGAACTGACTCAAGCAATTCAGACCACGCGGCGCTCCATCCTGCGTTACACCAAAGCTGTCCAAGGCGTCTTTGCCTTTTGGCAGCCAAAGGTGCATACGATCTAGATTGAACCTATGGATGAATTCTACAGAGAAGCGCGACTGCTTTTAATTTTCCCCTGAGTACAAAACACAGGATTCAATGTGACGCCTGAATGAGACCAAAAGCAGTGGCTGTACCTGATCTGGAGAGCACAACTGCTTTAAATTATACATTTCATAGCAATTAATGACAACACTGGCAGTAGACAGACAGGTCACACACAGGATGGAGGTGGTCCTGAAAAAGCTGTGGTGACAGTTCTTTATACAGCTGACCTGCTAAGTGATGCTCTGTCTACTGTCAATATGAACAGGAGGCTGAAAACGTGCATTACATTTACTCAGGTATTTGATTCCTTTCTCCGATGTGACTTCCAGCATTAAGACACTTACAATGATTTACCCATCGATACAGCAGGGTAGTTTTTAACAGAGCAATTTGGGGTAAGTACTTTGCTCAAGGACATTGCTGCAGGAGGAGAGATTCAAAGCTGGGTCCTTAAAGCTTTAACTACTATGCCACCTGCTGACCAGCCTGCGGCAGGGTGGCACAGTGAGTAACGCTGCTGTCTCACAGCGCCTGGGTGGTGCGAGAGGACGTGGGTTCAATCCCCACTCAGCCTGTGTGGAGTTTGCATGTTCTCCCCATGTCTCTATGGGTTTCCTCTGGGTGCTCTGGTTTCCTCCCACAGTGCAAACACATGCTGTTCAGGTTCCCCCATAGTATGTGAGTGACAGAGAGTGTGTGTTCCACTGATGTATGGATGAGTGACCCAGTGTAAGTAGTGTAAGTCACCATGGTGAATAAGGTGTGTGGGCTGATAACACTACATAGAGTTCATTGGAAGTCGCTTTGGAGAAAAGTGTTTGCTAAATAAATGCATGTAATGTAATGTAATGTTCCCCCACACTGCAGTCCACAACCTGAATTTGAGAGTTGCTAGAAGGAACTTTGTGTGTGTGTGTGTGTGTGTGTGTGTGTGTGTGTGTGTGTGTGTGTGTGTGTGTGTGTGTGGTCTCACTTGGCACAGCTGTGAGGTCACATTAGAGCCCACGGGCATCTCCAGGGCCTTAGGCCCACATTCTGAGGGCTATCAGCAAGAGTGGCAGCCAAAGCTTGTTAGACACGGAGCGAGCAGTCCTGCCATAAAGCGTGCCGCCGACACTCCGCTCCCCACAACCACCAGTCCCTTCCTGGCCTTCACCCTCAAATTAGTGCCCACCTCCAAACAATCCAAAGCCATTGTCCGCCGCCTTCTCTTATCTCTTAGACAGAAGTCAGAATTTCGGGAATGTGTGGGGAGGAACCAGTGATGGCTTCTTGGGAAGAAGGTCACAGCGTAACCTCCTGATGAACTCCCCGACAGTGAGACGCAGCTTCAGATATCGCATCTCCCCACCCTGACGCAGAACAGGAGCTATCAGACAAAAGAATGTAAAACGAGTAGTGCCTTACCCACAAATTTTAACGAAAATTCTGTATATGAAACCCGTTACTACTTAGAAGACACTTTGTTCCCCAGCTTGACTTACGGCGTCAGGTAATCAAATTCACAGGGATTTACACATACGTACAGCAGGGTTTTGTCGGAGGAGCAAGTACCTTGAAGACGGGCACTAGAGAAGTAGTGGGATTTGAACCCGAAACCTTCAGGTAAGACTAACTGCCAGAAAAGTAGTGACTTCCAAATTAACAGAGTAAAATACATGATGTAAGTTACAGAGGGAGCATAACGGGACAGCGGAGAGTGTGTTCTGGTTGTGGGGCAGGGTTCGCCACCCTTTCTCTTTTGGTGGTCTCACCTACTGAGCATAGGGGCAGCACCAGGTATGGTTTAGCATAGCTCAGCGGCAGGGCCATTTTGTTTTAAAAATCAAACCGTTCAGCTGCAGTACGACACCCCTCCCGCTTGCAGAGCGAACACTACGGCGAGCCCTTCCCGCCACCCGTTTCCCACCTGCATTAAGGAAACCTGCACATCACCTCATAATCTCAACTGCGTGACCCTGAACCGCTTTCAGACTGGGATTAGCAGAGCGAGTGGAAATGGCCCGAAAGGACAACTTCACTCCAGCTGGAATTCAGAAGTACTGCAAAGTACATTAAAACATTAGTGGACTTCTCATGCTTAACTGCACTTTCAGGAAGATGGTAAAATTACTAAAACCAGCCATAAAAATAAAGCATAAGAAAATAGAGCGTTTGCACCATACAGTTAAGAGGTGCAATTTACATTGGCAATACATAACCTGTGATTGCTTTTTAAAAAACTAACACCCATAAAATTTAGCCATAAAGACAATCAAAATGAATGAGGTAACAGCAAACAATCCTGACTTCCCATTTACAGACGCACATGCATGCACAGACAGACGCGCACGTGCGGGAAGATGGGATTCATCAGGTAATTGGGGCTAACTAGTGATTATCTGATTTATGCTTTGCAGACCTTTATCCAAACAAACTTTTGCCATTTATACAAGCAAATATTTTACTGGTGCAGCTGAGAACACATACCGTGTTCGGTAACCATGGTCATCAAGGTCCCTCCCGAGACTGGAACCAGAAGCCTTAGAGTTCTGAGTCCATGCCCTTGACCCAGTGCTACATCCCCTGAGAAAAGTCTTTGCTCTGCTTCAGTAGTTAAGGTGCTGACTGGGTCAGCCATTTTCCCAACGAATCCAGAGCGCGCGCACACACACGCACCAGCCTGCTGAGGTTAGAGCCAACCACTGCCTCTTCTTGGACAGTGTTGGGGCCACACACAGACAGAAGCCATGGAGATCCAAGAAGCACCACACACAAACCCGTACCGTATACACTCCCCCACCTAGGAGCTGCGGCAAGTACCACCACAGCAAGTGTACAGGGGCAGCTGGTGGCGTAGCGGTTACACCTATTGCCTTTGAATCCAAGGGTAGAGGTCCGAATTGCACCTCGAGCCGTGGTACCCTTGAGTAAGGTACTTACCCTAACGTGGTCCGGTAAAATTGCCCGATGTGGAGAAAAGCGACAGATAAAAGTATCCGAAGTCCCTCCTTCTGTTGATGTAATGCACTCATTGGGTTCCCCCCCCCCCCCTCCACGAGATGTATGTCGCTTTGCAGAAAAGTGTCTGCCAAATTAATAAACGTAAAAACCAACAGATAACTTTGGACAACACAACAAGAAAGAAATAAGACAGATACGCATTGAGCCAAACGCCGAGACGTGCCTCAGACTCCGGCACCGCGCTGTTGCGCACCTTTGAGTTTGCTGCACTGATTTAGCATCTAAATTAAATAGCCTGCTCATCTTTACCCGTGGAAGCACCAGTGTTCAGAAAATATATCTTTTACAGTTGAGGAGGAAAGAGGTGCAGTGTGACAGAGATTCCTCTGCTTTCTTCATTATAATATCGCCCAAAGTTCCCCACACACAGCAGCTCTTCATTCGTAGGATCCATTTCACTTTAATTCACAGTCAAAATCAATAACAACTAATCGCTCCAATATATTCTGTACCATACCACACATTTACACTAACACACAGACACTGTCTGTGACAAGTGTATTTATTAATATTCAGCAATTCAAAAGCTTAACAACTACAGGTCACATAAGGCTTTGACATTTACTTTGCCGATGCTTTTCTCTAAAACAACTGACAACGATTTACGCATTTAAAGAGTAGGACAATTTTTACCGTATCAATTCAGGACAAGTACCAGGGTACCTTTTGGGCTTCCCATATTTTATACTGTTTTCCTGGGTGGCAGCAGGTAGTACAGACCTTAGAGCTGCCACTTTTGGACTCGAACCTCCCCTCCTCAGATCCCTCCTCCGACAGCCAGATACTGCCTGCTGTTACCAACAAACACTGGCTGGACACACAAGCACCAGTGTGTCAACATGAGCCAAAATCTGAGACACTACAGACCTAGTCAGACCCCACTGCAAGTGTCCCACCTTCTTACCAGTCCTAAAATCACATATTACAGGGCCATGTGTGGATTTAAATCATAACAAAACTCATATTACGTTGCTTGTTGCCGAGTAAAGGCTATTAGAGACGCGATATACGCCAAAAACTGGGAATCTCCATAGGCGACCATCTCCATAACCACGAGGCTACTGGGTGTCCCTATAAATAGGGCAGCAAAAAGGTAAACTATGAATTCCATGCAGGTCTTACATTTGTACAAGCATGAAACACTACTCTACTACTCATCAGTTGAGGAAAATAACCCAAAGTTAACGCAGGGAAGCCTCGACACACTGACAACGCGTGCGCATCGCCCGGTGCTTACCCCGACCCACCACCACAGAAACATCCTTGTCACGCGGTCTCCAAGATACGTCAGCACTAACATGGGGACGGGTCGGTTCCACCTGATGGAGGGGCCAGTTGGGGAAAAACTCAATCGCAACAAGCAAAGTGATCTGCCTGCCTCCCGATGTGATGAATGCTCCACGTACTAGAACAGCTGAACTGCTGAAGTACAAACCCAACACCATGTCCCCTTCTACCTTGTATAACACCTCTGGGAGATTTCTAACCCTGCCATTACAAGATGATGTAAGGGACCACGTAGATGTGACCCCAGAAGCTCCCTGACTCCCAGGAGGACATGGAGGCCCCAAAGGGGACTCAAGCTGGGCAATGAAATGGAACTTACTGGTTTCCCGGCCGTGGTCTGGAACTGCTTTAATAGGCTGGAAACTATTTGGGAAATGGTCGACACTAGTGTGAGCAGGGAGGCCGCCGGGAACAAAGGATTCCATTGTGAGGGCGGGCAGTTGCTCCGCGGCTGTGAATAAATCGAATTTGCTACCTCCGAAATGAGTAGCCAAAAAAAAAAAGCTAGCAGGGCAAAGGCCTGGTCTGTTGACATCAAAGTCCCCACAAATGCACAGGCTGACACACCGGACATATGATAACCCTTGTCCCCATGGCCAAAAAGGCACGCAATTACACGGCAGTACTACTGACTGAATAAGGAATAAGGGAGTCCCGTAGACCCCTCATAACGTGGTCGCCGCGATGGAGGTGAACATGGACATCATGGAATGAGCTGTTCCCGCTCAGCACCGTCAGCACCGTACTCCACTTACTCCTGCTCTATGAATGAGTCCCAAGAAGGGGAAAAAAAGAAAGGTTTCCCCACACCTGTAAACAATCCTTACAGAACACAACAGAAATGGGTCAAGAACACGGAAAAGCTTTCCGGAAAGGTCGTTTTAAAAGCATAAAAATCAATTAACTTTCAATGAAGACGTTGGGTAATATTTGTTTTTTGCAGAGGCAATTTTCCACTAGGACAACACTTCAAATGTTGCATAATCCAGGCCTCAACGAACCTGGTTTGGCCCAGAAAACACTGGGATTTACTGGGAAATTAATCCCCGGTCCTCCTGGGATCCAAAGAGAACAAAATACTCTTGGGTCGGACACAGCCGCAGAAGTGAACGAATACGTGAAAACAAACAAAAACGAAAAGGTTTCTCTCAAGGCTGGGGTACGCCGAGAGCGACGCACTTGCTCCAACCCCCACCCTGGCAGAGTGGCTGCGAAGGGCCATCTTTACAGAGTTACCCTTCGGGTTTTATTCGTTTATGAGAACAGCTCTAAAAACACATACACGGTCTTTCTGATGTGCACTTTTCAACAGAAGAGAATCTACAGAGCTGTCACGCAGCAAGCCCAAGAGTCGTTTCGCTGCCCTGTCCACATCACCCCAGCAGTGTGTGTGTATAAGCAGGCTTTTAGGCTAAAACCACTTTTTCTGAGTTACATTTGGATTTTATCTATAATGGAACTCATTAACTTCATTAATTAGCAAAACACCTTTTGCTAGACATAGTATTGTTGACAATCTAACACCAGACCCAGGTGGGGGTGTACTTTCAAACAAATGCCGATAATTATAACAATTTCAGCATGGACCTTTCTAACCGTCACAAATCAAGCTGGCATTAAAAAAAAAAAAAAAAAAAAAAAAACGTTCCGGTAAACAGCCACCTGTTGGCACAGTTTTCCAAGCGAGGTCACATTAGCGCCTCGAAGCTGGAATATGACCTGCTGCGAATTCCACACATGCCCTCGCAACATAAATCAGTTCACAATAAGCAAGCAAATAGAGGTGTAATTTAATTTGTAAACAGATTATGATTTCAATTAGGAAACTGTCAATCATGCCAAATCTCTCTCAGAGCAGTTACAAGTAAGGTTTATTCCCCCCCCCCAAAAAAAGTAAATATGTCCCAGGCTTGAAATGGATAATGTCACTTTGTACGTTGCTGAAGTGCTTTCGTCCGGGCTTCTCACGAGCCCCGCTACTGGCCATAGCTGCTCGGCCAACAGACTTGAGGACGAACTTCAGGGAGGGCATCCCGATACCGGCATTATCACGCAATGTGGTCACGCACGTCGCCATGCCGAACAACGTTCTCATCACAGACCCTTCACCTGTAACAGAATGTTGGTAAGGGACAAACGGCCGATGTCGTCTTACAGAATCCCACCGTGCACTCAACTACAAAAGGGCCAAATTAGGGATTATTCCGCAGCTCCCGTGGAAGGAATACATTCACCAAGTGTCCTGGACGACCTTCGCAGCATGCTCCACAGCTTAGTCACGCTCCCTGGCTCCGGCAGCACGTTAGTTGAGGCAAGATAAGAGCTTAATCTAATAGTCAACATGTGCCGCAATCCTCTGCTGGTGTAGTACAATGTGCCTGCAAGGCGACCAATCACATTCACCGCAGGACTGTGGTAAACACATCCAGCCGGGTTCTTGAAAAACAACGAGGGGAACCTCTCCCCATACGTTCAATTTCCTCCAGTTAAGAAGAAAGGAAATGCGATGCAGCAGGGGGCGTTGAGTGCGCAAAGGCTGTGTAAGGTGTGGATCCAACAGCCTCTGAAGAGCGCACTTTGTATTCTGCCGTTATACGCGGCGAGTGAAGGTGAGTTCGGTTGCATCAGGCTGCGGAATCCCCTCCCTGAAGAAAGCCCCACCCCTGACAAGCACAATTAGAAAAACGAACTGGCACATTTTGTAAAATGTACAAGAACGGATTCGGGCACAGGCCTCCTGAGGCTGGAGAAGGCGAGCCTCGGGTCCCTGGTCGGTTTTCTCACCCCTCGTCGACCCTGCCCTCGACCTTGCGATGACACGCAGGCCACGTACGATTCGCAAGCCTCACAGCGGATGGAGCGTGCCACCACTTCAGCCCATCCCACCCCCGGAGGCAGCGGAGCCAGCGTTCGCCCCCATTCTTCTGCTTGGGTGGCCAGCTTCAGCAGATTAGCGGGAGGCTTCTCCTTAATGAAGCCATCTGACAGGGGGAGGGGGGGTCAACAGCAGGAGGAAAATAATAAGAGGGACACATTGGATTTGTCCATGCTTCAACGCATGTCATTACTCAAAGGACAACCCGAAAGAGAGCAAGGCCCCTAAAGTAAACCTTACTGACGAGGGAGCACGCAGAAGGTACCGCTGACGAACCTCACGTACAAACGCAATACGGCCGAACGGCAGAACCTCGCCACGCGGGTCTGCCCTCGAGACGCAACCCGCCTTCATACCGGTCAGCCATTCCGAACAAACGCAATCTGCCTTTAAGCAGCAGTGCCTTACCATGTTCTCTGTCCTCTGCCACAGCGTGTGCCGCATTTGTGTTACATTCCTTCTTTACATTCTGCCAAACAGCACAAAAGCACGTGATAGCAACAGAGAGGTCTTCATACAGACACGTGACGCTTGAGTGCAGTCAGTTTGTCTTAAACCACCACATAAACCAGTGCACTTTACACAAGTTTTCGCAACTGATAATAGAGTACAGGCACAGTGCTGTGAAAAAGTATTTGCCTCCTTCTTGATTTTTTATTTTTTTGCATATTTGTCACAGTTAAATGACTAAGATCATCAAACAAATTTTAATATTACACAAAGATATCCTGAGTAAACACAAAATGCAGTTTTTACATGATGATTTCGTTTATTAAGGGAAAATGCTGTCCAAACCTACCTGGCCCTATGTGAAAAAGTAATTCCCCCTAACCCTAATAACTGGTTGTGCCACCCTTGGTGGCAACAACTGCAATCAAGCATTTGCAATAACTGGCAATGAGTCTTTCACATCGTTGGGGAGGAATTTTGGCCCACTCTTCTTTGCAGAATTGTTTTAATTCAGCCACATTGGAGGGTTTTCGAGCATGAAGGGCCTGTTTAAGGTCATGCCACAGCATCTCAATCGGATTTAAGTCTGGACTTTGACTCCAAAACCTTAATTTTGTTTTTTTTGAGCCACTCAGAGGTGGACTTGCTGGTGTGTTTCGGATCATTGTCCTGCTGCATAACCCAAGTGCGCTTGAGCTTGAGGTGACGAACTGATGGCCGGACATTCTCCTTCAGGATTTTCTGAAACAGCGCAGAATTCATGGTTCCATCAATTATGGCAAGTCGTCCAGGTCCTGAAGCTGCAAAGCAGCCCCAGACCATCACACTACCACCACCACGTTTGACTGTTGGTATAATGTTCTTTTTATGAAATGCTGTGTTCGTTTTACGCCAGATGTAACGGGACGCACACCTTCCAAAAAGTTCAACTTTTGTCTCATCAGTCCACAGAAAATTTGCCCAAAAGCCTTGGGGATACACTCAAGGTGTTTTTTGGCAAATGTGAGACGAGTGTTCTTTTTGGTCAGCAGTGGCTTTCGCCTTGGAACTCTCCCATGGATGCCATTTTTGCCCAGTCTCTTTCTTATTGTTGAATCATGAACGCTGACCTTAACTGAGGCAAGTGAGGCCTGCAGTTCTTTAGATGTTGTTCTGGGTTCTTTTATGAGCTCCTGGATGAGTCGTCGTTGCGTTCTTGGAGTAATTTTGGAAGGCCGACCACTCCTGGGAAGGTTCACCACTGTTCCAAGTTTTCTCCATTTGTGGATAATGGCTCTCACCGTGGTTCACTGGAATCCCAAAGCCTTAGAAATGCCTTTGTAACCCTTTCCAGACTGATGCATGTCAATTACTTTGTTTCTCATCTGTTCTTGAATTTCTTTAGATAGTGGCATGATGTGTTGCTTTTTGAGATCTTTTAGTGTGCTTCACTTTGTCAGACAGGTTCTGTTTAAGTGATTTCTTGATTCAACAGGTCTGGCAGTAATCAGGCCTGGGTGTGGCAAGTGAAATTTAACTCAGCTTTCCCAAAAATTTGGTTAATCACAGTTCATTCATGATTTAACAAGGGGGGGGGAATTACTTTTTCCACACAGGGCCAGGTTGTTTGATGATATCAATCATTTAACTGTGACAAATATGCAAAAATAAAATAAAAAAAATAAAAATCAGGGAGGGGGGAAATACTTTTTCACAGCACCGTGTTCTATCATGCACACCGGAGGTCAGGGAAAAAGTGAGACCAAAATCAATGTGTTTTGAGACCGTTCCTGAACATTAACAGGGACTGAGGAATTCTTCGATTCATGAGTCCTGAGAAAAGCAACTCACTTCACCACTTTGGCGTCAGAACCGAAAAACCTTTTTCATTTTGAACTTCGTGTGTGTGGGACTACAGAGACGCCGGAGGTGGAGGAGCGTAGCAGTCTGGCTGGAGTATGGTGAGCAATCACGTCTTGTAGGTATTGGAGAGCAGGTGAAATTGATGTGGGCAGCAACAGGAAGCCAACGGAGAAGAGACAAATAGGGGGATAGAGTGGATTTACCTGGAAGACTGGGTACAGAGTGCAGTAAGAGCATCTGTCTGTGTGTGTGTACACGCACGCGCATGCGTGCATACGCAATGAAGCACTCAGTACTGCTGCAGAACAAGTAAAGTGCAGAAAGCATTCTGGGCAATTTCCTAACGGAAAAACAAGCGTGGACCCGAGCCAATGCACTACCGACTTAATGAGTGTAATAGCGCATGACAATGCTGTGTGAAGGAGAACTCTGAGTGTTTACATGAACCCTGTGGGCCATCTGTCTTATTTGCCAGAGATAGCTTGCGAGGGATGCGGTCCGGCTCGCTGCGCCGCTGTAACCGATGCACCAATGTGGACAAGAGGCACCCAGGCTGAGGTTTCAAAGGCTCTCACTAGGTCTCTAAATGGATGTTGTCCAGCCCCCAACCCCTCCGCCCCACAACAGTGAGCTGCCCCCAGATGAAAGGCCCACTAATGCATCTCCTCTCTTCCATTATCGAGTTCACGGCGGGGCTGAGCACCTTGCACGGGAGATGCAGTTGAGGAGGTAGTGTGTGGGGGCGGTGGCGGGGGCGTGTGGATCGGGGAAAGGAAGTTTTTCGGTTTAGCGGAGTTCCTGGGAAACCCACCCTGTTGTGCCCAGTGTTGCCACCCATATCTTCCTATGGCTCACCTACATGGGAAATGGAGGGACTCGACTAAACGTTCATTTTCACATGTAGTGCCAAAGCAGGGCCTGTAAAGTGCACATATGCAGCTCAATTGACACAAATATCTAACATGCACCATCTTAATATTACAAGTCAGATTATCATCGTGGGACCTGAAAATAACCCAGTCTTTCAGGATAAGGCTAATTGAGCAGCCCAGCAGCATGAACTAGAGCACCATTAAGACCTCATGGGACATCTGCCCTTCCTCTACAAACCTGAGAAGGAACAGGCTTTAAGAAGATTTAGAGAACACCGTGTACTCCACCACACTATATTTATCTGCCACTCTAAGCCCTTCCACCCATGTTTGATGATGAAATAGCAGGTGTCCATCCTCTCAATGCTGATCCTCAATTAATCTCTGACCTTATTACTGGCTGCCAATGTCCTAGCTCTGCACAGATCCTCCTCATGGCCAGTAGAACTTACCTGGCTTACCTTCCACTTCCAGGTTGAGCTGTAAGGCCTTTAATTACCTAAGGGGGGGAGAGCACCCTTACCCGCTTCCTCTACATAGCTTGTGTAGGCTCAGGATTGTAACATTTCCACAGCTTCCTTTATAAACTTCTCACACAAGGTTTGTGCATCCTAAAGTGTGAAGGGTTAATTCAGGGTGCTAAGCAGAGTGTGCTGTTGATGCTTAAGCCCAGCAAGGCCATGCAGAAAGTAGGCTGTAAAGGGGGCTTTGCTCAATCATACAATGTTAGAGTTTGAGGGGGGGAAAAAAATAAATAAATAATAATAAAAAAAAAAGCAATAGGGCATTCCACCATAGATGGTCAGCAAGAAAAGGGAACCTTAAGGCACCCAAAAGAGCACTCAGATAAAGATATTGCCTTGTTTCCACAGCAGATCTATTAAACCGGCATAATAATCATTACCAATATACTGTATATCCAGTATACTGTACTGACATTTAATGATGATATTAAACTGAATTACACACACATAGGAATACAAACATCTACTAATCCTTATCTGCAACCACTTGTCCAGCGCACAGTGCCAGTAGCCCACAGAAGATGGAGTGAAGTAGAGCCTCGAGCAATTGAGAGTGACCAGCCTGCCTGAAATATGTCTTTAGACTAAGGGAGGAATTCGGAGAATCTGGAGGAAACCCACATGAACATGGGAAGAACATGTCAACTCCACACAGTCCCAAGCCAAGTGCTGCAAGGGACAAGCGCTACCCATTGTACCGTCGAGCCATCCCTTGTCTACACCTGCCGGGGTAAAGCACCATATTCCTCACCATTTAACTAAAACCACTTTTAGGGTGCTCCATACTGCCTCAGAGTGTTCAATATAAAGTACTGGGGAAAAATACATTCCAAGTAGCATTAGAAATAATAATGATACATCTTTAATAAGCACGGAGGAAAAAAGCCTGAAGGCAACAGAGGAAGCACACCTTCCAAGACAGTTTCATGAAGGTCCAAGGCCAGGTGACTGCCCACCTGTCCTAGGGACATGCTCTCGCTGAACACTCTGGCATTTGTATTGTGTGAGCAGTTTTTGCATGAGTTAGATGGTGCTGCTGCCACAGCGCTTCCTGCAACAGCCACTTTCAGCATCAACCCTCATTTTTCCTGAGCATGACTGTAAATCAAGAACCGCTAATTGAGTTTGCATATCTTCATGTCTTTCAGTGTCCCAGCTTGAGACGGACTGATGCCGGATGTGATTCACGAATAAACGGCATGTTGTTTTCACCTGAATTATAACTGCTTGCTTGCTTGCTTGCTTGCTTGCTTGCAGATTTCCCAAAGAGCTTTGGGAGGTTCCAGAAAAACAAATGCGTGCTGGTTGCGACATCTTTGTAGTGTCATGAAGCAAGGGGAAAACTGACTTCGCAGACTCTTACCCTCAAGTACAGACCCCAAGCTTTGCTAAAATGCGTGCAACCTTGAACAAAATTGTGGTCCTAGTCCAAACTGCCCAGCAAGATTTGGGACAGAGAGAAGGAGAGAGAGGGGCCCCCCACAGCCAAGGTCCCCGCGTCCATTATAGAGAATGCTGACAGCCATGACTCAGTTGGCAATTAAATCAGACGGGCACACTCTGGAGAGTAAAGGAAACGCCACCCCCCTCCCAACAGCCCAGGTGGGCGTGCCACCCCTTGCAAAACCCCCCTGCCAGCAGGACCGCTGCCCAGACATCCAGCTGTTTTGCGCCAGTTCCCCAGTGTGATCACAGCTCTACCTGGATCCGCAAGAGTAGAGAGCTCTTCGCTTTGGAGACCAGAGCTTATCGGCAGCATCTGCTCCCCTCTCACGCTCAACACGGCTCACGGGAAAGTCTGAGCAATGTAACGGAATCAATAATGATCAAAATGTATTGTAAACTCTGCTGGGCTGAATCTGATGTTTTCATGTTGTTGCAAATAAGGATTTTCGTGATATCTGACAATGGAGGCTGAAAGTGTAGGTCTCATCCCAAACATATAGTAGCAAGCGACCCTTCCAATGAACTTAATGAAAACTATTGAGTTACATTTTCTTTAATCAATTTACGCAGCCAGCGCATCAGGAAGTTACTACTTAACAAAGCATTTCAACTATCTCCAGGATACAATCACTGCATTCAAATTCTTTGTTGTATCGCGTTGATCTTTTGGAAATATTTTCATGGATATTAGAAATATGTGCCTGAAGGATCAAGAGTTAATTTCTCTCTTTTTTCCCCTATTTAAATGTGGTTTTGTTAACTTTGTTAATTTTTCAGTTTAATCAATTCATATTCAAGTCATGGTTGAAGGGGAAAAAAATAAAAAAATTCTTTCCAGTATACTCTTTCATTAAGTTCCATAATAGGAGAAGTACGATTTATCCATTGAGCTGATACTTTTCTCCAGAGTGAATTACAATGTCAAGCTACTTATTATTTACTCATTTATACAGCTGAGAAAACTTTTACTAAACCAATTCAGGGTAAGCACCTCTCTCAAGAACCCCACAACAGCAAGCAGGATTTGAACCCTAGTACTTTGACAGGAAGTCAACAGCGTTGACTACTGTTGCACCTACTGCCCTCCAGTATGTAAAGACGATTAATTAAGCCACCTGCTACAGTGATGCTGTACTTTGTCATCACTCTTCTCATCTCAATGCAGGTCATCCAGGCAGAAAAACGGGGAACGTTTTTAAATTCATTTTGACCCGTCAGTCCCGTGCATGCTGACACTCCACAGTTCAAGCGAGCTTCAGAGGACAGCAAGATCAGGTGACTCCACCGCAAGCGACCCTAAATGACACTCGTAGGCCTAATCGTGGAGCCGGGTGCGTATGACAGGCGCAGCGTCAGAGGGCTAAATCAAGCCCCTCTCTCCAATTCCCACTGTACAAGTCAGCTGCCACGTCTAAAATGCGTGACGCTCTTCAGATGAACGAGCAACGGTGACCCGCAGCGCGCCGACGATCGAATAAAGCAGCGCGTGTTGTTTCGCTAGCAAAAGGGTTCAAGTGGGTTGTGTGTTCTTTCGAGTTCTTTCAATTAGGCCCACAATTTCCTTTGTAATTTTATTATGTCCTTTCATCTGTCCGGCATGGTCAGGTCCATAAAAAGTTAACTCTCCATGCCTGTGTAAATAAGCACCGACATTCACTCTCCTCCGTTCCCAAACACCACAGGTCTGTGTTATTATAACCAGTAAACTGAATGATTACTGCAACTCCTTAGCCATCTCATTACATCAAGCCATTCTGGGTGAAGACTGGTCCTGTTTTCCGAGCATCATGCCAAAACCAAGTTGCTCCAAAAAGGTGTGGTGTGTTTTTTTTTTTTTTTTTTCTTTTATTACCTTGAAAAGCCCTAAATCTATGCACAATGTCCACTGCAGCGACAATAATGGCATATTTACTGCATACAAGAAATTCTGAAATCCTCACAGAATTCATAGATGCCAGAGATGAAGTGAATGAGAAGGAAAGGGAAAGAAAAAGTAAAGGGAGGTAAAAGCATCAGAGAACTGGGGGCTGGTTAAGGCACAGCATGAAGACATGCAGTACTTAGTTTGAGGACATCAGACACACACACACACACACACACACACACACACACACACACTCTCTAACCGACACGGTGGGCCCCGCGGCATTACCCTGCTCTCCGCCAGCTTACTCAGGGCCACGGCACATTATCTTCCTGGCGCTGCCTTCAAAAGGGCTGGAGCTGCGGGGGCGGGGCGGGGCCAAACAGGCCGGCTGAAGCGCGCCGCACCATGCGTTTTATGAATGAGCGCTGGGAGAGCGAGGCCTGTATGAATCAGCGCCCGCTGCAGTGCCAGCCAGAGGCCGACACCACGCAGGCTGTAGGCCTGGGTACAGGAGAAGCAGCATAATAAGGGAGTACCACATCCTATAGGTAAAAATTTCATTCAGTGTGTCAGGCTGTGTGTGTGTGTGTGTGTGTGTGTGTGTGTACAGTGTGTGCGGAGAGGAATGTTGTTTGTCTCCTTTATGGTTGATATCCATACAAATCCCAACCTTGATCCCTTAGAAAGCATGCGAGTGTGTACATTCCGTTGGATTGATTCCTGTCTCTCACACACACACACACACACACCTTGCATCTATTTCCCATGAAGGAAAACCAGACAAATAGACAAGGTATACCCAAATAATGACTTGCCATCAATGAACAAAGAGACTCGCTCCAGATTCACCTCTGCTCTTGCACAGTCTTAAATTTGTAATTCACAATGACAGGCTTGACATATTTGTACAATTATTTTAAAGTTTTTAAACTGAAGCAGAACAATACAAAAAAAAAAAAAAAAAAAAAAAGACCAACATACAACAGAGAGAGACAGTTTCCCAGAAACGCTGGAAGTGGTAGGTGTACACTGTTTATGTAGAGACTAATATAAAAAAATACAAACGTACATACAAGATGGAACAGTGGTGCTGTGCCGTATCCCTAAACATGACGGACCTTGGGAGAACAGGATGTCGTGGCTAATTGGCTGTCTGGCTAATTTAAACAAAAAAAATGTTCAAAGCAGCACAACTGGGCATAATGCATGATTTGCCAACAGTTGGTCATTAAAATACCTTGACTTGGCGAGGTGCACATCAGCACTACAGGACACAAACACAACCCACAGGTTGTGGCTCCATTGTCTGCAGGCCCTGCTGACTTAAAGGCTTGCTTAAAAGTCCCTTCAGGCAACGCTTTGCACTCCGTCAGGCCGTAAAACCAAAATTACACTCAAGAAATACAAAACTGCAAGAAAGTAGGGATTCCCAGTGATTGCAGCGAGAGACTTCCCAGTTTCAAGAGGCTCTCTACACGAATCGAGCAGGAAACAACCAACCAGTGGGGTTAACTGAGGGTACGGAGGGCAACAATACAAAGGTTCTACAGCCAAACGCAGGAGCATCCACAAACTGGAGGGGGCCAGGGTGAGAACCTCAAAGCATTCAATGGGACAAAGCTATACATTGCCGGAACTGCTCGTCCCATACGGGGTCGCGGGGAGCCGGAGCCTAACCCGGCAACACAGGGCGTAAGGCCGGAGGGGGAAGGGACACACCCAGGACGAGACACCAGTCCATCGCAAGGCACACGGGACTCGAACCCCAGACCTACCGGAAAGCAGGACCTGGTCCAACCCACTACGCCACCACACCCCCCAAGCTATACATTACAGAACTACAAATCCTAGAGCCCTCCCAATCACTTACTCCAAAAGGGCACAGCGCTGACCTACAGTACAACCCTTGAATGTTTCCTCCCCCCATATAAACTGGTGAGGACCAGCACAATTTCAGTTCATGACTTCAACTCAGCATGCCTAATCACAGTCCTAGCAGTTCTGTCTGCCCGCAACTCTACCAGCCTTTAGTTACTTACCTGATGCTTTTCTCCAAAGTGACGTAAAATGTTAATCTACTTACGGTACTTTACCCATTTATACACTTCGGTAAATTTCACTGGAGCAGTTCAGGGCATGTACCTTAATCAAGGGTACTGTTTGACATGGATTTGAACCTTGATCTAAGTTTTGAGTGCAAGGTGGTGGCTCTAAACACCACCAACTTTCACCCCATGTCCCTCAATTACTCTTTTGCACATTCTTAGGGAATAGTTCAGCAAGCCTCTCACCCCTCAGACTCCTATGGCTCAACCCCAACCATCCTTTCCTACAGCTGTGACTAAGCCAGCAAGAATTTCTACCTAATTATATGTCACTTAAAGGGACAAACCCACGTCCCCCGACCAAACTACCGAGAACCTTTCACCGGCAGCCCTTGGCCAAACTGTTCTGAAGCACATATACACATCTGCTGGAAACAACATGTTCTCGTGTTCTCTCTCTCTCTCTCACACACACACACACACACACACACACACACACACACACACACACACACACACAAAGTAGATCATACCACTGTGTTAATAAACAGAGAAAGACAGCAACACTGAGGGGCCCTTCTGACGGCATTAAAAAAAAAAAAAAAAAAAAAAAAAACCCCCTTCCTGAAACCATATTTAAACAGGATGTGCTGAAAACATACGAAAGCAGAATGAATGTGTCAGGTCAAGTAAATCTGACTAGAGGGAGGTCAGGCAGGACAGAAAGTATGTAGACCCTGGTCCATACTGATGTCATATCCCTCAAGTCCAGGGCACGGCAGGTTGCGTGGGTGCTACAAGCACTAGACACTGAAAAGGTTATGTGCTCAAACACAATGAGAGGTACTTCTTTGAGGAAATTTCCCAAACTGGTAGATTAAATAGTCTCGCTGTGAAAATGCGTAAAACTAAAACATTTCTACACGTCTGGAGATAAATATGGGACAGCCGGTAGCGTAGCGGTCAGAGCTACTGCCTTTAGACCCAAAGGTTGCAGGTTTGATTCCCACCTCTATCTGTAGTACCCTTGAGCAAGGTACTTACCCTAAAAATTTCCCCAGTAAAATAACCCAGTGCTACAAATGGGTAAATAATTTTAGGTAGACTAACATTGTAAGTCGCTTTGGAGAAAAGCATCAGCTAAATGAATAAATGTTTATGTTTAAATGTTTAAATAGAAAGGCAAACACAAAAATGTTTAGGCATGACCTTGAGTCTCACTGAATAGCAGCATTCAGAAATGCTGACAATGTAGAGATGCTACTCATACAGAAGCTGAGCACTATCAGTTCCTTGCAAAAGTATTCAGTCCCTTGATCAATTCTTGCATTTGACTCACCCACAAACTATACATTGAAATCTGCAGTACTGAAGCCATTGTTTTCTGCAATAAAACATTTAAATATTTTAGAGTATACAGTATACGTACCAGTTATTCACACTGTTCAGGGGTGATTTCTGCCCATAATTCTAGACAGATTGGTTGGATGATTCTTGTGGACCACAATTTTTAAAGAACACTAGGGATGAAATAAAGACTTTCAATGGGCCACTGTAGGACATTCACCTTTGTGCTCCTAAGCAATTCCAGTTTTGTTTTGGTTTGGTTTTGTGCTTAGAATCACTGTCGTGTTCAAGGAGTTCCTTTTCCAAAATCAAACTGAAGCAGGTCCTCTTGCAGTACTTCCTTGAATTTTTCTCATTCAGATTAGCAAGGATTCCCAGTCTTTGCTCATGAAATGCAGCTCCACAACATGATGCTGCCACCACAATCCTTCAGTTTAAGGGTAGTGGCAGTGTTTTGTAATAAAATATGACAGAAAAGGAAGTGTGCCGTGTACCATTCGTGATTCAGAAAAATAAGAATACAGGTTCAGAGTCTCAATGGTTTTGCAAGGCACTGTACACTTTGCACTCGTAGGGCAAAAACGAAGCACACATTCCTGTTACTCATCCTATGAATGTTGGGGTACATGCATTGGAACCTTGACTGCATGAACTCAAGTGATGGGCCATAACCTGAAACACTGAGTTGAAGGACAATCAGCCATTCGCAGCAGGACAGAGCACAAAGAGCAGTCACTGATCCACAACACACACATGATCTCCTGCATCTGTCTGTCCGTACAGAGAAAAGTAAACTCTAAATTGGAAGAGAGAAGGTGTTAAGCCCAGGTCTACGTTCCACCTCAGTGCTGTAAGCACACACCGCCCCAGGGAAACGCTTGGCATTTCTGTGACATTTTCCTTCAGACTCCCAAACTCTTCAGTCAGCAGCCCCCATCTACGTTCCCAGCACCCTCTACGGGTATCGCACTCGGTCACTTAAACATTGTGCTTCCTTAATTCACTGCTGCTCTCACTGGTAGCGGTGTTGAGCGTCACCCACGGACCCAGCAACGAAGACAAAGGCGGCATTAACCACAGAAGCCTACCTACTACAATAGTGGGCAGCCAATTACTCCAGTCGGGTCATGCCACCCTTAAAGGCAGGCACTTAAACAGTTTTTCCACGCTTAGCCAAGCTCATTTTTGTGAAGCAAATCGAAAGTTCACAAAACGTTTAATCAGAAGTGCATTACTTTCTTTGGACTCCAACGAGATTCACTGGAGCCAGAGGGCTGGTAAGCTCTATTGGTGCGCTACAAGGGGGACCCAAATATGACCCAAATATGACCCAAATGTACATTAATAAGGAGTGCTTTCTTTTCCAGGGAACTCCTGAGAAGATGGCCACAAAAACAGCAAAGCGCAAACCCTTTGAAATACTGAAACAAAGCATTTGGGAGACAAACCCAAACTTCACGCCTTCAAATTTCCAAAATGTATTTTTATAATTGCGAGTATAGCTTAAAAATTAATAGCTGGTGTGCTATCAGAAGGTTAAATGCAAAACGCTTCAAAGCTCCCACCTCTTGTGTAAAAGCCGAAGCAGGCACCAATGAAATATTTCCAGAAATCATATTTCATGTCTTCCTACGAACATCAGATTACAGAGTAAAGACCAGTTCCCGATTCCTGTACCTCTCCTGTCCAGAATATAATTAAGCGTTTACACTGAAGGAGGTAAACTGAGCCCATTCAGAAAGCAGAGAGGCCCAGAGGCCAACTTCTCCCTCCCCAAAACGAAACGCACCGAATGCAGCCACAGAAGTACACAACAGAGAGTTATAACTGCTGGCACAACAAGCAGTCCCTTGTCTGGCATGGTACAGGCAGGCCCAGAAGCCCTTGCTGCCTTATCTTAACAATTAAAACAAAACCTTGATTAATTCTATGCAAAAGTATCCAGTGCCTCTTTTTTAAAGATACTGGGTAAACGAGTTACACGTTACGAACTAAACGCGGAAACGGTGATTTCCAGCATAATCGGCAATGCGGCAAGGCAGCTGAGCTACTCGAAAGATTTACAAAGCCATCTCTGCAGAGACCTGCCTCCACATCTAAAAAGTCCAATTGCGGAGAGGTGGTGCATTCCGGAACGTTGCACGACCAATCGGGAGTGAGCATTAGAGGACAAGCAGAGGAATGTGGCAGCTACCTTAGAAAACAACGGAGCCGCGCCGGGCACCACAAAGCCAGGCTCCAGCGGATGAGCAGCCCCTGGCTAAGTAATTAGAGAGAGGAAAAGGGAACACACTGGACTGGGCTCACTGGAAACCACAGCAAGCCCTTGAAGAAACATCTGGGTTCATGAAAAACAAGGCAATTACTAAGGGGGGGGGGGGGGGGGGGGGGGGGGTAGCGGTATAGTGTTTGCCCATCATCGAGACTAAATGACTGGTGCTGCAACATCCCTTAGACTAAACTCAGGCAGAGGTAGAGGCCAAAACAGCGTCGCGCGGCGATCTGTCGGCAGATCACGGTGCCCAGCCTCACCCGTAAAGACAAAATAACGATTTATTTACAAGTTATTCTGCCCGCTGCCGGCGGCAGCTCGACAACGGAGCCCACGACTACCTGCCCCACAGCCGCAAATCTTTACGCCTTTGAACTTTCAGCTCTCCTTGCACATAAACTTCAATCGAACTCCGGAACACTTTACTTTAGAGGAGCCAAAAAGACTTCAGGAGGCCTTAACATGTCGTCCTTCTCTCCGATTCCCTCCCCCCCCCCCCAGACCAATGCCACAGAGAACAAGGCTCACAAAACCATTATAACTAACAGCTGAAAGGCCCCAGAAGCAAAGCAAAATGGGACAGAAGAAAGCTCCCAGATGCCTCCCCTCCTTGCCGCGTTTTTCTGGGGCTTTTGAAGATGAGATCTCTTTGTTTGAAAGGACACAAACCCTACAAGGACTTCCAACACAGGGCTGTGTGTTTAACCCTCAACTTTCTGCGAAGACTGGAAGTGGAATAGAAAAAAAGCTATCCGCTAAAAAGCACATGCTGGAATTGCGCATCGTCTGCGTTTCAGGGAACACAGAAATTCCCAAAAGCAGCGCGCATCAATCACTACTGGGACTCGGGCTTTGTTTCGGGATTTATGGGGACCGTGCGCAAATAGGGGAGACGCGCGCTCGCAGGAGAGAATTCCCATTAATGAGTATTTAGGAGCAGACGCAGAGCTCAGCCAAGCAGCAGACACGGTTCAAAAACACCCTTCCTCCCCAAGACATCTGTTATTGTTCATTTAGACACAAAAGTAATGGAAAACTTTAAAGCTATAGTTTATTTCACGTCACAGACATTTGTATATGTTTTTTTTAAAAAAAAAAAAAATGTTGCGCAGATAAATGGGGAAATGGAGGCCTGTTTTTGTGGCAAACATTTCAAACCATCAGGGGAAAGCTTTGAAAATTCATAAGATAAACATTCCTGGAACAGCCACAAGATTTTCTGAATTTATATTCATCTGAGTCAGGAATTGACAACGTGCTCAAGCAACGTAACACACTTCACTTAAAATACCATTACAAAGCATCGCATAACACACTCCTACACAAATCTTGTTTGCTTTGTATTTGTTTTGCCTGCACCCATTTATTTTGAGTGATTCCTAAGTCTCACAACACATAGAGAGCAGATGTTGCGCACGTCAGCGGGCGCCAAACACAGGCCCTTCCAGAGGCAAGAGAGATATGCCGCAAATGCTATTGATCAGGAGGCTCGGGGCAGGATGGGATGGGGACTTTGTGGGAAGAAAGCACGTAGTCCTGAGGTTACCACAACAGTGGTCCACCATCAGCTGGATTTCACCAAAAGAAATAAATTAGGGAAAAGCAAACGAAAAACCCCGAAACAATCCTCTTTGAATCCTCTGTTAATTAGAAGAGGATGTAAGAGGTGGGGGGAGGAAATTATAAACACTGCTTCCCATCTCCAGAAACACAACCGGTCACTAAGGAAACTAACTTTCCATTATTTGTTTTCAAGACTTGCTAGAAAGACTATACGCTGGGGTGAAAACTTCACCGTAAGATGTGGAAAACAGGCTTTCGAAATGCACATCGTTCCCACGCAGAATAATTGCCCACCATTACAGCATCCTTGAGCAAAAAAGAACTGGTCTGGAAGAGACAGGCTCTAGTATGTCGAGTCAGGCTGCGTTCAGGCCGTTTGCCTGTCCGAAGGCTGAGGGGTGCATCAATGCCCTTGCCTACAAGCATGCCGCTTCTCTCAGGCTTTGTCTTCCCCCAGTACTCTCCCTGTGGCCCCAGCAGTACTGGAACCCAAATCAACTTGTACATTCCAAAGCAAGACCTTGTAAACACCCACCAATGGCTTCTTAGCACCAAGATAAACTCACTCCTTGACAGTCAACCACCAATGACTTCCATGAACCAGGACCACTACACCCCTTGACATTCATCCAGTAATGGCTTCCCTGTACCGAGATCCACAGCCCTTGACACTCATCCACCATGCTTTTTTTTTTTTTTTTTTTTTTTAACATCAAAGGAGACCCACTGATGTGCCTCCCCTTCCCCACTACAGCAGAAACACAGATCCTGAAGAGCAAAATTAAGCGTTTTAAGAATATCATATCCAAACATACAAGTATTTATTTTTTACTCTAAAAATGGTCAATACAAGCTGTATCTTGATTTACCTAATCTCATTTCACTCTTGGCAGTTACTGTTGTATTACATCTCATTAGACAACTGTATTATTTCTACCCCCAATGGGTGAGCACCAGTTTAAATCAAGGAAGTACACAAAACTCACTAACAATCTAATCTGGGAAACAAGTCATAATAACAGAGGATAAATGTTTTAATGGATGAAAGATGGAACACCAAGAATCCTTCGACTCAACAGGACCAACTCCAAAACACAGCATGGATTCACAGTGCTTGTTCACCAAAGAGAAATGCAGAATTTCATAATAAATGCTGGAGCCAAAACCCACCTACCTAGATGAAAGTCACCTCTGCTAGGCCTGCATTAAAACTGGGAAAGATAAACAGTGCCAAATACCTAAATTATTGGAGCAGCGATCTGCCCAAGCTCTGGAAAAACAAACAAACAGACATCATGTCGAACCAGTAGACGGAAATAAATCCTCGGAAATAAATCCCAGTAGAGCGCTAGTCTTCACTCTCACTGCAGCAGTAGCGTTATGCTGTACCGCCATCTCAAGCCACAGCCCTAGCTCTAGTTCTCCAGTGAAGCCCTTCCAATAGCTCTGCAGGCATCTGTAGCCTTAGCACTACATCTAGCGCAGCCCGATTGGCCGGACTGTTAGGAGCCACTTAAGAAGGTAGAGAATAGAGAGAGGTCACCGATGACCATGACCTACCTTTCTGACAGTGGTTGGAGGTCCAGCAACGGTGGTTGTAGTTTTCATTGAAATTGGTTTTGATGCACTGAGGGTCATCCTCCATGAGACCAGGGCAGACATCACCACACTCCTTTGACTGCTTATTCCCAGCGATGAAGTTGTTGAACTCTGCATCCATGATAAGTGACCAGTCGATGGAATCCAGGTAGCACATCTCTGGGTTCTTCTCAATACGGATGGCACCCCGAGTAATGTTGCGCAGACTGTACAGGCCGATGTCCTTCAAGCTAGTCATCTCAAAGATAACAAGGGCGTAGTTGTAGAAGAGGTTGCGGCCACGGATGACTGTGAGGTTGGGGAAGAGCGTGCTGAGGCTGTCAAGGCCTGATACGCGGAACAAAAGTAGGTAGTCGGTGACCATGGTCAGCTTGGGGAAGCTGAGAGTACGGAAGACCTCTTGACTGACATTGCTGGTCTTGTCACCGATGAGCAAGATCTGCAGGTAGCCCTCCACCACTGTGCAGTTTTCCAGTCGCTTGAATTCGCTGATGTCATTTCTGATGTCGATGCTTGGACCACAAACTAGGAGGGGGGAAAAAAAAAATGCAGATATAAGACTTTAGCTTGAGAAGGGAAGAATATAACTACTGTTACCAAGAAAATCTCTGTAGACCATTCCAACCACCACTAAGACTACCAACTAGCATGTCACATAAGTTAGTTTTTTCCTCCAAGAAGAATACTGCTGTCACACCAATGTCAAAAGTGTTACCATGGTAACATCAAACTGGTTTACAACAAGAGATCGGTGAAACACACTACGAGATAGTAATTTGTTCAGGTTCATTTCGTATGTTTTCTTTTATATTCCTCATTTTTACAAAAAATCCGTTTTTATCCCCACTTTGTAGAGCAACATTTAGAGTTGAAACAAACGTTGCGGACAGGCATTCTCGCTTCGTCATGAGACAAATAGTTACGGAGTCACTCAAAGCTAGTGCAGCCCAGCTCATTTTCGACGGCAGACTGTCAATTCCCATTTACAAACAAGTGTAAATATTTTGACACATTTCCTGTGTATTTCAGGGAAAACTGGGCTGTGAGTGCAACTGAAAGTGTGACATTCCTTTACCTAAGCTGACCCTAGAGACTGTGTGTATGTATATACATTTAAAAAAAAAAAAAAAAAATTCACATGAACATCCACCACAAACAAGCATAGACAGAAGGGACAGTGCTGAATGGAGGGATTCAGCTTGAATCTTCACTTAAAGGCCAGATTTTATGTGTAAAATCATGTAATCCATCTTTTTAATTGTGCCCAACAGCAGAAGCAGAACGTATTATAGCCTTGAAAAAACAAGAGTACAGTTACTAGGTCTGGGAATTACTATGAAATCAAAAAAAAAAAAAAAAAAAAAAATGAAAGTGTGTGTGTATATTTGAAAGTTGTTTATTATAGCTTTACAATAATGCTTAAAACATGTGATTCGTCGTTTAAAAAAAAATGTATAGTTTATCCATTTGGGGTAATATTTTGTTCTAAGCAAAACAAAGGAAGCACACTCCATTTTATTTTGAAAGTAGTAATGATTATTTTTCAGCTGAGAAAACACACAGCATTTGAGTTACCTCGAAGGGTCAGGTCCCGCTTTCAAGGATTCTCCCTCGCGATTTCTTAGGTTCACGTTTAGAAAGGCCACTGTTAACGCAACGGGCCAGTGGACAAAAATTGTGGGGAGGGGGGGGCGATGACGACACTGTAACAGCATTAGGGAAAAGTGCCTCCCTAATGCTGCACAAGTAAAGCGTGCAGTTTTGCCATAACAACCAAAATGTCTTCACACTGAAAGCAAGAACTAATACCTGGGTTAAAAATTACGGTTTTAAATCACCGTGTTTAAACAATACATAAAACATGAAACGGATGAATAAAACTGTGTGCAGTAAAGACATATGTAAAAGTAAAATGCCTTTGAGAGAAGAAAGCTCTTGGCATTTGACTACTTTTCCTAAAACTCAAATTTTAAGTTCTAACTGACGATTAGCTCCTGCCACCTGCCAAAACAGCCATACCAAACCCTAGTTGTGAGAAACTGCTTGCACCACTTTCAAGCAGCAAAGGAAACTGACCGGGTAGGAAGTAAGCATGTTCGACAGAAATTACTCCATTCTGGCGGGGGGGCGTGGTGGCGCAGTGGATTGGACTGGGTCCTGCTCTCCGGTGGGTCTGGGGTTCAAGTCCCGCTGGGGGTGCCTTGTGATGGACTGGCGTCCCGTCCTGGGTGTGTCCCCTCCCCCTCCAGCCTTACGCCCCGTGTTTACGGGTTAGGCTCCGGCTCCCCGCGACCCCGTATGGGACAAGCGGTTCAGATGATGTGTGCGTACTCCTTTCTGAACCATTTCAACCAACCTAATCACATCTCTATCATTCCTTATATTTTACTGCTTATAAGAAAACATCCAATATAATGGACATTTGTTGTTTAACTGTACTGCCTATGATTTTTCCCCCAAGTAGCCAGATATGGCTCAGTTTAACAGATTTTAATCAACTGTACATGTACATGTTACAACACTTCCCGTAACCAGAACCATGTGATTTGCTGCCCACATCATAAAAATTCTGTCTGTTTAACAGAACTAGTAATTTCATCAAATACCTATTGCATGATAAACTGTTTGTGCCACATTCTGCTGTGCTTTGTAAATGATCTCTGGGTGGGGGTCTAGAATCGCTAGCAGCGTTTCCAATACAAACAGTGCATTGCAAGGCAAAAACCAGGCAGCCAGTAACACCAGATAAGAATCGTTCCAAACAGCAATCAAGTGCACATGTCTGGTTAGGAATTGTTTTTTAAAAAAAAAAAAAAAAAGGCTCCTAAATGTCCCTTAAGAAAGGACGAAACTAAAATTAATTCAATGCACATAAATGACCAAGTTCTCTCTTTTTCATTTTCCCATCAAGGAAAAGAGGGCAGAGCTGTGGTCCTGCTAAGACGTAGCGCTTGGGAGCACATGCTGGTACTTTGCTGGAAAGACTAAAATATTTAACATTTCGAAGAAACTGAAACCTGTCATTGAGCCAGAACATCACAACAAACTGCTTAAGAGTGTTGCAAGCTTGTTGGCGAAAAGCTGCCAATGACGAAAGCTGAAAGTGACCATGGGATGAAAGAACAGGAGCAAACCACTGACAGATACCTCATTTCTCGCAGGGGAAAACTGCCCAGTTTTACAGCAGCGCACGGCAAGCACACCAGTGGTGAAAGACGAGCACAAAGAGCACGCACGTACAGTAAAACTGCTGAGAAAGAAAAGGAACGAAGCGGCAAGGTGGAAGACTCGGAGTACGGGCACGAGGAAGTTTCAAGTAAGCCGCTGCGGTTAAGGTGTTGTTTCTGAACATACCGACGTTGCTCATGTAGGAGTGTGTCCTAAGCATCATCCTCAACCACTGCATCGCAAGCAAGGCATGCGGCATAGACAGTGATTCTTCGCCATCCTGGACCCAGCAAAGGTTATCCTACGATAGTACTTTTTGGGCCAGGCTAGGAGGGAGGCATGCCCTGCGAGCACAAAGCGCAAGCATCCAAAACGTCTGGAGCATCCAGAGCTCGGCCGCAATGCGCCGCTGGAGTGGGTTCAGCAGACATGTTTTCCTTTGAGTGCTTTAGAGTGCCAGGCAACCGCAGGGGGGACGTGAGCTCGCTCACTCGCTCGCACTCGCACATGCGCATAGACCGGCACGCAGGAGGGCACGAGCAGGTCGGGTTCTTCAGACATTAGTGAAACGTGCACAAATTAGCATAAACTTTGCACTTATTCTAAATCAACCATTTCTCCTCCCCATTGACGGTTTTACGCAACCCTTGGTTACATGGACTGAAGAAAAAAAAAAAAAGTGAAAATGCACAAACCGGAGAAGAAAAACCATGACGGCAAAGAGATTTACGGGAAATAGACAACGATGGGACAACACCCTGGCAGGTCCTATCCTCTCCTTTAGGGTAAAGTATATAATAAAAAAAGGAATTTATCTTTATTAACAGAAAAAGACAAAGCTGGCAGTTTGAAGTCTTCCAAGAAGATATGCAAGCATTTCATTTGCGCAACGTAAAAACAACACAACCCTACTTGTGTCGAAACCTAGTCAGACGAAAACACGTGGTTGTGCCGTGAAACATTCAGGTTAAGGCTTTTGTTTGGCACTTGTGTGCCAAGTACTGGCAAATGCCTGGATGACAGGTTGAGGCAAATGCATGAGCACATGCACACACTCCCACACACACTACGCACACCCCACCTGAAGAACAGAACGGGCTGCCCACTGACCTTCAAATGAAACTTATAGAACTGTATGTGCATTTCACACACATTCAAAGTTAAAATGATCTATATGGCTTACTCTCTCTGTGTATATTAGCACATATTTATTATTCAGTGTAGATTTCAGGCTCTGATCACCTCTTCATTTTACCAACAAGCTTATTGGCCGTAAATTAACGATGTATAATAATGTAACGGGGTAAAAAATAATCAGAAAAGGGCTTATACTGCCTTAAGTTTCAGAAACTAAATGAGAACGTGGAGACAAAAAAAAAAAAAAAAAAAAAAGGATCACGGCACCATTTGTTAAAATATTTCCATTTTGCATTTCTTTATTGCTGTAAGACATCATTTCTTTAATGATTTATCTCAGAAACAACATTACCAGCTGCCCAGTTTCCACTGATCCGCCATTTCATTTCCACTGATTTACTCTTTATTCTTAAAAAGTGTCATCTCAAAGCAGGGGGCGCGGTGGGTTGGACCGGGTCCTGCTCTCCGGTAGGCCTGGGGTTCGAGTCCCGCTTGGGGTGCCTTGCGGCAGACTGGCGTCCCGTCCTGGATGCGTCCCCTCCCCCTCCGGCCTTACGCCCTGTGTTGCCGGGTTAGGCTCCGGTTCCCCGCGACCCCGTCTGGGACGAGCGGTTCAGAAAATGTGCGTGTGTCATCTCAAACCAGTATTGCTGAAATATTCTGCTCTGCCGAAAGAAGAATGGCCAACTAATGTAAGGGAAAACAACGCCATAATAAAACAGTACTCGGTACTCTTAAAGGGTCAACCTACAACAAAAATTACATTTAAAAAAGGTCAGTAATGTCAAAACCTGACAATCTAGCAAAGACAAATGTTTTAGGGAAATTTGTTCAAATTAAGAAAGGGGCTCGGTCATCTGACTGGAAACAAGATCATACTGGCATGGTGGGCTGGTGCTGTTCGTGAAAGAGAGAGATTAATGTTCTTAGACTAATCAAACCGAGTCCCATTCTGCTCTTCTCATTACCAGTGTTTAATAGGAGGAATTCCTATCATTTTCTTGGAAAGGGATCAAACACAACCGTGCTTAAAGCTATAAACCACGGTGGAATTTCATTCCTACCTGACCAATCCGCTCACCGTTAAAAGACCAAAAGCAAAGCACACCTCGAAGAAGAAAAAGAGAGCAAACCATCACTGCATTACGTTTGGCCATGCACTTGATGCCTTTCAGCAACACAATTTACAATGTTAGCTTTCTAGACTAAGCTACTTAAAACGATTGTGCCGTTTGCACAACTGGTCACTTTTACTGCATCAATTCAAGCTAAGTACTTTGATCAAGAAGTAGGGACTTGATCCAGGTTGGTCTATTCCAAGTCAACAGCGCTTAACATCACGCTATCCGGTAGCCCAATAAACAAACAATACGATTCCCCACTAAATACGGTATGTACCTTCACGGGGTAAAACGATGTCGAGGTTACGATCTCTACATTTGATTAGCTAACAAACTGAAGGGAAGCCTTCCAGATTGCGCGTGCTGTTTACGACACGGTGGTAGGACACCTGCAGAAACGGGCCCGCCAAGAACATTTGCTCAGCATATTCGCTCGGCTAAGTAAACAGCACTATCACCAGCAGGGTAATGAGATGCTGCATCTCCTGTTTACAGTTGATAACCCAGCCTTGCCCTTTCACAGAAAGCACCCACAGCGGAAACGAGCACTTCAAAGCCAACTGGGGAGTTTGGCCCATTGCGCACCGATGAATTGCAGACCAGGACTCCCTGATGCTGCTGCCTGCCAGAGCTCAACGTGAGGAAAAGTACCGGGACAATGCACCTCGACAAATAATAGCTGTAACCACGCCTGTTAACCTACCTGGACGAATACTTTCCAGAAAACTGCAGTTTTTTGCAGGGATACTTTCGTTGCCCTAGGAAATACTGTTTTTTGATGAAATACTGAATTTTGACGCTCTCGCCCATTTCACGTTATGGCTGCAACAGAATGAGAAAATGTCTGATGTATTTATAGGTCAAAAAACATAAACCACTGATTAAGGATTTCAAGATGTGACCAGTCAGACCAGGAAAAACTAGTCTATGGAACATTGACCTTTCTATGCAGATTAGTATGTGGCCAAAGAAATCACCACTAATTATTTTTTATTGAAAACATTATGGCAACATTAGCATGGGATCATTGCTGTAGAACAGGCATTCTATTGTTCCCATTTCAATAGCACAAACAAGCATTAGAAAGTAGTCTTCCTATGTTATTTTCCTATTAGAAATAAGAGAAGGGTAATGTTCAGTGATTCCTGTACAGCACTGACTCGCGCCATCACTGTAGGACGCAAAACTCGGCGTCGCTCTCTGACCCGCGGAGCCCACGTGCCTCATATAGCCGGGCTTTCTTTTTAAATGCAGCAAAAACAGCACTTCAAACTCAACTTAAACCACCGTCGAGATCTAACTTAACATTTATTCTGCTATACTACTTCACGTTCACAAATAGGACTTTAAAGTCTCACAACAGGAAACGCTACAAAATTCCCAAATATGAAACGGGGGATTAAAAAAAGGCAATAAAAAAAGGGAAGATGTATGACTTGTTCAATACAAATCAAGTGGGTTATCAAAACAAACTCTGCTGACACTTTAATGCTGTAAAGCCACTCTTCTCCAGAGCTGTCATTATACTGTGCTTTGCTCGACAGCTCGGAAATGTTAAGACACTTTCGACGAGAACATAAAAATGATTAAATGCCCTCCGCAGTTTACAGACCTACAAGCAAACCCTTGATCAACAATCTGGCTTTGGCCACATTCATTAACCATGAGATGCCATCATCTCATAAATGGTGCCACATACATGCGCTATTAAACCTACGTCAGCCGATAACTTGGGAGCAGACGGCGACCGTGTGTAGAGTAATAGCTGAGCCACACCGGTCGTCAAGTTGGCGGCCAATTACGCAGGGTCAGGGAGGAGGGGACGGGGCTCTCTTAAAAGAGGTTATGGTGACACAGTTTCAGAAGCCTGCATGGAGTCGCACAGGCGACTAAGCCCGAAGCAGACACACGGTGATGCGACGACGTAATAAAACACGCGTCAAGGCTACGGAGATGGAGCGGGCGGCGGAAGCCCTCGCAGGTCACGAAGAGGCGCCAAGGCCATCTCCTTGCCACCCTCCCTCCTGTTATTGGTCGTGGCAAGAGCAGTCGCCACAGCGACAGCTGCTTCCATCCCCCCTGCCTGCGGCCAAATCAATACGGGCGGCGGCATACCAGCACCGTCTGCATGCCTCACCATAAACACTCGCCCCGACAGAAATACTTGCAAATACTGAGGGGTGGAGTGTTTTTCTCTTTCACATTTACCAGCGGCGACACAGCGACGGCTGTAATATTTTGTTTGACTTATCATGGCCCACAGCTGAAGAGGATTACACATCTGGCCAAGTGCCGTGCAGAGAAGGGCAACAAGATGACTGCCTTTGACCTGAACAGGAATCCTCTCCTCCCTGTCTGGGGGAGCTGGTCACACTCAGATAGGAGGATCTTTCCAACTGCCCGTCTGGACTGAAACCACTGGACTGAACAGAAAAACCCAAATAAAACACACGGTTCACAGAGTTCCCCCTCTCCCAATCAACAGAAACGAGTCTGTCTCACTTCTGAATGTATTTTTACATGTTCCGTTTTGAAAATCTGGCTTTTTTTCTGTCCTGATGAATCAGGAAGTCTTCCCCCCCCCCCCCATATGCTTGGAAGCAAAGGAATGGAAATTTTACTGTGGTGACACTTGAAAGGTTTGTTAATAACATTTTATAAGCCTGACCATGATATTAAAACTAACAACGTACAAAACATGGCTTTCTTGGAAAAGGAGCCCCATTACATCATAATGTACATCATTTCCACAGCTGAACCAAGTCATTCATAACTTCCCATAGGGTTGTACTCCAGCGAGGTCACGTCTTTAGCGCCGTCCGGAGCGGTTGCTTAAAGAGGGACGCGCGTCTCCTTTAATGCGTGTAATGAAAAGCATGCTCGTGTGTCCATGTTAGACGTGGTGTTATTTTAAACACAGTGAACTGAAAAATGTGAAAAAGGTGGGCAGGTTTAGACACGAAGTCCACTTGAGATCAGTCAACTGGAAAATTCAAATGTCAGACCTTTAGGAGAGAAGGTGGCAAAGGTGAATCATACACGATGCCTTCACACATGGTGACTGAAAGCCATAAATCGGGAAGGCATCCGTTGATGACGGAGCCCCCCTCCACTGTGGTACCACACACACACACACACACACACACACACACACCATCTGAAACCGCTTGTCCAATGCGGGGGGTCGCAGGGAGCCAGAGCCTAACCCGGCAGCACAGGGCGTAAGGCTAGAGGAGGAGGGGACACACTCAGGACGGGATGCCAGTCCGTCGCAAGGCACCCCAAGCGGGACTCGAACCCCAGACCCACAGAAGAGCAGGACCCAGTCAAACCCACTGCGCTACCGCGTCCCCACTGTGGTACCAATAAGGCACAAAACACAATGAAAAATATATACATGTATATCCGAAGGGTTAATCGAATAAAGCGTCAAACTGAGCTGTACAGCGCAGAACGGGCAGCAATGTCACTTCAGAGTTAAAGCAAGAGCGCATTTTCTTTCCTTCATGCAACGAAGGCCACTTGAATCTTCAAAGTTCTAAAGATGAGAAACAAGAAGGAAAAAATAAAATAGACACGAAAAGAGAGGACAACTTATAGCGATGAGCCATTAAAGGCGAGGCTGTCCTTCATGGCAGGGCGCCGGGAAACCCGCAGCGCTGCCCAGAGTGCGGCAACGACGGCACGGAAGTGAACCCCAGCACCCTCTGCCTTTCACATGCTAATGGGAGTCAGTCCGGAGCCCTGCTTCACGTTACAATCGTCTTCGTTCCCGCACGAACACGCCCCCTCACCCGCACATGGGGACACTGTCCTCGATGACCTCAGCACAGCTCCCATTCATGTGGAAATGAACAAGCGCAGTCAGTCTTAACCCGTCCTGCCATGAATGTGCCTGGCATTTACACTCGTGGCACCACCACTGCAGCAACTAGTAGTCCTGCCAACAAATACTCATCACCTAAACCCTCTTATTAATTAGCACGCAAAGCGCATGTACTGCACTTACACGCCAATACAAGTAGCACCCGAACACAAGTCCAACATTCTGGGGAAAAGGGCTCAGCTTAGCTAAATCTTTACTAGTCAATTGTGAGTCAATTTGTGACAAAACAAAAATATTTTCCTTGCGATACACAGAAATCATCATTACAATGAAATCTTTCCAAATAGCGCTCACGTCAGTAATAAATTCATCCATCGACGACAAAAATATCTCAGATTCAGTTTTCATTTATTGGAAGGGATATTGGCTGTAGTTTTTAGAAAATACCCGTTTCCTGACAGCCCATTACGCCAACATTTATGAACAATTTTAGATATTTTTTCAAATTTTTTTTTTTTTAAAAAAAGCTTTGTTGCTAGGTAAGTGAACTCTGAAATTTTGGCTTCTGATTGACTTTGAAAACAAAATACAATTTTGTTTATACAATACAGTAGCACTCCGAACAGGTGTAACCTGTACTTGCTTACAAAATATATAACTTAATTTACTTTTAAATAAATAAAATATATTTGACCCAGGTGACTTACAATGTCAGATAAACTTCACAATTATTTATTCATCTTTACTGGATACTCTTACTGTATCAATCTTCAGTAAGAACCTTGTTCAAGGGTACTAAAGGCAAAGTGGGATTTAAACCCTACAGACAGCAAGACAAGATCCCTAATCAATATTTGCTCAACTTGCAAATAATGTAGTAACCATAATTGATCATAGCCTGTGCTCCTTATCACATTAACCACTTGTTGCAGTATTTCACTATTTGGCCCGATTAAATAACTGCGTATTTTGTTGAGCAGTTCAGGTATTGCACCATGCTCAAGGGTACAAAAGCAGCACTGGTGAGAGGGGCTTGAACCCCCAGCCTTTGGTTGATAAATCCAGCTTCTCAGCCACTGCACTGAGTATTATCAATTTTCCTAAACTTCTTCAGCGATACAGGGTCTGAACATCCTACGACACTTTTAATTCATGCAGCGGCAGATGTTCGGCGTTAGCAGTGCCAGTTTTTACATGAACATGAATGTTCTTTGTTGTAATTTTTCCAGAGACCAACATGGTTTTGCATTTCGGTCATCTTAAATGCATTTCCTGCACGGAGAAAATGGAAATAAATATCAGCAACCTGAAGCCCCTTTTCACATCCTGGTGACAAAAACATCCTCAGTGACATTATGGGGCTCGTACCACAAGTGGTCTCTGTGTGCAGCGCAGTAAAAACCAAACACGGACATAGAGGGTGGAACCCCTTTCTTACTGCCTGATCAGCGTACCAAGGAGCAAACCTGCATCTCTCATTCGATGAAGGAGACGCGTGTGTTTCTTTAAACACGGCCAATTCGTGTAAGACTAACTTGTTTAAATCCATCATAATCCCACAAAATGCGCAGCTATTATCCTACATTTTGGGTAGGGCCTTCTCAGAAATGCTCCAGGAAATTGCGGGTACAGGGTATCTGGGTGTACATCGCTGTACCGCCAGCCTGTTTAACCATCCTTTCAGTGTCTTTGCCGAACAGCCTCAGACGTAGGGGCAGTTGACAGCGTAGTGGATAAAGCTTCTATTATCGGTTCTGAAGGTTGCAGGCTCACATCATGCCTACTGCTGTAGCACCCTTGATCAAGGACTTGCCCTTAATCGTTCCAATAAAAATGACCCTGCTGTATACATGTGTAAATTGCAACCAGCTTAACGTGGCACAGTGAGTAGCGTTGTCTCACAGGACCTGGGTGGTGAGAGGAGGTGGGTGGAGTTGACATGTTCACCCCATGTCTGCATTGGTTTCCTCCAGGTTCTCTGGTTTCCTCCCACAGTTCAAAGAAATGCTGCTCAGGTAGACTGGTGACTCTAAAATTAAACACCTATAGGTTGTGCGTGACAGACAGAAAGTGCGTTTCGCTGGCATGTGGATGAGTGACCCTGTAAGTGGTGTATCTAGCAGTGCAAGTCACCTTGGCGAATAAGGTGTGTGGGCTGACAACACTACATAGAGTTCATTGGAAGTCACTTTGGAGAAAAGTGCCTGCTAAACACGAAAACTAATTCGCTTGGGAGAACAGAGACAGCTAAATTAATTAACGTAAAATAAAGGGCAACTTCCCCCACCAATTTGGGCCGCTTAGTCCCAACATGCACGATCATCACAAGACTTGCCCCCAAGAAAAAGCACAAGGAGGACTCTGTTACACAGCAACTATTACATTTTTTTCTCTTCGGCTCCATTACCTGCACGTTCCAACCCGCATTGATTGAATGAAGGAGGCCAGCTTCAGCTTCAGGTGACATCAAACCTTACGGACAACACACAAACAAGGAGCTAACCCTCACACGCCCTTTACGCCACTTATGTGTATTGCAGGGAATTCGCAGAGGGAACAGACACACAGTGGTCACTCAGAGGACACGTCACAAAGCGTGTCCGTCTCCGGGAAGCAAGGCCTGCCTCTATACATACAGCAACTTGTAACACTGGGACAAAAAACGGGCCCTCTTGGAGTCTTGCGTGCTCCGAGTCAGTTTCCTAAGGATTTCGCTTCAATGTTCCACTACAGAAAGATTAATAAATTTATTGATTGGATTGAATGAATTAAAAACTTTTCCACTTACTCATCATGTTACACCCCAACACTTCAATAAAGACTGTATAGCGGGCACAGCACGCGAGCGAACGGTGAATCGACGTTTAGCGGAGCGTCGCATATCGGGGTCCGTCTCAAAGGTAAACGGAACGCGATTGGACGGCATGGGATGACACGCAACCTGGAATATTTGAAAAACAACATTAATAAATTAATGATTCATTTCTCACTTCTACATATTCAGCAAATGCTACCGAGGATGCTTTGTACTCTGGACCGCACACATTCTACGCCGATATTAAATAGATTGTGAATATATTCACAGTGAAGAAATTAATGCTTTTCAAAGCAGAGGCTGAGACGTCGCACGCGCTCGGCGACTGTTCGCTTTGATTTTTCGACTTGAAACGAGGCTGAACGCTGGAAAGATGCAGGATGGACACGTGTCTGAAGAATGTCGGCATGGCGCGCGCTGTGCCGTGGACCACCACCACAGCGGGCAAACTGACCAACACCTCCTCCATCGCAGTTTTTTTTTTTTCTTTTTGCTGCACGTTTCTTTATTTTGCCATCCTTCGAGTTACGATTATTTGTGCTCCTTATCCATGTACCTGCCCGAAAAAGACACCACCATACCCCAACGGTGCACCAAACCCGCGCCACATATTCATTCACATCAAAGACTGAAAACGCAACATTAAACGCTTATACCCGCCGCACAAACGCACTAAGTACAAGACCACCGGCTGGGAAACTCAGCCACGTGCCTCAGTGCAGATCTGCGTATATGAATGAAATATAATCAATGATGAAGACCACCGTGATCGTTCAACGTGTTTGTTTCACGCGCATGATGCGTGCAGCTGGTGAGCCGGAGCCTCGAAGCGCGCGCTGCGCGTACTTACTCTCAGCGCAGGCGGGCCGAAGGCGGATCGCGGACGCGGCCAGCAGACCCAGAAACAAGGTCACGCGGCTCCTCATTCCTATATCACGGAGAATGACCGCACTGGGCTGTGGCGTGTCGTCCCCGCAGGAAGGAAAGGGCTGTTGGCGGCGGTCGGGGCCGGACACTCCGCACTCTCCTCCCGGGGCAGTCGGTCTTCGTCTGGGGGGGGATCGATCGATCAATCGATCGATCGCCGGCGCTTCCAGCAAATCCACACTTGACTTGCCAACGCTCGCAGCTCTGGCGCCCTCAGTCCGTCGGTGCGACTGTGTCCGTACCTAAATGTAATTTCCAATTTTGTGCGTGTGTGTGTAAAACTCGATGCGCAAACAGTGTTATTTGTGGCCGCGGCGCGGCGTGGCGGCGGGGGCGGCCGCTGGGACGCGGAGGGTCTCGCTCAGCCTTCGGCGCTCCGCGTCCTCAACCTCCATCTCGCGAGCGAATTTGAAAAGGGGGGGCAGCGCGCGCGCGGCTAGCCCACGTTAGCACTGCCACTGCCGCCGCCGCCGAGCAAAACAATGCGGGAGAAGCGACTAGCGAGTCCGCGACGCCGCGCTGAACGTGCACGGACGGAGCCTACTGGCGAGCCTGACCGTCCGAGGTCGGTTTCAATAAATAAATGAATGAAAGTGTGACTCCTCTGTTCACGGAGGCTCTATACCGAGCTCTGTCCGCCCAGCTCCGCTAGGACACAAATGTTTCCACGGATCGCACCCCGTTTTCGGCGCCTCAGTCTCCGCAGCACCGAACCCGTCTCCGCGGGTCGCGCTGGGTCCTGCGTGCAGAGCGAGCGCCGCGTTAACCGTTAGTGCTAAGAAAACGAAATATTCCGTTCGCGGACTCAGCCACGGCGGTCAAAAGCGACTCAATAAGCAGCTTTCCCCTCGTCGGTGTCTGCAGCGCGGAGTCAGAGCCGTAAACAAGACTGTGCTTCTCTCATAGACACACACACACGCTCTCGCTATCAGACTCTCTCTCGCACACACACTGCGTAAAGTGAGAGCGAAAAACTGGACTGGACTGGACTGGACTATCTAACAACAGCTACGCGATAATTGCATGTTTACGTGCATAAAACATCGACTTTATGTGCAAATACAGACCATAAATGCGGAGGACCTTAACATAAAGTCACGTATTTACTCACTTTTAATGCATGTATTTTATGGGCTGGTATGTTATTTCCCCAATAGCAGGTTATGGTTCTTCACAGGGCACAGCGAAAACTTTTTATACTTCCTTAATTCAGCAGTGTTTGATCCCCATCCATGGTGGTATTTTTATTTTGTCAATTTGCATAAAATGCAAAATAGTGAATTAGAATAATCCCTTAGCCTCATATGAAATTATTAATTACAATTAAATTAAATCCTTTTTTATCTTAAATGATTGATACAGTAGCGCAGTGGGTTGGACCGGGTCCTGCTCTCCGGTGGGTCTAGGGTTCGAGTCCCGCTTGGGGTCCCTTGCGAGGGACTGGTGTCCCATCCTGGGTGTGTCCCCTCCCCCTCCAGCCTCACGCCCTGTGTTGCCGGGCTTGGCTCCGGCCCCCCGCGACCCCCTCGGGGACAAGCGGTTCAGACAATGTGTGTGATTGACAGCTGGGATTGTAGCACCAAAACCTTTTAATATCGTTACTAGAGCTGACGGCCCTGACACTTATCAGGTTCTAACATTACCACATTAGAGTAGATGTACTCATGTACGATCTTTTAGCTAAAAAGCAGGTATTAATACACCTTATTACTATCAGAGTTTTTACTAGCATTACACTTATTACTATTCCAGTTTGTACAGCTGGAGCATTTCAAGTTAAGAATGTTTCTCATGGATACTGCAGCAGGGCCACTCGTGGGACTTGATCTGGCACTGTTCAGGCTCTTAATCACTGTACCATCCAAATTTTCTATTTTATAATTTTAGATAGCTGACACTTCTGCCAAACAACTTACAGTGTTAAATTACCTACAATTATTTACCCATTAAGCAGGGGGTGCAGTGGCGCAGTGGGTTGAACCACGGTCCTGCTCTCCGGTGGATCTGGGGTTTGAGTCCCGCTTGGGGTGCCTTGCGACAGAGTGGCGTCCCGTCCTGGGTGTGTCCCCTTCTCCTCCGGCCTTACGCCCTGTGTTACCGGATAGGCTCCGGTTCCCCGTGACCCCGTATGGGACAAGCGGTTCTGAAAATGTGTGTGTGTGTGTGTGTGTATTTACCCATTTGTACAGCTGGACAATTTCACTGGAGCAATTTCAGGGCAAGTACCTTACTCTAGGATACTACAGCTGGAGGTGGGATTCAAACCTGTGACCTTGGGGTTCAAAAGCAGTCGCTGTTCCCACTACACTACCAGCAAAAAAAAATGATGTACAAACAAAGAAAAAAACTGTATCAGGCAGCTTCAAAGCATTTCAAGATATGCTTTTCCAGTCAAACTGCCAGCCTTTCTCATGCAGTTCATGTTTCATACATGACAATTATATTCCATTTTATCTGAATATCTTACGGCACATTACTCGCCACATGTGACAGGTAGAGCATCTATTAATAATTGAATCAAGAGTTTCAAGTCTTTTTGATGACAGATGTTCTTTTAAAACTTACACGTTGCAGATTTTTTCAGGAATAAGTACACAGCAGGAGTATTCATTGTAACAATCAATCTTCAGACTATTCATATATAGTACTTGGCAGATGTACAATATATGGGGAGCAAGAGTAATTTTAAAATATATAAATATTTTATGTGCATACATTTGCGTGGGATTCTTCAATGCATTTTGCTCTGAAATAGCAAAAAATCAGTTACGTTTTGTATTTTATAGATTGTTTTGACTGATGCTAGAATTCCCACAGTGAGCCATGTGATTGCATCTGATCCAACACATGAGGAAGGAGCGACAGTGAACCAGCAAACACCTGAAAACAGTGAGTCAAAAATAACACTCCTGTTTTTTATAAAGAGGGGTGTGGTGATCGCTTAGGTATTGTGGGAACCAAAGATATTAGCAACTGTTCTTAGTGGAGATATGTACAAATAGGGGATGGGACAAAATACAAAACACTCGCAGGACACAATGCGATCATATGCCTAACTTTGTGCACTAATATTTGTTGTGGAGATATTGTTTTCTTTCACAGAGTGATCAGTGAAGAAGCGGATCCCGTTCTGGTCACTTCAACATCCCTCCGATGACGCTGAGAAGGGTAAAACAAACAAAAGTTTCAAGCCTTCATATAAATTAAAAAAAAAAAAAAATCTTTTACCACAAGAATAAGGGGAGAATCTTGCTTGTATGGATCATAATTACTGTAGGCACCCGGTTCCAGATTTTCGATGTGCACATATTTTGGCTATGACACACGGTCTGTGAGCGAAACGCAAAACCCGACACAGACTTTCATTCAAATTCACGGGCTGGAGTCTAAATCGCCGTTCATCCAGGGCGCTCGCAATACGGCCACCAGACGAATGGGTTTATATCCCGAATTCCACCGCTGTCACTCGTACGGAGTCAGTTGACACCTGAAATTTCCTCTGTCGCTCAACCGTTGTCTTCTGGTTAGATATATTACTTCATCGGATGAGGAGTGGTTACAATCATTGTTGGATTTATAAAATATATATATATATATAGTATTTTGTTATTTAAATATAATCTTTTCTCTTTTCTTTACCATTATTTCCATTATTGGAAATGTGATTGACTGACATCAGTGTAACTTCAGTATATTATGATTTTAA
Organism: Scleropages formosus; assembly: GCF_900964775.1. NCBI lineage: Eukaryota > Metazoa > Chordata > Actinopteri > Osteoglossiformes > Osteoglossidae > Scleropages > Scleropages formosus. Next base: position 16,242,822 of record NC_041812.1, on the reverse strand, counting down.
TGAATTCCAGAGTTTTAAATCGGCTCTTGAAAATTTTCGTTGTCTGGAAATGTTTTAGCGTATATTTATTTAACTTCAGCAATAATATCGTGCATACACGTGATTTTGGTGATCCATATTTCCACGGTATGTATGTATGTTCTCTGCAATTTTAAAAATCATTTTCCAAATGCATGGGGAAATGGGGACCACATGGTGTATCTCGATTGCTTTATGCATTAGAAATATTAATAAGCATGACATTTCCCAACGTTCCAAAGTAACGCTGTCATTCAGAAAAACTCATTCAATCTTGTAATCATATATCATATTCAGATAGACCGAATTTTTAATTGTGCTAAGATGTAAATCGGTTACATTAGTATCGTCACAATAGTTGCTAATAACGAGATTTTTATCACAGTATTCTTACGTGATTCATATTGTTAAGTCCGTACTTGCTGCATTGTACTTACATGACGTACTATATATATACAGTATATGTATGTATGGAAGAAAGATCAAATGCTATGTGCACGTGCTATCGTATAACATTTCACAGATAAACCTATAGAGGGAGACACAGTAAAACCATGGTGAGAAGACACGCCGAAGACACTGCAGTCAGTCAAGGGGGGTTAAATCAGCTCTAACACAGTTAAATTAGCTGTGAGGCCAAGTAAACTATATATTGTTCATTTTATTGTGTGGCTCTAACTAATGTTTACACGGTGTAGAAAATATAAGAAATAATCATAACTGCAATTTACATTCACACTCAGGTGTGTTACAGAAAAATGCATAAAAAGAAATAGTGGGAAATACAGAAACCCAGAGCAAAAAAGATGGAAGAAACAGATACTGTCTGTTGAATTCAGGAATATAGGCAGAAGTATACAGGAGCTTTGTGACAAGGATGGAGAAAGAAGAATAAGGAAATATAGCATAAGCATAAGGAAAGATACACATGAGGTTTGTGATGTCCACAGTCCCAGGTTTGTGTTGTCCCCCCACGTCTTTTTTTTTTCTAAAAAAGGTGGTGGCCGAACACAGCAAACAGCAGCAGTAGCCGTAGTAAAATGAGTAAAAATAAAAATTAAAACAGTGTCCTTGATAATGAATCTTGGTACCATGAATTAAACAGATGAATCATATGCCCTTTAAACATAAGAATAATGTATATATTTTGTGCCAAAAAACTTGTAATAGAAATGAAAGACTAAATGTAAAAAGAATCACTTTAAACTACTGTTCTTTCACAGCTGGTTTTTGAAATTGTTCACTGGTTTTCCTTTGGCTCAATTATAGAAATGTTAAATAAAAATGTTCACTTAAAGGACACTTGTAATTAGCTATTACATTGAATTACATGGACACAATTTGTAGGACATATCATATTATTTTTTTTAAACTTAGTTGTTAAGGACCCTGAAAAATCTTCCAAACTATGAGTAACTAAATGTATACACTTAGAATTTCCTCTGAAATACATGCAGTTTTTAGAATAGCATTTAGCAAACGTGAAATGGAAGGCTGATTTTACCTTACATGAGCATCTCATTTCAATAACATATTAGCAGTTTCATATTTTAAGTAACGGAGACCATACATCAGAAACACACAGTTTTTTGCTAAGTTAATTGATGAGCTCTGGATTCATATTTGACACACAAATTTATGAAATGGTTAAGGTTTCCATGGAAACAAAATTCTCTGGAGCATTCCTTTCAAACAGTTCTATTAGACTGTATACCTTGAGAGAATCTGCAGCCAAGCAGTATGTCTGGCTTTAAGAGACTTCTTTTTATCTTCATGCAAAAATAAATGCAAATTATATTACAGTAAAATTTTAGAGGAACTGACTTATTGACCAGGAGAAATCTGCTGGTGCCGAACACTTGAGAAACACATTATTGTGAGCACAAGGCTTTTTAGTATTAAATTTACCACCCACACTTTATTGTTCTGAATTTCTATAACAAACAGGCCCTTGGGATAGAAATAGCAGATCAATGGACAACAAAGTTAAATTCTGTAACTCGAGCGAGTGACTGTTACTTAGTACAATAAAGAGAACATACATAATATTTAGAAATACACAGCCAAAACTCTTTAATATATTTCTAAACTAAACTGTTCTCTTCAACCAATCACTAATTGCACAAATTTAAGTCTTAGATAAAAACAGATCAGTGTTGAATAAAACTTTGGAAAATTTTCAGTTACTTTTACTGTAACTTCAGTAAAATTTTTAATGAGGAAAACATCTTCATATTTGCTATGCATAAAAAAAAGAACGTTACCGACTAAAATCAGCTGTTATAAAGAAATTAAGAAAACTATTTAAAAATGATTAAATAGCTCACAAAGGCAGGTGATTAAAGTAATTCAACAAAATGTGCATTTGACTATAAGCACACGTTAAGAAACACAGAATAATACCATACTGTACTCAAATACATTTTTTTTTAAATCAAGTAGAATAAAGTAGACAGAATTTAATTGAACTGAAACCTTGGGAAAGTAAACAAAATAGTTTTATAACCAAAGCAAGCAAAAACATTGCCTGTGCCCTTAGAGTAAAGCTCAGCTTTCCCCTTTTATTGATAGAGGCCTTCAGTAGTTAAATCCATGAAAATACAATTTTACTCTTTTTTTGAAGTTGATTTTATAACCTCAGAAAAGACAGACCTTATGGTATCAAATAACCGGTAAAACAAGAAAACATGATCAAGATGTATAAGTGGTCAACTTATTGCTATTTTAATTCTTGGAAAATTCTGAGGCTGGCATGGAAACAGATGGTGCTTTTTAAAGAATCACTGCATTTAAAAGGTAATATCATGACTCATTTGATAACACATGTCATGTATTAATTTCTTTGTAGTCTGTCTTTGATATAATTAACCTTTGCATTAATTATGTAGTAAGCACTTCTCATTACTTCTTCATAACTGAATTTTTATATAATCAAAGATGCTTTCAAATGGAAAAATAGTAATCATAATTATTGACTACTGACCACAAACAATGGAGTGTCATAACATTTTTGTTTACATACATTTACATGTATTAATTTAGCTGACGCTTTTCTCCAAAGCGACTTACAGTTTTAAGGTTACAATTATTCACCCATTTCTACAGCTAGGTAATTTAGGTTAAGTATCTTTCTCAAGGGTACAACCACTTGAGGCAGAATTAGAACCTGCCACCTTTAGGTCTAAAGGCAGAAGCTGTAACTGCCGTGTCATTAGTCGTCCCCCTTAACCTGTCATGTTTCACTTGAGAAAAAACGGTTATTTAAAGGACAGAATAAAATTTAGAAATCCTAAGTGTTTCAGAACTGCCTTACATACAGGTAATTGTACATTAATTTCATATATTACATTTTATACAAACTTGCTTAAAAGCACCATGGCAAAAATGGAAATGTACAGTTAGTATTTGTACTATTATAAATTTAGAGATGAATTTTTCCGAAGAAGCACTACTTTTATTATCTTTCTCCACAGCAAAATGTCTCTTCTCCATGGCTTTGCCAAGGAGAGATTGCAAGTAAAGTTTCTTGACCATGATGTCTAGGAACCCTTGAAGACGTGAGTTTATGTCATTGTGCCATCATAATAAAACACAGTAAACTTTTAAATACAATTATGGATAATTTGTCATTTTGGTATTCCTGGCCAGCCTTCCAGTTTCTTACATTGTCATCATCTGCTTGCCCTTGCAGGGTAGCAGTGGTCAGGAGCCTATCCCAGAAACACAGAGCACAAGGAAGGGTACACTCTGGGCGGGATATGTCAGTCCACCACAGGACACAAACACCCACCCATGCAAACCGAACAGAGACTGAAGCCACGTCTAAACCGGTGCTACCCGCTGTGCCACCGTACTGTCCTTTCGTGCAGCTGTCTTTCTTCTTCAATCGTATTTTCTTTCAAAGATCTTTTGATGTAGCCTTCACAGTTTGCTTATTACACATATTGCCTTTTCTATAAATACGGTAATTTACCATGCTGTTTCTCTGACCCTGTTTTAGAAACATTGTTACTGTAAGAGAGATATGTTTGGGTTCCGGAGGCAAAGAACAACGTACAGAAGCCGTTCATAATGAACTTTTATCGGAACACTGGTGTGTTCAATAAAAGTATCAATAAGTAGCATTGCTCTCGGTCCGAGGAACCCCCTCTTCTCAAGGACTTACTCCTTAAGCCAAGCTTTTGTACTTGTAAGCATGCCCTTACCCCTTTCTTGTACACCACAGACCCTCCTACGGTTGCACACATATTTACCTATCCCAGAAATCCTTGCTCACAACCACTCTTTACAAAGAAACCGTTTTCCCACTCAAGGAGAGAGCCCTGCTAGCGCAGGTCGTTCCGTTACATTTACATTTTTTCATTTAGCAGACGTTTTTCTGCAAAGTGACGTACATCTCATAGAAAGATTCATACAGTTTGTGCATTACTTTAGCAGAAAGAGACACTTAGATGCATGATACAGTTAGTTTCTTTTCACCATATGAACCAATGTTTATCACACAAGTAGGTGCCTAGAACTTCATCCGAATATCCGCAATTACAAATCACCTTCCTAGTAATATTTTTTCTTTTTTCTTTGAGAAACATTTACGTTACATTACTAGAGAAAACAAACATGTGGTGGTATCGTTTGCGCCATCTCGCGGAGGGAAAAGCTACACTGTCACATAGGCAGGAAGAAGAAAGAAGCAGTCGTAGCACAAGTGAATGTACAAGAACCACAGACGTCTGTGGCGTCTCCGAACGGCCAGGACTGATGCTCAGCGTGCAGTGCAGCGGCGGTGACTTGAACATTTTGGTACTTCCACGACCTTGACAAAGAGAGAAGCCACATATTAGAGAAACAGAATCAAAGACCTGTTGTTGCACTGCACTTCACAGCTGAGATTTTCCACATTGTTTTACTGGAAATGTTTGTTGGTAATTTGGAGTTCAAACACGGGGTGGGAGGATAACTGCCTACCGAAGAAGAACGGTGTCTGACAGACATTAACATTCGCTCAAGTACAGGCATAAAAGACAGTCCTGGTGTTCAGAGCACATGTTTCTACAATAAGTTGTGAATCTGTTCTCTCTACCCTACTACTGGTTTCAGCACTGGTTTAGAGGCTGGTTGTGAGCTATTGATCATCGATTTTCTCTCCTGAAAGAGATCCCTCATCGTTCATGAGCAAACTTAACAGTTTTGTGGTTTTCTGACACAACACCGACTTCTGCGAAGACGTTCTTCAACAAAACTGAAGAATTTTAAATTGCTTCTTTGCCTCTTGGCTGTGTGCGACATCCTTTCTTGGGGGCTGCATGTCTGATAAGTCTCCCTAAGGGGGAGTCCGCATTAATCCGATTTCTAGAGCAGGAAGTTGAAGATGCGCTCTATATAGTGACCTCGAATCACAGAACCTCCTGAAGCAGCTGAGAACGAAGTGGGACAGCTTTTACATCAGAGAACATGGTATTTTACGCTATAAGGTACACAGTGCACGTGTTTTTTATTCCATTATGTCAGCCTTGTGATGATACGGTTTCATGGTGACTGAACCTAACTCACTTTCTCTACTCATGTTTTCATTTACATTTATTCATTTAACCGATCCTTTTCTCCAAAGTGACTTACGGTGTTAAGCTACTTACAGTTGTCTACCCATTTATGCAGCTGGGTAATTTTACAGAGGCAATTTAGGGTAAGTACCTTGCTCAAGGGTCTTGGATTGGAGGTTGGATTCAAACCTGCAACCTTTGGGTCAAAAGGCAGCAACTCTAATCACTGCAGTACCTGCTGCGCCCCAGGTATTGTTCAGGAAACGCAATATTTTCCGATTAATCTTTGGAAATAAATGTTGCTGAGTAGCTAGATATGTGTATCGTATTCTGCGTGTTTCACTATGTGTATCATGTTACAAACATTTTTAGTAAGTGGATATTAAATGGCTGAAGATTTCAAGGGTACATATCTTATAACGGTTATATTACGAATTTCAGGGTGAACTTCGTTATTCATTTAAAGATAAAGCGGTAGAATGTTACTCATGGAAACCCGTGAAGACACGGGGAGAGCAGGCAAACTGCACGTAGACCGAGCTTGACTGGAACAGAACATGCCTGAATAGCTCAGGTGCTTTGAGGGGGCAGTGCTACGTCTGGGAATAATACGAAAAAATACAGCACTTATGCAATAAACTACATTTCCAATGGATTTCCCCAGTGCCTCTGGCAGCAGCCAGGCCTTCCATTTCACAAGCCGGAGGAGAGAATTCCCCTTTTTAACCCAGAGGGGACAGAATGCTTTGCGTGGGGAGCAGCTCCAAATACGCACGGAAATCTAATCCAGTTCACCGAAACGGGACACGGAGCTGGTTTTGGTTGTGACGAATGCTAGAAAAAACACTTCGCAGTATCAAAAGGGACTCTCTGTAATTACACCCAGATACGTCTTCACTTTTGACCCAAATGCTGCACGAAGGAATGTTCCGGGATTGAAATATTATCCATCGGACTTGAAGCCAAAGTATTAGAAAATAAGATAATTTTTATTAACTGCGGTAGCTCAAAACCGAGAAAAAACATATATGCGTGTATTCGAAAGGTTATTGAGAAGAAAAAAAAGCCGGTGGTCTAATGTAAGGCGCAGAAAAGAGGAGGCCCAAAAAATTCAGTATAACTGGAAAAAAATTCCAGAGAATTTTGCTCATACCTCATTATTATCCCATTTCATTATCCACTCGAAGAAAGGAACTGCACAGAAGAAGTATTAAGAAATGCCATTAATTACTTCAGCTCTGGAAACGGTGTTAAGCTTCTGTAACTTTCTTCCCGTTATAAAAAAGAAACGGAAAGCACCGAAACGTGAACAAAAGCTCTGCAGCCACCTAAGGCCCGCAAACACGGCGAGTCACGATCCGACAAGTACAGACCGTAACGTGACCTTAACCCTCCCCCGGCCTGCTTCACCCCGTCGAACAGCAACGGCTCTCCCCTCCGGTCTGTGAAGTCCCCGCTAACAGTTTCCCATGCGGGGCACAGACGGGGCCACCTACCTCGACCGCTTCTCACTGGCTTCATTCTCCCATGGCACTAGAGCGAAAGGGGACTTGCGGGTCGCCAGCGGATCACACATGCTAATGAGACCCTTGTTTGTTTTTCCGCCAGGCTTGAGCAGACGACAAGAAGAATTTGCAGAAAACTGCTGAAAAGGAGAGACAATGGGGGCAAGGTCCTGCTGACCCCTTGATGCCTTCCGAGGACTTTCAGCCAATCCTGTATGATGACATAAATGATCGTTTGCTTCTTTAAAGTATGTAGGTTACGAGGTTGGGCCTGCTTATACACTACATCTAACATGAATGCTAGGCAGTTTTCTCAAGGGTGCTGGAGCAGGGCCACACTTGGGATGTGAAACTTTCCGTTCTGAGTCGATGTCATTTACACACACGCACTGACTGAAACCGCTTATCCCAAGCAGGGTTGCGGCGAACCGGAGCCTATCCTGGCAGCACAGGGCCCAAGGCCGGAGGAGGGGACGCACCCAGGACAGGATGCCAGTCCGTCACAAGGCACCCCAAAGGGGATTTGGACCCCAGACCCACCAGAGAGCAGGCACAGGCCAAACCCATCGCGCCGCTGCACCCCCCGATGTCACTTACCATCATATTAATTTTGCCCATCAATTCTTCTTGGTCCCATTTAGGTAAGATTCATAGCATACTTAAACTTTACACCCTCATCTAAAAAGTTCCTTTCAAAATATAAATATTTCAGATTTTTCTCTTATTTTGCATAGCGGTCATCTTGAGCTTCTGCTTTCAGATAGAGTTTTAACTACTTCAGTCTTCAATGTGTGCGTCATGAGGAGCGAATAACATATTTTTGTCATGAGGACAGAGTGGCAGCACAGAGCCAGGGTACTACGACCCAGACTGCAGCAGGCAAATCCTGATCCAGCTGTCAGTAGCCGCTGTCACATGAGATGATCACGCAGTTGTTGCTGGATGCCTCAGAGACAACTGGAAGTTACTGCACACCACACATCTCTGGTGCTGAGGATGGATGACGCTGGCTCCGACCGGAAACGTTAATGAATCCAGAAGCAGATTTGCGCTTCAAGCCCCGATGCAGCGTGCCGTTTGAAAATGTGCGAGGCTGTCAGTTTAAGAGCGGCGATCAATCCAAATGATCTTAAACATTTTCACAAAAGTTGCAGTTCCTGGAATCACTTTAAAGCAAAAGCAGGTGTGAGTGAAAAGACAAAGCTTTCAGCTGCAGAGATAGGACTTCTGAGGAAAAGGAATAATTCCAGACGCTTCTCCAGTTCCATGCACAGATTTGGCTTTTCATAAAAACGCAGTAGAGTTATTACTTAGGTGTGAAGTGTGCGTGTTGAACTTATACTGACATAGTCAAGCCTTATATAATGGGGTCCCACACAAGGAACCACTAAAGTGACTTATGGAACGTGTAGTAGGAAAACGGCAGTACCGAAAAACAAACTGGAAACATAAAAGAAAAATACGACATTATTACCCTGCCCTGCATGCTTTGCTTCCAGAAAAAATTGTGGACCTCCGCAATCCGCAATAGATTTGTCTCTAATGCTGTGGTTATCAAACAATGATGAATAAGGAAGTAATGAATTCATGAAAGCATAATGTGAAAAATCAAGAAATAATACATTTTGCTTCAAATAAGAAAACATGTGATGGTGTTATAACTTATACATAAAAACCATTACATTGTTTTATTTTAATGAATTTTACAACACATTTTTCATGCAGGAACCCATTATTTTTTACATAAGAAATAACGGTTATTCGATCCCCTCACACAGGAATGTTTCATGGAACAAATTATCCTCGTTGTGTGAGAAACAGGTGAATAAGCAAACATCCACAGTTACTCCACCCTTTACCAAATGCTTTGGCTTTAGCCTGCAATGCTGATATACTGTAGCAGCACCTGCACACATTGTACTTTTTAATAACTTTAAACAGCTTAAACAGACCTGTATTCAACCACAAATGGGCAGCCGGCAGTATAGGGGTTGAAGCTGCTGCCTTTGGCCCCAAAGGTCAGAGGGTTGAATCCCACCTTCAGCTGTAGTACTCTTGAGCAAGGTATTTACTGTAAATTGCTCCGGTAAAATTACCCTGTAGGTAATTTTAAGCTGTATAAATGCTTAAGTAATGATGAGTTGCTTTGGAGAAAGGCAGCAGCTGAATGAATAAATGTAGATGTACTGTATGACAAACTTTGAAAGGGGACTATTGCCTGTTCCAGAGTGTTCCATCTATTGCTGATGAGGTCCATCTTTAGAACACATTGCTTTTGCTCCAGAATAACTGTGAAAAAGACCAGGAGGTTTTAACTTCTTTGGCATCTGTCGGTTACATTTACATTTATTTATTTAGCAGACGCTTTTCTCCAAAGCGACTTCCAATGAACTCTACGTAGTGTTATGAGCCCACACACCTTATTCACCGCGGTGACTTACACTGCTAGATACACTACATACAAGGGGTCACTCATCCATACATCAGTGGAACACACTCTCTCTGTCACTCACACACACACAGTTAAATAGTGCTGCTTTGTAAAAACCATTGCCGAAGAACAATTAGAATTCAGATATTGTAACTGAACAGGGATTGTGGCTGCTTGTTTTAATAAATACTAAAGTCATAGCAACATTGTATATGTAACCATCAAGATGTAATTGTCGCAGATAATAAATGGTTTGTTTATTTCATTAAATCAGCTACTTCCCTGTTATGTTTGCCATAAAAATGTCCTACAGCATTTGTCAGTTCCCCTCCTTCAGCTTTCACCCACCGCTGCAGTAAAAACACCAGATACATTCAACAAACTGGAGGGACTACAATCGATCCCACATTTTGATGTGCCCACAGAATTGCGAAAACAGGTTTCATATTTGAAGTGGAGGCTTTGCTCTCTGTGAAGAATTCAAGCAATGTCAGTAATTTCCCACTGGGAGTCTGTGGTTTACATTGTAATAGAACGGAAAACTACAAGTTTTAAATCGGGTGTACAAGGGGATGCTTCGAATTCTGGCTTAGTCACAGTTTCTATTTCTTCGTGGTATTTTTAGTCCTTATCGGTATTTGATTAAAATTAAGTTATAATACCTACAGTCTGAACACTTTCTTAATGCGCTGCATCTGCATATGATATGCAACATGAAAAGAATGACATTCACCTATACTTGATCATGTCCTGGAAATGTTACACCAGAGTTTCTAATTCAAGTTTTATGAGAATTAAATGTGAAATTCACTCATGAACTGAAAGTGAATTGAAACAGGAGAAGCAGATGAAAATGATAAGTAAATTACTTGAAAAACAGTGGTTTTTAGTTCTTGGTGGAAGCAACTTTTAAAGCAGCAATTACGTCAGAAAACGGTTTGGATACGTCCTTACCAGTGTCTCACTTCTTGCCAAAATCTCTGCCAGGTTTGTTTACAATGGCTGATAGTCAGCAATTTTCAAGTCTTCCGCAGGTCTGTCATCAAATTCAAAGCTTACATGTGAATTTAGCCCCTGTGACACATTTGCCATGTTCTGAAGAAATGTGCTGAAATGTACTGACACATCAACGATCCCTTAGAGCATCGTCAAAGGTTTTTTTCCATTGTTCCTTATTAATACTGTTTTAGATTATAATGATGAAATGATCGCTGAGATACCAAAAGAGCGAATGAAAACAGATCTAAGAAGGGCCGTCCAAAAAGTCTTTCTGAAAGTGTCTGTTCGGACTCGGCTTTCCAGAACGCTGTCAGTACTCAGCAAACAGTGGAAATGAAAACTGTCACTTATGCCTTGTGTCAGTAAGACAGCACAGTACAAGCACAGCATTCCAGCAGTCTTCTTTCTAGCACTTCTTTCTAGTCTGCGGTGACTGCGCTAGAATCCCACTGCAGCCTGGGGGGTCTGGTGCCTTTTAAAAACAACAAGAAAATAATGGACAATGCCTGGAAATAAAACAGGACATCCAGTGCAGAAGCTGTCTCCATCAATTACTCGAACAAGACCGCCCAGAGTCTGCATTAAAGCAACAGTGTGTTAAAAGACTCTCCTCCTCACCACATAAATTTGGAATTCAGCCTTTTTCTCTGTTTCACATGTTTTGTAAACAATGAGGAAAATAAAGAGTTTTCATTCTAAAGTCTGGGTCATTGTTCAAATAGGTTCATTAAAACTGTATAATTACAGTTTATTATTGTACAAATACATTTGCCTGTGTCTTCCATCAAGTACTGTTGCTGAACTATGTGTGTGTGTGTGTGTGTGTGTGTGTGTGTGTGTGTCATTCTTATGTAATAGTTACTCTTCTGCTTGCTTATGTCACTACAGGTCACAACATTCAAAGTCCATACTTGTAAAAAAAATTACATATCACTTATTTCAGTTATTGATTGATTTATTTACTAGCACTGAGGCTATAAGACAACTAGAATAAAGCTTAAAAAAAAACACTAAATATGGAATAATGAAAGGAAAAGTGCATTTGGATCCACTCCCTTTTAGAATTGCGCCATCTTGTGGCCATTAATTGTAGGACATACTTTTCCTAAAATTCTGTTGTAATACACTAACCTCCTGGGGGGTGATGGAGATGTGATTATGATCATGATCATGTTTATAGGTGGCTGTGCGCTGTCTTCACGCAGTACATTGTTTTTGGTGTTGTTTTAATAACTTAATTTTATTCAATAAAGTTTGCAAAAGAAAAGCCTCAGGAAAAAAAGAGCAAAGTTGAATTTACCCTCCCTGTTTTTACCCTTTTTGCTACCTTATGTTTAATAAACTCTACATTCTGCAAACCACATGTCTTCATTGCTTCTGTCATCACTCATCACTGATTTCAAATGCATAACTGTTTTTTTCATGTTAGTTAGATTCTTGATTTTGTTTGCAATATCATGGCAATGTATTTAGATTACTTTCAGTTTTTTTTAAGCAGTGCTTCCTGTTTCGCAGGACCTGTTTTACATTTATCCTAACAACTGCTTTCACAGTAAAAGGGCTGGTTACCTCAGGAACACAACAGAGACCAAAATTCCATTTGAAACCTGATTTGTTTGTAAGTCCAAAGTCATGTTAACCATTGATTCACAATCAAAAAAGCTAATAATAGACACATCCTGTTCTGTGGAAAACCCCAGACAAAGTAATAATACATTAAAAAAATCTGTAAGACTTATTTAATTATTTTGTTAAATTAACTTCAAATAATATTAATTTAAAATTTTTTAAAATTCCCCACAACCTCCTAATCAAACCCAGTAGTTGACCGATTTACCCCATAAAGCATCTGCAATATTAGTCAGGTTTTGGCTATGCTCAACTTTCTGTATTATTACTTTCTGTATTATTATTTACTATTACTGGGGACAGTTGGTAGTGTAGTGATTACAGCTATTGCCTTTGGATCCAGAGGTCACAGGTTTGATCCCACCTCTGGCTGTAGTACCCTTGAGTGAGGCACTTACCCTCAATTGCTCCAAAATTACTTAACTGTAAATAATTGTAACCTTAACATTGTGAGTTGCTTTGGAGAAACGTGTCAGCTAAATGTATTACCCAACTTTCTTTCATATTGACTCTGAATTGCCCTTTGTGTATGAACATGTGTGTATGGCTACCCTGTGGTGGATTGGTGTCGTGTACCAGGTGAAAATCAAAGTGGACTTATTGTCCTTTCAACCATATACAGCTGGTACAGTATACGGGGAAATGAAACCTTGTTCTTCCAGGACCATGGTGCCACACAGAAAGAACGCAGAGCTACCTACACGATAAACAATTAATATAAACTAGCCTTGTACCCTGTGCTTCCAGACCCTTGCTACCCTGACTTCAACAGTTAATAGTAGTGAGACAGTGAGTTTTTATTCAAAAATTTGAAAAACTTTGAATCACAGTAATTTAAAACAAATAAAACAAAAAATTCTCTAATTCATCCCACAGACATGTACAACACTCATTTTACTATTGCAGCAAGGGCAGTTATGGGCAACGATGTAATAAGCAAAGGCATCAGAGGGGTTGAAGACGCAAAAGCAGTGAAAGGTTATAAGCAGCAAAGATAAATAAAACTATTGCCATTTCAGCCTGAGGATGGTGGAGTGAAACTCTAATATACAAAAATAAAACCATTATTTTCAGTTCACTACCAGCCTCTATGGGGGGGTGCGGTGGCGCAGTGGGTTGGGCCACAGTCCTCCTCTCCAGTGGGTCTGGGGTTTAAGTCCTGCTTGGGGTGCCTTGCGATGCACTGGCGTCCCATCCTTGGTGTAGCGTCCGGACGGGAGTCCGACACGGACGCGCGTTGCTATTACGTCCAAACACAGACGAAATATATAATGACTTCACGTGCAGTGTGAGGTTAGACGTGTACGGTGAGTATTGTAAGACACTCGGTGGAAGTGAAACAAGAAACACGAGACCAGGAAACACACACGGTGTTGGAACTACGGTGAACAGTGAAACGCTAATCTGTGAGTCTGACCGCAACCCTGAGACGTGACAAAATACCGGACAGGAACGATGGACCAGGACTGAAGAACAAGAGGCAGGAACTGACGGGACGGGCACTCGGGACTGGAACATGCACACCTAGGAAACAAACTGAGGGAACAAGAGACTACCAATCGCCAACGAAGCACAAGAGAACTGCTGATTAAGAATCCGCGACTAGTTCTGCTCCGCTGGCTCCTTTTATACCTCCATGTCCTACGAGACTGTGAGGTGATAGGTAAGCGTTAGCTAGCGGCACTGAGTGGCGCCGCCTCTGACCAGGAGGGGCAGTGACCCCGTGGGATGTGACAGTACCCCCCCCTCCAGGGGCGGCTCCAGCCGCAGAACGCCGGCGGGTAGGCGGTCGCCCCCGCCGTCGCGGAGCAGGCCGATCTGGATGACACTCATGGAAGTCCTCAATAAGAGCTGGGTCCAAGATGTCCCGTGCTGGTACCCAAGACTGCTCCTCCGGCCCATAGCCCTCCCAGTCGACCAGATAGTACAGCGTACCCCGTCTCCGTTTGGAGTCCAGGAGGGCCCTGACGGAGTAGGCAGGAGAACCATCCACATCCAACGGTGGAGGTGGAGAGACTGCTGGGCTCTGCAGGGCGGAAACACAATGGGGCTTGAGGCGCGAAACATGAAACGTGGGACAGATACGATAATGCGAGGGCAACTGAAGACGGTAAGAAACCGGGTTGATCCTCTTCAGGATCTTGAAGGGGCCGATGAAACGGGGGGCAAGCTTCCTCGAGGGCAAATGCAGTTTGAGATCCTGGGTGGACAACCATACTCTCTGCCCTGGCTGGTACAATACAGTCCTACGCCTTTTGTCGGCCTTCTCCTTTTGGTTGGATACCACCTCCTGGAGACGGACATGTGCGGATTCCCACACCGACTCACTCCTCTTGTACCAGTCATCCACAGCTGGCAACCCACTGGTCTCCATCGTCCACGGGAACAGCGGAGGCTGGTAACCGAGCACACACTGGAAAGGAGTTAAGTTTGTGGACGAATGGACCAGGGAGTTCTGGGCGTACTCTGCCCAGGGGAGGTATCTGCTCCAATCCGCTTGATTCTGAGCACAGTAGCTCCGCAGGTAACGTCCAACCTCCTGGTTGAGGCGTTCCACTTGCCCATTAGACTGTGGATGATAACCAGAGGAGAGGCTGACTGAGACTCCTAAGCGGGCAAAGAAGGCCTTCCAGACCCTTGAGGTGAACTGGGGTCCCCTGTCCGAGACGACATCCTCTGGCAGGCCATACAGCCGGAAGACATGTTGGAACAGCAGTTCCGCGGTCTCCAGGGCTGTAGGTAGACCTTTCAGAGGAATCAGTCGACAGGCCTTGGAAAAGCGATCTATGACGACCAATATGGTGGTGTTTCCATCAGAACACGGAAGATCAGTAAGGAAGTCCACCGCTATATGGGACCATGGACGGTTGGGAATCGGGAGTGGCTCTAAAAGCCCTGCTGGCAGCTGCCGTGGGACCTTGGCCTGGGCACATGTGGTGCAGGCAAGGACGAAGTCTCGTACGTCCTGTCTCATGGATGGCCACCAGAAGCGTTCAGCGAGAAGCTTCAAGGTTCGGTTGACCCCTGGGTGTCCTGTACTTGGACCATCATGGGCCCAGTGTAGGAGCTCGGACCGAACAGTGGACGGGACGTATTCTTTGTCTTGGGGCTGCTCGTTGGGACCGGGTTCTTGACGTTGGGCTGCTTGGATATCGTCCAATAAAGCCCAACGGATAGGAGCCACAAACTGCGTCGGGGACAAGATGGTGTCTGGTGGGGAGAGCTGAGGCGATACCTCGAACAAACGGGACAGGGCATCGGCCTTGCCGTTCTTGGAGCCAGGACGATAGGTCACCGTGAAACGGAACCTGGTGAAGAACATGGCCCACCGCGCCTGTCTGGAATTGAGCCTCTTTGCCTTCTGCAGATACTCCAGGTTCCGGTGATCAGTTAACACTAAGAATGGGTGCGTAGCCCCCTCTAACCAATGTCTCCACTCTTCTAAGGCCATCTTTATGGCTAAGAGCTCCCTGTTTCCTACATCATAATTCTGTTCAGTAGGCGACATCTTGTGTGAGAAATACGCACATGGATAGAGCTTCAGGGGACTTCCCTGGCGCTGTGAGAGCACTGCCCCTACCCCGGCCTCAGAAGCATCAACTTCCACAATAAAGGGCAGTTTGGGATCAGGGTGCTTCAGGATTGGGGCAGAAGTAAAACGCTTCTTTAGGTCTTCAAAGGCCTGACTCGCCTCAGGAGTCCAGGTCAGGCGCCTAGGGGCTCCTTTTAACAGAGCAGTCAACGGGGCTGCAACGGAACTGAAGTTCCTTATGAAGCGCCTATAGAAATTCGCAAAACCTAGGAACCGTTGCAGGTCCTTTACTGTCTTTGGCTGGGGCCATGACAGAACTGCCGAGACCTTCTGTGGATCCATCGTGACCCCGTTGGGTGTTAGGATGTACCCCAGGAAATCCACAGAGTGCACATGGAACTGGCACTTCTCCCCTTTCACATACAGCTTATGTGCTGCCAGCTTTTGCAACACCTCCCTGACATGTCCAATATGCTCCTCACGGGACCGAGAAAAGATCAGGATATCATCCAGATACACTAATACTGAGCGATTAATTAGCTCTCTGAGTACTTCATTAACAAAAGCCTGGAATACGGAAGGTGCATTCGCCAGGCCAAAAGGCATGACCAGGTACTCATAATGGCCGAGGGCGGTGCTAAAAGCGGTCTTCCACTCATCCCCTTCCCTAACGCGAATCAGGTTATATGCGCTCCTAAGGTCCAGTTTCGTAAAGATGGTAGCACCGGAAACCTGTTCGAGGGCCGACGTGATAAGAGGCAAGGGGTGCGGGTACTTCACAGTAATGGCATTTAGCCCCCGATAATCAATACAGGGGCGCAAACCCCCGTCCTTTTTCTCAACAAAGAAAAAGCCAGCGGAAGCTGGAGAGGTAGACGGCCGGATGAATCCGGCTTCTAGTGCCTCCGTTATATAAGCCTCCATTGCCTGATGTTCAGGTTGAGAAAGAGGGTATACCCGCCCCCTAGGGGGTGTAGTGCCCGAAAAAAGATCTATAGCACAATCCCAAGGTCTATGAGGAGGCAGTTCTGCAGCCTTGTGTTTGCTAAACACCGCCACTAGATCTGCATACTCCCTTGGAAGCTGCAGGGGCAGATCTGCATTAGGGCTCTCTATGGATGTGGAGTTACAAGACGTCTCCAGGTGTTTGGGACACTGCTGTCCCCAAGACAGCAGTTTCCCCTCACTCCAAGAGATAATAGGGTCATGGGTGCATAACCATGGGTATCCCAAAATAATGGGGTTATCAGGGGACTTAATCAGATAGAACCATATCTGTTCCTTATGGAGTGGCCCTACCTGCATAGTAACGGGCTCTGTGCGCTGCTCTACACGCCCCGACCCGATTGGAGCGCCATCAATAGCTTTAACAGCCAGGGGTTTTGGGCATCGGGCACAGGGCAAGCCCCAGGACGCGGCCATATCATGATCCATGAAATTCCCTGCAGCGCCACTGTCTACCATAGCTTTCGTCTGCTGCTGCTGGAAACCCCAGGATACTGTAACTGGTAATGTCAACAGGGAGGTATGGAGAGATACATCACTCACCAGTAAGTCGGTCCGTTGGGATCCACGGGGTGGCCGCACTGGGCAGGAAACCTGAACGTGATCCGCAGCTCCACAGTAAAAGCACAAGCGTTGCAGAAAACGGCGCCTCCTTTCCTCCTCTGTCACACGCCCGTTACTGAGTCGTATTATTCCCTGTCTGACGCACTGTTCTTCGAGCCCTGCACAGCTGACAAGGTTGCGTGCTTGAGCCGGCTCACTGTCCACAGGGCTGTAGGGCACCTGCTGCCCTGGCGGCGTCGGGGTCCGGCTGGAACCGGAGTTGCTCCGGTAATCCGGCGAGAACTCCTGAGAGAGTGGTCTTGACAATCGGGGGCTGGATGTCTTCTCCACTGGAGACCAGGAACGCACCTGAAAACTCTTGGTGCTGGGGAAGAACTGTCTCTCTGTCTGGGCTAGGGGGTGATTCAGGAGAGTAGGGCCCTGGGAACAGAGAGGCTGGACTGGAGATTGAGTATTCTGTGTAATTCTGGTTCTCACCTCTGCTACCTTGCAAAGCCTCCTGGAAGGGAACGGACAGCTGCTCAGTAGCGCTGATCCCACTGGTCTGCACAGGGCTCGTGGGCTCCGCGCGAGGACCCGAGGAAGCATAAAGACGATCAAAAAGACATGTCCGCCAATCATCATGCGTTTGCGAACTGGTCGGATCGGCGCCCCGCCCACCGTGACCGAGGAGTCGTGTCAACCGCTCCAACTGATCTGTGAGGCGGCTAGCGGCGTTTGTGCAAACCAGGAGTTGTTCTTGGTTCGCCTCTGTCAGATCCGCCAGCTCACGCCATTCCGCTGAAGTCATACTAGCGGGCGGATTCTTCTGTAGCGTCCGGACGGGAGTCCGACACGGACGCGCGTTGCTATTACGTCCAAACACAGACGAAATATATAATGACTTCACGTGCAGTGTGAGGTTAGACGTGTACGGTGAGTATTGTAAGACACTCGGTGGAAGTGAAACAAGAAACACGAGACCAGGAAACACACACGGTGTTGGAACTACGGTGAACAGTGAAACGCTAATCTGTGAGTCTGACCGCAACCCTGAGACGTGACAAAATACCGGACAGGAACGATGGACCAGGACTGAAGAACAAGAGGCAGGAACTGACGGGACGGGCACTCGGGACTGGAACATGCACACCTAGGAAACAAACTGAGGGAACAAGAGACTACCAATCGCCAACGAAGCACAAGAGAACTGCTGATTAAGAATCCGCGACTAGTTCTGCTCCGCTGGCTCCTTTTATACCTCCATGTCCTACGAGACTGTGAGGTGATAGGTAAGCGTTAGCTAGCGGCACTGAGTGGCGCCGCCTCTGACCAGGAGGGGCAGTGACCCCGTGGGATGTGACACTTGGTGTGTCCCCTCCCCCTCCAGCCTTACGCCCTGTGTTGCCGGGTAGGCTCCGGTTCCCCATGACCCCGTATGGGACAAGCGGTTCTGAAATGAAAATGTACCAGCCTCTATCCCTAGTGGAGGGCTTGAGTTGCAGACACTATGTTATTATTATAGATCACGGACAGAGTAGCGGGGACACGGTGGCGTGGCGGGTTTGGGGTTCGAGCCCTGCTTAGGTTGCCTTGTGGCGGACTGACGTCCCATACAGGGTGTGTCCCCTCCCCCTTTGGCCTTGCACCCTCTGTTGCCAGGTAGGCTCTGGCTCGCCACGACTCTGCTTGGGACAAGTGGTTGTAGACATTGCATTGCATACTATGAGGGGGGCGTGGTGGTGCAGCAGGCTTGACCACTGACTGGTGTGTGGTGGGTCTGGGGTTTGAGGCCTGTTTGGAGTGTCTTGTGGCGGACTAGTGTCCCGTCTAGGGTGTGTCTCTTTGGCCTTGTACCCCGTGTTACCAGATCTGCTCGGGACAACCGGTTGTAGTCATAGATTGGCATCACGAGACAGGACCGCTGTAAACACTGTGGAATGGAATTGAATAAAGGTGATCCCACTCCCTTATACTCTCTTGGTGCGTTTTACTACCACTTAACTCCAGGCATCGAAAGGCAGACCATGCTTACTCAGTAACAAACAGAAACATTAGAAAAAAATGCACTTAAATATGAATTAATAAATAACTAGGACAATTAATAATTCGAACATTTGCAATATGAGGAGGCAGTGCACCTTTATAACAGTTCCATTTTTCATTTCTCTTAAGGTTTTGCCATTTAATATTGAAAGGTGCCTTGGACAAAAGTTCTGGATAAACAAAGATTATGATTGATTGTAACACTTACATTTGCACAATATAATCAAAGACAATAACAGGTGATTCTTATTATTACTATTATTATTATTATTACAGCCCTGAACGTAACGATTGTGGTGCTGCAGTTTCAGAGAGTGACATCAGGTGGCGGTGCCGTCGCACAAAAGAGGCGCTCCAGTCCTCTTAGCGGGTCAAACTCCTTGCGAAAATGGAAACTGGTGCGGAACGTTCGCGCTTTTCAGGTAAGATCCTGGAATACACTTTAGAACAAAGTATTAAACTTCATTAAAAGCATCTGTTGTTCCTTGATGGTTAGTTAGTGTTTTTTTCAATTTTTTTTTTAACCAAGAATGTTATCAGTCAGCAAAGAGTCCTGTACCCTGAACTAACTATCCTCGCGCGTCATATGATATTGACACACTAATCCAACAGATAAAAATTTCGTGCAGGTTAAAAAAGAAAACAGTATCTTAGTTGTGAAAGTCTTTAAAATCATACATTCAAAAAATATCGGTCGGTGTTCCATAGATGAAAGTAGTCAGTTTCAAGTTTGTGTTAAGAATTGTTTTTTTTATGTACAAAAAAAATTCCAGAGTAAGTAAACAATCAATTTCATCGGCTCTTAAGTTATGTAAGAACTCGGCCTAAGTACTGTCACAACAATATTAATAGCTGTACAGAATTTAACATCACAGAATCACTGACTTGCCTATAATAAGACTGATGAAAAATGTATCTTTGTCAGAGTGCTATCCTGTTGATGTGCCCAGTCTGGACTATAACACCATGAGGACCAGTGCAGAGAAGTACCTGTCAAATCTGGAATCACACTTCCCCTTGAAGAATGACTCTGTTCTTCTCCCAGATGGTGAAGAGGTTGCTTTTTAAAGTTAAATTCTCACCAGAAAAAAAATCATTACATTCATTGTAGATTCCTGCCACGCATTTCTGGTGGTTTCCCATTTTAAACAAGCCTTGATCATACTGAAATTTAAAGTTACATTTTAACTCCCTCAGCTGGATGTAACTCATGCCAATGTGAGTCGTCTCTTGCTTTTTGGTGACGATGACCCAGCTTACTCAGTTTTGGCTCTGCACACACCTGAAGACAAAGCAAAAGGTTAGTATCTTACAATAAGGCCAAACCACCTCCAATATGCAGATTTAAGGCTTTACTGTCATAGTTTTTTTTAAGCTGTGAAGAAATAACATATTCTTCTGCAGTGGTCGCATTGTATCTGCATGGAAAATGGTGGGCTCTGAATGATGCCTTAAAAACTGCTTGCACATCCAGATCTGGCCTTATTACGGTAAAGATTCTTTCACAAGACCACCCCAAACTTTGATATGCAAAAAGTCAAGTTCTGCAAGCACTGATTTTGTGTATTTGAAACAGACCCAGAGTCAAACACAATTTTCTGGCCTGCATCTTTATCTTCTAACTGTTTACATGCATTGTGTACACAGGTCGAGTCTCCTGGAGAAAGAGTGGTGCTTTTTCTCTTGAGTCAGATTATTTTTGGAATATTGGAGAGACCCATAAATGAAGGCATATATTTTGCCCCCCACCCTGCAAAGGAAATAGCCAAAATTCTTTGGCAGGACGGGGAAGCTATCGGCTTCTACAGTGTTAAGAAGAAAGGTGGGTTGATTTTTATGTATTTTTATTGTTATTCTACAGTTAAAACAAAAGTGTAATGATATATTAAGGTGTACTATGTGACTTAGAGTAGAAAATCAGAACCAATCAATAATGAAACACCGCCCAGGAAGGGATGTCAAATAACAAATGTAAAATCCATGTCCCCAGCCTAGTTGTAACAGAATTTTTGCTTACTGTATATGTCAAGGGGTCATGCCAATGTTTTCAAAGACCTCAATATGATGTTATCTTCATGAGTTTCTCTAAACGGCTTTGTGTTAAAAGGCCAGGTCACCAGCTAAGAGAGCCCTTGCATTAATTCTATGTTTACTTCTCTGTCATAAGGGCACACACACACACACACACACACACACACACACATTATATGTTCTGCATTTCGGCAGCACAGTGGTGCAGTGGGTAGCACTGCTGCCTCACAGCACCTGGGCTCTTCATAGGTTTATGGTCATAGGTTTGAACCCAGCTCATTGTGCTTGGAGATTGCATGTTCTGCCCATATCTGTGTTGGTTTCCTCCAAGTGCTCAGGTTTGCTCCCACAATTTGTGTGTTCACGTATCTTTTGCAAATCTGCCACAATCTAATTTTTGATGTAACGAGATCTTATTTTGCAGGCACAAAATAAATAACACCATCCTGTTCACTCAGGTAGCTTGTGTGACAGATACACCAGTGAGTGCTATCAGCTTCCTGTGCTGGACACAGTTTTTGTGAGGAAACACTGGAGGAGGAGGGGCTTTGCTCTCTGGATTCTTGGAGATTTTTGCTCATCCTTCTCCAAAGAAGAAACTGTAGGAATTAGCAGCCCAATATCTGCCAACATGTACCAGGGTGTGTATTGTAAAGTTTTCACCCATCGTTGTGTATATAATACCTGCTATAGTGTTCAGTAATACCTGAATACTCCTTGACACTTATTCCTGTTTATTCCTGTGCTGCTGAAAATAGTCAAAAATGACACACTTCAGTTTTAATGATGATAATGGACCAGTGGCCAAAAATAGCAACTGAGTTAATAGGTACAGTATTTCAAAGACTATATGAAGGTCTGTTGTTCCAAAATACAATATATTCTTTTTGTAATGTCAAAAGCCATTATATTTATTTTTTATAATATATAATTTAAAGGCAGGGAGGAAAATTTCTGTATTTCAAGGGTGTAGCTTTTATGCAGAAGAAAATGTTTATCAGGCATGATTGGTTTTAAGGGTGCTGACCACATGAGAAAGTAAAATTTAAACAAATTATAATTATCTCATGAAGATTTTAATAACGAATTATATATAGTAATGAACCAGGGTGGAGTGGTAGCTGTTATCTTGTCGAACTAAAAGACATGGAATGCTTGTTATTGTTACACTGTCTAGTGCAATATAAGATATTATTATTATCACTATATACGTGCAAAGAGCTTTGGACCTTTGACCCAGTAAACATAAAATATCATAAACATTCATTATTTTATGAATAGTAATTACTTTTTCATTAATTTTCGCCAGAGGTCAAAATCAAAAGGAAAATGACTAAAAATGGAAATTAGTTGAAAATAACTGCTATTTTACATGGGATAAAACGTTTTTCTGTTTGCAGTGTGCTCGAAGTACCTGATTGTCCATGAGTCTCAGAGGGATCGTCTCTATGAGGTGGAGGCGCCTGGAAATTGGAGCCAAAGGAGAAATGTGTGGTTAAACTTACAGTTGGGCAGTTGCCCTGGAAACTGTGAGGCACTCATTTTGCTTTTGACATTATATCTGTTCTAAAGCTGGGCAAAAACAGCCAAAGATTGACAGATAATGGAAGCACTAACCATAATTCAGAGAGAAGACAAGTAATAAGGAAATACTTGTGGGCTGTGTCTCTCTAGCAAATTGGATCCTGATGTTTTGTTGTATAAGCTGTAGTTGTAATGAGTCTTGTGACTGTCCGTGTCATGTTAAGTTATTTTAAGGATGTCAGAAAAAAAAGTCTCACCAGCATCTCTTTCTGCAGACATGCAACAAAACACAATAGATGGGAAGAACAAAAAGAAAAAGACTGCAAGCTGTCAAAAGGTGAACATTTTGTTTGCTTTGGGGCCTTTGAGAATGGAGAACTCGAGTACGAATGTTTCATTTTTAATACATTTATAGCAACAACTCATGCCTGTCCTTCACTTTTAGAACGCTCAGAATTGTGAGAGGGAGGATTTCGATGCCTCCGTTGACGATTCTGATGGAAACCCGGAACCCCAGAGAATGGCGAGGCGCAAGCGAGTTTGGAGCAAACAATGTGGAAGAGACTGAACGTGCCAAAAAAAGGGCAAAGACCCTGAATGGAGTCAAGAATGATTACTGAATTTTGGACGTTTATTGTTGCTGTACATAAGCTGTCCAGTTATGTTTTAATTATTTCTTCAGATTAAACAAACTCTCAAGTGTGCTGTTAACAGCCAAAGGTTGACAGATAATGGAAGTAGCAGTTCATGGGGTGAATGTGTGGCTGTATAGCTGTAAAGCAACAAATATAAAATCATATTCAAGTAAACATCATTCGTACAATGATATGATAAACAAAAAAATCGTCCCCAGTCTTAAGCCATTAATACTTTTTAGTGCTTAGTTTGTGGAATATCGTTTGCCTTTAAGGAAGGCCTTGAATGGTGACGGAATCTACCATCCCCTGAGGGGGAAGTCATTTCGCTGTATTTTTTCTACTACTACTCATTAGTTTATTAAACGGTGTATTCGTTTGACAAAATAAGTCATAACAGAGAAAAGACTTTTAACAGAGTGGCACAACTGAGAGAAGACAAGAGAACTGATCCGCTGAGAGTGTTTCCTCCTGCGGGAACCCACGGCACCGGGCGTTCAGGAAGTATTCGCGGAGCGGAGAAGTGGCGCAGAAACGCCTGGTTTTTTTCCTAGTCGCTTCATCTCCAACTTTTATCCCCGAGTTTTGCAATGAGTCGAATATACGACAACACGGCGCTGCAGAACAAAGCAGTTAATAATGAAAAGATAGGCCGCCCGTGGAACCCGTGTTCGTATCAGAGGTAACAGCAATGTGAATGTCCTGCTGCTGGCGCGCGAATTCACCTGAGCCTGAGGCATCAGTCGATCCGATTGGTTTTAGATCGACACACTTGCAAAAAATGTAACATTTAAATATAATGCGTTTTTTTCGACATCATTACTCACTTCAACACTGATCTAACCCTAACTTCGACGGTTGATACGTTTCATTGCCATGTGTGAGCGTTACACAGTACGAACCGGCCATACTGACATGATCATGATGATACAGAGAACAGCAGAACGCTTTGCCAAAGTTTCTGACGAGCAAAACGGCGGTTTTCTTCGAGTTTCGAAAGTACTTTGAACTCGTAGCAGTTTGGAATTAACTTGATTTTCATATCCCCCAGCGGTCTCGGTGTTATTCTGGAAGGAAAACTGGTGGATGTATCTCGACACGTTGTTACCGATACGAACAACCACAAGGTAACGACGTCGTCATAGAAAAGTGCTGCTTCCCCGCGTCACAGTGAGCAAAAAATACTCTGTATTAACTGTTAAAATAAGAGAGAAAGTGTGTTTCACTGGTGTATGGATGAGTGACCCATAAGTAGTGTATCTAGCAGTGTAAGTCATCTTGGTGATAAGTCACACACCTTATTCACCAAGATGACTTACACTGCTAGATACAGTGATAACACTACATAGAGTTCATTGGAAGTCGCTTTGGAGAAAAGCATCTGCTAAATAAATACATGTAAAATTGGTCATTTTATGTACTGCTATTAAGTTTAAATGAACAAGTTTTACAAGTGAAGTTTACTAGACCAGCAGGTGGTGTAGTTGTTAGGGCAGTTGCCCCCGGTGTGAATCCCACTCCTGCTGTAGTGTTGCTACACTAGTTGGTAAAGCTCTTACCCTCAGTTTGTAGAGTAAGAATACCCCGCTGTAAAAATGGGCAACTTGTAAAGTTGTCGAACGTGGTCAGTCACCTTGAACACAGGTATCTGATACGATTTTCTGTTTTTCAAAATGTTTTTTTGCCTCTCTGTCTTTGACAGGATCGCTACTATGTCCTGTACGTCAAATCCAGTCGAGTCCATCGAAGGAAATTCGACTCCAAGGGCAACGAGGTTGAGCCGAACTTCAGCGAAACGAGGAAGGTGAACACAGGGTACCTCATGTCTTCTTTCAGTAAGTGCAGTGATCGACCTGGGATCTCCTTTTCTCTGGCATAGGGGGTTGGAGGGTCTGCAGAATACACACACACACAGTCTGAAACCGCTTGTCCTGAGCGGGGTTGCAGCAAACCAGAGCCTAACCCGGCAACACAGGGCGCAAGGCTAGAGGGGGAAGGGGCACACCCGGGACGGGACGCCTGTCCACCGCAAGGCACCTCAAGCGGGACTCAAACCCCAGACCAACCGGAGAGCAGGACCCGGGAAACCCACCGCGTCCCCCTTGGTCTGCAGAGTTTTTAACATTAATAAACTTCAAACTTGGCTCATCCACAGTAAATAATTAGAAAACTGCAACAAATGTGTGTACATCTCTTCTGTATGAAATAAAAATTTAAATTTGCTACAGGGACAGTAAAATTCACATTAAATTAATGTTTTTCCCCTTATTTACTTACATTGAAAAATAGTTATGCAGTAAAGTTCCTCTGTGTAATCTACAAACCAGTACACTTATTTATGGCAACAAATACATATGTCTTACTAATTTTTTATCATTCTTATATTTTGTGGAAATTGCTGGTGTGTTTCAGTGAAATTATAATCCATATATTATGCATGCAGTATTTCCAAATCTGTGTTCTCACAGATTTTATTTCTAGATAAAATGAGTTAATTATGTTTGCATTGTTTGCATGAATGCTAGTTCAAATTTATGTTTTATTTTAATTTCTTCACAAAGTATGCACTGACTGTAGGTCCAATAATGGAACACCATATTATGTAGCGTATTGTGTTTGTTGTTTTCTTGGTCTGGGAAGCTTGAATTCTGGCTTGTTTTTTCTTTTTTTTTTTACAGAGGTCGAAGCGAAGGGGGAGACAGACCGGCTTTCTGTGGATGAGCTGAGAGCTCTGGTCAATAAGGAAGAGCTGCTGAGGATTACAGACAAGCATGCACCCCCTGACACCCTGGCCTTCTGGCTCCCAGAGGTGGAAATGGAGAAGACTGAGTTAGAGACTGGCCAGGACATTCGTCTGAAGACCAAAGGGGATGGACCGTTCATTTGTAAGTAACGTAGGATCCTGACAAATGTGGTCATCCTTGTTTTCTGGCCTGTTGTAATGACAAATTGCTGTTATAACAAATTGACATATTTCATCTGTCATTATTAAGACCGGAAAGGGGAGTGTTAACATACGTAGCTATTTATACCGCCGATGCTACGCTAAGATGATTGTTATAATGACCAAAATGACATAAGTTTGGATACCCAAGTGGACTGTAATCTAATCATTAAAGCAGTTGTAATAACATGTTAGTTGCTCCACCCAGTTGCCTTTACCACTTGTGTTTCGCAGAAAAAAACTACTGAACAGACTTGTTAATAGAAGTGGTTTAATTTGAAAACCCGTTTTTCCATAGAAATTGATATGTTATCTATATACATGTTTAAAAAAAATGTTTAATATTATTAAGAGCTGGCTCACTGGTATGAAACCCAAGATGACTAAATTATAATATCTGTACTACATAATGTTTGCATTGCGCTTTATGTTGATGTGCTGTCAAAAATTACACATACAAAAAAGTAAGTGTGGATTCTGTTTCAGGGTTTTATGTAATGTTGAGTTAGCATGAAATTTTCAGGACTGCTGGTTTTATCTGTGTTCATTTTGGGACTTTACTGCTTTTGCCGGGTAGGCTCTGGCTCCCTGCGACCCCGTATGGGACGAGCGGTTCAGAAAATGTGTGTGTGTGTGTGTAATGCTTTTGCCATGCTAGAAAATGACCTTTTTCCATGTCAGGCTGATGCTGTAGGTGTACTATTGTGCATATTTGGCCATGTGCCATGTTTGGATTATAATAGTCAAAGCCTAACTGATGTGCTAATTTGACATTTGTTATTTGGGTGTGTTCTGTCACATAAATTGACTTTCTAGACGTCCAAAACCAAGGCAAAGAATAAGGGATCGAGAGTAATCTTGAAGTCTTCGCATGCCACCTTAAAATGTTTCATTAAACTGTCAAAGTTTTTCTTCACAAAAATGTGACATGGCACAGCTTTTGAAGATAATCTGAAAATGCTCTTAAGGTTACACTGTACATGCAGTGTGTGTAAACAGCCAATTTTAACACATTTGAGAAACAGACTTTTTTTTTTTTTTTGTAGTTTCCTTAGCCAAGATAGATGGAGGCACAGTGACCAAGTGCAACTTTGCTGGAGACGAGCATACTGGAGCATCTTGGACTGACAAGATAATGGCAAACAAAGTAGTGGAAGGGGATGCAGCTAAAACAGACAGACCTGGTGAAGGAGCAGAAGATGACGAATGGGTAAGTTGGGGCAACATGTGAGTTGATGAGTGGAGGACGGGTCTACCACTGAGTGAGGTTTTATCCGAAACAAGTATGCTTTGTTCAGATTGATATTTTGCTGAAGCAGTTATAATGAAGAACATGCGTTAGAATAACCATAATGGGGCCATTCAGGCTATCCCTGGAAAACATTTAAAAAATGAAGTCCAGTCTTATAGTTAGGCAGCAGGCAGTGGCGTCACTTGGGTTGGTGTCACCCAGTGCGGTAACTCGTGGTGTGTGTCCCCCCCCATGGACCTCCTCCCGTACCAGACCATACAGAATCCTTAGTAATGTTTTTTGTACTGTTGTTACTCGTAGATCGTAATTCCTGTGTATCACTGAATGTTATGGCAGTAGTAGTGACATAAACAAGTAAAATTACACCTTTAAATTACAATATTATATGCAGAGCCTGAATGTATTTACATAGTTTCATGTGGTTAAAGTGAAAATTTGGTAAGAAAACAAGAATTCGATGTTAAAGATGTTTAAGAACTACATCAAAGTTATGTTTATTTTAACGTTATTGATAGAGGTTCACAGATACTAATTACCACAATATTGTAGCTAAAACACCCTATTTTTCCTAATCGCTCTAGTAGAAATTGTAGCTCTGTAAACATGTAAATCACTGTATATAGCTTAATATAGTAAGCTGCTTTACTTTGAAGAAAGGCGTCAGTTTGGTTTAATAAGTAAATCTGAATAATCGCTCTGATAGCGTTTATGCTGTTTGTAATGTATTTGTAAAAGATTTAGTCCGTTACAAATAAATGCAGCCTTTATTAATTTCTACTGCCTGTGTAACACGACAAATGTAAAAGAAACCAGTTCCTTATGTTCTTGTCTAACTAAAAACCGATGTTAACTTTTCCCTTTGAATCAGTTGTTTGTCTTTTGTTACAGGATGACTGAGGCTGAGAACATATTTTGCTTCCTACTTGGACTGACTATGCCAAATGTTAGCTGCTTCAGCACTGTGCCGCTTGTAGCAAAACTTACAGCACCACAGTTTTGTGCCTGTATTATTATTCTCAGATAGTTGTTCTGCCTACCATGTCTCAGTAAAATATTTTTTCATGACCTTACAGTGAATGTGTTTTAATCTGAATATGGCTCTGAACCACGAGTTCAAAGCACAGAGCAGCAAGATCTTAGAGTCATGAGTTGCTGGCTGGATCATTGACCACGTGACATCTCTAAGGTCAAGTTTTGGCCGTTACGTTTATACGCACGCGTTGGCAGAAGCTGCTCGTCCCAAGCGGGGTCGCGGTGAACCAGAGCCTAACCTGGCAACACAGGGTGCAAAAGTGGAGGGACACACACACAGGACGGGACGCCAGTCCGTCGCAGGGCGCATCAAGCAGGACTTGAACCCCAGACCCACCAGAGAGCAGGACCTGGCTAAACCCACTGTGCCACCACGCCCCCTCCGTTATGTTTGGGAAAGCTTTATTGGTAGATGCTGTTTAGGCTTCAGATAATTTATGGAAGTATAATTTTGGATGATAATTTTGCCTTTTGTTGTATATGTTGAACACAACTTCTGTTTTTGGTTGTGTTCTAATATCTTTGCTTTAAAAGAAATTAAATAAGTACCTTGTTAATCATTTCAAAGCAGTGTTTAAAAGCAGTTTTTAGTACTTTACTCAGCATAGTTCTGAAAAATGAATGCTGTTTAATGTGATCAGAAGACTCAGAACCATGCAAGGCAACATCAGATTAAATAAGTAAATTATCTTGTTATATACGGTAGTTTTGGAAAATATCCCCAGAAACAAAGCAGCTCTTTACCCCTAGGTAAATGCAGTAAGCAGTGGCATGTGATGTCTAGCAGGAAGGTTATACATTGCTGAAATGTCACTCCTCCTTTCACCCATTCCTCATATAATGTGGTTAATTTCTTCTGTGAAATTGCCGTTAGGTAAATTTCCCCTTTGAGAGGTGGTTGAGTTGCAGTTCATTCTTATAGAAGAAAGTCTGTTCCAGAGTGAAAAGTAGGTTCCTTAGACATAAAATGCCGAAAGAAATGACAAAGACAAAATATATCACAATGACATACATACACGCAAACGCATATATAGAGAATCTGCACTCCTGCTGTATTACCCTTGGCACTGCAATGTAGTCAAAAAGGGGCATCCTGCTATAGTCCCTTTTCCTACCCAGTACCTTTGATCAAGGTACTTACTATAAATTGTTCGAATAAAAATGACCACCTGTGTAAATGGTTAAGTGACACTAAATGACTTAAAGATAGTCGTGGTATGATTATGGTTTACATTTACCTTATTTGATGACAGTGAGTGGTTGAGACTATCAATGTGATAGAAGTAGGAAGTATACAGTTTGTTTCGTTCTGGAAGAATTTGAACCTGAAGGATAAAGCCAGATTGACATCAGTAAGGGACAAAAACCTTATTTTGTTTAGACACAAAGCATGTATTGTCTGATACAAGCCATTGTGCAAAATGAAAATGCTCATTATAGGATAATGACTGTATAATGGGGGAGGGGGAAATCAATTATATCGAATAATAGATCTGTTGTGTAAAAAAAGTATGAAGCGGTTACTAATTTTGGAGGTCCTGCAGTATGAGGGCTGAGTGTTCTGGCATTTGCAGATATAAACTAAACCAGAGCTGTTAAGTAAAATATGTAGACTACATATACTGTAGCATCATGGTTAAAGCTGTTGCTTTTAAATGTGGAGGTTGTAGGTTCAAGCTCCACCTCCAACTGTAATACCCCTGAAGGTATTTACAAAAAAATTTGCTCTAGTAACAAAATTGCATTGCTGTATAAATGGGTAACGTTCTATAACTAGCTTAACATTGTAAGTTGCTTTAGAGAAAATCAGCTAAATGAATAAATGTATACCACATGTGGAACAAACAAATGTAAAAAGGTGATTAAATGTCTTTGAATAATAAAAAATACCTATACATATAAAAAATTTTTTTTTTTTCCACTTTTGACGGTAATCCAAGAAATCTTTTATTTCCTATATGATGTAATTAACATATTTACAGTTACAAAGAAGGCAGAATTGTACTGTTGTGTTATTTTCGTTTTGACACTGTTAAGGATTTTGAGATCATTGAACCTTAAAAAAGCACTTTCTTTGGACCACATTATGATTCTGAAGACAGAGACTATAACACAGCTAAATATAAATAAATACAGACTTTTAATTGTTTTAAATTATAACTGCAACAGAATATTTTTTTAAAAAAGACTAAAAGTTTGATCTCTGTACGTTAATCACCATAATTGCTGGAATATGAGTACATTTTTAGTTATTGAGGTTAATAACTAAGTTTGTAAAACTTTTGCCTTCTTGCTCTGGGCTTTTATCTCAGTGCGACTGAATGGCAGCATGTTTCATAAGATTGATCTTGTGTGAAGCAAAAATAATGATGTGAGCAAGCACAGGGTGTGTTGTTACTGTGCATCTTTGAAGTGCCTTCCATCTCTTCAATTTTGTATGTAGTAACACCTCTGGTGTTTCCTTTTTGAATTCTGGAGAGGCTTAGAGGTTTGTGGTCTCTCTGCGGAACCACTCCAGAACTGTCTGCTTGTTTTCCTGTACCCACTTGATGTTGGCCTCTGTTCTCTCCATGGCCTGTTGAAGAGCACGTGTGGCGGATCCAAAGGACCCCTCTCCATGGTCCTTTTGGAACTGTCTCAGCTGCAAGGGGAATAAAAAGGGGGTAGGGTCAGAACACCCACCTAGACAACACCTCTGAGTTGCCGTAGGAACATCAGTGTTTTGCAGCTGAACTGTAATTCTCATTTATAAATATGAAGCAGAGACCATACAAACAAGACTATTAAAGTTGTATGTAAAATGTATAGAATGTTGCTCCCAAATTTAATTATACAAGCATTCACTGCTTAAAACAGCATGTGTGCTTCATTAAAGGTCACTGTTCAGGTGTTTCTTACTGTTTGCTTTTCATGTTAAAAAAAAAAAAAAAATTGGTGGAAGTTCATAGTTCTGTTATCACAAACTATAAAGATGACACTTAAATAAGCCTGTCTTGTCATGCCAGAATAAACCAACCTGCTGAAGCTCAAAAACAGTGGAGAATCTCTCTGTTACTCCATCAATGAGGCTGCCGAGTGACATTATTCCCCCACCATATCTGAATAAGATAAATCACTTTCGTTAAGGAGCAACAAGGAAAAATGACTTCCAAACACAGTGCATGATAGGAAAAGAATATAAATTTGCAATCATAACATGAAATGTGTCTATAAAAAAATCTACAAGTGCATATTACTCAGACTGTAAGTGACCTTTGCACTGGACAGCAACATCTTGGCAAGCTACTGTTATCAAGATTTATTCGTATGTGTTTCTTTGTGTGACTTCATATGTATGGTAACTAGCAATAAACCGCTGAATATAACTACAGCCAAATGACTTCAAATGTCAGACAGAAAGCCTAGTTACAATTTCCAGAATCAACATTAGCAGTTACATGACCCTCTTGATGCACAGCTTTTTTTCTGGGGGCACTTGGCATATCCCCCAGATGTGCTATGTTGTGTGACTCAGGAATGGGAACTCACTCTTGACTGATGTATGACCACTGAGATCGGACAAAGTCCCAGGCTAATGATTGTCCAACCACATTTCTGGCAATGTAGTTGATGGTGGAAACAGAATCCATCTTCCTTATTTTGCTTGGATCCAGAGTGTATGAAAGGTATCTATTGAGATAGAATGAGACATTTCAAACAAACTTCACAGGACCAGAAGCATGGCCCATATATAGACCAGTCTCCCTTCTCCACTCTGACCTGTTTAGGATCCAGACATTCTCAGTGCAGCTCAAGGCATAACGCAGTTTGTCTTTCTCTGATGCAATGGTGGCATTCATGTACATCTGCCAAGCAAAGTCCCATTCCTCCTCTCCTCCAGCTGCTATGGCATTGCAGTAGATAGTTGACTTCAAATTTGGATGAATCCTATGTTGGTATTGCAAAGTTCATTATTAGGAAAACCCAACATGTTAACTCTACTAATGAGGTCCAGATGGCAGTTCTTGAGAGGTCAAGGAAACAGAGTGTAAAAGCAATTTGAAAATGGTTGTAACCTGTATTTATTTGTTTAATCTGGTCTGATCTTTATTATCATGTGTTTCCAGAGTGTGCTACATCATTGCCAAAAGGTAGTAGTGTAGTGATTTAAGAAACAAGTTGCACTCTTGAGAAAGGTACTTAACCTCAGTTGCTCCCAAAAAAATCCAACTGGTACAATGAGAAGGCGCTTTGAATTAAGTGTAAATTGCTTGGAATAAAAGCACCCATTTAGTCTTTTGCTGTGTTTTGAAGGGCTAACCTGCAAGTGTAAGTGTTCTAAGTATTTTTTTTCTTACTTACTATTCCTTACTTACTTATTTGATGCATTATTCATCCATTCCCTAAAAAGCTTTGAAGCTGTTTCTTTGCAGTCTTCCAGGTCATTGCTACATGCAACTGAGATGGCATTGATCTGGTTGTATCTGTGGGGGATCAAAACAAAGAAATTAGAAATCCAGGTGCATACAAGGAACCAACAATTTTGAATTTCCTTAATACTGATTGGAAATGCACTGATAGCAGGATATGAGTCAAACGATAAAGGAAAATCACTTACTGTTCTGTGTGGCCTTGTGGCACAGTCATGTTCATGGTGTAAGGTTCAAAGTACTTATAAAGATTATAAACTTGCTTTCTCATGTATGCCTAGTCAAGGAAGAATGTAGAATTATTTACATTTGATTTAATTTTCATTTTGTTGTTAAAATAATTTGACTGTAGAGGTAGACTTTGTTCTTGTGTTTGTTAAAAGAACCAACCTTCATTGGACCATAGACTTCAGAGCGATCAAACATGAGAATGAAATAATCGAGATTTTCCAAAGCAGACTCCCAAGGGATGTATTCAGTCTCATTACGGAGGTACTTGGTGGTGTTCAGAGCCAGTGTGGTATTAATATATTTAGCCCTAAATGAAAGACAGTACGCAGCAATCATTGGCTCAGGTTTGTTAACACTAAAGTTGCTTGATCACCTATTTGTTTTTCATATTGTATTTCTTACAATATAAATATAGCATTTGTGGGAAGACACATTATAAAATTTTATTTGTGGCATTTTTCAAATCAATAACTCACATGTAGACTTTGCTTTCAATGTTGTCTTTACCCAGGCTAAATTAATGTGTTAAAATGTAGAATATCTTTAGCCAAGAAATGTCGCTGTGACACATTGGGACATCAGCTAGTGTTGGTGCCTCACAGCATCCAGTCTCTGTGGAGCTTGCATGTTTTTACTGTGTTTGTATGGGTTTACCGTGGGTGCTCTGGTTTCCTGCCACAGCCCAAAGATGTATTTGAAATAAATTGCTTATGACAGTAGTGTATGACTGTCTTAGCAATTTGTATTACTTTCCTCTAGGACAGATGGGTACTCCTAAGTAGCTTAGTGTATTGTATCTGGCATTACAAATGCCTTGAAGAAAAGCATCAACTAAATATGAATTAATTATAATAATAAAATATGTTGGAGTGAAACGACTCCTGAACAGTGGTTCAGATAGCAGTGTGTTGGTGGGGTGATTGAACTTACCTTGCAAGGTTAAATGCGTCATCAATTAACTGCCCTCGGTTGATAACAGGAATATTCTG
Source organism: Scleropages formosus (assembly GCF_900964775.1). Classification (NCBI taxonomy): domain Eukaryota; kingdom Metazoa; phylum Chordata; class Actinopteri; order Osteoglossiformes; family Osteoglossidae; genus Scleropages; species Scleropages formosus. The sequence continues at coordinate 16,208,527 of NC_041812.1, read as the reverse complement.
GAAGTAATTCAATTGCGGTTGTTAGGGAAACAAGCACAATAAACATACACCTGTGTTTTACTTTAAATCCTCTTTTGACATCATCACTAAAATTGCAGTTAGGAGATAAACATACTACTGCTATATGGTTATGTATGGTTGATATATGTATTTTTTTATTTTCAGTGTGTTAGTGCAAAATTTAAATACTAAGCAGTACACTAATCACTAACCAACCAAGAGAATAAGCAGTCATAAAACCTGTCTGGGATACACTCTTCACAATGAGCCTGTATTTTAACACATTTTACCCCAAATTTTACCTTAGCAGAAGGAATATTTTCAAAAATCAAGGATGTATTGCACAAAACTGCACAGAAACACACATTGAAGGGACTTACTTTGTGATTACTTTCAAGTTGCTTAAGCAATCGTTCCCAGTTTTGTGGATTGTAGTTAACTCTGAAATAGCCTGTGCAATTGACATTGGCAAGAAGCCACTGGTTTCCACTGGCTTGATACATGACTTTTTGCACTGTCAGGAGAGAAGAACAACTGTTAGTAAGACACCACATCTGGCCACAGGTCTGCGCAATATCCACCATCTCAAATAGATGATTTGTTGCCATCCATTATTCCGCTACCTTCAGAATTCTCAGAGTTACAAACAGTCAAGCTACAGGAGTAAAAAAAAAGTACCAGTCCGGTAGTAAATTAATCAGCCCTGTTTCAGTCAATCACAGCCTCAAGACAGGGTAGCATTGTGATTAGAGCTGAAGGACATGGGTTCAAATCCCATCTCCAGCAAGAGTGCTCTTGCGCAAGCTTCTTACCTTGAACTGATACAGTAGAAATTATCCAGTGAATGTGCTATTTTCTCCAGCTCTTACCCTTTATTTTTCCTTAAGACAGATGCCAGTCTACTGCAGGGCAGACATTTACTGCCTAAGCGCAATTATAGTCAGCGGTACTATTACTGGTGTATTTTAATTTACACGTTAAGTTCTAAAAGCGTACTGAATGATTCTATTTTGAGGGCTGACAGCCTTAGCAGGGTTGTGCTGTTGCATGCTTGAAAAAAGAGGAAAGGCCTTTGTCTTTCAGTTTCATTTGTACTTGTGGAAACAAGAACAGGAACTTGAATATTATGTTACATTATATTTTTTGCAGAATTGTACGGGCCAGTTGTCTCTTTCGGTGTCATAACATGTAATCCATCCTTTGCGAAACTGCAGGGAGTATAAGTGACCAACAACTATTCTTTGATCTCAAGACTATTTATGTTGCAAATATTTATTGATACACGAATTGAAATGAAAAGAATAATGATATGTTTGTTCATACGAACTTGCGGACATCAAATGTTACATTAATATAAAACGTTAGTGCTTAGAGAGTTACTGATGTAAATTGACTTCCGATTTAATGAGTGAATATGCGCTGTGTTACGCAGGAGCAAAGCCATGCCCACCTCTGGGATTGGCTATTGCTGCAGATAAAGCTATAGGGGTCAGGTGGGTCATAGGGTCTGAAAACTCACCTTTTCCGGACCCATTTCACCCAAGATCTCTTCAGCTCATGTATGGTGTAAATGTTCATGCACCTTAACTTCATGAGCATCCCTAGATAAGCCTTTATACAGCCGCTACTCCGGCATTGTATGTGATTTTGTGTATCTTACTAAATAAATAAATAAATAAATTTAACAAAAAAAAATGGTAGGAGGTTATCAGGATTCATCTATCCTGGGTTTTATGCACCTGCTGGAGTGATGAACATTGGTGCATCAAGTGGAAAGTAACAATTTAGGTTTACTTAAGAATTACATGTCTGCAGCCATGTCTTTTTTTCTTAATGTAATGCCCAAATTGTATTTTTGCTGAGATGTACGTCGCTTTGGAGAAAAGCGTCTGGTAAATGAATAAATATAAATGTAGATGTAGGAGGGGGTGCGGTGGCGCGGTGGGTTGGACAGCAGTCCTACTCTCCGGTGGGTCTGGGGTTTGAGTCCCGCTTGGGGTGCCTTGTGACGGACTGGCGTCCCGTCCTGGGTGCGTCCCCTTCCCCCTCCGGCCTTACGCCCTGTGTTGCCGGGTAGGCTCCGGTTCCCCGTGACCCCGTAAGGGACAAGCGGTTCTGAAAGTGTGTGTGTGTAAATGTAGGTATGGCCATGATATTTAAACTGACTGTCAGAGGACACTTTATTGCACTACACAGCCATACCTGGAAAAATGTGGATTCTATTACTGATGGAAGCTCTTCCTTTTTGTGTTTTACCATAAGTTTTTATTATGTCTTGTGTGGTGTTAATAAAAATAAACTTTCTCATGGCTGGTCACCCCTCGAAACCAGCACGCCTGACATGCCACATGGACTTAATATTAAAAAAAGAGAAAATCAATGAAGAGGTAGAATACACATATATAAGAATAATTTACAAGTTCTTGGAGTTAGAGTTCTCACTTCAAAACTGAGGAGAGATATTCCCAAAATCCTGATTCTTGTAATTTTTGCCTTGCCTTTGAATCTTTATCTTTTTTTAACAGACCAGATTTACCTTTTTTATATGAAATCTGAATCTTTCTTCCAACCTCCACATCAAGATGGTTCCCAGAACTACTTACTGAGCCACCATGTCAAACACGTGAGAACCCATTATGACATGTGAACACCCTGGAATTTCCATATACTTGCTTACCTGGACCCTTTCTGGTCAACAGGTCCGCCTCTAAGGTGGATGAACCGGACTTCATTACTTTAATTGGGACTTGCCAAGTAAAGCTGTAAGATTTAAAGAGGTAAATTGTTTTGTTATTTTGACAGTGATCAGTACCTGCAAACTGGGCTTTCCATGCAAAGGAACACAGAAATGGGTCAGAAAAGTTACAATGACTTTAATGTCTTTCTCCGCAACTATGATGGAGCAGTCACAGTTAAGCCTTTTTTTTGTTGTAAAATCCCAGTGTTCAGAAGCAGAGAGTGAATTAAGGTCAGTTATATGGGTAAATTTGCAGTGCACGTCTTAAAGTTTGGTTCTAGTACTTGATAATAACATGATAATTTGTCAGGAAAAGAAGCCAGTACTTGTTTGAGGGATAACACTTACTTGTAATGGGATGTTTGATTGAGAAGGAAGTGCTGCTGTAGAACCTCTCCAGAAGTGGTGTTGATGGTTATCACTGGATAGCCCATCTGTTGTGTCCATGTCTTCATTACTTCTTCCACACGAATTTCACTATTTACTTTGTCCAATTCCTTGAAACAATTAAGAATTTCCAAAATCAATATACATTTACTGAACAGTCAAAATATTGCTTTTCCAGAACTATGTTTTTACTGTACTGGCAGTACTGACAGTCATTTACAAGCATGCAAGACATTTATGTAAATACAAGTTATATTAATTTACAGTATACTGTGCATTAATTTTGAATGGATATATTTTCATTTTGCTGTTATAATTGCTTTTAAACTCACCATTTGTAAGTGACTCCAAAGGTCTTTATATTCAGCGTTGCTGTACTCATAAGCCTTGAGATACGACTTATAATTGAAAAACATAAAGGACTCAGTAAGTGTTTCACTTCAATAATGTTGAAAAATGAAAACTGAAATAAATGTAATTTTGAATGCATGCTCAGTAAAATGCTGTATTTGGTTATTCTATAAAAATATTATTTAACTTAAAATGTGAAGAAAAAATTTTTGCCAGATGGGCTTCCCTGTCGCTTAAATCATTTTGTGACAAGGTGGACTTTTTAAATCCAGCTCTACAATGTGTGTGTGCTCATGGATAGACCGGCAAAACCTTTAGTGTTCACATGGAATGTCACACGTTACCTTAAGACCTTTCTGAAAGACTGTCTCTGTCAGGTAATCTGACAGCATCCTAAGTACCGCAGCTCCCTAAATAAAACAAAGGACAGGAAAACATACTTCACGTATCCTTTCATTGTGTGTAACGTATGGAATCTGTTGAACACATTTAAATCTGATGGGAGATGCACATGGAAGACAATGAGGAAAAAAGTATGAAATCCTCCCTGAGACAGGCCCAACTCAAACTGAAGAGCACCTTGCTGTACGTGATGGAGTCAAAGAGCTCTGTGATGTCGGATGGAGTCTGCACATCTTTCTCTCCCGAGCTCAGGGGGTGGGAGGATGCTAAGGAGTCCACCTGCATCACAGGCTGGGTCTCGTGGAGGACAAAGAGGTCGTTCTGCCAACAACACAGGCCCATTTCACCCAAATTAACAACAGGGAGAACGAAAGGAACCAGTGGTGTTTTTCTTGCAAGAGCAGTGCAGAGAATGAAAGGCAAACTTACAATACCCCAGGAGGCCTCCGCTTTATTCACACCCTTGTATGAGATGTATGTTGCAAATCCTTCGTTCAGCCAAAGGTCATTCCACCATTTCATTGTGACCAGATTTCCAAACCACTGAAATGGGAATATGATATGTGATTTTTTTCATATATAAGTTACATGCTGTTCTTACGCATACCTGAAAGGGCTCTTTTAAATGGTATATTTAGCATTTTGCTATACAGTAGGTTATTTAAGATGACATTTTGATTGCTTAAATAAGAAAATTTAATTTGCTGTTAAATGAATTTAGCTGAGTGGTATGGTGGCACAGAGTGTAGTACAGGTGCCTCACAGGGACTGTGAAATTGGGTTAGAATTTGCATGTCTTCTCCTTGTTCACGTGGATTTCTTCAAAGTACTCCAGTTTCCTCTCTCAGTCCAGAAGACCAGTCTCAATTAGACTGGTGACTCTAAATTTTTCTTAGTCTGTGTGATTGTTACAGTATTACTGTTAAATACAAACGTTTATATATATATATATATATATATATATATATATATATATAGTATATTGCTACTAAATTGTTAAATATAGCAAATATAAAGTACTTGTAACAGTTTATATGCTTCTTTAAGCAAAAGAGAAACAACCGAAATAAGTTCATAGTGTACATCGTGCATGAAACTCTATGTGTTGAAGGTTTAAGACTACATAATAATAATGTTACTTGTCAGTGACAGTAGAAAGGAAGTAATGTAAGACCTATAAGACAGGTGGTAGCGTTAACCCCTTGTGGTATAAATTTAATATAGCTTATCCCGTAGGTTTATGGAATTGTCAGTCTGCTACAAAGAAAGGAGATTTCATCCCATTCTGTGCCTCCCATCTCTCGCTTGACCTTGTGGCCCTCACTGAAACATGGATCATCTCATAAAATATCCACACCTACGACTTTCTCTGCTAATTACTCCTTCATGCACACACTTTTGGTTGAAGTCTCAGCACAGTTTTGCTCATCTCCCCTCAGTGGGACTGTTCAGTTAATCTCTCCATCTATAGCTGCCTCTTTTCATTTCCATGTAATATCCATTACTGTGTTGATTGCACTCACTGGTCATCCTTTACCACTTTCCCAACCTCCTTCATACTTCCTAAAAGATCTTGACATTCTGTTGAGCTCCTTGTCAGTGGGCAACTCTCCATTGACCCTTCTATACAATTTCAACGCACATCTTCAGGACACTCGAGTACGTGGCCTTCTAGTGCTTGCAGTCGTTTGAGAAATCAATGTCTCTATTAACAGCTGCTCACAATACTGGCAACCATCTTGACCGTCTTCACTCGAAACTGTGACTCACCAGCTCTCCTTTTTGCTCTATTTTATGGTTCATATCACTTCTTCATTTCCTTTTAGCACATTATCACCCCTCTTTTTTAGACCTTCCATCATTCTCTGAATGATGTGTCCAACAATCCCTGTGTTCTTTTTTCAACCTCTTGTTTCCTTCTTACCTCATTCTCCAGAAATAAAATCAATGCCATTCGTAGCAAATTCTCCATATCCTGCTGCTTGTCCTTACAAGGCCTAGTTCACTGCTTTCCAACCCCTCTATGAAATTGACATCTACAGACTCCTGCTGTCATATTGAGTCACTAACTACTATCTTAATGCCATTCCATCTCCTCTTCTACAGACCATCTCCCCAAAAGTAATTCCTTTTATTCCTTTTATAATACCTGGTGGGCCACTTCATGAGCAATGACTGTGACAATCCACTCCTTGTTGGAAGTCGAGGAAACCCCTTCTTCATAGAGAAGAGCTGTCTCACGGTAGGTAATCAAACCCCAGTTCTCCATTGCACCTGCGCTGAAGTCCGGCAGTGCAATCTGGTCTGTGACAGTACATGGAGGGCACAAAAACACATGGTCAGCTTAATTATTTGACTGTATTTGTAGACTTAAGAGCAAATATCACTCCAGATGTGTTAACTGCAGTCTTTCTTTCCAAGACAATGCAAAAAAGCTCCAGCAAGCTATTGTTCATTGTATGTTATTCACCTTCATTAACTGTCTTTTCTTGTCAGGGATGTGGCAGTTCAGAACCTATCCCAAAATCATTGGGTGCTATCTTTGGAGGGGTACACCCTGGATGGAAGTGCAAGCCCATCACAGGATAGTCATACAGCCACTGCAGCCACAGGGTAGCCAGTCATGCATGCACAATGGGAAACTCTGAATTGCCAATTCTCCTGAAATACATATCTGTGGGAGGAAACCCCCACAGATATGAGAACATGCAAACTCCATAGAAACTGAACTTTATTTGAGCCAGCCCGGGTGCTGTGAGGTCTGAGTGCTGCCTGCTGCACCACCGTGCAGCCCGTGGTTATAATATTAGTATAAATATCAGTATCTGTATAGTCTATTATCATACATGCTTGCATTTGCAAGAGTTTTCTCCTACTGTTCCAATTTCTCCCACAGTCTAAAGATGTTTCAGGTGAAATGGTGACTCTAATCTGCTATACATGTATATTATTAGTTTGAAGTGTTTCACAAAAATGAAGAAAGATATATTCGTTCAGACTGCAAAGCAAAGAAATTTACAATAAATATGAGCATTTGAAAAATACAAAAAAACAACAGAATTCATCCACTATTAATAACCATTTGTTGGATGTGGAATCATCCTAAAGCATAGAGTGTAAGGCAGTGTAAACCCTGCAAAAGACTCTAATCCAGTCCACTCATACACACACTATAGGCAAATTAGCGTCACCAGTTAACCTGAAACACATGTCTTTGGACTGAAGGACACACCTGGAGCACCCTGAGGAGATGCCATACATACAGAGGGAAAACTCCCCAGGTCCTAGCACTACCATGGTGTCACCACGCTGTCCAAAAACAGCAGCATAAAACACAATAAAAAGAGACAATAAGAGGAAGATAAATGATGAGAGGAAAGGTGAAAGGGGGTAGGAAAAAGAGCACATGTATGTGTTACATAGAAATGCTTCTAAACAGGTCTTAAGCTTTGATTTAAAGGTGTTCTGAGTAGTTCTGATATGCTGAACTTGGAATTACATTTTTTACATATTTAAAAGACAGTTAAAGAACTGCGCATCACTGGTGAAAATGGGTGAACCTTTTCTGGTTCAGGAATGTATTACATTGAAATCAACAGTAACTAAGAGTTTGTTTTACTAAATACCACCTTCCAAGCACAACTGCTAGCAAAGTGGTCAGAGTTGCCAGCTTTGGGTCCAAAGGTCACAGGTTTGAATCCCACCAACGTAATACCCATGAGCAAGGTGCTTAGCCTAAATGGCTCCAGTAAAATTACACAGCTGTACGAATGGGTGAATAATTATACGTAGATTAACATTGTAAGTTACTTTTTGGGAAACGTGTCAGCTGAATGAATAAATGTAAGCAGATATTCAGCAATACGTAACCTGTGTAATTCTTTTAACATGAACAGGATTTATAAATATGAAAAAAACTTACCAAGTTTACTCAACGGATATGGTATACCAAACTCTTCCTCATAAAACATAAGTATTTCTATAGATTTTTCCTGTGCGTATTTTGTGTGATTAGCATCGACGGCTTCAGGTCGAGCCCAAGTCTGCAATGAAGGAACATGAACAGGAAAATGAAGTAATCTCTTTCACTCACACCCTCACATACACACACAGTGTCTGAAACTGCTTGTCTCAAGCAGGGTCGCAGCAAACCGGAGTCTAACCCGGCAACACAGGGCGCAAGGCTGGAGGGGAAGGGGACACACCCAGGATGGGACGCCAGTTCATCGCAAGGCACCCCAAGCAGGACTCGAACCGCAGACCCACCAGAGAGCAGGACCCGGCCAAGCCCGCTGCACCACCGCACCCCCTATTAATAAAATAATGTAACAAATAATGGTATAGTAATACTGTTACTGTATTATTAAATCAGTAAACTAGCTAAGAATAAGAATGTGAAGTTATGCAATACAACAATCATTAGGCGAGAATGGTAAAATATAGAGGATATTTCTTAAACTATGCTAATCTGACATTACTTCCATGGAAAGTTAGTTTGCATTTTCTGTCTTGCTTTGTGTATTTGCAAAAGTGTGGATTTATACAGTTCAGTCATACTTTTTGCGTTTCCTCATATTTATTCATTTTAAGTATCTTCACAAATTGGATGGAACCATTTTGCTCCATCTATTCTTTCCTCTCTTTTAAGAAAACGTCCAGCCCCTGCTGATGAAAAGCAGCCTCACAGTATATTTCACTGAGGAGATGGTCTTCCTTGAGATGTGGGCGGTGTTTGTTTTGAGCCACGCATACCCAGATGTCCTATGAGATGGTTCTATGTGAGCAATTGCTTCATTTGTGTCCATTTGTGATCTAGGTTTCAAGTTCAGCTCAGAGTACTTGATAATATTAAACTAAAAATCGTCTTCTTAATTTCAACGACTGGAAAACATTAAACTAAAAATTATATTATTCATGTAATTTCAACCACTGAATGCATGAATGGCAAAGGCACAAGAGATATGAGGTGAAAGAGAGGATAAGATGTCATGGAGAGTGTGGAATAGTTGTAGGAATGCTATAGTATTGAAGTCCCGAAGGAAACATTGCTGTAGTACCTTTGAACAAAATATCTTACTTGAACTGCTCTACTAAATTAACACTTTAATTATTTACCATATTTTAAATCACAGAGTGACATAGTTCTCCTTTTAGAAAGAGTAGTTAATATAAGATTGTACTGCTTTTTCTAGCGCTGTGTCAACAGATTGGGGAGATTTGGGAGACACATTTTGATTATGATTAAATTAAGTTTAAAAAGGACATTAAAAGCTTGGGAAAGTTTTCATAATTTTAAATAACATCAAATTTAGGTTAAATACCAAATAATATAGATCACTATATGTAAAAAAAAAAAAAGAGAAAAAAAAAACTATTTTCAAGCTCTCAAATAATCTGCCCATCAGCTAGTTTTCATCAGACCTATATTCTGTCAGAGTGCAAGATTCAGAGCCCATGTATTCTGTAAGTGCAGTCCACCCCCAGGAACTATCCCACCCTCTCACTTAAGGTAATTTAAAATCCACTCTTACACCATTCTCTTGGAAGACCAGAACCCCTGATGGAAAGGTTAAAAATTCTCTGATCAGAAGGATGTAGTATTTTCGGTTTTATTGAGTTTAATACACTGAAAGGATGGTTTAATTAAGTTATATTAACAAAAGTGTAAAATGGCTCTTAAATATAAATGGCATAAAGCACATTCTTTAACCTTTAGTACAACTGTGCTATTAGTTGAGCAGTTACTATGTTGACAATTTTCTGGTAAATGAAACTGGGAAGAAAAAAAACACTATGTGTATGTAAGTAAAATACAGTGAACTTGTAAAATGAAGTGAAAATGTAACGAGCTGTGTAGCAAAATCAAACTAGTTAAAATTAGAGTGACATCCAAATTAGAGCTAAGATTACGTAAAAAAAATTCTTAAAGTCCATAACCAAAAAGCCTTACCTTGAAAGTATAGACCAGATTATCAGACTTTTCTTCTTTGAATTCTGAAACTGTAAAGGCTAAGAGGTAGGTTGACATCTTCCGTGTTGGATAGAAATGCGTAACCAACCATTGTTCATCATCAATAGTAGTTACCCAAGATTCTGTAAACGGATAATGAAATGAATGAATTTGTGGTTTTCTTTTGTTTTCTTAGACAAAAGCAGAAAAGGAACATAAAGTACAATCGCCAATATTTGTCACTACCAATAGAACATAAATCTTTTTTTAATTAAAATTGAAAATATATTTTTTTTATTATGTTACCCTTTGTCTTTGCATTGCTTAGGGCTGTGGTATCCCTCCTGTGGATAATGGTTATGTCGAATATTGCTTTCATGGCTGGTTCATCAAAGCAGGGAAATACTTTTCTTGCATCTGTAGGCTGCATTTGGCTAGCTGCTAAATATCTAAAAGTCAGATAATTACAACAAATACATAAATATATAAATAAGAGACTGAAAATAGATACAGAAGCCATTGCTGAACATTTTCAAAGTACAAGATTAGAAGCATTTTAATTTTGCAGCTATCAGTACTACGTACACATAAGTACTAAAGTATTTAAAGAATTGATGGAAATGGATGATAAAATTTCTATGGTTTCATATGACCCAGAATTTTTACACAGGGGTTTTGCTTATGCTGTCAAAACTGAGTGGAATTAGTAAAAAGAAAGGGTGAAATCTCTGCTTTCATAAGATCACATTCTGACTCATGTCAGGTGATGACTTGTTTCCCCAAATACTTATTTGACTTTATATAACTTGTTTACTGAAATAGCACTTATATGTTTAGTTAATATTGTTGACGTTCCTCAGGTATTTCATTCCTGTGCCTTAATTTGCTTTTATATCGAAATATATAACACTAAGTTGGTACAAATAAATTTTAAATGAAAACTATTTTTTTGCCAGAAAAGAAGATGATACAGATGGTTACCTGTATGTAATTTTAACTATCGTTCTGTCAATTTTTTTTAACTTTTAGGCACATCATACAAATGGCTTTATTGGGCAAATAAGCAAGAAATCCAGATAAGTGTCAAATTTGCCATCTGTGTAAATACCCATACGAAACACAATTATAATAACCTTCAAAGTATTATTTTTATGTGTGAAGCATAGAAGATAGTGTACATATGCTTGAAATAAAAGACAAACTTACCTGTCCTCCCCATTTTCAGTGTATTTGCTTATGTAGAGGCCAGCTAGATCATCAAACATCTCCCCCTCAAATGTGGTGAAAAAAATATAGTTTTTATTGGCTTTCAGCGCACTTTCAAGTTCGACTTCCAAAAAGTTACTTTCATCGTCCCATAATGTAAGTCTTCCTGCCACCACATCCCCATTTTCATCAGTGACCCGGAACAGAGTTATATTCAAGTCTTTGCTGTGCATGAAAATTTTTTTAGTGGTTTTCAGACACTTGAAGTACACAGTGGCGTTTCCGTTGAATGCAAATGTCTGGTTTGTGACATTGCTCAGCCTGGTGTAGAAGTAAGTCTGCAAGTACACGTTGTACTTCTCCGGGACAAGGTCTCCAGGTAGCCTCAAGTTAGGCGGTGGCCCAGTTGGGAACGGGGTTGTGGGAGAGTTCGTTGGCGGCCGTTGTGGTGGGTTTTTCTCGATCTGGATATTGTAGACAACGAGCATGGTGATAATGGACGAAACAGCCAAAACTGTCACCACGATGATGCTGACAGCCAGAGCCTTCGAGACGTACACTCCTTTGGACATTGTGGATCGCCGTTAGTCCCGCCGGAAAATGAACAAATCTTGAGTGAGCGCCCAGCTTTAACAGCCACTGTATCTCTCCCTCACCTCTCATAAACAGACAACGCACCTAACAAACATGCACCAACCAAGACCACGCCGGCTATTAACTGATTAAATATTAACCTTTCCAGGCAAGCAAGAAAAGGCAGCGACTGAAGGAGGTCGATGTTCACTGCAGTGTGTCCAGCCCATTGCTGGTCCACATCTGGAAGCTGTTTTCCTCCTGAATCCTGGGAGCGGGAAGCCTCAGTACAGAGCTTCTTTCTCGTTCTCAGCTTTCCACAGGCGCAGGAGTCAACAGAGGGAGAGTGCAGAGAGGGGGCCATCATTTGCATGTTCTAATGTTCCCCCTATGTGAAAGGAAAGGCATTTTGGGCAGTGCTCTTCTCCTGGGCCCCTACGGCTCCCCTCAGCCCTGCAACGACACAACCAGCTGCTTGAGAAACTCCAGTTCCCTCCTTGGGCTTGTTGACCAATCCCTGGGTGCCTGACAAGACCGTATCCACTCAAGACCAGATATCTATGCTTTTATAAAATGAAAAGCATGTGTTCCCCACCTACTCAGTAAGGAGTGAGCAGGAATATCCGCACTTGTTGCACATTCTTTAGTCTCCAGAAGCTGAACTCTAACAGTGGAAAACAAAAACATTAAGGTGAATTGAGAGTGAGTTTTTGACTGCAAGTTGCGTCTACATTCAATAAATGCAATCATGCTGAACTCTTAGCGAAAATGACAGGATTCAGTCTCTTGCCAGTAATTCTGTACCGTAATTTATTAAGTCCTTGAAAAAGAAACTGATGCAACTGCAGGAGCCATAAGGAAACTAGTTAAAAATCACGTGATCGTTGAGTTCTGTTATGCAGTTATACACTTTCTTGATGTCAGGGTTGCCTTTGTGTGGTTTAACATTTTACATAAAAACAATAAACAGTGCAAAGCAACTTCCTGATAGCCTAATTGGAGGAAATTAAACAAAATGAGAAAATGTTAACACACCACACTGAAACTAACCACATATTATTCATAAAGTTAATGGTTATGGTTTCAGCCAGCAATCCAGCCAGTGCCTTGGTAATTAAAGTACAAAGTTTAAATGTACAACTTGCTTTGAACTTTGACACGAAAGGAAAATCTTCTTCGTTGTGCACTGTCACATAAATATAAACTCCTGTACAATCCTTCAATCTAAAAAAAGGCTTTCTTGGCATTTTTAACAAAAAATTATATTTAGTCTATATGAGTTACTGTATGTAATATTGTGAGAAGCCTTGGACAAAGGCTCCAACTAAATTAAGAATACTACTGCTGTTATTATTACTGTTATTATTATTACTGCTATTACTGTTGTTACAATAATTAAGGACAAATGATGGCCAGGTGTAACCGTTTAAACCCACTGGAGACACTTTTAAAGGGGGGGGGGGGGGGTGTTTGGGTGAGGGGGGTGCGGTGGTGCAGTGGGTTGGACCGGGTCCTGCTCTCCGGTGGGACTGGGGCTCACGTCCCGCTTGGGGTGCCTTGCGATGGACTGGCGTCCCATCCTGGGTGTGTTCCCTCCCCCTCCAGCCTTACGCCCTGTGTTGTTGGGTTAGGCTGCAGCTCACTGCGACCTCGTATGGGACAAGCAGTTTCAGATGGTGTGTGTGTGTGTGTGTGTGTGTGTGTTTGAGTAAGAAAAGAGAAAATGTAATGATTGATTAATTTTGGTGGATGTGAGTTTGTCTGAAAGGGCTTCTTTGTTCCTTACCCTGAGATAATACTACTTTCTAATAGCAAACCGATAGTTATTGCTTCGCGTTTAATTCGTAGATATTCATGGAGGAAGTAGGCTGAAAGTTTACCAGATTCTGCATTACAGCAGGTTTATTTCCTGAACCATTTAGTGATTCATTTAACATGCTGTGCCTAATAGTTTTTTTGACAATTCAAAAAAAGTTTAAGAAAGCTGTATTTTGGAGGTATTCGAAAAGCCTGCTTTGAAAACATAGTTCATAGCGTGACAATAGACTACCAGCATGTCGGCTACTTATGCCATGATGTGTCTGCAGCAGTTTTCCCTCTTAACTGTCCGTGCACACGGTTCATTAACCGAGTGCACATGGCAAAACACGGATTGCACATAAAGTTTCTGTTTTTCCAATCATCAGCAATTTTGCAGTTTTCAGTAACACACAGTCAGTATAAATTCCTGTGGCTGTCTGTTCCTTTCAGGCCAGTATGTGCTGCTACTGCATGTCTTGCTCTTCTTACTGATGCTGTTTATTTTTAGTCTTGCATCATGTTGTATTGTTAAAATTTGTTATCGTGGCACATATATTTCAGCTATGGCTAAAAATCATGCACAAAAGTAGTGTATTGTGCACACAGCCTCTCAGAACTTATAGGGAACATTGATCTGCAAACTGGTCACATGGCTGAATGAAAACAGCATGATAAACACAGTAGCACAATAACTTTTAATAAATTGTCTGCTGGGGCTTATGGTTAAGTGTGGAATTTTTTTCTTCCATCTCAGCTTGTGTATTAACTGCAAAAAACATGCTTTTGCTCCCATAGATTGGTCCCTCAGATGCATGGCTGACCAGTAGATAACAGAAAAGCCCTTGTAGTTGCTCTGAGAAACATAGAGTGGCATTATATAAATATTATAGGATTATTGTGGATGGGGAGCCCATACAGCCCAAGTTAACCAAACCCGTCTGAAGTCTTGACCACCAACTCATCCAAAACAAAATGAGACAGAGCTTTTGCTACATCTCATGCCTGTTATGAGACTGGTTCAATGCAAGAATGTTTTTGATCCCTTTAAGACACTAATGCTTTGGGAATTTTCCTATGTATGTTCTGAGATTGCTGGGTTAAATCTTATTTTTATATATAAATGGCTTTTGTGGCAATCTGGGGTTCACTTCAATAATGTTTCTCTGTGTTATATGAGATTTTTATTTTCATGCTAAATCTGGGAATCTTGTTTTTAACTCTGAATTTTTCCACTGTCAACAAGATGCAGAATATAAAAAAACTCTCGACCTTCCAAAGAACATCTTCAGGGTTACTTCAGTGTCAGCTGACTTTAGAGTATGTGACAGCAAGAACAAATAATAATTGATGCATTACAGCAGATGCATGTAAAACTTCAAAGTTTGGGATCATTCAGAAATTTCACATTTGTGTGCTACTTTTTGTTGTGTGTGTTTGCCTGTACACAGTTTCATTTGCTGGTATTACAAATAATGGATTGCAAAAAATGTTGGGAGCCCTAACTTCAGCTTGGAAGGAACAATAATATGTATTAAAGACAAGACATGATTTAATTGTGTGCATGATTGCTTGTGATAGAGTAGTGTCCTGAACAGGGTGACCCCTTGACTCACACTGTATGCTTCAGAAATAGGCTCCGGATGACTGCAACCCTGCATTTCACAAGCTCTTACTAATAATTCACACACACGCACACATTGGCTGAATCCGCTTGTCCCAAGTGGGGTCGCAGCGAACCAGAGGCTAACCCGGCAACATAGGACGTAAGGCTGGAGGGGGAGGGGACATACCCAGGACGGGACGCCAGTTCGTCACAAGGCGCCCCAAGAGGGACTCGAACCCCAGACCCACCAGAGAGCAGGACCCGGTCAAACCTGCTGCGGCCCTGTGAGTGACACAAAAGCTAGGAATATGATGTCAAGGTTTTATATCTTATAAGTCAGCCCCCTCTAACGGTTACAACAAGTACTACATTTGTAAATGATCACTTCAGGCTGGATGCTGTACAACAGGGCGGCACGGTGGTGCAGCAAGTAGCTCTGGTCGTAGGTTTATATCCGAATCACTCTGTGTGGAGCCTGCATGTGCCAAGACAATTGCTCAGTTTAACTATACATTTTCCATTGTGTGAGTATGAGACTGTCCTGGGCACATGGCTATGTGTGATAACTAAGATGTGGGGAGGGAGGTGCTCACCTTGTGTGGTTTTCAGCATCATTAAGTCTCATATTCTGCATTTAATTTTCCATTCTCATAAGGCACTGCTCATAAGCTTGTAAGTTTGCTCATTATGCACATTTTAGGAGAGAGATTACATTTGCTTTTAAGTTGGAATTCTTGTAAGAGGAGCATTTTTGTGTGTGTAAGTATCTTGTGTACAGAGATTGTGGCTGAACAATTCTTACCTGTTTGCAAAGTTAAAAAAGCATAGACAAATGAAACTGAATTGCCTTTGTGAAACGAGTGAAGAAAAGTATAATGTGTGCTGAATACAAAAATGTCACAGGAAAAAAAATCATATCACAACCAGATGGCCTGAGGAGTTTCTGTTGTGGTTGGGGTGGAAACTGCATTCCAGTGGTATAATGTAGCACAGACTCAAAGTCAGAATTCGAATGTTGTACGACATAAGCGCATTAATGTGTTCTGGACTTAAAAAAGTGAAAAAAAATGTTGTCATTACTGTCTGGACAAAACACATGCCTATGACTGTATCCTGTCAACCTTTAAATCTCCGTGAAATACACAGAACACACAAGACTCTTGACTGAACCTGGATGTCCTTGGCAGGACCACTGGGTGGTGGTCTTGACCCTGCAGTCTAACTATTAAGTGACTTTGGGGTTTGCAATCGTTTGGTCCTGTCGAAACACAGCTTCCGAGAGGCCATTTTTGCATCTCGTTTTACATTAAACAGTCTTTTCATTCAAGTACTCTGCACACACTTCTGAGAGGGTAATATTTTATTCATTCACTGGGCCTTTTCAACCATATGACTCACCCCAATACAGTATATGTGTAACTGATAAAGAGATTTTTATTATTCCCTCTTTTAATTAAAATGTGAAATACATCTCCATTAGATGACAGCTTCCACTTAATTGTTTTTAATTTGAAAAGTGAGAATACTTACACTGCTGGAATGTTTTTAAATCAACTTCAGATCCCATTAAATGGTTTTATTGTGTACATTTTTTTTCATAGTCCAGTGTGATGGTGTACTAAAAGGATAGGTAAAAATTGAAAATTGCATTGAATAAAGCAAAAAATCAGCAGCCTGTTATGGCAAAAATTACTGAAACGTTTTAACTAACTAGCGTGAGACTTTGTTAAGCACATAATATTCAAGACCAAAGCAGTGTCCTCACCAAAGCCAGCTGTCTAAGTGCTGAAGGCAATAACAAGACTGCTGGAGGATGGAGGTCAACTCCCCGTAGCTCTGCTCTTTCCAGCTGGGTAACAATCGCTCGTTGTTGAGGGCCTGCAGTTTGGGTGCCCCCTCCTTCAAGACCTGGTAAAGACAGGGCCACCGGCTCTGTATCCGCAGCCTTGTCCGCCGGTCGAGGGTAATGCCGCGCACTGCTTTTTTGGCTCGCAGCTCCCGGAGGGAGGGCAGGCGAAGGCGGGAGAAGACCAGCCCACGGCTCTGGGATACGTCAAGGAACTCTAGCGAGGGTGACTCCAGCGTATAGGAGATTCCCAGGTTCCTCAGTGGCACCAGGATGTGCAGCGTCAGGGAGCGGAGGCTAGGCAGGGCCTCGGCCAAAGCCTGTAGGGTCCCTGGGTTGACCCCCTTGAAAACCCAGAAGTACTTGAGCTCCAGGACGCGGAGACACCGGAAGCGAGACAGCAGCGAGACAGAAGCCTCAGACCAGTCAAACGGCAGGCGCATTTTTGCGATGCGTGGACACTGGCAGGCGAGTTTCTCTAACAGGATCTGGAAGTTACAAACCTGATCCAGCTTGGTGACGCTCTCTTGATGCGAGCTGGAGCCAGCGTGGAGCCGGAGGTCCAGCGGCTCCAGGAGCGTGAAGGTCCAGTTCAGGTCAAGGTGGCTGAGGTCCCGACAGTGGACGCTTTCTAAGAGGTTCGAGAGAAACTCGCCCCATTTATTGCACTGGTCCCCCAGGTCGAAGCTGGCCCTGAGGGTGAGCAAACTCGCCCCTCTGGACATGAGATGGTGGGCGTAGTTGTGCACCCATGCCTTCCAGCGCTCAAACTCCCGGTTGGACACCAGCAGCCCCTCCTGACCCGTATGCAGGGCGCCCCGTCGGGAGAAGTCCGCCACCCTCCACAGCTTGCCCGACCGCACTAGGCGACTCCAGCTGGAGCACACCAGGGCCGCGCTGCACTTGTCCACCTCGCCCAAGAAGGACAGCACATGTAGCTGGCAGTCCACCGGCAGGGAGTTGAAGGGGAACCAGTCCTCCTGGGACCTGGCTGGCCTCCTACCGCCCACAGGAGCCAGGATCCTCTTTCTCTGAGGCATGCTTTCGAAAGGTGGGAGTCTCGATCACCCCCGTCGAGGGCAAGGGGCCAGTCTTGCTTGAAACATGTCAGGCTGGAGCAACAAGCGGAACAGAGAGTGAGAGAAGATGAAAATGTAACTCTGTGAAAATATGAATACGCTGGTGCTACTGGTTGCTGATCAATTAAATTGATTAAATTCGCATCATGGACATGATGATATATACATACAACGAGGTCATTCAGCCACAGTCTTTAGAGCTGCTAAGAACATGAACTTGAAGTTGAACACATGATGAAGAGTGAACTATGCTGCAGGGTAGGGTTTTTTTGTAAGAATCACTACAGTGATCGCTCTTGACAGTTATTCTTCCAAAACCCTAACCTTCTGCATAGTTCACTGTAATGTCCAGTATTACAAGGGTGACAAACCTTCTTTTCCTGCTTTCATTTCAGCTCCGTGCTCGTTTTTTAAAACGCCGGTCGTTGCATCTAAACAGCCGCGTCCGGACACTCATCATCATGGCCGGTTTTCCGGAGTTCTTCTATTTAATTCTTTGTACGTCTGCGATCGCTTCTTCTCCGAAACTATTTCACATGAGGCGAGCGGCACTTCACAGACTGTAAAAGAAAGGCGAAAGTTAGTTTGCTGCACCACTTCAGCTGCGGCGGTGGCGGCGGCTCCTGCGGCTCTTGTTATTGTTGTTGTTGTTGTTGCCGCCGCTGTTATTCTGTGACGTCACAAAAGTGCGCGGATTCTTTTTCTTCTTCGACGAATTTTAGATCCAAAAAGGTGAGTTCGCCACCTAGTGGCCCGAAATACCGGTCGTGACTTCCGGTTCAGCACGTTCGTTCAATGACCATTGGAAGCCTTAACGGTTAACCCGAAGACTACCGGCGTAATTGGAAAGTGTGAAGTGCTCGGAAATGTATCATTACGTTGCTAATCTGAGTGAAAAGTAATACGTGATATAACCCTGCAGCTCTCTTTTGGCTTCGCGTCGCTGTTCATATAGGCTATCCCAATCTTAATCCGTATTGCATACGAGGCAGTTCTCAGCCTCAGGAACACCTCCTCGCCCGATCCGATCGACGGCAGGCTGTTCCACGCTGGCGAAGGCCCACAATTGAAAGTTTGAAACCTTGCTGGCGATTTTTTGTTGGTTTTGTCTCTCGGTTTAATTTTTTTCCCCCTCCCAGTCTCGTGCCAGTCACATCGACGAGTTCAAAACCATCTGTCGGTGATCCTGACCCGAGTGTCGCTGCTGGTCAGCCAGGCAGACAAGCAAGGCAGGAGAGGTCCTGGAGGAGCGCTGAACGGCTTTAAGGGATAAATCTTTCAACGCTCGGCAATGAATAGAAGTTTGCTCAAAGTGTTTTTCTTTCTTAGTTTTATTTTCCCATTTTCAATGTATCTTTAATTTGATTAAAAAAAAATGTTTAGCCGTATTTTATGGTTTTCATTGATTGTTTATGAATTACTACATTAGCTACATTTGACGCTTTTACAGAACATGCCCTCTAATTAAACCGAGCGACATCTGTATCAGAAAAAAACTTATATTTTTTGGACCATTACGAAAGTTAGAGATGTGTTTATGGAATGAACCAAAAGTCGGGCCTGAATAAAAGGTATCTGGAGAAAACTCTGGGCTTTGTTTTCTTTAATCTTTTTTTTTTCATATTTATGTTGTAAAGTGTACCATTGATGACGTTTTTAGGTACAAACCTTATATTACACTACAAATACACACACATTTTCTGAACCGCTTGCCTCATACAGGGTCACGGGGAACCGGAGCCTACCCGGCAACACAGGACGTAGGGCTGGGGGGGAGGGGACACACCCAGGACGGGACGCCAGTCCGCCGCAAGGCACCCCAAGCGGGACTCGAACCCCAGATCCACCGGAGAGCAGGACCCGGTCCGCGCCCCCCACTACAAATACACACACACACACACACACACACACATTTTCAGAACCGCTTGTCCCATACGGGGTCACGGGGAACCGGAGCCTAACCCGGCAACTCAGGGCGCAAGGCTGGAGGGGGAGGGGACACACCCAGGACGGGACGCCAGTCCATCACAAGGCACCCCAAGCGGGACTCGAACCCCAGACCCACCGGAGAGCAGGACCGTGGTCCAACCCACTGCGCCACCGCGCCACCGCGCCACCGCACCCCCGTCACTACAAATACATCGTGTGATAAATTAGTATTCGCCTCAGTGTAAAAGAGCTGTAGTTCCACTTCCAACCAGAAGGTGTCGTGAGTGCTGCACTTTGCAATCGTCGTTCACCTGCGCTCTTTGGTTATCATATTTGCTCATTTAGCTGACTTCTCTCCCAAGCGGCTGACAATCTATCAGTGCGTGTTGTCTACGCTCTTATGATAGCGAATTCCATTCATATCAGTTATTGGTAGGTCTCACTTCCAGGTACTGCTGTCAGTTGTTGTCGGAACCACTACGCTTGTCAAGCTGCTGCACTTGTGACTTCATACTTGATAAGGTTATAAACTGGTGACTGTTTTATAAGATTGTACAAGGTCAGTTTAAGCACTTTTAAAATTAAGCTGAGCGAGTTAGTTGAAAGAAAGGGGCAAATATTTTTACGGGCAGAAAATAAACTCGTTTTTCATAAATCATGATGAAGAGAATTTTGCATGTAGCCAATAGTTTCACACGCAGAGAGACGAGAACATGCAAACTTCCCAATCTAAATCCGTATCAACATATTTTTATTTATTTCACACATAGTTTATTTTTTCACAAGTATTAAAATTTTACTAATCTCTTACACTCTAGACTAGTATTTGCTTCTATCAGCATAACTAACCAGTTATTCTCTCGTTCCTTAACAGTTGCTCTCTTTTTTGTATTTTTGTGTACTTTCTTTCTTTTTTGTAAAGCGCTTTATGTAAAATAAAGTTTATTGTTGTGTTGCTCTAACAAAATTTTCAAGAAAACGTGAGTGATTTGTCAAGTGTCGCCTGTCCAGGCTGCAGTTCCGGGAGTCACCACCAGAGGTCTCGAGTTCTCGCAGTAGGTCTAAGCGTGTGCACTTACATTTATGTTTCTATTTTACATTTATTCATTTACAGACAGTTTTCTCCAAAGCGATGCACATCTTGGGGAACAATACAAAAAGTGCACTACATCAACAGAATGAGAGATTTGGATGCGGACACGCAATTCTTGATACAGTCAATTGATCTTATTCCGCTGTGCCACACACCACAGTGTACAAAATTACATGAGTAACTGCATAAAGGTTTGTCCAGTATTCAAGAAAAATTCTTAAACAGAAACACTTACATGTTTATCGTGTACATACGAGATGGGTGGAAGTGAGTCCAAAAAAGGTGAGTTTCGAGATCGCTCTTAAACGTTAAGACAAATTCAGCAGTAATGAGTGATGGGGGAGGTCATTCCACCACACTGGAGCCAGAACCAGAAACCTTTGTGCTTTTGATTTTGGACCTTTTGAGCATGGGATCACCACGCATGCAGAGCTGGAGGTGCACAACATCAACATTAGTCGTAACACAACAAGACAGCTTGCCTTCATTACTTACTCAGCTATATTGTATGAAATCTGAAGGATATAACATCAGGGTCTCATCTGAAACCTGAGCTGATAGCCTATACACTCATGTTCTGACATGTGGGAGTTCCGATGACTTAGCACTTCTCTCACTAAGACCTTCGTGTGTCCTGATTCTGCAATCTCTTCCTTTTGTGTGAAATTTAGGAAGCAATAATCACATCTTGCTAAAATACACACACACACACACACACACACACACACACACACACACACACATACACACACACACACACACACACACACACACACAAAGTCTGAAACCAATTGTCCCAAGCAGGGATCGTGGTAAGCTGGAGCCTAACCCAGCAAAACAGGACATAAGGCTGGAGGGGGAAGGGGCACACCCAGGATGGGGCACCAGCCCATCACAAGGCACCCCAAGAAGGACTCAAACCCCAAATCCACCAGAGAGCAGGCATAGGCGAAATCTGCTGCGCCACCACACCCCCCTTTTGCTAAAATAGTCCATATAAAAATGCTTTACTGCTAATATTGATGAGTGATGATTTGTCTAGAGTTCAACCTTTAAACTGGGGCTGTTCTCCTTTTGGGGTGCGGTGGCGCAGTGGGTTGGGCCACAGTCCTGCTTTCTGGTGGGTCTGGGGTTCGAGTCCTGCTTGGGGTGCCTTGCGATGGACTGGCGTCCCGTCCTGGGTGTGACCCCTCTGGCCTTACACCCTGTGTTACCGGGTAGGCTCCGGTTCCCCGCGACCCTGTATGGGACAAGTGGTTGTGTGTGTGTGTGTGTGTGTGTGTGTGTGTGTGTGTGTGTTCTCCTTTTTTGACCAAGGACCACATTTATTGCTATGAACAGGTTTCTGGGGGAATCTGTAAAAATCATAGTAAGTGACATAGTGAATGTTAAATATCTGCATTGAATTTTTTTACTAATTGTATTTTATTTAGGTGTGACATGTTCAAGTGCGTGTACATGTATTGTGTAATTCAGCTGAAGTTTCAGCATTTATGGTAGGTGAATTATAAATTCGTAGTTTAACAAACATTCTTGCAGGCTGCATTACATGAAAAGGGTTAGATCTCTTGGTCATCAGGTGCTTTTCATCTGCTTTGAGCTGTTGCAATGTTTATTGCAGTTTTACACCTTTGCAATATACCCATCTATCAGTTGATACTTTACACCCCCATCTAAATTTGAAGTGCAATACTTTTAAGGTTTTGGTTGCATTATTACCCCACTATTAATAGTTTACGTTTAGCAATGCACACACACACACACACACACACACACACACGCACACACCATCTGAAACCACTTCTCCCATGCAGGGTCACGGGGAGCCGGAGTCTAACCCGGCAACACAGGGCAAAAAGATGGAGGGGGAGGGGACACACCCAGGACGTGTAGTGGGAGGTTCTTCTTTCATATTGCCTCGTTCTGGTATAATAAAAAACCAACATGGGGGCACCCGCATAATAAAGTCCATTGCAAGACACCCCAAGCAGGACTCGAACCCCAGACCCACCACAGAACAGGACCTGGTCCCACCCACTGCCCCACTGTCCCACTATCCCCCCCCTGTTTGCAGAAGACTTAATTCTTCACTACCCAGCTTGCCCATCTAATCAGGAGTTAAGCTGAACTTAAAGGAATGGACTTAAAGTGGACATTCATTTCTAGTCATTGTGTTATATAATTTACAGTTGTTTTCAAAGTAACTTTTTTACATGTTTTGTGAGTGGAAGTTACTAAAACAGGTCCATTTGGGTGCTTCACTAGGACTTCTCCTGAGACAGGCTTGTCATTAACTCCTCTGCTAGCGGCTGCTTGTAGGCATCTCACAGTGCCCTAAAGAAATTCTTTTCTTGCAATGTCTGCAACTGCTTGTCCCATGCAGAATTTTGGCAAGCCGGAGCTTAACCCGGCAACATGGGGTGCAAGGCCGAAGGGGAGGGGACACACCCTGGATGGGACGCCAATCCACCGCAAGGCACCCCAAGCAGGGCTCAAACCCCAGACCTGCCACACAGGAGGCACAGGCCAAACCTGCTGCACCACTGCATGCTCTGCTGGTCTAAAGCTTTTACTGCAAAATAATTCAATTCAATTTCAATTCCAATTCAATTCAATTTATTTTTATAGAGAGCTCTTCTCATGCAGCGACACAGCAGAATACATCAAAATCAATCTGCAGTTGAGTAAGTGAATGTTTTAAGAGGCTATTTTACATAAAATAAGAATGGTTAAATCCTAATTTGGTCATTCATGTAGATGTAGATTGACACAGCAGGTGCAGCTGTTAGGACCAAATGAGGAACATGGTGGAAAAGGCAGCTGATGTATCCTGAGCCCAACTGGTTTCCGAGGGACTAAGTGCCAGGCTTATAAGAGGAAAAGGAATTTGTCCGTTGGGTCATCTGAAAAAAAGGGATGACTAAACTAAGTGTTGTTCAGAACATTTTTTTTTTTATAAACAAGTTGGATATCTTGATTGTTGCCATCTGTGGTCTTGAATGAGTTGAGTAGTGCACCCTGTACAGATCCCAAAGGGGCAGAACCACCATCATTCATACCTATGATGGCTTATTCTCTGTTCCCTTGAGCAGGTACCTGGTCATCACATAAGGGTAACCATCCACCCTTCCCATTGCTTACTGCCACAACCCTCTCTTTCCCAGAGGATTTATTTCATTCCACTTGGGTCCAGATGGATCTTTGGCCCAGGGGGTTATTCTGGAAGAGGGAAGGAATAAAGGTTATGGCCAGGAGCCCATGTTAACACCTCCATCTCCCAGTCATAGGAAGTAGTTTTGTTACAACAGCTATTCCTCACTGCCCAAGCAATGCATCCCATCAGTCCTCATCCCCATTTTTTTTCTTGCATCTCACCTGCTGGGCAAGAGACCACAGCAAGACACTATATGGGGTACTGATTGGTTAAAACCAACAGAATCTAGGACTGTTTCTTTTACCAGTTGTAGTAGTGGGCCATTCTGTGAAACCATCTCACAGGATCTCTCTGATGCCAGGGGAATGCCAACATGTAGAGCAGCTCTATCACTTTTCCATATTTATCAGATGTTTTCCTCCAAAGCAACATGCATCATTATGCTATTTAGTGCAACTTGCTTATTTAAACAGTTGTAGTTTTTACTAGAGCACTTCAGGGTAAGTACCTTGCTAACAGGTGCTGGGATTTACATTTATTCATTTAGCTGACACTTTTCTCCAATGCAACTTACAATGTTAAGGTCACAATTATGACATGCTTACAATCATTTACCCATTTATACAGCTAGGTAATTTTACTGAAGCAATTTCAAGGTAGGTACCTTGCTCAAGGGTACTACAGCCAAAGGTGGGGATGAAACCTGCAACCTTTGGGTCTAAAGGCAGTAGTGCTAACCACTACACTACCAACTGTCAGGATTTGAATCTGAATCTTTCAAGAGCAGGGAGGCAGCTCTATCCGCAGTGCTACCTGCTCAGCGGTGTTGAGCCTGGTTATGATGTGATTGACTACTATAAAAGTTTGACTGCATGCCATATTGCACTGGTAACATCACCTGATGCTTGTCATAATCACGAGTCTGTAAAACGGTAACTTGTTAGGTTGTACATGTTATATCAGCTGTACTGTCATATGTTCTCACCATGATCAGGGATAAGGAACTGAAAACAAATGTGATCAGGAAAATCTCTCACCAGCACATTTGTTTAGCAGATGCTTTTCTCCAAAGTCACTTCCAGTGAATGCTATGTAGTGTTATCAGCCCACACACCTTATTCACCATGGTGACTTACACTGCTAGATACACTACTTACACTGGGTCACTCATCCATACATCAGTGGAACACACTCTGTCTGTGTCACTCACACACTATGGGGAACCTGAACAACATGTCTTTAGGAGGAAACCGGATAGGAAACCCACACAGACACGGGAAGAACATACAAGCTCCACACAGGTTGAGCGTGGATCGGACCCACGTTCTCTTGCACCACCCAGGTGCTGTGAGACAGTAGCGCTACTCACCATGACATCCACCTAAGGCAGTGTCACACATATATATATATAAAAAAAACAACTTCCTTAAGAAAAAAGTTTGGATTATAATCTGTTCTGGCAAAGCGCATCTGATTCAACCCTTTTGTGCCTTATTATGTTTTTGGTATTTTTCCATTAGGCAATATGTTCATGATTACACATAAGCTTCTTGCATCTCATCTTTACATTTGTGATCTTGAGCTCTGTTAGTGGACGTCCCTGTTTCAGGAAATGAGCAGGGGACGTTATGGTGGTTTGTTCTTGAGCTACCATTCCATTATGCTGGGCAGATATTGTTTCTGGGACTGATTTTATTTTTTTCCCTGGTTATTTGCTGAAGTTTTGTTCGGTACAGTGAAAGTTCTGTTTGTATAAGTGAAGACTTTTTCTAGTAAGACATCTGGGTATAAAGATTAATCTTATTGCTGCAGTTCTATAGGGGTTATAAAGTCATTGATTTTAAACCCAGATTTTGTCATTAAGAGATTTACATTTTCATTTATAATGAGCCCATGTTCACCTACAGATATGACATTTAACCCATGTAACTGTTACACTGATACCAAAAGCTGAGGGACTGTTGTTGGCTCTGTCTCCGGCTCTATGAATGTGATTATGCTGCAGTGACTTTTTACAGACCACGGAAATAGGGAAACCTGCGTTATCGTGTGGAGAGAGGGAGCAATTTGAGCCTCATGTCATCCAGGTCATCCCAGCTTATTTTTGGCCCTGGATGTATTCTCTGTTATAAGGGCACTTGGTTATTCCAGTTCATATTTTACCTTTACTCCTGTGTTAGTGGGCAAATAGATGAATCATGAATTACCTGGATAATCCCGACAATATCTATAACATACGAGGGTGCGGTGGTGCAGTGGGTTGAACCACAGTCCTGCTCTCGGGTGGGTCTGGGGTTCAAGTCCCGCTTGGGGTGCCTTGCGACGGACTGGCGTCCCGTCCTGGGTGTGTCCCCTCCCCTTCCGGCCTTACGCCCTGTGTTGCCGGGTAGGCTCCGGTTCCCCGTGACCCTGTATGGGACAAGCGGTTCTGAAAATGTGTGTGTGTGGGTGTGTATCTATAACATTGCAAACTTTTATTAATGTTAATCTGTTTATAAACATGGAGGCACTGTTAATGGACACCTTTCTTTAATCTTTTTAAGAGAAAAAATGACCCTGATGTGGAAATGTTTCATCAGTGCCTGCAAATGAGTCTTTAAACCTGATACTGTTGCTCACCACTACTGTTCATGTTCAAACATTGTTTTCTTTATGACATTTAAGTTAGGTACTGTATAGTAAATGTATGCTGCCAGAATCTACACTTTCTGTATTATTTTTTTTTTTTGTTTTTATCTTTCTAAATGGGAAAAGAAGAGGAATGGTATATAAGCTCTCATTCATTTAGCTGATGCTTTTTCTCCAAAGTGACTTACAATTGTTTACTCATTTGTATAGGTGGGCAATTTTCACTGGAGCAATTTTAGTACTTTGCTCAAGGACACTACAACTGTAGGTGGCAATCAACCCTACAGCCTTTGGGTCCAAATGGAGCAGCTGTAACTGCTACAATACTAGCTGCCCCATGTTCTTGTGCATTAAAGAAATGCTGTTTACTTTGAGTTTCAATTTTCAGTTTTTTAGTGAATACATTTTCCTACTACTCTCGACATGTAGTCGCTGCCACTGGTCCTTAACAAATCCACTTGATGGGATGACCACTAATAAAATTAAAATTTTACCTCTGGTGGAACACAAAATATACACTTAATGGAGAATAGGTAGGAATAGTTTACAATGTCTCAGTGAAGCATTCCAACATGTAGGAAAATTTTAGTCTGTTGTCAAATGTTCCATCTTACATGAAAAAATAATATACTTATATTGGTATGTAATACACAACAAATATAACATCTTTGTTCCTTCATATATGTAGATTAATTAGTGCAGTATTTTGTCACAGTAAATGATTGGCAAAACACAGTTTTTACCGATGTTGATGTACCAATTTGAAGTCCATCCTTTACAGCTCTGAAATCTTAATGTTCATGTGGAACATCACATGAAAATGTGAAGTAAATGTCCTGGGCAAGATTCCAAACATGGTGATAAATGTTGGCTTTTCCTTGGCTAAATCCTTTTACAATGAATAGAAATCTTTTGCTCTAAGAAAATTAATATATAGTTTTGGATCTTCCCCAATATTCCACAAGAAGCAGCAATATCTTCATATCTTTTTGATATCTTACAGTAAATGACATCAAAAACCTATCAAAGGTTGGAAACAATCAGATAACAGCAGTGTGTCCAATGAGCAAACATTGTTGCAGAATAGTGAATTCTCTTGTAATCATGATTCATCACTAATATTTTTCCCCTTATCAGAATGTCATTGTCATAAAAATGCTGAGCTAATAGTTTCTTTATCACCTTGTGTTTAATATGTCCTTAGAAAAATCTTATCGGATCGTCAGATGGAAGTGTTTTAAATCGGTATAGTCATACCCTGAGATATTATTTGTGTTACAACAGTTTGACTTTATGAGGAGTTTGATACCTATACTCTTTCTTACAAGACATTTTTTTCTTTGCGGTTACAAGGACTAAACTGTTTTGCTTGCCTCCCCACAACTCAGTGGTGAGATACATTTCCATTTATTCATTTAGCAGATGCTTTACTCTGCAGCAACCTACAATGATTATGAACTAATTTTTAGCTGATTTATTCATGTATGACGACTTTCAATGTAGACACGCTACACTAAACACCCTGCAGTCATTCACCCATACATACAGAAGAGAAAATGACACATACATGCTCAATAGAGGGCATTTGCTGCTGCGTCACAAATTCACTGGAAACACGTACCTTTAGGCTGTAGGAGGAAACCCACCCAAATGGGGAGATTCTAGGGGGTTACTCCCAAAAGGAGAATTTATGAATGTATTAGATGTATATTGGTATTTTCACAGTTTCTTTTATATATTTAAGCAATCATTTTACATACAAGTACCTACAACATGTATTTTTACAAAGATGATTGGGGTCATGTGATATGGTGGCGCAGCAGGTAGCACTGTTCACTCACAGCACCTGGGCTTTCTGGGTGTAGGTTTGAATCCATATGTGTGAGTGTGGAGATGGCCTGTTCTTTGAGTTATGAAACTAAACCTTGAGAGTGGTTTGTCAGGAATGCATTACCTTCATTAAGGAGGAAATACAAGTTATAAATGACTTACAAAAGCAAGAACGAATGGGTGGCACGGTGGCATGGTGGCACAGCGAGTAGCACTGTTGTTTCACAGCACCTGGGTGGTGTGAAAGGACATGGCTTCCATCCCTGCTCAGTCTCTGCGGAGTTTGCATATTCTCCCCGTGTCTGCATAGACATGCTGTTCGGGTTCCGCCATAGTGTGTGAGTGATAGAGAGAGTGTGTGTGTTCCACTGATGTATGGATGAGTGATCCATTGTAAGTAGTGTATCTAGTGGTGTAAGTCACCATGGTGCATAAGGTGTGTGGGCTCAACACTACGTAGAGTTCATTGGAAGCTGCTTTGGAGAAAAGCATCTCCTAAATAAATATAAATGGCTAAACACAAAAATCTCCCTGAAAACCCTGAAAGACCAACAGGATAGAAAACTTTTGTATGTCTATTCTGTTGTCTGATTTTTCCAATAAATATTAAGTTAGTTATTTAATATGAGAGTAAGTCAAAAAGTATCTGGAAAATTTAAAAAAAAATCTTATAAAGTGCAAATCACTGTGGGCTTTCCAGTAGTGTTTCGAAGTCCCATATATGAGAAGTGATTATAATTTTAATTATTAACTGGTTGCTAAAACCACTGTAGCATGACAGTATTCTTGATTTTCTGTTAAACTACGGTTAATGAAATGATTCAGTGATTTGTGAGAATGGACCCTTTCTTGTAGTTGTTCTTTATGTTCTTTTGATTGCATCTCACAGCAGTAATAGTAGTTTGTTTTTCTCTCCCCATCGGGAGTTGAAAAAAATGAAATGAAATAAAACACCTCTGTAATGCCCAGTTTTACACAGACAATTCAATCCTTCCTTATGAACACAACTAATTTATTTCTCAAATGTATTCACACTTTTTGTATATTTACTTGCGTTTCAGATTTTTTTCATTGTTTTGTCCAAATGGTTGACCATGTAGGATAAAATCACCCTCTAGCTGCTATGTTTTCAGCCTTCAAACGGTTCAGGACCCGCACAGAAGAGTACAGTAACAACATTAATTCTAAGAAGATAGTCATAAAACAAAGCACAAGGGGAGATGAGATGGAAGACAGCAGTAAAAGTTGAGTTTATTATCCTATTGTGGGGCTGTAAATAGGTTCATAGGTACTCTTGTCGCTCTTATTAAAATTGTAGAATGCGATTGAGTTCAAAGTTTCTGCACAAATGTATGGCAGGCAGGCTCCCCCATTCGTCACTGCTCTGTCAGTGCATCCTCTGTCTGCTACTTGAGCCATTGCTCCTGGGTGCCCCAGGCAAACACCGGTTCGCTCCCATCGCTCTCTCATCTTACAGTGAATTTTAACTCTACAAGCCAAACATATCCAAACAGCCTATTGTGAGTATCCATGTTTGAGGGAACCTTAAGAGTAAATGGTACAATAGACTTGCATTCTGCTCTGGACATACCCTGTCTTATACCCTGATTTTAGGAACTGGCTGAAACTTTCTTCACTTGAGGGGGTGTGGTGGCGTGGCGTGGCGTGGCGGGGTTGACCGGGTCCTGCTCTCCAGTGGGTGTGGGGTTTGAGTCCCACTTGGGGTGCCTTGTGATGGACTGGCATCCCGTCCTGGGTGTGTCCCCTCCCGCTCCAGCCTTGCGCCCTGTGTTGCCGGGTTATGCTCCAGTTCGCCGTGACCCCGCTTGGGACAAGCGGTTTCAGACACTGTGTGTGTGTTCACTTAAATTTGGTTCTTATAATTAATCAGTGTGTATTTTCCTCAGATTAAGGAGTATTTGACTGGATGAAAAATAAACTTCATAAGGTATTATTAATGTATGCATTCCAAGCAGTATTAGAAATGACTATACAGTATAACAGACTATAATTCTTTCAACTACTCAGTTTACTTACACAGTTAAGTAACTGTATAATTATATAAGAGATTGATTCAAATTTCATGTGGCATTCTGCTGGTTCAAGAAGAAAAACTGAAGTCTTTTCATTAGTATGGAAAAATTAGTACAGACATAGCTTCCATGAAATCCCAAAATAGGAAAGAAAAAATGTCAACAAATTTAAAAAGGTGGCTAGTTGACTATAACACCTACTCTTTTACACCTGCATGCAGAAACTTGGTGCCCCATAGTTCATTCTCTCTTTAAACTGTGTTAGAGAGACAGCAAACTTGTAGTGGTGAAATAATTATTACATGGGTTACCAAACAGGTGCTGGAAATGCTGAGCCATCATCATGGAGACCTTTAGAAGAGGTTGTCATTTCCTCTACAACTTTGACTCTGGAAATCTCCCAAAAAGTTATATTTTAACATTTGCTGTATTTTCTTAAATTATTTACTCTGGAGAACATTCTGCCATCAAGACTGTCTGAATTTAGCTTAATTTTTGTACTGTGAAATGTGTTTAGTGCACATCACACACACACAGTCTGAAACCGCTTGTCCCATACGGGGTCGCGGGGAGTGGGAGCCTAGCCCAGCAACACAGGGCGTAAGGCTGGAGGGGGAGGGGACACACCCAGGACAGGACACCTGTCCACTGCAAGGCACCCCGAGAGGGACTCGAACCCCAGACACACTAGAGAGGAGGACCCGGTCCAACCCACTGCACAACTGCACCACCACACCCCCCCTGTCTGTTTAATGATTTATGAAAAAAAAAAAAAATATATATATGTATATATATATATATTTTATGAAACCGTTTTACATATGTTTAGTGAATACTGAAAATTATTTTTAACCTAATGCTCAAGGTCTTATGCTGTGGGACTTCGTTCCATATAAGTTCTACATTTTAGCTCTGCTTCTAGGGACTAAACAGCGGATCGTAATTATTAAATTACATTGTGCCTGTCAACACAGTAGAGCCCTACAACCTCGTCTGATTGTCTGACAGCAGTAATTACCATCTGACCTTTGAACACAACTGTGTGCCTTTAATAGATCAACTATTATCTGGGGCTGGAGGAGTGTCTGCAGAGAGCGTAAATAAATAGCCCTTACTGAACCTGTATCGATCCTCTTGCTCTGTGCCGTCATTAGACATGGCTAAAGGTTTCTATATCAGCAAGGCTGTTGGGATAGCAGGTATCGTGCTGGCTGCAGCAGCTGTGGCCACCATTATTGCATTATCCGTGGTATATG
This sequence comes from Scleropages formosus, assembly GCF_900964775.1. Classification (NCBI taxonomy): domain Eukaryota; kingdom Metazoa; phylum Chordata; class Actinopteri; order Osteoglossiformes; family Osteoglossidae; genus Scleropages; species Scleropages formosus. Next base: position 16,176,670 of record NC_041812.1, on the reverse strand, counting down.
CTGAAGAGAAATCCAAGAATGTGGTAAGTCCCACTGAAGGTGGGGTGGAGACCAGACCCACCACTGTTGAGCCCAAGCCCACCACTGGCGAGCCCACCTCTCTACCGCCATCAAATGAGCCTTGGAACAAATACAGGCTCCCAGACACTCTCATTCCTGAATACTACAACATGACTCTGTGGCCTCACCTTAACGTCAACCAAGACGGCATGTATATCTTCAAAGGCAGCTCCAGTGTGGTCTTTCAGTGTTTGAAGGAAACCGACTTGATCCTCATTCACGCTAAAAAGCTCAATTTCACTGAATTTGATGGTCACCAGGCAAACCTGACAGGAGTTGATGGCTCAAAGCCACCAACAATAAAGAGCACCTGGCTGCAGGAGGAGACACAGTACCTTGTCATCCTACTCAACGACAACCTTGCGCCTGGGAAGTACCAGCTGGACACAGATTTCCAAGGGGAGCTTGCCGATGATCTTGGAGGCTTCTATCGGAGTGAATATTATGAAGATGGTGTGAAGAAGTAAGTCACACTTTCTGAACTACTTTTTTGTTTTCCACTGAGAGCTGAGCTGATCTAACACTCCCATTCAATCAGGCCAACAGCCAACAAAGTGATCAGTGGTATGTATTTCATATCCATTCATTCATGTCCTAATATCACTGCAGCACTCAAAGCATAACCAGTACCAAGCTGTTAAAATGTAAAAACTCTAATTAATTATCCATACATATGTCACATTGTATGTGAAACATTAACAAGTATTAGTAGTTACTTCCTTGCTGGTGAAGATGCTGTAATACTTCACAAAAATGCAGCAATAAGTCATATTCTCAGGTCAGGTCGATCTATTCTTTGGCAAATAAAAATCACATTTTGTTTCCATGTTGTATTAATTTCAGGCAAGTATTTGAACAAAACTGGTTGTCGAAAAGCTTACTTTTATCCTGTAAGTCATGTTTTGCACTTCAGATAGGTTCACACACATCCATATATATCTTCCATTTCATTGTTGCAAGATTTGGGCTGTACATGTTCTGAGATTGAAACTCGGAGCCTGTTCATGTTTTACTATAGGAGTGTGAACAGTTGCTTTTGCTAGGTTTCATGTCAATGTTCGTCCTTCACATTTTTCTTAGAGTTGTCGCCACAACTCAGATGCAAGCCACAGATGCGCGGAAAGCATTTCCCTGTTTTGATGAGCCTGCAATGAAAGCCGTGTTCCACATCACTCTTATCCATGAGCGTGGGACTGTGGCCCTGTCAAATGGCAAGGAAATTTGTAAGTGAACTTTGCAATCTCTTTGGGCATATCTGTGTTGCGCTATGTAGCCTGACTAATCTAGCACCCCATGTTTCTGGGAAAGGCTCTGAACCAGCGTGACCCAGGGAAGAAGTGCTATGGACCATGAATCACTGAATGAATACTGTGCATGTGTAGGGTAGCACAGTGGTGCAGTGGGTAGTGTTGCTCCCTGTCTGTGTGGAGTTTGCATGTTCTTATTCCTGTGTCTGTGTGCATTTCCCCCCGTGGTACAACGCTATGTGTTTCAAGTAAATTTGTGACTCAGAATTGTCTTTAGTATGTGAATTTGTCGAATGAGCTGAATGTGAATGTGAAAATTCCATCGTTTGTGTGTGTGTGTGGCTATCCAGGGATTGGCTGGCTTCTTTTCCAGGGAGTGCCTTGGTTAGCCTTTCTCCCCATGCTTCTGGGATAGGCTCCAGACTGCCAGGATCCTGGCTTGGTCAAGCAGCCAAGGAAATGAATGAGCCGGTGTACCCATCTTAATTTTTGAGTCAATGATATGCAGATTTAAAGTCTTCAGGTATTCAGTTTTTTACCGCTGCTGTCTTGGTATTTTTCAGCTACTGAAAACATTACCATGGGTGACCTTTCTCTTTCCCGGACCACATTTGAACCAACCAAGACCATGTCAACATATCTCCTGGCATTCATTGTCTGTGACTACTTAAGTATCGAGGCTCAAGCGGAAAATGTTTCGGTAATGGTTTACTTATCTAATTAAATCATTTAATCTCAGTTCATTTACATTTACATTACATTACATTTACATTTATTCATTTAGCAGACGCTTTTGTCCAAAGCGACGTACATCTCAGCAAAAGTACAATTTGCGCATTACATCAAGAGAAAGAGACATAGCTGCAGACATGTGACTCAAGTAAACCTAGTTTATTCCTTTCCACTTTATGCACCGATGTTCGTCACACGAGTAGGTGCACAAAACTCAGGATAGACTAATCCTCATCACCTTCCTACAATTTTTAATTTTTAAAAAAAATTTTATTTTTAAAAAGGTACATAAACATTTACATACAATACAGGAGTATAAGCTATGTAAAGGGTTATCTGGGCATGATCACAAAGTTACGGTGCATGAACATTTACACCATACATGAGCTTGAGAGGTCATGGGCGAAGTGAGTCCGGAAAACGTGAGTTTTCAGACCAATCTGACCATTTTTGTGATATATAACACCCACTACATTCTACATTTCTGTAACTTTTTGAACATTACATATGTATTTTTCCCAAAGATCCGCATCTGGGCTCGTAAGAAGGCCATTGAAGAAGGACAAGGTGAATATGCACTCAATGTGACAGGACCAATACTGAAGTTCTTTGAGGATTATTACAATTCCTCCTACCCACTCTCCAAATCAGGTAAACCTTTAAATTGACTAGTTTTGTGCAAATATCTCCAATTTCTTGTGCTGAAAGGGGCGTATTTAACAAGAAATGTGAAGAATAAGGTATTTATATTTTCAAAGACATTGTGAGCACACCAGCACTGTGTCTTCTTCAGACCAGATCGCTTTGCCTGATTTCAATGCTGGTGCAATGGAGAACTGGGGACTGATCACCTACAGAGAGACAGCACTTCTCTATGACTCTGCTGTATCCTCCAACAGTAATAAGGAGAGGATAGTCACCGTCATTGCCCATGAGCTGGCTCACATGGTATGAAGGGTTTCCATTGTAGAGAAGTTGTAGTCTCAGTCTTCAGTATCATTTGAAGTTGGCTTTCAATCTGTTCCTCTATTATGTTCCCGTCAGTGGTTTGGCAACTTGGTGACACTGCGGTGGTGGAATGACCTCTGGCTGAACGAAGGCTTTGCGTCCTATGTGGAGTATCTCGGCGCTGACTTTGCCGAGCCTGAATGGAACATCGTGAGTTTTTCTTTGGAGGAACTTCCGCTGACTGTACTGTTAAAGTGAACACACAGCAGAATGTAGTTTTGTGTGGAAATATTCGGTTCGGATCACAGGCTACTTTTGTACATTTACACTATGGTACAGCTCTCTCAGCCATATAAACCACAATGAAATGCCACAGAAAACTTTTGTGACTATACAGACACTGCAGAAACAGTTATATTCTCCTCTGCGCACCTTCTTCCCTTTTGGTCTAACGTAATAGGTCTAATCTTCTGTCAGTGAACCCAAGTGGAGACATTAAAGAGACTAAGATCCATAAATGCAGTCCTCAAAAGCACATTTAAAACCATGTTCATTTTATTGATCAGAACTTGTTTTTTTTTAAACTGTGGTACCATTTACAACACTTGAAATTTTTCTTGAGGCTGCAGACATTACGAAGTGTTTATAAAAGCTTGGGTGAGTGTCACCCCTGTTATTGTCCTGCTGTCAACCCCACATTTTCTCTGTGCTGTTCTTCCCCAGAAAGACTTGATTGTATTGAGTGATATGCATCGGGTGTTTGCCGTGGACGCACTCGCCTCCTCCCATCCTCTTTCTTCGAAGGAAGATGAGATCAACAGGCCCGCACAGATCAGTGAAGTGTTTGACACCATCTCCTACAGCAAGGTGTGCTCATCTTGACCACAACACCAGCACTAGTGAATATAACATGGGTGGTAATGTGTCAAAAACCTGCCAAATGTTTTTTTCCTCTATTTGGTACATTATGATTATAAACGCAAGCATGCCTGTATTTCTGAAGGAGTTACGAATGCTAACATCACAGAGTGTTGTATAAATTTGTATTTCTTTCCCAAGGGTGCCTCTGTACTCAGGATGCTCTCTGAGTTCCTATCTGAGCCAATCTTTACCAGTGGACTCAGTGTAAGTTTCATCTTCTATTTGCATGCGTGGTGGAGTACGATACCATTAGAATTTCTGCTCCAGCTTTAGAGGAAAAAACATTAAGGATATTATCCACAGCAGTCTTTATTGGAGTATTTCCAATATGTTATTCATTAATTTTAATATTCCGTTTAGCTTAGCAAAGTAATACCTTATTGCATATCTGATGAATATTAAGAGCTACATATTTATACCAATGGCTTTAAAAGTGTGGTCCACAGAGCCAAACTTAAAGTTAATTCCTAGCTGTTTGGGTTCATACTGTTTTTTTAATATTTTGTGGAGATGTATTGGACTGCCGTGGTATGCAAAAAGCTTCTCTTAACTGTCAGTTTATTGCAGCTTTTATTCACTGTTCAACTGTTTGTACTACCTTTCCTTTCTCTCTGCAGACATACTTGAATCATTTTGCCTACAATAATACAGTCTATACACAACTCTGGGATCATCTCCAATCAGTAAGTTACTCTGAAGCCAAATATAATAATGAAGCCAAAACGAATTAATAATTTAAATATAGTAATAAATATGATAAAGTAATATATATTATATAAAAACATAATATTGATGATAATAGAATTAATAAGTGGTTAACAGCCAGGCCCATAGACAACCCCCCAATGCCAGATGGGTACTTACCTGGTTTTATGTTCTCATCACCAGGCAGTAGTGCGCCATGGCCTTGCTCTGCCACATACTGTGCATGACATCATGAACCGCTGGGTGCTTCAGATGGGCTTCCCGGTGGTCACCATTGACACCAGTACAGGAACAGTCTCCCAGAAACATTTCTTATTGGACCCTGATTCTGTGGTTGACAGACCATCTGACTTCAAGTATGCTTAATCCGGGCTTATCGGATATTTATATTAATGGATATTGCACAATATCACTTGGTTTAAAACCACACAGTTTGATTGTTTAAAGAGCAAATGATGTTCTGAACAAAGCTTTACTGAATGCTGAACAATTTTTGACTGCAGTTATGAATGGTTTGTGCCTATCAAATGGATGAAGAGTGGAACAGAACAACAAGAGAGCTGGTTGCTACAGAAAACGGGTAAGAAAACAGGAGTAAAAGCTATCACAGCAGGAAGTACCACACTGAATGTCCTTGCAACTTGACATGTTGTACCTAACTAGGCTTCTTTAATCTCTGCTCAGAGGAAAAACCTGAAATGAAAGTAAATGGGAATGAGTGGGTCCTGGCCAACCTCAACGTCACTGGCTACTACAGGGTGAACTATGACCTCAGTAACTGGGAACGCCTCCTCACCTTGCTGGATAGTACCCCTGGGGTACGTGATTCAGGTTAACCGGACATCCAAACCATTTGAACATTGGCAGCATAGGTCAAAAAAAATGTACCTTAAATTTTAAATGGTTAAAATTACCACATGTTCTTCATTAACCAAATTAAAATTTGAAGAATTTCCCGATTAAATAATTTTGTATGGATGCTTTAAAGAATAAAATTTTTCACAGTAGCAGAATAGTAGCTGGTGGACAACTTTCAGCTTTTGATTTCTTCAGGTGTACTATATTAATTTCTGAATTAAGATTTGACACAATTACACATGGATTGCCATTGAACAAAAAGCTTGACCAAAGCACAGGTTTCAGTGAACTTAGAGACCATTGCCTGTCATCTCTGCAGGTAATTCCAGTCATAAACAGGGCTCAGCTTGTCGAAGATGCTTTCAATCTTGCAAGGTGAGAGTTTCACACATTTGTAAGTTTTACTTTCATCTAACAATAGTTTAGGTGAATAATGAATAAATTGTGCTCCAATTTTATTTTAAACATTTTTCTTTTTAAAGGGCAAAAATTATAGACACCACACTGGCTCTAAGAACAACAAAATACCTGTCCAAGGAGAGGGAGTACATGCCGTGGCAGACTGCTATCAACAACCTGGATTATTTCTTCCTCATGTTTGATCGTACTGAAGTCTATGGACCCATGCAGGTGAGTTTGTACCAGAGCAGAAATATCTAAATTGTTACAGAATACAGATGTGAAATATTAAGTCTGGCTGTCTTTTATTAACTTTGTTACTTGTTATAAAAAAAGTTGAATAAAAAATTGACAGTGTCAAATAATTGGAATAGGAAATAGCTTTAAATACTAATGCTGGTGCCTCACAGTGCCAGAACTGTGCATTTGGAGGTAGGGTGGAATCTGGAATCTGCAAACTATGGCAAGTTAAATGTACACTTGACCCTCCCACATCATGGCTTTTCACATCTCCACTTCGATTTTTCGTGGATTGGCAACAAACAATTAAATGGGAATTTTTTGGGAGCTCTGCAGCCTTGTGTGGGAAACCGGGTAGCACTGCAGACGATGTGTGTAGCAGACGAAAAGTAAACATAAAAAAGTTTCAGTCATAAATGCATAAAATATATGTATAATATTCATGTATTTTATCGTTTAATACCATAAAAATACACATTTTTTTAAAAGTTAAATTTTGTAAAAAGTTGGACATTGTGAAAAAAAACTGCATATTCCCGCTTCGGAACGCCAATGGTCTCAGTGACCTGTGTACGATGTTGGACATTCTGGCCTTAATATATGACTAAATACCCATCCAAAATAACCCTAAAAACGTCCCAAAGCTAGTCAAATCTCAAAAATCTCGTTTTGCTCGCCTAGGGGGCCAATCATTTTATATGTTTTTCCACATCGCAGGGGGGGCTGACCCCTTAACCCCTGCGATGTGGGAGGGTCAACTGTAAGTCACTTCTGCACCCTCCTCAAAAAATGTAGACTCACAGTTGAATTTCACTTGATTCTTACAAAATAAGGTGTACATGTATGTTATTCTGCATAACACAGAAGTTTCTGCCATAACACAGTGATTACTATTGTACTAATACAACCGTACTGTAAATGTCAAATGAAACCTGTATTCATGTAGCCAAACCCGTGGAGCACGATTTACTGCAAAGCCCTTTCAGGCCACAGAATCTCAGACTTTACAAATGATTCTCTTTTAAAGCCGCTCTACGTTGAGTCTCATCTTCAAGCTAGATTTCATATCGTTTTACTGGCTGTACCTGGTCATCTGCGACTAACAAGCCCTCCTCTGGTGGACTGCTGATTACAGTCCCACGGAACTGCACGGGAAAAACAAATAGCTTGCAAATAAAAGCATGCATGTGAAATCGTAAGCAATGAATGATGCCAAAACATAAATGCAATCACATTGCTGTTCATTGTGGTTTTATTAATGCCCTGAATGTTTATTCTGTGTTTTCTAGACTTACCTGAGGAATCAAGTTTGGCCTCTGTTTGAATACTTCAGGGAAATTACTGCAGATTGGACAGTTGTTCCCAAAGGGCACACTGACCAGTAAGGGTTCTAAAGCACAGCTCTTCACAAGCATTTCAGATACACATCAGTCAGGATTCGGATGGCATGCAGTGTATTCCTCTTTTTAAATTAAATCAATACGTTGTCTCTCTATGTATTTATGCTATGGACATTTCTGTGAACAACTTATCATTTACAAGATCGTTCCAGCAGATGACCTTTTCCAGTCGATTGCATACTATATTATTGACTGTGTATATTCTAACACACATTAACATCTTCACAGGTATAATCAGGTCAATGCCATCAGAATTGCCTGCATCACAGGTGTGAAGGAATGCCTGGACTTGACAACAGGCTGGTACAAACAATGGATGAATAACTCAAACAGTAACCCGTGAGCTCATGTTTGTTGACTTCTTATTACCATATTCATAGTGATGGCATTAATAAAATTAAGACAAAACGAACACTACCACTATTATTATAATAGGTTATAATTTATATAGTCATTTATTTATTCTGTAATTCTGTGTCAGCTGTTTGTTTGTCTGTAAATACAGGAGGCACCTAGAACCACTGTAAATACCTTGTGTGTGTCAGCACACTGGCCAATAAAAATCATTTTGATTCTGAAGTTATATTCATATTTACAAATATTATTGCATTCCTTTTAATGTGTTGGTTCATTCTGGATATTAAAGCATAAGACCTGATATTTAATGTATAAATTTTTCAATCATTTCATTAATAAGTAATTGGACAACTAAATAATTGATTATAATTGTATTATTTGTTGTTAAAACAAATGGCTTTAGTATAACATAACTGAGTGTGCCAGTGATTTAAGCATGTAAATCTATGTGATTCTGCTTAGCTTTGAACACAATGATTGCTATTATACTAATACAGCTGCAAATGTCAAACGAAACAGGATTCACCCGAACCTGCGAAGCACGGTTTACTGCAGTGCCATTGCGGAAGGTGGAGTTGAAGAGTGGGATTTTGGCTGGAAGATGTTTGAAAGTGCCTCCATCGCGGCCGAAGCCGAGAAGATCCGGACCGCTTTGACTTGCACAAAACAGCCGTGGCTCCTTAACCGGTAAGTGTGGACTGAGTGATGTGATACTAAATCATGCAGACCAGCAACATGGAATGGTGCTGAGTCCAAGCACTTGTCCAGCCCTTGTTTATTTCCAGTGTTCAGAAAGTCAGTTTAAGATATTGCCTAAAAGAAATGGAGACACAAAAACCATTTTATAAAAATTTGGCTAATTTCAGCCATCTAATTTGCTTACATTTATGAATCTGTTATGTTTTTATTCTTTTTACGGATGTTTTAAAATGTCATGGTTATATGCTAGGTTTTTGGAATATACCCTGGACCCAAACAAAATTCGTAAGCAAGATGCTACTTCCACCATCATAAACATTGCCAGCAATGTGGTTGGACAGTCTCTGGCCTGGGACTTTGTGAGAGCAAGATGGGATCACTTATTCAACCAGTGAGTTGGATCCAGTTTAATGGACAATTAAATCTTTAAGTTTAATCATGTATGTATTTTTGCTGATTTTGTGAAATAGCTGTTTGGTTTGAATATGAATGGTTATGTAAACTTGTCCCTGTCTCACAGGTATGGTGGCGGATCGTTTTCATTTTCCAATCTGATCAACGGAGTGACGAAGAGGTTTTCAACAGAATTTGAACTCAAACAGGTAAAAGACACAATAGTCATGTTGTATTTTTGTTAAAAAAGTAACGGAATAATAATAAGAATAAAGTGTTAGGCTGCTATCGGCCCTGGAAGACCTGTCTATCACAAGTATACTGTACAATATATAGTTAAACTTGAGCTGATCTCCTTTTTCCTATATGTGCTATTCTCAACCTGGGAGAACAATACTCCTTTCACTCAAATGGGGAGCTAACAACACATCTTGACAGAATTTTAGAGTCCTTCAGCCCAATCTAGCCAAAAAAGAAAGTACCCCAAGCAGTCGACCAGAGCCGATATATTTTTAAAATTTTACTTATTGGTGTGCCATTTTAAAATCTGTGAAAATTAGTGTTCATTATTATTATTATTATTATTCTTATTATTATTATTATTATATAATCACATGTTAACAATCCTGAACGATATAGTGTTATTCAGCTGCAGCTAAAACAAGAGCAACCTAAGACTTCCTAAGACTAGACATCATTTCACTAAAGAAATGTTCTAATAAACAAAAAGGAGAAAGACTAAACAAAAACAAAGCCAATGTATAATAACATGAACTCGTCAGTTTGAAATATTGTTTTTGTGTGATTTCACAGCTACAGCAGTTCAAGCAGGACAACGGTAACTTTGGCTCAGGAGAACTGGCTGTGGAACAGTCCATCGAGAGAACAGCAGCCAATATCAAATGGGTGGCTGAGAACAAAGAGAAGGTGCTGCAGTGGTTCTCCAGCCAGTCTACATAAATTCTCAGCATGCCTAAGCACAGAAAAATGCTGTATACAGTATATTGAAAATCTGGTTCCTCAAATAATATCACTTTTACAAAGAACCACCGTGCACCCATTAAATGTGTTATTTATTGTACTGATATCCACATTCCATTTTCAACCGAGTTGTACTTTTCTATTAAGGTCCGTTACCTTTTACTTGATGACTGCATGTCTAAACTGAAACTCTCATTATCAGAATGTCACCTGCTCTATTGGTTTATGGGTATTGTTTCTTTCCGTGCACAACAATGTATGTCACACCTTTGCAGTGTATTTTGGAGACATTTATGAGGTCTGTTTTTGTTCATTTGGTAAAAACAAAATGCACAAGACAAAGATTTTTAAATATGAAGACAAAATTTCAGATGAATAAACTGTGAATTTTTCAACACTTAGGTTTTGTCTCGCAGTTATGTATTTTTTTCTAAGATCTTAAATTTCTGTGAGAAGGTACAAGGCAGTAAAGAAGAGTGATATTTAGTGAAAAGCTAGATTAAAAAACAATACCATACAAGAGCATTTTAGATGGTCTTTGAGGGACATCCTGATCTTATATAAAGATTTGGAAAATAGAGAATTACAAATGATAGTGTAATTTTTTTAAAGAATTAGATCTCTCTCTGTAAAAAAGTGGATATTTTGTAAAAAAATGTTGCATTCTAAAAACGTTGAATATAGCTGAAATAAAGGAATTACAGACTAAAAAAACAGAACATTTGGTATTTTGCATTTTTTTTGGGCCATTACTTGTCGTTGCAGTAATTTTTAAGTAGATGTTATTGGCTGAAACTTGTTGAGTGAAATGGAAATAAATAAAACATTACTCCAAAGCCACTGGAATAATTAAGCACTTAGTCTCACCAGTTTAATGAGTCCACCTTATTTTGACAGTATAAAAATATATGTGATGGCTGTATTTCACTGAGTGAATTAGTAGGTCACTGAGTGACAAGACAGGTGCACAAGAACCATTCAGTACTTTTATCACCACATCAGCCTCAATAGTAGGAAACCTTGATTTCCAGCACGTGAGAATGGCTGAAAGCAAGTCAAATTCAGTGCTGGCATTCTAACAGTGATTTCAGACTCTGTTTTACATTTAAGCATTGAAAAGATGAAAATTTTTGTGCCATTTTAAAACCGCCAAACAACGTAAATATTTTAGTAAAATTCAGTCTCATTGATGAAGTATTCCTTCTTTCTGACATATTTTGACACCGCATTACTTTTGTTTTCAAATAAAGGTGGTAATGCACTGATTTCAATATCCTCAAGTGCTCATGGTAGCTTCTGGCTTTACATATTCACCCAAATTAATATACAATACATAGTCATTTCTGACTCTAATGTCCTGATACATGGAGAGGAAAGAAGATTCATAGACAGAATGACAAATAACCCCGACTCTAATTCATGATCTGTCCTGGTTATGGCTTCCTTTGCATCAATCCATACTCAGCCATCATTTTAATGATATGAACATGTGCTTGATGTGGAAGGTTCTGGAAAGTTCATCTTGGGTGAAACCGTGGTTGCCTTAGCACAGCATTTTCTTCGAAGAATCCTTAGTTGTCCTGTCTGAATAGCATTGTACTTAACTTATCTTTGTAGGCAGTGGTGCCAAGATCTGCCAGAGACTGACTCCATGGCCAGCCCTAAATCACTCTTCTGTGAATTTTTCCTTGGGCTGATACTGTACCTTGTAGTTTTCATATTTTATTGAAGTGTCTTAAACCTAATTGTTTATGGGCCCTGACCATGAGGTGGACATGGGCCTCTCTGCACATAAATATCTGGCCTGTTAGGGGTGGTTCCTTGAAGCACTTTGTGATATCCTATTATTGGCTGTATTCTGTGTAGCGCTTTGGCTAAATCTCAGTTGTATTAATAAAATATTTTACTTTAATGTTTTCAAGAGTTCTTGAAACAGCCACACTGCCTGGTGGCTGGGGCTGGGTGGGGTGACACAGGTGTAGGGTGGAAAATTCCCATGCGAAGTGTGACATTTCCCCACCAACGGAGGGCGGTGAGGGTGCTGACGCTTCTTTTTCCCAGGCCTTCTCTCTCCAATGTTCTTTTCACCATGCTGTGACAACATTCATGTTCTGCTCCCTTCTTTTTCAATAACACTGGCAGCTTAACCAGCCATCATCTATCTTAGCCAACTAGATTATGAAATATGTCAATAATATGTCAATTAGATCAAACTGCTACAATGCTGATATCTACTAGATTTGTGTTTTGATTATAATTTACTATATTATTTACTTTATATACTCTAATATTGAAATAAATTCTAATTATTTCACATTTACATTATATATTTACAAACATTTGAAATAGATTTTGTTATTTCTTCAGTATTTTTAGCTACTCAGCTTTTTTTCATACAGAATTCTTACACTGAATGGGTGGCAGAAATGGAAACCTTGTTTATTTAGTTTTTTCTCTTTTTTTCAGTTTCAGCATACCTATGTTTAGTAATGAACAAGCAGTGCAGTTTAATGCAGTTTTCATCAGTGCAGCTAATTTAATGGAGATCGGTTCTTTTAAAATGGAAGACAGGATTGTGGCATCTTGCTGAGGTAAAAGGCTTAATTTGTTTACTGAACCTCAGTCTAAATGTAAATCTCTATTTTAAGTGTCAATTGGCTTTACATCCTCCCCACACAGTACTTAGCACCCTGGGGTCAATGCCCAAAAAACTTTAAATGCCATGTGATACCTGTTATTAACAGTACCCTGTAATGAAAACACAGCTCTAGTATGACCACTCATCATATAAACTGTACCTATGTAATAACATGCAGATTTTCTTATGCTGCTGGTCACTGCTGTGGCATGATTTAGTACTTAACAGAAATAACTTTTAATTAAGTATTTTATGGGTCAATGATATATAATTCAAGTTTTATAAATGTATAAATGTAAATGCCCATTAAGTTTTTATGACCAAACTGAAGAAAACCTAAAATAAAGAAACCTTGACTGCTTACAGACTTGCTAACAATAATTTATAACGCAGCAGATAAGGTGAATCTCACATAAATCATTTTATTCTTTTTTCCAAGTAGCTATACTATTACAAATGTACAAAGAAAAATTCTACAATAAATATCCCAGATATGCATTTCAAATAATTAACAATAAATATCCCAAATATACATTTCAAATAATTTCTGAAAAAATAGTTCATTTTTACAAACTAAATTTCGAGAATCAAATGTTCATGTATCTTTCACTTGTTAGTCAGTAGGGTCCAAATGCACTGTGACATTGCCATAGTATCCTGGAGTTTTCTGCTGGTGTATGAGTAAAAATCTGCAAGAAAAAAAGCAAAATGGCTGTAATTAAATTGTTTCTCATTTTTCATTTTTTTCTCCTGGGCTTCAAAGGGTGAAAATGACCTCTGCCACTCAACCTCAGTCACCAAAGGGTGAAACATTTCCCATTTACATTTATTAGTTTAGCAGAAGCTGCTATGACTAACCCTCATAAATAGACAAACAGAATCTTTATTAACTCCAAAGGAAATTGCCCAATAACCGCTGGAAGTGAACAGTCAAACAGCTCCGAACATTGCATCCACTTGTACTTTAAATAGTTCCTATGAAGATGTGGTTAAAATTTGCGATCATTGTAAATGTGTTTACCTGAGAGGCCTGTACATCTTCAAAACATGTTGCCGACATTAGCATATCTGCGCCTGTCTGCAGAGAGGTCTCCTTGCTGTTGGGGTGAGGCAGTCTATGAGGCTCGAAGCAGTAGGGCCTACCCTCTGGGCCCCCCCTGTGGCCTGGCATGAAGCTGTACTGGCAGCACTCCTGGGTCTCTGGTGAGGAAAGACATACTGAGGTGTCCACCTTGGTTCCTTCATGCTGGACCTCCTCATCCAGCCCGAGCTGGGCTGACAGGTGGGCAATATACCGGATGGTCAGACGCAGGGTCTCGATCTTGGTCAGGGTCTGGCCAGGTGGGGCAACAGATGGGGGGAGATAGGTCCGGAGGTTGTGGAGAGCCTTGGTCAGCCCCCTCATTCTCAGTTTTTCCCTCTCGCTGGCACTCTGGCGTTTCTTCCCTGGGTGCTTAGACCTGGACTTCTTCTTGTCTTGCACTGCAGCTTGTCTCCCTCTGACAGTGAGTCTCGCTGTGGCCCCCTGCTCCATTCCCCATTGGAAGGGGGAGCAGGACTCTACCGAGGAGGCAGGGGAGAGGCTGTCAGATCCACTATAGTAGCCAGTATCGGCACAACCAAGCTCCAGCAGGGTATGGCAGGGGTAGAACGGCAGGCCTCCACGCTGCAGGAGCTGGGCTGGAGTGAAGTTCATGGTTTCCAACAAGAGCTTCTTTGGCCAGGAGCTTCTCTGATTGAGAGGTTCTTCAGTTTTCACCTTTCCTTTGTCTGGCTGGGAGGAAAATAGTGGGCACTTCTGGGTTGCTGCTCCATTTATCCATTTGGAGGTGTGAGATTACACATTCCCTGGGTTCTGCAGCACTTCAAAGGCCCAGAGCAGGGCTCACACTGAAGCCAGGGGGTCTCTCTTCAAAGGTGTAGGTGTGACATGGCAGCTGGAGAAAATAGCCTTATCGTGGATACAGCCGTTTAAGGACCAGCTCTGATTTATAAGTTATTGATTGTTTTTCAGCTTTCAAGGATAGCGGTTTTCATTTCATGGACAGTAAAGAGATTTAAATTTCCACCAAGAGGGGTAAGATATGTAGCCCAATACAGAACTTTTGTTTTAAAACCCAGACTTAACCTGTCTTTTAATCTACTTTTGCTTCTTTATGTCACCATACACAACAAAAGTAAGAAAGGGAAAGAACATAAATAAATGACTAGCATTTTCACAGGGCTGAATGACTATGCTTTGTGTTGCTGTGGGGACCTATTGTGTTCTCAAGTCACCCTGAGGCTGGAGAAGTGTGCCATCTGTAATGTGTGAGAGGTTCACACATTTGTGCCATTAAGCACAGCTCAAGTACTGCCTTGGAAAGAAGGGAACCTTTTCATTACTTCATTCAGCTGATGCTTTTTGCCAAAGCAACTTACAGTGCTAAGCTACTTACAATTGTTTATCCATTTATATACACACACAGACTGAAACCGCTCGTCCCAAGCAGGGTTGTGGCAAACCGAAGCCTAACCCGGCAACACAGGGCCCAAGGCTGGAGGAGGAGCGGACACACCCAGAACGGGACGCCAGTCCATCCCAAGGCACCCCAAGAAGGACTTGAACCCTAGACCCACCAGAGAGCAGGACCTGGTATACCCGCTATGCTGTCGCACCCCCTTCCGTTTATACAACTGGGTAATTTCTACTGCAGCAATTTTAGGGTAAGTTCCTTGCTCAAAGGTATGACAGCTGGAGATGAGGCTGGAACCTGCAACTTTTGGGTCCAAAAGCAACAGCGCTAACCACTAAGCTACCAACTGCCCTGGATCACAGGAGTTCATACAGGATCTGCAAAGATGTGTCAGTGACTAAACCAGCTGTGTTCCAGAAAGTGTTTGTGGCAATGATCTCTTCTGAACATTGTGAACTTTTACAAAACATATAGATCAATATACTCAGTGATTCAGCTCTCTTGAAAAAATTTTTCACCAAGGCCTTCCAACTAGCCAACACATACTGTTAAATGTTAAGCAATTTTGCTTTTAAACTTATTCTATTTAATTTGATGGCAAACCATTTAGCATGTTGATAGGAGCCATTTATGCTGTTTCACAAGAATGGGTGAACAACTAAAGAATACCTGCAGACCTCCACCTCCACTTCCTCCTCTCCTCTCGGCACTTGAATGTGGCTCGGGTGAAAACCCTCAATACAGAGAAAGGTAATGAATATGGATCCGTGAGAAGGGAAGTTGTTTTTGGGCACAGCTGTTGTTTCCTGGGGGGTCATGCGGAAAAGCCACAATTCCTTGCACTGGGGTTGTGGATTGTGGTGGCGGAACAGGCGTTGAGAGAAGGTTCCCATGGATGAACGTGTCATTTTTTTACCCCCCGGTTTAGACAGAAATGTGGCTTGTGCTACTGAGGGCACACACGTCTGCGGGCATATCATTACGGCGACTTCACACACACTCTCATTTGAATGCAGCGAATAGTTCCTCGGTGCACTGAAGCAAAGTAGAAAAAAGGTTTGACATATTCTGACAAAAAGTTTTGCGCTATTTTAAGCTAGCTTTAAAAAGGCATTTGAATTCAAACAGACCTCTTGAAAGGTCAGATTTTCATACTCCAGAATGTGCCGAAAAGGTGGCCAAAACACACACACACAAACATATACAGTCAGCTTTGTGGGGTGAACTTTTACGAAATAGCTGCCTACATCAAGTACAATACTTCCGTTAAATGCAATGATTCAGAGAAACAGCGGAAGAGTTTAGCACAGCAAACTTCTAATCAGTTCAGCTCAGTATAGTTGTAAACACAAGGTATGTAGAACAGTCCATGTATACAGCTGTACCTTTCGACTGACAAGGCTGAGATGAACAAAAACAACAGTTAAAGAAAAATATGCTGGCAAATGTAACCATACATTTAAAACTGGGTAATTGCATTTATATTGATAGTTATTCATTGGGCAGATACTTTTACCCAAAGTAACATACAGCTTGGAGAACGGTGCAAAAGTACAGTACAGTTTAGATATGGGTTTAAATCTGGCTCAGTCTGCGAGGAGTTTGCATATTCTTTCCGTGTTTCTATACGTTTCCTCCAGGTGATCCAGTTTTGTCTCACGGTCCAAAGGTGTGTTTTGGCTAAATCATTGACTCTGAATTTTTTATTCGACACTCTGGCATTAGATAGCACCTTGGCTTCAAATTGGACATGTGGTTACTGAAAAGGAATGAATCGTTTATAACAACAATAACAACAACAACAACAACAATTATTATTATGCCAGATGGCTTAGTCTGTTGTTATCCACACTCATTCATTCATTCATTCATTCATTTTTAAAAATTTCATTTTATTGTTGTCATGTAGAGAGCTCTGTGTCACTTTACAAAAATAAAGTGAAGTGCATTGAATTATTCTTATTTCCTTGTGGATTCTAGTCATAAAGTCAAAAGTTTTCATTTTCCAGAGGCAGCACTCATATTCGTTGTTGATTGCGGTTCCCAGAATACTGAGCACTGCCAGATACACTTGACAATGTGTACTGAACACTTGCTGCATTACTGCACATTTGAACGGTGTTTTTACCACCGTTGTGTACCACCTTTCTCAGGCATCTTCCGAACTTTCTCATCTTGACAGACTTCATTTGAGAACTGTGAAAATGTGGGTTCCGTATCACTAGCTCAGCTATCGTCCCAGTCCTTTCCTCCCCTCGTGTCTCCGTTACGTGTTTTGGCCGTCGTTTGCACATCAAATGAACTTGGCACAGCAGTCCAGCGACCCGACTGTCCCCCATCGGAGGATTAATAAGATAAGGTAAGTTAGGTAGCATGCAGACGGGCCTTTTCACAGGACAATTCTCCCCAGACAGAGAGGTGCCAAGTGGTGTCCTCTCACACTGGGGCTTTGGTAACGAAGATCCTTTGTTTGCTCTGACGGAACTGAGATACAGGACCCGTCCTCGGTGGAACTGACACACGGCCAACAAAGGAAAGAAGTCTTCAAGAAATGCAAAAGACCTATTAGTAGGACTGATATTTTCGTGAAAAAGATATTCACGGCATTATCCAGGAAGATGAAATCTTTTCTCCGTGTTTTTAATTGATTAGGAATGTTTCTCTTCTGCGGCCTTTCCAATGTGTAACTTTGATATAACGACTGTTTTCTTTATGCAAAAATTCTGATTTAAAATATATTTTTTTCCAGTGCTCACAAAGATTTTTAAGGTTTACTGTTTTCCAATATGATGAATATTCATGAAGAGGAAGAATATTTTTATTGATGTCAATATGATTTTAAAACAGTGGCAATGAAATCATGGATTCCAAATGAAATAAAATTAAATTAAATTAAAAAAGCAAAATAAAAACACAGATAGTTGTAATTCCTTTTCTGTTGCTTGTGATCTTCAACAAATACGTAACACAGATAAAGGTACTTTCCATGAACGTACTTAAAGATCAGTTTACTGGCAGGATTGTGGCTTGTGGTCTCACATCTTTATATTAGCATGTAAATGTTAAGCGCTTTATCAAGACAGTGATATCAGGTACAATTACAATACAAACTGATAAGAAGAGTGGGAGACCAAGTTCATTCTGTGAGCATTTTATTGGAGCTGTGATTCTATCTAACTGCACTGCAACTTGTCTACTCCTATAAATGTTTTCTTAAACTCAGCTTGGAATTTCCAAAGACATCTATTACATAAACTACCCACATTCCTTATTCTACACACTTTTCTACGGTTCGAGAGCTACTGGACTGTAACATCTGTGCTCCATGAGAAACCACACACTTTATCCTTAGGTCTGCTCTTAAACTGGAACTATTTCAGGAATGATTCAGCTGTATAAATAAAGTATTTTAAGAGGATTCTGTCTAAATCACTTTTGTGGACAAATAATGTGGTACACTGTTGCACCAACTTGTGGTTATTAATATAACCTGTAGCTGTAAACCACTGCTGAGTTTGAGCTGATGTAGCACAGCCTGTCACATGAGCGCCTCCTAAAGGCATTTTAAGCAACATGCAGATTTCAGACTACCAGGTCCACACACACACACACGCACACACACACTGGCTGAAACCGCCTGTCCCGAGTGGGGTTGCGGTGAATCGGAGACTAACCTGGTAACACAGGGCGCAAGGCTGGAGGGGGAGGAGACACACCCAGGACAGGACCTAAATAATCAACCTATCTAAAGCGATTTACCCATTACAGAGCAGAGCAATTGCTGCTGCATCAAATTAGGCAAAGTCCCTTGGTCAAAAGTACTTTGGCCAGAGAGTAGTACAACTTAAGAATGATCTATGAGCTCCTTTTGTCACTGCCCTGACCAGCTATGTAGCACAGAAAAGTGCTTCTGAGGTGTCCTTCTGTAAAACAACTATGCATCTCCATAATTCCAGCCAAGGGCCTACTAGCTCCTCAATGAGGGGATGCAAAGGGTCCTATTAGAGCCATTGCCCTGCTTTAGTTATTCAGTTTTTAGTTCTAGTATGTCTGTAAGTTAGTATGATGATTTTACAACATATTATTAACACTTTAAAAAAAAAAAATTATGTACAGTCTTTGTCAACATAACTGCACTTGTTTGTTATGTGTCATGTCTGTTTTTATGTGGCATGTTGAGCTGCTGTGTGTGAATGTCCCAGCAGCGATTAATAAAATATTATCCTATCCTGTTCTGTCCTGGCCTGTCGTATCCTACAGCAGGAGATGGGATTCAGGCCTAGGTCTTTCAAGGACGGGGGGCGCTGTGGCGCAGTGGGTTGGACTGGGTCCTGCTCTCCGGTGGGTCTGGGGTTTGAGCCCTGCTTGGGGTGCCTTGCGGCGGACTGGCGTCCCGTCCTGGGTGTGTCCCCTCTCCCTCCGGCCCTGTGTTACTGGGTAGGCTCTGGTTCCGTGCAACCCCGTATGGGACAAGCGGTTCCAAAAATGTGTGTGTGTGTCTTTCAAGGACAAGGCAACCGTTCTGACTGTAGGCATGGGTGCATCTTCAGAAAAAAGTTTCTTACAGGCCAGGAAATAAGCAAACTTGGAGAATAGTAGAAAATTCAGAATATGTGTGTAATTTTCAAATCACGACAATGGAGTTTTACTCCCTGACTTACTCACTGTCATTAATCGCTTATCCTGATGAGAGTCACAGTGGTCAGGAGCCTATACAGGAACTACTGGATGCCAGACTTGGGTGGGTAAATCATGGGATGCCAGCCCAAAGCAGGGTAGCCACACACACACACACACACACGCACACAAAATCTTACAGTACTAGCAATTTAGTGTCACCAGTTCGCCTGTACTGTATGTCTTTGGACTGTGGAAAGAAACCCATGCAAACAGTATTAAATTATGTTTATTATTTAGTCAAAATGTTATGACTTAATTACACAGACTTTGTCTTGCTATAAATAGGAATTCGGTATTTTAAATATTTACATCAGGCACAAGTATAAAATACATATTTTTAACTTGAGAAAGAGACACAGCAATGCATAAATACTTTAAGTATGGTACACATCTAAATGTCTGATGATGTAAAGACTTTGCAGGTGGTTCTTGCAGAGTTGACGTCTTGAAAGTTCACAGACTGCTCTCAGATCCAGAACTCCTGTGAAAATCCTTGACAGCCAAAGCCACTGTTGTAAATCTACAGTAAAAAAAAAAAAAAAAAAACCTGGTTAGTGTCTTTTCTACATGGACATTATGGAATCAAACTACTTCTCAGCTCAATGTGGGACAGCTGGTAGTGTAGTAGTTAGAGCTGTTGCCTTTGGTCCCAAAGGTCACCGGTTTAAGCCTCACTTCTGGCTGTAGTACCCCTGAGCAAGACACTAACTGTAATTTGCTTCAGTTAAAAAAAAAAAAAACTAAAAAATTACCCAGCTATCTAAATGGGTAAATAATTGTAACCTCAGTACTGTAAGTCACTTTGGAGAAAAGCATCAGGTAAATGAATACATGTCAACAATCATGAGTGTCTAGCAAAGACAGAATTTTAAACCAATAAATGTTAGTAGCAAAATGGTCAAATTATTATCCATATCAGGTAATAAAATGCATACTTCTAATTTGGTCACCAAAAACCGAATACATGGCAGTGAGAGTTATTTTGTCCCAATTCTGTCATTTTCTCATCATTGTCAAGAAATATATATCTCACCATTTACCTGACTGGAGTTTGCAGTGTCTGTGTGGTGTGGTGATGCCAGCAGTGAATCTGAGCTGGAATTTAAGAGGTCCTCCTGTTCAGATATGCCAAGAGAGCTGCTGAGCTGGCTGCATCCCATGGCAGCACCCCCTGCAGAGCAGGCTGATGAGGGTGTGTTCTCATACAGTCCTGTTTGGTGCCCCTGTACTTGCTCCCACTGACCTGCCATGAAGCCAGAGTGACTGAACTCCTCATGGCATGGGAAGGCCTTGTGTCCTTGAGCAACTGGTTCCTTCCTGTTCATGAAGTCCTCCTCGCCTAGTCCCAGCTGTGCTGACAGGTGGGCAATATAGTGGATGGTCAGGCGCAGGGTCTCAATCTTGGTCAGGGTTTGTCCAGGTGGGGCCACAGATGGCGGAAGGTAGCTTCGAAGGTGGTGAAGAGCTTTGGTCAGATCTCTCATCCTCAACTTCTCCTTCTCGCTGGCGTTTTGCCGCTGCTTACTGGGGTTCTTGGACCAAGTCTTCTTGAACTTCCCACTGGGAGGAACACGTTGCTCACACGAAGGTGCAGCAGCAGAAGTCTCTGCTGGGCAAACATGCTGAGTCTTGTCTATGTATCTGGCAGAGCTGGTGGGGAAGTGCACTGGGAAGAAGTTGAACTCCAAAGAGCAGGATGGAGTCACGGTCTCTGGGGACGACTGGCTGTAGAACTCGGAGTCAGAGCTTGAGGAGAAGCACTGCGGTGTCATGCTGCAGTTGGACAGAGAGAGGTCCATGATTCCTCTGTCACTGTGTCAGGGTCTCAGATGGGATGGTTGTGAGGGTTGCCTGGGAGAAGCCTGTTTTTATCCAGGAGGGAGAGGTGTGAAGTGACACCCCGCACCCCAGCCACCACAACGTGGACATGTAAGGAGAGATGACTTCTATCTTCTGCCTTGGCCTGGGAAAACCTCTGCATGCAGGAGCAAGTGTGAATTTTTACTCCTGCACAAACCAGTCAATATTTTTTCCATACGGATATTTTTGTTTTCTTTTCTTTTTTCCCGACTCTCTCTACGTTACATTTAGTTTATTTTACAAAAAAGGTTAAACTAGCTCCACGCAAGTATTTTAAAGATTTTTTAAAGTTCCATCATAAATGCTTTGATTATTACTTCCAGTTACAATGCTTGTTTTATTTACTATTTTAAAAAATGTACTGCAAGAATGAAAACAACTGGAAACAGTGTATAGATAGTATATCTGTATTTACTCATGTTACTTTCCTCCAAGATGGCTTATAATCATTTATTCATTTATACAGCTGACTAATTTTTTTACTAGAGCAATTTAAGGTAAGTACATTGCTTAAGGGAACTAAGGGAACTACAGCTGGAGGTAAAACTTGAACCAGCAACTTTTGGGTTTAAAGGCAACAGGTCTAACTACTATGCAACCAGCTGCACACTGGTGAAATGAATGAAAGATCATTTAAAAATCTTTGGATTAAAGCTAACATCTGGTTTTAAACCTCAAGGGGATGTCAAGCAAGGAAGTCAGATCCCTGGTGGTGGTCATGTCCTTTGAGTCATGGTCTAGGTGTGGGGTTGTGGGATACCCAGGGACAAGGACCAGGCCAAAGGTGTGAACTGTCACCTCTGATGAACTGAATCAGAAAAGCAGACTTGATGACACTGTGGACACACCTGTGTGAGTCTGTAATGGAATTTCACACCACAAGTGTCAGGTGGATAATAGATATTTCTGAACACATCTAAACCTGCTTTTCCCGTGTTATCTGCGTCATCGGTTTCACCTACCCTCTATGTAATTTTAGGATGATTAAGCACTAATTCAATTTAACAAAAGCATACAAAATAAAAACTCTATAATTTAGCACACTTTTTGCCAAAGCCAGCCATAGCTTTGTTAGCATCTGTTGTTAAAGTTAATTAAAATAAACAGAGCTTTGACCAGTGATGAATAGCGGTCAAGAAATGGTACAAATTTTAAATAAGAAACCATTGTTTCCAGCAAAGGGGGTGCGGTGGCGCAGTGGGTTGGACCGTGGTCCTGCTCTCTGGTGGGTCTGGGGTTCGAGTCCCGCTTGGGGTGCCTTGTGACGGACTGGCGTCCCGTCCTGGGTGTGTCCCCTTCCCCCTCTGGCCTTGCGCCCTGTGTTGCTGGGTAGGCTCTGGTTCCCCGTGACCCCGTAAGGGACAAGTGGTTCTGAAAATGTGTGTGTGTGTGTTTCCAGCAATGGGAAACAAAACCACACATCTCTGGTGTTTCTTTGCACTTTTGGGTATTGCTTTGCTGGCTGTAACCCCAACTGTACACAGGTTAAATACATACCACCACCAGCTAATCCACTATACTGTAAAAGGTTAATTTAAATTTCAGAGTAAAATCTTTTAAATTCTGTCTGTCCAAATAATAAGAAAATCTTCAACAGCATTGCATTTTGTTTGTGGTCCTGGAGTGGTAGATGCCAATATATGCTGTTATTTGATAGAGTGACCATTATATCTTTGCTGTGATTTAATTTTTAAAAGAACAAATCTCACAGTTCAGAGCATTCTAAATCAGTTAGCAGAGTGCTCACATTTTCAGTTATTTTATTCGGGTTGGTATAAGAAAAACGTGTCTCTGCATCGGTGTAGTGCCGCATTTATGTGATCATTCTTAAACTTAAGCAAAATGAAAAAATTGTGACTGAAGTCTCGGATTACTTAATTCCTTACTTTACTGCTGGGTAAAAAACAACTAGAAACAATTATATGATAATCATAATGAAATCTGACTGTTTTAATTTACTAAAATGCATTTTTTTAACAATCTTCTGAAATATTCTTTGACTCTTAAATGTATTGGTCACAAAAGAACACGAATTTGACTTTTAAAAAAACTATGCATTTTTTATACTGGCTTCATGTTATTTGAACTGAGCAATATCTTCATTCAGTGGATTAGTGTAGTGTGGCATATCTCATCCACCTCCCAAGAAGATGCTGCTGACCCAGTGTGACCCACTGTGACCCACTGTGACCCTAAGTTCACCCTGCCACAGGTGAGACAGTGTCACTGCTTGAGGGGTTCTGACACAGCTAGACACCAGTGGGAAAGACCAGGCTGGACACCCCCAGTGAGCGGACACAAGGGTCAAAATAGAATTTATTACATTTTGGGAAAAGCTGCTACCATTGTAACTACTTTTGTTGTGAGTAACCGTAACCACTGGAATCCCGAGAGAATCAGGGTGAGGCTTATAGTGTGGACTCCGAGGTGTAAAAAAATGGAAACGCAAAACAGCGAGAGCAAAGAGCCAAGAGCAAGGTTTCTCCATTAAATCAAAATAAAACTTTATTATTAAAATATCCGCTATAGGCACTCTATACAGGATTCATTTAGGATTTACTTTCATATTTAAATATTCCGAAAGCTACAATATTTTCCACAAAGAAAGATGTCAAAAATACATTTCTACCTTCAGATTCAACTCTTTCATGTCATTTCAATTTGTTGAGAAATTAGAAGAGTTGAGAAAAGCTGAGAAGAAGTTTTCTGAACTGTAGCTCCTGCCTGTGATAAGGAGCTTCTGCTAAAGGTATTAGTGGTTATTCGCACCACGGTTAGAGTAAACAGTACCACCTACCAGTGTCACACACTCACACTTGCGGTCTGTCCTGTTTTGACAAGTGACACTCCATGAAGCTAAGCGATGGGAAACGGCAGACAGGCTACATGTGCAACACAAAATATCCCATGTGCATGAAAGCAGTGACTCAGAATAATGCTTGTCAGCTTCCCACTTTGTTATATCTAGTAAACCACAGCTGAAATGATTCAATCATGAGCCTTGTACATTGTGTTCTTATCGATGTTTATTTGTACTGTCACAAAAAACAAAAAGAAAACATAGTCAAGCTCTCCATTCATGTTGCTGTAACACACATCTTTAAAATTAAAATATAAAAACAAAAACAAATTATGGCTCTCCGTACAACGTACAACATGACGCGGACACACAAACTAAATCCAAGTGGTGCATTCATAAAGTCATTCCTTTTTTCTGCAGAACAGTTCAAGCAGATGCTGAAAGAAAAACTGTGTGCTTGCTGTAGTGGAAATAAAATATATACATTGTGGGAATATATAGGGTTATATGTACCGCTACCTGGAAGTTGCCTCATTCAGCATACAGTAAGTGATTACTTCACTATACCAACAGTCATATCTTTCAAGTTTCCGCAGCACATGCGGTGGGATTACATTGTGAGACGAAAGAACAGCTCCGATATTTTTTGCAAGGTTTTCTCAGTCATCGTAAGTAATTCTCATATAATAAATTTTAATGAAATTATAGTGTACAACAATGCAATCTGAATGCAAAAGAAGTTACAGTGTTTTTTTATAATGTGTTATTTTTTAAAAAAAAAAAACCTGTACCCTATTTTATATGACATGGATTATTGGCACAAAACCTTTGAATGCTGCCGACTTAGAGGCGATAGACCGCATGTCCGTCGTCAAACTTGAACCGTTCTGCAAAGCGCCTGTTAGTCAGAAATAACTTTTGAATGCAACTTAAAATGACGATAAAGCTAATTCAGTGATGGCTACTATTTCATCATGTTATTTACAGTGAGAGAAACAAAAACCATTCAGACTATATTTATTTACTTACTTTTAAAATGACACACAAACATTATTTGGAAATAACACACATGCTCCTCAATCAGCTGTTAAGAGTACAGTATTGCAATCTGTAAGACCACAGGTAAAACTTCCAGTGCAACTGTGGGTCACATTTCTCCTAAATGTATTTTTTTGTTTTTTGTTCATTTTAGCATCAGATTACACAGAATCTGCTATGGCTTCTTTTGAAAGAGTGGGGTTTCCTTAGCTTGTTGTAAGTGTGAGACAACATAAGATAAAGGAAATTGAGTAAAGATGCATCTAATAGACAAATACAGTAAAAGAAGAGCTACACATTCAGCAAACAAAAAAGTCCTGGCCTTCAAAAACTACTGGCATAACAAGTGACACTTTAAAACCAAAATATATGACCATTTTCTGCTCAAAGTTGCTAAGTATTTGTTAACTTAAAAAAAACAAGCCTTATGTCTGGCAATAGATGGGAAATCTAATTTACAGCTATTGTGTTACTGTGGGTAAAATGGAAAGGTATTGTAAAGAACCATGTCTGGATTGTGATGTTGTTCATGTCCCAGTCTGTCATTTACAACATACGGTGGATGCCTGCAAAGTGTGTTTCCATGATTCTCAGTGCCCATCCAATGGAACATCCACTGGACCATCAGACTATTCACTGTTACTGAACAAAGAAGCGAAGGGCAGCAGTTCTATGAATGCAAGCAAATGTCAAGTTTACAGTTGGAGAATAATGTCTTACATGTGAATAAATGAGAAAATTCAGATTTCGTTCATTGGAACTTGTTTTACAGAATGCATTTTTTGAAGCAAACACATAGTAAAACAGTTCTGAAAATCAAAACCCAGTAAAAATATATCTGTTCCACTGAGCTCATTATTAATTACCATGTTTATTATTATACTTTCATAATTTTATAACCTAGACAGGAAACCACCAGGAAACAAAGTTCTGAGGGACTGAATATGGAGAGCAAACAAGGTTTATACTCCCTTTAAAGACAAAACAAGATGATATGAAAACTGATGAGGAAAATCCAGTGATGGCCACCATATGAATATTATCTGTATCGCTACTGAAAAATCCAGGCCTTGTATTGCTGTACATTGCTAGTTTTGTATTGGTCAGTCTTTTGCTTTTATCCCTAGAACACCACCGACTGGATGGTTGCCTCTCTGGACGGGGGAAAGGACCTGACCCATGGAGCCATGGAACATATCACTGGAGGACCTTTTCTCGGGTCTCGGGTAGCTTGAGTGCCAGCAGCCCCCCACATACCAGAGCAGAGAAGGACATGAGTATGGGGACGACCTTGGTGATGCCCACAAAGGCGGAGAAGATGGAGCTGCTCAGAATTGCGGCCAGCTTGCACAGACCATTCAGGACCCCGAAGGCTGTGGCCCTGTTGGGAAAAACAGTGGAAAGACAGTCTTGATGGAGTGGGATCACGTTCAGGTGGTTACCCTTCAAATAAGAAACTTTGATAATCCAACCTGTTGTTTACTACTGTGCCTTAGAACACAAATTTCTCCAAAGTCATTGGTACATGGAGCAGTGTTTAAGGAGCCTATTTAAGTTATCCATCTCATTTACAGTTAAAATCCTTCCCTGGATGAACATGCTGCTAGGAGTTTTATTTAGACCTTTCGGAGTCCTGCAAATTGTACCTTTTGATTTATAGTCAGTGATGTTTTACATTTTAAATGCTGTTTCCAAAAAGGAAATCCATTTTTTTCATATCACATAAAGATTTCCAGCATAAAAAATCAGAGAATATTAACATGGTTTTTTTTTTAAATTGATTATTTAATTTTTTTTTTATCTGTACATGTTTCGCATCTTGAACGTGAAGTTTCTTATTTTATACAATAATTTATAGATCCATCTGTTTTTTTCCTTTTCCCCACTGTCCTGTTTATTTTGATCTGTATCTCTGCATGTTTCTCAGCTTTTCAGGTGTGACAGTTAACAAAATTCTTGTAATGTGTTATCCCAAAATTACTTGTGTGAACACTTGTGCATTCAAATAATTTCAATGGAATCTGTGCCATCTGGGAAGGAAAGTGCAACTTGTTGCCTTTTTCTGATGTCCAGATTTTGGAACCCTGTTTTCGTACCAAGTAGCCCACAAACATATTCGTATTCATCTTATTTGACAGCTCTTCTCCATTTCCATGACACCTTGCTGCAGTTTTTTGCCTTGCTCTTCACTTAGTGTTATAATATTTCAGGAAAGTAGTCCGGATGTGAGTGTAGAAAATATACCTTTGGATTCACCTTTATCAAAACATTCTCTGAATTCAGTTAGCTTGCCATTTACAGTATTGTCCTTTCATGCTCTCCCCTGCTCTCTAGACTGTAATGTACTGTAACTGTAGACTGTAATTTGTTCTTTGAAACAAATTCACAATGCATTAGAATGGATCTTAACTATTAAAATAAATTACTACATAGAGCAAAAAAGTGTTGTAAGAAGGGGAGGGACAAATCAGCCATAACTCCACCCACTGTGGATTTATCAGAGCCCTACCCACCAAAGACAGCTATTGGGTCGGGGATCAACGTGTCCATCATAGGATCCCCCCTCCTGTGTGTTCCTATGATGGACACAATTTTAGTTAAACAGTTGGGAATTGGCAATATGTAGTTATTTTAGTATAAATTTTCTGTAGTTAGACATTACACATTAAGACTTGCAAAATAAATGAAAAAACTAAAATATTTGTGACAGGCAGATCTGCCGCCATGCCCACCTCCTGGATTGTGGGCTGATAATCCTACTTGTGTGTGTCGCATTATTTTTTTTGCATCTTTTACACTTAGCGTAAGCAATTCACATGTGTGAGCCACGCTGCCTGCACAGAGGAAAATACAATATTATTTATAGGTTGTGCAGTTTTGTTCACGGAGACGGGTTGTAATGAATATGTGCTGACTATCATGGTCACTAAAGTGAACATTAGTGAACATGGTCCGTACAAGTGTGCAGCCATTCATCACATATGACATAAACAAGGACTGACCATTCCGATACATCATTGTACTTTCTAGAACAATGGACAATAAAACAAGAAACGTATAGTTACTACTTTGCTATTTGTAGTTAAAAAATACAATGACAGAAATGAAACTGTTTGGAATATAGTAGGACATTTTGTGAAACATCTGTACATGATAGAGCAATTACAATTAATTAGAACAATTACAATAATTAAATTACTATTTATGGATTTAGTAGGCAAATTATGAAAATGGCAACAGAACCGTAACAACATATTCATCTCATGTGTGTTGACAGTTGCTTTGCTTAAGGATTCAGGAACAAGACCCCATTTTGGGTTTGAGCTATTGAATTGAACTCTTCTGCTACTGTACTAACATAGCTGGTAGTGTAGTGGTTAGCTCTGCTGCCTTTAGGTCCAAAGGCTAGAGGTTTGAATCCCAGCTGTTGCTCCCTTAAACAAAGTGCTTGTCCTTGTGGAAGAAATTTTCCACTTTCCCAACCAGCCCGTAGAAGACCTTGAGAGAATACAGCCTGGCACAATACTTTTCACGACAACATCAGCGGATGGTAGAGCCCCGGAAGTTGGGTGTCTCCCCGATCATTCCCCATCGCCCTTCTTTATTTTGCAAAGCTCATACATAATGCATTTGTAGGCACTGTAAACAGGTGTGTCGGTGCTTTCCCACTTCTCTGCTCTCAGCAATTCTCCATTTCTTTGTTCACAAAACCTTTTGCCCAAAGACAGAAAGATCCAACATCCACCATCCAGTTTATCATAAGTTGACCTAGCTCGCAGGCGAGGCAGGAACATCTGCCTATGATAACATGGTCTTGGTACGCAAGCAGGACCACTATCAGGCCACCTCGACCTGGTGCCTGGAACAGCCTGTTCCACAGTGATTTTCCATTTCATAGCATAGTGCACAGCCTTAAAACAGATTACAAATAAATATTACCAGTTACATGCTTAATAATTTCTATCACTAATAAATTTGAACACCACACCCTCAATTACTCTAGTAAAATTGTTTAGCTGTAAATAGCTTTAGATACCTTAACCTTGCAAGTTGCTTTGGAGAAACACAAAAGGTAAATGTAAACATATTAACTCACAGCATTTAGTTGTCTGAGTTTTTCTACTCAAGGAATGAATTTGTGTTAACGGTGGTTAGTGCTTTGAACACACGAGCAGCATCACGCTCATACCTTTTGGAGGATGGGTAGAGTTCCACTGTGATGACCTCAATGCCATTCCAGGCTGCCACACTAACTCCACAGAACAGACACTGCCAGGCAATGATGGCAGCCTGACTGAAGCTCATGAACAAGAAGAAGGTGCAGCCAGCTGAGATGAGCATGGAGCCACCTACACAGGGGGCAGGAGATTACACGTGGAGAAGCTTGTAGACATGACTCTCAGTTCATCAACACTGACTGTCAGAGCAATAGCCTGGGTCCTAGAGACTTGTTGCACATGCAGGCTCTCCTGCTCTTTTTAAATCCCTAACATTTCAAAGCTAAGAGAAAAGCTCTTCGAATAGTGGTTACAGCTGTTGCCTTTGGACCCAAAAGTCGCAGATTTGAATTCCACCTCCAGGTGTGCTACCCTTGAGCAAGAATTTACTCCAGTAAAATTGCCCAGCTGTATGAATGGGCAAATAATTTTAGATAGCTTAACATTGTAAGTTGTTTTAGAGGAAAGCATTACCTAAATTAACAAATGTAATATTAAAGTAGTTCAGATAGGATGTGTGTATTTTGTGTCATTTTGTGCCTGCGTGCTCAGACAGATTCTATACCATGGGTATAATTTATTAAAAACTTTGCTTGCAGTATAAATGATGAAAATTTTAATTCTGACCGATTATGTTGATTCTTCCAATCTTGTCCATGAAGAGGGCTGATATGATGTTGCCTGGCAACACAGCCAGGCTGCCCAAGAAGCTGACCAGGTAGATGACAATGTCATTCTCCTCTTGGAAGTTTATGTGGCAGCCCTTTTTGGGGTGCAGGAATGTTGTATTTTCCAGTTTGCAGTCAATGAATTTCTCCTCCCATAGGTCTGCAGATCACATTTCAGAGCATTTCAGTCACTTACAGTATGAGTCAATGCACTTTTTAAGATAGATTTCAGTAATTTTTGAAATATTTCATTTGCAATGTAAAAACTGCAAGGTTAACTATAATCAGACAGCATGGAAATGCTGCAGTAATTATATACATTTTAAATTCCAGAATGTGAATACAGTGAGACTATAAGTATTTAGTCATGAAAATACTGAATGTCACAGTTTGGTAGAAAGGATAAAAAAGAAGACCATCGGAGAGCATCCTACCTGTGTTGTAGAAGACAGTTGACTTAATGGTGCAGTTTTCAAAGAAAGTGTTTGTGGACTTGATGTCTTCAAAATAACAGTCTTCAAACATGGAATCTTCAAATTTGACCGACTTCAGTTCTATATTGGTGAACCTGACGAGTTTCATTCAAAATACAGTTGATCTCCTTTGTATGAAGTAACATGAATGACTCCATAAACTTTTTCACTGAATATAAAAACACCAGAATGAAAGCTCTGAAAAATAATAATATTTTAAAAAAATGCATCTCATAACCAACTCATAATCAAATCTGGTGAAACTGAGTAAAGTGTTGCTGCAGTAACTGAAAATTATAATGTCATGTAGACCAGGACAAACAAAGATGACGTACTTGTCGTTGATGTATTCCCCTTCCTTATGGACCTGATTGGCCAGGGTGAAGTTGAAAGTGAAGTGCTCTACACGTTCGCGGTGAAAGACCTTAACTTTGGACTCATATTCTTCATACTGTAGGTACTTGATCATGTCAGGGAACCACACCGACAGCCCGTAATAACTGAAACACAACAGAGTTTCACCTCTATGTGCAAGTTTACATCTCTATCACACTGTGTAAATATATGATGCAGTCAAATATGACTATTAGAAATGAGCCTCATCTATAAATAAATAGACGTCTCATTTCTAATAGTAATATAAATGTGGTGGAGCCACTGTGACTGAAACCTTTCTTTTCCTTTCTTAAATTCATTGGCTTATCTGCTATGTTACCTGATCCTCAATAATAAATACAACAATACAATAGTGTGAAGGGTGTTCATCTTCCTGGCTATTCATTCATTCATTTTTATTAACTGTTTGCCCTGGTCAGGCTTGCAGCAGTGCAAAGCCTATCTCAGAATCACTGGTTGCAAAGCTGACTGAGGGGAACACCTTGGACTGAATGCCAGTCTTGTGCAGGGTAACCACACACACACACACACACACACACACATACGCCACTGTGCCGCTCCACCTCCTGACTAATTGAAATTAAATCATAAAGCAATGAAAAAAGATGTCTTAGCACACAGTCATTGACTGGAAGGGACTGAATGGTCAGCTGTCACTCTCAGGGGACCTAAGTCACTCAACAGGTCTTCATGTATTAGCCTGAGAACTGAAGAACACCAGTATCAGTCCTCCAGCAGTCATGCTCATCAAGTTTGGGCTTCAAGTGCTCTTCTCGATAGACAAACATTTACCTGAAGGCCATAGTAAACCAGATGATGGCCATGAACAAGCTACTGAGCCGGAGGTCAGGTGACAAAAGGGCAAAAATATTCTGCATAACCTACAAAGGAGACAACACAGGTGTTACAAAGATGTGTTCCACGTGTATTAAAGAAGTTTTACATTGCAAGGCTTGTGATATTGGACACATCTTATACATGTCCTGATACATTTGTTCCCCACCTGCTTCACTAAGGTCATGGTCCTAACCATCCACCTCTGGAAGGCAGTCCCTGTTGCACTCTGGATCTCAATGAATTCATCATCCTGCACTGCGGTCTTGATTTGGGAGACCTACTTGACCAAAAGGGAATGTTTTAAGGCAAAAACAGATGGATGCCAGACAAAAGAAAACGTATCTTTTGGTGCAATAAAGTTTAAGCCTTGAGACGGTGAGACTTTTTCTAATCCTAGTTTCAGTCCATTGACAAGATATATGTAGAGAAGTCCTGAAGTGCCAATGGTGGAGATGAGCTCACCTTACAGAAAAACTAATTGAAGTTTTGGAATGAAACCTGCAGAAGTTCAGCAATGTAGCTGCTCTCAGTAATGCTCTAGTAAGGGAGGTGAGCTCCCCTTAGTGCTGAGTGTAATGACAGACCATTCATAAAGCCACAGTGACATAGGAAAGATCCTCTTACGGTGAACACTCTCTCTGGCTCCCCTTTGGCCCTCCAGTTGGTGTCATGGACCTGCTTCAGGATCATCCAGGCCTCATCGTGTTTAGCATTCTAGCACATAAAAAAATTACCAAAGACAGAGAATAAATATGATCACATTGACAACAGTAGTATTCATAATATGTAATTGATGTGGGTATCGGGATTTGTCTATCCTGTGTCTTATGCACCTACTTGAACGATGAACCTTGGTGCAGCAAGTGGTAGGGAACAAACTAGGTTTGCTTGAGACTTTCATGTCTGCAGCTATGTCTTCTTCTCTTAGTGTAATGCAAAAAGTGTACTTTTGCTGAGATGTACGTTGCTTCGGACAAAAGCATCTGCTAAATGAATAAATGTAAATCTAATGCAATGCAATAATGCAATAATATATTTCAATCAATGTAAATATTATTGTGCATATGTGTGTATACGTATGTATAAATATGCAGTGCTACCTAAAAGTATGTGAACCTTATACAGATGGTGATTCTTGTACTAAATATTTTTAAAAACTTATAAAATCTAAAATCTTGAATCTTAAACTAATAAAATGAATAAATGATTATGATTTACACACCTGATTCTACTTACCTACTTGGCTTTATCAGTGCAACCCGTAGTTCACTTTTTTGCACCTGTAATACTTTCGTTCTATACTACACATGACTTCCTCTAAATAACAGACGGCATTGGTCATTATGCACCTATTATATCATTTGAGAAGGACTGCTTCTCATTAAATAACCATTTTGTGGTAAAACTAAGGGACACAAGGGGTTCACATACTTTCAAGCAGCATTGTACACACACACTCACACACATACAGACATAGCAGTACTAATATACCATGCCTGCTATGCACATTAAACCTGATAAACTGAAGTCAACTTTTTTTTTTTTCCATTCTTTCTACTTCCCCTAAACTGAACCAGTTTTAATGGAATTTAATGTAACTGAACTGAACTAAACTAGAAATGAATTTAATCCTATTAACTCAGAAAAACTGAAATAAAAGAGATCTGAACAAAATGGAAGTTGAAAGTTGAAATGAACTACGCTGAAATGAAGTGAACTGAACTTAAGACAAAGGCATTTGAACATAACAGAAGTATGAAGGCTGTTCATGGCCAAAGGGGTCGTACCTCCAGCAGGAAGCGTGGGCTCTCTGGCATGAACATGAGCCCAATGAGGGACGCTATGGCAGGCAGTGCACACACCAGCACAAACACCCTCCAGCTATGGAACTGGAACTCAGACCCCATGCTGAAACCCCAGCCTGCAACACAACAGCACAGCCGCGTGTCACCATGGCGATTGCCGAACCTAGTGACCAACCACTTCCCACCTTGTCCTTTCCCTGCACCACATACCATAATGAGGAATGATACCCCAAGCTGTGAAGGAGGCATAAATGCCCCCCATCATCCAGAACATGCAGAGCCAGCTCAGGTGCTCGCCCCGCTTATCCATGGAGAGGAATTCAGCAAAATAGGAGTAGACAACAGGAACTGATCCTCCAATACTGCAGGAAAGACAAACCACTTCTGATCAGTGATGCAAATTTGAATACCGGAAGAACTAAAGTGAAAATAGGCAGATGAGTCCAATTACTGAAAAAGCAACTGGACACAGCCCCCACCGCCACACCTTGTGGCCTCTATTATTATTATTATTATTATTATTATTATTATTATTATTGAACCATGTTTGTTTGGTTCTACCCTAAGGCCATAAGAACTCAAGACTGAAAGCCTGGTCTGCTCACCCAAAGCCTGAGAGGAGCCTGAAGAAAAGGAAGAAGCCGTATCCCTGGGCAAAGGAGGAGAGGAAGGCGAATATGCTATTGATGGCGAGAGCAGTGATCAGGCTTTTCCGGCGACCCAACTTGTCTGCCAGACCCCCCCAGACAAATGCTCCCACCATCATTCCCACATACACAATCAGTCCTGCAAGACAAAGATGAAGAACAATGGAAACACATCAGAAGCACAGATCTCACTTTTAGCTCCTGTACAGACAATTGCACACAGAAGGAAAGGAAGAGGTATCCAATATAAAAATTAATATATATGAAGAGATGTATATGTGGGGGTGCAGTGGCGCAGTGGGTTGGACCGCTGTCCGGTGGGTCTGGGGTTCAAGTCCCGCTTGGGGTGCCTTGCGACGGACTGGCGTCCCGTTCTGGGTGTGTCCCCTCCCCCTCCGGCCTTACGCCCTGTGTTACCGGGTAGGCTCCGGTTCCCCGCGACCCCATCTTGGGACAAGCGGTTCTGAAGGTGTATGTATATGCCAAAATCATAGATGTATTATATATATATATATACACACAGGGGGGTGCGGTGGCGCAGTGGGTTGGACCGCAGTCCTGCTCTCCGGTGGGTCTGGGGTTCAAGTCCCGCTTGGGGTGCCTTGCGGCGGACTGGCGTCCCGTCCTGGGTGTGTCCCCTTCCCCCTCCGGCCTTACGCCCTGTGTTGCCGGGTAGGCTCCGGTTCCCCGTGACCCCGTCAGGGACAAGCGGTTCTGAAAATGTGTGTGTGTGTGTGTGTATATACACACACAATTATATAAATGTGCACTATATGCAATCTTGATGTTTACTCTTTGCACATGGTGACTGTGTTGTATTTTGTTATCATCTTGTTCTTCACCATCTGTATATTGTTATATTGTGCTTTGTGTTTGTAAGACTTTTATACACATGCATTTATTTATTTATTTATTCCCGTCCTGGGTGTGTCCCCTTCCCCCTCCGGCCTTACGCCCTGTGTTGCCGGGTTAGGCTCCGGTTCCCCGTGACCCCGTATGGGACAAGCGGTTCTGAAAATGTGTGTGTGTGTGTGTGTGTGTCTGTGTGTGTGTGTGTGTGTGTGTGTGTATTTATTTATTTATTTATTTATTTATTCCCCCTTTTTTTTAAAAAAAAAAAAAAGATTTATGTATGCATGGCTACACATTTACTAACAAGCTCCAAAAGTTTTGAGTCCCTGCTGCAATAGTACTTTTTTTTTATGAGTTATAGAACTTTGCATCCTGATACCTGGCATCCTGAAGCATGATTTGAACTGTAAAATCAATAGTTGTACAATGCTAGTTTTTTATTATTGTGAAACAATGGAAAAACACTTTATTTCATGCTGGATCCAGTAGGGAGCAGTGTCTCCCCTTTGCTCAATGAAAGCTCAGCGGTTGAAAATGTCATTATTCATGAAGCAGATGGGGCTGTCGATAAGTGCAGCATTTCTAATGACAGTTCTATGTGGAAGTGACAGCTCTGTCCCTCACTTGCTCCTTCATGATTGTGATGTATTTGTCTCAGTTCCTTCCTGCCATTTAGGAGCCATTATAGATGGGAAAACTCAATCTCCACCTTTGACCACGCAGCAAAGGAGAGATTGGAAAAAGTGCTGGCATTAAAAAGCGAAAACAGCTCTCAGGTTTTCCGACAGATCGTGGTGCAGCACTTACATGAAGGCACAGGGGATAAAAAGACACTAAATAAAATGGTCTTTCAACAGGTTGCTTTATTAAGCCTCAGAGGAGGATATATTTAAGGGACCCTTAACAGTGCTGACAGGTATGCTGTCATCTAGACCTTTAAGATTTGATACCTTGTGTTCTGATTGAACAGTAATAATTTCCTGCAGTATTTAGCTGAACTCATTTTTATTGAGTAGAAAGCATATTCTTTCTTTCTTTCTTCAATTTTAAGTTCAATAAGTTCATTCACTACAATATGCTTTTAATCGACCTTACAGACTTTTTCATGTGATTCCAATGTTTAATGCATGCAACTTCAGTACAAAAAGCATCTTTAAAATGTAGCATGAAACAGTTTTTTATTAATCTGAGGTGAAACACTTGTAGAATTATAGTTATATTTGCAGAGTGAATTATTCAAGGACATTACCAAAAACTACATATTTACTCTTTAGCATGTGCTCAGAAAAAGTAAAAAGTATTTGCTTTTATAGCATCATGTTGTAAAATAATTTGCTTTTCACACACACACACACACACATACACACACACACACATTTTCAGAACCGCTAGTCCCATACGGGGTCACGGGGAACCTGAGCCTACCCGGCAACACAGGGCGTAAGGCCGGAGGGGGAGGGGACACACCCAGGACGGGACGCCAGTCCGTCGCAAGGCACCCCAAGCGGGACTTGAACCCCAGACCCACCGGAGAGCAGGACTGTGGTCCAACCCACTGCGCCACCGCGCCCCCCTAATTTGCTTTTCAATTAAATTCTTTTTTTCGGTGATGGTAGTAAAATATACTTTGTTACATCTGCTATTCTTTCACATTCTTACTTGATGCTATTTAGACTTTAGTGACATCCAGCAGTCCAAATAAGGCACTGGTGTGTTCCTTAGCACTGTAGTTAAGGAACAGTTGTTCACTTTTCATCAAACTTTTCTCAGGGTGTGACTTCAGGTTTGGGTTTGCATGAGGTCAATCAGTCAGCATGGTCCTTCTTCATAGACAATAGCATTAACGGTTTGGTTCAAGACCTTGTACACCTTGTTTGGGGGCACACTTGGGTTGGCACTGGGCCTAATGATAGTTTTCTTAATTGCAATAAGTCAATTTTCGAGAATGGTAAGTGTCATTTTTGAGATTTTTTTAAATCTTTGAGAAGGCTACTGTTGAAAAGTGTATGCATGATGAAACTTCTAAGGCCATAGGAACCACATTTGATTTTTTCAACAGAGTTTGAGCTTCTGAATTGACACTTGCACTATTGTAGCATGTTATTATAACAAGTTTCTGCAACCTGTTACTATGCTTCTGTAATTCCTTTACTGTAACACACATTCTAAGTCATCTTAGAGAAAACAAGTTATCTAGGTAAAGAATTCATACCCATAAGGAAAAGGAAGTTGCTCTATCTTTCTCATGTTTACTTGACGACATAAGCTTGTCATTTAAACTTACACTGAAATGTGAATATTCTTGCTTGAGTAATGAAATGTGTAGTATTATGCAGTTTGTGTTTATGATGGTTTTGTCTGTAGAAGACATAGAAGCATGAGAGTCTGAAACCAGCCAGGTTCTCTCTGGGACGTACTGCGCTGCGAGACATGGTTCTGTGCTTCGAAAGCGTTTGGCTAGAGGACTTGGGGTCTCTGTGTGACCACCAGGCCGATCGTGCCCACACAGCACCCTGTACCCAAGCCCGACTGGTCCAGATGGTGTAGCCTCCAGGGTCTCAGGCATGGGACTGGTGGGAGAGAGGGCAGGGGCTCCTCCACCACCAACACAGCATATGGATGGATATGGGTGCAAATACTGGCTCCTCCTCCAGAAAGAAGAGAGGCTGTCAGCTCTGCTGTCTCACAGGTAACTGTGAGTGACCTGGAAAAATCTACTGATTCTTGAACAGCAATAAGTGCAGCAGCCTGTGGTGCAAACCTATAGCGGAACTCTTCTCTATCTGCCACACACATTACTTTTCACTAGTTATTCACAATTTTAATTTTCAGCAGCAATCACAAGTATTTAGAAGAAATTAATAAGGGTTCACAAGTTCTGGTGGTAAAACTGAGTTAAACAATGTCTGGCTGTGAAAGCTGCAACTGTGAGCTCCAAATATGTTCATTCAAATGAGTTTCAGTTCAGGATTCAGTATCAGATTATGAAAAATCCTACCCTTTCAGCCTCCTACATTACATACTTAATCCAGCATGTACATATAAAGTCCAGATGTGGTACGTAATTTCATTTAGAATTTTCATTTGACTGCAGCAGTTCCTTCTTGATTATATATGCAATCATCAGGACTTCCCAGTGAACAGGTAGGGAGAAGGAACCTCGAGAATTTGACATTTGCAGTTGTTGGTGATGCTGGATGGGTCTGGACAGAGGAAAGAATACACAAACTGTCAGAACCCCCTTGGTTGCTATGGGACGGAGCCAGCGATATGCAGATGAGGTCTGCATGCCCCAGACGCAAGGTCAGGGAAACAACTATCGATTCCCATGGCACTTGCTGACTGAGATATCGACGTGCCAGAGGGAAATCCAAAACTGCTCACTCATCGCCTGCATTATTTCTTCCCCACATGGTGGAAACCTTTTTGTTTTGGACTGAAGAATCTGAGACAAATGACTTTTGCTTGTTACAGTATGAAACCTCACAGTGTGCAGGTGATCATTTGTAGTTGCAGTAAATTTTGCAGTCAAAGCCGTTTCTTGCAGTAAATGTTTGACATCCATCATCTTCCACTGGAATAATACCTGTTTTCCTTTTTTGGAAATTGAACTTTGGCAGATACTGTTTTACATGTTCATCCATGTCAAATATCTTTTTTTCATATATGAATGCAAGACATTTATATACATACAGTATATCATAAAAAATGAGCATATAAGCAGAAAATTTGATGCGGAAATTGTTCACAACAGCAGCGAACAAATCACAGCACTTATTTTAATTGGGTGTTCAGTAGCGATGCTGAGACCGAGCTGTGCAGCAGCATACTGAGCCGGGTAGCAGCGTGCACAGCCGTACACTCCCTGAAAAGCAGCATGTCGCAAGGCTTGCTCCTGCTGCCAGCTTGGCAGGAGCACTACATCATTCATCACATTCCCTCCTCAACAAGCAGAAATACACCAATGTAATGTTTCATTTGAAATGCAGCCAGACTGGCTTCAGCATTGATCACACCATTAGCTAATTTGCCTGTCCAAATTTTACATTTATATTTTTCACACTGGGCACTAATCTAAAAGGGCCATTTCCATGCACCCATGCAATTTCAATAACCACTTGCCCTGAGCAGGGTTATAGTGATCCAGAGCCTATTCCCAGCGTATTTGGTTAAAGGCTGAGAGGGGTACACCCTGGATGGGACACCACTCCTTTGCAGTATAGCTCTACACACACGCTCACCCATGCACACACTAAGGGCAATTTAGTGACAACAATTCACATGAACTGCATGTGTTTGAGCTGTGACCAGAGCATACCCATGCAGACACAGGGAGTCCATGCAAACTCCATACAAACAGGGATCAAACCCATATTCTCTGGTAACACCTGGGTGCCGTGAGATAGCAATGCTACTTGCTTTGCCACTGTAGTGTGCAGTTATTTCACGAAACAAACTGACCATTATATGACAAAAGAGTGCATGCAAATATTAATTATAATGTAATTTTCATAGCAGCAGGACTGCCCAAGAAGATTAGAATTGCCCTTTCCAGTTATACACCAAAGAGCCATTGTGTTTAAGGGCACATTGTAGTTGAAAGGTCCATGTACAGCTTCCCTGTTGTGTATCATTGCTTCTCATGGCTTTTGCTATCACTGCCAAGCTGATGATACCCAGTTCTTCTTTCTTCCTCCAGCTGCCATAGATATATCCTTTTATATGGCAGCTCGACTATGGAATATTAATGCTTGGATGACTGTCCACTACCTACAATCCAGTCTCTCCAAGACCAAAATCCTTCATTTCAGTTCCTATCAACCTGGAGAACTGGCTCACTTTTTCCACTTCAGTCGAAAGTCTGGGAGTAGCAATCAACTCAAATCTCTTTTCCTCCGAATATGTAAAGCTATGACCTGGCCCTGCTAATATTTTCTGTTTAACATGTGTAGGAAGACCCATATCTCACAACACACACTACATGGGAATATTACACCGGGAGTAGTACAACTCCCTCTTGTTTAGTCTTCTGATCGCTGCCATCAAGCCTGTTCAGCTGACCCAGAATGCTGTAGCACAAAGTGTGCTTGATCTGTCAAAGTGCTCCCATGCATCCACCCTCCTTGTCTTCCCATTGGCATCCTGTTGCTGACTGTTTCCAGTTCAACACTCTGGTTATGACCTACAAGACCCTTAGAGGATCTGCACCCGATACCTGCAGGACCTGATTATTCTCTACAAACTAGTAAAGAGCACTGTACTTCTCCATCTCTGGCTGTTTGGAGGTCAAATGCATGTGAAGTCCAAAACTGAAAGACTTGGTCTTGGCTCAGTTGTGATAGAATGAGGCCCCTCTCCCCCTTGGAACTGCAGAATCCATTTGAACATTCAAGAAGGGTCTCTAGACACATCTCTTTCAGACCAATTTCTATTCTGATCACCCAGCTGCACTTTAAACTTACATTACATCACCTGTCACCATCATTTTTGGATCAGTTCCATAGGTAACTGCTTGTGTAATGTGCACTGGTAAAATAGTGATATTGAACAACCTAATCATGCTTTGAAAATGACCTGTCTGTATGTAACGCTTCTTATTACGAAATGCATTTTGTTTGTTCTGATTTGTAAATCACTTTGGAGAAAGGTATCTGTTAAATGAATCAGTGTAAACATAACAAAGGTTAGTAATTTTTTTGCAAAACGTGTATCTGTTGTTTAATAAATAGCAGATACTATAAGAACAGGTTTTAGACAGCTGAACAATTAAGTGGAGAAAGTTTTTCAATGGCAAAAGAGCAGGATGTGCACTGGGAGTTCAGCAAAACTACCTGCTAGTGATCAAGCTTCAGCTGCATGTCTTTGGCCATACTGCACAATGGCACCTTTTACTTACCCAGCATGCCCTTGTTGGCGTTTGACAGGCACATGTCCTTCTCGGCACTGGGCAGAGCAAAGCCCACGACAAAGCACTCCACACCATCTGCCATGAGAGCCAGGCCTGTCACCA
The DNA here is from genome assembly GCF_900964775.1 of Scleropages formosus. Taxonomy (NCBI): domain Eukaryota; kingdom Metazoa; phylum Chordata; class Actinopteri; order Osteoglossiformes; family Osteoglossidae; genus Scleropages; species Scleropages formosus. The sequence continues at coordinate 16,135,353 of NC_041812.1, read as the reverse complement.
CAAAGAGGGTCCACTGGAAGCGCCCATGGCCACAGTCCTCTATGATGTTCTCATACTGTTCCGCTAGCGTCTCCTCCTCGTCGAGGCCCTCAGCTTCCACTCGAGCCTTGGCCCTTGCTGCTGCCCGAGCGGCCCGCTGCGCTGCCTTTATTTCATCTGGGTGGGGGATGCCCTGGTACTCGCCCTCATACATCTCATCGTCTTCATCATGGCCCTCAGTGGCATCGCTGGCGGCGTCCTCCTCCTGGGGTGGGTAGTCCCCCTGGTAGCCGTAGCCATCCTGATCACCCCCTCCACCATAGGTGGTGTATCCGCCACCAGTCCCCTGCTGATAGACATTATTCTGGTACGGGTCATCCATTCTGTCTGATGAAAAGCGCAGTTATACCTTAGGAATGTGGTGGCTAGATGTACATAATTCTTCACACCCTTTAAGACCAGGGTACTATGGCTCTGTTGCAGTCTTGATATTGGAAAGGGCCAATGGCACCAAGCTGAGGCTCTAACTGTACCTGTTGCCACTGTGCTCCTGAATGACAAGTTTGTTGGTCTTCTTCCCAGTTTACTTCTTTAGTGAGACTCCTCCAGTTTTTCACTGCTTCAGTGATAGATCACTACCTATCTTTATTCTTTTCAGCCCAAGGCCACATGCTGGAGCTGAAAAACAGAGTATTTTAGTTAGATACAGACCTCTAAAACCTTTCTTAGACACTTCTTATAGCATATATCCTATGTTAAAATATATATTTACTGTTATACTAGCCCTGTGCTTTTTTTTGTTTTGTTTTGTTTCTTATTGTGCTCATAAATTGCTGAGCTGTTTGTTTGTTCAGGATGTGTATTTTGCATGATGGGCCTGTTGGAGCATCTCCCAGTCACTGAAATAATTGTTTGTGTTCTGCTTTATGTGGGAAACCACTAGCCATCTGCTACAGGTATGGCTGCAGGCATACAAAAATATTGCATATAGCCCTTAATGCTTGCTTTTCTATACATATAGACCCTTTCTCATTTTAATAACTCTTTACCATATACAGCAAACTATATTAAAATAAATGTTATATTTTTTTATATTATAATATGTAAGTCATGTGACATACAGTATTTAACAAATATATGTTTGTTCAAAATGTATATTTTTACACGATGGACCTACAGTATTGACATGCCTCCCAGGTTCCTGTTTTACGCCAGAAACCTCCTGCCATCTGCCACCGCTGTATATACAGGCTTAGAGAAAAAGTGTGAATAGCTCTTCATATTTGTTTCTGAATGCAAATAATCCTGCATATACAAGTTTGGATGATATTAATATATGTATTAATATATAATATGTATATACAAAATATTATATTGATGTAAAAAATAAAAACAATAAGTAAGTTGGAGGAGTTCAGTATTAAAGAGTATCATGATTGAAATTCTCTATAAATTAGCTGAGGTAATAACATGCAGACTTTTAGGCTACATTAAGTGAAGCGTCTTTGTGTCTTGAGGAACCCAGGGGAATAATGATTACCTATTATACTCAGATGAAAAAGTCAAAATTTGAACCATTTAATGAGATTAGTTAGAGCAGAACCAATCTTCCGACTAATCCAGCAAACAATAGCACACATTACGTCTCCATTGCTCAGAGCAAGTGAAATGGTGTAAGCCTGGGTTTAATTATAGTGCCTTACTGTTAATGAGATGCATAACAGATGCCGTGTATCTTGTAATGTGTGACTTCCCTTCCTTGGATGTCTAATTAACAGCTCTCATCTCATTCACACCTTTGGACCTACCACATTCCTTAGTAATCCAGAGAGCTCATTCAAAATGAACATTTTGGGTAGCGTTTCAGAACTCATAAGCCAACCAGGAAGCCACATGCCCATTTCCCAGCTCAAAGGACTGAGTACATGAGACTAGCTGTAATCTTCAGAGCTTCATGCTTCCTGAATATAAATCTCTGAAATGGGATTTCATAATGCTGTAGTTAAATAGTCACAAGCATTTCCTTCTTATTCTCACCCAAATATATTTTATCAAGGTGATTTTGGATTCTAAAAACACATCAATACCAGAATAACTGAAATCACTAACTGGAAATTACATTAAGTATGGGGACAAATGTGTTTATAAACAATATACCAACTCCAACCTGGCTTAGGTCTGTAAAATTAACATTCACATATTTTGCTCATCTTTGTAGATACACTGGTGCCTTGCGTTGCAAAAAACTTGGGTTACAAATTTTTAAAGATACAAACATTTCCCAACTTATGAGTTTATAATTGCATTTTCTTCGCCGTTCTGTTTACTAAAATTTCCGTCTGGTGCGGAGAGAAAACGAACGGTGTTTCTGTTTGTCGCCATTATGCAGCTCAAAGTTCATACAATCATTAAACTAAAAGTCTTACTGCATACCTTTAAAATTATCATGGTTATATGCAAGACTTCTACAGAAACTTCACAATGAATCAACAGAAGCACCTATGTATTTTTATGCTTTGTGATACTTTTTGGTAAAGCAAACAGTAAAATAAGACTAATAAAGCAACTGACAACGCCCAGATGCTGATGCATGTTGCACATACTAAAACGTCTGTAGAGTCCTCAGTTGCAAATGAGACACATAGCTGGTACTTAAGGTCAAACACTTTTTCTGGCACTTTCTTGCATGTTTAAAGCAAGCTCTAATCAATAGCAATAGCTAATTAATAAAAATGCTCAAAAACAAATTCGCTGAAGTCTTCAGTTTTTTCTTTATTGAATTGAAATAAGATGGTAACATTTTGAAGTTATTACTCAGTTCCATGGTATGTGTTATATGGTAGGAAGTCATATATGATATTGCTATGGCTCTAAATGGAATTATACAAATTATGCTAATTACACTAAACACTAATACAAATTATACCGGAAATGAGAAAGAACAAGATTAATCTAGTTTTTTGCAAAATAAGGCTGTCCACTTGTATACGAGGTAATTTTCAGCAGGAACTAGGTTGTTCCTCACAGCCCAGATATTGTGTGAGAATAATGTTCCATGTGAGTGTAAGGTGATACAAGAAGGGCAGTGTGGGTGGTAGGTAATGACAAGTGAAGGTTACCAGGTCCATATGGGTGGATCCTAGGGAATTACACTTGGCTGCATGAACAGCAAGGTCTAATACCTTGAACTCCAAGAGGCCTGGCAGGACAACAAGTCCTCTTGTCATTAAGAACCTTGGCCCACGCAATGCATGTCTCTGCTCTTTTCAGCCAATTTCTCTCTCTTTGGGCTATATTTTCCCCTTGTGATTCCTATCTGAAATCAGCCAGTATCACATGGGAAATTATGATATTATATTATTAACTGTTAAATAATTGCTTTTAAATTAAGCCGTGTAGCAGTTATGGACCGTGATTCTTACTGTAATTCAAAACGAAAACCAGAAAAGCAAAATAAAGATATCTATGTCTTTGTCCAATTTCCCATAAGCTCACAAATTCTCCTTAGGCCTGTCCTATACCAGCATCCTAGTTAAGACTCTAATGTACCTCATACCCAGGGCACTGATGACTGTTGGGGGCAATGGCACACTAATGCAAATGAGCACATCTGAATTTTGCTTGTTTGTACAATATTTAGCAACACATTCAGTGATGAAATGTGGCTGAAAACAAACTTTTAATTCAAAACATATTGACCTTAGTGGTGCACTGCCTTAGCAGATCTTGTTTTCGGGATCTTTTTGGGTCTTGTAGTAAATATTTTCAGTGTAATTGCAATGATTTAAGAATTTTTTCCAAGGTTCCAATACCAGACAACCTTATCCTGTGGTGATTAATGAAATTAGTATCACTTTCTTCCATCAGTTTTTTGATTTCTGAAATTCATTTATGAATGTTTATGCTGTGCTAGTTAGATCCAATGGTTTGCTGCAACACAAGAAAACCAGCACACCAAGGAGGCCACCGAAGGTTTGGAAGACCAAAATAATTGTAAAAACCATGTAATTAATCTCCTGCAAAATATTGCAACTAGTTCACCTCAGTGATTTCCTTCTGCCTATGAATAGTGTTGTGAGAAAAGCAGAGCCCGCCTGTTTGCATTTATCCAATGCTTTTCTCCAAAGTGACTTACAATATTGATGTCATAATTATTACAAGCTTACACTTATTTAGGAGGTGCAGTGGCAGAGTGAGTTTGCCTGGGTCCTGCTTTCTGGTGGGTCTGGGGTTCAAGTCCTGCTTGGGGTGCCTTGTAGCAGACTGATGTCCTGTCCTGGGTGTGCCCCCTCCCCCTCCAGCCTTATGCCCTGTGCTGCCAGGTGAGGCTCCGGCTCTCTGCGACCCCATATGGGACAAGTGGTTTCATATGGTGTGTGTACACTTATTTACCAATTTATACATCTGGGCAATTTTACTGGAGCAATTTATGGTAAGTACTCAATGGTACTAGAGTTAGAGGTTGGGACCAAACCAACAACCTTTGGATCCAACAGCAGTAGCTCTAATCACTACACTGACCAGCTACCTTGCGTTTCACCTGCATTTATAACTATAGCCTCCCTGTTTCTAGCTCTACAGTCCGAGGCTATGAAACACTCAGTTGCACAAGCCTTATATTTTAACAGCAGCTGCTTGGCCACATTTTACTCCAGTAGAGCCTCATAACTGCAGTGCTGACAAATGCCCTTGTCAAAAATTAAGAGAGAAAACATGGTTAACAAGCGGTATGGAAAACGCATGATGTGCAGTCAGTGTGGTGCACGTACTGGAAAAATGAGAGCAAAGTGGCTTTGGTGTTACCTCTGCATATGTTTCACATGGGAACACAGGGAATGTATCCAGCAGAACCCTTTCCCCAGCAGGGCTGGGCTGCAGTTGGCACCTGTGGCTCTTCTGGGAAACACTGCATGCAACTGTAAAGGTTTTCAGACCCTCGGTGTTCTTTATGTGCTGGGAAATACACACACACACACACACACACACACACACACACACACATTTTCAGAACCGCTTGTCCCATACGGGGTCACGGGGAACCGGAGCCTACCCGGGAACACAGGGGCGTAAGGCCAGAGGGGGAGGGAACACACCCAGGACGGGACGCCAGTCCGTCGCAAGGCACCCCAAGCGGGACTTGAACCCCAGACCCACCGGAGAGCAGGACTGTGGTCCAACCCACTGCGCCACCGCACCCCCCCTGCTGGGAAATATCTACCTGGAAAGCATCTGCTTTAGGTAAGCGTGCACATGTCCTGTATGAAAGTACTTCAGAATGTGTCTCACTATCAGCACTTCAATGTGTTTTATGCTTTTTTGTACTCTAAGCAACAGTGAGGATGTTGGAGGAAAACTAGGTATTACATAGAGGTGATTGTGTTGTTGTTTCATTATTATGAGGTTTGTTTCTTCACTGAGAGAGATACAGGGAAGCCCATCAAAGAGAGAGTTGGGTAATTTGTCATCCAGTGTCCTAACCCACCGTTGCCGTGTCCCAGCACACATATGTAACCGTACTTGAGCAGCCCTTAGGAAACATTGAGGAATTCACAGTTTGGGATGAGCCCCATTGCATAGTGATGAAAGTTGTTTCTATGATCCGTGTCCAATGTGTATGAGACTGAACTAAAAGACTGTGGCGTTTGACTTTGATGTCTTAATGATTGTCCCTTTCGGGTGTCTGGTAGGCCAGCGGTTGGCCGGGATGATGAAGAGAATGCTTGTTCTGTGGCCCTCATCCTCTGCCGGGACTAAAAAGCTGAATAATGAGGTTTCACAACAGAACCATCTCTAACACTAATGAGAAATTGTTAAACTGCTTTTTGAAGTATAGGTCTTGCAGCTGGATGTTGTTACGTTAATAACAGCTGCAACAAATTGCCCAAGTGTGAAGAGAATCTTAGTAACATAAGCATATTGGTGGAACACATTTGGTCTTGGAATATCTGAAGGGCTCTGAACATTGACAGGAAATTCTGAAGAAGGGATTAAGTGCTATGATGTACAGTACATTTTCAGTATGTCCAGTAAGATCTGGACAGTCATAGGAAATAAATGGGTGAGACTATAATCAAGAGCAAATAGCATCCAGTGCCAAATTCAGGAGTTTATATACATAAAAAAGTGGTATCATTTCAGGTAAATGAAGTTCATGGATCATAAATTCTAAACAGAATTGTTATTCTTGTATTGCGAGTTCTGAAGTTCTGTTTGGACACAACGCATATATTGCGATATATACTTCATACTTCTCATTGCATTTATAGTCTCAACCAATCACAACACTTGACAAAAGAAATCTATATTTTCAAAACTGAAATAGCAAATCTGAGTAACTATTATTAATTCAATTCGCCGATGTTTCTCTCCATAGGAACCTTTAAAGTTAAGTGTCTTTCAGTGATGTAGCAATTGATTTTTACCAGAGTAATTCAGGGTGAGTTCCTTGATTAAGGGCATTGCAGCAAGAGTGGGTTATGTGCACAATAAAACATTTTTTGTGCAGGACTTACAACCATAGCTGAAATATGTGTGGCATGTCAATGTCAATGAAGGTGATAAAGAATCTGACATGATATGAGTTATGGCTACATAAATAAAAAAAAAGAAACAGCATCAGCAGGAACACGACAAAGACAGTACCAGTGTACTGCATACAGTACATGCCTGAATGTGCAGGGAGCCGTCAGGAAGTTAAAACTGTTACGGTAAATTTGTGATGGAAAATGAAGGCTTTATGAGTGATTTGCCATGTTTATTGGGTTAATGAGCTGAGCGCATGTGCATAACATACAGCTTAGAGGGAACATTGTTCTGAAGCCTTGTGACTTCATATTAAAAAAATATATCGTAAAACATTATAAAAGAGAAGCAAGAAATAAAAAATTTCTTACAAATACTATAAAACATATTGTTGTTATCGGTGTGCATGAAAATACGTTTTTTGATTAAGTATTACCAGGAATATCAAGTTTGAAGTATTAAAATGAATTTTAACTTTTTCTAGGTGCTAATTATTGTTTTTTTCACAAAGAAAGATGAAAATTTTACCCTCTCATAACAACAATTTGTATAACAAGGTCATTTACAGAAGAAATGAACCATTTCACATTGAGGAATAAGTATACTCCATTTGCCACCAGTATCATAGCTTTGTATCAGAACATCTTATAGAGAATTTGGTAGAAGTCAAACTTCGTTAATTAAACTTGGTAGTATATGCTGATCACATGATGTTTATTTAAAAAAATATTTTCAAAAGCTTAATAACATTAGTGTCCAGGTTCTGTATGCTTATGTGTTTCTGTGTTGCATTTATATTTTAAGCATTGTGCTGCCCTTAGGTGTGATGTGATCATTTTTGCCTGTTGTTTTGTGAAGGCTCCTGTTTGATTTATTGCTAACTGTACTATTAATAATGATTTTTTTTTTTGCTATACGAGAAGACACAGAAATCATGAAACAATACCGCAGTATGACCACCGTGATTTTTATCGTGACTCGTTCCCAGTATACAGCAGCTGGTATTGCCATTGTGATCTTCCATTGACAGAGGCACAAATTTTTGGAATTCATTTAAAAGTTAGTGGTTGACAGTATGTTACATACTGATATTGACTTTATGTGAAAAAACGTCATATCAACAGATCTAAAAAATTTTTAAGCATGAGTAAAAGTAGAAAAACCTTTACAGCTACCAAACTATTTTCAGTGGAAGTAAATTTGCACATTTTTCGAGAACAGAAGACCGTAGCAAGACACTTGCAAATAGCATTCCCAGAATTCAGTGCTGCTTTTGAATTACGAATCCGACAGCACATGGTTAGAGCCACCAGTCGTTCTGCACTTGCGTTCTGCACACACATGTAGTGGGCAGTGTGCTCGCACGTAGTGTGTGGCCCATAATCCTCCCATACTGAGATTAAGCCTAAGCCAGGTTTTTCAAAGCCCCCGAAAGCTTTCAGAGGTTATGCAAACCCCAACATGAATGCTTGTAACTGGCAGGTGTCAATATTCCCTCTTGACATCATCTTTGTACATCCCTCAGAAAGGGTAGGACACTCCTCTGCTCCACCCCACCGATGCTTAAGGGCATTCTTGCTGCACAGGGAGAATCAGCCGCTGTAAACCACCATCCTGGTGACAGATGAGCGATTCAGTTTAATCCTGCTTAAGACTGCAGAATTTTTTTCTGTCCTCTGTGCACAGCTTTAGATTACTATTTCAAAAGGAAAAAAAAAAAAAATCACATTACCTTCACCCATAGTATTCATTCTTGCTAAAAAATAATGGAGCCTTCTATTCACCTGAGCTGAGCCCACATGTGACTCAAGTCAGACCTTTGGAATCATTCAGGCAAACAGCAGGGATGAATTAAGTAATCAGCTAGAGCACTTATCCGACATTTAGTGTCATCATAATCAGTAACTATGAGGAGCGAATGCAGAAATCCGAATCCAGAGCTGAGCGAGAACATTGTTATGGCTCCTAGTTCTACAATGAAATAAGTGCATGAGAATAATTACAGAGATTTGTTTACAATGAAAAGAAATGATATGGTTTACCGTACAATTGCTGCAATTAAAACTTTTTATTTTTTATTTATGCTAATGGTAGATGTCTCACGACACATTTACACTTTCTTAAGATAATTAAAATCTAGCACTCTTGATTAGTCACGTAAGGAAGGATGCTGCAGATCAGCTGGAATTCATTTCAAAATCAGCAAGAGATTCTAACAGGTTACGAAGAAATAGACAAATTAAAATTTCACACCTGTGAAATGCATTTACACCTTCAGGATTTCGAAAAAAATTTACACACATGCAAAAAATAATACTTGAAAACTTGACTGTGAACCAAAGTGCCGATGGAAGCGGTGTTTGCCTTGTGTGTAGAGGAGCACACACTTCCTTTCAGTTGCTTCTAACTGCATGACAGCAAGAGCAGCTGGCCATTGCGTAACTCTGGCTTTTGCCCTGGTGTTGGGCGTTATTCCGGTCCTTGACGTCAGCTCTGAAGCTCTCAGAAAGGTAGAGGACATTGCGTGAGGTAAAATCAAAAGTTTCCCACCAAACATTTTCCTTTGCACTTCATATCTGAACTGCTTAACTGCTCATACTGGGGATACATTCTACATGTGTACTAAACAATCCTTATTTTGTATCCCTCTAATACATTTTTCAAAACACATTTCATATTTGACATATTTCATGTGTTCCAGTCTGATTCAGTTTCATGTACCTGTACTATCTCACAACTAATCATAACAACAACACCATACAGTACAGGTAGATTTCACACATTTATATCACAAAAGCCTTTCATCTGAACCCAGATAAAAGCATTATTTTTTTCTTCTATTGCTTTTGGATAGTTAGGGTGACTATGCCAGAGCTTTAATTGTCTTTTTATTATAACTTTGACTAATTAATTGAATCATAAATTAGCCAGCCACAGTTTAGGTTATTTTGCTTTAGCCCATTCTACCCACTTGTATATATAGAGCTGTGTAAGTAGTTATATATAAATGTGTCATTTCTGAATTCAGTGTCTATCTGACAAACCATCAGCAATGCAACATTCTTCATATTTATTTAAAGATGTTCTATACCTCTGATGACAGTGTAGACATTACATAATCGTTGTTGTTTAGCTGAGAGTCAATCTGTTTGTCTGGACTGTAATGATTTCTTGAAAAAATGAACGTTGTAATTCCAAGTATTTAATATGAAAACAAATGACTTAAGTCTGATCCAAACACTTGCTCGCAGTATAATCTATAATGCCCAGCAGATGGAGTGTGCATGACTCTCATAGAACATCACGGTACTTTTACTGATACCAGACGCTTGTTAGTTTATTTATTTGTACAACTGCAGCATTTGGAAACTTTAAAAATTGTGAAAATTAACTCCCACCTTAGTGAAACAAATTGACTTCTACAAATATGAAATCAGCTATGTATACCAGCTAAAGTTTAAGTGTAATGTAAATGGTAAGTAATTATGCATTTAAGGACAGGACCACATATACTCTATATATTCTGTAAACCTCCAAAGTGGAATAAAAAAGTCTGGTTTATAATTTGGTTTAAAATTACAATGTAGAAAAAGACACTCTGCTGCAGGGACCAGCTTTTGTTTTACCTTGTCTTAGTTTGCACAAAAGGGTCTCCTTTGGATGAATGTTGACCTCAGCTCTCTTTAATAACTGTCCAAATGGCAGTCAGCAAAATTATTTAAGCCTGTTTGGAAAGTATTATTTTTAAATTGTGTACTCTGTCTCTGAATGTAAAATGCCAACATACCTTCTGAAAAATCAGCTATGTTAGAGAGTATATAGTGATTGATGAAGCAGTTTGGTATATCGCACAGTTCACAAATGGTTCTAAAGGAAATGCCCGTCTTCGGCTGTCATAGTATGAAAATCACACCGCTCACTGTGAGTGCTACATTTGATTTATGTGTGAAACTTTATTTACATTCAGACCTTTCAGGCTGATTGACTGTGAACGTTTCATTTTCTTCACGTTTCCATCTCTTCGTGCAAATGTGGAATTCTGTTTGTTATATTGATTTTTTGAAGAACAATAACAGACACCTAGAATACAACATGTAGAGTTAGCTTTGACTCAGCATGCACAGAAAATCTATTTAGGGGATATTTGAGAACATCAGCAGTTTCAGCAGAGACACTGGGTTCTCGAATGAGAAAGTAGGTAGAAAAAGAAATGAACAATTTCACATAAACTCATATGCACTGTTCTTCTTTGTTCTCTTCTGTGAGATCTGAGAATTGTGGGACACAATAAGCATTTGAGAGAGCGAGAGATGAAGACTGCCTGTTAATGCAATGCATTAAATTTTAATATTCTGAGACTGCTGTTGGAACACTTTAAACACAGCACACCTTCCATTTGGAAGAGGAAGTGCCTTTGAATTGTTAACCATGAAAACCGTTTGAAAAATTGTAATATTCTGAGAATTTACTAGTAAGCAAATCATAATAATACTGTAAAAGTACTGTATATATAACCCCTTAATGTACAAAAATTTTAGAAAAAGTGTATTTTAGAGTACTATGACAACAGATGTAAATCATTATATATGTAAAATTTTTTCATCTAATATATGGTGTGACTGAACTGACTTCTCTGACCTATCATCTCCTTTCATTGGTTGCTGTCAGTAAAGGATTGTAAGTGTCGTTCTGTCATACGCCAAGCTTGGGATGGCTTAAAATACATAATGCTAGTACAGCCCATATGATGTCATCAGGAGGAGACGGGTCTAGCAGAGGGCAAAGGTGTGAAGGACACATTTGTCTCCACAGGTGGTGAGGATACAAGGGAAAAAGCTCTAAGTAACTCTCATGCTTGGCCCGGGGTTACAGGCGCTTTTTCAACTAAGCAAGATTCCTTGAACAAGTTTAACGCCAGACAGAATATCTCTTTCGCCAGTCACGATACGTATCATTTAATACATCAAGCGACACAGCAGGAAAATATTGCAGAAATCCGACAATTTGTTTGATCGAATTAAACCCTCAACAACTGATTTAACTGGTTTTACTCGCAGAAGCTTAGAACAACTGCATAAATAAATTCTGATTCGAATAATGTGAGGCGCGATGAAGGTCAAAGTATCACAAATTCTCGGCTGTTTCTTCAACGTGTGCATCATAGAAGACAGCGCCAAAACTTGGCCCACGGTGGGACAATATGTTTACAGTGACATCAGGGGCTCGGAGGCCCAGGATGCCCATGATCTTAAGAAGCCCGAAGGGTTCCAGTCCCACCAGTCCTCCCAGCTGGGCCATCTGCTCCCCAGCAGCGGGGGAGGAAAGGGAGGAGGTGGTGAAGGTACGGAAGTGGCGCAACGAGCCATTTTCACCGTGTTATCCCAGTACAGCACCAAACAGACTCGCAGCAATGAAAGCCGCAGACAGCGCCATTGTACTCAGGCCCCTGCAAGACATTTATGACCTATAAATAATACATAAGGCCCTTTTTACTGCAGGGAGATCAGAAGCTCACAGGCGCTCATTGCATGCAACATGAAAGAGTCGTGCTCATTAAAGCAATGGATATAAACTTATTCTCACTGTAGCGAGATGATTCCATCACAATATAGTAACAGACAACACTGTGCTGCTCAGTGTATCAGGGTCCGTTTTTCATACGCTGCAGCATGGTATGGCAACACTTGCTTGACTAAGCTCACCTCACATGTATATGTAGCAAGCCCACTTTTATGTACTGAACTACTTTCCGGGAAATCTGTTTAGCATTTCTCCACGCGCAAAACAAATTACTTAAAAATTGATTTCCAATAGCAGGAAAGCATTTATTATGCAGCAGCTGTCATAATCTATTCGTGGTACCTCCACTTTCACTTGGAGCGTGAGCATGTTCCTCCCTTTCATTTAGAGCAACAGTTTTCACTTTGGTAAAGTAACGGAGCGATTTTGTCAGAAGGAAACATAATTTACAATTTTTAATTTTTTTTTTTTGCATATTTGTAGGTTGTTTGAAAAACTGAGATAGAAAAGGAAGATAAAAGTTTTTGCAAGAGAGAGTTTGCCTTATTTGTTTTAAAAAAAAATACACAGAAAGATAGTTTGGGACAGAAAAAAACAGGGTTGTGTAGAGGAGCCATTCAACAGAAACCATGAAGTTGGAATACAATCTCTCACCCCATTCTCACATACATCAAGGGCTTATACACACAAACAAAATCTGAGCTTCTTACCAGAAATGGCATTCCTTTGGCACTAGGAATCTGCTCTCCGGGAAAATGAAGACATGCAGAATGATGTGTAAAAAGTCCACAGAAGGAGCTGGGAGCGGGAAGGAAGCCCTGCAAAGTCACCTCAGCAACGGAGCGGAACAGAGCAGATGAGAGCGGAGCTGAGGTGAGGGACAGCAGATTAGGAGCCAACCTCACGATCCTCCCAGCTCATCCCCAGAGGAGTTCCCTGTTTCAGCCACTGTCGGGAGAGATGGTAGAGTCCATCCCGGGCTTACGGGCGGCTCACTCCCACAGCCATCAGGTGGGGGGGAGGGGGGCAGAGTGCTCAGAGTGGAAATGGGAGCAGCAGGGAGGAGCATAGCAGATGGGGGAGCATCAGGGATAGAGGAGATATGTCTGATAGATGGCAGATGTGTTGACCTTTGCAGCAAACAGGAGATGGAAAAAGTGGCCCGGGATATTTTCTACTAAAGGCCTGCTGTTCTTAATATTTGGGGCGTTGTTACTGACGGAACTCCATGACAGCTCATTGTCCATGGTTTGTTGACCACAGGTAGTGTAGAGCAGCAGGTAATGCAGTGGTTAGAGCTTCTGCCTTTGGACTCAAGTGACTCAGGTTCGAATTCCATCTCCTGCTCTAAGTGCCATTCTAGAAGGTACTTACACAATGTTACTCAACTGTAAAAATGAGTCATGGTAAGTACCTTTGCATGGTAAGATGCTCTGGAGAAAAGTGCTCAAACTAAACAAAGAAAAAAAAAAAAAAAATTCTGTGTCTGAAGGGAAACAGACTTGCAGTATGAGTTGAGTGTCTCTAGTGCTACACAAACCATTATTCAGGTAAGAGGTAAGAATTTGGAAGTGGTGTAGACCATCACACAGAGGGGGTGCAGTGGGTTTGACTGGGTCCTGCTCTGAGGGGGTTCAAGTCCTGCTTGGGGTGCCCTGTGATGGACTGGAATCCCCTCTGACCTTGTGCCCTGTGTTTCCAGGTTAGGCTCTGGTTTGCTGTAACCCCTGCTTGGCACAAGTGGTTTCAGACTGTCTGTGTGTAGACCATTATATGTTTCTGCATGATACGAGAGGCAGCACAGCAGGAAATGGAGTGTCTTGTCTGTATCCATCTTACCAGGTTAGACATCCAGACCCATTAGTCCAGGCTGAACCACATGTTGTGTACAAATTATTTTTTTGATATCCTGTTTTATTAAATAAATGTTCTTTATCATGAATGCACAATGGTTTTTCAAATCTTAATGAAAGAAAACTGTAAATATCCATGATACTTAAAAATACTTGTTATACCCTGCTTTTACTTTGTGAGTTAGAAGAACAAGAATGAAACAATGATTTAGAAGGTGCTTATCCAGATACCAGGCCGTGTCCCATACCTTGCCTTGAAAGCACAGAGGGAGTTAAACCGCGGTGAACCACCACGGGTGTTTGTAACTGTGAATCAGGCTCCAGAATGACACAGCGCATCCAGCTCTCTTAGGTCCCTTTGACTGTCTGCACAAACACCTGTGAGCAACAGCCTGAGGGAGTGATGGTTGTGTATGGGAGGGCTTCCATTTCCTGCTGACTGACAGACATTCTGCTGTTGTAGTAATATGCGTGCGACACCACCACGGTACACCTCAGTCTACAGTCCCAGAAACAAAAGGTATAGCTTATTGCCGCAGTGATGGCCTTCAAGGCTAAAAGCAAACATCCAATATAAAAGATTAATTATACACACAACGCACACTTGGCTGTTTTCTTTGTGTGGATTTTACACCGACTCCAACGTTCATGAGATGAACCATTTCTGAATCGGCATCAATGAAGCTCGAAAGGTCAGAAAAGTGACTTACGACCGAAAAGTTTCTGCGCTTTCGATTTTGATAAATTCTGTTTATGTTCACCTTGGCGAGTTTGCTGTTTGAAAAAAGGAAGTGTCTCCACCAGACATACAGCACGCAAACACACAAACAGTAATGCTTGCCTTATGCGTAGCAAATGTTGACAAATTTTTAGATTTTTCTTTTAGTCATTTCAATGTTTTAATTCATCATTATCAACAAAAATCTATGAATTCATGTAAACTTTACAGAGTCAAATCAATATTTTAACGTGTAATAAAATAAATATAAAGTACACACACTGAACCGCTCGTCCCATACAGGGTCGCGGGGAGCCGGAGCCTAACCCAGCAACGCAGGGCATAAGGCTGGAGGGGTGGGGACACACCCAGGATGGGACACCAGCCCATCACAAGGCACCCCAAGCGGGACTCGAACCCCAGACCCACCTGAGAACAGGACCTGGTCCAACCCGCTGTGCCACTGTGCCACTGTGCCCCCCCTTTAACATAAAGTATTTTCATTTAAAATAAAATAAAGTTTTTAAAGAGCAATATGACCAAGTCAGTAAGAGCCAATTACATTTGTAAGGCTTTAACCTTAGAATAGCAGCATAGAGTAGGAAAGCCAGAGTCGAACTACAAATAGACTAAAATAATAATACCTAGAATAAAATGCTGCCGATAAGGCTTATGAATCTACAAAGCAAATCAACTGTTTACCCTGTAGACTTAAGCACTTCGGAGACCTGTAAATAATGACAGCTGCCTGACTTTCCTTAATCATTCTGAAAGTCGTTGATGAATAGCCCACAGATAAGAACGTATTTATTATACGTCCCCAAAATATTTTAGTATTTAGTATCCTAGTACATTTTATTTGGACATTATCCTGAAAAAATGCATGAGGTTTCACTCACACACACTTTCAGAACCGCTTGGTCCATACAGGGTCGCGGGGCCTACCCGGTAACACAGGGCATAAGCCCAGAGGGGGAGGGGACACACCCAGGACAGGACACCAGTCTGTCGCAAGGCACCTCAAGCAGGACTCGAACCCCAGACCCCCTGGAGAGCAGGACTGTGGTCCAACCCACTGCGCCACCGCACCCTCTGGCATGAGGTTTCATGAGTTTACAAATCTTTTTGTAATTGTAGTGTGTAATAAACTAGACACTGTAATGCAAATGTTGTTTTTTGAAGGCCATTTCATTGCATAACAGCTTGTTGAATTCCTTTCCCCACCAGAGAGCATTGCAGGGGAGGGGCTGAATTTCCGTTGGCCTAAAATGGAGTTTTACCCATGTGGTAGACGGTGACATGTCCAGTCCCCTCTCCCCCTGCAACATACTCCATGGTTTGTCCTGGTGCAGGACATCATTATGGGGAGTAGATGTCTTGCACAGAGGTAAAGCTCCCTAATCCCATGGGCAGATAATTCTTGTACAAAGAGGATTAGCTCTGCCCTATCAGAGCCCATGCTTAAATATAGACTAATATACTCCGCCCACTCATTCCAGCTCTCCTTCCCCCTTTCTCCACCCTTACTAACATGCCTTCCAACTGCCATTTGAACCCTCTGCTATCCCTGAGGAAAAGCCGATGACAACAGGAACGATTGAGCCACATCCAACACATTATACAAAACTTACTGATTCATTGATTATGCTTCAGC
The DNA here is from genome assembly GCF_900964775.1 of Scleropages formosus. Lineage (NCBI taxonomy): Eukaryota > Metazoa > Chordata > Actinopteri > Osteoglossiformes > Osteoglossidae > Scleropages > Scleropages formosus. Next base: position 16,119,107 of record NC_041812.1, on the reverse strand, counting down.
AACTGGGTGGACGTACTTTCTGGTATCTTTCCATAGACCTTACAAGGAATAGCAACATGTTCTCCATCACGGTCAACTTGTTGAATCATAGACAGAGACAGTTCATGTGTCTAAAGCTTGACTGATTCGCACAAGGTGTGTCTTCATCCTATATCCAGCCCAGGGTTTGTCTCATTACTGTCTGAGCATTCAAGGTTCATACGTGGTGGCATGGTGGCACAGTGAGTAGTGCTGCTGTCTCACAGCATCTGAGTGATGCAAGAGAATGTGAGTTCTATCCTTGCTCAGTCTATGTGGAGTTTGGATGCTTTCCCATGCTTGTGTGGATTTCTTCTGGGTGCTCTGGTTTCCTTTCACAGTCTGAATAGATGCTGTTCAGGTTCACCCATAGTGTGTGAGTGACACAGTGAGAATGTATTCCACTGATGTATGGATGAGTGACCCAGTGTAAGTCATGTATCTAGCAGTGTAAGTCACCTTGGTGAATAAGGTGTGTGGACTGATAACACTACATAGAGTTCATTGGAAGTTGCTTTGGAGAAAGTGTCTGCCAAGTGAATAAATGTAAATGTCATATAGGGAGAGGGGGTGCGGTGGTGCAGTGGGTTGGACCGCAGTCCTGCTCTCCGGTGGGTCTGGGGTTTGAGTCCCACTTGGGGGGCCTTGCAATGGACTGGTGTGCCGTCCTGGGTGTGTCCCCTTATGCCCTGTGTTATCGGGTAGGCTCTGGTTCCCCACGACCCTGTATGGGATAAGCAGTTCTGAAAATGTGTGTGTGTGTGTGTGTGTCATATAGGTCTCATTGGTCACCATGATGTCTTCTGTCCTGGGAAGTTTACTTGGCCCCAGGATCCAATAGCAGAATGTCAGGAGGAGCTTGGACCTGCTCTTTAACTAAGGCATAAGTGTGACAGTGCCACCCCCCAAATACACACACCCTGTGAGACATGTACCAGATAAATAAAATTGAAAAACCATGCCACAGATTATTACTCACATGTTCTAAGATTACAGTTTATGCTCAGATTTTTTGTAGCCTTACTGGACATAAAGTAAAACAGTAAAGTGTGCAGGTGTTATGATAAACTGCGACTCTCATTCTGGACATGTAATATTTAACATGCTTTGCCAGAGCATGCCATGCTGTCATGTGGTACTGTGGGACACCTCTCAGGCCAGTTTGTAAGGGACGGGGCCATGTTCTTTTGTGTTCTTCTGTGTGAGCTGCGACATGTTCCTGTGGTGCGATGGTTTATTGCCCCTGACCCTCAACACCCCCTTCACTCTGCATTAGAGAGAAAGGGATGTGGAATGTAATCCTCTCAAGGATACAGTGAATGAAGGTTGTATGATAAATGTACGGTAACTGGAGTTGGAAGAGCTAGCCTTAGTAAATCCTTCTCAAATATGTAGGAGGTGTTGCACCACCAAACTATTTCCCATTAACCTTACAACAGTGGGAAAACCATGCCCTTGCGCAGCACTGTCCCAATACACATACGATTATTAAAGTCCCAAACAGCCAGTCTCCTTCTCACACCATCCACTTTACAAATTAGCATGTCTCTGCTCCCAGCAGAATTTCTCCACTGTCCCATAAAAGAACAAAATTCAATACAGACATCCGTCGATTTATAGACTATATCCATCCAAAATTTCAGTATAAAGGCTCTTAGTTTTTGATATCCAGTGCTCAATTTCTGGAACAAAAAGACAGTATAAAGAAATGTATCAAAAGCATCTACAAAAAAATTGAAAGTCACATGTTTCGTGAGTAAAAGGGAAATGCAGCAATGTACTGTAATTGGCACTAGAGAACCGTCAGCTGTGTCCTGTTGGTTTCCTGTCTCATGTTTGCTTTGTGTGCAGTGGCAGTGCAAGAATGACTGTCAAGTCTCCTCCCTCCTCCACCCACCACAACTCACAATCAACTGTTGTTGTCTTCACTTGGTGAGTAAGAGCAATAGTTCATTCAACTAACTTGCCTCGTTCGTATATTTTAAATTAATGTCTGCACTTGTTTTTTTTAACACAAATTTCATTATTGAATGATCATTGCTGCCTGCTGCATGTAAGAGAAGCACAGTTTGTTTCCTAAATGTACTGCCTAGATTTATAACCATTAATTACCTCATTAAGTGTTTGATAACCACAAAGTGATTCGTGTGTCTGCATCTTGATCTCTGTTGTTGTAGTACCCTTTTGTTGTTTATTGTTTTCTGAGATGTGTGTTGTTTTGAAGGAAATCGTGAGCAAAATGAATAAATTTAAATGTAAGCTTTTTATAAAAAGCATGATATTTCAAGCTGAAATCATGGGCTGGTAGTTATATTAGTGTTTTACATTATTGTAATGATATTTCTTACAAATAGTTTGTGGTTTTAGATGGGTTGGGAAGTAACTATTTTTTTGTCATTTAAAATTTTAGTATCTGAAATTTCTGTATCTGCACCATCTTCAGAAATTGATTTTTTTCTTAAATAGGAATTGATGTATACATTTCACTAATACAACTCAGATTCCCCTCTTTAGAGTTTGTGACACTTAACATCAGTGCAGTTTTACTAACATACAATAGCCCACTCTCTGAAAAATGTCTAGTTTCCGTTCATTGATCATTAATCTGTTTTATATAGCTGCAGTAAGTATACCATAGTTATTTTTAACCCTTTTTTAACTTTGTCCACTTAGACTGTGGGGTTTTGACAAAAACATTCCTAAAATTATTTGTTCATTAATACAGCAGTATTTTTACCAAAACCAATGGGTAAATACCTTGTTCCAAAGTACTACAGTAGGAAGAATATTTGAAAAGGGGGCCTTTCAGATTCCAAGCTCCCTTTAATCCTAAACAGAACCATTTAAATGAACATGCTAAATGGTCCAGTACAAGCTGATAAAAAGTCTATGTTTCAGCATACTGACACATTTGTTTGCTAAAGAATGCATTATTTCCGAAAGATACAGTATTTCATCTATTGTTTATTACATTGTCAGTTGGTATCAGCATTCACCCTAAGAAGACAGAAATCTTTAACCATGGACTACAGGACAGGGAGGCGCAGAGAGTGTGGAGGCGTGGTGGCGCAGTAGGGTTGGACCAGTTCCTGCTTTCTGGTAGGTCTGGCGTTCAAGTACCGCCTGGGGTGCTTTGCGATGGACTGGCATCCCATCCTGGGTGTGTCCCTCCAGCCTTGTGCCCTGTTTTGCCAGGTTGGGCTCTGGCTCGCCGCGACCCCTCTCGGGACAAGCGGTTTCAGTCAATGTGTGTGTGTGTGTGTGTGTGTACAAAACAGGACATCTATCTAGCTGAAATTTGTGAAGTACTGTCCTTTATAAGAAAATAGTATACATTCCCAATCATATTCCTCAGAACAGTCTATACTAAAGGCCTGGGGCCAGTCTTTAGTGGTGGCTTGTGGTGCGATTGATACCTGCTAGAGCATTAATAGGTGAGGTAAATGTAATATCTATCAATGATTATTGGTAAACTCACTTCCAGGACACTCAGCTTGAGACGTTCTCCACAACAATCTGCTAGACCATATCAGAGTCAGGCATTCTTTTCACTTGCCAGTAATTTTTTCAGGCTTCGCTATCAGTCATCTGAGCACTAATAACTGCTACACATAAGAGACAAACTCAAAGACTACAGGTTCTTTCCACAGTTATTTCCAGTGTATCTTCATATTAGCTGTCAAAGTCAGTCTGTAGAAGAAAATCAAGCTAACTGAGTAAAAGGTACCTAGCCCATTTTTAATTATACATGTTCAATTCATAAATATCAACACTGGGAGATGAAAAATACAAAATATTATACTTTGGTAAAAACTTGAAATAACTACTGATCCAGGAACAAATGTAAAAGTGCACAAGCATACACACACACACACACACACACACATTATCAGAACCGCTTGTCCCATACGGGGTCACGGGGAACCGGAGCCTACCCGGTAACACAGGGCGTAAGGCCAGAGGGGGAGGGGACACACCCAGGACGGGACGCCAGTCCGTCGCAAGGCACCCCAAGCGGGACTCGAACCCCAGGCCCACCCGAGAGCAGGACTGTGGTTCAACCCACTGCGCCACCGCGCCCCCCACAAGCATACATGACTGAAAAAACTGATGTGCTTTTACAGTAAATTAAAACAGAATTTATGAAGAAGTGAAAAATTGTTTGTTTAAATGATACCATGAATATTAATGCAGTAGACTATTAAACAATATATATAACACTGGTGAATCCATAAACTTCATTACACAGATCAGTGTGCAGAAAGCACACTGTCCCTTGGGTAAAAATTAATCATTTTAAAAGTAAAAAAAATGACAACTTTAAATAAGTCTTTTGCAGGCATACACTAAAGATCAATATTGTCTTCTCAGAATAAGATTCTGCCCCTACTCTCTGCGTTGCAGGAAAGAAGGGGGATTTTAGTTTACCTGCATCATTGTCTGTTGCAGCCCGGTCCTGTTGTCCCGGTGATGAAGACTCCTGGTGGGAGACTCTTTGGTGCAGAGGGTAGGAGGGTGGCCAACGGAGAGCGAGAGAGACAGGGGAGTCGAGATGGGGGTGGAGTTTCTCGATGCAGCAGGGGTGAGGGCTGCATGGCCAAAAGCTGGTGGGAGGCTTCTCTCACTCTGCTGAGTCTCAGAGGGAGTGGGGGGAAGCATTGGGCCAGGCTGCCTACTTACTGGCCACCTTCCATATGAATCAGCAATAACAAGCTTTCTCTTGTTGCTGCTGCTGCTCACCTTTCACCTGTGCCCCCCACACTCTTCACTCTCTTTGGTGCAAAAACACACATTAATGTAGGCAGTTGGACAAAAACCAGATGGTCTACAGAATGACTAACAATTAAAACTTTTTTTTTTTCATATTTTAATTTAAACCATGCACTTATTTCAAAATCACAATATCAGCATGCCATTGTAATAAATGAAGAATATTCTGCAGCAGGGGCGGAGAAAAACCTCTTTTCCATGGACTTGCGTTGGGTTTTAACCATAGCCTGGGTGTTTCAGCTACTTCTTCCAACAGACCTGTTGGACAGGATGCTGTCCTTATGTCAGCAAACATGCAATGTTTATTTATGTGGTGTTTAGTAACACATGGCACCAGTGGCATTATAGAAAATGCACCCTGAGCCCCTACAACCCTGTCCTGAATAGTACACCATGTGAAATATGATCTTTTATCAGATGGTCTAGGTGGGTTGAAGGAGATGATGGATCATTGAATATGCCCAGCCCTGCATGTAGCAAAAGACAAAATGAGTGGTTATTTAGCAATATTGACTGAGGCATGACCTGCTGAGAGACACCACTAAGAGTGTGTAGTGATATATTCTCATTTGTTTATTGACATGACATGGCAGTTGAACACGGGCTCTTGCGAGCTTCTGTATTTTTGACTGTTTTGTTAGGAATTTTGTGTTCTCGCTTCTGGTTGAAACGTGTTTGTGTATTTTAGTTTACAACCAATATGCTAAGTAATTGCAGTACCCTGGAAAGAGCACTGCGTGAGGAGAATGCCATCTAGTGTGAGGCTGCCACATAACACAATATGTTGCACGGAGGTTCTCGGTTCTGGATCCGTTGTGGTGGAACAACCTCCCCCTCTCACTCAGAGCTGCTGAATCTTTGTCCACATTTAAAAAGGGTCTGCAAGCTCACCTCTTCCAGACTCACTTCGCCCATGATGTCTTAAGTTCATGTAAGGTATAAATGTTCATGATCATGCTCAGATCAGTCCTCTACAGAGCCACTCCTGCAATGTAACGTAAATGTTTATACTTAAGAATAACACATCTGCAGCTCCGTCTCTTCCTCCTAATGTAATGCACAAATTGTATTTTAACAAGATGTACGTCGCTTCGGAGAAAAGTGTCTGCTAAAAGACATCCTGAAAGGCCCCTTCACTTTCTCATCTCAATAATCAGTGCTTCCATGGACACATGAAATATGATTGTAATGATCCTCCCTCTACGCTCATCATGCGTAGGAAGTGGAGTTCTAACTCACAGACATACACCTCTGGATCTTAATGGGTCCCTGGTGCCTGGGATACCCAGTGATACCATTCACCATACTTCATGTCCAAAGATTACAGGATAGACTCTGGACGTCCAGTATCCTTCACTGGGCAAGTGGTTATTGACAATGGATGTATGAAATGAAATGGCATCTTATCACTCACTCACTATTCATATCTGATTGCCCAGGGCAAATTAACTCTTCAAAATATTAGAAAACTGTCTTACTGGGCAAACAGTGTAATAGGACATTGGGTACGAAGTGAGAAGGTCTGAAGAGTTGTTATGAAGTCTGAATTGAACTCCTGCTGTATTATCCTTATTCAAGGTACTCAACCTAGTTTACACCAGGAAGAATACCCTGTATAAATGGGTAAAACATTTCAAGCTTTTTATCAAACATTGTAAGTCACCTCACACAGTTTCACAAGCTAAATAAAATGAAATAACGTTATTATTAATTTGTTGCTTAGCTGACACTCTTATCCAAAGCAATTTACAGCATTTTGGAAATTAAGAAAACTGATCTTAAAGCTTTCAGAGTAGAAGCCCGTGTCCTTAACAACTACATGACCTGTTTCTCTGGCAATTTATAGCTGAGGTATCACAAGAGTACGAAATACAATATTTGCAGACTGTCACACTCAGGTTCTAAAATGAACTTTGGGACTGAATAACAAATTGTGACACAACACAAGAGCAGACTCAGAAAGCAGGCAATGAAATATTTGTCCAGCCGGTCTGTTTTTGCTTTGTATTTGTGGAATTTTAGTTGGCATATTTGAAGGCTTATTTCAAAGCCAAATTTGATTTGACTTTAAAGTCTGTGGTATTTTGCATTTTTTCTCCTCTTGCTTCAGCCTGTTGCTTTTGGCAAAAATCACAGTGCATTGCTAGCATTCTCACTGTCTGTGGTGAGTATATATTTAATGGGGCCTTGCATTCATTAATAGCATTTTACACTGGAGTTTATCACATTTTTAGAAACTAGTCCAGGAGTTTCCCTGATAACCTCTGTTTCCTGTGAATGCATTCAGGTCTAGACTCAAAAGGCATTACTTTCCTAAAGAGTTTTTAGAATAATGAGCTTCATCAAGGGGGTGCGGTGGAACAGCAGGTTTGACTGGGTCCTACTCTCTGATGGGTCTGGGGTTCAAGTCCCACTTGGGGTGCCTTGTGATGGACTGGTGTCCTATCCCGGGTGTGTCCCCTCCCCCTCCAGCCTTGTGCCCCATGTTGCTGGGTTAGGCTCCGGTTTGCCACGACCCCACTGGGGACAAGCAGTTTCACTCAATGTGTGTGCGAGTTTCATCAAGAGACAGACTGCAACCGGATAACAGTATAACAATATTCTGAAAAGAACAGAAAAACTGTCAAAATTTCATTTGTCTAGGAACTTCATAGACAGATTTTGCACATTTGTAAACTGTCTTGAGCTCCTCCTGGGGTAATCAAGGTGTTCTGCGGCCCTTTGAAGAACAAAATCCTTCCAGTGATTCTAAGGTCACCCTGCGAGCTCATCCGAAAGGGTCATGCCCACTAAATTTGCTTGTTTGTCATAGAAGCCTATTTGTCTTTCAAAGTTTCAACAGTTCTGGGGGCAGTTTGGCTATAATCAGGCTGTTCAATATCTCCCGGGGAATAATGTAGTGTGTCCAATTCAGGCTGCGGTTTATGGTCTTTACAAAGCCATGCTCCCCATCCACTCTTCTCGTCTTCGCTGCTGCACCATCAGTACGTACACGAACAAAAGATTTCCAGTTCAGATCATTGCACGTGAAAAAGCTGTATCACTTGATTGTCCCCTCCAGTAGTCTAACCCGTGAGCGTAGTGCAAAACAAAATATGTTAATTTATCAAGACTCTTTGCGACACATGGAAGCGATCAGCTGTGCCTCCCTGCTAACATGCGTTGGCCCGTACAACTTGCTCGTGTAAAGCCATGCAAACGTACTGGTCCTGAAACTGCTGATGTTTGAGACTTTACTTCAGTAGGTTCACTAAAGTTTCTGTTTGTACTATTACTGCCACTTGAAGGGGCAGCAGCCGGATGTTTCACCCACTTACTCATTAGCTCTCTACTTTCTCCTAGCTTTTGTGCCTCTCTCAGCCGTAACAATAAGTCACGTGGGAAACTAGACGTGGTGTGTGATGTGGTATAATGTGGATATAAATATTGAGATAAACAGGCTACACCAGACATCAACATCACACTGCTTTTGCCAAGTTCTACTTTTATTCAATTCCTAGTTACAATTATGTTCCTTGAGAGTGAAACAGTATTTAACTTTTCTTAAAAAAATGTCTAGCAGAGAAGGTGATAGTATAGCCGTTAGCAGTGTTGCCATTGGACCCAAAGGTTGCAGGTTTAAATCGCAGGGTAAACCAGGGTAAATTTAGGGTAAGTCCCTTGCTCAGGGGTACTAAATCTGTAGTACCTCTGAGCAAGGGACTTACCCTAAATTTCTCCAGTTGCTTTGGAGAAGTGTTCGCTCAATAAATAAATGTAGTTGTGAATTAAATTTACAAAAAAGTTCCAGATGAAAAAGCTCCAAGGTTCACAAAGACAGACATTCTCCTCCACCACAGCAGAGTGAGAATACATTGGTAAGTTCTTCTTAACTGAGTTGCAAAAATGTTTCGCTGCGTGTCATGTTGTATACGTGGCGACTGACATATTTCATCCCGTCTTAATCACTTTGTGGGACAGGTGCTGTATAGAACTTAAATGAATTGGGTTTCCTGATCATACTGAGAAATCTTTATTTTTAATGGGTCTTTCACCTTAAATAGGCTGCTGGATCAGCAATATTTACCTTCACTGCTTTTAAAAATATTACCCTCATTTATCGACCCCCACACGTTGGTTTCCAATTTCATATAACCGGTTCCACAGCTCCAAATCCTTCATTCACCACACTGCCAGTGCTGTTGACAACATACACTCATACAGTCCTTTGTGTCACCGTTATTTGCATTTCTGCCACTTGAAAGCGCATGCATGTTACTTTAAAACATTTACCTGCACTTTACCTCTCCTTGGGGCAACTGGTAATGGAGTGGTTAGAACTCCTATCTTTGGACTCAGCGGTTGCAGGTTTGATTCCAACCTCCAGCTGTAGGGCTATTGAGTACAGTACTTACTCTCCATTGCTCAAGTAAAATTACCCAGCTGTATAAATGTGTAAATCATTGCAAGTTGCTTTGGAGAAAAGCATCAGCTAAATGTAAATGTTCAACAAACTACTGACTCAAGGCTGAAGAAGTTGGAAATCAATCAGTCCTCTATCTGTACTGTGGTTCTACTATAGGTATCTAGTCTACAGACCATGGCACTCTAACTATTGTGCAATGGATATATAGTGCTTGTTTAAAAGACGGTTTGAAGGATGGTTAGTTTCAGCTCAATAGGGACAGAAGAAAAATAAACTTGTGATTTTCTTTACATTCCAGTTTTTGATATCTGAATTTCCAAATGTAAGAGGGTCCCTTTTAAAAGTTAAATGTAATGACAATATACCAATTTTACGTTTTAAATGGCACCAAGGCACAGTGCAGAAATCCTTACCCAAACCCTATGGAAGATAGTTTTGACATGGAAGTGCCTGATTTCCAAGATCCTTTATGGTTTATGGTCACAGAGCAGTCTGCATAGTGTAAGCCAGAGCTCCCAGGCAAACTGTGCAGTCCTTAAAACTTGCTTCACCTGTAATGCTCTCCCGAGATTCATATCCACGCACCAGCTTAAGAAAAAGAGATCAATAAGTCCATTTAGTGTGGGCATTAGGCTACAACTGATTTCCTTCTCTGCGAGTAAAATGTAATAATTCTCCTGCTGGTCTTGGAGAGATGCAGGAACAGAAGAGTATTTCACCTCTGCTAATTTCTCAGAAAAAGTCCTAATTGATTTGAGCTTATTTTTCTTGGGTTTGGCTTGTTCTTGTAACTCTTGCAATGTGTTTTTAGGGCACTAAATGGGAAAAAAAGAGTAAAAAAAAGTCTCTTGTTCAGGCACTAAAGAGAAAGGGCCAGTATTCCTACAAAGTTACTACTATTGATTACTTCCCACTTGACCTGTCTATACACGGTACTGTACATGAGCTTCCTTTGAACAATACCTTTATTATATTTTCAGCATATTCATAAAGAATTTGATCCATCTTTAATTATTTTAGCCACAGCCACATGTACTTCAAGGTTGTGTGAGCAGAGGGGAAGTGGAACAGTGACAAGAAAATGGGCTTAGCTTGAATGATGGCTTTGATAGTTGTGTATTAATAGTTCTAATCAAGATTATTTACATCACACAGAGAGACAGTCTAGACTCTATACCAGACAGCTGGTTGAGGACCTGGGACATAGTATGGGTTAATATAGGTTACTTTGACTATTAACCTTTTGCTTCTGTGTGTTAAGTGCAACACGAATGTATTATTCAAGTTTTTGGGTTTCCCACTCTTGTACTCCAAAAAGCCAGTATTGCACGACAATTTAAAGCACAATGTATTACAATCAAGGGGGGGGGGGGGGGCGTGGTGGCGCGGTGGCGCGGTGGGTTGGACCGGGTCCTGCTCTCCGGTGGGTCTGGGGCTCGAGTCCCGCTTGGGGTGCCTTGTGACGGACTGGCGTCCCGTCCTGGGTGTGTCCCCTCCCCCTCTGGCCTTGCGCCCTGAGTTGCCGGGTTATGCTCCAGTTCTCTGCGACCTCGTATGGGACAAGCGGTTCATAAAATGTGTGTGTGTGTTACAATCATTAGAGCTTTTGGGTAGACAATGCATTTTTCCACCACTAGATGTCCTCAGTACGCGCAAAATCCCTTAGTAGCCTACTATAGTACAATAATACACAGACACACACATTGTCAGAACCGTTTGTCCCATACGGGGTCACGGGGAACCAGAGCCTTCCCGGCAACACAACAATAATAATAATAATAATAATAATAAATTTAGCTTGCCTCCTTCTTCAAACGACTTGATGTTGAGCTGCTTACAAAGATTTACCCATTTTATACAGTTTCATTTAACGGTAAGTTTCTTTGTGTAATACTCATGGAAGTAAAGGGAGTAGTAGAAAGCTGTCAAAAAATAGCATACAGTAGATCACCCACGTGAAGATTGTTGGTTTGTAAAATCTTTATTTTATGTATGTTGTACTCCTCCTGATATCTTTTATTGTACTAAATACACACACATCACCTGAAACCGCTTGTCCCATACGGGGTCGCGGGGAACCGAAGCCTATCCGGCAACACAGGGCGTAAGGCTGGAGGGGGAGGGGACACACCCAGGACGGGACGACAGTCCGTCGCAAGGCACCCCAAGCGGGACTTGAACCCCAGACCCACCGGAGAGCAGGACCCGGTCCAACCCACCGCACCATCGCACCCCCTCTTGCACTAAATAAAAACAGCTAAATTGAAGTTGAAGTAGCCTATGCACTTCAAAGTCCCCTCTATTTTTTCCTATACATAGATCAGCTTGTCAGTTTAAAACAGGCGATTGACGATTCAAAGTTAGAAAGTATAATGTCATACATGTACACACGTTTGCAGACCGGTCGCACTAGCTGCGTTCAATGCGCGTGCAAATGCGCAGCACCGTGTAGACTTATCAAAGATTAACATGCGTTTGAGTGACAGGCCTCTGGTCCAATGACAGGGGTAATAGACACGTCAGCTGGATGCTTTGGCGTGTAAGCCCCGCCCACTGAGCCGTGCAGCGCCGTATCGAGATCTCGAGTTTTGTGGAGTGTGTCAAGCGGACACTTTTCCTCGCGCGTGTGTCAGTAGTTACCGAGAAATAACGTTGCGCGGAATTAATGCGCCCGTCAAGAAATTGTCCGGGCTGATCGCTGTGATCGAGATCCAGACAATAGGGAGCTGGCTTTGCGTGTGAAAAAGTTGACTCGTCCTTGCGAAGCAGCAGGAAGACGGAGTGCAGTGCAGTGCAGTACAGCGCAGCGCTATGCGTGGTGAAAGGGGTCGCGCGCTGTGCTGAGAGGTAAGGAGCTGCGCAGCCACACGCACGCCGCTCTCCATTAAACACGGTTAACGGCGACCACACTTGCTCACGTGCGCGTGCGTGAGCCAAGAAGCGAATGCGCTGCCTTGGAGGAAGTGAGAAAGTCTTTCTGTGGTCTTTCGAGACGCGATTCCCTTCTCGTCGGAGAAGGCGAAAGCGGGACTTTTTTCCCACGCGGGCTCACAAAAGACGTGTTTTGGAAATAGACACAGTTTAATTATGTCACTGCAAAACTTGTGTGCGTGCACCTGCGGTGCGAAGTTACGTTTGAGTTACATATGCAAATAGTTTTTAGTCCTTTTTGTAACAGAAAGGTTATATGCAGCTCCACTCGGGCAGGGTGTCCCTAATAAAATCGTGTCATCATGAGCATCAATCAGAGTCCCGGCAGCTCATTTTTTTGCATCATCATTTGTGAAGGGAACATAGAGAGCACTTAACATAGAGAACACTTTTAATTTATCAGGTCGAAATGATGTAAATGTGCGGCACAAATGGAGATAATTAAGCTTATATGTGTGTGTAATGTGTGTGTGTGTGTTTTTTGTGTGTGTCATTGTTAATTTTTCATTTGTCAATTTGGACACAGGTGCCACAGTTGTCCTTACTGTCACTCTGTATAAATAGGTATATATCTATATATTAAAAAACATCTAAAGTTTTCTTTCTTAAATTTCTCATGGACCGATATAGCTTTTAGGTTGTTGGACTGTGTAATTTAACTACAGTATTGTTTCATATATTTATTATAGGGTGTATTATAACTTTCATATTTTCATCATAATATAGGCTAGTCATGCAGATGTTTTGGATTTACTTCATATCCTTGTGAAGGTTATGAAACTTATTCATGCATTATTTTTAGCAATTACTAGCGGTGTGGAATTTTCAGTTTTCCTTTACAATTCTATTAAAACTTTAAAAAATTCCTTAATCTTATTCAGTCACCAATAAAAGCCCAATTGCACTCATAGTACTACAGGAGTATGGCTTAATTGTCTTGTGTTTGATTCCAACTGATCATGTCAGATCTTTGAAAATCCTACAGGACCACTAAGTATCAGAATATCAGATCAAATAAGAAAAAATCTGAATCCTTTAGTATGGCTCAGTGGATTTCACTTAATTCGGTTGTACCCTCTTGGCTCCTGTCAAAGTGTACAGAATGCTTTCCTGTCTTCAGAATGTGCCCAAAACATACAGAATCCATCTCAGCCTGGATCACATCCTATCTTCTGCGAAATCTTGTAAGAAGTTCAGTAACAAATTGTAAAACATTCTGAATTCCTCTAATTATAACTGAAGAACTAAAAGAAGGAAAGATGGAGGTGGTGTACATCCAACTAAGATGCACCCAGAGACAAGGGAATAATAATGGCAGCAGTAAGTTATTGCAGAATTGTCCATCATTTCTACCTGAAAACAAGGCTATAGAAGTTGTTGTAGTTTCATGAGCTAGTCAGAGTGATTGTTAGTTTCAGTGAAATATTTAGCCTAGATGTATGACCCTAAGTAGCTGGAAACTCTGAACTTCTTGGCTAATAATTAATCAGTGTGTGCGCAACCTGTTTGCAGCCAACAGTGAGGAGGTACCCAGCAATGTAATGTACTTACCATACAGTGACAGTAAAGGTTGTATACAGTAGGTAACCATTGTTAAGGGTGTGCAGAGCATGAGCTACTATAATTATATCTCTGGTACCTATCTGATAATTCAATTAATAGAGTTCTTCTCAAGGTGTTGAACAGTGTTTCTACAACATATTTAAATCGTTAAAAACTAGTGTGAAAAAATAACAATGATCTTTATACCCAGTGAATGTTCAAACTTTTTTTTATAGCTTTTAGGTGAAAACCAGACCTCGAAATAAGACTTTACATCATTAAATTCATAAAGTTAATATTCACAACTGCTAGTCAAAGGTTGAAAAAGCATTAACCAATTGTTTTTAATTCATATCAGACTACATCAGGAGTATGAAGGCATAGGATGATTCTTCGAAACTTACAATATTTGTGTATTTGAATAGTATTTTTCTAATATGATTTTATACTGAAATGAGGTATTTGCTTTTGTTTCTATTTTTTACAGTTCTTATTGTTTGCAGTTAGTATCTCTATAATACTACTTGAAGCCTTTTCCAACTGTGAAACAGATAGGAGACAAACCCTACTAGAATTATACGGATTAGTATAGAATCCAGAGAAGTTTTCAAAAAGTTTAAAGTAATAAATCCTAAAATAATCCTATGATTTTGCAGGACTAGCATGAATCTCCTAAGAAAATCTTATAATAAGAAACCTCATAGGAAAAATGATGTAATCTCTGAAAGTTCTTTTTACAGGAATTGTGACAGATTGTCTTATTGATTATTTCTGCTGGAATCCTAAAACAGGGATTAAAAAAGATTTTGAAGCCTAGAGCAACTGGCAGACAATTCTGAGTTCATTTTCATGGTTGCCCTTCTTATGTCTACTGTATTGACTCTTGTCCACATTCTATAACTCAAAATTTATGTTAATATTTTCATCCACCAATTATATTTTCCCTGTATCTATACTTCTGTGAGAGACATTATTTAAAACTTGGTGTTAGGTCATCAGGTTACTCCCCCCAATTACACACTCATGATGTTGCTGCTTGAATAAAGATTATAGATACATATTACTTAGGGAGTCGAGTTTCTTATAACTCTTGCAAGTGTGCATTAAAATACGTTAATCTTCATTAAATGGTTCTATTAGTTTCTGAAAATCCTCTGAATTTCAAACAAGTGGACAGTGAAATTACTTATTCCACTATTAATTACAGTTCCTTATAACCCTATTCTAAATCCATGTCAAAGTCACCCTATAACATGCCTAATATAAAGGGAAAAGTTTTTACAATAACATTATAAACAAAGGAAAACTACGATTTTATAAAGTAAACTTATAGTGTGCAAGGACTGGCTTGAGGAGGATGAAGGAGATTATGTGGGAGAGGAGACTGATGGAGAGGGTGACATTTTCAACACTAGCTTTTATTTGATGTACAGAATGAATAGTTTACTTTGTGGTTTTAGCCAGACTTAACACAAGAGAAATATCTTTCTCCATGCTCTATAGGCTTTAGCGCTTCCAAAATTTTTCCCAACTATGAGTCACTAACATATGCTTTTTCTTCTTTACCTTAGCACACATTCTTTAATTTTTTTCTTTGAGCTGCTATTGAGAAAAATAGCCTCTAATAAATAAATATATGAATAATTAGACAGCGAAACCACAATGGTGAAAAAGTGTTTACAAACACAAGTCAGTATGCAAACCAGACCACAAATTGCAAGGCTTCATCTGAGAGTGTGGGTACCCTGTTCCCACAATGCACTACATGTCACAGTCTATTTCACACAACCATTTGGCACAACTTTCAAATGTTGTCTGAGTTCATTTTACTGGAAGAAATGTCGCCAGCCTGGACTGGATATCGCAGACCTTACAAATGCAAATCTGACTGATTAATGACAAGTGGTATTTATAATAGTGGACTGAATCTTGGGAAAGAAATATTCATCTTTTACAAGGTCTTGCTCTTTGTATGTTTCCATATAAAATTTGAGCTCTGTCTTAAGTAAAGAAATTTATTTGTTCATGTAATACAGTATTGTTGCATATTAAGTCTACAGTAAAGAGCAGAAATTATTGTATAATTACATTGAGGCAGTACTAACCTATTTAATTCTTACATGTATTCATTTAAATGACACTTTTCTCCAAAGCAACTTACAATGTTAGTCTACCTACAATTATTAAGGATCGAACCAGCAAGCTTTGGGTCCAAAGGCAGTAGCTCTAACACCAACCTTCAGGTTCTGTAGTCCTCATTAAGGCTCTGTTGCTACAGTATGAGTTTGCCTACTCTCAATGGCCCATCTGTCATCATCATCATCTTTATTATTATTTTTCCTTCTGTGAAATATTTTAAGAAACAAAATAATGTTTCTTATAGTTGCAACTTGACATGACCTGGCATGACCAAACAGTTGCTTTTAACTTATTATTATGTTGTCCGTATTTTGACATGGCCAACTCTTGCACTGATGGTTTACTTTGTTTTGTTCTGCCAGTTTGCTGCATTTTTATTGGTTGGCAAACATCACATTGAAATGTGTCATATTTCTTCCGAAATGTTGTTTGACGTGCAAAGATGTAAAACTGGTCTTTGTTTTGAAAGATTGGAAGGAAGATATGAGAAAAGGTCTAACTATAGCGCTCTGTGCTCGCTCCTCCCTGCTTTCAGACGTATGACTCTGGTGTGGTAGTTTGTGGTCTTTAATGATTTTGGTGCCACTGACTCTACAGTTTGTCCTGTTGGAGCAATGCTTTGGCTGCTCAAATTCATTGCAGTGTAACAATGAATTTGGTCAACAGGAGATAAGATTATTGTATATGATGTATCACTTGTATTAGATTGACATTATTCAGTGGTTTGTGATGGTTTGAGATTGTCGGTGTGTTGGGAAGTTCTTGTCCAATGTTATCTTGCCCTAAACATAATAAAGCGAAGGGAATCGCCAATGTGGAATTGATTGCATGCATGAGTGCTTGTAGTCAGCTATGTCAAGATTTCATGAAGAACACGTATGCAGGTAACAAGAGCACATGACAGGCAGAAATGCCATTGTATTAAAAAATAAGCTGTTGTTGACGTTGGTTGGTTGATTGGCTTATTTTATGGAAAATTTCACAGTTTTGTGTGGGACCTCATTATGTGAGGACCGAAGAAGTCTTGAAATCACTCGCTACAGCTTCAAACATCTGGAAACAAATGCCCCCGAAAGGTGGTGGTGTGACAGCTTGTCAGGTTTTGAGGTGGACCAGAATAATATTACCAGTAATATTTACCGGAGTTGTGCACAGCTATGCTACTTTGAACACCTATGGGGGACGTGCCCCCCTTTCTTAGCACAGGTTGTGCAGGTAAAGAATTCAGTCCTTGGATAAATGTTAACAGATCGCTTGTGTTTCTAACCAGCATAAATAAATCCCTTCGTTAATAATTCTTCAGTAGCTAGCTTAGACTGAGGGATAGCTTGCTCACAGACCTAAATACAAAGAAGTGAGACATTTGTTTTGGGTTTATCCCACTTTAGGCCTAGATTCTACTGTTGGTTGCTTAGCATAGATGATTTGGAACTAGAGGATGTACTTGAAGCTGTGAAGCTTGTGAGAATCCCCTTTGTGCTGTTTTATGTGTTTATACGAAGCAGGTGGTTTGTTTAGTTACAAGTTTGCGCGCTGCTTTGAGCATTCCACGTTTAATGACATTCGCTGTCTTGCGAGTTGTTTCCCGTTACCCTGCTTGTCTCATTCAGCCACAAATTGTGCTCGCCTTGCAACTTCCTTTGATGGAATTGAGACTGCATTGTGGCCGCGCTGCCAAGGAGCTCCGCATTTTGTTAAAACAAAGGCACAGGACGTCTGAGTGCACTTCCCTGGCGGATGTTTGGAGTATGTCGGAAGGAACAAGGCTGGCTTGTTTTGCCCAGGAAGCCTGAAGTAAAGGTGAAGCAAAGGTAAACCTCCAAATAGACAATTTAGTTTTTGCTCCACTTTTTCAGAAGTTCACTTTGGCTTTTGTGTTCGTTTTTTCAGCATTATCGTGAATTACATCTCAAAGTTGCTAGCTGTTTCCTTGTTTTCCAGTGTTATTGCCTCTAACGTCCCCGTTGTTCAGACCTGTGTGGCCCATAATGAAGTAACGTGTATCTAGCATCATTCTTGTTGTAAGTCTTCATATATTAAATATTTTTCGTTGTACTTACTCAAATGCATTATGTCTGTTTGCCTTTAAATTATATGTGGTTTGGGGTCAGTACTTGCTGGTATCTCTAGCTAGCATTACCTATAGCTGCAGTATCAGTGTAGCTTCTGTATGTAGAGTCATATCGTTCATGCCTAAGATTGTAATAGAGTTTACATTTATTAATTTAGCTGATGCTTTGCTCCAAAGCAACTTATAATGTTAACATGACAGTTATTTACCTAATTTATACACCAGGGGAATTTTAGTGGAACAATTTAGGGTCAGTACCTTTCTTAAGAGTACTACAGCTAGAGGTGGGGATCGAACCTGTGGCCTTTGGAGCCAAAGGAGGTAGCTCTACACTACCACCTGTCCCAGTTTGTTCTTTTTAGCGCTATGTTCTGAAGACAGTTAGAGCACATTCATAAGGTTGCTGATGAAACCAACAGCAAACCATCCCACGCAACACATATTTGCAAGAGGCATTTTATACTGAAGTACTTTACGAATGCATTCATTTCCTTGCTCCCAGTGGTAAATCTAGTGGTAAATATATGGGTCGTTTTATTGTTAAAATGTTGTTCATCGGTGGTTCTGTTAGCTTTCCTTCAGAAATATTTGTTCTTAATCCTGATTAAATCTGATGGGCTAGCAGGAGAATCAGCTGGCCTGAAAGTCCCGCCGTATGCATTTTCCACGCCTGTTCTTTCTAGCAAGCAACAAGTTTTCTGTTTCAGAGAGGAAGTGCATGTTGCAGAGGCGCTTTTTCCTTGCCCCACTCTATCCTGTGGCCTCAATCCTCCCTTTGTGATGACATGGTCTTTGTCTGAAGTGTCACCATTGCCAGCACATGGAGATATATAGCTTCGCGTAGTCGGTGTGGTGGGGCCTGGCACGCAGGCCACCTGGGAAACACGTGACAGGAAACCTCTTCTCTGTCTTTTCAGGTTGAATGTAGCAGTAAAGGGAAACTCAAGGAAGGCTGTAAGAGGACTCTGCAGTCTGGTTTGGGTAAGATTATCTTAAAAACCTTCACTTTATATGCGATACAAATGTGCGTGAAGTGTTCATCTTGAGGTATGGTTAGGTTTAAGATGACTGCATTGAACTGGGTATATAGTATTTAGCTTTTTAGCTGAACTTGGCATATGAAGGCATATTCCTTTGTTTAGTACATTTAATATGGATGTTAATGTCCTCACCATAGTTTGTGTGATCAGGTTTGGAGTGGTGTATATGAGTGTTTGCCCAGACACTCACCATGGAGCTCTCATGGAGATGTGTGTGAAACTTTTTCAGTAAGAGACCTGCGGTAGCTTGTAAGAAATGAGACTCGTACTAAGGAATGCACTATGTAACCTGTAGCGTTTACCAGTTATGTATTTTTCAAGTGAAATAAATTCTCAGTAGCTTTAATGGGGATTTTTAGTGCTCTGTGAGGATGAGCTTGTTTTGTAAATTTGCTCATGATTCTGAATGCAGGCGGTAAGTGTGTTGCTCTTCTGGGTGGTTTCCTGTTGTGTTAGTTCTCTGCATTTTGTTTCCTTGCAGCAGATTTTAAGGGACTTGCTGGGTCTTTTCACTAAAATGATCCTGAGGAGGTTCTAGTGATGAAGGTGCTATTGGTGCCTCACACAGTTTTCTGCAGTCACAGGAGTTGTGCATAATTCCAAGGAGATTTAGATGTATTCATTCTTAATACCATTTTACTGTATGAGAAGGAATGACATACCCGCATAAATGCATCTAAAATGCACAGTGCTGTGGAAAAAACCTGCCCCATATCCACTGCTCTCTGTATTGACAGCATTAAATTTAATCAGATCATTTTATCACTTCTAATGGTATATGAATGGAGCCCACATGTTGTTTTAATCTCATTTCCTTGGAATGGAAGGTAATTAATACACGTTTCTTTTGTAGTGGGTATATTTTGTACTTTTTAATGTTATTTTTAATTAGCGTTTAACACCTACTTTGTATATCATAACTAAATATTTCTGTTAATTAGAAATACACAGGGTAAATGGTTTGAATCTATATTAAATATGCCATTTTTATAACACAGTTGGCCTTTTCATCTTGCCTGAAGATAAATCCTTAAACAAAATACTAGATTCAAGTATGTGGAAACCATAACTTTTGTAATATGGGTGGAGTAGTTAAACCATTGGTGAAGTGCACTTTGTTTTAAAGGGAACTGAAACAAAATGCATGTACTATGGTGTCTCTTGAATTGAACAAAATGTTTCATTGTCTTCTTTCTGTGACAGATGTGTCCACAGTAGTGATTCTGTTGGAGAATCAACTGCTTGTACAATAATTAAATTTAATTACTTAAGATCAGTTGTTCTATTCGTAATCTTGCTTTTACTTCCACTCTGTTCCTGTCCTACTGAAAATGTAGGCCACTTCATTTAGCATAAGAAACACGTAATGAAGTTCTCTAGGGATGTGAGATGTGTTTTGCTTCTGTTCTGTCACTTACAGGCTGTTACACTAGAGAAGATTGGGTATGTTGTAAATTGCTCAGCTGCTTCACTTGGTGTGACTTATACTTTCTTAAACACTTACAAGGGGTTAGTGAGTATGTACCATATCTTTCACTGAACTCTGCCCTTAATCACACAGCACACTGGAAACCACAGTGTGAAATCTCTATGCATCACTTGTTGTCTTTGTGAAATATGTCAGTTGTGTGCTGGTGTCTTTGGGCTGTCCTTCTGTTTGAAGTATAGAGTAGTATAAATTTTGGAGCACAGCTTTTGACCTTTGAACCTCCTACAAATGGTGTTTCTTTTTCCAGACTCTGATCCATAGATCAGCAAGAGTTTGTGCTGACAATCAGGTTATGTGCTCCAGAATTCCTTTTCTGGGTTGTTCTTTTTCTGTTCCAAACCATTGTAATGCCCCATTAATTACTGTTGACCGTTCGGACCGTCAGGCTGGCTGGCTGAGATTGTATTTCTGTTTATGTACAGGAAGCATAGTATTTTAACTGCATGATGTATTTTTTCTTTACAAAACCTCATGTTTTTTCTTTATTTTTTTTTTTTTTAATTGTAAAATATTTGGGTTTCTGCATTCGATTTTCTAAATGAACCTGAAAACCCAGTTCAACAACCAAGACCCAAATTAAACTGCATTATCACTGCACATGGTGGTTCCATGTGATGCCATCACATAGTTCAGTCAGTCCTGTTAGCCATTAGCTAATTCTTTCTCAAGCTTAAAGAGAGTCCTGAGGGGATTACAGCAGGTCCACAACACTCTATGGTTACTCTAAAGATGGGAGACTGGCAAAGGAAAGCAGCACTGAAACAAAATCAGGCTGTGTGCCAGTGAGATAAGATTTCTTAAGGGATTCTCTCTTCTTTCCCTTTCCTTCCCATGGAAGTTTTTGTCAGTGTCACTCAAGGGTCTGTAAGCCCTTGAAATCAGGAAGAGCATCAAGTGCATGATTAAGGTTTGCTCTAATACATGAACACCACTGCTGTTTACAGCTGAAAGCTAAGAGATCACACATGCTCTTAATTGGCGAAAGATATAAACGAACTGAAGGGAAAACTCTAGGATTGAGAGAAAGGTCTCCCTCTTGGCTTCTTCAGCCCATGCTGAGGAGCTGCTCCATTGGCTTTCTCAGTGTAAGTCTGCAGACTGGTGGCAAAGGGAAAAATGCCAAGTTAACTCAACAGCATGCTGTCAGCCTTCGGTTTACAAGAAACATGTTGAAAGATGCCTTAAGAAAATTGCCATGCTTGCAGGTTCAAGTTTTGTTGGAGGAGGCCTTGCTACTGCATGTTTAAGAAAGGTTCACTTGGTAAAATCACTATATATAAATGAACAAAGTGTGCCAGACTTGGCCTGCATGAGCCCCATTGGATATCAGAAAAGAAAGACAACTTCAGGGAGTTTCTGGAGTGTTGAGATGTTCTTTGAGGGTGAGGTTGTTCTTCAGCACCTCTTATTTGTTGCCACAAGTTTTTTTTTTTTTTTAAAAGTCTGCTTTGGAAGTAGGAACTCTCATGTTATGTAAGAACTGTGCTATTTTACAAGTATCTTAGATTTTCCTCACCTCCCGCACCCCTTTAAGCCTATAAGTCTGTAGGCAGAGAATAATAGATTGGACCTTGATTGAGGAGGGGTTGAAAGTTCTTACTTTATGTTTCCAGGGTTAGATGGTGGGTCAGATACTCTTATAGCAATACACTTCCTTCCACGCCCCTATTTACAGTCAGTAATTTCTTAACTGTAAACCGACAATCACCATTTTTACTAGCCCAACCCAAGACTAGATACTTTGAACAAATACGAACTTGTCAATAGTTTTAGTCACTATTTTGACAGTCCTGAATTATCTCGACATCTTTTTACTACTTTTTATTTATGTGACTAATGGATTTTTCCCATGTAAAACCTTTTGAAAATTGTCAGTTTTTAATTTGGAGTGTTTGTTGACAGTTATGTATTTAATAATCCTGACAGACAGCAAAAAACAAATATCTGTGACTCTACAAAACCAATTTTTCTATCCGAGAAATTGGGCATATTTCCACATGCAAAGATAGAAGGTTAAGCGTCAAAAGGTTACAATATATCACAGAAATGATGTATTGTAATATATTGTCCAGAAATTCCAGAATTCTGTAGACTTGTCATGCAAATCATTTGTCAGATTTTCAAGTGGGAGAAATTAAAACACTTAATTCATCAACATACTTACAGGTTAACCATAGCATTGAAATACTCTCACACACACACACACACACACACACACACACTGTCTGAAACCGCTTGTCCCGAGCAGGGTCATGACGAGCCAGAGCCTAACCCGCCAACATATGGCGCAAGGCTGGAGGGGGAGGGGACACACCCAGGACAGGATGCCAGTCCATCACAAGGCACCAGAAAGAAAGCAGGACCCGGCCAAACCCACTGTACCACCGTGCGCCCAGTACTCTACGTTTTGTTGCCAAATATCTAAGAGTAGTTAACTATGTACCATAACATCATCATCCATTGTGTTTTGAGTATTGTTTTCTGGAAGCAGTTTCGTACCTTAATAGGTGTTATTGTGTACTGTATTGAAGTAAAGTACTTTACTGTTGAAATGTGATCCAAGTTGTAGGTAAAACCAGTCAGATCAGCTGAAGTTTTAGTGCTGGCGTCAAGGCACTTTTTGGAGGAGACACCTGTTTAGTTCTGTGCAGTGATTGTTTGTTGACCCAGTGTTTTCTCATTCACATACCTTGTGCTTTTTAGAGACTATGGAACTTCTCAGCTTTTCCATAAGCTGTTATCTGTGTCTATACTGAGGAACAGATGAATGAAGAAAACTGTGAGTGCTTTAGCGCAGATAAGAAGTTCCGTTTGCCTGTGTAAGGAAATCATTGAAGTCAATGTTGTTCTCAGGTTTGTTTGTTTTTATGAATCATTAGATGGTCATAGGTTCAAGATAGCTTGTGGGCAGTGTCCGCAGTGATTATTGCCATTCTCCCAATGAGAGCTTCATCAGGGCTGTTAAACCAAATGCGAGTTAAACTTCAGGTGTTACTCTGACCTCTTCCCTTCCCACCACCGCCCCTCCTTGTGCACACGGTCACTCACCCCTGTCCACCCATCTGTCAGCTGAGTCCAAAGGAGCACTTTTTGGCTGAAACAAACCTGGCAATCTTCCATGGGAATTGCTGAATGATAGTGATGTAGCGCATACATTTTTTTTGAATTTATAACAGACAGGTCTTACTGCCACCAAAGCTGGGCGTTGGCTGCTTACCTGAGGCCGTTTCACCTTAGTTTTGTTTTGTTCTTCCAAGAAATTTGAATCCTACAGGTGCCTTCCATATGTTTCACTGTTGATGCAGTGTGTGAATATATGAATGTGATTGACTTTGCCGTTGCTCATGTACCACTCCATGTCTACGTCCAGCTAGTTCAATGTGTCATCATTAAATGAGAGAGCAACACACAAGACTTTCCTCAGCTTCTTGCCAAACCTTTTGTCCCTTCCTCAGCTGTCTTTTCGTTGCCATGTGGACTTCCTAGTAAGACAGGCTCTCCAGTCTGAAATCTTCGATATGAACACGTGGCCACATTGACCATGATCAAGAGGTCCCTGAGCTGTTTTTGTTTGGTTACCATGGAGATCCATGGAGTGTGGCTGGTGATAGGCAGAACTTGCTGGCACATGGAAGTTGAAAGAGCAGACGCTGAAAAGGATTAAAAAGAACAGGGCTGGCCAACTGCCCCAGCATGTAAAGCTTTTAGATTCCAGCACAAAGCAAATACCACCTTGCCCTGACAGATCTCGTTCATGTGTTCTATTGTGGGAGGAGTTTACTGCTGAGTCATATGTTTTTCTGAGACTTTCAGTACAAAGCAGACTCTACCCTGGTTCAATACTGTTTGTGGTAAAAGTTTTAAAATTAATATTTTTACCTTTTATTTGTTGTTTAAAGTAATTTCTTGACTTCATTGTTTCAGGATTGCATTTTGTTGTACAGTGATGCAGATGAATTCTTTGAAAAGTAGTTTCCTGTTGGGAGGTATATCACTGTTTCAGTCATAAGTAATTCAGCCACTGGAAAATCTGCCATAATTTAATTTTCTATAGAAAGATATATATTACTGAGGTTGAAGTGTAAAATTCCAAAGGTCACATTTTAGTCACCTGTGTGTTTCAACAATTGTTGCTGTAATAATACAGCTGCACTCAGCAAAAGAGTAGTAGGTTAGCAAAGTATCATCTTTCACATCTATGTAGTGAGACTGAGAGAAAATACCTGTTAAATTGACAGGTGTTAACTTGACACTGCTGTGAATGAATCATGTTTTTATCTTACGTCCCTGAGATTTTTCATATTTTAAATGTGTAATGTACTCACTGTAGAATTATCAGAGTCATACATTTTTATTTTTCACCCAGAAAAATATTTTAACGCTCTTGGGTAGAGAATTTCTGTCTTTTTCCTAGCATGTTGGCAGGTGAAGTTTTCTCCTTCTCAACACCGTGCCAATGTTTTTTGTGTTGTTAAGAGTCCTAATCAGATACTTGTGTGAACTAACTACTCCATAGGGTCACCTTTTTCTCCAGAAAGGCACATTTGAAGTTAGAGATATGCTCAATGCTACACACTCACTTCCTGTCGATACCTGGAAAACCTCACAAAGTCAGTGTGCGGTGTTCTTTATGTTGTCTTTAAAATTCTCCATCTTTCATAGGAGAATCTGATATTTTTGACACAGTTTTTATGAAACAGGGTCTGCCAAGTGGGCAGTGCTATGACATCTAACCACCGATTGTCAGACAATATCCCTCCATTATGTGGAATTTTCTCATGCAAACACGAATCAAATTTTTCATGTCTGGTTCAAAAAAAAGCCAAAATAAGGTTACAAATATTTTATTTCAGTTCTACATGAGCATTAATTTTCGCAAGGATTTGCACTAAACAGAGTAAAGGTGTTGGCATATGGACTCCCATATTCCTACTTAAGCATCACATTGTGTTCATGCTGCAACTTTGACGCTCTTGGGTTTGTGTTCAGATTGTGTTCTTTTGCTTGGCCTGTTGCTGATTGTCCATGGATGCTGGTGGCGATGGCCCACTTGAGACATTTTTCTTGGAGCAGACGGCTTTATATTGCTCTTTCACACAGCAGGGAGATGTTGCAGAGGAGCAGCAATACCGCTGTCTTAAGCTGTTTGCGTATGCCTGCTATATCTCAGTGGACTGGGGTCTTATGCTGGAGCTTGTGCTGAGGGTGGGTAATATTTCTCACACAGGGTAAGAGTGTTAGGTCCCACCATGAAACTTACTAAGTCAGTACTGAATGGCCTTGTAGCAGGCAGAACCTCCAGTCTCGAATGTTGGTGTGAATTCTGACATCCACACATTGCAGGGTTTTAGAGTGTTCTCTGAGTTTTATATTCAAGCAAGAAAAATAAAAGTAAGGTGTCCTTAGCGATAAGCTCAATCGGCACCTTCTGTGGTATATGGGGGGGGGGGGGGGGTGGGATTGTGAGGGCAAGGTTAGTGCAAATGAAAAGATGAATATCACTGCTTTTGTTTCATAGCTGCAAATCCCAGACAGAAGTCCCTGCTTTTCTTGTCCAGTGTTAGATGGAATAGAATCCTTCATTGCACACTGTTGACAGTCACCCAGTTCTCGTCTGGGTCCCAAGCCACAGTATGGCTGTTGAGAGAGCTGCATGTCACTTTTTCTTTTATCGACACGAAGCGTAACACCTCTCACTCGCAATAACCTAGTTTAATCCACTCGATCAACTGTTAATCTGTTCTCTTAATATCTTTGTAGCTCACAAATTTTCAGAAAGGCGGTGAACACAATGTGACATTTTCTAGCATTGCCTCTGTAATAATTTCCATCAGACAGTGCAAGATCAAATCTTTTACCACCTTTATGTGCATCACCTTATTAGTTGATTTTTTTAATGTTGCAATGTGGTATTTCAATAGATGGATTACTTTAACTGTGCATGTGATTTTTCTCAAGTACAGCTGCACAGATGTCAGGCATCCACTACGCTTGGGGTGAGTTGGGGGGGTCTGGGGGGTTGCATGGACTGGGGACCGAGGCATGATAACTGTTTGCCTTAACTGAGCTAAAAATGTATGTTGTTATATGTAGTCATGAGAAAACCATATGCTGAGGAAGGATATGCACCTTAGGTGTTTAGAAGTTACAACTTTTGTTTTTACGACATGTAATGAAAATTAAGTAATTTCCTTTTCTTTAGTGCCTCTTCCTGTTTTGCTTACAAACTTAAATATGGCCACAGATATTAAAAACATGCAAATTCATACATGTTATGCTATGTTCTTATGATTTATTAATCATAAAAAGGGAATTGTTACAGATTTGGGGTGGGCAAAATTGTGGAAAAACCAGGTAATATGAGTATCAACAAGTATCTAGAGTGTGTGTGTGTGTGTGTGTTTGATTGAGCTGTGATAAACTAGCTTCCCTCCCAGAGTATACACTACTCTACACATTGTGCTCCTGGGATAGGCTCTGGGTAGCCACAGCGCTGGACAAACAATTAAATACAGTAAATTAATGAATTATAGATTGAAGCAGTCAAGATGAAGGACACCATGGACTCCAGTATAATATAACATTTGTTGGAGCTCATTTTAAGCTGCAGGTCTGTACTTGGTCAACCCATGAATTTCAGTTAAAGGGACTTGAAGCCAGTAATTTGAAGCACAGGGTATAAGCGGAGGTACACACTGGGTATTACACCAGTGCAACACAGGACACTTGCTCAGAATCATCAGTGTGCCTCTAAAACTGGAACATTCAAAGGAAAACCCATGTGAACACAATGTAAAAAGGCAAACTCTGCACAAAGAGAATTGGAGCTTGATTTGATCACTGTAGGTGAGCAAATACCAGCATACAGGGCTAGGGCAACCTGCACTGTCTCGTTTTCTTAAATGCCTCTTTTTAGGATCGCAAGTTGGGGGTGTCCTCATGTGTAATGTGGAGCTCAGCAGGTCTTTCTGCACGTGCTCAGTGGGCCAGGGTTCAAATTTACTCCTTCCTCACACGTGCGAGTGCAGGATTGCGAAGGATTAAGACAAGAGGATAAGATCAGTGGATATTATTAGAGGCACCTAATCATCCTTTTACTTCATCTACCTTATCTCTAACAGTACCTAGTTTTTAAAGAAAGTGCAGAGCAAATGTATTTGGCACATGCACTGTGACGTTCTGAAATGACAAATATGTCATTGTCCACGTTTCTCTGGCACTGGATACTTTACATGCTAGTGGTAAGTTCGATGGGTTGTTGGATTTCCCCATTGATCGGTCATGAAAACAAAGTAAGGTTTCAGTCAAGGTAAAGTACCTGTCAAGGCAGGCTCTACACCCACAAGCCTCTAGACTTGGCAGCCTGGCCAAAGAACAAATATCCTGCTGATTCTGCTGTGTGCAGTCCACCGTACTGATCCACAAGTATCTACAAGGATCAGGGAGGCACGATTGCTCTCTGTAATGCCTTTTAAATATCTCAAATGTTCTTGTCATTGTTTCTGTTAATAACATCTCACTTTTCTGTTTCTCTGTTGTAATGAGTGACAGATGACCTGTCAGGTATTTTCTAGTGGTCCTCTGGGGAAGGGTATTTTTTTTTTTTTTTTGGTCTGTTCTTATTGCTCACTGCAGCCCTTGTGATGGACTCTAATCTAAACTGAGGTCATGAATGTCTTTGTGGAGTTCATCCTTATCGGATTTGTGAACCAAGCTTTAAAGTCTAGACTTTACTTTAAGGTGGTGCTTTCCCCATATGGGTGAATTGCAAAAGTTTTCATTGAGCTTAGTTGCCGGTTGCAATAAAATGAGTTTCACAAAGTCACAGGTGCTGGAAACTGTCGATGGATGTCCTAGCAATGTGTAATTTGTTGGTTGCACGTTTTCACCATCTTGTTTCCTTATCAAATACTGGTATGATACTGTGTTGGGTTAATACCCATCTTGCTTCCTTTTAATGTTATAGTATTGCTAAGAAAAATCTCTGGACTTGTGGAGACAGCTGAATAAAGGCGTGCCCATGTTCATGTACTAAACCCTCCAATCTTACACATGTATTGCCGGATAAAAGAGAAAAGTGAGCCAGACGGAGCCTGGCTACGCTCTGGATTATCTCAGACCCCCATTCACAGAGTTCAGGTCTGTGTGTGGAAGAGGCTTATGTGAATTACCTCTGGCAGTGCTCTAACCCACTGAAAGATTAGGCAGTCCTGCTGGACATGACTGGAACTCTCTTGACGGTAGCACTCGCTGTAGGTCAGTTTGGGTGAGATAGCCACTGCACTGTTGACATTTTAATCTTGGTACTTAGATATTTTTGGACAGCGCATCAATGTGTACTATTTAGCATGTAATTTTTACCTGTCGTATGCATATATCTGCCTGGGCTCTGATTGTATGTTTGCCATGGGATGTAACTGCATTCAGTACAGTGAGATTGTAGGGTAAACTGGGTGGCACGGTGGCACAGCAAGTAGCGCTGCTGTCTCACAGTGCCTGAGCGGTACGAAAGAACGTGGGTTTGATCCCCGCTCAGTCCGTGTGGAGTTTGCATGTTCTCCCCGTGTCTGTGTGGGTTTCCTCCAGGTGCTCTGGTTTCCTCCCACAGTCCAAAGACATGCTCTTCAGGTTCTCCCATAGTGTGTGAGTGACACAGAGAGAGTGTGTTCTAGTGATGATTGGATGAGTGATCGTAGTGTATCTAGCAGTGTAAGTCACCTTGGTGAATAAGGTATGTTGGCTGGCAACACTACCGTTGTAAGTCACTTTGGAGAAAAGCATCTGCTAAGTAAATAAAATAAATGTAAATTGGAAGGTGAACTATGATGGCCATGAAGTGTGAAGCAGTGCTGTATTTTGGAATAGCATTGATTAATGACATGGACAAAAAGGAAGGACAGTTGTTGAAAAACACTACTTCACACGCCATGAACAGAACATTAATGGTGGTTTTTTTTTTTTTTTTTTTTTTTTTTTTTTTGCTGATGCCTTTCTCCGATTCTAGATACACTACACTTAGCTGCTTAGAAGTGTTAACCCATCCAAACAACTGAGCAGAGTAAAATGCACTTAGGGCTTTTTAGAGTGACCCCTTCTCTTGCAAAACATCTTTGGACTGTGGGAGGAAACCAGCATGAACACAGAGTGAATGTGTAAACTCCCCACATCAAGCGAGGATTGAACCTAGGGGCGATTGCACAGTCCGGGCACTATGAGGCACCCATTGTACCCGCTGCACCACCATGCCACCCTAACATACTCTTGAACACACTGTGACTTGCTGTACAGGAGGGGCTCGCCGAGGCCGCCAGCCATGCTCTGTTGACTGGGCTTTCAGGTTCGTCAGCACGCAACAGATGTGATGCAGAGGTGATGGTGAATCCATGGGTTTAGCTGCAGTCATTTTTAGTCTTACTGCAGAGTGATGAAAGGAATCAGTTATGGAGGCAGAATGACAGAAATCAGCTGAGCTGAAAAACCTGTCCAAGGTGTGTGTGTGTGTGCGTGCGCATGCGTGCGTGCCAGAATGCACATGCAGCTGTGTGTGTAAATCTGACAAATGTGCAACTGTGTTAAAGTTGTGATGTTACACATTTTAAATATTTCCCAGTTCTTTCTGGAATTGACCTTTTAGAAATTATGCATATTATGGCCTATTTGATCTTTCATTGGTTATGCAGGTGTTTTAGAAGTAATTAAGAAGCAGATTATGATGATGGCAGTAGTATTTGTCCTGAGGTTTTAAATGCACTTATGTGCATTTATTTCAGCTTTGTAAACCACAGTAACTGCTACTGATCTTTGTCCCAATCCAAGTATGAGTGACCAAATAAGGCAGTTGCAATGAAAAAAGGTGTGGAACTGCAAACATGTTGTCCGTGCACTGTTTCAGAAACCTGGAAAGGTCTGACTGTGATTGTGGCTGCGATCAGCTCTGACCTGTAGAATTACGCACATGGTTGAGCAGGGTCGCTGTACTAAACAGTATACAGATTGTCGTCACAGGGGTACAGTTTGAAGTTAGGCACCATGTCATAGGTGGCTTGTACTTGTGTGCTAACAATCAAGATCTGGAGCTGTCAACAGCACTCATGCTTTCGAATAAGCAGATGTTGAGACACGTGGACCTTGATTTTTTTTTTTTTAAAAAAAATTATAACATTAGTTTCATGAGGAGTATATGGTCACCTGTTCACTGTCACATTGTCATCAGACACGGCCAGATCTTTCTCAGTGACTGTAATTATATGTAATTACTCTGTTTGGTGCCTCTGAACTTAAGCCTCATAATGTGGTGTAAGTATAAGCACTGGTCTGATAGTTACAACCAATATTGACGTCCTGTCTGTCATTGAACATTTTGAACTGCAGGCTTGACCACTGTAGCTGGATGGTTTTTGTAACTATTTACTTTGTATATGTTTCTAATTGTCCTTTTTTCCTTTTTGAATTTTAGTTTCCAGTGTCATGAGACTTAATCCACAGCAAGCTCCATTGTATGTAAGTATTAAACATTTTACTGTTTTTAACAAAAAATGACCTATTTATTCAGTCATAATCAGTTCCATAAGTTTTATAAATCGAAGCCTGCTTTTTTTTTTTTTTGTATTAGAAAAGTTGTAGAGAAGGGGGGGGGGGGGGGGGGGGGGGGCGGGGGAAGGGAAGAAACCCTTTTTTTTTAAATGCGTGGTCTGAAATGCCATTTAATAGAGGTTTCTTCCTGGAATGAAGCTTAATTTTGCTGTATGCTGTTGTGTATTTGTGCTTTGTACCTAGACTTAATTACTTACTTTTTTTTTTTTTCCCCTATTTGATTTGGAAGCCCATGATGTGCCACATGCACAGTAAGACAGAGCACTGTTGTTAGATTATGTTTACTGAATAGACAAGGTCGATTGATGGGGGTGATCACACCAGAGAGACAGCTGTGGCCAAGTCGTAGGAAATGCCTGTCAATTGCCCATGGTTGTGTCCGCTGCACAGGTAAAGGTCTGAAAAACATGAATGCTGAGTGCAGTGAGAATGCAAGGAGAGGCTAGATATGATGGGGTGGGGCCTCAAGCTGCAGTTGGATCTGTGATCTGCACCCCTCTAGAGTGCAGAGGGAGGAGAGGGAAAACGGTAATGGAAGGATGGTGTCAGGTCTCGGGGCCGAGGCTCAAATACCCAGGATTAGCCGCACAGATGCATGCAACCTCACTTTGATGTGGTGTACAAGATACTTATTAAAATTGCATGTTATAATTAATGGGGGACAGAGCAAACACAACTTATTAGACACGTTCTCCAACACTGAACCACAGATATGTTGTAGCCAGTCATTTGTAATTATAGCATAGTCACTTTGATCACATTTGTGAATGATCTTGGTTATTTTATTGTATGTTTAAGCTATTTTTAAATGAAGAACTGATCTGAAGGTTTCATGTAAATGGTAGGCTGTCAGGGAGTTCGTTTACAAATGGCAGGTGCCTTTTTTGCAGTAAGCTTTCGTTCTTTGGTGTACTGTGAAGTGTCTTAAGTCCCATTAAAGCCATATTGCAGATCTGAGTACTGCCCCTGTTTCAGGAGACCTCCCTGGTTATTCTTGATTTCCGTCTGTTGTCTCACCGTCTGATGATCGACAGGCAGCGGATGAGCCATCGTACTCTGTGTTCACCCTTAAAGATGTGGCTCAGAGGTGTCTTTTATTGTACAAGCCTCTGTGTGAAATTCACCCACTCCCTGTAAACTAATGGAAAGGTATTTAGAGTAACTGAGCAGCCCCTAAAGGACAGTGTCTAAAGTGATCTTGATTTGACTGGCTCACGTCTTGCAACAGAATGGCGCATATTGCAGTTACATTTTAAATTACTGAACACCATTAGCAAGCAAAAACAGGCCATTTCATATGATGGAAAAAAATCAGTCAGATATTTGCAGCTCATGAAATTACCAGGAAAGCCCTGACCTCTCATACAAACAGACATCATGCACATCACACTCATCATGTTAGGAATCTGTGCTATACAGTGATAAGTGATGGTGCAAAAATTGGACAATGAATAATTGATTCTGCACAGAGCCTTTGGATTGCTTGATGTACTCTATAAATCTACTAATGATAAGCGCAAAAGGGGAAGAGAGTTGTCATTGCTCTTTACAAAAGTTTCGCATCCTCTTGCCATATTAGGCTATTTAGAGATTGACTGCAGTGTCTTCAACCTACATGTACATTTTTGAATGTGTTTATTATTGGCTCATCTTTTAATGCGTGTGGAGCACTTTATTGTAGTAATGCATTTCTCGCGAAACAGTTCCATTGCACTAGCAAAAAAAAAAAAAAAAAACAAAAGCACACATAAGCTCAATTTTATTACAGGATTATATTTCTCTTTTCGGCAGGATGCCTTCATTAAGATGCTGATGAAGACATCCTGTTGAAACACATCTGTCACATTACAAGAAATAAAATTATTCTGCTAAGTTTGTGTGTGCTCACCTGTCTTTGCCTTAGTTTTCACCTATGCCAGGGGGTTTATGGCACCCAAGGCCTTAACCTGGATTCTTACCCAAAGTTGAGCATACTTTCTGTTTTTTCAAAGCATGGTGATGCAAGACAGGAAAAAAGCTCTGTAGAAAAGGCCCCTTCATTTCCTTAGCTTAATGTGCAAAGTTCCTTTTCCTGAAACTTTACAGAGATGACAGCTGAGATGATGGGCATGGCATTTAGCAATGTCAGTGTATAATATGTGAACCTCTCTCTCTCTCTCTCTCTCTCTCTCTCTCTCTCTCTCTCTCTCTCTCTGTGTGTATATACACACACACACTTGGAGTTTCTGGAGGAAGTATTTCATAGAAGGATTCTAAACAAACTTGTATCCATAATGTCCAATGACTCTCACCCTCTGCTTGGCACCCTGGCTAAACAGAGGTGAACCTGTGGCAAAAGACTGATTCTATTCTGCTTTTCCAAGGATCGCTACCTGAAGTCTTTTCTGGCAAAAGTGCTGTTGATCTTTATTACTGTTCTACATTTATTTGCGCTCTTTTACCAGTGTTGTTCCAGTTTTTTTTTTGCATTACTAATTTATTGTATGTTGCCGTAATG
The DNA here is from genome assembly GCF_900964775.1 of Scleropages formosus. Taxonomy (NCBI): domain Eukaryota; kingdom Metazoa; phylum Chordata; class Actinopteri; order Osteoglossiformes; family Osteoglossidae; genus Scleropages; species Scleropages formosus. The sequence continues at coordinate 16,085,612 of NC_041812.1, read as the reverse complement.
TTATTCGGAGCATGCTTATATATATACACATACATAGACATATAAGCATCAAAACATGAAAGCTTTGTGATATATATATATACACACTGTATCTAGTATACACATACATAGAGGTTAGAGTTCTTCTCACGGAAAGTGTTAAATTCTGTGAGGAGTTACTATAACAACTATAATGGTGCAATGTTACCATGACATTATTCTGTGGGGTGAAACAGGAAACTGGTAATCTCCCTTCAAAGACTATACTTTAATCTCTTTAGAGATTATAATGTGTGCCCTTGACTGTGGAGGATGCCATAAAGGCAGTATGTGTGGTCCTTCACTAAAAAGTGACTGTGACACTAAGGGTTGCACAACACAATGTAAAACTCCAGTGTTTACATCTGGATCAGTCAAGATGTCACCTTAGTGCCATAACTTTCCTTATTATGTGACTGCATGCTGTTCAGATTAGAGACACCCTCAGTAGGTTACCTTTGGAGTATGCTTTCAAAGTGAGATTGCCGCAGTGTGTCCATCCCTTCCTGTTGTGGAGGTAGGAGGTACTCGTGTGCTGTTGGCACCTGTGTCCTCTGATGCGTAGGTTGAAATACTCTTTCACTTTTTTCACTGAGATGTGGTCGTTGAGCTCCAGTCACTGGGTAGAGCTCAGTTAAGTTGTGTTCTTTTTTGGGAACTCAAGGGTGTAACAGACAGGGAAGCTCCACCTTGGGTGGGAAGGTTGACTATTTACAGAGACCAGTCCATGCAGAGTTGTGCAAGACCTGGAGACTAGAGCCCTGAAAACTGTAAACATCATGCCATATTCTGAGAGATCATGAGGAACACCTATAAATAGAGACATGAAGTGGTTGTTGACCTCTTCATGTTGTAAAGTTAGATGCTTTCTGGTGATTGTAACCTTATCCTTTCTCTTAAAGCTTTTCCTTCTCTTCTACACCTACATGCCATATATTCTGTTACTCATTCCTCTACCCATTCGTGCACTAACCCTTATGTTTAGAATTCAGAAGTGGATGTGTTATGATATATAGACAGAAGTAGAAGTTGTTTTTTTTTTAAAAAAAAAGGATTTTATTTAGATGCTGGGAATTTGTTTTGTTTGAATATTCTAGTTAAATAGCTACAAACTTTTTTTGTTTTCATGGAGATCTTTTCTACACGAAAGACCTCTTTGAGAAGCAACAGAGTGACTTTAAATTTCCAAAAAAAACGACATACACAAGTGAAAGTGTTACCCAGTGCTACTCAGAGTGGTTTTTGACTCACACCTGTTTCCTGGATTCTGCTCCAACCACCTGTTTCAATGATTCGTTTTCAAAGGCAGCAGTTGAAAGCTTCTACTAACTGGTCTGTTAAAAAAAAAAAAAAACAATTAGGAATGTAAAATTTTGGTTTATTTGTGTATTCTATTCTTTAAAAACAGTCTTTCAGTGTTTTCATTATTGATGAACTTTTGAGTTTGAGTCACCCAACGCAACCTTGGGCTCTCGAGATGTGCTTTCTCAGTCACTAGCAAAGGATATGTGACTCTGTCCTTGAGCTCCATATTGAGATTGAACCACGGTTGGGTTCTTTTTCAGACCTGTTCCGTGACAACCTGATGTCAGTCAGAGATTTGCAGTCACCATTTAGTGAGGAAGGATGTGGCTTCTGAACTCTGCTTCAAAACTAACAGTGCACTGCTCTCCTTAAGCCATAATTCAGACTGCTCTTGGATAGTAATGTTGTGTATTAGCTGTACGGTGAAGGCAGTGGCAGCAGTGCAGCCTTCTTTTTGTATGCAATTTCTAAAAGAAAGCTCAAGTGCAGCAAATAATATGGTCGTTAAGGAACTAGACTTTTAACCCAAAGCTTCCTAGTGCAAGTCCTGGGAGTACCGTAATGCAATTTTTCAGTGAAAAAAGTTGTGTAAATGGTGAACTCTTGTTTAAAAGAAGAAAATCTAGTTAGCAAAATTAATAATGAAGTACTAACAATGAAATAGTGTTAAAAATGATGGAAAGCACTGAAAACTCAGTCAGATGTCTGTTAGCACATAAATAATGTTTGCCCAAGCAGGAAGCACTACCGCTCCCCCATCTTATCTATTTCCACTCAGACTCGGCTGTGCAGGATGGCAGTCATGCAACGAGTCTGCGGTATCACTTGTCTTCAGACCATGATATAATTTGTGCAAATGAGTGGATATATTTTATAATCCCATTGCATCAAGATCCTGAGCTCTAGCCAAAAAAACTTGGTTGGCTTCTTCTGCGTTTATGCTTTTGGAGTGGTACCCAATTCCGTTTCCTCAAAAAGTGTTGTAAAATATGACCTGACAAAAAATAGAAAGAAAAAGCTTGTTATTCTAACTTTTTTAAAGGTAGTTTTTCTATAGTGTTTTTCAGAAGTTTTAAAGCAGTTCAGAACACTGTTATTGTATTGTTTATTACAGTATAAACAAATGTTTACAGAAGTTTATTAAATTTGCATAGTAATTCATATTTTTCCTTTGTGTGTACTTCCTGCTAACATGTTTTGAGCCTTACATATAGTAACTGTACCTTACCTGGAATGTCACTGGTTTGTCATTTTCCAGTCTACCCAGGTGCAATTACACTTTTGATCACTTTTGTTTGTTCAGGTGCAGTAGAATGGAAATCAAGGTAAAAAATCAAGAGTGAAACTATTTCTTCCTCTGTTTTGTAGGGCAAGGGTCTCCTAACTGTACAGCTGTGTGATGGAGAACTGTACTTGGATGAAGGTGATGTGGAGTTCTACCTGCTCTTCACGGGCTCTACCCAGAGGCACCTGGCCACCACACTGAAGAGCAGCCATGCTACCCTGCAGACGATTTGCCCCTGTGAGCCTTACCACCTCTCTCATACCATCCCTCTGGACCTTTCTATACCCCTTTAAATCCTTCTGTCCCTTTTTGCTTGTAAATGAGATCTGCTAAGATCACCAAAGCACTGAACCAGTACATGGGCAGAACTTTGTTGACCATGAAACTGACCTGATGGATGATGGGATGAGGTGTATGTGAAATTGCTAATTAACTGCACTTGACCTTAATGGAATTTCTTCACCTGAAAAAGCTTTTTTGAAGAAATGTTTAACCTTGCTGTAATAGATGTTTTTACCTCATCTCTTGTGCAGGGTAAGTAAACCCCATCTGTTTACTGTGTCAGAGGCTTGGTGGGCCACTGACACTATGTCGAGAAGCACATTCCGAAGCAGGAGAGGTCTTCAAACCTGATTTTTCCTGGGAAGCCTGCAATGAGTCAGTTAATCAGTATGCAGTTAAAGTACAGACCAGCTGGTTGATATCCTTATTGGGAGACATGATGGTAAACAATCAGCCCTCAGCCACAGCTATATGATTTAATGGCTGTAGTGTAAGAATTTTCTATTTAGACAAGATGACTTTAATGGAAAAGTACATTTGCATATAGGAGGAATTAAAACGACATGCGGAAAAAAGTTAATTTCGTTGTGTGGTCAGAGTAGTACAGATAGTCCATGAGTTAAACATGTGTGACTTATGACCCTCTGGACTTAAGACAGCTGTCTTATTAACCTTATTATATTATTTTTGAGCCAAGACATTAGTTGTTGTTTGGGTCTCGGTCAGTGTTTTCTAGCATCAGTTGTGTTCTGTTTACAAAACTTTTCTTTTGTGATTCCCTTCAGGTTACTTTTAATTAAAAAAAAAACTAGCAACAAAAAAGTGACTGTTTATTTATTAATATACTCTACAGAAGCATTTTCTGTTTGGGGTTATGGACATCCCAGAACTTCAGAATTACAAAAATGTTTACCTAAGTTCTGTTTGGGGTCTCAGAAACCCCATCTACAAAAATTATTAAATGTAATGGATTTTCATATTCTGTGATTCTCTGATTTATGTTAAGGGTATAGTGGACTCAGAACAGTCCCTTATAAACAAATCTGGACTCACAGAAATCCCATAGGAGGGATAGGTAGGTTAGCAATTGCCCCTGTTCTACAAGCCATGCCTGTATGTGACTGTTGACAAATGCCTGGTACCCTTTGGAATAAAATGCCACATTCAAAATGGTATAAAAATATTGGTAACCTGTGTTGTAAAACCCAGCCATGCTTGGAAAGAGAAAACTTTACAGGAAAACCTGCAAGGGGTGCTTCTGAAAAGAACCAGGATATAAAGGTTGTCTTGGATGTGACTGAAGGACTGTGTGGTTATAATGGGAGTTATGACAATTTTTTCACATCCTGCTCTTTAGGGGAGGAACTACTAAAAGGTAAAGCCCAGAATATTGTGAACAATGAGAAAGAACAAGCTAGAGCTTCCAAAAGAGCTTGATGAAATAAAAATGTCATCATTCCCGTTTGCTTTCACTGTCACTACTGCACTGGTGTCGTCCTGCCCCAAGAAAAGCAAAAATGTCCTCTTGATGAGCCAAGTGCACAAAGATCCTGTTGTGGGTGACAGAGAAGTAGGCAGCCTGAAACCATTTTAGATAAAAGGGCTAGGGACCTTTTGGAAACATCTAGAGACCGGGTTCTAGTGAGCAGGACTCTGTCTGGCAGTACTGTTTACCTTGGTACATGCATGGTATATCTCTACATCTTTTGCTTGCTTTAGCATCTTGTGGGGCTACAAAACTATTGGTAGAGTTTTATGCCTAGATTCTAGGGAGCAGGGCTCTTTGCTTGGCCTGGTCATTGACGGATTTCATCACCTTTCTGAAATGTGTACACCTACTTTGTAGCAAATGGGAAGGTTAAGGGTTCAGTCATTTCCTGTCTGTTGGGTTTCAGTTTCAAATGGTTTGGAAATGGCCTGATAACTTTCTCACATTGTTGAGCAGCAACAATTGCTTCTCTTATGATGTCTTTTCTCCTTGACATAGTGATATCACAACAGTCCACACCACCAAACTGCCAAAGGTTCTGCTTTTATAGGTGGTCACCCTTCCCGATGATCAATTAATCAAATGCATTTGTTTAGGAGCACCTGCCAGCTAATTAACTTCTTAATTCCTATGGAAACAGTAAGGGTGTGCTTAATATTTTCCTACATGGTTTCTGCATTTTGGCTTATGTTGTGTTGGATAAATAATGACATAGTGACATTTGTTGTTTTGTCTGTTATCCCAGGCTACATTCGTCTAATTAAAGACAAAGACCTGATTTTTATGGAACGGGGGTTTATTTTCATTTTGCGACTGTTTGTTTGTCCTATCTGTTCAGATGTTAGTAGAGCTTTGTGCAAGTGTGTGTCATGTTATGGTATATTTAACTGTAGACTTAGTCTTTACTGTAATGTTGCATTCTCTGTTCTGCAAAGCGCTGTTCATTAAAGGCACTGATAATATGCTGCAGTAATTCGATACTGATAATGTATGTGGCTCTAAAGTACTTTCTCTGCGTAAGAATTTGAAACTTCATGATCTACATAGCCTCTCTGCATATTGCATAATCCTGACATTGAGATAAAGAATGAACATGACTTATCTGTTTGTAAAAATGGTTGTCAGTTATGTTAAGGGTACAGTGGTTCAATTTCAAACGGTTTGGAAATGGCCTAACTTTCGTTTTGCTACACATCAACAGGTAACATAGTAGAGTAGCACCAATGACTTTATCTAATAGGTTTTCACCAAAATGTATGGCTTTATAAATAAATACACAGAATGCTGCTTTACTTTGACAGTGTAGTAAGTAGCTTAATGGTTAAAATCCTATACTTGTGTTCAAAGTTGAAGAGAGGTGAAGTGCTGGCAGGTACCTTACTTTTGTACCTTTTGCAAAGTTAAACCAAAAAGCTTCCATAAAATAATAAATGAAAATATAATAATAAATTTAAAGAATTAAACAATAGACCTGTTGTGGATTGCATTCAGATCTAACTTATCCCCCATGAATATAGAAGCTTTCTCTTTGGATAGAGTGACATTATGTAATTGGATAGTACTACATTAACCATACGTACACCTTTCGTCCCCAGCCCACAACTGCTGCGAGTCCGTCCAGGTGACCCTCTATGCATGGTGGCCAGGTCGACCCATGGAACACGTGGCTGAAGGCCACCTCTGCTTTGTGCAGGATCTGGCCTATGACATGGCACAGTTCCTGGTGGGTGCTACAGGGCAGCCTGATGGCCTGGAGGGGTTGTTACAGCTCGACGAATGCCAGGTTGCATCATGTGAGCGTGAGCAGCTGGACTACAGCCTGGCGCTGGCCCTCCAACACTTAGCCCTGCCCAAGGGTTGGAATGTACTCAGCCTCAGCCTGGACAGTGGTAAGTGGGCTCTCTCTGCATATGCACCATGTAAATAGTGGTTAGGGCGGTCACTTTTTATAATTTAAAGGTCCCTGATTCCAGTCTTTGTTACTAAGTACCTTTGATTAAGGTCCCTGAATTGGTCCAATCAAAAATGCCTTACTGTATAAATGTAAATCACTGTGGAATTTCCAGGTCTAAGATTTTAAGTCGTTTTGGGGAAAGGTGTCTGGAAGATTGCTTACTTTTATTTACTACCACTGAATCAGATGTTACTGCCTTAAAATGATGATTTTTTTTTTTTTTTTTTTTTTTTTTTTTTTTTTTGTGAAAGGAAACTGCATGTTCCAGCTTATTATCTGGAAGAATCAACATGTTTTAAAATGATTACCATCAGGGATGGTCCTGATGTATCAAGTGAAGGAGTGCTTCACTTACACATAGGGTGATAACTGTGAGCTAAGTGGGTTATAACTACGAGAGACCAGTATTAGGCAGCACTTTTTTGCCTTGGTTTTCTTTGGGGAGTTTCTTTTCAACCAAACCGACTCTTGGCTTTTTTATTTCTCCTTGCTTTGGGTCAAATTAAGTATGTCCAAAAGATGCTCAAATAAAACTGTCTTACACAAACTAGAGGTTGCTTAGTAGGGTATTTTTGTGGAACTTTTTTGGGACATCAGACTTCTGATTATGATTGTTTTTAGGGTATCAACAGATGGTCCTGATGAGTTAAAAAGCAGCAGGGGCTTGGATTGCTGGAACTTGCATCACAGATTTGGTAGTGGTTAACAAACTGTTAAAATGGGCCCTGTTCTAGCCTAAACATAGCTATTTAAATGAACTGAGAAGTGTAACATTTTAGTTTTGGTATTTCAGGGCTTCTTTAAAACATTTATAGCTCTCTATATCTGGGCTCATAGTTGACAGGTCAGTAGTCTTATTTTAGAAATCTTTCTAAAAAATTGTTATTCCTTTTTTGGCAATTATATGTAGGAAAATCATGTTTAGTAAACAGAACCACCTAGAGATGACAATGATAGCCCAAGGCAGATTGGCAGCATGATGAAACTGATATAATGATATACTGCAGTAGTTTAACTTGGGCTGTGATTTCTGGAGACCCTTGCTTTGTTGGTGTCTGCAGGTGACCATGTGCTCCGATGTCTTCCTGAGCTGAGTCTGACACACCTCTAGACACAACACTGGATGCTTTCCTGCCTGAGATATGGCACGACTCTCAGACATAAGATTTGATTACGTTTCCAGCATCTTACTATGTGGGCATTGAGAGATTTCTCTCTGTACATGGACTGCTAGCTGTTTTTGGGAATTTCTCCTCCTTGACCTTGATAATATCTGCATTTAATGTAATGGATGTCTGCTGGTATGGCGGTAATCGAAAAAGGGTGTGTTTGTTGTTTAGATGATCCAGAATGTAAATATGTATTTGATTCCTTTATGGAGTATTTTGTTTCTTTCATGTCTCTTGCACAAGCAGGGCTTGAACAAGAGACACCATGTTAGAATCCCATTTCTGTAACCACAGTGCTTTAGAGCAACCATGGTGAAAAAAGTAATTAAAAATTAATCTAGTGGAACTCAAGTATTATTGGTAAGGGTAGTAGAGTGCTGCTTTGAAGGGATTCTGCTTTTTACATTATATCTATTTACATCTACTCATTTAGCTGATGCTTTTCTCCAAAGCAACTTAATTTACAGTTATTTACCCATTCATACAGCTGGTTAATGTTACTGGAGCAATTTCAGGGTAAATACCTTGTTGAAGGGTACTACAGCCAGAGGCAGGGATCAAACCTGCAACCTTTGGATTCAAAGGCAGCAGCTCTAGCTACTACACTACCAACCTTCCTGTTTTTAGTTTATTTTGCTGTTGTAGGGGCTTCAGTGATTAACACCTCAACTTTTATATGCAAGTGAGACCGGAAGTGTGTAAGTTGTAATTGCAAGTCCACCTACTATATCTAAATCAATAAAAGCTTAATAATACAGTTTAATTTGCCGACTTATTCATGGGCTAGTTCCTTTAATAAACAAATCCTTTAATTAAAAAGTTTGCTCTAAAAATTTGTTCAGTTTACATCAGCAGCACATAAAATGCAGGGCCTTTGTATTCATCTATACCATAAACATCAGGCATATGACAGGGTACGCTATGGGTGGGACACCAGTTTATTTTCTTATGTTTTATAAGCATAAAATAACATTAAAAGCTATTTTGAGATGACCAAAAATAATTAAAAAAAAAAAAAAAACACAATGTTCATCTCTTGTATACTCTGTTGTGTGCTGATTTTACACATGCAGTAGTGCCAGATTACCTCCACTTAGTAGGCACCATAGTAGAATGAAATGAGTTAAGAATAAAGAGGGATTCACTTTAAAAATCCTGACCATATTTCACTGGTCTTAAGGAAATGGCCAATTCATCACATAAACATGTTCGTTAGCATGTAGTCACTATGAGTTTTATTATCCAAATAGCATAATAATAGACACACATCTCTATTTATTTTCTGGATGGTGTCTGTAAAAGTTTCTAATGTAACTGTCATATATAAAAATATGCTTAATGAAATCTGAACGATCCTCAACCTATGCTACCCCCTGCACTACCCACTTCCCTCTTGACTAGTGACAAAAAAAAGAACATTGAAGAAAATGTAATTAAACATTTATAAATAACTTACAATTTTCAAATATATGAAGGTCTTCATAACTCGGATATTCATAACAAGAAGTACAGGTGTGGCATCACAGTTGACAAAACACTGTCAGATTTGGTAGAGAGGCTCATGTATAAAGATCAGTGCGAAAAGGTATGTAGTTCACATCGACCTCTGTTTTGCACAGATCGACATCAGGCAGTGAGGCAGCTTTGTCTCCATTCTTTTAGTCTTGTTTGAAATTGCCTCGAAGGACCCATAATGTTTAACCTTCTTCCTATGTTGTAGAGCCAGGGATGTGGTAAGAAATGGGATGGATTGTGGTTTCTGCGTTGGCTGTAACAATGAATTACTCTAATCCAGGCCAGGGCAAAAGTGTACATACGAACTTCCAAGACTAGTTGATTAAATTCCATCACGTGCTGACTGTAACGGGTGCCAGATATGTAATGGCATTTTTGGACTTAGCGTTTTCCTTTGGGCACCTGTCTCAGTGACAGAACAGAACCCTGAAGGTTTGTTTTAGTTGCCACTTACTGGCTGAACTAGTTACTGTTTTGGAACTGGTTAAGTGCCATGCTCAAGGGTACTGTAGCAAGGCTTCTCCTTGAAACTGGGCTGCTAAACATCCAAATTATATCTGTTGTAAGTTCTTAATCAGTAATATTTATGGGGTTTTTGCCTCCTCTCTTTTTTCCAATGTCTTCTGCTTTTTAATTTTTTATGTTCGTGACTGATTATAGAAATGCAAATGGTACAATCAGTACCGCAAATGGTACAATCAGTACCACAAATCTGAGAGAGTGAGGAAGAGAGGAAGTTGGCAATCCTAGCCAGACAAGATTGTACTATATGACATCTGTCTTCCTTCAGTTTGCTTGTTCTTTTGCATCTGCAAATTGTTTATACTTGTGCAGTGTTGGCATGGAAAACATACATCTGGCACAGTGATTTAAAATAAGCTCAATGAAAACATACATTTACAGCTTAATGAAACAACGTCTATAGGGGCAGCTGGTAACGTAGCAGCTAGAGCGGCTGCCTTTGGACCCAACGGTCAGAGGTTTAAATCTCACCTCTGGCTGTAGCACCCTTGAGAAAGGTGCTTACCCTAAATTGCTCCTGTAAAATACCCAGCTGTATAAATGAGTAAATAACTGTAAATAGATTAACACCGTAAGTTCTTTTGGAGGAAAGCATCAGCTAAATAAATTTTAAAATATTCTGATACACTGCTTGTCCATGTCTTCATGTTTGTCAAAGAAGTTCCTGAACATACTTTGAATAAAGGATATCACTTGGTTATATTTTACTTCAAGGACTCCAACAGAACATTGGGACAAAAATTTTTGGTTGCTTCCGCCACTTAACTTTTGCCAATTGGTGGCATCTGAAAAAAGCAAGCACTACTTTCCACTTCACAGTTGTGTCTTTGAGTGTGACAGATTTAACCCTAATGCTTCAAATCCACTGGCACTCTAAGGCTGTTTGATGTGAAAAATTAATTTTTCAGAGATGCTGAGCAGTCAAGAGACTGTAATATTGATCTTTTTATTATTGTCTGGATATTTTCCATTGAGGCTTTGTGTAAAGAATGCTTCCCTCTGTACACAGACTAAAACATTGCATTCCCACTAGCCCATTTAAGATGGACAAGTTTGCCTTCTACTCTTGGTATTGGGTTTAAAATGGAAAACACAAAAGCCTAGCAAATGGCCAGTGTATCTAAGTCTCAACTGGTGCTGGTAATCTGCCACACTGAAAGTAGAAACCTCTTAAAGATTTAATTACACACAGTAATTAGACTGTGGCTTTGAGAGGTCTAAAAACAGCCCGCAGTTGTGCTGTACCTTCCTGTTTCTCTATAAGCAGGGATTTGTGGGGCAGGGAGAGGGTGGTGGGGGCTCAGACGTGAAAACATCACCAGGACAACCCTGCTGTCAACAGGGTCTTTTGTAAAATTTCATAGAAATTTTCTTATAAATTGTCTGGATGAGAGCTTTGCTTATTACACGCTCAGTGATACTTTTGGCTCCTGTATGGAATTGCAATTATTGCAGCCCTCCTCCCATGATCTTGTCTTCACAGTGGTGTTTATTGTGGCTGACCCTCATCCCTGACCTTTTCTCAGAACCCATCCCCCAGGAGACCCTCTTGCACTTTGCGGCCCGTCGTGGCCTCCCAAGGGTGGCTGCCTTCTTGCTGCAGTGTCCGGGAGGAAGGGAAGCCCTAAAGCTGCCTAACCAGAAGGGCGAAACCCCTTTCGCACTGGCTGAGGCGAGGGGCTACACCCAGCTCCAACATCTCCTCACTCAGTAAGTACCCCTATATGTGCCTGTTTGACTACCTGGAATGTCTCTCCTAACCTTCTCATCACTCATACAGTATTTTAATGGTAAAACACATCCATTTAGCTTGTTTTGTCATGTAGTTCTCTTTATTTTTTTTGTCTTGGGGCAGGGAGGTGCTACTTTGTACTTTGACCCCCCCCAAGATTTATTTTTTTCTCCCAATTCCTTGGTCTGGACATTTCTGTTATCCTTTTTGTTCCGTTAGATGGCTTATTTCAGGACACTTCAGTAAATAACTACTTCCTTTTTTTTTTTTTTTTTTACTTTGTTTCTGCACTGTTATTGATCTTTTTGTAAACAATGCGTGCTGTCTTCTTCAGCACTCTGTCGCTTGGATCTGTTTCTCCCAAACATGCTAAATAATAAAAAAAAAAAAAAAAAACTTAATATAATAAATTTATTAATTTTATTTACATGGTACAATTACTCAGCATAACAGTATGAGTAAAGAATGAAAAAATTGAATCAGTAAAAATATATTGTTACGTGGGGATTTTGACATGGAGAATCATGCTATAGAAGTGACCTGCTGCTGTCAGTTCTATATTTTATCTGATTTGTCTCCGCTGATGTTCCTGAAACTCAGAAAAGAGAAAGTACAGTAAAGAAATGTTTATAAAGACCCTACAAAAAAGGCTTTTAAATTCTGAAATGAAAGGCAGACCTCGAATGAAACATGATTAATGGTAAAATGTTCAAACTTGGTCGAAACTGTAGAAAGCAGAGATAAGGAATCAAACAGTGGAGCATTAAACAAGACGGCCTTGAACTCTACGTTTTTGCCAAGTGTCAATAAAGCAGTACCAGGCAGTGCAAAACTGTGTCACAGCACAAACAGGCTTCTACTGCCCACATCACGCCCTCAACATCCCTCTGTGTAATGAGAGAAACCCCTTAGAGAACATGAATAATGTGGCAAGGCTGTATTTCCCTACTGTTATTCTTCCACGTGGAGGACGTGCTATGCTGTGAAGAAGTTTTTGCAGGAGTTTCATGTTAAATTTTGACATCACACTTTTTTTTTTTTTTCTTCTAGCTGCAGTGGTATAGTCATGCCCACTTTACAAAGGTAATTCATTGGTATAGAACCTTGGTGTAAATTTAATTCTCACAACCTGAAGACAAAATTATCACTAGTTACAGTGGTAACTTTTTTGCAAAATGTTACCCCTTTCTGCCAGAATATCATCAAACCTCATTAAAATTGACAGTTACTTCAGTAGTTAGGGTTAGATTTCATAAAACAACACAAGGCAGTTTCTCTTCATTTAATATTCTAAATCTTAATATGCCCCATTGTGATATTTTTGTTTATAGATCATGTGGTTATAAATGAATGTATTAAATCATTGAACTCTTTGTTTAGCTTGTCGTACTAATTTCCTATGAGATGTACCTTGCTTTGGAGAAAAGCGTCTGCTAAATGAATAAATGTAAATGTAATATTCTATAATACCATATGGCTGTCTGCTTGTGCTCCTTCAGGTCTTTCATGGCTACCGTGTACTGTACACTTAAACTCTCACAAACAGAGCATACATGCATATGATTGTAAATATTTCTGTATTAATTCAACCATTAATGACACAGCAGTAAAGAACACAAAAGAAAGAAATCAATGAAAAGAAATTAAATAAATTCACACTCGCCAAACAAGTTGACGTGGTGTCTCATAGTATCCGGGCTGTATTGTTCGACACATGCTTGATCCATGCTCAGTCTGTATGTTCATGTTGGGTTTCTGTGGGCTTCCTTCCTGATAAAAACACATGTTGAACTGGTGAATCCAAATTGCCTGTATTTTGTAGGGTGTACAATGTAGTATCTCTAGCATTGTAAGTCACCTTGTCAGATGTCAGCTAATGCTGCATAATAATCGTTGTATATTGCTTTGCATTGTATATCTACTTAATGAATAAATGTAAATGTAAAGTGCCAGTCAGCTGTTAGGATGTGTGTAAAACTGTCCTCGTAAATACGAAGAAATCCCTTGGAAGTCAAAGTACAGGTGTTAAAGTTGATTTTTCATAACTTAAGTTGGTGTATCTTAAGGTATGACTATATTGCAAGCTTCCAAGCATCTCTTTTCTGCTTATCTCAGGAGTTTTTCCACATCACTGTCTAGCTGTTTGCATTTTCAAAAGCTACATTAGTGAACCTTCATTTCTTGCATAGCTCAATGCTAAAAAAAGGACAAATCAACAGTTGGTTGATGGCCTTCACTCCAAATAATAGCACATCACATGGGGATCCCATAATTTTTTTTCAACACGGTAGATGAGGCGATGTTGCACGCTGCAAGTAACATTAAGCAGCACACATTCTCCATCCCCACTGTCATCCCAGTTTTCTGCATCACATGGGAACCTGGGAAACAGGGTCATTGAGTGGCGCCAGTGTAACCCGATCACTGTCGGAGAGAACAGGCACCTGGTAATGTGATCCGAGCCTTGTGGGAGTTTCCTTTGACGACGGCACAAAGCAGGGCACATGACGCCAGGCCTGAAGCCCTGGGTGGGGCTTAAGTTCATGCCAGGCTTGCCCTCTTCACATAATAGGCTTTGAGAGGATTGGTTGACATGCAAGCCTTTTGATGGAAGGTGATTTTTGTTATTATGCCATAAAGCTCTGTTTTTATCGTCGAAAGCAGATTAAATGTGTTGTCAAGTGTCTTAAACATCTTTAACTGTGAAATAATTGGTGATATGTGGCTTTTCTAGCCAGGGATGATTTTTTAAAGTTGTATATATTTTATTCTCGGAAGCAAGCTTGTACATGTCATAGTTTTGATTTTCTTACATTCTGGTGATGGATAGATCTTTTTAATATCACAAATCTTCCTGTTAACTTAGTGAGCTAATGATAAATCATGTTTTTGTTATTATTTTTATGAGATTAATTTCCTAATGTCTCCCACCCCATTCTTGTAGTTCTCTTTCAGGAATAGTTTTTGGCCAGCTGCCTTGGTCACTTATTCAGTCATCTGTTTATATTTTTAGTCCCCCCCCCCCCCTCCATTATCCAGTGAGAGGTACAATTGCTTCATTTTAGTGATGACCTTAAGAAAAAGCATCTTGAATTTTCTGTTAAATCATTTGTGGCAGTTTTGATCAGATCCTTTTTTCCTGAAGCAGTAAGATGACGTCATCTATCCTGAATCATGCAAAGACAGTTCCTCCTTTTGTAACTCACTGAAAGAGCTCCCTCCTCCCTGTGTCACACACCCAGCTACAGCTGTAAGGTGTGTGCTTTGTTTTCTGCAGCAACAGACACTCTACTCATTCATGTAGGTTATTGTAACAGGAGTGTAGGAACAAGGGCAGCTGAACTTCTACTGGTGAAATCTGTAGAGAAGAACAATTTAGGATACCTGCGAGGGCTTGAACACTGCTGACGTGTAACTGCATTACAGGGAGGGGCAAGGTAAATCAGATCAAATTAGTTGACAATGTGAAGGAGATTAAAACCAAGGCGTGTCTCCAGAGTGCTTGCTTTGTGGGTGTGTCATGTGACCTGAGCTCCTCTGAGCAGGCTCTTTGCGTGGTGCAGGTCGGAGGAGTCGCCGGGACCAGAAAACGAGGCATCTCTGCTGACCAGCACTGAGGGCCATGCAGTATGGCACCACCGCAGGCTCAACACTTACACCCTGACCGTGTCTCTGACTAAGGAGGCCCCTCCTGCCAGCCTGGAGGATGTAGATAAACTACGGCGCATGATTCACTGCATCCAAGAACAGGTAAACCAGGATGATCCCATTAGCTCTTTACCATGACTTCCCCCTGCCCTGGCCGTGCTTTGTCTTTAAGAATGTCTCACTATATTCCGGTTGAACAGTTAACACCCAAACAGGCAGTTTTTACTTATTCATTAGCTGGAGGAGCAGAGAGCTGAGTATTCATTCTCGCCATTTGTGTTTTTAGGGAAGTCCCTCATTTCAAGTAGCGTCAGAACTACTGCACACCACTCTCCAGTGCTGTGACAGCCCAAGAGAGCAAGCAGAAGAAAAGGACTTGCTTTACATAGCACAGCAGGGCTCTGACTCCAGTGTTTCCTTCAACGAAAACGGGCAGCAGGATGGAGGCAAGAACATTGTCGGTAATTGTGTTAGTGTCTCTGAAGGACTCCAACTGCCCTCAGACAATGGCATCAGTGAGGGCTGGGTGTGCCCTTGTCAGGACAGCTGTGTAGAGTGCACAAAGCAAGTGGAGAGGGAGCTGGGACCAGCTTTGGTTGGCATCGTGGACTCTAAAAATGGGCCAAATAACAGTGAGTCTCTGCTGGTTTGGGAGGAGGGACTGAGGCCAGCTTCTGGCAAGCTGTCCTGCAGGGGCCAACAGGAGGAAGCTGATATCAGCCAAGGCACAATCAGTGCTACACAGCAAAGTCTGGAGGGGGACAGCAAAGAAAACCAGGAAGTGGCAAGCAAGGCGGAAAGGGCGGAGGAGGTATGTACTTGTGATAACTCAGATGCAGCTCTCGGCGGCAGTAAAGCCACAGAAAACATGGGCAACTCACAGTATCAGAATGACCAGGGGATATCAGATGGTGGAGCAGAGGACCATACCTCCCAGGAAACTAGACAGATTGATCAAAGTATGACAGAAGTGAAGACCCGCAAACATGTATGTGAAGACCCCCTGCAGGAGCCCGAAGGAGAGACGGAGTCTGGTGAGGTGTCGGAGGAAATGTTTGTCGCGCACCAGTCCTCTGTATCATTTCTTGGACTTCAGGGCAGCACTGAAAATGAGGAAGGAACAGTGGAATCTGAATGTTCAAGTGCAGCGGCAGCTGACCCGGGTTCTGCTGAGGCTCAGTGCGAGTCCGAGAAAAGCCACTTTGAACAAAGTCAGGAAACACCTGTGGTGGGTTGTGTAGAAGCTGAGGGGGACAATGGCAGTGATGTGAACTGTGAGTGTGAGTCGGGCAACACTGAGATGGAGAAGCACAGAGAGGCAGCCAGTGGGGATGAACCCTCTTCTGATACTGTAACACAACATTCACAGGGGGACAACGGAGAAGGAGGTGGAGTGAAGAACACTGGATGTACAGAGGAAAGTTCTTGCGAGTTTGGTTCTCAGGTTTTACTAAACTTTTCCAGTTGTGAGGAGACCCTACTGCAAATAGAAACTAGTTCAGCTGATGGGGACCACAAAGATCTTCAAGTTCCTACTGTTAATTCTGTATTGGAGAGCAGTGAACCATTAACCATAGTAAAAGACTGTGTATTCTGCTGTGTGCCAGAGGTAGAGACCAATAACATGTCTGGAGAAGACAAAGGAAGCATCTGTGACATTACTGATGTCACTTCATTTTCCACCAGTGATGAGAATTCCTCCCAGACTGATGCTGTTTCCACTGTTGCAGAAGAGCAAGGAGCCCATATCTCAAGTGATGTAATGTCTACACAGGATGTCAGGCCAGAGGAGACAAATGACAAGATCTGTCTTGACGATGCTGCTGATGTGAAGCCTGATGAAGTCCATGGATGTGCAGTATTTGAAGACTCCTCTCAGTGTGTCCTGGCAGAGCAAGGAGCAAAAGATTTGAGTGACGCAACATCCATGGAAGAAGTAGGTCCTGGACAGACAGTTGAAGATGAAGGAAGCATCTGTGTTGAGGAATGTACTACAGTAATGTTAAACATGCCGCCCAACTTACATCTTGAAGAGGATAAGTTTCATTCTGAGAACGGATCCAGTGGAAGGAATGCTTCAGGTGAAGTTATATCCATAGAGGAAGTAGATTTCCAACAGATGGTGGAAGACCAACAAAATGTTTGTGCAGAGGACGCTGCAGATGTAAAATTGGATACAGTTTTGGAACTTCTGGAACTTCCCTTCACCGACAATTCCATTCAATCTTTCAGCAACTTGGGGGTTGGAGAAGAGCAGGTAATAAACATTCCTAATCACTCTGCATCCACACTGGAAATAGATGCCCAGGAAAAGAGAGAGCCTTTAGAAGAATCTACTTTCTCACCTTCAAAAACTGAGCCGCCTTCAGAAGTGGTCAGTAAAGAACAAGAAGGGAGTGATTGTGGAGAGGTGCCAAAGGCATCACCAGCCGCAGAGGCTGACCTGCAGCTGCCTTCCAGTGAGAAATCAGCCAAAATTCCTGTGGAAACATCACATGTAGAGGACCATTTGAGCCAACAAGAGCTCTTGGAAGAAAACAATGGATCTGAGCTCAGACGTGACGATCAGGAGAACACACTGCACACAGATATCATTGTTCAGAAGCCATCCATGTCTTCAGACTCTCAAAATGATGAGGTTCAAGAAAGCCTGGGCTTTCCAGAGAGAACCAAGCTGTATGTCGATAACCTGATTATCAGAGAAGAGGAGGTTGATTCTCACTTTAGCCAAGGTATTGACCCTGAAACTTCAGTAGATGTGACCTCTGACACTGCAGTGGTGGTCATGAATAGTGAAGAGTTGTCTCTGAAGAGTCTACCTGTGGTTCTAGAGGAAATAAAGGATCACCCAGTAGATGGCCCAACAGGACTCATGACCTCTAAGGCTGTTTCAGAGTATGTTTCTGAGCAGAAAGACATTGGAACTGCAGCTGCTGAGTTTGCAACCCCTGAGGCTCCCAGGGACCGTGTTCACTTGGAGCTCCCAACCCATGCATTGGAGGAGAATTCCCTGCAGCCTGCATCAGCAAGGGAGGGTTGTGATTCCCTGGGCCCTGGTGTGCTGGGGGGGTTCTCCAGCACTGTGGACAAAGATAGGGACTTAGTGGTAGGGCTTGAGCTACCACGCATGCTTGACATGGTGGAGGAAGTGTCTGAAGAAGGGTCTGAAGACAGTCCAGACATTAAGACTGATAATATTGAAGCTTCCTGCGGTGGAACTGATGGGCTGCCAACCATTCCCAATTCAGGTGAGAGAAAATCCTTAAATCTGCACCGATTGCTTATAAAGAATAAACCTAAAGATTGATTTACTTAGAAGTGTCCATAATGGCAAAAAATGACTTTCTCAATCTTAAATATTAATTCATACATTTTTACAAACTGGTTACCTGCAGTGTCTCAAGTATTGTATAAATTTTTTGCACTTGGACTCCCACGTGATGCAAAGGTATAAAGTATTATGCTCCTGCCCTGCGTTTGCTTTATTTGACCTATTGCTATGGTTAAATTATAATTAATCGCATCCTTATTCAACTAGAGTCACATGGTCTTGAGTGCGTGACTGTTCTGAATGTAAAGCCTTCTTTTTCATATGTTAGATGGTTGCAGTGCATCAATTTTTACAGGGATCATAGTTATAGCCTGTATAGCCAAATGTACATTAGTCATGCATGGTTTCCTTTTTCACTATTCTTATGATCTCATTACATATTAGAGAAAAGAATTCTGGTGAAAGGCCATTTTCTGCTTAAATTTTTCCATCCAAAACTAATTGCTCTGGTTGAGATAAGAAGGAAAATCCTGGGCACACCCAAACTTTTTTTTGTTCTTCCAAGAGCATATTACATAACAACACAGAAACAGCAGTTTGAGGCTTATAAGTGTCTTTATTTTGTTGAAAGAGGTTGAACCAAAACACAGTTTCTAATTTAGAGCTTATTTGCAGCAATACAGCATCCTTCCTCGCTTCTTGCTTTATTCTCATCCTCAAAAACTATACTTTAACTTCGGAACATTTTAATATTCACACTGGTGATTTAAGTAATGTATTCCAGTTAAAATCTGAATGCTAAGGTTGCACTCTTAAACTCTTTGTTCTCATTTTATTATTTCTACAGCTGAGTCAGTGAATAAATTTAGGTTTCTTTCCCATAAAGAATAATTTGGGCCAAACCTGACATTTTTATGAATTGTTTTGGTCTTATGGCTTGCTTTTCATGGTTATTATTTGGGTAATGGAGACTTTGACTTTTCCTCTTGCACCCATCTACTCTGACTCTCCACTACAGAAAGAGAGGCCCCTACAGCAGGAGTCCAGGCAATGTCAGCTGTCTTGGGGACACACAAAGGGAACACAAATGAGGTGAGTCTGTGGCAGCTTTTAATTGCTTTCTTTCTCACTGGGAAAGGACAGTTCATTATACCAAGAAGTTTAATTTTTAACAATGCAATGATGTCATGGCAACACAATTATGCCCTAGAATTTATTTAATTCTTAGTGTCTTTCTATGAATCTTTTTTCAACTGATTCCACCCCCCCCATTTTTTTTGGATGGTTTTGTGAACAGCCTTGATCGTCATGTAGGTTTGGATCTAGAATATGTTCTTTACTGAGGAGTAAGGCTAGTCATTGTGGTAAAGGTTCAACCAGTGTTCTGGCTGGAAGCCTATAGGAAAAATGACGTGATGGGCTGAACACATATCAGCCACATACTGGTATACTCCACCCATGACACTTGCCTAGAGGGTGGAGGTTCCCAGTGAGCCTGTAAACATCCAGAGCGGCACAGCTTTAAAGCTGGGAATTGTGTCACCTTCCTGTGGGAGATACCATACTTTACCATATCTGGTTCAGCAAATACCTGTACCCATGAGCGCTGTTATGCTAACGAGGTTTTATGATGAACTTAAGTGCTCATATAACTGTTGAATTTTATTTATTTTCATCTTTATTTAATTTTATTTCAAAATATTTTAATCTTCGGGTGTGCGGTGGCGCAGTGGGTTGGACCGGGTCCTCCTCTCTGGTGGGTCTGGGGTTCGAGTCCCGCTTGGGGTGCCTTGCGGCAGACTGGCGTCCCATCCTGGGTGTGTCCCCTCCCCCTCCGGCCTTACGCCCTGAGTTGCCGGGTAGGCTCCGGTTCTCCGCGACCCCGTATGGGACAAGCGGTTCAGAAAAATGTGTATTTTAATCTTAAAAAGATTCAAGACTCAGCAGCGGTCTTTGGCAAGTGAAGGTCACAAATATAACAACAGGATATGCTGAAGCCACAAACATATACAAAGTTTAAGACATAAAATAAAATGCAAAGCCTCTGCATAAAGACTTGGGATGCTGGGATTTATGTCGAAGGTAGAGATGTTCACCAGCAGGCCTAAACAATGTTGGTTTCACAGGTTCAGTACAATTACCTTGTCCCATAAGCTGCAGGGAGACATGTAAAGGAATCTCCTAGAGATGTCATGAACAAAACCTGCATACTTCATAACCAATGAAACTGATTATTGAGCATTGATGATTAACCAGTGTTGACCATATGAACCTCGTTTGGGATGCCTTCCATTGAGCAATCGAGGATATATATTGTACCAACGAGCCCTTGTTGAACTTAAAGGAAAAAGAAAAAAAAAACAGAAAAGAGCCAAACTATGCATAGTCTGTTTTTGTCACAAGATTTGATAATTGTGTTTACATACAGCCAAGCACCTTGAACCTGGTGTTTGAACCTAAATGCCTTGTCCTTTCTTCAGATGCCCCCTGGTGCTCATGTTCTGCTATAACAGCTTCCAGATGTGCTACTTGAATTTGTCAGTTTAGGTAAAAACTTTGGAGTTCTCCTGTGTAATATTTACATAGCTGTATGGTGTAAACTTTGTTCAAAGCAAATTTATCTGAAGGGCAGAAGGAAAAGGAAATGTCCTGCCCAAGATTACAGTTGACAGACACCATTGAGGTTTCCATTAGATTGTTGTTCTTTAATTCCTGGTTTTCGTTAAGGTTACTATAACTGTGCAGTACATGGTTTGTCTTCTGGCTACTCTTGTATTACTTGTTTGTCTCGTACCCAAAGACCTGATATGAAGATATCTGGCACTGGCTTTAAGCCTCTGTGCCTAGCTGGTCTGGACCACTTTTGAATTGTCATTTCTTCAGCCCAGCACTGTGCTGTTATTTGTTACTGATGGCCCTGTGAGCTCAGTTTTTATTTCCCATGACTCGAGTGGATGTGAAAGTTCAGAAGTGAGGTGGAGTATAGCCTACATCTATGTGTACTGAAACAGACTGAGCCCTGCTGAGCAAATGCTGAACGGTGTCCCGACTGTATAGCTGTGGAAGCAGCTTGGAGATGGTGGGAAGAGAGCGGGTTTCAAAGCTCCTTCCATAAAGCAGGGCTTCAAACGTTTCTCTGCCATGTGGTTTAGGAAGGGAGTTGTTTCATTTCTGCAGAAGAATGACCATATAGATCCAGACACAGAGTCCATTCATGGCCCTTCGACTACGATGAAGTTGAGTACCGTGACGTGGAGGAAATGAGCACGTCTTTGTTTCTCACATTCTCCTTTCAAGATCTGAGGCCTTGTTAAGCATGGTCATGCGGCAGCCTGAAGGTAATGTTTATTTTGTGGAAAGTTCTAGAACCCCTAGAGTAACCTAGTGTGTCCCTCACTTTTAAAGAAGAGTGTTGTATATTGTCCATACGAGCTCTGTTACTCCCCAGTCCTGAACTGTCATCATGTGAGAAAGGTGCTTTTTTTTCCCAACTACATAGGCTGCATAATGAGGTCTGTTTTATACATGTGGGGAAAAGGGAGTGGTTAGTGTTGGGCAAAGTGCATTTGGAAAGGCTGTTTTTAAGAATAATAAAATAGCCTTAGATCGCAAACAGAATTGAACAAGTAAGTGAACAAATGAAGGAGCTCCTGCTTTTATGAGGTTAATTTTGCCTGCATTTCTGGTTACACAAAACATTTATTTTGGGATTGGTGTTATTTTGGGAAACAGCTTTTGTGCCTGTTGTGTGAAAATAGAACTGATCCGCTGGCACTGGAGTATGAAGCTTGAGAAATGTGGAAGAGTTTACAATGGGAGAAATGACATTGGGGGGGGCTCATATATAATAGGGCTGAGCTTCAATCAAAACAGGAAAACATGTGGCTGTGTGTGCGTCTGGGTGCGCGTGCGTGTGTGTGTGTGTGTGTGTGTGTGTGTGTGTGTGTACACGTACAGCACACTGGTAATTTGTGGAACTTTGCGCAAAGCTTTTAGTTTCTCAGAATACTCAGAACACATGATAAACGCTTTGCAGTTTCAACAACTGAATAAGAAACATTATTCTGCCTCGAAATGATGCTGCATGTTAGTGTATTACAACTTATGTCGTTGTAGATCCAGACTCAGAGTGAGATGCTGCACTTCTGCATGCTCATACAACTAAGTCCTGTTGACATGTTTCCTCTACTGTCTTTGAACACAATGAAATACAGTACAGGTGAATTTACTAAATGAATAAATGTAACTTGGCGAAATACAATTGTTAAAAGAAGGGACTCCCCCCCC
This sequence comes from Scleropages formosus, assembly GCF_900964775.1. Classification (NCBI taxonomy): domain Eukaryota; kingdom Metazoa; phylum Chordata; class Actinopteri; order Osteoglossiformes; family Osteoglossidae; genus Scleropages; species Scleropages formosus. The sequence continues at coordinate 16,063,135 of NC_041812.1, read as the reverse complement.
CCCCCCCCCCCCCCCAGCTGAAATGTCAGATCTGGTGTTCTCAGTCTCAAAAAGCTGTTTCGACTGGAGAGCCAGTCATATTTCCCAAACCGGCAGGAGGAATTTGACTCAGACTTGGCTTTTCCAAACATTTAAAGCTGCGTTCCATTCAGTTGCCTAAGTAAATTAATTTTAGGGAGGGAAAATTGTATAACTCCTTTCCCTGCTAGGGTTTTACTGCTGGAAATATAAACGGTCCCAGTGTAAATGGTTCCATGTTTAGGCTTTCACTTTTAAATCTCCACACTATGCAGCAATAAAGTGTTGCTTTTCAAATAAACAGTATAAACTATGGAGCATGTGCAACTCCTTTCTAACGCTTTTTTGTAATTCATAATCTCAGATGTCTTCAAGAAGTTGCTGTAATTGACAGTTTCATTTCGGCTTATCTCGTAAATGCTTGGTTTGGATAGTGATGGAGAATACAAAGAAAGGGGAGGAAAAAGCGAGTCCCATTGACGCAGTTATCTGGCTTCCTTCGCTGGACGTGGAAGGCACCGGATCTCCCCGTCATTTAGCCCGTGCGGTCAGTCGACAGGGGACAACACAAATGCCGAGCTGTCACACGCATGGCTGCTTTATCAGGACGTCCTCACAACCGCGTCTGTTGGTCCAGGAACTGAGCTCTTAGCACTGATTCATCGAGTGTTTGCTCCACAGTTTAAAGGAGCTAGAAGAGCGCTAAGAGACGAATCGCACACAAGAGCATGCACGCACACACACACACACACACGCAGAGAGGGAGGGAGGGAGGGAGGGGAATGGGATTGAGTTCGGGAGGGCGAGCGAGCGAGAGAGAGAGTAGGGGGGCTGGTTTTCACACAGATGTGAAAAATTGGGAGCGTCTTATTTTCCTGCAAGCTGCAGTACAGTGCTAAAGGTCAGGACTTCATGTGGGAACCTACCGCTGTTTCCATGACGGCTGGTTTTTCATACCGCGGACAAAGATGTACGAGCGACACAAACGGAGGTATAGCCTGAACGCAAAGGGGGAGCGAGTGCTGGATGTGGTCCTCATTAAGGTACGAGTCTCTCCTGCCTACAGCAGCTGTTCCTTCATTTTATTCGCTGCTTTGATTCTCCCTTAGTAGCTTGGCGGAAAATGTGCATTTTCTGTTGACTGCTGCTCAGAGAAAAGCTTTGAGTTGGAACAGAGTTTTCTGAGTTTGCTCGGTATGTTGTAATTGAGTTGTTTGCGTGTTTCTTTTATGAGAACAGAGATGTCACTTTTAAATTCACAAAGATTACACCAGACATGCCATGGGAAAGTATACGCGAGCTTCCCAAAATACTTTTTTTAACCTTTCATTTTTTTTTTCCTCAATTTCTTGAGACCGATGCGTTTCAGCAGATCCCTTCATCAGCTTCATTCATAAGCTTTCGTGTGTTCTCCAAAGTTTGCTTTACTTTACATAATCGGACTGTTCTGAGCACTGGAGCCCTTTATCATACGACGTTGGGCTTTTATAAACTTTACAAATATGCCAGTGACTTTCCCTGCAGTTGGTGCACTGGTATCTGTTGTAAGGGTGTCGAATGTATTTTTTTTAAATGCACTCATCCGTGCCCGTAGATGGGTGTGTCTAGCAGTTTCAGACAGTCAAACTGTCAAACGAAGGCATTGCTTGAATGGGTGGAGTTTGTTATTGGATACCTGCAGCAACTGTAGCCTTCAGCCCACTGTGGTCACTGGTCTTGTAATTTTACTTCTTTCTCCTTCTGGTTCTTTTTTTGGCAGTAAATAATTTGTGACGACTGAAGCGTGTGTATTTTGATGCGATCCACTGATTGTTTTCCCCCCTCTATGCACCAATATGAGATATTATGGATGCTAGCCACTTTTTTAACCTCTGCAAATTTTTATTTTCCCTTTAGTAACTGTTATAAGAATTCACTTTAAATAATACTTTTATTGATCATAGTAACGCTGCAGATGTTTACATCTTCCCTGGCACAACATATACATCAGAGGCATGTTCTTTAAGGTCTCGGTGCAGTGCCTGATCTCAGAGATCTCCCACAGACGCGCTCTGAGCAGCAGACACGTAGATCTTATTAGACATTTCCTGGGACACCCTCAGTTTCATCACACCTCATGATGCTTTATCAGGTTTATTTCGGTGAGTGTCACACCATGGTCTGATACTCCCTGGTGTACCGTATGTTCAGTCGACTCGCCACCAATCCACCCGTCTCTTTGGAGCAGGAGTTTTTTTTGCTGTACCCTGCACTTTTTGTCTTCTCGCTCCCTGGCTACGAAGGTTAACGGTGCTCTCTTTAGGAGTCAGGCCAGGGCCCAGAGCCTCCTGGGTAGAGGGTGAGGAGATGAGCTAGATGGCACGATGGAGAAAATATCCCAACGGTTCCTGCTGGCTCAAAGCCTGGTCTGATGGAAACGGGCCCTGAGCCAAGTGACTTCATTGTACAGCATGTGTCTGGAAGGCCTGTTTCTCACACACGCCACAGAGCTGGAGACGCTCACTTTCTTAGACCAAGAAAACAAACATATTTCTCTGGCTCTCAAAGCCTTAGCAACCTCAGTAAACTGAACTGTCATTATTATGTGAATACTGAATGATTTTTCTAACCACACATCATCTTAGTATGCATTTCATTGAGCAATTTATATTTTTTGCTATACGGGCTAATTATACGTAGTTTAATTCTAATTTAATTTAATTTATTTAATGCAAACGGCTCACTTTGTAAGGCAGCTATGCTGTCGTTGCCCCAACGACAGAATTTCCCTAGTAGTGTGTTTTTTTAAATTTTTATTTTTATTAATGTAGCAGCCCCAAAGCTAGAATATGGAATGAATGCTGGAGCTTATAGGTCTCTGATCAGGTCTACTGACCAGTGAGCTCCGAGCTCTAACTGAATACAGCAGCAAGTTGCATTATGGTTTGGGACTTGGAATTAAAGGTTTAAACATTCAAATTCAAGGAGAGACCCTTCTGACTTTACTTTGAGAATATGGAACACCTTGAAATTTGCAGTGTTTTCCACTTTGATCCAGTTGCATTGCAAATGAAGCTTATAAAGGCATCTGTGAAGAAACTAATAAAAGGTAAAATACAGTAATGTTAGTGTGTATGAGTCTTTAGCTGCACTCCCTGTCTTTCACACAAAAGTAGTGGGTGTTTATTTAGAGGTGGGATGGCGCAGTGTGTTGTCCAGCTCCTGTGGTCTCCCACTGGAATGGCAAACATCTTGTCATCACTGCCATGTTTGTTCTTCATCTGTGCTGGAGAAGGCTTCTCTGCATCATTTGAACTGGAGACTGTTGAAAGCTCTGTGCGTGCGTGCGTGCGTGCGTGCGTGCGTGCGTGCGTGCGTGCGTGCGGCATACATGTGTCCAATTCTGACATAGGCTATGTGTTTTTTCCCTTTATTTTCCCAAATATGTCTCTTTGTTGGTGTGTGTATTGCTTCAGTAGTTTAATACTTAGCACCTGCAGTGACAGCAAGTAGCATACAGGTTAAGGGCACGGATACGAGTGCGTTAGAATGGAATCTATACTGTATCATGGGTCCACGCTCCTTTTCAATAACAGATAAACATTTCTCTAATGAAAACAGGAATCTTCATCCTGGCACCATTATACTATTTTATTCCCATGAAAAGTAATAATATAATAGTGCTTTGTAATGCATTACACCCAACAATGTGTGTGGCTTTCATACATCAATAGCTCATTGTTAACCTGATTGCTTCCAATTGCACATGGTTCTCTGCTGGGACATGAAGAGTATTATCCACAGAGCAGTAACACACAGTTTTCCTGTCCAACAGAACTGATTCAATCAGCACAACATGACCATTTGACCCCAAGGACACTTAAAGAAGATAGTATGTTTGCCCGTTCTTCATCTTTACCAGTTCTTTACCGTCAATGTGGGTAGTAAGTGTAACAATGTCAATACCAGTTCAAGAGTGTAGATACTTCATTGCAAAAAAAAAAATTAAGCTGGGGGTGATTTAAATACCTCTACTACTACTGCTGCTAGTAGTACTAGTACTACTACTATGACTGAGTGTTACAGTGCATTTTTCCAGGAGAAGCCAGGTTTGGCCATTTTACCACCAAGTGCAGTGGCCCTTGGAAGTGTTGTTGGAGCAGAGATGTTATGATCAGAAGCCCTCCTGACATGAACCCTCACCATTTAACTCGGGCTTGGGAATGACATTTATTAAGCATTGGCTATGGCTATGGGCTATTTAGTGTCACCAGCGCACCTGAACTGATTGTCTTTGAACTGTAGGAGCAAACCAGAACACCCAGAGTAAACCCACTCAAACACAATAAGAAAATGCTGACTCCACACAGACAAAGTGGTAATCAAATGGAGTGATTTAACATAACATTGCTTTTACATTTACATTTATTCATTTAGCAGACACTTTTCTCCAAAGCGAAGTCCATTTCAGAGAATACAATGTGTGCATTACATTAGGAGAAAGAGCCATAGTTGCAGATATGTGATTCTTAATTGTTTCTTTCCACTATATGCACCAATATTCTTCCCATGAGTAACTGCATAAAACTCAAATGATTCCTGATCACCTTCTGACAATTTTTTTTTTTTTTTTTGAGATACACAAACATTTATTTTCAATACAGGAGTAATGGCTGTGTAAAGGCTTATCTGGGTATGAACATAAAGTTATGGTGCATGAACATTTACACCTTATATGAGCTTAAGAAATCATGGGTGAAGTGAGTCCGGAAAAGGTGAATTTTCAGACTCTTCTTGAATGTAGACAGAGTTTCAGCAGTTCTGAGTGAGAGGGGGAGGTCATTCCACCACAACAGAGCCAGAACCAAGAACCTCCATGCTTTGCTTTTCATGCGTGGGACCACCAAGCAAGCAGATGTGGAAGAGCGTAGCAGTCTGGTTGGGGTGTAGTGGTTGATGAAGTTTTGTAAATAGTGACACAGAGAGACACAGTGTTTCACTGATGTATGGATGAGTGACCCATTGTAAGTAGTGTATCTAGCAGTGTAAGTCACCTTGGTGAATAAGGTGTGTGAGCTGGTAACACTACATAGTATCCATTGTAAGTCGTTTTGGAGAAAAGCATCTGCTAAGTGAATAAATGTAAATGTAAATAGCTGGGAGCAGTTCTATTGATGCATTTGTAGGCAATAACCAGGGTCTTAAATTTTGATCTGGGCAGCTATAGGAAGCCAGTGCAGAGAAACGAGTAAAGGAGATGTGAAAGCTTCGGCAAATCAAGCACAACTTGGGCAGCTTTTTGCCAAACAGTGTGATCTTCATATAATCAGCAGTGTAATTTTGTCAGTGATGCGGAAGCAGTGCGTTGCATATACAGTGTACACACACACACACACACACACACACACTGTACGAAGCCGCTCATCCCAAGCGCGGTCGCGGAGACCCGGAGCCTAACCCGGCAACACAGGGCGCAAGGCTTGGGGGGGCAGTCCGTCGCAAAGCACCTCAAGCAGGACTGGGATCCCAGACCCGCCAGAGAGTGGGACCTGGCCAAGACCGCTGTGCAACCCCCCCACATGTACAGTATATTCAGTAAATAATTACTGCTTTATTGCTTACATGTAATCATTAGTAGTGACCAGCTAAGATGCATGTCTTTCCATCGTTTTTATTATAAGCAGATTTTTGCTATTTTGTAAGTGTTGAAACATTCTGGAGTACATCTGTCTACTCTGTTTCTCCTGCCTGTTTTCTGCCTTTCAAGTTTGGGATTTTTGGGTTGAATACTCTGACCTCTGTGTATTAATTGTGTGTTTACATTCACTTGAGCTTCTTTCTTTCAATATCACAATATCTGTTAAAACTCCAAAGGCCTTTGATCATCTTTAAAGTTGAAAGATTGATCATCAAACTTTACAACGGTTTTAACTGTTAACTACAGACCTGTAGGAACCCTTATGTATGTGCTTAAAGCCATTGGTTTCAAAGGATTGTTTTTTCCTTTTATGGAAAGTATTGACGTCAATAAATAGCTACTGATAGAGACAATATAATGTCCATGATACAGAAAGAGGTCTTTACTTTAATCCTGACCAGTGGGTTGTAAGGTATTGGGGTGACCTTGGTATGTAGGCTTCAAGGCTGCTAAATATTGGTCTACCCACCCCAAGTTGACATAGCAACTATAAGTAACTTGGGCATACAGTGCTAGTGGGATACTAGTGTATTGGACAGGAGCCAATCCAGGTTCACTCCACAGCTACATTGGGGACGGCCAATGTAAATCTTCCTTTCTTCAGCTTCACTGCAAGATTAGACATGAAATGAGGATTATTTCCATAGGATAGTTCTAGAATTTGATTATTCATCCTGCTTGATGAGTTACACCCCTACACTTTTTAGCAGAAGCTTCCTGCATGAAGTTCTTGAGTTACTCTGCCATTGTGTTGCTGCACGTGTTTATTCCTGTGCCTTGATTCAGTGATCATCTGTTTCTACGTCTCTATCACTCCAAGATAAAGGTCCCCCACCCACCTGTCTATTTCACTGAACAATTTGCTCATTCCATCTCATTCATTGTTCAAGAAGGTGGGTGTAAAAATTGTCCAAGCCTTTGATTTCCTCGGGTCACTGAAACCATAACCTCATCCTGCAAATACTTCTTCCATAAACACAGCATCTGCTCACATCACACTCTACAGAGCTTCTGATCCAAGCCATGGTGATATTCCTCTTGAATTATTGCAGTTTCATGCTGTCTGGTCTTCTGGCCTCTGCCATCAAGTTTCTTCTGATCATGAATGCTGCAGCACCACTGTTTGACCTGTCAAAGCATTCTCATGTATGTCCTCTCCTCATCTCTCCACTAGCTTCCTAAAACTGCCTGTGTAAGTTTCAAAGCTTCCGTTATGGCCTACAAGACTGCTAGAGGGTCTTTAGCCAATTACCTCCTTCTCACAAAAGTTCCAAAACTGAAAGTCTACATGTTCTCTCCCTTAGAACTGCTGAATCCTTTGCAGTATTTGAGAAGTCTCAAAACATAGATTTTTTGGACCCACTTCTCTCCTGATCTCTTAACAATGCAGTAAATTTTCATCTCCTAATTTGTCCTGATCATTGCTTTTCCTATCTGACTCAATTCTGTGTGCAGCTAGCTGTGTAATATGCATCATCAAAAATGTTGGTGTCAGACTAACAGTGACAAACTATCCGTGGTTGGACAATTACATCTTTCAAACTAAAGCCCTCTGCTCTTTAGAAATGCACCTTTTTGCTCTAAGTTGTGTGTCGGTTTGGAGAAAAGCATCTGCTAAATTTATAAATGTAAATTCATTATACTTCATTATGAAGTGATGAACAATGAAGTTGTAAGTTGCAATAAATAAACTGCTGAACACCTCATTTTCTACAGATACTTGCAAATAGAATTCTCTGATGAATTGTATAATGCGTTATTCATTGCGTAAAGTACTGGGTGTTAATACTATTGTCTGCCATCACCACCAAATAACAGAATTTTTCCATATATATGTGTGCAATAATTTCCTCACATGATGCCAGTTTTCAGTGATTAATTGTGCCAGAGGTAATGTGCTGGTTACTGTTAGGTGGTGCATTATTCCTTAATTATCATCTTCTTGAATCCACAAGAGTAATTTGATGTTTGTGTGCAAAGCTTGCAGAATTTTTGTATTGTTTAATGAAATGGGACAGGCCATTACAGTGAATGCTTTGTAGAGCAAGTCATGTGCTTGTAATATGACATTTATAAAAAATACTTCATTTGTGATAAATCTCTCATTACATGCATCTGAAATTCAGAAATTCAATCAGTCCATTGACTTTGACATTGAAAGTCCATTTAATGTATTAAAGAGATTTCCACATGATGTTTGCCTGACAATGCTTAACTAACCTTGAGGTTACATTTTAAAAGTATAGTAATCTTAATAAGGACCCTGTGGTAGCATCCTTATTGATTGTCCCTTTTTAAAGTTTACACGGTGTAAAATAATACACAAAAGTGAAAATGTGGACACTGTTTGCTGTGAACTTTCATGTTTTCATTTTTCCTTTCTTGGAGGAAGTAATTTCATTTATTCACATTGTGAGTCAATTTGAAATTCTGATTGTGATAGGAAACAAATGCGTATGTCTAAAAGAAGTCTTATTGATCCTGACTGTTGGTCTCCATTTCTTTCGTGCAGATCCACCGAGAAAAGGACACCTGCTACTCGGCGGACTCTTGTATAGATCCCAGCGATTTGGGGAAGATTCAGAGATCAGAATGTCCTGGTAAGTTTGTGTGAGGGAAGAAATAATCGTAATGCATGAACTGGGGGTACGATCATGTAGTAGTTAGCAATGCTGTGTCGTAACTCCTGGGCTGTGGGTTCAGATGTGCCTCTGACTTTGAGGAGTTTTCATGCTCTCTCTGTGTTCACTTGGGTTTCCTCCAATAGTCTGAAAATGTTTCAGTTGCGTTGTTGTGCTGTGAACTGCGCTGTTGTGTGAATGTGCAGGTAATTGTGAACAGCTGTACAGGACATTATCATCAGAAAAATAGAATTTCAACAACAATAATAAGAATAATTATTATTATTATTATTTTGCACAAACAGAAATTGTTACACACCCTCAGAAACAACACACTCCGGTAATAGTATTGAACTCATGCCCTGTCCTGCATATCCCCTGCATAGCCTTGTGCCCTGTGTTTTGCTCCAGACCACTGCAACGATAACTTAAAGATGCCAATAATAATAATATGCAATGCATTAAAGTTATGCATAATGTGTGTTGTCTTTCGGGTGTGTGACAATGCTTGTCTTTTGGAGTAGGCCACACTGGGACTCTATCAACTGACCACCCGATGGGCATTATTGCTCATCCTGCGGCTAGGCTTTATTGAATGTCTACATTGTATCATGTCAAGGAGGAAAAGGATGCTGGAAAAAAAATTAGTGCCTTCCTCTCAAGGGAAAAATGTACCAGTTAGAAGAGGTCATGTGTTTAGTTAAACTTGCTCAACTTCCCGTTTGGAATATTGCAGACAGAGATGCAATAGCTTTGTGTTATCAGGGTATAAGGTGTGCTATTTTGTGCTATTACATCATCAGGATGTCGTAAGAGATTGGTTTATTTTCTGCAGGTTTTTTTTTTTTTATTTTCTGTTTTTTGTGTGTGGCTTTTTTTTTTTTTTCCACCCTTCCAACCTTTTGTTTACCTTATATTGCAGAGTCCCCAGAGTCTCTCATCCCCCAGGCTGCAGGCAGCTCTGGATCTACCGCTCTGCAAGACTCGGGCAGTGATGCTGACGGCCTCTTCTGCAGTGACCTTGTAGATGACAGCGTCTTCCAGAAAGTGAGCTCTATTTGCTAGGGCTCAGTGTACAGTGGGAGTGGGAACTTGTTTTGGGAGGGTTAGGAAGGTGATGATCCATTTTTGAAAGGAGACCAATGTGTCTGTGGAGAAAACTACTTGTAAAGGAAAAAAAAAAATAAAAATTTCTGTGGCACAATTTCCAGCATTCAAACCTGACAGCAGTTCAATCCATTCAAATTCTTGCACATGTGTTTTATCCCCTATGTGTTGTGATGGTCTTGTCATAAGTTTTCAGTTACCAAAGACATATTTGAAGAAGTATTTACCAAAAATTAATATATAGATTATACTGTATCTGGTAATTTTCTTTATTTTAAGTTTTGAAATCAGCTACTTTGCTTACTCTGATACACAACAGCGAGTCAGGAACTAAAGTACACATAAAACAAAAAATACATTTACAGTGTTTAAATTTTTATAAATCCTTCTTAAGAGGTGGTAAGAAGAATTTTGTCACTTATACTGAGCACTGCTCACATATGCCGAGTGGTGTGTCGCTAGACCATTGTACATATGATGAGGTTGATGGTACAGTGTAGTTTTATTAGTTCCCTTCCCTGTTCCCTTGTTTGCTCTATTCCAAGGATTTTGTTGCCTCCAGGATAAGGAGGAGCAGTCATTTCCTTGACCTGATGACATGTGACGACAATAGACTGCCTGAGAGAATTTTTAGGCGTTTGTGCTGATCATGACCTCATCCCTTCCTCTCTCCCCAACGCCCTGCTCCTTACTTGTACTTAGAGGAAGTAGGGGCTGGAGCACATACTCAGAGACCTTCCATTGTGGTGTTTCGGACTGGTTTCCTGGGATCCCAGGGTAATCCCCCCCCCCCCCCCCCCCTTTGTTTCATTTCCCAGCTGCATTTGCCTGTGAATCAGCATCAAATGGCAGACTCTTGGGTACAATTTGCCTGTACTCTTTTTCTAAGTCTATTTATACATATTTCTGTGTTTGTCTTTATTGGGGGGGGATGTAATTAGTTTTAATGAAAACTTGAGTTTTAGATTAATTTGTTACTGTGTATTGTTGTTTTTCACGTAGTCGTTGCTAATGTAAACCAGTATCCATCTAATTTCCTAAAAGATCTGGACACTTCATTCTCAGAATGTGTTACATCACCTCCCATCTTGCATGTAGTAATGTGTTACAACATTACCGACTCAGACTGCCTTTATTAAATGAGCAAAATTAATTGTATTATGTTTTTTTCAAATCGCTGGAATAGGCTCAAATGCCTTTTAGACTTTTAGATTGCCAGTTTGTGCATGAGTCTAGAGAATGCTGGGAAATGTACATTTTTTCATGACCTCGTGCTGAGTCATATGTTCTCAACTGTTTTTCCATGCTCTCTTAAAGTTGAGCACAGTTATTATGCTCAGCCCTCTGGATCCGTGGTTTACCGCCTCCAGCTGGCATCAGAGTAGAATGCTAACACTAATAATATACTTTAATGGGAATGATCTGGTCCGGCTGACATCTCGAGTTTCACAAAGGTTCCTCTTCTTCACATTATGCAACATTAGTGGACTACAAAGATGATTACGGCCCGTCTTTTAGACTTTGCCCTCTAGCCATAGAGAAGGCATTCGCATGCTCAAAGGACCATTTTAAGCAATGCCTTTAGGGATGTTGCCCTCCAGTGACGCATTTTAAGAATTATGAAAAGTGCCATGATATCATGCCTTTGAAAAAGATGGAAAAGAAGCACTGTGGAAACTGGCCAGTGTCTGCTAAACATGTTTAGTCCCATATGATGGGCCTCATTGCGCCAGCTGTCTTGGTGTGTTTTTGCCAACAGGCGGAGGGGACACCAGCCGGAGACAGCATCAGCGAGGCGTCGGCTTCCTGCTCCTCCACAGATGATACAGCCAGTACAGGTCCAACCAGCTCAGCACTGGGGTGGTCAGCTGGGGACACCAGCTGGAGCTCTGAGGAGGCACGGCCTGCAGGAGATCTGGGGGGCGAAGCAGAGGAGGAAGCGAAGGACCGTCTTACAGAGGTGCCCATACGCTCTGCCATCCTGCGCTCCTCGGTCCGCTCGCTATCGCCCTTCCGCCGGCACAGCTGGGAGCCAGGCAGGAACTCGGGGAGAGAGGCACAGATGAGCCCACGAAGGTGAGCGTCTTCCACAGCTTATTGTGACTTCAGGATGTGTCTGCAACCGAGCTTGCCACGGAGCAAGAATACCCTGCACTCTTTATTACACTTTTGTAATGGTCATTCATGTATTTCGCTTGATATTTTACTCAAGCAATGCAGGGATGTAGCCTTTCTCCGGCACAGGGGTGTCCAACCCTTAGAGCTCAAGAACTGCAGTCATTACTATGAACTGCTTCAAGGGTTGTACATGTAAAAAATCGCCGTGACATCCCAAATCTTAAGTGTAGACATTGAACAAATATTCTTTTCATATTATAATGAAATACTGTTTATGTATAATGCAACAGTATAAAAAACATTAACTGCATTTACAAGTCATAGTATTAAGTTATTTTTTATATTTATCTTACGGTATGTATAGATGGATGTAGGATACTTTTCTTACAATCCATAATTCTTGTACAAACAAAAATTGCTCAACTTTTCCTTCAAGTTGGACACACGCTGAAAATCGGAACACTCCTATAATAATACTGCCAAGCACTGGTGTCCAGTTTAGGGTGCCCTTTGCTTTTACTTGCACCCTGTGCTTCTGAGATATGTGTTGGACCTCCATGATCCTGACTTAGACAAGCAGTTAAGGATTTTAGCAGTTAAGGACATATTACATCAGTAATGTTCTCAAAACATTTGTTACAAAATGTTACGAAATCTTACGAAAATAGAATTTTTTTTTCCCCCCCTTCCCTTGCCAATAATTTTAGCTACTGCATAGCTTGCAAGGGGGGCGCGGTGGTGTGGCGGCGCAGCGGGTTTGGCCTGTGCCTGCTCTCTGGTGGGTCTGGGGTTCGAGTCCTGCTTGGGGTGCCTTGCGATGGACTGGCATCCCATCCTGGGTGTGTCTCCTCCCCCTCCAGCCTTGCACCCTGTGTTGCTGGCTTAGGCTCCGGTTCGCTGTGACGCTGCCTGGGACAAGCGGTTTCAGTCAATATATCTATGTGTATGTGTGCATAGCTTGCTTTGACCAGTGATGATGTCTGAAGGGGCATAAACCTGCGAGCATAAAATCACACGCATTTGAAATGTAACTGCACAAAACCGAACTGTTACCACTATTGAGGACTGATATGCGGGTGAACAATAGCCTACAGTTGAGTTGCTGACTAAGGTCATTAGGTCCACTTATCTGCTGTCTGCTTTTCTGTTACTGGTCATTGCTACCCAAGGCACGCCATGTGCGTCTAACAGTAACTGCTTTATTATTTAATCCAATAGAATTTATAGTAATTATGGCAGATATTGTATATATTTATTTACAAATGTTCTTGTCGGCAAACATTATGTGAAATGGCAGGCTGGCCAGCTCTACAGTATAATCACAGCATTCAAAACAGGACTTGCAGCGTTGACCATACAATGAAATGTAACCTTAGCACCAAATTTGTTTTGCGGTGAGTCATTGCTAAAACTTTTTTGCTTTTTAAAAACCAGTTCATGACCAACATTTTGTCACCGAAGAAGACACCAAAGATTGGAGAAATGATTAGTACAGCATGGCTTTTGTGTTGCAAAGTGGCTTTTCCATGCTTAATATATAAAATGAAGGGCTGCACAGTGGCACAGCAGGTAGTGTTGGTGCCTCACAGGTCCCGGGTTGTGACTTTTGACATGGGTAGCAGAGGCTGCATGACCTCCTTGTGTCCGCATGAATTTCCTCCAGATTGACACCTCTAAATTGCCTTGAGTGTGTGATTGCCCTGTGATGGACTCACGTTGTCTGGTTGCAGACCACTGCAGGCCTCTACTGGACATGTGATTGTTGATAAAGGTGAAAACAACTTGTAGACTATGTTCTTAAATTATTGCAGTTCATATTTGTAAATAAATATGCAATATTTTTAAAAGTACTGCACCTTATAAGCTGCAGTCATCAAAGAAATGTTAGGAGACGTCCCTTAGGAAGACAGTGAGAATCTGCTGTAAAGGAAGCTGGAGACTGTAGGTGAGAGGATGGTTAAGGTGCCTGGGAAAGATCCCATATCTTCATCACAGGCATCTCTGTATGTCCCTGTGATAATGATGATGCTGCCCCTGAATGATTCGCTGTAAAGGCTGACTGGCTTGTGTTCTTCTCCACCTTTTGAAGGCCAAGATGTCCTCGTTTTTTTCACGCTAAGGTTTGCGTGGGCCGGTTTTCTGTAAACAGCTGTGAGATCCCAGGACCCCTGGTGGTTGTGGGGTGGGAGAGGGCACTTTGTTGAAGAAAATAACTCTCTACTGCTGCCTCCAGCTCTTATTCCTCTCCCAAGAGGCATTTTGCTGTTTGAGGGATAACTTCACTCCTACTTCCTTGTTTCCATCCTTACTAACCTAATTAAATGCCATCGCTAAACTTTTACGGCCGATGGGTTGCTGTTTGAAATATTTGCAGTGTCCTCTGTGCGCTGCTTTTCAGACCGCAACAACACTTTAACCTAGCGTGCATGCATGCTATTTAAACTGCTCTGATGTGTATCATGCACGTGACGTTCTGCCATCTTTTTGAACTTTTCTTCGTCTCATCATTTGTCATCCATCATTTTCAGTTCACTTCGGACTCTGGGGGAAGGAAGGCCAGCATTTCATAAGAGAAGGTATAGCAAAGTTGTTCTTCAGTTCCTTCATTTCATTTTCTGCCTACTTTCCAGTCTTCGTTTTCTGGAAATTGGCTAAGCTTATGCTTTTATGTTTCAGTCTCTCATACAGTGCTGCCTCTTTCAGATTGTATTTAAATTTGCAACTGTCGCATCAGAAGTGGTGACTTACTGTCTAAATAACTGCTTTAGTAACCTGGCTTACTTAGAGCTAAGGTAGAGTAAAAACCATCCTATAATGAAAGCTGTCTGGGACTGGGAGTACAGTGTCCGTTGTGACTTGTGCCATAACGAAAAGGGTCACAAAGTGTATCAGCATGCTAAAATTTTCTTAAAATTCAGCCACAACTTCTTGAGAGGTCCAGTCTCCACAGGTTGAGGATTCTAAGGCATGTTCTTCTCACCAACGCAAAGGGTCCAGCAGATGAAATCCAGTTTAACCCACTTTGAATATTAAATCATTCCACTGAGATCCCCCACCCAATAACTCCATCCTTTCTTTATCCCTGTCTTCCTGAACGACTCTTCCCATTGTGCCCAACCTCCCTTCCCATCTGATTTTTGCACCAGCATGAGCTGGTGTCCCTCGGACCACCCCTGTCCCGACGCAGACGAGGTCGGTAGCAGAAGGTATGGTGTGTCAGTTTCCAGCAGGTGGAGGGCAGGGTCCAGTCTGCCACAGGTCATTTGTATGGCTTTTTGCGAGTGTGTTTGCATGTGTTTTGTGTGTGCTAAGATCAGGTGGTCAACCCTGGTAAACCTCATAAAAAAAAAAAAAGCCAGCTGTCACTTCCTCCTGTGTACTGTGATACACAGCAAAGGCTTCCTCATACGATGAGTCAGGAAATGTAGTACAGCAAGAGTTTGCCACGTACCTTAAAATGATGTTTATTCTTGCCGTCCTTCACTGTGATATATCTATATATTTTTTAAAGATCACTGTTGGAATACTTGTTTTAATGCTATTTTGGGGTTCTTAGTAATATATAATTTAAGAATGACTAGCATCATAATCTATATCACTGAACCAGATGTCAGGTGAGCAGTGCTTTTTTCATAATGGTTGTCTGTTCATTGACTCAAACTTCTAAAATTTGTTTTTTCAAGACGGGTTTAATTTTAATAGTGATGATATATGCTAGTGATGATGCCTTTTTTTAGTCAAACTGTCATCACTTAGCTGCAGAAACATCTAAAATTGTTCATCATCCTAAGTATACAGGTTTTTTTTTTATTTGATGTGAGGTTTTTGCTAGCCTTCATTGAGCTATGGTATCAGTTGTACAATTTAAATTTGGTTAAAAGCACTTTAACTGAGGACTTAAATTTTTGTTGTGTTACACCAAGTTTGTGTTAGCTGAGGAACTAAGTATATATGGTTCAAGGTGGTTGTTTTCCATATAATATGTTGAATTTTGGAGTAACAAAAAACTATACATTTTTTGTAAATCAAATTAATATTTATTTCATGAAGGCTCTGACTGATTTAACATGGACAGAACAAAATCTAGCATTGCAGTATTCTGGCCAGGGCCAGAGCTGAGAACCACTAGTTCAAGGGAATGAGTGGAGAACTCAGACCGTTCTGTGTTCTGTTAACTACTAGTATCTTTGGTTTGATTCTCAGTTTTCACATTGTTGTATTTCATTGTTGCTTTACATTTACATTTATTCATTTAGCAGACATTTTTCTCCAAAGCGACGTACATATCATAGAGGATACAATGTGTGCATTGCATTAACTTTGTTAATCTCTTGAAGTGGCTGTTTTAAGGAAAAGCTGTCTCCTTGTTTGGATCCATACCGTTCTTCCTCTCCAGTGCATTCAGCGGTGTTTCTCGTAAGATGCAGTGGGCGTATAGCTTTTTTCCAATATATGATCATTTCACATTTAATTATTTCCAGCTTTTCGTCAGGGTTCACAGTGTATCCATGCCTGCCAGGAAACGGAGTATCTGGTCTGTGCTCCTCCACGTTCCTGCCAACATGATTCTTTCTGTTGGGGTGCTAATAATCTGGAACGGTGTGTAGGAGATTACGAAGGGACACGGTCCCCAGTACTGGTGCCCAAAGCAGGTGATAACTGGAAGGGGTTGGAGTTGAAACAAAGGCCAAGCTGTAGTTTGTTGAGTGCCTTTATAACGTAAAATAGATCTTAGATTTTCATGTAGGGATTGAAGTGGCTTACAGGACAAGTTATCTTTGTACATTATCATAACCCATGAAACATGAAAAATTAATGTCATACGCTTTGGGATGTCAGGACGTGAAACAGGCCCACAGCTCCTACAGTGACAATACAGTTGTCTTTAGCTGTAGTTTTCCCTCTGAAATTTCTACACTTCACGAGTTGAAACTGTGTGTTGAACGCTTGTATACAGTGTACCGTAAGGGCCATAAAATTGGTGGTGTTATTGTGTGATGGCTTGCTCACATTTGAATTTTACTATTGCCTATTGTTTAAGACCAAATATCCAGCTTTGGACCTCTGTCTGATTGAAGACAAAAACACTGGACGATCTGCAGAAAAATGCTGACTGAAGTATAAGGTGCTCCGGGTACAACATTGGGCTTAGCAAGATATGACTTCTCAGCTAGGATATATATATATATATATATATATATAGAGAGAGAGAGAGAGAGAGCTTAGTCTGGACCTCTGCAGAGGAGTGTGATGGAAAGTTCAGCTTCTCAGCAGTTCTTCTGGAGAGCATATGAGTGCCAGCTACTTCCTGACCTGGGTGGTGTTAACAGTCTGGTGTTGGTATGGCTTTAGTTACAGCTTGGAAGGCTTGAGCACAGACGGGGATGCTGAGAAGGAGGCGATTCCACAGGCTATGCTTCCTCAGGACTCATGTACTCTACATCAGCTCGACAGCAAAGAGAGAGGGTCTTTGGGGTCTCTAACAGAGGAGGAGCAGGAGTCCCACTTGGGTGACTGCAGCAGTCTGGATAATCAGGTAACACCCACCCCTTAGGCTAATATGAAGCAGATACTCTGTGTTGAGTTACAAGCTCACATGCTCTTTGACTGCTTTGTTCTTCATTATATGCATCTCACTTTAGAATTGAACATTCTTAGTTTTGCCTTTGCTGTTTTTTTGATGCAGTCTTTCCCTTGCAGAAATCAACGAGCCACCGGCCCATGAGGTACAGCAACCAGTCTATGTCTCTGCCCCTCACCAAGTCTGTGTCCATGCTAGCCATTAGCCACAAAGAACTAGATGGTGAGTACTACTATAATTATTACTTCTGCTCTTCTATCTGTCTCATGCCTTACTTCCTCATTTCCTGTGTGATAAAACAATGGTGTATGACATCTACTCTAGAACACCTAGTGGAGGAGAAAGCAGTTTTTTGCATGGAGAGCTGACTAAATGAAGGGTGAAATACAAATGGCTCAACATATCCGTTTGTCATTAATAGTGTATAGTTTGTCTGTTGACAGCTGTACAATCTATGATGCTCTGGGGATTTCTCTGGGATATACAGACATGAAGGTGCTTTAGTAGTGTAAATGAACATGTTGAGGACAAGGTGGGTAACTAAAATTATCCATGGTTTAAAGAGACAGATCTGATATTGGTTTTGACATGATTAATTTATAATGAAGTTATAAGCATACAGGTAAAATGCACTTAATGCTAGTGATACCTTCTGTGTTAAAAAGAACTAAGGCCAAAAAATAATTTTTATACACATACACACATATTTTCTGAACCGCTTGTCCCATACGGGGTCGCGGGGAACCGGAGCCTAACCCAGCAACTCAGGGCGTAAGGCTGGAGGGGGAGGGGACACACCCAGGACGGGACACCAGTCCATCGCAAGGCACCCCCAGCGGGACTCGAGCCCCAGACGCACTGAAGAGCAGGACCCGGTCCAACCCACTGCGCCACCGCCCCCCCCCCCATATATTATATATATATATATATATATATATATATATATATATATATATATACACACACACACACATATACTTATAAGAACTTATGTGTAAGTTGCAACTCAGCAGCAACAATAACGCTTGTATGCTTACATTTACATTTATTCATTTAGCAAACGCTTTTTTCCAAAGCGACGTACATCTCAGCAAAAGTACAATTTATGCATTACATTAAGAGGAGACATAGCTGCAGACATGAAAGTCTCAAGCAAACTTGGTTTGTTACCTATCACTTCCCACACCGAGGTTCATCGTTCGAGTAGGTGCATAAAACACAGGATAGACAAATCCCGATACCCTCCCATCATTTTTTTCTTCTTATATAAGATACACAATGCTTATGCTACAACTCCCATTTAAGTGCAAAAGAAAATGACTGATGCAAAATATAAATAACGGTATGAAACTTGGGGAGGAAAGCAACATGCATGTACGATGTAGCCTGTAAGCCTACTTGTTGTCATAGTCCTGCTCAGTCACGGTTTTTACTTTTCGGTCTTGGTGTGCATTTAAACAGATGAGGGCATCAATGTGGGCTGGATGAAGGCTCGCCCGCTGTTGCATGATGGTATTCCCAGCCAGAGAAAAAATTCTCTCGCTCTCTCCATGTATGCAGCTAAAGGTCTAACATTTTGACAATGAAATTCACCTGAAAATTTGTGATTTACAGCCGTCTTTTTTTCTGTTACAGCAGGGTGTTGGGTGAATTCACTAATTGACTGCTGTCGAGAGGATTTGGATCGTTGCTCTGCCAGTGTTAGCGGATTCCTTTGCGTGCATTGCACTTGTACGTTTGTTCTCCTTTAGGGTGGACTTGCATATTTTGCAAGTGACAGTAGCACAGGCTTCATCTTTAGTGAAGTATTTCCACACACTTGATGAACCGCTACTGGTTTGCTGCAATGGCCCACCAGGCTCCTCAACTGTTGTCTTCTTGGAGGTGTCCATGTTGTTAGTGTCATAATCATGTGATCAGCGACTGGTTGACGTCAAGTTTAAAGCGTCATTGCAGAGCAGCAAAGTCGACTAGTCTGTGCAACTCTTGGTCGCAGAGAAGTTCATAAGTAGGAAACCCACAGTGTTTAAGTGTTTATATGAGTTTTCCGTGTTTTATGTCATTTGACTTAAATTGAAATAAACTACCAGACTTTCTAGGCATTCTCCACCACTACTCCTCTTTCCCAGGGGAATAGCAAGTTTCATTTTTTTTGTCAAAGTAAAGGATTCACTTATAGCAGCTACTGTAATCTTTCTAGTTCTTTTGATTTTAAGTCCCATTAGTGAGAGAATTAGGAGGTGTATCCTCCTCTCCTTCGGGATCTCTGCAACCCTCTCCACATTATCATTACAATTATTAATTTGGATGATGCTTTTCTCTAAAGCACTTTACAGTGTTTAGCTTCTTACAGTTATTTACCCATTTTTACATCTGGGTAATTTACTTACTAGATCAATTTAGGGTAAGTACCTTGCACTAAGATATTACAGATGTGAGTGAGATGTGAACCTGTGACCTTCAGATCTGAAGGCAACAGCTGTAAGCACTACAGTACCTACTCACCTTCAAATGTTAAATTCTCTTATTTCATTGATCCTTAATCTGGAAAAAAGCAGCCCATGAGTAACTTGCCGTAATTCTCTCTCCTGCACTTCTAGTCCCTGTTTCTCGGTCGACTCTATGCCTCTGCTACAAAAACAGATATGACATACCATTCTAATTTGACAGACCAGATACAGGTTTTTGTTTTCAGTTTGTGTTATCATAACATTTCTTCTCTGACCAAAAAGATCCTATCTCATTGACTTCTGACTTCAACTGAATTTTAAGGTTCTTCTTTTATCCCAGCATACCCATTATTGAAATGCTAATGAAATCTGCTCCTTTTGAAAACATGCTCTAGAACATGACAGTAGTCCTTTTTATGCCGCGATTAGAGCAAACACTGTTATCACCAGCGCCACTACCACCACTGCTACTTATTTAATGTGGTTTAACATAGCATAGTGATTTCTTGAAATTATGAATAAGCTGCCAATTAGAAGTCTCTTGAAAAGGCTTTATGTTAATTACATAGACTGAGATACAAGACTTGGAAATAGTGTTCTAAGTTGAAAATGCCCTACCAGAATGCTTTAACTTTGGAGTTTTCTGAGTTTCTCATTAAGCACTTGACCTTATTACTAATGTTCTGTTAACGTCCATGTTTTCTTGTAAATCTGCTGTTTTAATGTACATACTGTAGCAAGGGTACCAATTTATTTTAGTTTGGCATTGCACTAGTTAATTTGTACTAGGTCATTTTATGGTAGTGAATTATAAAAACAGGCAATTACCTCTGTTAAACTGAGGTGGTTCTGTTGTTGTTTGACCTCTTTGTGCATTTCTTCACGTTTTGAAACGGCATGGTTTTTCACTTTTTTGCCTTTACACTTTTTGCCTAAAAGGATTTCTTAGTTCTGTACTATAGCAAGTTTGTAAACTGAAAAAAATACAGCTTGTACTTGCTCATACAATTCAGCGCTCATAAACCTAGGTAATACCAAATGGTGTGTATGTAACTGGTAGCTGTTTAATAAAGCTGTAAGTGGTGACATATTAAAACAGAACTTTTGTAGACACTACAAAATAAAATAAAAATAATAATTTTGAATTTCCCTGTGCATTGCTTTACCAGTTCCTCATCCATTTACATTGTAGCGATGGATATGCTCGCTGTATTAATGTGATGTTATAGCCGTTCAGTAACATATTATAAGTATCACAAAACCCTTGTGAGTTGTGTGGAATAACCCTGAAAGAAATTATATAACTTTATTTTACAACAGTTTTTTCCTTTATTACTGTTTTTGAGTGTGTTAGCCTAGTAATACTCCTAATAGTCTTAACAAAACACATGAATATCTCACAATAATTATAAAGTTTTACTCTTACGACACTATGATTATATTCACCTTGTTAACATGGGTACAGATATGCAGTAGGTTAACTTAGCAAAAGCTGACATGTGAGATTGCATTGATTCCCCCCCCCCCCCCGACACAAGCAGAAAATGCATGAATGTTATTCTTTGTGCTGAAAACATTGGAAAGGTTTTCATAATGTCTATCTGTCTTCGTACCACATGGGTTTTCCTCCTACCTGACTTTTTTGGTGTCCATCAGTTTAACTGCAAATGTAGAAGACTGCAAAACTGTTCCTCTTTCTTGGCAGGTATGTGGTCCTCCTCCAAAACACCTGCTCCTCACAGCTATGGGTAAGGCTGCTCTTTTTCATGCCACCAAATCCATTGAGTACATACTTGATTTTGTGCTTTGCTAAGAGAGACTGGCATGATTTTTACTTCTCTGGCCATCTTCTTCTCAGCATTTCTGATGAAGACCCTGCACCCTTGAGGGGTTATAATGAAAGCAAAAGTGGGACGAAGGTCAGCCGCACATTTAGCTACCTCAAGAACAAAATGTGCAAAAAGAACAAGGTGAGTCACTGTAGTAATGTAATAGTAATGTATATCATCAGGGATCCGTGTTGCATTGTTTTTTGTGACTTTACATATTAAGCATTAGAAGGGACCCTAAACTGTTTCCATCTGAAATTTATTATTTCCCAGTGTACTTTGAGGGATTACCATGGTACAGCCTGGATGCTGTAATTTTTGCAGAAAAATGAAATCCTCAGATGAAATGACATGGGAAAAAACTTCAGCCAAGACCAAAACAACCTAACTTTAACAATTTTATGTTGGACTTTTCTGCAGAAATAAGAGGTAGCAGTTTCCATAAATTGTCTGATACAACAGCAGTTTCTTTATAAAAAAAAAAAAAAAAAAAACAGTCTGATATTGCTGGCTACAGCATGCTGGCTGTAGATATTGATTATAGAGGGGTAGACGAAACAACCTAAACACCTGGCAATATAGTAATAACAAGGATCTAAATACGAATAGGGCCAACTTTTCCCTCCAGATCAGCTTCATTCTTTCTTGGAATACTATTATACAAATCCTGAAGTGTGTGTAGTGGGATTTTGCACCATTCTTTAACAAGAGAAGCCTCCAGTTCTTTCAGGTGTGAAGGCGGTGGAAATTGACTTCTTACTGTGTTCCAGATCTTCCCATAAAGGTTCAGCAATGTTCAGGTCTGGTGACTGGAGAGGCCTTGGAAAGCAGTGCGTTTGCTCATCAGTGTGTATGGGGTGTATTATCATTCTGGAGTATGGGAACATTATGAAGGAACAGTGTTTACACCATAGGCTGCACCTGGTCCTGTAAAATGACTTAGTTTCCTTGGCTTTGTGTGACCATACAGAGCAATCATTGGACCTCATAACTCCCAATAGATGGCTGCCCATACATTACAGATCCTCCACTGTCATTAATGACTAGCAGCAGCCATTGTGAGTTGAAGGCATCCTTTGGATTTCTCCAAAGGTAAAACCATCAGGATCTAGGAAAGAGGTGGAAAGATGACTAATGAAATTATTATTTTTCCCCCCATTCCTCAGATGTCCAGGTTTTGTGCCAAGTTATTATCCATTGTGTGTTGGACTGGGATACAAGGGGTTTCTGAATGGCAGCACTGCCATAAATTCCAGCTTTGTGAAACTCGGGATGTACGGTTTTGGTTGAGACTGGGTCACAGAGGTGCTCTATTGATTCTGTGGTAATTTTTCAGGCTGTGCTTTTCTCCATCCTGTGGAGTGTCCATCTTTCCCTGTCAGTGAGCTTCAACTTGCGACCACTTTCCCTCTTTACAGATGTAATTTGTCCGTGTTGGTATATTCTGTCAATAATGTTGAGACAGTTCCCCTTGACACATTAAATAATTTGTCAGTTTGATGGATGCATCTACAGTTTAGGCACTGGCTATCTGAACTCTTTGGAACTCTTAATAGTGTGTCATGTTGCTTTGGAAAAACTCAAATACTGGAGTGCTAATTGTCAGACCTCTGTTATAACTGATACATATGTGTATGTGTCAGTTATAACAGAGGTCTGACAACTGTGCAACTGTGTTTTTAATTCTGTTCTTGTTGCTTCTAAGAAATTCCTTTATGTTTTGTTTCCATTATTTTTTTCTGCCTCCTGTAAGAGCAGACACTAATGTTCATAGACTCCTAATTAACTAATGCTTATTGGACTGACAATTATTAAATCTAATACATATTGGCTACTTTCGTTTGAGGTTAGATTGTTCTTATTGTAGCATAGGATGATTGTTTGTTTACATTAAAAAACAATGTTAAGGTACACTCGTGCCTTAAATTGTCTGAAAATCAGCATTTGTTTTAAATATGTCAGATGGTTTTTTTTTTTTTTTACGGTGTCATTACAAATGTTCATGACATCTGATGTATCCAGAATATATAATACTGAACAAGTGACAAAAATGGGGTGAAAATATACATACTCTTGCAACAGTGAAGACAATGCAAAAAATAGTAGCCTCTCTGGTTGTGAAACAGGCCAGTCTGAAAACACTAGAGCTCACCTGTGAGGGAAATATGAATGTTAGCAAATCAGTTGAGGGGTTCCATGTCTCAGTTGGTTAAGATGATGATCAGCCCCACGCCCAGCTGCTGAGTGACATACAGTATAAAGTGAGCTATGACATAATGGAGAAAACATTTAATCTCACAGCAGTAGGGGAAGTTCAGCAGGAAAGTAAGACGTTCTGTGGTTTTTGCACAGGACTTAAGTATAGTCTTAATGCTTCAGCCTCTTTATTTGTGTATGGGTTTTTGTAACAGTTATGCTTTTGTAAATAGTTTTCATGTGTAGGGTAAGAAGTTAGCTAGTGCATTTCCAAAGGTAGTGTAACACTGGTTTCTTCATGTCACTGTAACACGTAACACATCACATCAAGAACAGCTGCATTATCTTCCAAATATTCTTGACTATGATAACTAAGAATTAGATGTCACTTGTTTTGTGGAGAATGGGGAAAAAAAAAAATTTCCTCTGCAGATGGGGACCAGTGATTAGTTTCAGTGTTATCATGCTCTAAATTTCCCTTGAAAATGGTTCTAATGATTTTTTTTTTTTTAAAATAAATGTAAAAAGCTGCCCTGTCAAAAATGTACGCGTGTCTCAGCACGCTGACACAAGGTGAAGGTTGCTGTACAACATGATACCACATCTGACATGGGCATTTCAAATAAACCTTCATTACAAATTGAGAAAAATTAAAATGATTGCCGTGGAAGTGCTGCGGGGGAGCAGGATGTAAGCCCTGTGACTTTAAGAGGTCCTTAAGAGTCTTAGTGCAGAGGCAGACAGGCTGTGCCCCCATCCGCCTATAACTCACTTCCTCCCTGGGGCTGCCGTGCATCATGGGAACTCCAGCCGCCTGTCTGGAGAAGCAGTGAGGTATCAGTCCGGCAGCTTCCCCCAGCTGCCATGATGCACAGACTGTTTGAGTGGCAGGGGGGCTCCATGAAGCTCAAAGGAGCCAGGGGGTTGGAGGTAGGGGCCGCTGCCTTTTTGGGGCGCTCGGATCGAGGCGTTGACCGGGCACGTTTTGGGGACCGCTTCTCAGCCACTAATGACTTGGTTCTTCTTGTTCCTGTCTGTTGAAAATGTCTTAATTTTCTTGTCATCTTCCCTTGCTGTTTGGGCCATTTTTTTTTCTCTGCTCAGCTGTTCCCTTTGCTGGCAGCCTGCAGGCTTCCTGTTTATGTGAAAAGTGAAGCTGTTTCAAGTTACCCGCTTGTACATTTGTAATTCATACTGCTTGACTGTTTTGCTCTTTCATGTGAAAACAGTATTTTCATGTGTGATCTGATATTTAACAGAGGCAAATGAGCATTCTGCTTGAAATGACTTAGTGGAATTGTTGAACTGGTAGAATTAACCACGGAGAGACACTTTACAAAATGACAACAGCCTTCGCTGCTCATTATTCACTTCTGCTGGTGCGGTCGGGGTCCATGCTCCAGATGCTGTTCTCACCGATGAAAGAAATGATAGCAGTTTTGGTATTGAGTAAAATACAAAATGGAAACATTAGTATGAAAAAAGATAAAGGATAATCAATGAAGAATTACTATATATATTTTTTTTTTTTTTTTTTTAAACCAAGGTTTGTAGTTTTGGCTATGTTAACAGGTTTGCCTAAAGGAGGTTGATTTAAAATAATATGCGCATTGCTATACCTGCTATATTTTAGCTGCAGTCTGTAAGACTTGAAGAAACCACATTTCCTTTGAGTTTGGGTGGAGAATTATTGAAAATCAGCTATTTCCTTTTGGTGTCGCATACCCGTACGGCAAATCACTCTTTCTGTAGGTATATAACGAACATGTCAACAGCCATGATTAAGGTTCAATGATAATTAAGTGTTCTCAAGCAATGTTATCGGGAATGAAAATTAATACAAGGTAGCACAATGAGGAAACATATATATTTACTTTTATACTTCTAGATTTTCTAAAATGACTTTGGTGCGGCTGTCAGTTGTCAGTGGGGCTGCATACTGTGCGTGACTTAGTTCCATGTAATATCCCATGCAGAGCAACGGCCCCCACAGGGTTCTGATTTTAACACACCTCACTTTGCGGGATGAAAGCAAGGTCTGGAGCGGCTGCCTCATGGTTCTCGCCCTAAATATGAATACATGTGAATGTTTCTCTCCGTGCAGGATAAGGACAAAGAGAAGGGTAGGGGAAAAGATCAAGACACCAAGGAAAAGGAGAAGACACTGAACGGGCATGTTTTCAGCACAGTGAACTCCGCACCGTCTGCCCAGTGCATCCAGTGCAACAAAGCCATCGGTGCAAAGGAGGCCTCCTTCTGTACCAGTAAGACAGCGGGTTTTTGATACACACTGATTTTATTAATGGGCTCTGTCTGCTGTTGCTTTTTTAGCGGTTGAAAGGGCTCAACTGTGTTGTGCAAATCGTGTATTAAGTCTTCATGTCTGTACACTGTTGGAACATGGTGCAGAGTGGACTGGAATTATTTTGTTTTGAGTATAATATGTATATATGTATCATACAAGTTCTTCCTGCCAGTCCCTGTGTGTTTAATTCTTGTGACCACTTCTCATTTCTCCCAGTTTTAGTATTTGGCATAGTCTGAATTGCTCTTTAGTTTTTTCATAAATTTATGTTATGTATATGAGTTTATAAATAATAACATGCTCTACTGGCATCATTTCCACATTGGCTATGCCTTGAATTTCATTGTAGGGAACTTTAGAAAACATTTACATTTATTCATTTAGCAGACGCTTTTGTCCAAAGCGACGTACATCTCAGCAAAAGTACAATTTATGCATTACATTAAGAGAAAGAGACATAGCTGCAGACATGTGACTCTCAAGTAAACCTAGTTTCTTACCTACCACTTGCTGCACTGAGGTTCATCGTTCATGTAGGTAGATATACATACTTGCATGTTCTGCAGCTGACTTAGTATGTTACAGATCAAACTAATGATGGCTCATACTTTTCAAGAGTAAAGAATAAATCTTTGTGCAAAGTTGGTGAGATAATGCATTGTAAATAAACGTACATTTTAGGATATTAGCTGATCTATGGTCTTCTGACACTGAAGTAGTAAAAGAGAATATAAGGGTATGAAACTGAATAAATGCTGTATGGCTGTGAAACAGGAAGGAGGCTGTATAACTAAAAGGAACAGTTGCTGTAACTGATGGCAATCTCAAGACTGCTTTTTATTTCCCAAGACTTTGCAGCAAGGAAAGGGGAAACTCCATATTGCAGTTTGTAACGTTATGATTGTTGTTTGAGCTTAGCGCGGTGTATCTAGTATTGTATGTCAATTCAGACAAAGGGAGCTAAGTACTAGTTAGACATCACTTTGGAGAAAAGTGCGTGCTGAAGGAATAAATATAAATGACTACAACGGTATAGAAATGGTTGTAGGCCCGTGACACTGGGCATTCACAGTGGACCTCACTGTCCACTCACAAAACAATAACTGTCAGTAAATCTTCCCTTGGGCTAGGGTGTTGCTATGGCAACAGCTGAGGGCAGTGCTGCATATTGTGCGGTGAATGGAGTGACTTGTGGCTATGGGAGATGTATAGGTCCTCCATCTCTTTGCGGGTGGCTGTGGAGATATGAGCTGGGTTTCTGCATTTTGGTTAGCGATCCTTTTGTATGTGGTCACATGGGGGTGATTTTGTAGGATGTTTTTGCTTTTTGTTCTTTTTGTTTCTTCCCCCACTTCTGTGATCCTCGCTTTTGCTGTGCAGTGGCTTTTGAACAGGTGTAGACGGTTGACAGCATCACAGATTTAAATACAGACAAGCTGAATTGAAAGTTCAGGTTTTCCCTGCCTTAAGCCTTTTTGTTTGGGGAAAGGTTTAGTTTAGTCAGACAGAACGTGTTACATTCTTCTGAAGTTTACCTGACCTCAGGTGTATACAGTACAACAGGGTATTGGGCCATGGTTGTGGTCTGATGTGATACTCAATGAAAACTAGGGTGAGAAATACTGTGTAATAGGGTTAGTACTAATCTACCCAGGAGAACTTTTTAAAAATAGCTATAAACTGAATGTGAACTGAATGTCTCATAAAATTTCACGAAACTGTGAATGTTTGTTTTGCCGGTTATTTATAGTATAAGATTTTATTTTCCCAGGCATAATATACCCAATATTTTCCTATTATATGATATTTAAGTTATGTGGAGTTTATTTTTGCCTTACATATAAATCTGATGAAGTTTATAATATCAATTACTTGCAGTGCTTAGAAATCCCCCCCCCCCATAAACCATTAAGTACAAAACAGGGAATTGGATCCATGTTTAAAAGTGTTCGGTTTGTACGTGTGCAAGCAGTGCCCGTATTTGTGAAAGTGGTCTTTAGGTTACTGAATCGGTCGCAGTGAAAAACTGCAAGATGCTGATATAATGGCCCCAAGTTTTAAACAATTTGTTTCCCATGTTCCTCATCTGGGATCCTGTGCAGTGTAGAAGAGTCATGCTTACCAGCAGAGGTGACCCGCTCCTCATCTGGCACTGGTCACTGTATCCTTAGGTCTCCACGGCAACACTAGTTCTGCATGCAACATTGCGAGTTCTGCTGCTCGGATTCGTAGCACATGTTGCTGCTTCAGCCTAACAGGCTCCTCCTGCTGCTGGAGACTAGTCTGAGAATCTGTCGTAAACCCAAGACCCCAGACCGTCCACCTTGCCAAACCCTCAGACACATCGGAGGCTGTGGGTGGGGTCAGTCAGAGAGGCCGACCGCTGCCTGGCCAGCTTGCAGTATTGCACTGGGTTGCATCACCTCTCGAACCCCCGCCCCCGCCCCCTCCGCCCAAGTCTGGAACACGTCAGCCCCTTCGGACGCCTCCATTCATTTGCATGCCTCCATTCTGAAGGCAGTTTCCTGTTAGCGTGCTGCCTCAGCTTTGCATCTGCACCATTTCTGTGTTTAGCAGAAAATAACGTTTTGGCATAAGCCTTAATTATTTTTGTTTCTGCAAATCACTCGCTGCTTCATTATGCAGCGTTTGCAGCGTTTGCCTTCTCTGGACGTGCTCGCGTACTAGTCTCTACTAGTTTTCTGGATATTTTGAGATGTTACACAAAGACTTTATTTCGTTTCCTCTGATACGTTTCATGCCAGTTTTTAGCTGTTCCTTATCGTGTAATGTCTCAAAAGTCTTTACAAATATGCATGAGACAGTTTTTGCAAGATTTTATCAACCGAGATTTTTTGTATGTAACCTGTATGTACAATTTAAATATAATACTTGAAATCGTTATGGTTTGTTCACAGACCTTGTTTGGTTTTGTATATTATCGGCTCCATTTCTCAGTCTGGACTCATGAACATAGTAGCACCTGTCTAGAACAGTGTGAAAGGAAAAGAAGATTTTTTTTTTTTTTAAAAATTCTTTTTCTTAATCCATATCAAAGATGGGAAAGCAGAGCTTTGCTTTGGAAGTAAACTTTTCATACTCCAAGTGATATATGGAGAAAAAAAGTGTTCATCATCCATTAAAGAAAGGTTTGGTGATGCTGTTCCATCTTACTAAGATGAGGCAGTTGTGCTTCCCGTCAGGCCACATTTAATTTCACGTGATGGTTTCGTGTGGTGCCAGTTGGAGACGGATGTTTGTTTTTAGCTATGTTCACGACACCAAAGGAACTTGTGTGAACTTAAATGTAGGCCTGCACCGAACCAGCTGTTTAAAGATTCTCTGTCTGAAACGGACCCAACTGTGTGGGCCTCTCACCTCAGCCATGCTGGAATGAAAGCCCGAACCAAGGTCTTGTTGATCTACTGTCTGCCTTTTCCCTCTATCAGTTCACTGCTGGCTATGTGCCCTTGGTTCCTGGCTAAGCACCAGTTGGGGTTATGGCCTTGGAAACCACATGGCACTTGTCACTGCATACTTTTTCACTATCTATCCTCATCAAATAGAAGGGTCTACCAAAAGGTCATTTTGGAAGCTTTAGAAACTGTGGAATAAATGTCAAGTATCACATCATGTCACATTGACAATTGTGTGTATACCAAAAGCAGTATATAATAATTTTCTTTGTTGTTTTTCCACTTTGATGAAATATTCTTTGAGTACATTAAAGTGTGTTATGTGCATTTAAAAAAGACCAAGTTCTGGGTACCCTGTTCATCTGTAAAATGACGGAGTTCTCATAAGTTGAGAGTAAAACATTTTATATTTTTAAACAGAATAAAGAAATTGGTCATTAATATTATATACCTGTTCTTAAGTGAAAGTGTTCACAGACCTGGATCTGTCAAAGTTTAAAAAGTTTCCAGACAGACTAATTTCTAACAACAATAGGTTTCAGTTTTATTTATAATTTTTAGTTAATTTATTTTGATATATTGCCGGAAACCAGTGATTTGAAATTCCATGGCTACAGGTGTATTCAGATGTTCCCCCTGTGATCTGCTTAATTAAATGCGTATTGGTGTATGTTTACATTGATTAGCAGGGCAGATGTTTCACTTTGTTTACAATCGGAATTTGTTTGTTGCAGACTGCAATGTACATGTTCATAAGGGCTGCAGAGAAAGCCTTCCGGTCTGTGCCAAGGTTAAAATGAAGGTAATGGCTATACTTTTATTTTTTCTCTGTATTGGCTTTAGCCGTGTGAAAAGATGCAAATGCATAATTTGTTTCATTCAGTCAACTCAGTGAATCCATATCCATCAATGGGAAAATGTAATTACTTTAGGTTTAGATGTTTGTAATAATAATTGTTCATACTGATGCTTCTCCCTGTACTGCGAATAATCAGATTTCCCTTTCGTTTCAGCAGCAGAAACCACAGTTTACAGTACCAGATTCGGCTGCATTGCCAGTTGTCACTATGAGGCAGAAAAGTAAGTTACTTGTAAGGTTTACTATCCTTTAAGGCTGCTTTCTAGTACCAAGCTGAACTTCTTGAGACATTGTTTGTTTCATTTTTGCCTGTCTGTCTATGCAGCTACACCATCACGGGAGCGGCCCCGGTCAGCCATCCTAGTCACTGAAGATCCCTCTGCAGGAGTTGGCTTCCGTAGGCCCACCAGTATTATACCCTTCCAAAGTAGTAATCTGTCCAAGAGTGTCTCTATCAGTAACATTGCTGGGTGAGTCCCCACCCATGGCCTACACTCACATAGAAATGCACACACGCTTACACACATTCTCCATGTTCTGGCCTCCCACCCTAGTCTGGTTCTAGATGTCATTACCTTGATATTCGATGTCTGGTCTCTGTATTCACGTTTTTGTTCCCCAACAGCCCTGTCCTGGATGACATGCCTCTGAATGGACTGAAATATCTCTCCCAGTCCACTGATTCACTGCACAAGGCCAGCAAGGTTCATGAGTCCACAGAGTCCCTCGTGGATGAAGGTAAGGACGGGGGGGGAAACTTACAGCTGATGTTTACCATGTTTGTTGAAATCATTCAAGACCTGCAACATTGGAACAGATGTGATTTCTATATGAATTAGGCACTTCTGTGTAAATCACCCCATCTCCCCCAGTGTAAAATATTGGGGTGGGGGGCAGATATAGGAAGCCTCATCAGTGGGGAATTGCAGTAATCCAACATGGATAAGGAGCTGATTGGAATTTTCAATGGGGAATGGTAGACTTTGTGGGTCATTGCAAAGGAATCTGGTTTTTTCCAGTGAAGAAATTTGATTACAGGTGAAATTTGCATCCAATGTAATGTCAAGGTTCCTTATAGAAGATGAGAGTGAAGTGATGTTATTAAAAAGAATCTTCAATGGGAACTCTGTAAAAATCCGTGAAGAGATTACCATATCATAGGTAATATGGTAATATCATACCATTCCAGTTATACTCAAAAGAACCCGTTTGAAAGATGTATATGGAGAGACAAGAATAAATTGGTCATCTACCAAAACTTGATAATAGGCTGCGAAGAACGTGAAGAGTCGAGAAGGATACAGCAGCAGTCCAAAGTCTATTTTTGTCATAAGCTGACTAAATGTTATAGGGAATTCTTCATGAATAACTTTTTAATTTTTGTACATGGAAATGTGACCAAATGCATTCAGGTCCCAGGTAAAGGCTTTTTTTTTTTTTTTTTTTGTTGTTATATGTTCAGGCTTGGAGATGATGGAGAGCCAGCTGATGGAAGAATTTGAGCCGGATGCTAAGGAACTGGAGGCTGACTCTTGGAGCTATACTGTGGGCAAGGACTTTCTTAAGCAGCTGAAGAAGGATGTCATTAAGAGACAGGATGTGATCTACGGTTGGTTTTGTGAAGTGCCTCACATTTGTTATAGCGCATTCTAGTCCTGTATGATTTGCATGATGGTGTAGCTTGTGACAGAGGAAGTTTGCAGTTAAGTGCAACGTAAACTTCTTTGTCTCAAAGGTCTGTTTATCTTCATATATTGCTGCAGAGCTGATTCAGACAGAGATGCACCATGTTCGGACGCTGAAGATCATGGCTAATGTGTATAGTAAGGGGTTAAAGAAGGAGGTACAGATGGAGGTGCAGATGCTGGAGCGACTCTTCCCAATGCTGGACAGCCTGCTGGAGCTCCACAGCCAATTCTTTGCTCGCCTCCTGGAAAGGAAGAGACAGTCACAACGTGACAGCCAAGACAGAGGATTCATCATCCGCCAAATCGGTGACATCCTCATCACCCAGGTGAGAGACTGACGGCAACTGAGAATACAGCAAAGGCCGGCGATGTCTTGAAATGTCATCGCTGTGTTTTCTATTCTCTCTGGTGAAATTACTTATTCCATTAATGGTTTGTTCCAATACGTTCCGTCCAGTTCTCTGACTCTAATGCAGAGCGCCTGAAGAAAGTTTACGGCAAGTTCTGCAGCCGCCACAACGAGGCTGTCAGTTTCTACAAGGAACTTCATGCTAAAGACAAGCGTTTCCAGGCTTTTGTTAAGGTAGTCTTCAGTCCGTCTGCCTTGCCTTTCGCTTGCTACTAGGGGAATTTATTGAATGAGAATTTAAGTAGTATTTTCAGAATGTAACACAAGCTGTTTTTAGTGTACAACAGCACATTCAAATAAAAGATTAGTGTTAACTAATAAATGCTTATTTTGTTCAGAGCAAAGTAAATACCACACAAGTGCACTACAGTGAGGGCCATTCTCAGGCTTGAGCCAGTACGCTACCTTGCACTCAGTGTGAACTGCCCTCTTTGAATTACTCCACTACTGAGTTTTCCATTAGGATGATCACTTCCAAAAGGCACATCAGCATCTTACTCTGTTTCTAACCGGACTTGTGTTACCTTTCTCAGAAAAAGATGAGCAGCACAGTTGTGCGAAGACTAAGCATCCCAGAGTGCATTCTGCTTGTGACACAGCGGATTACCAAATACCCGGTGCTCTTGCAGAGACTGCTGCAACACACCAAAGGTTAGGCTTAAGTGCTGTGCAACAGTCCACAACCAGGTTTCAGTCGGTGCTGGCTGCTGACTGCGTGCTGGGAAGTCACGGAGTCGAAACTTGCCACACGGGTGAACCACCCCTCCTTGTTTAAATAACTGGAGGGTTTTTTTTTTTTCCCCTGCCTTAGTAAATAAGCTTTTTTTTTTTTTTTAAAAAGTATGTTACGTCTGCTGTCCATGTGCCACAGGTACAGTGATGACCGCATTGGGGAAGTTTGTAGCTTTAGGCTGGAAATATCCTGGGGTCTCCATTTTGTTAGCCAGGACTTATCTAATCATCCGGTGGGTCACGAGCATTAACCGCAGTAATCACTGTCTAGATTAAATCAGTTTGACAGCGTTCCTTTTGAACAAGGCAGAAGACCTGCAGTTGTACGAGGTTTACTAACTGCTGATTTTCACTGCAATCCATTGCTATGTCTTAATACTCTGAATAGAGGTATTATCTTTACTGATAGAACCACAGCACTGAAAAACAGAATTCACTGTACTCAGTAAATTGGATATTAGTAGATGCTTTAAATAAGATGTGCCTCATTTATTTCATGGTATAAAATGAGACTAAAGTTGGACTTCTGTCCATTTGTGTCCAGAAAGCGAAGAGGACCATAATGATGTGGTGCAGGCGCTGCGTCTTGTGAAGGAGGTCATTGCAGCAGTGGACAGCAAAGTGAACGAGCACGAGAAGAAACAGAGGCTGCGAGAGGTGCATGGACGCACAGACAGCCGCTCCATCATGCGCATGAAGAGCGGCCAGATGTTTGCGCGGGAGGACTTGGTGCATGGCCGGAAGCTTCTCCGCGACGGCCCCCTGCAGCTCAAGACATCTGCAGGCAGACTAAAGGGTGAGGGCACAAGCTTTCTTTTTTTCTTCCTAGCCTGATTTTCATTACTGCCAGCATCTCCGTAAGGGGTCTTCATTGGTCCTGTGTTTAAGCCACATCCTCTCCCCTAGATGTCCACGCGCTGCTCCTCTCTGACGTTTTGGTTTTCCTTCAGGAGAAAGACCAAAAATATGTATTTGCTTCACTGGTAAGTGTCTGTCTGTCTTTTTTTTTTCATTAACCCAAACCAGAAATGTGCTGTTTTTCTAACCGTGACAATTTCACTGAAACGTTCCAGTTTTACATTTTTACTTAATACAGGTTTCCCCCACTATCCGAAAGTAGAGCATTCCTATGAAACCTTTTGTAAGCTGAAATGGTGTAAAGCGAAGAAGCAGTTACCATTAATATATATGGTAATTTTGTATTCCCTCACCCTGATCAAAATGCTTAATTACGTCCAGTTTTACGCTAAGCGTAACACCCTTATGAGCTCTCTTCGGTTTTTCTGATACTTAGGACACATCTTGCTAACGGATGCACAAAATAAATAGAGATAACGCACAGATGCTCACAGACACAATTCAAAGCTGTGATGGCTTGATGCTGAGTGTAGGTCACGGGGAAGGAGCTTGGCAGCCCAACTCTCGCTGCCTCTATAACGGCTCGCTGCAAAACTAACGCTGAACGCTATTTTCGCTTTTCGCCTTTTTCCGTATAATCAAAAATCCTTATCGAATTTATTTTGGTTAATGAAAACAGGTACTAATGTAGGTCTTTCGTAAAAGCGAAGTGGCATAAAGTGAACTTTCAAAAAGTGGGGGATACCTGTGACGTACTTTCTCAGTGTTATAGCAGGTGAATCAAAGGAGAAACCTAACACTCAAGGCTGTGATATGCACCGCGTCTATTGAAGCTATGATGTTTGTTCTAAATCTCACGGCAGTCAGGGCCATGCAGACAGGAAGTTATGCAATGATTTTTTTTGTCCTTCCATTATTTTGCCTGCCCTTTCTATAAGCTCAGTTTATCTTCAGCTTGGTCACATGAAACTCTGCCAGAAAGTCTAAATAAAAATATGAGAAACACAGAGTCAGAGACCTAGTTGCATAATGGGTAGGAAAGTAAGCAACATGATCAACTGTGTGCAGCAGCTGTGTGTATACAGCAGAGGGAGCGTTGAATGTTACTGAAGAGGATTGTGCAAGTGTGACGTTTGTTAAGCTGTTTAAAAGAATTTCGGTTTTACTATGCATGACATTGAAGAGCAGTCATAATTTAAGCATTTTGAAGGATATGCTTTTAGGTAGGAACGGGAAGCAGCAAGAATTAAGAAGGCAGGTACCATTTTTGAATATTTGTGGGTATGAGCAGTTGAGCCAGGCCAAGCCGAGATAAGAAATGTATCCTCTGACTCGGTGCTCTTCCTCCACCTCAGGATCAGCGGTCCACCGTCATATCGCTGCAGAAGCTCATTGTGCGCGAGATGGCCAATGAGGAGCGTGGCTTCTTCGTCATTACAGCAGGGATCGAGCAGCCCGAGATGGTGGAGGTGCACGCTAGTTCCAAGGAGGAGCGTAACACCTGGATGCAGCTTATCCAGGACGCCATGCACTCTATGTAGGTGGAGCTGCACCAGCCTCATGTGGGCATTCCACTCCTTCCTGGCCCTACTGAGAACAAGTAGCATAACAGAGGTTCAATGAGGGCCAGTGCAACAACAGTTAATACCGTTAGTCAGCAGTGTTAAATGTAAACAGTGTTGAGTTATAGTAGTAATAACAGTACTACTGGAATGGACTCCACTTTGGAAAGACAGTGAAATTGTGTGTGACTCAAAAGTTTACTCAAAATACAATATGATTTCCTTGATTAATGTAGTAGATTCTTCAACAGGGTTCAGCAGAGTTCCATTTCAGACAGATCAATGATGTATCTGTCACTTTACAGGGCAAAAGATGATAAAGAAGTCCATAGTGAAACTGAAGAAGACAGACGACTATTGGAGTCCAAGACAAAAGAGATGAGAGGTTAGACACACACATGTAAACTGCTGTTGTGCAACCATGGAGAGACTGAAAGTGACAATGTGTTTATCCCATTCTCCCCTGGAACTCCAGATTTGCTGCGGAAAAAGGACGAGCAGATTGCAACACTCCTGGAGGAAAAGGTTAAGCTCTTCCGCGACATGTGCGATGTCAGCACGCCTGATGTCAGCTCCCCTCGAACCGCCTCACTGTTCAGGACCATTCCAGGCGACATGCCCAAAGGGGAGCCCATCATAATGGATGCCCTGAAAATAAGTAAGCATGATCACACCCCATCAAGGCTACTTCTAAATATATAAGTCCTTACTAAACCAACCGCTTATGAAGCCACCATATGAAAAGATGAGAGTTCTCAGTTCTCCTTTGTTGATTCATATGTAAGATGTTACTGCTCATAAACTGAATGTGTGACGTTTATTCACTGATTGTGTGTTTCAGTGGAGACACTTCAGATGCTGGTGAACGGTGAGAGTCCTGGGTGTGGAGTTGGGCCAGTGTGCCTGCCGAGAAGGTCGGAGACCTTTGGGGGCTTTGACAGCCATCAAATGAACACCCACAAGAGTAAGAGTCCAGTCCACCCTTCCTCCCTCAGTCCTTTCCTCCTCATTTGACTCCTTTTGTCCCACATTGTGTGAGCAGTGCCTGGAAACAGCAGCATCCATTGTTTTTGTCTTAGATGGGGAGAAGGGCGAGAGTGAAGACTGCTCAGACCTGCGTAGGACTGAATCGGACAGCGTATTGAAAAAGGTAATTAACTCAGGATGAAATCAGAACAAGCACCACAGTAGCTTTGTGCTCAAGGGTGTTTTCCTCTTCTGGGATTTTCGAGTCGTTAACTGCATGGCATTTACAGTATACCACCAGGTGCAGCTGGGGGCTTAATGGAGTTTAGTGCATTTAGCAGACAGAAAGCATTAGAGCAAGTATTCAGCCCAGGGGCATTAAAAAGGACAGGTCTGCTTCACAAGAATCAGATATACTCCTTAGATTTTCATTTGGTGGTGTGATGCCCTTTATTACATTACATTGCAATGCATTACATTACTTAATTACTTTATGTTACATTAATGCTCTTTTTTTTTCCCCCAAAGAAAGTGGAATCTAGGTCTTATTTAGCTCTGCTAGACCCAGCCTCATACACAGATATACACGTGCGCGCACACACGCGCGATTGCTAATGTGGCAGCTGTAACTCTGCAGCTGTGTATGTTTTCCTCAGGGTGGGGATGCCAGTCTTCCACTGCATCTCAAGCGGAACAGTGAGGTAAGTCTACGCACAGTGCTTATCACACCATACCCTGTTGAGGCTCCTCTCCACACACCCCTGTTCACCTCATACCCCCAAAGCCTGAGCCAGCACCACAACCCACCGTTCAATGAAAATTACAATGCCATTCAAACGTTTTGATTCTACTCTGTCCATGTTATTGTTCAAGAACAGACCTGCAGGTAACAATGGATTAAGAAGCTAAATTATTACCGGAAGGTCACAGGTTCAAGTCCTCATGACAGTCTATTTTTTCATCATAAGCTGATAGCAAATACAGACAAAACAGGAGTTTGTCATCACTATTGCCATAATTTCATGAATACGGTGTGGTTTGTGTGCAACTCGGGTCCCTCCATTTCAGCCCTTGGTAACTAGTGTCCCTCATGTGTGTTCCTTCTGCAGCAGCTGCTTCACAGTGTCACCCATCTTTACGACCTGCTGAGCACATTGCAGGTACAGAGGAGAGACCGGTTTTTGCTTCAGTTTTTAGTGCGAAAGAGTTCACAGGGAACAACAGCAGCTGCTAACTGCTGTGGTCCGTTACATAAAGTCCAGTGAGCCACCGAAGGTTATTTTAAATTATTATAAATTCTTTACGGAGAAGTTTTACATAATAATAATGATGATAGTGGTTCGTTAAGAATTGAAAGGGATCTCTAATATGTTACGTAACAAACTTTAAAATTTCAGAAATTTTATTTATTAGTAAAATTTTTCCAGTTTTTAGTCATTTTTAATTT
Source organism: Scleropages formosus (assembly GCF_900964775.1). Lineage (NCBI taxonomy): Eukaryota > Metazoa > Chordata > Actinopteri > Osteoglossiformes > Osteoglossidae > Scleropages > Scleropages formosus. The sequence continues at coordinate 16,025,296 of NC_041812.1, read as the reverse complement.
GGCCTTTAAATGATACCTGGAAATTAAAGCTGAAAACCACACTATCTGAGTCGCCTTACGGAGTGTGTAAACTGGTTTGGCTGTGTTTGTGTGGCGTGCGTCTGTAGTTGTAGGTGATATGACCTTTGACCTCTGACCCCTGGTTTGTGTTGGCCAGGTGGTTGTGGTGCAACAGGACAGCCTCATCGAAGATCAGCGGCACATGCTGAGTGAGAAGCCCTCGTCACGGCCCGCTTCCCGGCCCAACTCCCTCGTGGAGCAGGAAAAGCAGCGCAGTCTTGAGAAGCAGCGACAGGAGGCAGCTGAGCTCTACCGGCAGCAGACGGCTCATGTCGAGGAGCGCCGGCGGCGGGAGCGTGATTGGGAGGATCGCGAGCGCCAGCTGGCCGCACGGGAAGCACAGCTCCAGGGCCAGGAGGAGGAGGCCCGACGTCTGGAGCAAGAACTGGAGGAGGCACGCAGGGAGCTACAGGAGGGCAAAGAAGAGTACCAGCGAGACCTAGAGAGGCTGAGGGATGCACAGAGGAAGCTGGATAGGGACAGGGAAACAACCATCCAGGAAGTGGACAGGATACCTCAAATGGGACACGCGGATGTGAGTTTCCCCGGTTGATGATAGCATTTCTAGAACCTTCTCACAAATACAACTGTTATGGATTTCCAAAGAGTAGCCTGATGGTTGAATGTTTCTGTGGTAAGTGCTTGGGGCAACTTAAAGACAAGGAAACAATGTATGTGCAGTCTCTCAGTATTTAGCTGTAAACATTCTGTGCAGTAATGCAATACAACTGGGCTTATTGCCACCCTTCAGTTCAGATTAGTCTTGATCTTGCCACTCTACTAAAAATTGTACATTTTTAATTCTCAACATTGATGATTAAGATTGATAAAGTTTTATGCCTTTTAACTTGCAGTCATGGGCTTAAGGTGGCTGGGATCCATGTGAGATTCACCTGCCATTTTATTAATGTTTCTACAGGAGAAAAGGAAGGACAGAACGCCATCCAGCACCTCAGATGACTCTCTAAGGTTTCAGAGCACAAGCTCCCTGGACAGAGACCCTGGCGAGTGCGAGCGCGAGCTGTCCTCCTCCCCTGGGCGGGACTCCCTGATGCGCATGGGCTCTAAGCGCAAGGGACGGAGTCTGAACCTCTTCAGCTCCAGCTCAAGTCATAAAGCACCAGGCAGCGAAGGTCAGAACCTCACCAGACTCCTTCCCTTGGCCAAGACTAAGGAAAAGAAGGACAAGAAGAAGAAGAAGGGCAAAGGCAGTCTCCCACAATCAGGAGGTACACTGACACACACCTTGCATCATAGCTGCTTTGGTACACTCCCAGTTTGCTTTCAGTGAACATCACGTAGAGCCCCGTAAAGAAAATCTGAGGAACTTACAAAAGTTGTTTCAGTATTAAAGCAATGTGGAAATTCATAGTTTGAGGACTGAGTCTGGAAAGTTGATGGTAGAATATGAATTTGTTAAATAAGTAACAACGAGTTCAATGTTACAAATGGTAGCCAATAGTAAAGAACTTAACTTGCAGCAAATGGGTTCAAGGTTCTGATTGCTGTAGAGCAACTGCTAAGAGATTTAATGGCTTCAGTAACATACAGCAGTATTAAATATTGTTACACGTGTTGTGTAACACGATGCTCTGTGCAGTGATAATATTGAATAGAAGCACTGGTGTTTTTTTAATTTTGTTTTATTAAATATTCTTTATTGTACATTAGAGTCGCTGCTTTCCCAGGAGCCCCGCACCGATGGGGAAATTTTCTTCTGCTGAGCTCCTGCTGCTGCCCTGTGGCCCTGGGAGAGGTTCTCACTGCGCTGAGGGAAATAAATCCTCCCCCCTCCATCTCTGCCTCCCAGCATATGTGGACTTTGCATTTTTCATAAACTCTGCGACAAGTGCACATTTTAATTAAATGAGAATTGTTACACAGTTTTCACAGCAGCCGACAAGTTGGAATATTTGTCGTTCCGCATGTGGTTCTGTGTAAAAATGAGTGACATTTTACCTCACCAGCACTGGAACTCTTTTTGTTCTCAGATCAGTATTTTAAAATTGAAAGACAATCAAGGGTGTAAGGAAGCCTTCTAGATTCTGTTTCCCGCTAACAATGCTGTCACAGCTTTATGAGAACTGAGCTGAAGATTTTGATAGTCCACACTTGACAGCATTTTTAGTTTCTTAAATGGAGTTACTGGTAATTGTTCTGTTATTCAATCATGACGCTCTTAGTCTCATTTCTAAATGTGGACGCGCCTGTCTGTTATATTTGGTAACCGTTTCTTCATTTCCCAGCTAGAACTGCCAATCTGGTTTATGTGTCCTTGTTATTATAGCTGAGGAATAACTGTGCTGTGCAGGCCTGTGTGAGAGTAGGTGTCTACTGTAGAGTGGAAGTCAGGGGACAGAAATGCTCCAACATCTTGGATACCCCTAAGCAACCTCAAGAAGCATATGTCACAGCGACCCACACTTTGATAGACAGGTTTACTCGAGCACAATGCCCCTTAATTTGCTATCAATGAAAGTAGACAATCAGATGATGTAAATACTGGGATGCTTTGTACATATTCTTTCTGCTAATACAATTTATGGTGCAATATTGAATATTACCCGAAGGAAGAATCAGATTTCCTAAAGAATTGCAAATGCTCAAGGAGAGCTGTCTAACGTGAGACGTTGTGTATTGCTGAGACACCAAATGAGAATCTGTATTTTTCTTGACTGAGTAGATTGGCAACAGTCTACCTACATTACAGCTCTAGTGAATATTAACCTTTCACAACTTTCAGGCAACTTAACCCAGCACCAAGCTAAAGATTAAGAATGATTTATATTCTTTGGGTTTTTCCTCATTAACTTAGAACATTGAAAAAAAGCTTTTGCTGGAAAATGATAATGGTAATTTATTCTGTTTATTGCTGGAATTTTAGCTCCAAGCACGAGTCCTGCTTCTATTGGTCTTGATTGAGGTGGTAGGTATTGTCTGAGCTGGTATTTGGAAGGGCTCCTGTTTGGTCTTGTCATTCAGTGTCCCCAAGGAGGTGCTGCCGCAGTTTCCATATGGGCATACAGGCCCTCCCATCATCGGGGGGGGTCCTTTTGATTTTATGCAAATATGGTGAAGTCTATGACATCTTTACGTCAATATTTGTGACCATATTGACCATATTTTTTCTAAGAATTTTATGAGGCCTTCCTAGTGCACCAAGTAAGACAAAAATATATGGAAATACATCCATTAAACATTATGTGGTTTTGTTGTCAACATGATTTTGCCTTAATTATTGTCAAACTTTCTGACTCTTTCTGGCCCAGCCAGTCTTCTGTAGGTGTAAACATTTTTGGATTGTAAAACAAGAATGAAAAAATTTGGTTTTCAGATGTCTAAAAGTGAATTTAACAGTACTGTTACACAACTTTTTCTTTTTGATTAGCACAAAAGACCTTGTTGTAGCCTTATGCTAAAAAAACAAGATGCACTAGAATGTAACTGTGCTTCTCTGAGGAACCCAACACAGGTTTCAAAGTAAAGGATAATTTGTACTAAAGGTACAGTTTTATTTTCATGCTGAAAAGGGGCAAAACAACTATAATGTAAATATCAGTTGTGTAAAAATGTAACATATATAGTGATTTATTTGATCTCTTTCTAATGAAGCTTTATTTATCTTGTTCTTCATTTTGAAGATGTAAAATGTAAAGTTATTTTTTTCCTTTCATAATAAATACCAGTTGTTATAAGTGAACTTGGAATTTTTTGGTTCTTTTTTGCTTCTTTCTCTAACAGTGAAGCTTAGTGGAATTCTCTGTAACCAGCTGCCCATAGCTAAGGGGACAAGATGACTCTGGTCAGGGCAGTAAGCTCTAGAACTGGAGTGTCCCAACTATTACTGGCACACATTTCACCCCCCTGTGGTGTGCCATTTCATCTGCTGTCTGCCAGTGAAGAGTGATTTTGGAGCATTCCCAAGAGAACTCAAAGCTTTGAAATGCAGACCCCTGCCGAATTGCTGTGAAAAGGGGGGGGGGAGAGAGGTAAGTAGTTAATAAATAAATAAATAAATAAATTAAAAAAAATCTTTTTATTCATATGTGTTTTTGCTCAGATGCTTTATGGGCGCTCAGTAGTTCTCTTGCTGTATGGGGCACTTACTTTTTCATACCTGTCTTATTTTCACAATTTTTCACATCAAAATGACAAAACAAAACTGGTTTCATTTTCCCTCTCTCAGGTCCCATTCATGTAATACTCTCAAAACTGACAAAGAACTCATCATATTGCCAGAAAACTGTAAAAAAAAAAAAAAAAAATTGGAACGGGACAAGTACTTTTTTTGCATTCATAAATTTAGCTGACACTTCTCCAAAGCAACTTACAATTATTTACCCATTTACAGAGTTGAGTAATTACACTAGAGCCATTTAGGGTAAGTCCCTTTCTCAAGGGTACAACAGCTGGAGGTAGGATCGAACCTGCAACCTTTGGCTCCAAAACCAACAACCCTATTCACTATACTACCAGCTATCATAGTAGTGTATCTATTTAAATACACTTTTAAATTTACTAATCTCTTGGCCATTGTTAAAAAAAAAAAATGCTCCACAAAACTTGGAAAATAACACTAATACAATAATAATATAATATAATGATAATCATATTTAAAAATGAAAAGCCCTAATTTTTTCCTGGGTATGAAATCATCTCTTTAAGACCTCCCAGGCTGACTCTCTGTGTTTTACAATGAGAGCAATATAACACCTGAGGAGACTGGGGTTGCAAATAGAGCAGGTGACAAGTGCACGTCACATGGGGGTCTGTGGGATAGTCCAGGGTTGCTTCATTCCTCCTATCATGTGTTACAGTCAGTCTCTGCCTTCATCCAAATCCAAAATGGAACTGTGGAACAGTGATGTGGAAATACATCTTGTTTCCATTAACCTCTGGTCTATACCTCGTGATGAGGGTCATGAAGTAGCCACATTTCAGGTCGCAATTTAAAACCCCTCGCCCATGTCTATTGCTATCCCATCAGCTCAACATGATGTTTCAGTATAGTTTCAACTCTTCCTGCAGGGATTGTCAAGCCCACCCTCACGCTACTTCTTTTTTTCCGTTTAATATTTATTAAGTAGTTAATTGTACTTTTTTCCTTTACTTGATCCTGTTTTCCAAATTTACCGAGCATTAATTCCCCCATGGGGGGGTGTGGTGGCACAGCGGGTTGGACCACAGTCCTGCTCTTTGGTGGGTCTGGGGTTCGAGTCCCGCTTGGGGTGCCTTGTGACGGACTGGCATCCCGTCCTGGGTGTGTCCCCTCCCCCTCCGGCCCTACGCCCTGTGTTACCGGGTAGGCTCCGGTTCCCCGCGACCCTGTATGGGACAAGCGGTTCTGAAAATGTGTGTGTGTGTGTGTGTGTGTGTGATTCCCCCATTGCTTAAAATTGTTGTGGTAGGAAACAATGGGGGTAATTTTTTTTCTGAGTTTACAGGTTCTGAGCCAGTTTTTAATCGTTTAGTTTTACATTGACTCTTTTGTCCAAAGCAATGTGTGTTTCGAGGTATACATGAATAACATTAATGAATGAATATGAGCTCCTAATGAATAACACTATCCTCATCATAGGCTGCTGTATTGCTGTGTGTTGTACTTGTTCTGCAGTAGGGTTTTTGTTGCGGATTTTTATAGTAACTTACTGTTTTTTGGTGAAAGACACTTGCTTTCGGAGAAACGGTTTTATATAACCATGGAGTACATAGGAGACTACTGAGTCTTTGCCATAGTATCCTCTCTGTAGCCTGGCAGTTCCTTTCCTGCCTACCTTCCTCTTGCTCTGATGTGGGTGCCAAGTCTTAGCAGCTCTGCTGTAGCAACAACAAACGCATTGTGAGGGTTGTGGGGGGATTGGGAGGTCCAACAAATGGAGAGGCAAGACTCACACAAATCACAACGGGGCAGACTATGCAGACCTACAGCTGCCGGAATAAGACTGTTTTTCTCTATTACTGCTGTCAGCGGTAGCTTTTTAGTGTTTTATGGGGATTAGTACAGAAAATGGGGGTGCGGTGGCGCAGTGGGTTGGACCGCAGTCCTGCTGTCCGATGGGTCTGGGGTTCGAGTCCCGCTTGGGGTACCTTGCGACGGACTGGCGTCCCGTCCTGGGTGTGTCCCCTTCCCCCTCGGGCCTTACGCCCTGTGTTGCCGGGTAGGCTCCGGTTCCCCGTGACCCCGTGTGGGACAAGCGGTTCTGAAAATGTGTGTGTGTGTGTGTGTGTGTAGTACAGAAAATGGCCTTTATGCAGGTGGAAGACTTTGAGCTGCCTTCTCTGATCTATGTGTGTGTGTGTGTCTCACAGAGAGAAAGTGTTCCACTGATGTATGGATGAGTGACCCATTGTAAGTGGTGTATCTGGCAGTGTAAGTCACCTTGGTGAATAAGGTGTGTGGACTGATAAGACTACATATAGTTCATTGTAAGTTGCTTTGGAGAAAAGTATCTGCTAAATAAATGTAATGCAAGTTTATACAGAACTTTGGAGAATAGAAGTGGGTCAAAAGATATGTGTGTTGAGCCCCTTCTTAAATACTGAAGGAGACTAAACAGTTCTGAGGGACAGATGGAGCTCATTCCACCACATTGCAGCCAAAACAGAGATATTTAAATTTTGGACCACTCAAGAATGGGACTACTAAGTGGCCAGAGGTGGAAGAGAGTAATTGTCTTGCTGGGATGTAGGGAATGATCAAGGCCTGTAGGTTATAGAGTTCAGATATCTGGCCATCTTGTTAGTCATAACAGAATTGTCTTCAAAGTCTACAACACCAAGCCCTTTTGGAGGACTACATTTACATTTATTAGCTACTCGCTGTGCCACCGTGCCACCCATGGGACTAGTTGATAGAGACTGAGGGGAAAACAGGGAGCAATCACTTGAAATCTATATGACTGGTGACTCAAACCCTATCAGCCTGATCCTTTGATTCCAAGGCATTCTAGCAAGGGAAGTAGGATCTGTTTAACGGAGTCAAATTCTGCAGACAGGTCAAGAAGAATGACGCCCGTTGAAAGGGAGGCAGCTGGAGAGCTTCCATAGCTGCAAGCCAAAGGTCAATGAATCACCAGTCTCGAATCCCAGACACTTGATACCTGTAAAGGCGATCATTCTGAGCAAAGAATTTAAAAAAAAAAAAAAAAATCTATCTTGGCTAGTGTAGACCTTTAAAAAGGGTAATATACTTTGACTATGGAAAATAATCCCAAAAAACACAACAAAATAAATTTTAAAAAGTTTGAGAATTATATTAGTTGCAGTTAAGCATAGAATCACAGTACAGATGGAACAGGATTCACCAGTACTGGTGGGTGGAACAGCATGCTCACCATACTAAAGTTAGTCTTCATCAAAATCCCTGCCATGAAACTGAGCAAATGAATACAAAATGAAAGACAAATATTACAGTGAGTAAAATGCACGATTCCGAAAGTGTATACCTTTAGACAATTGCTTCACAAAAAAAAAAAGTATTTTTTATATGTATTTTAAGAAAGGTTCTGAGATTATGTGCCTCAGGGTCTGTTACCAGTAATATAACTCATTTACAATAATGTTGGGAAATTGCTTCCATTTGAAAACTTTTAAATGAACCAATTAGGACAGTATGATGTAAACTCTTCCAGGGATAATGTTTTGGACTGTCTCTAGGCTCTACAGCTGGACTGAATGACAATAATTAGGGGTATATTTTTGTCCTCTTGGATTTGCCCACTAACATAATCATGGGCATTGATTGTAGGTATCAGTGAGAAGAGGATGAGGTGGTTGTCAGGGCAACTTTCCCAGTAATCAGTACATCAGCGTCCCAACCACTTTACTGTCCATTCATCAAAGGAGAATCTTTCCTGGGATTTTCTGTCCAGTTAGCTTGTACATGACCTAAACCCTAAGCGTGCAGCTTTGCTAATCTCTACAGTAATGGAATGGATAATGAATTTCCCAAACGGGCATGGGTAATGAAGGCAAACGTGATTCATTACCACTCACAGTGAGGCAGGTCCCAGGCTGTACAATGTCTTCAAGCTGTCAGCCTGAAAAAGAGCATTTGTGAGGAATCTGTGCTTTGCTCATTAAGAAAAACTAAAGGAAGGGCCAACTGTGGGAACCACTTACGGGTTTCATCGCTGTCAGATTCAGAAGACGGTGATTTATATTTAACATCACGGACTGGCAGCGATCTCCCTCGGGATTCTGCGTGTGGTTACAGGATCTTATTAGGTTTAGTGCAGCCATCTGAGAAAATTCATTCATTAGAAGTGAGAGAATATAAGTGATAGCATACCCATACATGCTGAGTGTACAGCAACACAATCATTACGCAAACAATTCTACATGCATTGTCATATGCTGCTCAGTCATGAAAAGAGTGGTTAAAATTGGTTTATTAGTTGGTTTTTGTAAGCGCTTTTCATTTCTGCATTATTCGTTCTTAAAATGTGATTGATATGACACCAAAAAAAGGCATTATGAGAATTTGAGTCCTTTACCCTCTAGGAATAATAGTGGTAGGAGCAGAGAAACTTGCCATTACAGTGCCATTGTAAAACATTAATTTTATTCAATTTATTATTGCATTGCGCTTCAAGATGATTGCCTGCACTGATCTGTGCTTTCACTCTAGATTTTTGTGCAGGTCACAGTGGTGCCATAGTTGCCCATCTTGAGCAGTTCTTTTCTATTTTATTCCAAAAGCTTTCTCTTCCAGTATTAGGGGGGGATTTCATCAACTTTTTTTGATGTTCCTCAGACACCAGTTACCGATCTTGACTGTTGCATAGTATTCAACAGCATTCATCCAAAGACAGACCTAAGGCTGCAGAGGCTTTTGGAGGAAAATGACTACACAGTACCCTATACCCTGAAGTGTGTTGGATATCATACAGCCATAGAGTCTCAGCCAGAAGTCCATCAAAGTTACTACTGAGGTTGTGGACAGCACATTTACGTGGCAGGGGATTAGAATAGATGAGTAGTGGGTTCAAAGTAGCCCTACCTAAACACAGCTTGGGGTCTGATCAGCCCTGGTCGAGACACCTGGGTGAGCATGTCTAATGCTGAAAGACCCAAAAAACCCAGTAACATCATGTTACATTGCTGATGTGTCAACTGTATCTCAAAATGTATGTAATAAAAATAATAGGTTTAAGCTATTTACACGTATAAGTAGTGTAGGGGAGAGGGTGTAACACAGAGCATCTTGATTCAGGAATGCAGGCTCTAATATACCTTCTGATGTAGTACCCTTGAGGAAGGTGCGTACCTTAAAATCACCCAGGTGCACTGGAGAAAAACATTGGCTAAATGAGCAAATGTAAATAGTGCACCGGACGATTTTTCTTTTGAAAATAAATTGCAGTCCACAGAAGTTCCCTCTCTATGTATATGACTGAAGTGTTTAAGTTTCTCCCACGGGAAACTGACATTTGATTTGCACAACAATTGTAATGAATTCTGGAATATCTGGACACACTTCTGGAAGTTATTTGAAAGCGCTACGTGACCAGACCAGTCAAACCTTTTGACCCTGATCCCTTGCTCTGTGTATGCGGACATATTTGCAGTTTCTCGGTGTACTGTCTCTATCTGTGCCGTTCATACAACCAATAAAAACAAACAAACAGTGGATCCACACTTCACAGCATTTCACCTTTGTGCATAGCAAATATGACCACAAGGGACTACGATGCTCAGTGGACTTCATGCTGGAAACATCCTTTTAATCTTTGCGCGGCATTGAAATGGCAAACTTTGCTTCAGCAATAGCCTCTCTGCATCTGTAACTCCAAAACTCGTCTGTTGTGAAATCACTTTCATTTTCTCAGAGCTGTGTGTGGCTTTGGAGAAATGCATAAATAAATAAATGTGAATGTAACAGAGCTCATTCAGTCATGATCTCTTTAACCTTGCTGCAGCTTTCACCTAAGAGGTATTTTCTCTGTTGAAGTCATATTTATATTTCTGTATTTGCTATTAGCTGTATAATGAAAGCTGTATCTGAAAGTGAGGGAATCTGCTTTGGATACACAAACAGCAGCCTCCATCACACAAGTGATTTGCAAAATGTAGCCATATAAATCTGATCGTCAGGGTACACAAAAAAATCTCAGGGCTGTACAACAGGCATTGAGACGCATGTGTGAAAATGAAATAAGGAAAAATTATTAGTGAAAATAAACTGCACACAAACAGTGATACAATTATAAATGCAAAGGTCTACCCATCTCCAATTCGAGTCTACAGATTTTTATGCTAAATACACAATGTGATGCATCTGTGATTTTAAATTCTGCAGCTTTCCTGCAAAATATAAATGGGTGGCACAGCAAGTAGCGCTGCTGTCTCATAGTGCTTGGGTGGTGTAAGAGGACATGGGTTTGATCCCTGCACAGTCTCTGTGGAGTTTGCATGTTCTCCCTGTGTCTGTGTGGGTTTCTTCTGGGTGCTCTGGTTTTCTCCCACAGTCCAAAAACATGCTGTTCAGGTTCCCCCTAGTGTGTGAGTGACAGAGAGAGTGTGTTCCACTGATGTATGGATGAGTGACCCAGTGTAAGTCATGTCTCTAACAGTGTAAGTCACCTTGGTGAATAAGGTGTGTGGGCTGATAATACTACATAGAGATCATTGGAAGTTGCTTGGGATAAAACCCTCTGCTAAATAATTGTAAAATATGAGGAAAATTATATTTGGTTTGTGTGAGTCTGTGTTGCTGTAACCTGTCCATAATTTTGCTCTTCCACGAAGAAATGGGGAAAAAAAATAAAAATCTTCAGAATTACTACATACTCCTCTCCTATTAAAGCATAAAAACATTTCTGGTTTTCAGGGCTGCAATAGAATGAGAGTTTATAATGGGGGCTTGTGACATTGAATAAACACCTTTACCATCTTCAAGCTGCGACAGATATGAAAATTGGCTCTTGACAAGATGCTCAGCTGCAGCCAACTCTGCCTGAGGTGCACTGACTCCCATGAGTTTGCCTGATGTGGTGGGCCAGCTGCTCAGGTGCTCCCAGGCAGGTTTCCCACTTCCATCCATCTTGTCATCCCTGAGCCAGCGGGCTGTGAGAACTATATAGGGAATTTAGAATATATTTTGGTTGTGCCTGCTGGAGAAAAGATTTTTCTGCTTTAAAATAGAAAGGCCTTGGAAGATGCCCCCCCCTTCACTGTTATTACAATGCACATTAAAAAATTTGAGTACGTTTGCATGAAAATAGTTTTTTCTCCCACATGGCAGCATTTGATTAGCAAGCTTCAGCACGAAATCAGCCATCGTGTGGCCCCAGCTGTTCTGCAATTCCCAGAGGTGTAGGGCACTTCTAGGTTGCATTTGACTCTTCTGTCCACTTCATCACTTGCAAATATTGCCCAGGTGTTTTCAAAATCTGGAAGCTTTGTGGACGTTTTTATTATCTGCCTCTTACAGTTTACAGTATTTCCATTATAGGAATTTATAGTTAATTAAACAATTAAGTTACTTGAAGTGAGGAACATCTCATAGTGCCATATGACATTCATAATGGAATGTGCTGTTTTAATGTATTTTCATGTTTGTTCCTGAAACCAGGTTGGTGGCATTAAACATGTTCCCGGGGGGTCCAACTTAACCCACCAGAGTGGTTGAATTGCACAACCCTCCTGGGACTATGATGTCTTTCTTTTTCTGTGTGTAGTTTTGAGATCCTCAGTGGAAAACGTAATCAAACACCGTGAAAGCATAGAAATGTTTTTTTGGTCCAATACTGGAGCTTACTCCGATTACAGTATTTTGTCCTGCTGTGTAGGCCGATGCCTATATGTGGCTTCATGTGCTATTAATTCCTTCCCAGGGGGAAGACAAAGCCTGTTGTCCAATTCCATCTAGCAAAGCATCCTCCCCACTCTCAGGGAGGTAAAAAACCAAGGTCTAGGGCGAATGTTTTTGTTTTGTTTTACAAAGGGAACTGTTGTAATGTGTAGCTTATGGGCGAGTGAGTGCCAGGATGACCGATCAACAGCAATGTGTGAGACAGAATCTCACGAATAGGAGATATGTACAATAGTCACCTGTTTGCACATAGGCACGGTAGCACAGCGAGAAGTGCTGCTGTCTCATAGCGCTTGGGTGGTGTGAGAGGATGTAGGTTTGATCCTTGCTCAGTCTGTGTGGTTTTCCTCTGAGTGCTCTGGTTTCCTCCCACAGTCCAAAAACATGCTATTCAGGTTCCCCAATAGTGTGTGAGTGACAGAGAGAGTGTGTTCCACTGATGGATAGTATGGATGAATGACCCATTGTAAGTAATGTATCTAGCAGTGTAAGTCACCTTGGTGAATAAGGTGTGTGGGCTGATAACACTACACAGAGTTCACTGGAAGTTTCTTTGGAGAAAAGTTTCTTCTAAAAATTAAATAAATGTAAATGCATTCATGGAAGGAGTCAATCCTAGTGGACTGAGGAAGGGCCTGGGGTCTAGGGATAGCTAGCAGCCAAGAGCAAGATTTGGATGATACATCTAAGCTGTTCTCATATATTTGATGGAACTGGAAATGGGAAGGTGTGTGTGTGTGTGTGTGTGTGTGTGTGTGTGTGTGTGTGTGTGTGTGTGTGTGTGTGTGTAAAAAGTACCACCAGGGAACTCAATACTGATTCTGCTTGGCAAGAGCTGGAAGAGTAATGGAGACCAGGCAACGGCCCACGGTTGTCATTTCAGCCCCCACTGTCCCTACCCCAGTCTGAAAACACAGGTAGAAGGACACAGCAAATGAAGATACGTAGCAGCCTTCAGCACATAGGGACAGAGGACAAAACAATTTTGACTGAATTTTCAAAGCACCCCTGTTTTGTGTTTGTTCCCAGGACAGTCGCATATACCGGTGTGCCTAGACAAATCTGTCACTTCATGATTAATGAGTTCATTCACCAGCCAAATGGGGCTCAAGGTCATTGGTGAGCAATGGAAGTGTCTCAAAAGGTGACATTTCTTGGTCTGTTCTATAGACTTGAGCTTCAACCAGTTCATATCGCCTTTGGCAAGTGCACTTTATTAATGTATGTCATTGAAATTGCATTGCATGGATTCTTATGTTCCTAGAGCCATAGCTATTTGGGTTATTTTTGTCATCGCAAGGGAAAATAAGGAAGATACAAATGATATGGGTACATAATGAACATGGACAATGTTCTGCAGAGACACAAGGAGTACACACTTAGTTTGTAAGTCTGTGTTGTTTCTTCCAGCCATCTTTTGCATACCTAGGACACTTAATTGACTAACATGGTCCTCACAAGACCTTATCCACAACTGAGGTTATTGCAGAAGCACCAGCCCCAGAAATCCTTGCCCTTATATATTGTTTCTTAGGGCTGCTAAATTTCTACTGAAGGCTCATTCTAAACCTGGCATCAGTGCTTAAATCAATTCATTGCTTTTTGTGCCAGGGTCTTCCGGAAATGGACAAGTGAGTACAAAAACAAATGTGCTTGAGTGAAAACAGCATTACAGTACTGGAATTGAAATTGCTGACCCACTTTGATCCAACCCTGTCTGTGCAGCTGACATGTCACCTCCCTGTTGTGTCTCTCGCTCGTTAACCTATTAAGTTCACTTATTTAATTAACCCAAACAGGAAATGATTCATGGATGGCACAGTTGTGCAGTGAGTAACACTGCTGCTTCACAGCTCCTTGATGGTATATGTGTGGCTTCTCTGTGATGGACTCTCTATCTCTAGGTCACATATTAAAATTTCTTCCACATTTTTTTGCCCATTAATACCAAGCTCCATAGCTGTTTCCTGTACTGCTTCATGGCATCTTCACTACCCCCTCCCTTGATACAAGTGAAAAGCTTAATTTTGGATGTCCATAAAGTCCTTTACTTTCTTTTCATTCATACATTCAGCTCTTTTGGCCATTATACTCCTGGACTATAACACCACTCCTCCGTGAACCGCCACCTTATCGTGGTGGAGGGGTTTGAGTGCCTGAATGAGTCCAGGAGCTATGTTGTCTGGGGCTACATGCCCCTGGTAGGGTCTCCCATGGCAGACAGGTCCTGGATGACAGACGAGACAAAGCGCGGTTCAAAAACCCCTTATGATAAAAAAATCAAGGCGTCCGTTTACCCCGCCCGGTATGGGGTCACCGGGGCCCCACCCTGGAGCCAGGCCTGGGGGGGGGGCTCGCATGCGAGCGCCTGGTGGCCAGGTCTATGCCCACGGGGCCTGGCCGGGCTCAGCCCGAAGCCACAACGTGGAGCCGCTCTTTGGTGGGCTCACCACCTGCCGGAGAAACCATAAGGGGCCGGTGCGTTGTGATTTGGGCGGTGGTCGGGGCCGAGTGCCCGGCCGACCCGAACCTCGGGCGCCAACTCTGGTTTTTGGGACTTGGAATGTCACCTCACTGGCGGGGAAGGAGCCTGAGCTGGTGCGGGAAGTTGAGAGATACCGTCTAGATATAGTCGGGCTCACTTCCACTCACAGCTTGGGTTCTGGAACCACTCTACTCGATCGAGGGTGGACTCTCCACTATTCTGGCGTTGCCCAAGGTGAGAGGCGGCGGGCTGGTGTGGGCTTATTAATAGCCCCCCAGTTCAGCCGCCATGTGTTGGAGTCTACCCCGGTGAATGAGAGGGTCATCTCCCTACGCCTTCGGGTCAGGGAACGGTCTCTCACTGTCGTTTGTGCTTATGCGCCTAGCGGCAGTGTAGAGTACCCGGCCTTCTTAGAGTCCCTGGGGGGCGTGCTGGAAAGCGCTCCCACTGGGGACTCTGTCGTTCTACTGGGGGACTTTAACGCCCACGTGGGCAGCGACAGTGATACCTGGAGGGGCGTGATTGGGAGGAACGGCCTCCCTGATCTGAACCCGAGCGGTGAGTTGTTATTGGATTTCTGTGCTAGTCGCGGTTTATCCATAACGAACACCATGTTCATGCATAAGGGTGTCCACCAGTGCACTTGGCACCAGGACACCCTAGGTCGGAGGTCGATGATCGACTTTGTAGTCGTTTCTTCTGACCTTCGGCCATATGTCTTGGACACTCGGGTGAAGAGAGGGGCTGAGCTGTCAACTGATCACCACCTGGTGGTGAGTTGGATTCGATGGCGGGGGAAAAAGCTGGACAGACCTGGCAGGCCCAAACGCATAGTGAGGGTCTGTTGGGAACGTTTGGCGGAGGCCCCTGTCAGAGAGGTCTTCAACTCCCACCTCCGACAGAGCTTCAACCAGGTCCCGAGGGAGGTGGGGGACATTGAGTCTGAATGGACTATGTTCCGCTCCTCCATTGTCGGTGCGGCTGTTCGGAGCTGCGGCCATAAGGTCTCCGGTGCCTGTCGCGGCGGCAATCCCCGAACACGGTGGTGGACACCGGAAGTAAGGGATGCCGTCAAGCTGAAGAAGGAGTTCTATCGGGCCTGGCTGGCTCATGGGACTCCTGAAGCAGCTGACAGGTACCGACGGGCCAAACGGAGCGCGGCTCTGGCAGTCGCCGCGGCAAAAACTCGGGCTTGGGAGGAGTTCGGTGAGGCCATGGAGGAAGACTTTCGGTCGGCCTCGAAGAGATTCTGGCAAACCGTCCGGCGACTCAGAGGGGGGAAGCGGTGTTCCACGAACACTGTTTACAGTGGAAGTGGTGCGCTGCTGACCTCAGCTGAGGATGTTCTCGGGCGGTGGAAGGAGTACTTTGAGGATCTCCTCAATCCCTCCGACACGCCTTCCGTAGAGGAAGCTGAGGCTGGGGACTCGGAGGGGGACTCGTCCATTACCCTGGCTGAAGTTGCTGAGGTAGTCAAAAAACTCCTCGGTGGCAAGGCTCCGGGGGTGGATGAGATCCGCCCCGAGTTTCTCAAGTCTCTGGATGTTGTGGGGCTGTCTTGGCTGACACGCCTCTGCAGCATAGCGTGGAGTTCGGGAACGGTGCCTCTGGACTGGCAGACCGGGGTGGTGGTCCCTCTTTTTAAGAAGGGGGACCGGAGATTGTGTTCCAACTACAGGGGGATCACACTCCTTAGCCTCCCTGGGAAAGTCTATGCCAGGGTACTGGAAAGGAGAATCCGACCGATAGTCGAACCTCGGATTCAGGAGGAGCAATGCGGTTTTCGCCCTGGCCGTGGAACACTGGACCAGCTCTATACCCTCACTAGGGTGTTGGAGGGTTCGTGGGAGTTTGCCCAACCAGTCCATATGTGTTTTGTGGACCTGGAGAAGGCATTCGACCGTGTCCCTCGTGGCATCCTGTGGGGGGTGCTTCGGGATTATGGGGTTCGGGGCTCGTTGCTACGGGCTGTTCGTTCCCTGTATGACCGGAGCAGGAGCTTGGTTCGCATTGCCGGCAGTAAGTCAGACCTGTTCCCGGTGCATGTTGGACTCCGCCAGGGCTGCCCTTTGTCACCGATTCTGTTCATTATTTTTATGGACAGAATTTCTAGGCGCAGTCAGGGAACGGAGGGTGTCTGTTTTGGTGGCCGCGAGATCTCGTCTCTGCTTTTTGCGGACGATGTGGTCCTGTTGGCTTCATCAAGTCAAGACTTACAGCGTGCACTGGGGAGGTTTGCAGCCGAGTGCGAAGCGGCGGGGATGAGAATCAGCACCTCCAAATCCGAGGCCATGGTTCTCAGTCGGAAAAAGGTGGATTGCTCCCTCCGGGTTAGGGGGGAGTTGCTCCCTCAAGTGGAGGAGTTTAAGTATCTTGGGGTCTTGTTCACGAGTGAGGGAAAAATGGAGCGGCAGGTCGACAGACGGATCGGTGCGGCGTCTGCAGTAATGCGGTCATTGTACCGGTCTGTTGTGGTGAAGAGGGAGCTGAGTCGTAAGGCGAAGCTCTCAATTTACCGGTCGATCTACGTTCCTACCCTCACCTATGGTCATGAACTCTGGATCATGACCGAAAGAATGAGATCGCGGATACAAGCGGCAGAAATGAGTTTCCTCCGCAGAGTGGCTGGGCGCACCCTTAGGGATAGGGTGAGGAGCTCAGTCACCCGGGAGGAGCTCGGAGTAGAGCCGCTGCTCCTCCGCATCGAGAGGAGCCAGTTGAGGTGGCTCGGGCATCTGTTCCGGATGCCTCCTGGACGCCTCCCTGGGGAGGTGCTCCGGGCTTGTCCCACTGGGAGGAGGCCTCGGGGCAGACCCAGGACACGTTGGAGAGACTATGTCTCCCGGCTGGCCTGGGAACGCCTTGGGGTTCCCCCAGAGGAACTGGAGGAGGTGTGCGGGGAGAGGGAGGTCTGGAGTACTCTGCTCGGACTGCTGCCCCCGCGACCCGGCCCCGGATAAAAGCGGAGGAAGATGGATGGATGGATGGACTATAACACCAATAAAAGTAGTTTAACTGCTAAACTTACCAGCCTAGTATAATGTTAAAATATGCTGAGAACAAAAGAGCCTTTTGAATTAATGCTAAGACCAAATGCACATTTCTCTGCTGTTTTTTAAACTCCAAAGCATCAATACAAAGAATTGTTGGTTTTGCACTTTTTACGCAGTCACTGCAATTCCACGTGTATAGTGGAATCAATGCTTAAAATCTCACAATGATCTCACAGTCACAAGGTCACATGGTTAATTATTTTAAAGAGTGAGCAATCTTTTTAAAAGAAAGCCCACCTCTTATGTTTTCAAACCCTTTCTTAACTTACAAGCTTCTGCAGCACAATCAGTTTATGTGTCCCTTTTATTCAAAATGAGGAATGACTGTGTTGTGCAGGCCACCGTGACAGTAGCGATCTACTGTACAGCAGAAGTTAAGTGTGACAAATAGCGGAACATGTGCGCTGGACACATCAAGGCAGGCTGATCAGACAACACGACTTAGGAAGCAATGACAGAGGGACCAAGTTATATAATTTATTTTGTTAATTACTAAAATTTCAACTTAAAGCATAAGTGCTTTTCAAGTTTTAACAGCTTTAGTTGTGGTACTAGGTATTGTTTCAGCTTATGTCTGGAAGATTTCCTGTCATGTAGATTCCACCAGGAGGTGCTGCTGCAATTCCCATATGGGCCTTCGCTTTGAAGGGGGAATTCCTTTTGATTTTATGCAAATATGGCAGTGTGTGATCCATGAGTCTCAATATTTGTGTTTATTCCATGTTTCAGAAGAATTTTATAAGAATTTCCTAGTCCATTTGGGGAAACAAAATATGGAAATTCAATAATGATTAGATGAAATAGAACACAGATGATTTTTTTTTTTTTTTTTGTTAAGGTTCACTACATGATTTTACCTTAAATTTATGGCAAAATTCAGACTATTTGGCAAAGCCATTCATCTGTAGTTTTTTTCTTCTTTTTGTAACTCACACCAGCATTCCTCGATTAGGGTAGTTTCGCCAAAAAGAGAGCCTTGGTTCCATTGATTTCTCAGATGGCAAAGGCATGGACACAGAAGTGCAGTGGCAGTGAAAGGTTTTAATGTTCTTGTGCAAAGTGCAGACTATTTACAATATTTACAAGTCCAAAGAGATACCATAACACATCATACAGCACAATATACTATGGAGTGTACATCAAAATGTAAGTTATATGCCACAAGCCCCACCCCTCTTAAACCATACAATATTTAAAACAAGACCGCAATTTATGCCCATACAAAACTCTTCTTCTCAGCTGAGCAGCTTCCAGATGCTTCTGGCTTTCCCCACTCCGCGTCATAAGACTTCCAACTGGAAGTCCATCTTCACACAAGGCCGAGATGTTTGAGATGTCTTGAGTACTTGTTGGCGTTTCTGTAGCGGTGTGGGTTTTTTACGGGATGGGGTCGCTAGCCCCATGCCCAACCCTCTTCCTTTATCTGGACTTGGGACCTGCAGGGGACCCCGAAGGAATCCCTCAGTGGAGTTAATACAAAACTCTGAATAACATAAAATACACAATAAAAAAAAAAACACAATACATGTAGACAATTATTTTGTCACATGTAACATATCGAAAACACACACATGCATAAATAAATATTTCACATTAACAACTGCTATCAACAATTTCCAACACATTTGAACCCCCCTGCCATAATGGTTTATTCCCCAAAAAAGGGGTGGGAACTTCCCATGATTCACTATAAAGACAGTCCAAAGGGGCTGATTTTGTTTGATAGTGAGGAAACAATGCCTAGTAGGCATGAGAGATTGCTTGGCAAAACAGCAGGAATGACCAAGCAAAGGTAAGTGTTTCAGTACTGCGAATGTACATGAGTCTTTTAATTTTTAACCTGAAGCACTGAATAACTGAATCACTAGCAACATGGCCATGTGTTTATGTGATCGTGTTGCCAAAGTGGTGAAAATGGTTGTATGTTTCTGAAAGGGTCTACAAGTGGTTATACTGGGACAGCTTGGTCTGTTCCAGGAGCATGAGTAAAATGAGCATGAATTACCAAAAAAATCTTAATATTGAAATGGGTGGTACTGCAACTAGTAATTTTGTCATCTTACATAGGAATCAACAATAACATCATGTTCAGTCACATTTCAGGTCAAAACATCACTGACCATGAAATTTGATAACTTAAGGTAATGGATTTTTTTTTATTACTTTTGTTAGAAGCAGTCTGTTGGCCATCACTATGGGGCTGATTGGTGATTTCTCCATATTTGAAGTGCTTTACCTATCGTCTGACACTCCTGGCACCCATGCCAGTATCTTCATATTCTTGCTGAAGTCAGGTGTAAATGTCGGCCAAGGGGGTTTCCTCTTCGGAAGAAATTCAGTCACTGTACTCTATAACATTTAACATGTTAACATGTTGCCAGCCATTTTTTTAGATGTCAGTGGTGTTGAAAAGGTATGAACTGGTTCTTTGCTGAATTGAAAAATTTTGAATCTTGGAGAAAAATCCAACTACTTTGGGAATACCTGGGGATGATAGTCTCTTAGCTAAATGGATGAGATGGCTGGTCAAACTTTTCAATTTTTAATTCTTTAAGCTTTTTTCTTTACCTTAATTTTCTTGTCAGTCCTGGCCATTGCATCTAGTTGCGTCTTATACTGACCTTGTATTGGCTGTAACATATTTCATTCTGTATTGTCACCTCATTATCTTATAACTTAGTACATCTTAATGTCCCAGTCCTCACAAGAATAATCTCAGCCTTCTCTTCAGAATCAGCTTTATTGGCCAAGTATACCTGAGCATACAAGGAATTTTTTTCCAGTTTAGAGCAAACCTACAGTGTACATTCACACATACAGGCTACATATGCACATTACTGAACTAGACATAGACTAATACAAATAAGATTACCAATAATGCAGCAGACAACACCATAGTATAATGCAGACAGAACACAACAAAAGTGGTCATACTTCTCTTGGAATTGTGGCTTCCCAATCACCTCTGCTGCTCTACTTTCTTTGTGATCCCCTTTTAGCCTTCCATCATCACTACCAACCCCCCTCCTGGCTCTATACTGTCACATTCCATAAGAACTTAAATTCTGTCCTTTCCTCTCTCCTTTGCTACACTAACTTCCTCCCATCTACTGCAAAATTCAATGATTTTTCTGAAGATGATGCCAATGTCTTCCCTTCAGACTTACCATTCTCTCTTGTCTGGCACTAATGCTTTACCATAGTCTACAGTCAACAATTCATACTCCTTTCTTTAAAAAAAAAAAAAAATCCTTTTCCTTCAATGCTGAGAAGTCATCAGCATCTACCTACCGCATCCATACCAGGCTTTCTGGCAAAGGCTCATTCTTTTCCATGACTATTAGGTGGTGTTTCCAACTTCTTGTTCTCATACAGAGCCACCACCTGCTCCCATGGTCCCATCCATCCTCTTCATTTATGGGCTGTTTCCGGCAACTTGTTTCAATTGCTCCTGTTATTTTTTTGCTCATCTGTGGTTGCTTCCCATTTGGCTTCAGATCTACTCCCATCTCATTACTACTCAAGAAACCTTTTCTGGATCCAGTATCATTTGTGTTAATGGTCTGTTTCTCTTCTCCCTTTTCTCTAAAACACTATCTGTATGCCTGCAATGATCTCTGATAGTTATCACTTTGGATTCAAGATTTCCCATTTCCCCAAGAGTGTTTTCCGTGCAGTGTCAGCTTTTTATTTAGTTAGTGGCGTCCCTGTCCTTGGTCCTCATTCTACTTGACCTCTACCGCTTTTTATCAGTGTCACTCTTTTTCAGCTTGGGATCAAAGGAACAGTATTGAAATGGTTTGAGTCTCATTGATCAGATAGATTTCACCAGGTGGTTTAATATGGCTTCCTGAATTCCCCTTGGTCTCCCTCAGCTGGTATTCTGCAAGGCTTGGTGTGCTCTCAACTGATGTTCTGAAGGGTCACTTATTTCTACTCTTACTCTTCTATATACCTTATACATTCTCTTGGCTCTCACTTCCTCTCAGGAGTTTTTCCTGTCACTGCTGTGTTGATTTTGTTAATTCACAGTAAAGAAGTTAATGTTAATTTACATTATATTTATTCATAAAATTTTGATTTTTGCATTCTTGGCAGTGTTCTAGTGCAAAGCTTAATGGCTGAATGACAAGCCTGACTGCCTTTTTAATTTTCTACTGTGATTATTTATATCCATTCCATAAAGAATTAAGTTAATATGCCTGCAGTATTAATACCTAAGTATTTAAATATATTTTTATATTTGTACATCTCAGGTCTGTTGTAGGAAATACTTGAAACCCAAGAGATGACAAACTTGACAGAGCTGCTCATAAATTAGTAATTAGAAGTAGGTACAACTGAAGTTTGGAGCTTTTGGAATTATCTGGATTTCTGCATGCATGGCTCCTGGAATGTGATCTGATCTTCATCTGTCTTCAGTTTTGAAATGCTATGGTGTGATCTGAAGCAGGCTGTCTGAGAAGGACACCCCAAAAATATGCATGAACTCAAGTTTTTTTGACCCATTCCAGTTACTGCTGCATGTGTCTGATCAGCAGTTATATATTTCATCACGGTTCTTCCTAATAGAGGTTACACTTGTTACTATTGTCAATTCTTTCTGTTGTCACATTTTTTCTGTTAAACCTTCCTTCAGCTAACATATGCAATAGCTTATTTTCTATCCCAAAGACATCAACATTGACAGATTAATTGCTGACTTTTAGTTTTGCAATGAGCTCCTTGCATCTGCTCAGGAGGGGTTAATGGATGTCTTGGGGGTCATAAATGGAGCAGAGTGAAGGCATATTGTTCATTTTAGTGTGCATAACCTGGGGGTGGGTAGGCTAGTCAGGGGATGCTTAATTCTGCCTGTTATGTGCAAGTCATTTACTGCCTTGGCAAAATGGAGCTGCGGAACAGAGTGATATAGAAGTACTTAATTTCCATTAATCTCTGCCCTGCATCCTCTGGTGATGAGACAGCCACATTTTAGGTCATAATTTAGCTGCCCCCAGTTTCTGCTGACATCCTCTCACCTTAGCATCATATATTATCTTAGTTTAGGTTCTTTATACTGACGCTGACACGCCACCCAACGTATTTAGTTTTCATTAAGTGTTTATTTCAATTATTTTCCTTAACTGAGCCACCTTCCCAGATTTGTTGGACAGGCAGATGTTCATGCCTTTGTTCATTGCATCCAAACTGATAGAACTGTCTTGTTGTCATATTTTTACCTTTTTTGTACTCTTTAGAGGTTAATTTTCATACTTCCCTTATCATGGAGTGCTAGTGCCTTGCAAAAATATTCACCTTTAACACTTGACCATTCTCTTTTTACTGAATTACAAATGGTAAATTAAATTTTTTTTCTAATACTGTTTCAGAACAGTCAAAATTTATCATTTTAAGCTGCCACTACTTTTCTGATAGAACCTTAAGAAAAACAAGCTAAAATATGCCTTTTGCATAAGTCTAAAATTCCAACACATTGATACTTGCTAGAGGCACGGTTTGCTACAGTACCTTTGTCTTTTGGGGCAAGTATGTACCAGCTTTGCACACTTTTCAGGAGTTATTTTGGCAGTCTTCTTCCTGGCAGATTTGTTCTCTCTCATGTTGGCTGGATGATGCTTGTGCATTGCAATTTTAAATAGCTCAACCAATTCTTAGTGATCCAACTGAGTATCTGTGCAATTAATTGAAAATTTAGATTAGGACTGTACCACTCTACGACATTCACCTTTTTTCTAACATAAAAATATTTCCTAATTCCTTTCGAGCATCTTTCATTTTAAGCAATCTGAAATTGTTTTAGTTTAAGCAATGCGTATACCAGTGATGGACCAATATAACCTAATACTGCATACTAAATCCATTTAGTTCAATTTTCTATTTTTTACTTATAGATTATTCTGACAACATGTGTACTGATATTTTTCCTGTTGAAACCACTTGCTACTGGGAAAGATGGTAAACTTATGTAATCATGGGGTACATATGAAACCAAGCTTTTGTCATAAGATGTTCTCTGAAGCCTGGCAGTCTCCTCTGCCTACCTTTCACTCTTGCTGTGATGTGAGTGCCAGGCCTTCACTGGCTCTTCTGCAGCAACAATGGAGACTGGGGGAATGCGTGGGGGGAGCAGTTGAGGGCTAGGAATGGTCTGCTTTTCAGTTTGCTAACAGGAAGGAGAATGGTTATGCAGGACTCAATGGGGGACACTCAGAAGACCTGCAGCTGCTGGGATTTTTTTCACACCCTCACTGCTGTCAACAGAAGCTTTTCAATGTGATTTTAACCAGGGGATTTGTGCCAATTGGTCCTTTTGCCAGTGGAAGGTCCTGAGCTGCTTTTTCTAGTGTGTCTGTGTGTGCGCTGTGATACACTGTCCTTACACACTACCCTCTGACTTCCTACCCCCAGTGAATAACTAGTGACCAAGCAGGGAATCAGTTCCACACAGACAGATGAAACAGGTGTTGCCAGCATCACCTCTTTGTAACAGATTCCTTGGGTTCTCTTTTATTATTGCAGATAAAACAGAAGTGCACTGGATGGCGTGAGATAGTCAGGCAACTTCATTATGATAAACCCAATAAGTTATTTTTGCTTGGGTGTTAAGTTTCAGCCTGGAATGAAAAGGAATTTTTAGAAAATTCCAGAATGTTTCATATGAACTCCTTGGCCTGAAATATAAACAGTCATCCTCAGGCAACCTGTATACTGTGTAGTGCTTAATATATTTTCAAGTGCTGTTGATGGCATGTGATTTCCTCCATGTATGTCTGGAGACGGTACTCATGCTGATTCTGATTTGACCACCTGGGTGTGATTGCTTTGCTCTGTATTGAAGACTTCCACGATTATAAGGACGATAAATGCCCATGCAGACGTTACTGAAATGTGCTTGAAACAAGGGATTGGAATATGGCAAAACTCACTTTGCCCAACCCAAAATGGAGATTTGGAGGACGAGGACCTTCATGCCACAGCCTGGATACAGGCTTTGATCCATCAGCCGAAATGTTTGCAGACTATGTCAGGAGCCTTCGGGCTGAGGTTGAATGGTAGCATCCTCACATCATTGTATATAGGCTGTATGTCTGCAGTCTGCTATACTAACTCTAGTACTAGTAAGTTTCTATTTGTTTGGAATTTGATCAGCCCACAAAAGGAAAATCTTTCACCTTATGAGCAGATTTTAAAAAATTACATGAGAAAAATGCATTTTATTTAAATTCTTGGTGCTAGATTTGAGTGTATTCAATATTCAGCAAATTGATTCCTGTGAATAAAGCACTGTGCTCACCTTGAAATTGAAGGATATAATGAGACAATAAGGTACATGATGAAATGTAGACAGTAGATGTATTAATGAACACAGGGAGGGGATGAAAGGCATTTCTGTCCATTAAAAATGAATGAATAAGGTTAGTAGGGCTCCCCCTACAAAAAGGTCTTTTCAGAAGCCCCTCAAAGACATCATCAGAATAATAGTTTGGCTGTGAAGGGAAAATGGTGCTTCTCAGTACCCAGCAAAACACCCCCTGCCCCCCCAAATTTCTATTTTCCTTATTTTAAAGCTCCTTACAGATGCAAATGTATTAGAAACTTTGCCTATGCTTGCACAGTGCCATTTCCCATGTTCCCCTCCCCACCCCAGCTGATAGACAGCTCTTTCATGGGGTTCTGTTCAAACTGAGTTTTAAGCCAATCAGTGTTTGCTTTGTTGAGTTTCACAGATGAGTGCCCTGGAATGTGGTCATGAGTCACTTTTAAAATATGGACCCCTGCAAACACAAATAACTGGAGAGGGTTGTAGGGGTCAGGAGGGTCTGTATGTCAGGGTGGTGGGCTCTTTTCCGATATCTTAATTTGGTACTCTAGCAACACTACAGGCTTGCTCAACTTGAAGAATAAGCAGGATGACTTCAGTGTTAAGCATTTTGCATAAAATGAGAGCAGGACTTCTTTGGGAAGTTTGGACCCAACTCTGTTACAGGTGGGTTTCATTACTTGAATATGCATAAAAAGATTTTGAACCACTGAGCCTCATGGAAGACATAGAATTAAATGTTTTGTCTTTCATGTTTGTGTTCATATATTCATACAGACTGTGTGCCTTTTCTTTCTACCAAAAGACTTCCTATATCTCAATCCCACACCTCACACAGTGTCTGAAACCACTTGTCCCTAGCAGGGTTGCAGCGAACTGAAGCCTAACCCAGCAACACGGTGCGAGGCTGGAGGGGGAGGGGACACACCCAAGATAGGACGTCAGTCCGTTGCAAGGCACTCCAAGGAGGACTCAAACCCCAGACCCATCAGACAGCAGGACCCGGTCAAACCCACGGCACCAGTGTACTCCCCGTATCTCAGTCCTTCCTTTTCAATTCAAATATGGACTTCAAAAAAACAGAAAAGACATGAGGGAGCTAACATCCACTGTTGTATCCTTCAAGCACTGTGCTGAATTTTTTTCTCAACAGGTTCATTCAGCACTTAACTTTTAGGTGAACCTATAACACAGCTTTTATTTGGACTCCAGGATTGAGTTTGTGTTCTATGATTAGAAATGTACACATGCAGCCTTATTACATAGTTTCTGTAAACTTGATAGTGGGTGGAGTCTAGTCAGACTTGACATTACACTGTGGTACAATAGCATTTTCTGAAGATATTTGTGGTAAAGACTGAACATCCCCATTGAAATACATTCGTAAAGGTAGCTCTTCTGTTAATATCAGTGTTCTTCAGTGATAATATACTAAAGAGCGGGACGTGCAGATGCATTCATGTATGTATGTGGACTCTCTCCATAAGTGGTTGCCAAAGCTGTGTTCACCTTTTGGTACCTAAGTTTGGGGGGGTTACCCATACAAGGTGAATAATCAAACATAAATTAATACAACACATTCAGCCAACCAGCTGAAGGCGATGTGGACTACCTGAAGCTTAGATTTTTATAGCACAATGAGAAATATGTGAGGCACTTCCATTATTCATGCGTGGCCTTGAGCTGCATTTGACTAGTGAATTAACTCATTAATCTGAAGCTTGGAGGAACCAACCTTACATTTGCTTGGGGACCCTACTAAATGTGAGCCCTTTAGATCCTTGCTAAAAAATATAGTAAAAAGCATGAACCCCAACAAAAGTGATTTGAAGAGCATTTTCCCAGGGGCGGTGGTGGCTTAAGACAGGTGCTTATAAAATCCAGCTAATTCTTATTCAATTAATTTGACATTTTCATTCAACAGCTGGTTTCTTGGGTGGCTCAGGTGCTCCCAGGGTAGCCATCAAGCTCCGGGAGAGTTATGAAAATAGTTAGTGAGCACAATTCTGATGGATGAGTACTGGAAAGCTTAGAGTAAAAATAGATTTTCAACCTAGATTTGAGAGCAGTGACGGAGAGAATCTTTTCTCACAAGCAGATAGTGTGTTCCAAAGTTTAGGTGGCCTGTACTTGAACATTCTGCCACTCACCATTTTGAGAAAAAATATTTTGAAGTACAAGCAGATTGGTATCTTATGACCATTTGGGACTGGTTAAATTCTGGTTAACACCACCTACGTGCTGCAAAGGTTAGGTCTCTGCATGTCTGAAGTGACTCACTAAAACCCATGGCCACCACCCTCCATCTCCGTGGGTATCAGGCATGTTTGCAGCCCAGTGCAGCGTGGCAAGCTTTTCTGGAAAAAACATTGTAATACTGGAGCAGTTCTGCATGATCAATTGTAAAACTGCAAGATCTACTGAAAAAGTTTACACTGTATTAAGAGAAACTGGCTTTTCAGCAATGCAGTTAAGGAGCAAGAGTCTGGTTTTCAGACCTTGTCATTGCTCTATTCAGTCACACATTGTTCCTGTGTGGGAACTAAGGAAAGAACTAGCTGCAAAACATCTTGAATTTGTAGATATTTAACTTTTTTTTTTTTTTTATTTCTTCTTGTATATATTGCTTCTATAGCCAGTCTCCTATTGTTTCATGCTCAGTCCAGGATCCATATAATGGTTAATTAAGCATCTTGTTTATTAATGAAAGCCAACCAGTTCTGATGAGCAGAGCTGCTTGTATCAGTATTGTTTGAGATCCTGGCTGGGGTTGTGCCAGAGTGGATACCAGGGCTGCAAGCTGCTGTGAGATGCCACACCTCCACTTGCCTTGCAACAATGGAGGCACAGCACAGTTTGGGCCATGAAAAATGCATGAGCCAAGCTGATTGCTTGAGAATCTGTGCTATACTGTCAATCCCCAATACACACTCCCAGTTCCATCATGTACATGAGAAGTATTGCTCCACTGTGTCAACCTAATCTGGCTCTCTGCTGTCAAACAGCTACCCCCCAACTCATTCCCTGGCTCCATCTCCCAGTATTGTTTTCCTCTCTCTGAGTCTGCCTGACTCAACTGCTGCAGTATCCCTGACTAATGAGATTCCCTCTCACACCGCTGCTGATCAGTCATCCTCCCCCTCTCCCACCAATGAGCCACACATTACTGCAGCTTCCTTTGGGAAGAAATAACCACACCTCTGAGTTCCACCTCCCAGGAAGTGTGGAGGTAGTTTTACAGAATGCACTTGGGCACCAGGCTTTACCTCCCTCGGGGGAGGAGATAAATAGCACATGGAGCAGCAATGTCGGTATCAACCATGACAGCCCAAATGCTGCAATGAGATCTCCAGGGCAGTACCAAAAAAGGCTGTTTCCGTCATTTAACTGTATTTATTGCCCTCTGAACATGTCTTCCTCGGAAGATATGAAAGATACAAACAAGAGCGCAATTGTTCCTGAAAGCTTATGTAATGCCACTAATCCAGTGCATCATGCAGGACCGGAATGGTATCCAGTTCTAAGGCTACACTGCCCTCCATGCTGTGAAGATGTTGACTCAGCCAGGCTAACTCTTGCAGCCTCATGTCAATGTTGAGCATGGTTTCTGGGCACAACGGCAAAATACCACTTTGAATGTTGAATTGCACAGTGGGTTGCTATGTTGCTGCTATATTCTTCCACAAGAAAGCTGCTTAATATCTGAGGTATAGATTATATTAATATCAATAATTGATTATCTAGTCCTATAAAACCTACTTGACTCAGATGTGACTAATTAAAGCACTTTCTAAGCTACCACAATAACAATTGGAGGGACATTTACCAAGACCTATCTGTTTTAACACACTTTTCCCCAACAAGATAAACATGTTTCAGCTGGTCCCACCAAATTACATGGCAACATTCTCCGCATAGTTCTAACACTCCACTGGCTAAGGGCCTGTGCGAGATGGATGACATCAGAGGAAAGTCTGCCTTGGAACACCTGATCAGCTAGCCCAGGACATCTCTTGAGAATCAAAGCATGGGGGCAAAGCTGGCTGCAGCTAAGCATCCTTCTCAGAGCACATTTTCATACCTGCCACAGCTTCAATATAGCGAAGGAATCATAAAGCCCACATTATAATCTCCTGTTGTGCTGCAACCACGGCACTGAAAATGTCCTTTCATTTTAGTGGGAGAGGAGTACGTAACACCAAGATTTTTTTATTTATTTTTTTTTTGTGTACTATTATGGCACTTTCTGACTGGAAAAGCAAAGATAAGGAAAGGCTTCACACATGAATAATAGATGTGCACAGTGGTCTTAGGCACAAACCAAATAACATTGTTGATAGATTATCTAATCCTATTATATAAAAATCACTGGTGCATCATGCTGTGCATTTATTCTGGAAATGTGTACACTGAAGCTGAAGATGGTTAAATTTATGCATGTATAACACCAATATACTATACTGATTCTCCCCCCGGTACATTTTTACTATAGATTTTCCTGGTCACATAAGTTTTACACTTTAAAGCCAATGTCTGGATTTTTTTTTCCCTATGCTGTAGATATCCTAGACAACTGATCACCTCACTGACTTTATTTTGTCACCTCCTTGTTTTGCTGGATTGCAAAACTGCACTGTGCTAAAGTAAGGAAGCAAATACTTTTGATATCTACGGTCAAAACTTCTTGTTATGACTACGGTTGTACAACACGTTGGATGGAGGCTGGTGTCTGAACATCTGAAGCAGGAAGGCTTCTCTTTCACTTATAGCTAGTGTTTGGCTCCATAGGTATTGGTGAGTTCAGCAAAAAAAATGCAGCCTTTACATTAATTTTGCCTTAATGTCTAAAGTCAAAATTGAACGAGGTCTGTCTCTATACATGGTACAATGTTTACTTTGTTGCCATTTGAGAAAATAAACATTGAGTAACCATATCTACAAAAGTAAAATGTAAAGTATTTGAACTATATTTCACTTGAATAAATGAAATTGCTCGACCAAGGTTAGTCTCCAGCAGTACCCCTACTGTGTAACTCTGCAAATGGTGAAAATGATTATAAAGTGGGGGAAAAAAAATGCCTTAACACATGTTACACATGCAGGAATCAAAAGGTATGTATTTCACACAAACATCTGAAGAGGAAGTTTCAAAAAGTTTATGCTATGACGAAATCACGGCTTTTTCTTTTATGTAATGTGCTTCAATTTTGGCCAAATTTCTGTACAGGTTATGAGCAATGGGGGGGGGGGGGGGGGTGCGGTGCGGTGTCTGGGGTTCGACTCCCGCTTACCAGGGGGCTTGCAACAGACTGGTGCGTCCCCTCCTGCGTGTGTCCCCTCCCACCTCCAGCCCTGCACCCTGTGCTGCCAGCTTAGGTTCTGGCTCACCACGACCCTGCTTGGGACAAGCGGTTTCAGACTGTGTGTGTGTGTGTGTGTGTGTGTGTGTGTGTGTGTGTGTGTGTATGTGTGTGTTATGAGCAATGTCCTTCCTACAGAATGATGCTGGAACATTGCTTCCATTTGAAAGCCTGCAAATGAAGCGATGAGTGTGGAGAGCATTGACTGTACTCTTCTGGGATTAATGTGATGGACTGCCCCTTGGCATTGCTGCTGGGTAGCACACTAATAATTAGGGGTGCTTTTTCTTTTCACTTTGGGGCTTGACAGCCCCCTGCCCTTAACGCGGTAGGGCAGGAGGGAGGAGGCAGGAGATGCCGGATTGGCAGGTAAACCCTTTTTATACAACTGCATTTGAGTTACTTTAAAATTGTATCTCACTGCAGAAGTGTTTTTTACATCAGTCTGAGCATTAAATGAGAGTGTCTGCAATGGAGGGATGAGACCGTTTTCAGGCAGAATTTTAATTCAACATTCTTATTCTTGATTGGAATACTTCAATACTGTCACCAGACACTTGCGCTGGTATTTTCTGTTCAGTCAGCTCGCACATGACCTAAAACCCATGCGCACACTCGGTTTTGGTGATCCCCATAGTAATGGAATGGATAATGAATTTCCCAAACGGGCATGGGTAATGAAGGCAAACGTGATTCATTACCACTCACAGTGAGGCAGGTCCCAGGCTGTACAATGTCTTCAAGCTGTCAGCCTGAAAAAGAGCATTTGTGAGGAATCTGTGCTTTGCTCATTAAGAAAAACTAAAGGAAGGGCCAACTGTGGGAACCACTTACGGGTTTCATCGCTGTCAGATTCAGAAGACGGTGATTTATATTTAACATCACGGACTGGCAGCGATCTCCCTTGGGATTCTGCGTGTGGTTACAGGATCTTATTAGGTTTAGTGCAGCCATCTGAGAAAATTCATTCATTAGAAGTGAGAGAATATAAGTGATAGCATACCCATACATGCTGAGTGTACAGCCACACAATCATTATGCAAACAATTCCTTCTTAGCTTTTTGTGTCCAGAGGACTAGATGGTATGTTCCAGTTGCAAGTATCAATTTCTAGTCCATTTAATAGTTTTATGTTGAGCTTTGCTTGGTATATATTTTGTACATTCCATTTTCCAGTTGTCATCTTGTCTTGCCAGTTTCAGATTTTTTTTTTTTTTTTTTTTCCCCCCCTGCAGGGCAGAATCAGGAGCTTCATGGAGCTTCAATAACTTAATTCCAACCCTGAAAAATGAATAATAGACTTCTGATCCAAACTGCGGGGGGCGCGGTGGCGCAGTGGGTTGGACCGGGTCCTGCTCTCTGGTGGGTCTGGGGTTCGAGTCCCGCTTGGGGTGTCTTGCGACGGACTGGCGTCCCATCCTGGGTGTGTCCCCTGCCCCTCTGGCCTTACGCCCTGTGTTACCGGGTAGGCTCCGGTTCCCCCGTGACCCCGTATGGGTTGAGCGGTTCTGAAAATGTGTGTGTGTGTGTGATCCAAACTGCGTTTTTATACCGAGGAACCACTGCACATAGTGTAGACATATGTCATTTAGCAATACATTAATTTATATTCACTACTTATAGTGGGTGCCAAGGAGCCAATGTCAATTTGTCTGAAGTGATGTCTACCTTAACTTCTAAAGGTATCAACTTGTTTATTATTTTTAGTATATATCAGGATTGATTATGCTACTATTTCTGTAAGCACCTTTTTTTTCCTCTTACCCTCTGAGAAAGACTGTCACAGCTAACTGTTACTCCCCTGCCCAATGTAAAGAACTGTCAGAGATTTGGTCAGTCTTTGGCTTACTTGGATTGGCAGATGTAAATAGCTTAATGGAGTGTTATTGATCTTTACATCACTCCTTATTAACCTCAGGCAAACGATATCTTCAGCTATGTTTACAATGTGAGCAAACTGTATGTTGTACTATCCCCGTGTAAGTTTGTGCCTTATTGGATCTCTGTAATCTGTATTTTGAATCATGTACATTCAATTTCTTACAGAAATACTCCTTGTGTTACAACATATGCAACTTACAACCAATTCGATAACACTGGCTGGCCACAGCACAGCAAAGCAAACTTATTTGTTATTGTTTGGGTCTCTGTCAAAGTGTGGCTCTCTACTTGTGACTGCATATTGTTTAGAAAACTTTTCTTTGCAATTACATTAACTATTTTATTTAAAATGGCAAGCAAGGTGAGTATTCATTATTAACGAAATTTATATAATACTAATGACATGATCTATATTAGTATTATTGTAACAATGTGTGAAATTAGTGAGAAAATAACAAAGCCCTATTGAACAGCATAGCATTCGTGCATGTTGTTCATATCCAGGTGGCTCACATAATACAGTATAAGGGGAGTTGCAACTAATGATGAAGTCAGAATGGAACTCTATCTAAAGAGGAAGACCACCTTTATGATATTTGTGGTATGGCTATAGCATAATCACAAGTTGCTATATTTAGCTGAATAGATAATTTACTCTGCATACATTAAGTAATAAAACTTCTGGGTATCCTGGAAGGTGGCACAGCAGGCTTGGACTGGTCCTGTTCTCTGGTGGGTCTGGGGTTCAGATCCTGCTTGGGGTGCCTTGTGATGGACGGGTGTCCTGTCCTGGGTGCGTCCCTTCCCCCTCCAGCCTTGCGTCCTGTTTTGCTGGGTTAGGGTCCGGTTCACTTCAACTCTGTTCGGGACAAGTGGTTTCAGACTGTGTGTGTGTGTGTGTGTGTGTGTGTGTGTGTGTGTGTGTGTGTGTGTGTGTGTGTGTGTGTGAATTCAAATGAGCTGGGTTTTCTACAGTCACTTATATAAGCAGTGAGAAGAAATATCTACCAGTAAGGGGGTAGGAAAGATGTAGAAGATGGCATTAGAGCTCCACCCATGCATCCTTCACAGCTTTTGAGTGAGGGAGTGGGCTAAGACTGCAGAGCTTAAGTAACATGTTCTTATTATAGACATCTCCTTTGAAAAACACCAGTGGAATACTGCAAGAGCCGCAAGGATTTCATGTCAATTCCTGTACAAATCAGCAGTTAACGGGCACATGTAAAAGCCACTTATTTGGAATGTACTCAGATTTATTGTAAGAAAGTATGCTAGGAGTAGGGTAAGGGCATTAGATGCAGTAACATGGGGATGTTTGATATCCATTGTACCTAAGGAGGAAACACACTAACACTAAAACTTACATTTGTTAATGTCATTATTCTAAATGCATAGGACCCATTTCATGATTATATTCAAGCTTTATGACTTCTTTGTTCTGCCTCATAAGCTGTTTTGGGCAAATGGAGCAATGTGCAATATCCAGAAGCACATCACAAGATGTGTGATATTAAAAAAAAAAAGAAAAATTAGATATGAGACTTATACAGAAACTACCTAGTGTATAAACAGGTACATATGTATTACCCTTTTTGAATGCAAACTTAATGTGACCAGATCTTAACAAAAACTATATTTAAGTGATAAATTGGTCCCATGCTTGTGGCCTATTTTGTCATGTCCTCAGTCAGAAAAGAAACATTTAGTCAGGTGACAGTGGTTGAGCCAACAGTGCTTTTTGTTACACAACACCTAGACGGTGTATGAGGACAAGGGTCTGATCCCAACTGTCTGTGTAGTTATGTTCTCCCTATGTTTATGTGGGTTTCCTCCCACAGACTGTTTCAGGTAAATAGGTGACCCCAAATTGCCCATATTGTGTGTGTGTGTGTGTGTGTGTGTGTGTGTGTGTGTGTGTGTTGCACTGCCCTGGTGTATAGTGATTGTAGCGTACTGTACTGTTGTGTATGAAGCCTTCTAAGTCACTGGATGAAAAGGTATCAGCTAAATACTAAATATTTGTTGTAAATTGCTTTGGAGAAAAGCGTATCATAAATCTAGTGAGAATTTAAGGTAGCAGTT
Organism: Scleropages formosus; assembly: GCF_900964775.1. Lineage (NCBI taxonomy): Eukaryota > Metazoa > Chordata > Actinopteri > Osteoglossiformes > Osteoglossidae > Scleropages > Scleropages formosus. The sequence goes on along the minus strand of NC_041812.1, from coordinate 15,991,236 downwards.
TTGTGGAACATGTACCATATGAAGGGAGGTAAAAGCTGATTACAGAAAACATATTTGTGCCACGAACAGTGTTGCGAAGGCACATTTTTTGTGAGGTGGCTGCTTTTGAGATCCTTTTTTCCATCTATAAAACTCAACCAGAACCAAGTGTTGCTTCGGGGAGGTTCAAGCATGCAGAAAATAAGCTTGTAATAAAATATGCAAGAGTAAGAGGTTTCAAGCCTCCTCACTTATGCATGGCTTTGGGACCAAAATGATTTGCTGCATTTCAATCGAGAGACCCATTACATGGGAATATTAATATTCCGAAATGCTTTTAACACATGGTCCGTCTCTCTACCTCTTAATTCTGCAATATTCAGAAATGCGTAGATGGCCAAGGGAAAAAAATACGTAAGTGTTGAGTGACGGATATTCCATAAAATCCTCTTTTCATGATGACTTCTATCAGTCCTGTTTGCAAAGGTGTAGTGCATTGCTGCTGGAGGCCAACATTTTAATTGCTTGTGGTTTCTCTCTTCAAGCTACTGTAAAATCTGTAACTATCAAGTGTTTTATTCATTGGAACTGACTCAAGTACATTGGATATATGACTCCATGGGAAGAATATCTTGGCTGACAGCTAAGGACATTTTTTGAAGGATGTACACAATGTGCAATGGTACCATGTTTAAAAAATAGCAAGTTTGTATAAGGGGGCAAAAAGAATTAGAGTCTTGATGAGAGACCCTAGATGGCTGGAAATATGTCCCAGGTAGCAGTCTGTGAATTCCTGGTCCTGAGTAACAGGTGCCCTGTTCTTGTGTCAGAGTAACACCCACATCCCTCCACTTTCAAGCTCATACTTGCTGGAAGTGCTCTCAGTTAGGATCATAGACCCACACTTAAAAGTAGCATTACATTAAAACACAAACCCCTCAGAAGGTACAGAAAAAATCTAGTGTCTAGGATAAGAATTAGTGGAATGTTGTCAGCTTTTAAAGGACAGTGTGTAGGTTGAATTGCTAGAGTAGCAGCAGCAGAAGGCAAATGAATATGAGTATTGTTTTGTTTTCCAGCAGAAGTGGTGTAGGTATGGCTGGAATTATTGCCTCCGCTCTCCAGCTGCTTTGTGCCAAGCCCCATGAAGTAGTGGCCCTTCATGGGGTGCAAAAAATGCTTCTGTGGCCTCCCACAGAGTAAAAACTGAACAAAGGACCAAAAAAAAAAAAATGCTGAAATCATTCATCAGCGCAAACTGAGTAGGGTGGTAGATGCAGCCGCAAAGTGGATTATTCAACCCTTGGCTGGGGTTTAGTTTGTGTTTGCGCACGGTTGGCGAATACCGTGGATGATGTGCATATTATTCAGATGTCCTCACAATGAATTACAGCAGATGTGGTGCATTACAATTTCATGGAGCCCAAACGGCTGATCCCAGACAAACTCCGTAGGCTGTTGCGATCTCTCGAACGTATGGGGCGTCAGCATAACGACATTGCTCGGGAAATAGATAAAAGACCTGCCACAAAGAAAATGTTTTCTCTTCTCTTTTAGACAGTTATGAGAACAAGACTTCTCAAACTCCCAGAACTACAATGTGTGTCACTATTTATCTCAAATGAAGACAAGCGAGAGCTTTGGCATGATTGCTTAGTTATGTTCCACAAAGGTATGGAACATGACAGATGTGTAGTGTGTTCCACTGATGTATGGATGAGTGACCCAGTGCAAGTAGTGTATCTAGCAGTGTAAGTTACCTTGGTGAATAAGGTGTGTGGGCTGATAACACTACATAGAGTTCATTGGATGTCGCTTTGGAGAAAATTGTCTGCTAAATAAATAAATGTAAAGGCTTAGTAGAAACTGCACAGTACTGGACACTGTAGGGGTACCAGGTAGTGTAGTGGGTATGATTATTACATTGCAGCATTAATGTGCCCAAATTTAATCCTGCCCTTGTTATTCCACTTTTGAGTAAAGTACTTCAAAAAATCCTGCGGTATAAATAGGTAAACTGTTGTAATTTCATCTGACATTGTGTGTTATCTTGGACAAAGGCTTCAGCTAAATACAGTTCAATAATTGTAACTAATAATACATTTGCCATTGTTACAGGGTTATTTATCCATTCTACACATGCAATTTTTTTCCATTGTATTTGGGCAATGAAAGAAGGTGAAAGGTCTGTTGTGTGTTGAAAGTAAATAAGACAAGACTGTTGGACTGAAATTTCCTGGAATTAAAAAAAAAAAAAAAAAAAAAGTTGGATCAGTTTTTTAGGCTGACCTCTGAACATAATCACATATACATAACTTGGAATTTGTGTGGTACTAACAAAGTCTTCCGTAGCTGCTGTAGATGTTTAAATATTTTGGCACACAATTTCAAGATTACTGAACGGGACAAGTAACTTCGTTTATTTAAAAAAAAAAAAAAAAAAAAAAAACCCATATCCAGCAAAGAATCCAGATATGGCGGAGAGACTAGATGTTGTGCAATGAAATCACACAGAGGACACACTGATGCAACTGGATGGACTTGTTTACCAGTTCACCCAATATTATAAATGAAAAGGCACAAATGAAACCCTGTACTGTAGAAAGCTATATTTATATAATCTTGTTCTCTGGAAATCCATATTTTCGTTCTCAGGGAGACAGGCTGCTCCTGTGATTTCCCACTGAATATTCATGTTTTATTTTCTGTAACTCTAACAGACAAGGCTATAAATTGGTATCAGACTATATAAACAAAACATAGCGGGGATCACAACTTGCATTTCTTAGCATTTTGCCAAAGCAAACCCCTGGTTTAGGTGAATCTGACAATGGATTCAAATCTGCCAATGGTTTTCTCAGTGACGTTCACTGCCATGGTAATTTCATATCTGTACATACACCACGGCTGGTGCCATTTCTGTGTGCAGATACAACATTCGCTGACAAAGGCTCGATGTTGCTTCTCCAAGTAGATTACATGTCCTTATCTCTGAGGAGAGTGGAAAAACATCAGCTGACCACAAATGGCTGCATCTGTAATCCCATTGGATCTATTTATCCCAAAACAGAGGTACAAGAAAATATCATAATGTATCATTCATTCAATACACGCAATTAACACTACCGTTATCCCTAATGCTGCTGAATACGTAGCTTGTTCTTGGTGTCAGCGAACTAGTTATGACATGTTCAGTTAAACTCCTGTAGTTACCATACTGTGTTTTTCTTTTTTTACAAAAAGCTTAATTTACAAGATTGATTACTATCTGTCCAATTTTACCAAAGCATAACCCTAACCATCTCCATTCTCACTACCTTCCTCTTCCTACAATTCTGTAACAAAGACAACTCATTCGTGCAGCTAACGTGCAATTAATTTTTAATGCTGTACAACATAAAAAGGCTGTGATACTTTTTAGTGCAGAGGGTACTGTTGCTGTCTCAGTGCTTGGGCTGTTTGGGCGTAAAATTTGACTCAGGCGGTATGGAACTTTGGAATGTTCTCACCGTGTCTGTGGGTTTCCGCCCACTGGTGTACTGGGAAATCTAAATTGCACATCGTGTGGCTACCCTACAATGGACTGATGTACCTTAATTAGCTTTGTGCCCTGTGCCTCCAGGAAGGGCTGCAACCATGACTTGGACAGGTGGATAACAAAAATTCAAGTTACAAGAATATGACTATGATAAGTATCCTTTCATAACCCTATTTACCCCTACTTTACTTATGAGGCACTTTACATTAGTGATAACCAAATTTACCTTTTGCATGTCTTCCATCATTACAGCTGTGCAAGATATTTACATTTGTTCATTTAATAGAATAGTTTTCTCCAGAATAAAAATTTTGCTATTTACCTGTCCAAGGCAACTTAAACAGTGTTAAATAAACTGCACTAAACTCCCAACATTCATCCATTCATTCAGCAGAGCACCATAGCACATATACACAGACACATTATGGGCAATTGGGTAGATAGCTGTAGAGTAATAGAGTAATCAATGCAGGGAAACTTGTCTCATCTGTTAAATATTGAAACAGTCAATTTTAACAGGATTTTGCAATGTATGAGCCTAAGTGGGTGTCAATTTTGGAGCTCAGAATGCACTAAACTTTTGACTTCCATTGCAAGTTATGACAATTCACCTTAGAAAGGTGTTTTAGGGAAAGCATTACTTTATAAGGTTAGGAAGACTAAGACATTCCTTATGTTAGATGGGCATCTGAGGACGATCGAAAGTTAGTAGCTGTTGAAATCTGTAGTTGCATGAAGTCAGGTAGGACTCATCTTAGATGATATCTTAAACAAAAGGCTTGTTCTTTATTTTTTACTTCAAAGCACAAAGGTGCATTGGTATGAGAGGTAAGATGCAAACAGAAGCAAAGTTGTACTTGTTCACATATGCCATCCTTACCATGCGGAACTGAATTTATAGGAAATGAATCTCTCTAGTTAATTCAACAATGAAAATTTTCAGCACTAACAAATATTAAGCACAGAATTCAATCCATGATTAAGCCAATCATGTTTCAGATCCCCCCCAATGCTTCCATCCCATTGGCACACACAAAATACCTATGTTACAATTCATTTCAACAAAAGCTTCAGTAAATTTTTTTTTCCTAAAAAAAATTCAGGCTCTTAAAAACTTTTGCAAAGCCTGAAGGTCACAAAAATTCAACACTTGAGAGCAAGTCCTTATTCAAATAGTTTGTTCAAAAAATCAGATTCTGAAAAATCTGCAGTAACAAAGCTTCAGCAGTACCCCGTTGACCAATGTCAAGCAATACAGTGCCATGTGCAAATCATACATATGTAATAGATGTATATATTAATTGCAAAATATGCATATTAATATTGAAGTCAATGACTAAAATTCTACAGTAGATTTGTGCTGAGGAGCAACTATGAATTTGGTCCAGATTGCTTATGTTTGCGAATTTCAGATGCTCCACAATCCGCATTGCTAATAATGACCATTGGTTTAAGTAAAACATGATGTAAAAAGTCAAATGCTTTATGGATATCACCCCATTTACTACTGACTGAAAAGTCATTCTGTTTAAAAAAACTTTTTCCTTGACTTTTTTGCATTTCCCATTAAACATCATTTTCTGGGCCAGGCCATGTCTGTATGCAGTTGTCCCATGTTTCATAAAGCAACTGCTGTAGATCATGGGGGCCTCTGAACTGTAAGAACCCTGTGCAGGTGTAATGATTAAAAATCAAGACTGAAATGAAGCAACAGAACAAGAACCCGAAATCTGGCTTCAGTTCCGTCGTTTCCTGTTAGACTCCTCAGCAGGAAGATACGTTGTGGGAGCTCAGGGAAAAAAGCTGCAACAAAGCAATGTTCTGTGAAGTCCATCCCCATGGCAACTGACACTCCAGCAGGAAGCAAAGGTATAGGGTTGGGCTGTGCGATGCTAGAGTACTGGTCCCAATCTGGCTACTACCCCAAGGCTTGGCTCCCATCAGGCCTGGCATGGCTCGGGTCTGTTTGGGTCTGGGAGGGGGGGGAAGCAACTGCCAGGCAGCACTCGAAGCAGCTCTGGCCAATCCCAGAAGAACTCGGGTCCTGGATGCCTACAGCAGACCAGAGCTGGAAGTGAAGTCCCTCTACTGATCATGGTGGTGGAGGGAAATACGGTATCTGCAACGGAACAAATATATAACACCCCGTTAGTATAAGAATGGCCAGTATAGCAATAACTTCAAAGACTAAATCTTTTTTCATAAAATATTTTTAGGGAATGCAGATTGCCATAAAGTTGAACTTACTCTCCTCATGAAAGTGCAGTCATCAGATCTGGAGGTATCTGACACTCTTGTGCATGCACACACCAATTCTGCACACACATCTGCCGCATTATTCTCTTCGATTGCCAAGGCAACCGTTGCTGCCCTCCCTTGGCATTAAATCCCAGTCTGCCTGCAGTTCACAGGCCTGCACAGTACAAACAATCTAAGGACTGGTGCTTTTATCTGGTGCAATATGGATACCACTTCTACCCATTTAACAGCATGGTATTTTATAGAAGCCAGGAACCAGACTAGGGTTGAATAGCACTTCCTCTTCCATTAACTTTATCAATTTATTTCTCAGCTAATGTCTTCAACCAATAAAAATTACTACAGTATTAATTTTACCCCTTTATCAGCTACAGTAAAGGTGCAGTACTGGAAAGTGAGCCAAAAATGACCTCTGGTATTCTAGCCAACAACCCTTAGGTCACAAGTTAGTTTCTTGTTCCCTGTACTACCCAAATGTGTGCTGTGGAACGCCTTTATATGGAAGTGCTGGTATTAGGCCCATTTGTGACATCTATACAGACCACCTATTCCATAATACCCACAAGATGAAACTCTCAGTGACATGGTCCTACTGCACTTTAGCCGTGTGAGAGCTCAGATTTGCCCAGTTCAGCATTTGCACATCTAAGTAATTCTATGATGTAGAACCCGCAATATGAGGCCTCTCAGCTCTGTGGCCTTTTTCAAAAGTTTAGACTGAGAATGAATAAATGTAAATGTATAGTCATTCCGATGACAATTTTCTCCAGACTTCAATGAACACTGTGTCATAGTATACAAATGATTAAATGCTGTATACATAAACACTGCAAACGTGTAAAATAAGTATTTTTCCCTAGAATCACAGAATTCACATACAATTCCTGACAAAACCACAAAGGCAGATCCTCAAAAACTGGAAATTCTTCAGTAAACTTTAAAAGTAAACCATATGGGGAGATTAAACATGGTGCAAGCAGAAATTAATCTGATTTCAAATCCTCCTGCTGTGTATTTTAATTCTTTTTGGAATGGAGCTGAATGAGATCCGAGGGAGAGCCCCTTAAGAACCCCTGAGCGCTGCAAGCGGGCGGTCCAGGGATTTTTTTTTTGGCTCTCATTTCCGGTGTTTGCTTTGTGGACACCATTATTCTGCAGCCCTTCATCTCTTCTGCACCCACTTAAAGTGCTTTTGAAGATGCTCCACTGAGCACTTCAGCTAATCCTCTCAACGGCACCTTGACACATTTTGAAGGTAATCCATCCTCTTTGCCTGAAAAACTAATGCAACGGGAATCTGTAATAGAAATTACATAATGCGCCTGCGACAGTTCTGCCTGGGAGGCTAGACGTACAGAAGTTTTCTTGAAGTTATGACAAATCTTCAGTGGATACTAAAACTCTCAAGTCTGCTTAACACAAAATACACTATACAAATCATGCAAGAGTTACAGCCGTAGCTGGACTCACTGGCCAGTTTATTAGGTATAACAAGCATCAGGGTGCTGGCCACATTCCTCAGCTACAATCAATTTCAGCAAAAAATTTTTTGAGGTCAATTCATTCCGCCAATATCTTATTCCACCTCATCCCACAGATCAGCTTGACAGACGAGGGCTGTTCAGGCTACTGGGAAAAAGGCCCTGTCAGGTTTGTGGAACCATCCTGCAAATGTGTGCTTTCTAACATGCCACATTATCTTGCAGGATGCATCAGTATTAGAATGATTAGATGTGCCATGAAGGGATGCGACTAGTCAGCAATAATATTGTAGTACTCCGTCCCATTCAAAAAATGCTCAGTTGGTACATTTACTCATGTAGCTGACTTTTCTTCAAAGTGGATCAAAGTGTTAAGCCACATGGAATTATTTATAAAGCTGGACATTTTTTTTTTTATAAAACTTGAGGAGTTCGGGCAGGAAGTCCTTCAGGTTCTTCCTAGATCCTTCAAGTAGTTTTTTTTCCCCCCAGTTAGGTTTTTTTTTTAAAAATTGTAACGTGCCAAGAAAACACTCCTCACACCATTGCTCTACCATCAGACTGTATCTGAGAGATGTACCTTAAAAAAAAAAATGGTTGTGAGTATATATTGCCCTTTGAGAGGACAAGACACTCATTTTCTACATGAAGATGAAGTGAATGTGTTTCAAAAACAAAACCCACAGAATTTTGTTGTTCTGCAAAAGCCTTCACCTCGGGCCACGAAACATCAGGATATAGAGAAGCCACAAAGTACTCAGATTTAGGCCATCATCTCACATACCAGGTGAGATGACTTACTTTGCAAATTACTTCAATTAAGAAATACTAAAGCAAAAATCAGAATCTAACTTGGACCTCAAAGAGCAGGGCTGGCCATTCTATGTGTTATATCAAAGCTCCTAGTTGTTCATGACTAACCGTATACATACTATTCCATTCATCCTGATACAGATGAAAACTGTTCCAGGCTGCCAAGCTGAGACTTGCCCAGAAAACACGAGCAAACACTGCTGATCGGGCAGGGCTGCGATTACTGTTCGACTCTGGCAGCTCTTTGCCTATTGTGTAACAGGAATGCAACTTCTGTGTAAAACAAAAATAATCACTGACAACTCCCATCACACATGGTCGAAAATTCATATCTAAAAAGAAAGGTTTAAAATTGGGAATACTGTGGTTTGTATTGTTCCTGCTGCAGTCATGTGGCTTGTACTCCAGAAACCAGGCTGGGTTTTCATACTCTGAGAATTTTCGTTGCACATTTGCACAGGTTTCCTTCAGGTATTCTGTCCAGTTTTCACCACAGGACAAACGTTGGAAGTTTAAATAAGTGACAGCTCAATATTTCTGTAATTGGCTGGTATTTCATCCTGATTATCTTAGCCACAACTGTAGTAAAAGTCATTGTTGAAAATTGTTTTGAAACCTGAGACATCCAAATCAAGGTTTTATCCTTCTGCCTAGACTAAAACACAAGGTTTCCATGAATGAATGTCAAAATCCTATAAATGGCTGTCCTGATCTGCATTATTATTTCAGAAGGAGAAACTAGTTCTGGGATGCTTTGGTTCACAAGCTCTAGAGACAGCAAATTTGAACACCAATCCTGCAGGACATTTTCTTCTGTTTATTAGCTGGTGAATATGGGAGACAAACATTCCTCTACAATCCACAGTCCACAGACCTGTGCTGAGTATGCTCTTGTTCAAAAGCTTGACACAGTGTGTCTACCATACCCACACACAGTACTTCACGATACATACTTCATGCTGGACTGCATGCCACCATTGGGTAGTCTATTGTGGCAATAAGGCAGTTATTTCAGCTCAGCCTGGAATAAAAATAAAAAACAAAAAAAAAAAAAATCAGTATAACAAAATTTAAAGTGGGACAACTGGTAGCTTAGTGGTCAGAACTGCTGCCATTGGACTCAAGCTCACAGGTGTGAATCCCACCTATATCTGTAGCTGCCATTGGACCAAAGGTCACAGGTGTGAATGCCACCTATAGCTGTAGTACCCTTGAGCAAGGTACTTACCCTAACTGCTCCAGTAAAATTACCTACGTGTATAAATAGGTAAATGTAGGTAGGGCAGCACGGTGGCACAGCGAGTAGTGCTGCTGTTTCACAGCACCTGGGTGGTGCGAGAGGATGCGGGTTCGATCGCTGCTCAGTCTGTGGAGTTTGCATGTTCTCCCTGTGTCTGTGTGGGTTTCTTCCCACAGTCCAGAGACTTGCTGTTCAGATTCCCCCATAGTGTGTGTGTTACACTGATGTATGGATGAGTGACCCAGTGTAAGTAGTGTATCTAGCAGTGTAAGTCACCTTGGTGAACAAGGTGTGTGGGCTGATAACACTACAGAGTTCTCCAAAGCCACTTCCAATGAAAAGTGTCTGCTAAATAAATACATGGAAATAAACACTGCAAGTTGCTTTGGAGAAAAACATCAGCTAAATAAATAAATGCAAATGTGTCCAGTCTTGCATCTGAGTGAGTGAAGCAGAAGGGTAGGAATATACTGTAGTTGGAGCCAATATTTCAGTTTTTTTCTTGGTTTCCTGCCTCATGTTCACTTTGTTCTGACACATTTCTGCAGTGGTAGTGCAAGAAGGACTACCAAGCCCCCTCTCTCCTCCACCCAGGACAACTCACAACCAACTGTTCTCTTCAGTTGGTGAGTGCAGTAATAGTTCATTACAGCATAGTGATTTGTTAAAATTATCTGCAATTTTTTAAACAAACCATTATTGAATCGATGTTGCTATTTTCCTGATGAAAAGTAAACTTTCTAAAACATACTGCAATCATGGGTTGACATGCATGAGCTTTACAGTGTTTTAGAGATATCTGGGTAAAAGTGGTTTGTAGTTTTTATATATGCTGGGACTGCATTATTATTCTTCCAATTTAAAATTATGGGAAATAGGTTTCTGGTATCCAAAATTTCAGAGTCCACAGCATTAATTTTACACTACAGTCCCTCAATTTATATACATTATTGTCAAGGAGTCCAGCTGAAAGCATACCTATAGCTTCTTTCTGATTAAAATATTGCCCATTCTACTATTGTGCGAATGAGTAAAATTAAATATGGTCTAACACAAACTAACAATGCCGTTATTGCCTATTTAGACTGAACCACATCACAAGGAAAAATAAACAGAAACACTACTAGTCCACCTGTATGAGCTTGCTAAATCACAGAATGCCAACTCCTTCTAGTATATCCTGAGAGCAATTTTATTGACTTTTTCTGACATGCAAGAAAATCATTTCTGGCTGTTTTGACACAATCTACACTTAGTTGCAAGACTGAGGAAACGAACAACTAAAGAGACCTCCTTAATGTACTGATATTATTTATAATTTTAGTTATTTTCCAATCGCAGATGAACTCTCACACACACACACACACACACACACACACAGAAACAGTTTGTCCCGAGCTGGGTCGTGGCAAGCTGGAGCCTAAGCCGGCAACACAGGGCATAAGGCTGGAGGGGAAGGGACACACCCAGGACAGGACACCAGTCTGTCGCAAGGCACCCCAAGTAGGACTCGAACCCCAGACCGACCTGAGAGCAGGACCCAGCCAAAACCGCTGCGCCACTGTGCCCCTCGCACATGTAAAACTGTCTTGATAAATTAAGTTTTGTAACTTTCTTAAAAGGTACAGCATTAGAAAATTGTTCTGGAATCTAAACCTTGAAGCTTTCATTCACATTCTTTGCCAACCTGCTCTCATGCATTAGTTTAACAACACTCTTACCTGGTATGATCATCTTTTACAGGTATAAGCTGCGGTCACAGTTCTGAACTCCACCCCCAGCTGCCCGGCCCAAAGTGCCCCAGAAACTTTGGGTTGTCGCATTAAAGGTTGTGGTGTAAGACTAACGAACGACAGGGTGACTTTGTGCTGGGTGCCTGGATGGTTTGGGCATCTGCCTCTGACAGTCATGGGGTCCCCTGGCACTTGTTTCCAACAGCTCCTGCTGTTCCTCCTGCTCGCCTCTGACAGGACCACTGTGACTCGGTCAGGGACGTGCCAGGACACACACACACACACACACACACACACACACACACACACACACACACACACACACACACACACACACACACACACACAACTTCACATCTGAGGATGAGTTTGGTAAGGAAGCCTTGCAGGCAACCCTATAATAAAAAGCACATCAACTCAAGAAGGCCACCACAAGCTTGAGGCTAGAAAGGATAGGGGGGCAGGGCATGGATCTGGTTACGACCCTTGCTGTTGCTTGAGGTTTGAAGATGCTACGTTTGCGCACTGAAGCGCCTCAATCCCCTTCAACTGATCAATAAACCTGCCAGTAACATTAAGTGAACTAGTATTGATTTCACACATCAGAGAAACACTCCTATGTCTAACCAAGTACACACTTCACATGAATACAACAGAAAGACGTGGGGTGCAGTACTGGGACACACAGCTAAAACAATGAGCACAAAGAAACAACAGCAATGCTGAAGGACTACTCCAATCCTGATGAATTACAAGAGGTTTGCTACTGGACTTTCAGCTATCAAAGCCATAATGGGATCGATACCGTTTGATTTTCTGTACCCAGCCGCTATATAAATAAGTAGCCATACAAGTTGTGTGTACTTTTTCCAGTTACAAAGAGTCAGGTTTTCACTTACAGACCCCACATACAGCAAGGGCTTGTACCTGATGCCATGAGATTTACTAATATATGATTTTTGAATGGTACTGAATGAAAATGTTATCTAATATTAAAGAGTGGTAAAACAATCAAAGTGAATCTCTGTACAAGTAAACAGGTTTTTTTTTTTTTAATCCATCTGACCTCTCCATCAGACCACCCAAGGCAGGTCAACTGTGTAACCCTAACCCACTGGTATTAGTGAGGGTCTCAAAAGAAGCTAGCTGAGGTCAGCATTTCACCCCTCTTAAACAGAAAAGCTCTGGCTTCAACTGCTAGGGCAGTGAAGCTACTGGTAAGTTTTAGCTTAAAGATAAAAATATCAGCTCCTGTGAACAGACAAACAAAAGGACCTGATCCAGTAAACATCTGCAAAAAAATCTCCTGTACCCCAAATTCTTATATCATAAAACCAGACATTCTACACTGAGGCCCCCAGTGGAGAAATGAGCACAAACTGCTCATTTCCATTCTGTAGACTTGCAGGGCCCCAATGAAGTTGGTAAATCAGAATCAAGGATAGGTTTACTTCCCAGTCGATGTGGATAGTGTGTTAAGGGGCTCAGGAACCCAAGAGAACAACATGACCACAGCTTTATGTTTATTCATTTAGCCGATGCTTTTCTCCAAAGGGACTTACAATGTAAAGGTTACAATTACTACAAGCTTAGAATTATTTACCCATTTACACAGCAGGGTAATTTTACTGGAGCAATTTAGGGTAAGTACCTTGATCAAGGGTACAACAGCCAGAGGTGGGGATCAAACTTGTGATCTTTGGATCCAAAGGCAGTAGCTCTAACCACTACACTATCAGCTTTAGAACCATTAAGTCATCATCTAGGTGTTTGAACAAAACTCCCACCTCATTGGCATCACACCCACCCTTCAAACAGCTCTCCCAGTGACAGCAATTTCAGTCTTCATATTTATGCTATATTTAGTTCCTTGCAATGCATGTAGGTGAACCTGATCCATTGGAGCAGTTTGGGGACTGCTGTCATTCCACATCCAGCTTGTTGTCTAACCTGACCATAGAGGCTCCTCTGGTTGCCAGTTTTGAGACAAGCATCCTCACAGCTGTGGGTGACGTCTGTCCCTTGTCACAGTGAGTTGCAGTAAGTGATCAGATTTTCCTAACAGAAGGGTTTAACTAGAACGTATCATTTTGCAGGACCACCTGCTATCTTGCAGAACCAAAATCTGGAATAGGCAGCACTACACTGTTTGTGTCCAGAAAGTCTCCAGTGGCTCAAATCCACACTCCATCTGTGAGTGTGGGGAGGGCGGGGTTCTGGACTACCCCCAGCATATTTTAGCTGGCACACAATTTTTGTAAACAGAAACATGCCTTCCCATCTCTATGATGGACAGAAGATGACTATGTGATTAAGACTGAATAAGACTCCTGCCCTTTCTTTGATTCAAATGTATAGACATGCACTCTGGACCAGGAAAATAGTGTCCTACCAGACTCTCCCAAACCAAGGGAAGTGCATCATGCCCAACACCACACTAAACATTACTGAAACTCTGAGAAGCAGACAGCCAGAGTTTATGAAGTGACCATGCATCATTATGCCATCCTACATTATCAGGGAACAAGTGCATTTGTATTGGTTGTATTATTGTACCATTTAGAGGCAAAATTTAATGACTTTTTTTGCACAACAAAAAAAGGTTTCTGGGGGGGGGGAAGAGAGGGAAAAAAAAAAAAAACACCATGCTTTAAAGTTTAAATTTAAACATAAAAACTTCTTCCAAAGGCCTTCACTACTCAAGCCATTAACTGTTTCTCTAAGGCTTAGTTAAGGAATTAGTTAAAACTCAGTCACTGATCTCTCTAATATGATAAGGTTCTTAAATTCTGTTGTAAAGATAAATCCTTAAATAAAACTAAATCAAAATTAAAGAAAGTCTGAGAAGTCTAACAACTTCAGAGAACAGCTGTGAATGTCTTCTTCAAGCTACATGGGAGTACATGTACTGTTGGAGAACCGTTAACTGCCTTCTCAATGATTCCCAGGCCTGCAATTACAGAAACAGATTGGAAACAGGCATGTCTGTGTTCTCTGGTTTGTAACCTTATGACCAACTGACTGGAAAGCTTTTGTAATGCATATCTCAAATCAATGCTTAGGCAACTATTAGGTGGGCATTGGCTGGGGCAGAGAAAAGGAGACACAATCTGAAATATGAAACCTACAGGTGTCGTTCAATTTATGACCTCTTAGAAAATTTCTCTTGATTTTCAACATCCAATTTTCAAATTCTGGAATTAATAATCTAACAAAATTTATCCAAAGTGGGTTCAAAACAATTTTTAAAAAAAAAAAAAAAAAAAGCGCATTGTCCGAGTGAAACAAAAGTACAGTAATGTACCATAATTGCCGCTAGCGTACCATCAACTGTTTCCTGTTCACTTTGGCTCAATGCATTTGTGCAGTTACAGTGTAAGAATGACTGCCAAGCCTCCTCCCTCCTCCACCCACCACAACTTACAATCAACTGTTCTCTTCATTTGGCAAGTAGAATAATGGTTCATTAAAATAAATTGCCTCATTTGTTTTAAATTGCTCCTTAGATGTGATTTGCAGAAAAGCTTCTGCTAAATGAATAAATGTATCTAATATCATTAAGAAATCATGGGTTTATAGCTATATAGATGTTTTACAGTGATTTAGTCATATGAGAAAATTGGTTTTGGGTTTTTTTTTTTTGATGGACTGGAAATGCAATAAAAAAAATTTTAAATTAAATCTTGGTATCCACACTGTTTTCAGGAACAGATTAATTTCATAGATCGGGGGGACTGCTGTACATTCTCTCCCTATCGATCCAACAGCTATTTGCAGCCTTTTGACTTAAGCGTTTTTGTTGCATGTGCTCCCTGTATTTGCAACCCAAGCAGTGACCTTGCTCTCTGGAAATATCAAGGGCTAGTGGATCTCAGAAAAAACTATCACATTCAAGCAATTTCCTTAGGGGGGAATGCAACAAAAAGAATACTATACACTATTTGTCAATTGCACTTATATATACTGTAAATGCCTATTAGCAATATAAATACCAATAAAATACATTCAAATGTTTACATGCGTCCATTTGGCAGATGCATTATCCAAAACAATTTGTTCAACAAGTAAAGTTCTCATTGGGAAGAAAAAAAAGAAATAAAGCCTTACCATTTTAATCAACCACTCCTGAACCACTGAGGTGGTGTTAAGCTGGCAAGTGTTTCCAGGTGCTAACAAATGCAGTGGGAATGAGAGAGTAAGGCACAGTGGTGATACTATTCCAACTATCCGAGGTAGGATCGTAACAATCTAAGGTCTTGCATCTCTGGGTTCCAAAGTAGCCACCAACTACATAGAGCTTGTTGCCTGATGCCACAGCATGGCAACTCATGCGCTTCGATGTCATGTCACCTATGCGTGTCCACTGGTTGTTGTCGCAGTCAAAGCGGTAGGCAGAGGCAGCAGTGAACTCTGTGTCACCACCCATGATGAAGATCTGGCTGCCCAGGACAGCAGCGGCTGTGTACCGCCAGGGCTGTGGACACTCAGCTGCAACGACCCAGCGGTTCTCTGCTGGCTCGTAGCACTGCACTTTGGATGCTTTGTCCCTGTGGATGGTGGTGCCTCCAAAGACAAATAGCTTCAGTCTCGCACTTACTACAGCTGCGTTGCTGACGCCGTCCCTTAGTGGGGCCATCATGGTCCACTTGTTGGTCAGGGGGTCATAGCGCTCCACCTGCTTGAGGGACACAGATGGAGAAGCGGGAAATACACCTGCAATGGCTGTGTGTCCCCCCACAACATACAGACAGTTCTCCAACTCTGCAGAGCCATGGCCGAAGCGTGCAATCAGCATTGGTGCGCCTTTGGACCACTCTTCGTGGACCGTGTCATATATCCAAACATCCTTTGAGACCCCATTCTCAGATCCCCTGCCCCCAGTCACATAAACCTTGCACCCAATGGCACAGGCACTGAACTCCTTCCTGGGACTAGGTAGGTCTGACTTGGGTATGATTTCCTTGGCCTTGTGGTCCACTTGATAGATTTTGTCACACATGAACGTCTGGCCTCCTAGAATGAGCAGCGTGTGGCCAGCTTTTCGTGGACGGGCACAGGGGCTGGTGACAACTCCGTCATTCTGCAGGATCTTCTTCTTGCACTGTATGGCCTCCTCCACGATCTGTCGACTACGCTTATCTGACATGACCAGTTCCTCACAGGCCACAGCCTCAATCAAGCACTCTGAGGGTAGCAGTGCCAAGCGAATCCCCTTCAGAAGCTCAGGAAGGTGTTCCCTCCGGCCCTCCAGATCATAGTGCACCCAGCGCATCACAGCATGGAACACCACCTGCTCATCCTCAATCTCTAGCTCATCGCTGAGAATGAGGTCCAGAAGCTTGTCCTTGGAGAGGCTGTGGAAGTCCTCCGAGTCCCGCACAGCCTCAAAGTGCACTAGGCACATGCGCCAGGAGAGTTCATAGAGGTGTTTACACTGGTGAGCATCTGAGAGCAGCATCATGCCCAGGCAGTTGGACGGGTGCAGGTTGTGCTCCAGAAACTCAGCAGCAGCATCACGGATATCGTGGAACTGTAGCATATCGCCGGCCTCTAGCAACGACTCGGCATTCTCCTCATTGATAACCAGACGTGAGGAGTAGGCAAAGTCCAACAGCAGTTCCAGTACTTCAGGGTGCACAGAGTCGTGGAAGTTGACCTCATCGTCCATACTCTCACGCAGGCCCCCGCTGAACATGGCCTCAAAGTAGCGGCTGCAGGCAGCCAGCACAGCGCGGTGGCAGGGGAAGGAGCGCTCTCCGGCCCACAGTGTCACATCTGTGAACATGCACTGCTTGCGAAGGGTGTTGAGGTGAGTGAGTACACTGTCGGGGTGGGAAGGCTTGTGGAACAGCGAGATGTTCATGGACCCTGTGCTGGTGCGGGACTTGCGGTTCTCATGGACACTGACAGACATGGTTTCTGGAACCTCCAGCGATTCACTCGCCCCCAAATGTCCAACTGGGAAAAGCAAAAGAAAAAAATTAAAGTAAAAATAAAGAAAAATTACCTAATAATCACAATTTAAAGCTATATGTCTGATTGTATTTCCCTGTTGTGTGTACAGAATTTCACTCCAACCAAAACTATTTTTGCTTAAGTGAGATAATAAATGTGAAGATTTATATTATTCAAGTAACTGTTTAAGGTGTGGAAGAAAAACACTGGGCAACACCAAAATAAAGCAAGGTTTTAGTACAAAAACAAATGCTGTCAATGAGAAGTTTCATGAAAATTCTGCTGTAGTCACTGTTGGTCCCCAGGACCACAAAGCACTTTTGCAATTCAGCTGTTTAGAACAAAATGGCATTATGCACGTTTAAATTAACAAGTTCAAAGTCTAAACACATACTCATTTCAAAACGTTTTGAATGTTTTTTAAAAAAAAAAAAAAAAAGAAAAAAAAAAACCCATGTATCTTAATTTATGTAAAGAAACATTTATGGTACTGAATGAAGTAACGTTTTGCAGTCCTTGCAAATCCTTTAGTTCCACAAAAGGTAACTTCCGAACATTCAACACATCTCATGGATTTTAAATGATCTGATTAACATTTTTTCCACACACCCACAGAAGCGCTCACAAACGTCACTGCCATCCTTTATTAGCCATCATTTCTCAGCCAACACATGAGCAACTTGCTAGTGAGCAGTTCTGTCTTAATGAGAAATCAAATTCATAACAGGTCATTTACAGTTTCACACTGGGTAAAACACAAAGGCCAGGTATCCATCCAGGGTTCAATGGTGTCATTCAGATTTAAATTGTTTTAAATTTTGTTTATTTTTTTTTTATTTATTTTTTTTTTTAAACTGGAAAAAAGGCTACATTTCCCTCCCTGTTTGCACTGTTTAGGGGATTTTCTTTTAACAATGCAAGACTGATTGCTTTATTCAGCCAAACTATGACTCAGCAGTTCTCAAACAGCAAGTCTGATAAACAAAGATGATATCATACTGCAGATGAAAGACAGCAAACATGCAATCAAAGCGCCTTTGGCCATAAGTACCACCAAATCACTACTTGCATGAAAAACTTCATAAATCATGACTGGTCACTAAACGGTCACTAAATTCCTTCAAAAAGGCATTTTCAGTGTTTACTGTAACAAATAATTGGAAAAACCATGTCATCAGTGCCATGTCTAATTCTATATTTCTGAAATTTCAGACTTCTGAGAGCTGGTAGTAATAAATTCTCACTGCAGTTCAGGGCAGTGACCTTGTAATCCTATTCAGTGTATGTTTGTGCAATTGAACAGCAAATTGGGGGGGGGGAGTGCAAAACAGAGCTACAGTCAAATCAAAGAAGGCCGTTACATTTTAGTTTTTAGCCTTCTGTCTTTGCAAATGCTAAGATAGTAAGTGGTGTTTAGAAGGGATTTCACAGTAGAAACCTTTGGGCAAGAGTCAACCCAAAGTGAAATAGGGGCCACATAAGCTACAATGCCCGAAATAAAAAGCAATTATCTAAAGCTCAACAGAGCCTCCATTCAGGACCTCTGAAAGTACATCATTTCCTGTGGGAAGAGAATCTGATTCTCTAATCAAGGTTTCTGCGGAGGGTGGAAAAGCAACGCCGGAGGTGTGTATTGCTGCACACCCTTTTAGCATCCAAATTGATTTGTTGCATTAAGCTCTCTAATCCCCAGTGAACAAACTTTGCTTTAATCTTTGAGTTCCAAAGAAGAAGCCAATTCAAGCCACTAGGCTGGAGAGTCAAGGGCTTGTGGTCTCAACTGTCCAGACTGATGTGCTTCATAACCCTGGTAATAAATGCCTGGTTAGGGTGCTGGTTAGCTATATGTGACGGATGACGAATCCACTGGAAACGTCACAGATGCCAGGTGACATTTAATCACAGGGACGGGGACAGGGACTCTTGCGAGGGGCAGGAAGGACAGGGAGACGAATGAGGGTGATGCAAGGATGTTGGCGCAGGGAGTCCAGGCAGAGCTTAAAGGGTGGGTAGGGTTAAAGGTGGTTTGGGGGGCTTTTCGGATTCCCTACACCACTTACGGCGGCAGAGACTGCTGACCCAGGCACAGGCATTGACAGTGAAGAGCCGCGGTGGGGGCTGCATCTGTGCCCCACAGCCTGTCCCAGTGGGGGTCCCTCTATAGGCCGGGCAGCTAGAGCAGTCCTCTGAGGCACCATGGAACAGAAAGCTGAATGAATAATACACAGTCACTGTACGCACACCGTTGCTCACCGCAATACTTCTCAAATGCTTCATTTTGCCCACATCCAGTGGAAATCCATATTTTGCAACACATTTCCTTCACAAGACCTTCCTGTGAAGAATTAGCTGCTGATATTCACCACAGTGGAGCTTTTTTTCTTTTTTTTTTTTTTTGCCAGGTAGAGTAATCATTCATTTCAGTACAGAGAGTCATTTGGTGATGGTGGGGGGGGTGAAACAGATTGCAGTCATTACTTACACAGCACCATAAACCTGCTATGGAGTTCCTCAATGGATTCTCTCTTCGCCTGGAGTAACCGTCACTTAAATGGACAAAACTGCGTAGACCCTTGCCAACACTGCTGATTCATTGACTGTGTGCAGAATGCCTAATTTCCTAGACATTCACAGACACATGAATGACACCTCTTAATTGCCCAGCTGCCAAGCAACCAAGAAAGAAGAGCCATTATTAAAACTGGCCCTTCTTTTCATCTTATTTTTCTTTTCCTGCAAACATCGCAGGCCTCCTAGCTAAATGCCCTTCCAGGTCCTCCCCTTTTCAGAGTGAGTGTTGGTATTCTGCTGCTACTTCCCCTTCACCTTCCAAGCTGAGGGCTGCTCCATTTATGCACCGTCCGAAAGAAAAGGGAGTACAAAAAAAAAACTCCCCTCCGTGTTGGTTAACACTGAATGGGTCGCAGTTGAGCCTTGATTAATGTGAGCACGTACTGGCTCACAGGAGCTACCGGAACAGCCGACTGCCGACTAGGAGTCAGCGAGTTGAGCTTGACAGCTGCGGCTCCACATTCAGAGCCTGGGCAAGTCCAGCAGCCAAGACACCTGGCAACCTTGCTTAATACCAGACTCATATGACTAACTGGCCACATGACAGAAGTGATTGTCTCTGTGGATGTGTGGGGAGGAAGAGGAGATGGTGGCAGGGGGGAGCAATAATCCTTCATGGATGAGAAACAATTGCTGTGGTGGCCACTCCGTCACATATTTTCGCTGGCTAAGAGGGAAAATCATGACAACACTCACAAAAGGCACAAGTGCCCTTCGCAACCAGAAGAGGAACATAAAATCTTTTGGGAACATCTTGAGGTAGAAGGAAAAAAAAAAAAAAAAAAAAAAAAAGCAGAGAGTAAATTCCAGTGGAAAACTAATTTGGAGCTACTTATGATAATGCAAATTATAAGGGCAAACAACATATTCAGAATTTTGCTCTGCACAGATTTATTCTGTATTAAATGTAAATTACCTACAGATATTTAAAATCCCATCTACAGTGCTGCATATTATTTGCCCAAGAACTTCAGTGCCTTCATTACTTCAGCAATTATGCTCTCTTTTTTAAAATATTAATGTCAGTCTGAAAGTAAAAATACACACACACACACACACACACACACACACACACACACACACACTTTCAGAACCGCTTGTCCCAGACAGGGTCGCGGGGAACCAGAACCTACCCGGTAACACAGGGCGTAAGGCCGGAGGGGGAGGGGACACACCCAGGACGGGACGCCAGTCCGTCGCAAGGCACCCCAAGCGGGACTCGAACCCCAGACCCACCGGAGAGCAGGACTGCGGTCCAACCCACCGCACCCCCCAAAGTAAAAATATATGCGGAAAAATACAAAGAGTGGGGAAAAATGCTTTACAAAATATAAACCTTCATTTCAAGTGGAAGAGGTCCCAGGAAAACAGAGAGAAAACTATTTTCTTCCAAAACCAAGCTCACAACACAACCACCTTTTTATTCTGCATAATTAGTGCAGCCATTTTTAATTTATGACAGTCATCACATCTTGGGAGAGAAGCAGTAGGTTGCTTGTATGTGCACGAGATCTTCAGTAATCCGAGGACGCTTAGGAAAAAGGGATTACATACATGATGAGGTGAGCCACGTGGGCCAATTCTGGGCAGTTGGCACCGTAGAGCAGGCACCATTGTTCATTCGGCCGGGGGGGGGAGTGTCTTGGAATAGCATGACAAATTATGCCAAATGTATACATTTTTTGCAATAAATTTTCAAGATTAAGAATTTCAGTGGATTCACCGCACATTAAGCTCTCATTTGCTTAATAATAATAATAATAATAATAATGTCTGCAATATATTCAGAAAACAAACCACTCAACATAAACTAAGGAGATCAAAAATACAAGAACCCAGTGAAAGCTAAGACCAAACCAGAAATTTTTAGATTTAATCCTACTGCTTCTATAGAGTTCACATGGTGGTCTAAACTGGAACTGACTACTTCCAACCTCGTGCACTGTTTAAATTCTGTATAACAAGATAACCACAAGACTCAGCAGAAATCACTTCAAGCATTCTACAGAAAAAAATATTTGTCACTTGTCAAAGCAGTTCCTCAGTGGTTCGAAGAGATTTGTTCGGCATTCTTCTCTGTCTTCATTTTTAAAGGCACACCAGATATATTGCATATAAATATGTACACCTGCCTTATTATTCTGAAAGCTGATCTGCACTTGAGCTTCTGATTTTCAGTTAAAGCCACTTTTTACCAGCGTAGTGCTGAAAGGAAATAATGAAAAAAGAAAAAAAAAAAAAAAGTAATTCAATTCCACTGATATAGAATGGGTGAAAAAAGGTCAGCTGCAGAGACTCTACACACAGGTGATCGCAGACCTTTCAGCAAAGCTCAGAAGTGACAGAAAAATGAGGAGCATCCTTGTCATGCTGAATTCACACAAAGGGTTTTAATCAGCAGACTAAGTGTTTAAACCATCAATAATATGATTACTAAACATTAGCTCACTGGCTGACAAAATCACACAGCAAGCAGTAACATGTCACACCCACTTGAGCGCACATTCTTATACGAGGATGAACAAGGCCCTTGTACGTGGTCATCCACAGAACACGCCAACTAACTAAAGCATCTTATCCATATCAAACCTGCCAGCAGATCCATCATTCAGATGGGAAAAGGTCCAAAGTGCAGGATTCTAAGGACACACTAGCAATATGACTAAATTTATTGACCATGTCAAAATGACTGTAGCCTACTACATATTTAAAATACCAGCTCGAAACGTAAGAAATGCCTCTTTTTCAGTTCCCAAAAGTCAAATATAGAGCAGTGCTACGGAATTTTCCCCACTTATTTCATATTAGACTTAGTTTACTAAGTGATGAGTCTCTTCATCAAAATATATGGACTTTTTTTCGCAGAATAATGCGGAAAAAAGTGCATAAAAGGCACTTTAATTAAAAACGCGTACCACACGAGGAGGGTCAATTACAGCAGTGATCAACAAAAGATGATACACTGGAGTGAAAGGGGCGTTTCCCAGGACTACAACCCCCCTCCCCCCCAGCGCGCACGTGGAGCCCCGCTGTCTATATCCGCGCTCACTGTGGCTCCCTCACATAATAACGGAGTAATTTGCATAATCGCAATGGTTGCATCATAAAAGACGATGCAGATCCGTTCATACTTAATCGGGAAATAAAAGCATCAGACATGACACTTAAGACAAAGAACAAGAAGAGACATCTTGACGCCGAGGTTCCCCGAGCAACAGCTGAAATACAGAAAATGCTCTACATATGAAATTATATTTGAATTCACTGATTTACGTCCGCGGTGATTTAAAATGAGATTTTACAACCATTTTGCCCCACTTGCGGTAGGATATTCTTACTGGACCAGGCAATTCAGTCAGGGCACCGCGTTGGGTTAGGAGTCCACAGCAGGAGGCGGATTCGAACCGAGAACCTTCGAAATTACAGGGAAACAGCCCGAACTACCGCGACAACTGCTGAGCAAGCGCTACCGCAGCCGTCACGTTCACAAATCACAAAGTCGCTCACACACCAGGCTGGCGTCCCTCGCGCGAAAACACAACAAATGTGACAGCACTGGGGTGGATGATGGGGGGGGGGGGGTCAGTTCAGTCAGTCAGTCAGTGACCGGGCGGAGAAGCCGACAGATCGCAGCGTAACGGACGTATTGGCAACAATCGACAATCCAATCAGGCGCTTTGATTATGATAACCAAAGCGACATGTCGCATATATAATATATATCACTTAAAACTGCTTACATACCTCAATAAGTGTACGGACAGAAGACACTTCCAAAGACGGCTGGAAGATAAAAGAATCCACGCGCTAGTAGTACCGTTTGATCAGGGAGCGGAGCACCAGCACTGACTTAGTTCTCATACACAGATCACAGACATCTACATGATTATGTTCTTGTTTATCGGTGCGTCGACGGGTTACAGATTAACGAATAAGAAACACGGGATCGAATGTCCATCACGTTTACCCAACAAACTTTTTTGTTGACCAACTTGTGGCTCACTGGCTAGCCGGCGGGCTAATCCAATTGTCAAGCAGCTCGACTCGCGAGGAGCAAGAGGTTACTTCAACAACATACAACACAAGACAAATTAGATCACAAAGTCGACACTATAGCGTACTTACATGTGCGCGCTTTTTAAAGTGTGGTGCTAATTTTCTCCTTCATAAATTTCATCATAGTATTGTCTTTTGTATCTTCGTAACTCGTACTTTGTCTATTGATACCGTCTCTCGTAGCAAGGGGGAAAAAAAAAACTGCTAAATCTCGCAGTACGAAAGCGGGGAGAAGGCGTTCGTTGTTTGATTGGCACCACCGCGAACCAATAAAATCGAGGTTTTCTTTGTGAACAAACGTGTTGCCAATTGTGAAAAAGCCTTTGCCGAGGGGGAGGGGTTTATATTGGAACGCACCAGTCGTTGAGGGTGATGGCAATTTTGAGGTGGGGTTTATTTTATGAATGGGGGTAGAAAAACACTACAATGCGAAGGGTTTACGCTGCGAAAATATGCGCGCGTAAGAGGTACGCATGGCCATTTGAACACATTTTGTACTTATTCAGTCATGGCGTTGTTCTTATTTTGGGGGATTTGTTCAGAAAGCAAGAGCAGTGTAGGTGGGAAAACTATGAAACTGTGATAAATTTTATTGAATTTTCCCATCTAAGTTTGAAAGTTCCCATAGGACCTCAATGTGAAGACAAGGCGAGGAAATGAGTCCTAGTATAAAAAGTAACGTTTGTGGTCTTCAGCACCACCTCGTGGCAGGAACACTGTAGCGAGTAGAGTGCGGTACTCTACTGAGGTTTGTGTTCCTGAACACGTACCATAATAAATAGTCTAACTGGAAATAATAATTTAAAAGGACAAAATAATCAATTTCTAGAAGGAAGTGAGGTGGTTCATTCAATGTACCTATTTGTAGGTTAAAATGTATGATCTGTGGGAATCATGATTGTACTTCACCTCATGAGACAGCTGTGCTGTCATTTGAAAATTAAATTAACGAACTAAAATGTATAAAACTCCCCGTGTGGGAGAAGTTTTGAATTAAAGTGACTCAGCTGCTTGTCCACTAGAAGTTGTGGTGGTCCAGAGCCTAGTGAGGTTCAACCCTACTGTATGTATTGGATGCATAGTTCATGTCCATTGAGACTGACAGTTGGACTCAGTGTATTGTGATAGCACATTTAAAGCATTAATAAATTCTTGCCTGAGTACTTCACATATTTTTTGGAAGTAATAATGCATTTTCCAGTACTTGAGTATTGTTTTTGGTTACTCTGCTTACCTTTAATCGATAATCACTATGCTACCTTCTGCATAGTAGTTAAGAGCCTAAACTTGCAATTAAAAGGTTGTCAGAGTTTGTCCCTTTAAGGTTTACTTGGTTGCTGTCCACTGCAACAACACAAATTGCCTTTAAAAACAGTTTGTAGAATGAGCTTGCCCTCTCCCTCTGAATAGTTTCCAAGTGTTAAGGGTCTCAAACCCCTCTTTTGGACTCTCTTCTGTCCTGATCTCCTAACGGCTGCATAAATTGTCACTATAATATTTCTATTAACTAACTGACTCTTAATTCCACAGGCAGCAACTCGGATAACATGCCATCAAAAAACTGTCGTATCAGACAAACTTTGTTTCAACAGTCGTGTATTTAAAGCTCTTTGTGTGATGTGAAATGAACTTTTTCATCTGAGTCATTCAGCTATAGAGGGAGTAGACAAAATAACAGAAACACATAACAATGTGTTAATATTAAGGATCTAATAAAGAGTATTGTTCAGATCATCTTCAGTCCTTCTTGGAATGCTGTCATAATAGTCCTGAACTGTGTGTAGTAGGATATTGCTCTATTCTTCAAGGAAAAAAAAAATCTCCAGTTCTTTGAGGAATAAAATCGACATCATATATTGTGCTCTAGAACATAAAGGCATTTCATTTACTTAGCGGTGTGCTTGGGTACATTATTATCCTGGAATATTGGATCATTATGGGATTCAAAACAGTTTTTGCACCATACGGTTCACATGGTCCTTTAAAATGCCTTCATATGCACAAGTCTACTTTTTACACATTTTTGTAGTGATTATTGTGAG
This sequence comes from Scleropages formosus, assembly GCF_900964775.1. NCBI lineage: Eukaryota > Metazoa > Chordata > Actinopteri > Osteoglossiformes > Osteoglossidae > Scleropages > Scleropages formosus. The sequence goes on along the minus strand of NC_041812.1, from coordinate 15,965,570 downwards.
GCATTGCCTCCCTTAGCCTGCACAGTTTGTCATTTTACCACCTATCCACCACATGTATTGGCACAGCAGACAATCTATTGTTTAAAGGAGTGCAGCAGGGACTGAAAACCCTGCAGAGCACAGAATACGCACTTAATTGCTTCTGTCAATACTCTGCTGTAAAGAGTTGGTTTGTATGTGATGTCAGTCATTTGGGATGAGTGCTTCTCTTAATATGATACATAAAATAAAAAAGATGCATTGGAGGGAACTGGCTGGATTTAAAGGTTGGCTTCGAGGACAGGTTTCAGTAACGATAACTTTTCCTGCAGGTCACAACCTCTTGTAATTGTTTGCTTGAGCAGCACAATGTTTAAGAATGTGGGTGTGGAGAAGTTACTGATATATACACATACATAATTCAATACAAGGGCAAAATATAGAATACAATATTTAGATGAAGTAGTCATGTAGCACTACCTCAGAAGTTAAAAAAAGGTCATTGGATGTTCCAGAATGTATTGGAATTATCATGCAGATCAAATGTTAATTTTTCTGTTGGAAGAAAGTTAGACACTTGAGCCAACCACGTATTTGTAGAGGGAGCTTCTGGTATAGACAATAACAATGATTGAAATTTCCTTGCCTGGTATGTTGCGTAACTTTATCAAGAACACAGTTTGGCTTGTGGTCTAGCAGGAATGTAGAAGAGGGAGAAATCAGACTTATATTTTATAAGATATTTTGAATACTTAAACAACATTGTTCCAGTAATCTTGTAAGCAGACACATTCCCAGAATAAATGTACCAAACTGCATGGAGTGGCTTTATGTTTAAAACAAAGATGAGCTGTCCTTGGCAATACCCTATGAAGCAGAGAAGAAAGGCTTCAGCACACATACAGTAGTGACCAGTCATCATCACTGTAAGACAGGTGGAATTTATGCTCCCATGTTTCCTTTACTGCATTATAAGAACAACAGTATATAAGGCCTATTTAAGTCATACCCTGAGACCTGCTTGGTGAACTGTATTTTAATTATATTTAACTGGATGCACTTTATTATTTTTCCAGGACTTCTAAAACATGTCAGAATTGTCATAGAAATCTGTATTAGATAGCCCAAAGTTTTTTCCAATTTCAAAACTTCCCATCTTTGAGTCTGCAATAAAATATGATAGTTCCATGAGCCTCTTAAGTCACTCATGCCTGAAGTAAGTATTGTAATAACATAAAAAATTTGATAGGGGGCAGCAGAGATTAAGTTACATATTTATATATAAATATTTATCTGCACGTTGCGCTTGTTTTTTTCTGTCAATCAGTCAGGGGAGTGAATACATGCAAAAAATAGGTTTTCTTTTTTGTCTCAGTGCCAAATTCACACATTTATACATTGGCAGGTCTTTTTATCATAAGTGTGCATTTTAATTTTGTAAGAGGCGGTTTCATGTTTTGTTCATGTAGAAAAATTAACAAAGTGAAATCATCTTGTCGTTCTTATAATTTTAAAATAAATTATGTGTTTCTGGTGGTGGAGTAAAGTTTTCAGATATTTAGACAATGTGCTGGATTTTAACATTGAGCACGAAAAACAAGCTCGGCAGGTCAAAATATTACACTACAATTTTCCCATTACCTAAATGTATATAAATCTGACAACATTAGAACAAAAATTTTGTAGATGAACTGAGAAATGTATTTTAATTCATGTTTCGCTTTACTCTAGTTTTTACACAAAGCAATTTATTGTTACAGGTTTAAAGTTCCTTTTCTTTTGGGCAATATCACTGCATATAGAGTACTCTGTGTAGTGGAACTGAATAAAGTAGTGACAAGAGTGTCAGGGTGAGAGAACTGATAAAAAATGTCTAAAAATATACACACCCTGCTTGATCGGTGACTGAAATGTTAGGATCATTTGACTTTTTTGAACTAAGTGTTTGACTTTTTTGCCTCGGTATGCAAATTCGAATTTTGTGATATTTTAGGTGTACATTTTTTTTGTTAAGTATCATAAAATTATTTTGAGAGAGAAAATATTTCAGTTGCTATATTTCCAGATATTACAAATTTCTTTGAAAAATACTGTACTGGGCGGTTGCTTGGTGTATGTATTTTCAGTAGCCTAAGCTTTTAGGAGACATTATGAAGAAATAGGAGTGGAAAAAGAGTCAAGGATGGATGCCAAGGTAACTGAAGGACATTTCCCACCTACGATCATGCTGTCTGTGTTTATCAATAAATTTAAAAATAGACACTTCAAAAACTGGCTTAGTGGGTAGTTCTGTCAAGTCTAAGCTTCATATTTAATGGTTTGAATTTGGCTTTGGTTCTTGGTGCAGTTTCAATATTGGCTCTGCTTTTGTACTGTTTAGAAACATGTTCGGATGAATTTGTGGCTCTTAATTGCACATAGTCTTTTAGCTTGTTAATGTTTGAGTGACCCACAATCGTCTTGTGTGTCATTCAAAGTGCGTTCTGGTTTATGCCCTGCAATTTATTAAGATGACCTACAGATCCATGAAAGCTTGTTTGGATAACCAGCTATAGCTAATTGACAGAATTTTTCCCTTTAAACGAAAACGTTTAATATATTTCGTATTTTCAAAGGTTATTGCACAGTTCCTTTTTATTTGCTGAACTTTAAAACGCACGAACAAAGAAAATAGTACTTGTGGGATGTGCAAAAGTTTGGACACCCTTCCGCTTGTCCAGTGATAAAATCTTCTTTGAAAGGTCCCTGACCATAATTACCTCATTAGGCCTTAAAAACCGTTGGGAGTTGTCTGCTATTGACACTTGCAGAGCTTAATAAATTCCCTGATACTCCAAACTTTGGGCTGTCACTAAGCAACCATGGGCGTCTCTAAGTAACTGCGTGAGAGTCAGAAAATGAAACTAACTGATACCTGCAAAGCTGGAGAAGGCTATAAAAAGATTGCAAAACACTCTAGCTCACAATTTCCATTGTTGTAATGTCATCAAGAAATGGCAGTTAAGGGGAACTGTGGAAGTCAAGGCAAGATCTGGAAGCCCAAGAAAATGAGGACTGTGAATGCTGGTCAGAAAGGCAAAGGCAAACCCTCATATGACTGCAGAGAACCTGCAGAAAGGTTTGGCTGACACGAGTGGTGGTGCAGCATTGCATGAACATCCGTGATCTGCATTTCGCCCACTTTCGTCCAAAACAGTTTACAATGTTAACCGAAAAAATCCTGTGAACCAAACTGTCAAAATGCCCAGGGTGTTCCCTGTCTCCTGTTGGATGCTTCCAGAATAGACTCCGAACCACCACCACCCTGCATTCAACAAATGATTCACTGAACATAAGTTTTGTTTCCTGAATATATCGGTCAAAATCCGATTGATTTGGGGTTACTGATCACATAAATTTACATTTACATTTATTTATTTAGCAGACGCTTTTCTCCAAAGTGACTTCCAATGAACTGTATGTAGTATTATCAGCCCACACACCTTATTGACCAAGGTGACTTACACTGCTAGATACACTACTTACAATGGGTCACTCATCCCATCATCACATAAATTACCGTAGAATTTCTATATCATGCTGGATTTTTTTTTGAAAACGACCTGTCATTATTTCAGTTCATCACTGGTGCACAAATCAAACAGGTCATCAGTGATGGGCAGGTCAAAGAACATCTAGTGGGGACTGAGAAAATTACATGGACAGCATTCAACTATGGAAATTTCCTTGCAACTTGACATCACCAAACTGCCCAGTCTTGACAATATGGCTTCAACCATACAAGTCAGTGAAGTGCAGTATGTCACTAAAGATTCCTTTTCTTCTTTCTCATGCAAACTTCTTCACTGAAAATGTCGGTATGGTGACGAGCATGGTGAACAGTTTCACCGGTACATCATGGAGATGGGAAAACAATAGCAGGACAAATAGAATCTATCAATGCTTTCTGTTACCAGTGTAATCTGTGACTTATGTTCTGTGTCTCTGCTGCCATTTACACAGTTGAAAAAGGGAAGCTGAGTATATGAATTACAAACCAGACTATTAATTACCATGTTTCCCTGAGTGGAATGAATGTATACTGCAAAACTGGCCTGACATGAGTTACGTCTGTGTGCATTGAAAATGACAAACTGTTTGAACGGTAGATATATTCATCGCAAATGGATAAATACTTTATAATCCCAATGGCAAATTGTGCAGGGCTAGAGCAGTGTACACGACATAAAACATAGGGACAAAAGCAAACTAGTAGTAATAGAAGGAACACCAAGTGTTGACAAAAGACACTGGAGTAACGGGAACAATAAATCTATTTTTATACAGCGTTCTTTTCAATCTGACGCAGAGTGCTGGAAAAAAGTCAGTGATGGGGTTATTAGAGCCTAAAAATGGAAAAAAAAGCAATAAATTAAAAAGGTAGTGTCAGTACCCATCTGGCAATAATATGTCAGCATCATACCGACAGCCAGGGGGGCTCATTATAGCGCCTATTGGCTTTTGGCAGAAATGATCTCAGATAGCGCTCTTTGGAACAGTACGGCTAGAGGAGTCGATTACTAAATTTACTCCATGAAATATGTGCAACTGAAATATTTTTAGCTTCTGGCATGAAGAGAAGCGGTGAAATAGTGTACCCTCTGTAGTTCTGCATTTACTACACAATGTTCACATGTTTGGGTATATCTTATGTAACTTGAAATTTGAAAAACTGAGCCCCTGCAAAACACTGAACTGAATAACACCGGAACTTGCAGTGACAGAATACTTATGTATATTCTCCAGACCTTCCAGCAAGTCTGTCTCCCACGCTTTTTAAAAGTTCTCTCTATTTGTATGTACCTTCTCGAACTATCCATTATGGAAAAATGAGAGAGCCGCACCATCAAGAGTTTCATGCATATTGATCTTGACAAGTGTTAGGTGTGTCCGTGAACTATTCAACTTTGCAATATATTTTCTTTTGAAGTGCCTGATTTGTAACTTTCTGTAAAAATGGGAAGGTGGCAATGCATATTTATCTTTAAGCTGTTAAAATTATCCTATTGGTATCGAGGTCTCTTATTGTTATCCCCTTTTTTTTTTTCCACTGGAAGAGAACCTTGCCTGTCAAGGCAGCAGGGAATTGATGATACTGGGCTGTCAATATACATATCTGGGACCTTTAAACGGGCCCTGATCTACTTCCATATTTTAAGAGAATTATGATTATGACTACGACTACATTCCTGTTATGTAACATTGCATCAACCTTTACCGGAGTATTAAGTAAGGCAGCCAATGACATTTTCCTGCAAGAGGTTTGTGCAACAAAAACATCACTTTCTCTGCAATAATCAAAAAGGCAAGTTGCCTTGACCTCTTTTGCTAGTTTGCTGTCAGCAGTGCTTCTGCATTCCTTGTGATGAGAATACCTAAATGACTGAAGGATCGATGTGTAATTGCGGTTTTGGTAAGAGCGTTGCATTGATGCCCTGTGATAAAGCCATTAACTGCCTTTTCTCTCAGTTCTCTGTAAATTGAATGACTGCCTTAGTGGGAAAAGCGATGTTGGATTTAAAAACAAACCAAGTAAACAGATTTCCATACCCAGCTGTATTGTTATGGTGAGGAGCTAGTGTAACAATTTTTGGGAGTAGTGCTCTGTTACTTTAGCAGTAATTTTAGTTTAGGTCTCTGAGTGATATTATGACTGAAAAGAGTAGAGATAAGACACCCCGCATTATTGAGTCTAAGTGTTTTGATGGATATTTTCAGAACTTTGGATTTTTTTTTTTTTTTTTTTTTTTTAGAGTTCACGAAGGCAAACTTCACAAATACAATTGAAGAAACAGACAGCCTACAATAAATACACTATAAATGCCAAGAGGCGACAAAATGACAAGATAAAGAATGAAAGAAGACAAAGTACACTGGAAACAGCAGGACTCCAGCGTGGACCATGAGAAACCTAAGCTTCTAGCTGAACCTTCTGCGCATGCTGGGATATACAGTAAGCATGATTCCGTCTCCCTTCATTCTGTCCTTGCTCTGCCGAAAACACTACTTTGGCTGCCCCCAATAACGGCTCTAATTCCTCTCAGTTCTTTGGTTTATATGTGGCCCATAGAGGCCATGTCTTCAGTAGATGTCACTGAGGCTGAATGAGTCACCCTGCCTTTCAAGGGCAGGTTTCTTTGGGAAGAGGAGAAGCATACCAACCTATATGCCATTTTGGCCATGCATTATGCTCTGGAGGGTAGAAAATGGGTAGAGCAAATTGCATTCCTGTGAACTGCTATTTAGTGAGGTGTTGTACTGACAGGTGTCTGTCCATCCACACTTCTGGGACAAGTGGAACTTTTCGGGTGATTGGTTTTGAGAAATGGCTGGCAGCTTCATTCGGTAGGGCTTTGACATTCATTTTGTCCTGGGCTTTACAGAAATTTTGATGCACGCTCTGTGTGCTCCAAGGGTATATACCAAATGAACTGAGATAAAAGCGCAGTCGCTTGCTTTTGAATTCACTTTGGGCAAACGCATACGTTAACTTGGAAAAAAAAAGATAAAAAACAGAACAAAAAAAATTGAGAAAATTCTCATTTTCAGTCACTGCATCTGCCATTCATCTCACACACAAGTCCTTGATTGCTTTTAACACAGTTAAAAGTATCTGGCTCTTGGTAACCATATCTGAGCAATGACCCCCAAAAACTTGAGCCATCTCTACCAGTATTTCGGTCTCCTGTATTTCTTGTTCTCAGCGCCTGTCACTGAATGGGCACACAGCTTGTGGGAAGACTGAAAGTTGCAGTCTTCGTCATGGTATTGTGCCCAAAAAAAAAAAAAAAAACCTTTACCTGCAAACCACGGACAATAGGTAAATGGCGGTAATAAGAAACGGGTGAGTGCTGTCCTCCTGAATAATCAGGAAAAGACGATAGCTTGTAATGTATTTTGTGTTGTAGGCAGCACAACAAGGGTTAGCCCATTCTGCTGTCTTTGCTAGATGTGAAATTAGCTTTTAACCATGCTTCTGCTTAAATGAGAGAACTACACAATTTCTGCAAGAAGATGTCAGGTCGATGAGGTCCTACATATTTCCAGAATAACACTGAACAAATGCATTTTCTTTTTCTATAGACTAAATTGAAGAAGAATGCAGGTTTAAATTTAAAAAGTATTTAACTTATGCACTTTAGAATGTTCCTTTCAGGTTTTTATACGTTTTAAAAAGCAGGCACAAATACCCAGACCCACTGGGTCACTTACTGCCTTCTGAGCTACAAACGATTCTGATGTATTCTGGCACTGAGGCTGAAAACAGTTATAAAATGTATTACAAAAATATTATGAACATATGAATGATGTATCTCATACATATAGGAGGCAAGAGCACAGAGCCATGGTTGCAACCCAGTGTGGCGTCTAATGATTTCTTAGGAATATAATTCCAGACACAAGCCATCTACAGAGATGAAGCTGATCCCGAGTGACCTCTGGATTCTGGCTTGGTGGGCAGAATGCAAACACAGGGGAGCTGCCTTTGTCTCTGCTGACTGTCACCAAACAGTGGTTTAGTCTTTTATAAGGACCATGTCACTGTTTGTCACAATGTCAGTGGAGAGAAGGGAACACATGGGCAAGTGACTGGATTTTAAGGACCTGAAACACTAGCCTTTCTACTCTGCTCGTATATTGTCCTTGTAAGACCAAGAGTGAGACCAGGGATTTTTTTATGCAAGAGATGCTATATGGTTGACAGGTGTTTTCTGAAAGAACATCACTACACTTTGAATTTTGCAATGGATACTGGTGAAACTGTGTATTGTTACGGTGTCACACACCGTTCTGGATCTGGCCTGTGTTCAGATGCGGATGCTGAATATTTTTTGCCCATCTGGGTTATGCCATTTTCATTCTGTGGGCCCCACTGGCCCTGATGAGAAGGGTTACCTGAGTTATTAACTTCTCTTTTATTCCCTTCCTACATCGTGGATTCACTTAGCCGTGTTCCTGTCTGATATTTGGACAGTGCTCCATTGTTGTGTGAGAGAGTTTGTGTGGATGGACTGCTGAACACATGGAGGCAAGCAATTCATGGGAACTGAAAAAATGGTGTGGCACTGCCTCAAAACAGGTGTGAAGCAGGATGACTGAGATTTACTCCTGACCATCACTTATTGCACTTATTGAACCTCTGCATCTATTCCATTCACTGGAGTAAATACAATGAGACCCCACAAAAATCATTACAGCAATATGTGAAAATGCAGTATATAGCCGTTTTTCATATAACAGGGATACTATTCTGCACAATGGCATTTTTTCCTGTGAATTTAACATCATCAGTAGGTGTTTATGTGTACAAATGGCTATACCCCTTTCATATGATGTTTAAGGACAGGGATACACACTTGGTGTCTCAAAGCAAAAGGTTTTTATCCATCAGAGGTGTCAGTCTGGCTATATTCTGACTAAATGTACTGCAAGAAACTTTTGCTTTACCCTGGAAATAATGATCACTTGTGGACAAGTAGGGTTAGAACGGGGGTTGTTGGTCTCTTCTCTTTTAATACAGGTACTGAATGGCAACAGATATTCCTTCAAGAAGTTTATTAACATGCTCAAACTTCTTCCATAACAAAATCAACATAATATACACTTCCTCTTTGTCTCAACTATTCACAACTTTTGACTAAGATAAATTTAAAGTAGTAGACTCAGTAGTACTATTAATTTATTAAACTAATGCCTTTTTCGAAAGTCTTTCCAAAGGACAGTGGGTAGCACAATGGTTGGAGATTTTGTCTTTGGCCTCAGAGATTGTGGTGTGAACACCAACTCCTGTTGTAGTACCCTTCAGAAAGACACTTACCGTAAATCACTCCGGTGAAAGTTACCTAGCTGTATGAATTGGTCAATAATCGTAGGTTAATGTTGTACGTTGCTTTGGGGAAAAGTGTGTGTTAAATGAGTGAGTGTAAATGTAAGGATGGTCTCCTTACATATATGAAATGTATGTGTATAACTGGAAGGGAAGCACTGCTGGTCTTAAAGAGTTGAGTCACAAAGGGGTGTAAGAGTTCAGGCACATTAATATTTCATTAGACTCCTTCAGCATACACTGCACAGGAGGTGTTCAGTTTTATATGCTCCCCCATAATGGCTGAATGTAACTCTTGGCTGTCTTTTCCTTACTTTTTTCCATTTGGGATATACTGTACTTCTCTCGCCAGCTGACTGCGACATTTTCTGTAACGTGTGTGTTCATGTCAAGATATTGTTTTTTTTTTTTTTTTCCCTTTCTATTCCATATGCTGCATCTCTGGAAATGAATCTGTCCCACACCAGTAGTCTCAGAAGCCAAAGGACAAAAAGCATATTTCATCTAAATGTCCCACAGTAATGAATTCAGCCTCCTGTCTTTATTAAAATGACATTCCTCATCAGTGTTGGTGCTGCAGTGCATGGAGGTGTCGCCTATTGTGTTCCTGTGACCCTTCGAAAGTGCATATTCATATTCACCCGTCTGCAACATCCTGCGACATTACACCTCATCTTCATATTGGTTTTTTATGAAAAGACTTCAGCACGGAATGATATCGGAGAGGAAATGGAAAAAAGTTTGTAATGCACTGTTATTCCTGGAAGATACTCTATATGACAGAAAAGTTTTTTTTTTTTTTTTTATGTTCTTATGAAGTCTACCTCAAAATAAGAATTGTTAGGCCTTCTATACCTTTCAGATTTTCTCTTCAGATAACCTCTTCCCTTGCCTAACAGGGTTAATTTGTGTTATGAAACCACCTTGTTAAGTGAATTCCCATTATGAGGAGATCAGATTTGATTCTCTTTTCATATGAAAATAGCTCCTTCATTAAAAATGTCCTCTAAAATTAAAAAAAAAAAAAAAAAACTAAACTAAAGGCTTGAAAATGGCAACACCAACATATTGTATCATATTTATATTAGAAAATATGTCCTCCTCATCATTTTAAAGTTCTACCCTTCAATTGTTGGGTTGTGGTGGGCTGGAGTTTACCTCACAAGGACAGGGTATGAGGCAGTACACAGTATGCTGAACAGAAACGTTTTAATAATTTGGCTCACAGGCATTTAGGATATAAAAAAAATCTATGTGCATGTCACTCTGCAAAGCAAGTGGCACAGTGGGGCACAGTGGCACACGGGGTGGCATGGTGGCACAGCAAGTAGAGCTGTGGTCTCACAGCACCTGGGAGATATAAGAGGATGTGGATTCAATCCCCGCTCAGTCTGTGTGAAGTTTGCATGTTCTTCCCGTGTCTGCGTGGATTTCCTCCCACAGTCCGAAGACATGCTGTTCAGGTTCCCGCATAGTGTGTGAGTGCCAGAGAGAGTGTATATGTATGGATGAGTGACCAAATGTAAGTAGTGTATCTAGCAGTGTAAGTCACCTTGGTGAATAAGGTGTGTGGGCTGATAACACTACATAGAGGTCATCTGAAGTCACTTTAGAGAAAAATGGCTGCTAAATAAATAAATGTAAGTGGACACTATGCTGTTATTGATGCTGTGTAGGGTTACAGACAAAGTTCTGATGCTGGATTTCATTTGATTGTGAAATTAAAGCTCTATTTTTGGTATTCTAAGGGTACTCATGTAAGTAAAGCTGTTTATATGATTATGGTGTGCATATCCATGACTGTTTATGTGTGAGTGTAGCAGAAAATAGATGAATGAGGTGGGACAATTTGCTTACCATTTGTTTTAACATTACTTGTGCTTGACATTTGGATTTAACACTCACATTGTCGCTGTGTGGAGTTTGAATGTTCTCTCTTTGTTGACGCTGATTTCGTTTGCATGCTTTAGTTTTCTTGCACAATCCAAAAACAAGTTTCAGGTGATCTGGTGACTCTAAGTTGTCCTTTTTGTGTGCATATGTGAATGAAAACATGTGTGACTGAGCTCCTGTCCAGAGTGTGGCCTTACTTGTGTTTAATGCCTCCAGAGTGCCTGTACTAGGACATGCTGTTATTGATAATGAGTCAATAAGCGATATTACAAAGCACATTTATCAAAATATTTTTTTTTTTTTTTTTTTTTAAAATCTATCCTGTTGTGATTATTATGGAAAAATATGGATATTTAACTGATCATTTTACAGTCTGAACCCTGTATCCACAGGGAACAATTTGGATAACATTTGGATAAAATTCATTTTTGATATTACAGCGTTACATTACCTCCTGTTATTCAAACTTTCCGGTGATGTGTCCCAGTACTCAAATATTATGCTACCTACTGCTCATTTCTGTCATTTCATTATGATTATGAGGCTTCATACTGGAAAATCATTAAAATGCATATTGCGTCTCCCACTGTGCATGCCCTATATACAGTATCTCCACCATTCTTGGAAGCTGGTAACAAATATTACACATTTCTTTCTCACTGGAAGTCATAAGAAGGGAGCAGAAAGTTATCTACATGTGTTTGTTTTCTTCTTTCCTCGCTTTATGAAGACAATTTGTTCCTTAAAATCCCTTTGTAAGATGAACTTATAAATCCAAAATGTAATTACCATTTGTTTCAATGGGAAAAATTACGCATTGTTTAGCAGCAAAATTGGCACCCATTTATACTGAAATATCACAACATCCAACGGACACAATTATTTGAGTAGGTAATGTTGTTTATCATAGCACAACATAACAAGTCCGCTTCATTAATTACTCTGTCATACCGTAGGGGTGTCTACCTGTGTTTTCTCAGCTCTTTCATTGCTATTACATTCTGTACTCTTAATGAATGCTCACTACAAAAACATAAAAGAATAAATGTAAATGATACATACTAAACTGACACTGCTGGGGGGAACTAAATTAGTTCCCTTGTGGCACCTTGCACATAAACTGTTGATGTTTTTGTACATAGTTGAGTGAGTTTACCAGTTATTTAATATTCTCCACTCACTCACATTTACCACTTGTCTTTGTTAGGGTTTCAATGGTCTGGAGCAAATCCTGGAATTATTGGATGCTAGGCCAGGAGGATGCACACTGGATGGGATGGAAGTGGATTGCAGATGATAGGTTCTTACTTATGACTATTCCAAGTTTGCCTTGCTAGGCACTGTGGGATACCTATTCAGGATGGGCTACGGTGGTCAAAAGTTGAGTGGCTGGAAATGATCTACACATGGTTCATTCGTATTTAGTTTTAGTTTTTTTTTCTATTTAGTTTTTCCACTGTCTGCTGCATTTTTTTTCCAAGACTGCAATTCAGCGATGTTCTTCGTCATGGAAGACTTGTGATGGTGTGTGATTGTGTCTCCCACACTACTGCAGATGATGCTTGGCCAGCAGGCATATGACAGAAAGCTCTTCCAAAGTTGTTTGCCACAACTGTAAACAAGAGCACCATAGGAGCAAGGACTGCAAAGCCAAAAAAAGAGCGTCATGGGTGTGACTCAGTGAATCATCTCTGTCAAGGACATCCTAACAGGAGCTGTTCCTTTTCTGAAGTGGTTTCTGGAAATGGACAGAGAGGAGAAAGCTGCTGGAGGGAAGAGAAAGAGGCCGAGCGTTGGATTGTGACTGGGGAAGAGGGATCAGCAGTTCAGCCTAACAGTCAGCCTTTTGACTGTCAACACTTTGATGGAGGCTGAACACACGGAAGAACCCGAATGGAATCGGCCAAGATGATGAAAGAAAACGACAGCACAAAAGGGTAGAATGAAGACCATGGGAAACCTTGTTCCTCCTAGAAAATGGTGGAGGAAATTTCAGAAGAGAGGTTGGAGAAGATACATCTTCATAAATGAAAGACTCAGGATGGAAGGAAAGGAACCTAAAGAAGTGGGAGGAATTTTTTCATCCGGAAGTAACTGGGAGTGCATTCGTAGTTCTCATTTGAGGAAGGGGTGGCTAGAGGTTCAGGCAAAGGGAAGAAGTGGAACTAAGAGTGTTTTCTATGGAACCTGCCTGATTGAGGGCATCAACTTTGAATGTCAGGAGTCTAAGGGATGAGAGCAAGAGGAGGGGCATGTTGCAGACACCTAGGGATGCTGATTTTGCTTTGTTTTTTGTAGAAATGTCCTCCGAAAGATACGGGCATGAAAAATTGTTTGGTAAAGAGTAGAGGGGAAGCAGAAGTTTTTTTATTGTGTTAATACTTTCACATAGCATGAAAAAGGATATTTCCCCTTGGGGGGTCAGTTTTGATAATCTGAACAAGGGTCATAATTACTGTGATAAGAGATTTTACTGTGACAATAGATGAAACAAGAAAATGGTGGGGTAATAAATGCTGGGAACGCAGGATGAGCCCAACTATAATTGTGAAGAAGACAACATGGTGACTTTGGTCTGGCACTTCTTAGTGGTTGGGAGACATGCAAAACCCAAATTTCTCCTCCTTGGGGATGGTAAACATATCATTTGCAGTGGAGAGCAGCAATGGTTTAACCTTTGTCAGCCTTTACCTACTCATTTTAGTTTACAGTGTCCCCCCCCACTAAGTACTGGGGTCAGACAGAGCAGTGGGGAGACACCCTGAAATCTTCACTTAGCAACCCTCTAAATAACTCAAATGCATTGCAGAAATATCTACAGTGTGGACATCTGTCAACCAAAGCACTCTGAAGGATTAAATTTTATTGACTGCGGTTTCAACTGACGTAGCCTGTGAAACAGTGTGAGTCAGGGTACATGAAGAAGTTTTCACCAAACTACCAGTAGACATCAAAATCTGAAGAAGCAACCTTCCTTCTTTAACTGCTTAAATTTAAGAGCATTGTGCTTCATGGCAGTACAGGCAAGCTGTATCAGTGTCAGCTCCAGTAAAATGACTATTACTGTATATAGCACATTACTTATTACAGAGAACTTTTTGACTTTGATGTATCGTAATTTGTACTTCGTTGCTAATAAAGTGAAATTACAGCTTTCCTAATAATTTTGTCAACACTGAAAAATTGGTAATTTGCAAACTCAGAATAAAAAGAAATCAACAATGGACTTGTATTGAGTTTGAGGAAAAACATCTAAAAAGCACAATATTTACTGTATTTATTTCTAGGTTTATTTCTGAAAAAAATATTTTGTTGATCTCTGAAAAACAAAATGTGGGCCAGAAAAACATACTCTGGTTGCAAACACTGTTTAAGCTGTCACATATTCTTTTGTGTTTAAAAACATTGCTTTACTGTTGTCAAGCTTCAAGGTTTCCTTGTTTGGGAGTGAAGTATTTCTTAATGACAGTGAAATGCATTTGTTTCTGCATACAATTTAGGAAGAGGAATCTTACCATTTCTGCAGTCTGTGTGAGAGGGATAAGGTTGAACAATCAGTTTTACCAATTTGGGGTAAATGTTCGGAACCGTTGGTCTGGCAATGAAGGTGTTACATGACTTGTTACTAGGGAAGCACTTCAACTAACCTAGCCTGTACAACAGTGTGTGTCAGGGTACATGAAGAAGTTTTCACCAAACTACCAGTAGACATAAAAGTGTGAAGAAACAACCTTCCTTCTTTAACCTCTTAAATTCCATGCCAAGTATTTGAAAAAGGATGGAGGGTACAGGATGCTCTTATTGACCTCTGTAATAAAGTTATATCTGGCATACGTCTGGGCACTTAGTCCCGTTGCCAGGTTTCTCTCCATGCCAGTGGAGCTTTTCTTGGGCCTCCGCTGACAGAATATCCTGACGTGAAACATGGCCTTAGTCTCTGTAAACGTCAATGGCTCATACCTTTCCTATACGTTTCCCCTTCGCTTGGTTACCGGCTGATTTATGGCCTCGTTTACAGTTGATCACTAACAATTTGTGCTCCAGGCCAAGAGGCTAGCTCTTTATTTTTTTTTTTATAATGTTGCATCTGTAACCAAATATATTTCTGTATTATATTTAGAGAGGAGTTTGGAGTTTCAGGGAAGTGATAATGTGTATATGAATATGTATAGCTGTTTGAAATCCAGTATCACCATTGCTTAACCTTTTTCTTTCCTCTGAATTCCAGTTAAGATTTATTTCAGCTGTGAAACAGTGTTGTGCTTGGTTGTTTTATGGTGGGAACTGCTGACTATGTAATTAAGCTTGAACACTGTGTCCTCACACCACATGGGCTATCTTACACCGTCACCCTCTGCTATCCCCCCATTGCACCATCAACATCTCTCCCAACCCCCACTACTTTTCCCAACTCGTCAAACCCAGTACCGTCACTGCAAGGTGATCCTTTACGACCTCAGGGGTGACCCCAGTTAGCCTTGCTTTTCCACGTAACGCAGGCCATGGCAACTGTAGCCTGACACTATCAATTTGCTCTGCTATACCAGGGATTCCCAAGTTTCCCTAAAGCAGATGGAGGGCAGGTGCAACCTTGCATTTGTCTTTGCAGGGGATATTCTGACAACACGACATGATGGCTGTGTATTTTGGAGCAATGAATACATCCAAGATCATGTGAGCAGTCTTCTAAAAAATACAATATAGAGAGCTATCTTTGGTAAGATGTAACAACATGAAAGTCAAAGGAGAGGGAGAAAAATGTATTTTCTGTTCCAGGAGTCAGTCTTGAACCAGCTAAGGAGTCTCTGGAAAACGTGATTTAAAACAAGAGAACCATGGCATCATTGCCAGGCTAACCCAGAGTGAAAAAGGTCAGAAATCAATATTTAGATGTAGCAGTTCATGGAGGAACTTGTTCTCATTCATATTTCATGTGAACAAGCCTCAGCACAGCTGGTTAATGACACTACACTATATCCATTTCCCAAAAGCCAACATGTGACCTTATTTATGACACCAAGTAATTTTTTTTTTTAATAAGATGTAACAATTAAGAAACATGTGATTTAATCTATACAGATGATGTGTTTGAAAACATGACCTTCATGTTTTGCTTTAAGTAACGTGTTAAACTATAGAGATGAGTACAGGTCTAGCAGGCAGTATAGAGGTTAGCACTGTTGCCGTGCAACCCTGGTTCAAAAGCCACTAACCATCTAATCATATTTGGATTTGAAATACATTTTCTTGATCACCCTAACCTATATGGAAAGAGCATTAGGATGAAAGTTATCAAACATCCAACACCTGAAATAAGCTATTGGTGCACTACAGTCTCAGGAGAGCACTGCAGATAAATTCACCTGCATAGAACATCATTTGGATTTCTCCAGCAATTATCTGAAGCTAATCCACCATGTAGGTGGCACGGTGGTGCAGCATGCTGCGCTACCACTTCATTGTTCACATGACTTTCTGATGCTAAATTGCCTTTAGTGTGTGTGTGTGTGTGTGTGTGTGTGGTTACCCTGTGATGGACTGGTGTCCTGCCCTGGGTGTGTACCCTATGCTCCACAGCCTTGTACCCAGTGATTCTAGAATAGGTTCTGGACCACTAAGACTCTGGCCAGAACAAGCAGTTAGCAAAAGTGAGTCATCAACCACGGGACATACATACACACACACACACACACACACACACACACACACACACACACACACACACACACACACACACACGCATGCATATTGCCCTCTGATGGTTTTGAAACTTTTAATCAATCTTATTTTACACGTTAGTCCACTTTCAAAGCATAATCTACTGAAAATAAGACATTTTGTGCTCTCAGATTTCTTGAACATTTGTTAAATATGTTACCTTAACAGCGTGTTCTGCATGGATCTTTCTGTAATTGAACAAACAACACTCACTTACCACTCACTAGTTATTGTTATGGTTTTAAATGTTGTCACATAACACATTACAGGACCGCAGGTTACATGCCACAAGTGACACCCAGGAAGTTTCAGATGCTTGTTTTTTTAAAGATTTACATCATCAAACATCCAACACCTGAAAAAAGCTACCTGAAATATATCTTTTATAGATTTACCTTTATAAATGTTATAGAAGTTATCCACTGAACACATGAATTCACTTTGGAGTTGCAGATTCACGGATGTTTCTTGATAACTGGTAGGCAGTTAGAAATTTTGTTGCATATTGCATTTCATGCAAGAATTTTTAAAAAGTTTATTTGTATAAAAGCATGAAGTTTTCCTGATTTTTTTCTTTTTTTTTTTTTGGTGATTACATGTATCTGTCAATCTGTGCTCTTTATATTTTCTGTAAATATTTATTAAGGGTGCCAGTAATTTTCGAGACCATTCTCTGTTCAATGAAAGCCCTGTGTGTTCAAATATTTTATCACTGGTTTTCTATGTGTAATAACTTGTTGAATTTAAGTTTCTTAATGTGAGAAGTGAACCGGTCATGGCAGTAACAAAAAAGGATCTTGAATCTATTCATACTAAATTATCACATTAACAGAGCCAATCTACTACATTTTCCCAGTCTCTTCTGAGTGTCAAACTGTATCTGTAAAGCTTTATATCATTAGAGCAGAAGTCAGTTTGTAGGGTTAGTTTTAGCTCAGCAGTTGGATGACCTGCATGTGCTGTCTGGTGTAACATGAACTTTTGATCTACATGTAATGTAAAATTAGCCTTCAGAGAGTTTTCAACTCATCAGAGGTGAAGACAAATTTGGGAATGTCTTCTTGGCTGGTATAACAGGTTGGTTGGCCAATACTGCACCCCCATGTCTGGTCTGCACTCTTTGGAAACCGTAAAGAGCCTCCTCTAAGATATTGGGTTACAGCTTGTTATTACTTCACATACACAGCTGTGTTTGTTTTGTACACAAAGGATAATAAATGACATTTTTTTTCAGTGCAATGGATTGTTACAATAATAATAATTTCTGTAGTTGGGATTCTTCATGTTTCAAGTGCGTGTCAAGCAGCTTGCCCATTTTTTACTCAAACACTCCTCGCAAAGCCAATTCCAGGTCTGAAAAAGTGGGAGGCTTATACGTATTCCAATAAGGTTTTACATTTCTCTTAAACATAGCACCAAGTGTACTATTTTCATAGTGACTAATAACATTTGCCAGGTTTACACATAAATCAGAACTGGAGGGCTCATTTATAAAATCTTTACACAACATTAAAAATTCTGTAAAAACTATCAGTAGTTAACAACGGTTAATTGACAAGGTTTCACAGTGTTAGATTATCATATGCAAAATGATCACAATACCTTTATTTTTAGTACCGAAAACTGAAAAGGACTAACAGACTGCCACGAAGGATCAAAAAGGCACCCCACTGGAAAAACACTTTTTAAAATTAATTTTGACACTGTTTCTGCTCTTGCCAGGCTATCATTGACAATAAGTACATACTCTAGAAGAGCCCGCAACACTAGCATAGGACCAGGACAAAACCAAAAACAAGAAAAAGTTACTTTGATTCAGATTTTGCATTTTCATTTTCTAAATGTCTAAATATTTCAGTTTAAATATGCAATTTTACCTCACTGAAAAAATATCTAAAAATATATAACACAACTGAGACAGAAAGATGAGGTGAATAAGATCTTGATGCTGAAGTGAATAGTTGTACAACTCCTGTACACTATCTAGTCTTATTTTTCCTGTTATTTGTTTGGGCCTGTAATTATTTTAAATATTCTGTATTTCTCCCTAGAACATTGAGGTTTTTCATTAGCGCTGCACTTCTGTGTCCATGACTTTGCAATCCAAACCCAGCACTCTCATTTACCGCAACATTTCTCTCACTGAGGCATGTTGGTATGACATGACAGCTGCTGCTGACCGTTACTTTAATTTATTTAGGCACATGCAATTAGTGCCATAATCAGCATATCAATTAACATCAATTGCATACCCTTATGAACCCTGCATTCCACATTGAGATGCTCACTGGCAATTCTCCAGTAGCAGTTATAAGCAAACTAAAATATTTCAGACCCAAATACCTTGAGTGTATCTAAACCTAATCAGTTCTATGTTAAACTTTATTTTCAACTTACTACACTTAGTGGAACATAGGCTTAAATGAATAAAATAGTTATTGCTTACCAAATAACTCATCTTGCACTATATGAAAATATCTATTCCTAACTTGACATCTTTAAATTCATCTTCTCAATGCTTGTTCTGCTATTAGTAATACTGAACTCCGGTCTCTTTACACATATAATTTTTAATGTGTTGAAAAACTGCTTATATCTTTTAGATTTTGCCTGATATGTCATACTTCATAACATGTGATGTTCCCTGACGATGGTAAAGATGGTAATCCAGCATCTTCAGATAATTCCTGGTAACCTGGTAAGGTTTTTGGTTCCAGTCCAACTATGCTGCATTGTCTTTAAGTACTCTGTTGTATAAATTAGTAGAAAGTTGTAAGCTGCCTTGGATAAAGGTGTCAGCTAAATGACTGATATGTTTTCATAAACACAGAGTGACCATCAGACAATTTTTTTTAGTCAAATATGTTTAACAGCACAACATAGAAACAAGAAGTGGCCAAGAAATGCCTTCAAAAAGTGGTGTGAATATCTTTCAAGACAACATACGAACATTGTGGTAACCAGATACTTTGCAGTAATCATTCAAAACAGAGTTTAGTTGCTGAAACCCTGAAGAGTCTCGATCTAATTACAGTAATGTAACTAGATGTTCAGAATTCATTAATACTGACCATTTCTGAATAACATTCTTTTTAGACGACCAAACTGAAGTACTAAGTACACAGTGTTAGGTTGTAAATCTATCTTAACTCCGATTGAATTTATATCATATACTTGATACTGTAATAAGTTGTAAGACTGGCCACTTTGTAGCACTGCTGTAGTTGCAAACTATTAGCAAAGATGGTATGAGTGTCACATGGTCAGTGGTTAGTCTTTGAACTTATTGACAGTACCAGTATAACCTTACCACTGAAGTGATTCTGATTAACATTTTAAGCACCATACTGTATTTTGGACTCACAGAAACATTTGGAATGGATCATTTTCTATTTAGCAGTTAGGCCTTGCATGTTCTAACTGATGAAATCTGAACTTATGCCCATGCAAGATGCTGAGGAGGACTTTTCCTTGTGTCTGTTGAAAGATTGTGCAGGGTGCTCCAGTTGTCCTGCTTCCCATTTTCTGACTTGTGCCACTTCTTGCAGTGTCTCCTCTTTCTGGGATGTCCTGCCAGAATTCTGTTGACTGCAGCCACTGTTAACGTAAGGGAAAAGTGAGCAATGGGATGGGTCAGCTTTCACACATGCCTGCAGTTTCCCTAACTCAGATCTTTGGTTTTCGTGCTTATGTTGCATGATTTTAGGGTGTCTGGCTTCAGTGAGAGAATTTAGGGTTAGGAGGAAAAAAAATGTCCCCCCCATACTCAGATTTTGTAATAGTTTGTCTCAACTGATACTCCAAATGTATTGCAGCACACAGCATCATGGGTTTGGTGGGGGCAAAGAAGGACACAGTGTTTATCTCAAATGTTTATTTGAATAGCAGCACCAAGGAAATAATGCTCTTGGTCTGAGGACCCCATTTCTTCCAGGACCTGTGCCTCTAGCTAGCCTTCCCAGCCTGTTTGGCATCCCTGGGTTCTCTCCCCCAACACCCTGGCAAAACGGTCACCCCATCATTTCCCCCAGAAGTGTCCCTAGTAGTTGCACACCCACAGTTCACATTTTCCACAATGCACCTATTTACATTTAACAAGTTTCCCACCCAAAACAGTAACGGAGGTCGTTACAGTATTAATGTAAGTCAACCACATGGACTGTGGTAACAGACATGACATTGTGCTTTATTACCATTCACATAGCAAGTGTTTGAAAAGAACAATAAAAATCATAATTATAGAACTTGAAAGTCAAATTGAAATTCTCTTAAAGTATTTTTTGTTGAACATATTTTGATTTACCTGTAATTGCTACCATACTTTTGCAATTAAACATCTAATTTTAAAACTGACTACTAGGATTGTTAGTTAATTGTAATTATATCAATTAATATTCTAATTGGATATACCTTGTAAACAAACAAGTAATAGTCAACAATAAAAATTAGCAAAAGCTGTATTTTATTTCATTTAGGTGAGTTAGATATTTTCTTTTACAAAAAATGTTATACCCAGATTCATGAACTCACGTTCACCTTTGGCTATGCAAATTTTTTTATTTTTTTTTTTTTAAATAACTTTAGTCCAGTTTCTCCAGCAGGAGCCAGCTGTCTGATTATGCGTGGGTTATTTATCCCTTTAGGTATTCTGATTATATTTCCACCTACACTTCACAGCCTGGAAAGACTTATCACATGGGCTGGGATAAGCCAGTAAGGCCTAGATTTTTTTTTACACTTTAGCATTGGAAGTACACTGATTCCATCCATTTTGGAGGAGACAGTGAAGAGCTTAGGCAAGTGGTTTGACAGAATCTAAAGAGATACAGCAATGATGGCTAGTGGCGGTAAGGTAAGTCAGAACTCCCAGATAAGTTTAAAGCATCCTGCTAAAAGTCCTCTTGCTCCTTCTGATTTACAAAGTTCTATTACCAAGTTATGGAATTCAAGGGGACAATAAGCTGTTATCTCCACAGGTAACTTTGTATACCTCAAAGCTTGTGCAGCATTGACTTGCATTGTGGTGGTGGCAGTGGGACAGGAAGTCCTGGATTCAACAAATTGTAATGGTAAGCACAGTGGATTCTGGAAGAGCAAGTTTGGGCAGTGACAATGGCAACAGGACAAGGTACAGTGAAAGGAAAGGTGCAAGCTGGTAGAGTAGGAGGTGTACGCAGATATGAAGGAAGAATGGATGGCTGAGATGGTAGAAATGCAGCAACAGGGAGCATGGACTATAGGGGAAGAAGTGCAGAAACACAAGATGTTGTGAACAGAGCTCCTGAAAGGAGAGACACAGTGTATTAGATTCTTGATTTCGGCATTGTAAAATGTAATTCCTTGTCTGTACTATCTGCATAGCTGAGGCAAAAACTGATTCTCTGTCTTGCCCATTAGGCTATGTTCTCAGAGAGAAACTTTAGACTACGTCCTCTGCAAGAGAACTAAATTAGAGCCACTGTTGCTGGCGTCATGACCAAGTATCAAGGCTCTGACAGAGTATATCAGTGTGGTGATGGCACACAGTAGGGTTACGGTAAGGCCAAAGCATTCACGAAGGAAGGTGAGAGTAAACTCGAGTGTCGGTTTTCAGGTCAAATGTCAGTTTCTAGTGGAGAGACGGACAATTGATAGTTGACTTTAGAAGGAACCTCAGGTTTCATGCTACTATTGCAGACAATTCCGAGGACAGATATTGTGTTGCTGTTAGAACTTCCAAGCAAGGAATTCTCTTGGAGCTTACATTTGAAAGTAGGCTACAGGCCCTTTGCAGGGAAATCTTTATATAGTGTCTTATGTTCACAGGCAGCCAGAGTAGGAAGGCAATGAATATTTTTACTGATGCTTCAGAAAGGGTATTGAGATAGTTGTAGATCAAGATAAGTGAGCAACAGGTATCCAGGTAGCACTGCCTTGAGCCCACTGCTCATCTATCCTAAAACACACTGTAAGTCCTATAAAATAACCTTCCTGAAAAGTCTCTTCATCCTACTTCAATGGGCATTCACCTTGCCTCCCAAAGTTTCAAGCAACATCTTATTTTAAAGCAGCTCCTTGTGCTTCATCTTGTTCCTCTTATTAGCTGCCTCCATACATTCTTTTCATCCTTCAATGGCTTCTGCAGAAACCTTACTAAATTACAAATAAAGTGGCATTTACTAATCATAAAGCATTCCATACTGCACATGAACTTAGCTACACTTACATTTATCGTTTAGCTGACACCTTTCTTTAAAGCAACTTACAATGTTAAGGCACTACCAATTATTTACCCCTTTATACAGCTGGCTAATTTTACTGGTGCAACTCTGGGTTAGTACCTTGCTCACAGGTACTATTGCCAGAGTTGAGAGTCAAACCTCTGAGTCCAAAGGCAGCAACTCTAACCCCTATGCTACCAGCTATCCCTAACTAACTGCTGTCATAATCATTCCACGTTTAAGAAGCCAGTTGGGAGCTTTGCTGGATAAACCTTCATGCAACTACTCCTGTAATGTTCCGTAAATGTTTATATATGTGTGTGTGTGTGTGTGTGTGTGTACTCGTGTGATTTGGATGTACATTGATTCATGTGGTGAGGAAGAAAACTACTTAAAAATCACATGTCTACATCTAAGTCTCTCTTTCTGCTAATGTAATGCAAACATTGTATTTTCTATGAGATGTACGTCACTTTGGAGAAAAACATCTGGTAAATGAAAAAATGTAATGTAGCAGATATGACATTGTTTCTGTAGTCATAAAACATGAAGTTGAAACATATTTTAGAATTAAAAGTCAAGGCCAATTACAAATTTTTGTTTATAAACTCAAAAGGTATGGAATGTCACTTATAACTAGATATTTTAAACTATTCATGCCAATCAGGTTGAACCAATGTGATATTTTGCTTATTAAAATGAATTAAAATCAGAGTAAAAAACTGATCTGCAGCTTTCACATGAATTAATGCATTAAATGAAATGCAACACAATTGTATGCTTACAGTTTTGTAAAACAAATTGATTTCTTCCTCTGATGCACTCAGGCTTACTTGTGATATAATGTTAATTTTTTTTTTTTCCATTTCAAGTATTATCTCTTAAGTTTTATTCACCAAAACTTTTATGTTTGACAACGATATGGGTGTCTTTTTTTTTTTGCTGGGTAATTTGCTTCTACCCATGTGACACCATCTGGTTGCTGCACTGTGAATTTTTGGAGGATGCAGTAGTTACACTCTAGACAAAGCTTTTTAATTACATGCTTCTATGAAGTACATGATTTTACCATTTCAGACCCATTCATCATGAGCATTTTCTCACTAAGGATTAATGTAAGAAACATTGAAATACATTTCTCCTTCCATTGGTTTTCTCTTGTTGATTTTGCATGCCAGTTGTAGGGTTTAGTTTTATACTTCTGTCTTTATGTGGTATCGTTAACAAGTTCTAAGAGTGACTGCTGTGTGATTCTGCAACTGATGGCTTGCAATCACAATACAGTCACATAGTAGCCAGTCATAGAATTTATATGACTGTACCATTGGAGGGTACACATTGTCCACCTCAGAGCGGTGCAAAACCTTTAAGGAGCTCGATAAAGGTAAGGTCTTCATGCATGCTACACTATCTCTGTTGCAGACCACAGCCCTTTCAGGGGTGGAAGTAAGTGCTGGACAGGATGCTCAGGCATTGCAGATCTATCTGTCAGCATTTTTAAAGGGAGCCTGCGGGAATGTTGAGACTAAGCTCCCAGATGAGGCAGAGAAATAAATAAACAAGAAAAGAAAGAGTATAGTTTGAATTTTGTTGTTTGTTCCAGTTGTTGGGGTCAGCTTTACTGGAAGAAATGCATTTTAAATTAATAGTCCATCTTGGGAAAAATTCTGAATAGCTTTCAAAGAGAAAAATGGTCTGAATAATGTACAAGTCAGCTAATGGCAAAGAGACACATGTAGCTTATATAGTTTCATAATGGTCGTTTTTATCGAGATATATGTGTATATTCATCTGCATGAGTAAAATGTAGGCATCTGCAAACTTTTACAGTAACTTTCAAGTTTTCATTCCAGCTGTAATGTCTTATCGCATCCCGAGTATAGTACCCATAGATGTTTGAAGACCTTTACTTATACTACAAAAAAGGTGTTTTAATGATGTCTAGCAAGTTTCAGCAATGCACCATAGTCAGCCAACTATAGATTTGTGTTATGTACTGCTATGTGACTACATCTCAGTTTTGGGAAAAACTAAATCTGGAGGAGGTTGTACAGTCTAATAATGTGTAATAAGTCAAGAATGATTAACTTAATTTTATAGTCTACATGTGAGTTATATAAGAATCCAATTGCATTCTACCAATGCAAGAAAATTGATGTTTTCAAATTTCCAAGCTTTTTATCAAGGAATGTGCTCTTGAATCTACCTGTAACAGTGCTTTTAATTGACAAAACATAATACAACACTTAGCTATGTTACTCCTTTAAACTGGGTTGTATGTTAAGCTTGGCTTCTACTCCATATCTGCAGGCATTACAAGTGCTGTACCTGCTTCTCTGAACACTACCATTCAAAGAAGCTGCCTATGAGGTGAACAACTTGCTCTACAGTATCCTTAGTCTGTGAAAGTGTTTTTGTGCGAGTGCCCTTTGATGGACTGCCAGTCGGTTTAGGGAATATCCCACTTTACACCATGTTTCCAATGATAGGCAGAGGCTCACTTAGACCTAGTGATTGAGAACAGATGGATGAAATACTCAATTCTGCAGGTATTCTGGGAATTTGTAATGACTGGACTCCAGTAATGCTGATGCACATACCAACACAAGTGTCCCATGTGCCCAAATCATTGCTTTCCCTATCAGTCTGTCTTAAACTTTATACCCCTTCTGGAACGTGCCCCAGTACTTAATCCCCAAGTCAGTCAGGGCCTTTTTATAGGGAACCCTATGTCGGCTCACAAATGGGCTGCAGGATTTATCTCTGTAGATAAAGTTTCAGTAGGTCAGCTAATACCCCCCCCCCCCACTTCCCAGCATCATTCTCTGTATTCTTTTTCCCCTGCTCTAGACAGGGAATAGCATTGCTTCCCACTTACTTGCATTGCTTTTTTAAAGGTGTGGCTCGTATTGTTTGTACCCTTGTGTTGCTTTCAAAATTCAGCCTCCCATGGCAGCCCCCAATGCTGATGGACTTCAGGCACTCCTTTCTACCCTTCAGGTAGGTCCTGCTTTGTCTGTGTGTGCACATTCACTTTGATATTGTTTTAATAGTTTCTCTTTTACATTCATCAGATGAAAAATTAAATCTGAAACACTGAGACTGCACTTTAGTTATCCAATGTCACATATAGCTGTGAAGAGTATCACATTTTCCAAACTACAGTTATATAATTTTATTAGGCTACATCTTAAATTGACCACTTCTACACTAAGATAGAACACAATGAAATTACACAACAAAGTTGTAATGACAAAGCATGCAACACTTAGTATAATAAACCCCTGAAGTTTATTATTTTTTATTTTAATTGGTCTGTCATTTGTATGTGCACCCTTTTAGTAAGTCATTTTCATAAACTGCTGTGAGCTGTAGTAAGCTGCAGCATCCTGGAACACCCTGGATGTGGCATCAATCCATTACAAAGATTACACACAGATGCATGCTGCAGGGGCAATTTCGAGTTACCACTTCACATGAACTTTTTCTTTGAACTTTTGGAGGAAACCAGGGTACCCGGAGGCAACTCACCAAAACAAAGGTTGAAACTTCACGTAGATGGGAGCTGGGACTGGAGCACCCAACACGGGTGCTAAACCAACACCACAGACAGAAAAAAAATCTGGAAAATTTCGGGACTCTTGGTCCAACATTAGAATGTCCTGTTAAAGCATGATATAAGCTTCGAAAATGGCTCATCATAGGAGGTACCAAAGCTCAGAGGAAAAACAGACAAAATGTGGTCTTCAATGTTCTATGCTCCTGTGCAGACAATGTCTCCAACTGTCTAAAAAAGAGCAGCTGTCTCCACTATTGTTGATAAATTGATTGCCCTTGATGTGTGCAGCTGCTATAACCTGGAATAAAAGGCCATACTTCTTATGCACAAGGATGCACATATTCAGTCATGTGTAACAGATTTTAACTCTCAGCGAGTAACTTCATATCAGCAAGATATATGCAGCTCAGGAATTAGATACAAATAATTAATTTGATGTAAAGCCAAAGTTGCGGGGCGGGGCTCTGTATAGGTTTAAATTTGTTGACACCTTTCTGTGTAAGTTCTAATGAATGAGAAGTGATCTGTACAACTCCTTTTTTTTTGTCTTTTTAATTCTTGGCTCCCATACTATTAAGCCATGCCAATGTAACCCGGTTTTTGGATTTTTTTCCTTGTGCTAAAGAATTTAAGGATATTCTTAAACCCAGTGATAACTGCCCTTAATCTCAACATTAAATCACCCTTGATTCTTTGACATGTGCAATAAAAATAATAAATATTATTTTATGTATAGTTTATGGGTCTGCTGGCAGGTAAATTCCAGGTAACTGTATCTTGATCATAAGTAAATCAAAGCATGCTGTCTCCTGGAATAATTATTTCTGGTGCTGAGGTGATGTAAACCATAGAGATTTTATTCTGGTGGGTTTGTATTCCTGCCCCTTTGTGAAATGCAAACTTCATTCATTCAGACTAAACCCCCAACCACCTGATTCCTCATGTCTTCTTGATTCTTGAGCCCACCTTTCTGTTTATTAATACCCTTGTAACCCCTGTGGCAATGGCTAGGCAAGAGTGATGTTTGAACCTGGTTTGAGAAAACAGGCCTTTGACATGCAGCCACAGTCAGTGTCATTGTTTGGATGGAAACAAAGGACTCCATAATACACAAAATGTTAACTTTTTTATAGGATACACATTCTTACCGTCCTCAGACTGGACAACATATTTAAAACAGTGGCTGTGTGACACACATCATTTCAGCATTTTTAGTCATTGTTTTATAAATAAAGTAACAGGAATAATTATTAAATGATAACTCTAATAAGAGAACCACTTTTGTGCACAAAAAGGCTTTTCCTGATTTCTCATTTTTTACTCGCTTTAGTTTTTTTGTCCTGCTTCTTCCCTCTTAATTGATTGTTTTTAATAATGACTCAATCTTTGCAGCCAAAAGGGTTGTATCTTAGCTGTCAGTCACAGACAATTGTTCAAAAAAGAACACTGTTTCAGGCATAACTAATATTCCTTTCTGTGTTGCAGAATTCTTTTGAAACCAAAATCATCCTCAGTATAATCAATCTGTTGGATGAACTGTTGTCAGCAGGTATGTATGAATTTGGCTGTTGTTTGTTTGTGCTATTTTGCCATGTTGTTTGTCTGACCATTAAAAATAATGTAATGGAAGTGTCTGTTTGTTTTGACAAGAGATTGTTGGTCTTGCCAAAAATGTATTTATTGTATGTGTGTCCATTTGGCATCCCACGGACAATATGTGTCTCTACAGCAACTGATGAAAAGTTTATTTTAATTATTCCAAGCTTAAAGCACCCTGAGTGAATCTGGAATTGTGCTTTTCCAAGATCCCCACTCCACATAAAAAGCCTGTACAGATGGTAATAGTGGTGTCCCGTGTTTTGCAGGTACGGATCGGCGGGTACATTATTTGATCTCCAAAGGGGGCAGTGAGGCTCTACTCCAGGCCTTTGTGAATACAGCCAGTTCCATCTCCCCTGACTACAATGTTCTGCTTCCATTGTTGCACCTCCTGGCAAAGGTGGGCCACCGAGGTGAGAGCCAAAAAGTGGTTAGTGGTTGCCTGGTCTAGCAGATGGTCCACTGAATTTCAAGTTCTCACACTGTAACACTCTCACTAACCCCTTGTCCTGGTCCAGGTCAATGCAATCCACAACCTGTCCAGGAATCACTGGGCACAAGGCTGGTGGGGTAAATCGTGAATGTGACGCCAGTCCATCACAGGGAAGCCACACATGCACACACTAGCCCATTTACCCACAACATGTAATTTAGGGCCACCAATTCTCCTAAATGTTTGTCTTTCAAATGATATAGTGAACCAGGATACCCAAAAGGAGACCTTTCCAGACATAGGGAGACCATGCAAAGTCTTTACAGACTAAATTGGATTTGCACCTACACTCAAACAGCTCTGGCACTGTGAGGTGGCAGCACTACCTACTAAGCAATTTTGCTGCCTTGAACTGAAATGAAAAAAAATGTTTAATTTACTGGTTTATCACAACTGTTTCAGCTGTTACACTGTGTCAGTGACTGTGTTCAGAGATAGTGCTGGTATCAGAATTTAGGGGACATGTCTGTCTAGTCTTCCCCAGTACTGTTCCACAGTTATGCTTGTAGTACAGGTACAGCTTATTTAAACACCAGATTCTGTAAATCTAGTAATAGGATGAACAAATTTGCCATTATGTTGTTCTTGAAAATTTCGACTGATATGACCAAACAATTAATAGAGCTAGGTGGGATTTACTATAACAGTGCTATTCTCCCATAAAAAGAGGATTTCTGTAAAAATGGCAATATATAATTTAGGGATTTTTTAGATACACACATTTGAGTATAGTTATTTAATCCTTTCTGTTCTTTAAAACTTTTTCCTTTTCTTCAGTTTTTCTGAATTTTTTTTCCCGAAAGTCAGAACATCTGGACACAGAAACATCTCATTTTTGCTGTGTCCAGGAAAAAAAAAAAATAAAAATACACACACACACACACACACACACACACACACACACACACACACACACACACACATTTTCAGAACCGCTTGTCCCAGACAGGGTCGCGGGGAACCGGAGCCTACCCGGCAGCACAGGGCGTAAGGCCAGAGGGGGAGGGGACACACCCATGACGGGACGCCAGTCCGTCGCAAGGCACCCCAAGTGGGACTCGAACCCCAGACCCACTGGAGAGCAGGACCCAGTCCAACCCACTGCGCCACCACGCCCCCCATAAATAAAATACCCAGCACTTATTATTACATATGACCTCTGTTTTAATAATTGTAGATTGTTTTGTTTTCAACAGGGCTCACTGTAGATTGTGGATCAGAATGATATGCCAGGATTCCTTCAGATATTGTGCAAAGATAATGCATGTTTATAGGTTTTACAATCATCTTGTGTAATTAACTAAGGCCCATCAATGACAGCAATCCCTTGATTTACAAGATGAATTCATCCTTGAAAATGGTGCAGATACCAACATTTTGGATACTGAAAGCCTGTTTCCCATTATTTAGATGTGTTCCCAGCCTGTCTGAAAACCCAAACCAGTTTTCACAAATGTACTAAAAAAATACCTATACAGCTATCAACCAATGATTTCAGCATGATATAAAGCACTTCAAAACCATTACCATATTATCAAATACAGTACATCAAGTTCATTAATGGCTATATTACTAGGTAGTACATTTCAGGAATTTTTCCTTATATCCAGAAGACAGCAATGAACTAATGGAAATTTATGTTAAAATAAGTGCAGGCCTGGAAATTGTAAATTGTGTGTCAAAAGCCAAGAGCCATTATAATGCAATTTCAAATTAAGAAAGTTTATAAATCGATGGATGCCTTTAGCTATGAGTGTTGCCCCATTGTAAGTAACTTTACGACTTCATACATCAGTTAATTCCTACAAGGCATAGATGATCCATATATTAAGTATACCCTCCATTTACGTTCTGTTTTGCACCAATTTCTTTAGGTGCTCTCCTACATATTCCAGTTCTTCTGTATTTCTGGTCCACTTAATTGTCTAAAAAACATCCTTTGGCTAATAGGTTCCATGTTTGTAAACTTGGATTTTGGTTATTTAAGGGTGTAACTAAATTTGTCAAATGGTTTCATTTTATTGCAATGTATGGTTTTTTCCTATTTTTTCTCAACCTAATTTAGTTCATGATGATGATTTGCTAGAGCGTAACCAGTGTATTCTGCAGAGTGTTGTGGTGGACTGAAAAAACAGGCCTTTTGTTGCCCACAGACAGGAAGGTTGGGGAGAAGGCAGAGAAGGTGGGGGCTGTGCTCCTGACATTGTCCCTGTTAAAACAGAATGTGGAGCATGCAAGAAGGGCTGCAGCATGCCTTTGGGTGCTGAGAGTTTTCTGTTCCTCAGGTAAGTACCTGGCGTTGCCACCTCTTGCCAGTCTCCCATCACCTTAATGACCTTGTCTGTGGTGGTCCGAAGGTAATTAACTCATGCAAGATATGCAAGACATATTTCTTTCAAGTAAACCCACTTGGTCGTGTAAAGATGGCAAATGACATCCAGCTGGCACTGAATTAGATATGACAGCAAAAATCTTAAAACCTGCTGGGCTGAGGCTCAGTTTCTCCCAGTGTATGTATGCTTTCTTCTGGGGAACCATGACTCATTTCTAATTTTTGTTTTGCCTTCACCTCTTCTTGCTGTTACCTGTTTAGGGTTTTTGTATTGACCTGGTGATTCCACATTGCAACATGAATTACTTGTTGTTTTTCTTAATGAGACTCAGATGCCTGCATACAAAGAAAATAATCTCCTGAAAACTTTGACTTCAGGTTCTAATGTACTGGAAGCATAAACATGACTTGCACATAAATAAATTTGCCCATAACACCAAAAAAAAAAATAAAAAAATCATGGGAATAAAACACTTTCTGATGCTGCATCTCATTCAGTATAATTTGAATTCGAACTTTACTGTTACCTGTGAAACTATGTTTACAAATGGATGAAATAATGAATGAAAATATCAGCAGAACACAGAGGTAATTAATATTTATAGAGGTATGAATTTGCAACTTTCTGTGATCTCTTTGCCGTTGGTAAACGGTATGCATTTAAGCAAAGAATAGAGAACAATAAAGCATTTTGCATCAAAACAAATATATAATTTTGCTCTGTTTCAGCTTCTGCTGCAGCCTTACTTGGTGAAAATCAGTGCCTAGATGCTGTTTTCAAACTAATATCTCCTAATGCAACGAAAAACACCCGCACTGTGAAGTAAGTATTACTTTCTTTATACGTGCTCTCCGTTGCTTTTGATACTGCCTGTTTTCCTATTTCTGGGTAGAAATTATGCTTATCACTTTATCAAGGTTAGATTTAGACATATTTTTGCATGCAAAAAAAAAAGTATGCTTGTACTTTGTAATAGGTAGTGTTTTCAAGCTATCATTAGTCAGTGATTAGACAAATGTTGCCCAACAAAAGTAAATGCTCATGACATTATAAAGACACATGTCAGTTTTAATGGACTGAAGTTAAATGCTGTGTACAGTGTACAGTACAGTATTCCTATTATTTAACTGAAATTTGATTATATATATATATCTATATATACACACACACACAAATGTGTTTCCCGTAATGCATAGCAATCAAAACCCGCATTTATTTCTTTAACAAATCATCATATAAAAACTCTGCTTCATTGTTTTTTGCATCTTTTTCCCCCACATAGATTTTTTAAGCTTTATATCTATATTATTCTGTCAGGTTTTTCCTGTCATAGCAAACTATAACAAATTATGTTAAATGTGTTTTGAGTACCTAGTAGTTATGCATGTTTTCATATAAACACGTGAGAGTATAAAATTTAGGAATTTGACTGCAAAACAGCTTAAGTTCTATCTATTCTGCACAAAGTGTCTGATTTGCATAAGTTGTGTTCTCCTCTGATTTCAAATTTAAATGTATGCCTTAGAGCAACCAGCCTCAGGGCAGCAGCAGGCATGAAGCTGCATTCATAAGAAACTTCCTGAGCGTATTCAAAGCGAAGTAGGTCACTCATGTTTAATGGAGTCAAATAATGGGGGGGGGGGGGAGGGTATGGGTGTCATGTCCTCTGGTACCCTCTTCATGTGAATGAAGGAGAACTTGTTGTACAAAACTGACTCCAATGAAGAGTGACAAATTTTGATGAGAGCAAAGTCACTCATGTTTCCTGCCATTTCCTTTACTTTCTAGAATACAGCCTTTGGTTTTTAAACAATTCAGTCCATGCTAGGCTACATGATTTCTTTCTCTGTGTTTTGAAAATGAGCACATGTATGCATCAACCTTTACCTCATGCTTCTTCAGTGTTGAACTTTGCCAGAGCTTCCCTGGAGCAATAGTTATATGTTGAGTAGCAACACACTGACTTGCTTTATGTATTGTGTAATGTTTGACCTTCTCATGTGTCCAATTGCATTTCTTCTGGATTGACTAGGAAGTGTTGAGTTTGTAGGACAGGGCTGAGTTTGCTGATGATGAGCAAACGCGTGCCCTGATTTTCTCAGTCCTTCATAATCTCAACAACATAGTCTTGCCGGCAGACTTACATTACATTCTTACAGGAAAATGAAACCCAAGTTCCTGCACAATATCATGTGAATGGAAGATGTCTAATCTCATTGTATGGTAATATGACTGTGGCATGCTATGCATGCCTAGGACAAAGGATTTATGAGGTGTAAAGTGGCCTGGGGAGAATTTGAGGATTTATTTGAAAATAAAACACTGCGAACAAACAAGCAATGAAACATAAAGCAAAAATATTGGGAAGATCTGCACCCACACAAAGACAAGTTCTGCAGCGCGATTGCTCCATTCCCCCTACTGTCCATATAAATAGTGCTACTGCACCTGACCCAGGAAAAATACAAGGAGTCTATATGTACACTTAAGATATTGTAGTTACTGGATTGCTTCAGCAATACAACTGGAGGAATAATAGTGTTGGGAAAAGATTTTGCCCCTTTCCAATTTTCTGTTTTTGCAGCTTTGACATTTTTTGTCACTTATATGAAAGGAGTTTGAGAGAGGGCAAAACCGACAGCTGTATTGTTTTGTGTCATTTCCTTGGTGTTGATAATATAGAATGCATTTAATTAACACCAGAGAGCAAAAATTATAACAAGATACCGCAGTAAAAAGTTACATCCTGCTGGAAACAATGTAAGAAATAGTTGGTCAAGAACAGCATCAATCAGTATGTCATCTGCCACATTAAGGCCAAGACTGCCTTCAAACCCAAGCATACTCATGGATTATGGCTGTTTTTTTTTTTTTTTGGTTCCCATGATTGCTACAGTGACATATTCTCACAACTTATACCCCATTCTGTAGTGGTCTTGTTTTCAACAAGACTCACTGAGATGTCCCTGGAAATGGGCAATATTCTTTTGAGTCATAGACAGTCAAAGTTGCAGACTGCATGTACAAGAGAGACTGAGTGATTAATGGATTTTAATATCTGCTCCCGCCCAGAGGATATTTACGTAAATTATTCCCTATAAAGCTCCTTGTTTCTGTAATGAAACAAGACCATCGTGGAGACGTGGAGGACCTACCCTCAAACTGAGACTGAAGCTGATTTTAAAGAAATGAAATCCATTGGAGTGACTATCTTCTTGGTTTACCCTACTGCTGCAAGCAATTTCACATTCTTCCCCTACATAGAAATGAAGCATCTTTTTTTGGAAACATAGCCATATCTGAACACTGAGACATTTTGGGAATTGTAAACTTTTTCTCAGAAAATGCTGTATTTAGCATCAATTATTTAATAAATCTTTAATGAATGTATTACAATATATTTTTCATTTTCCATCTTTTGTCTACATCTCTTGATACACTTCCTGCTCTGGGCTTGTGTGTTTTATTTGTTGTATAAATTCTGAATGTTAATGTTTTTTTCTCATTTCCAGAGCGGCAGTAGATGCTTTTGCAGGACTTTTGCGTTCAAGTAAGTAGTTTCTTTCACCCTGTCCAGATGGAATGTGCTGCTTCTTGCATGTCAGCCATGTCCTTTCAAATAATCTATTGATGTGTCAACTTATCTAAGGGTCCGTCTGTTATGAACTATCAATTTTTGTTACAGCTGAATATGAAAACATTAGGCCAAAATAAAAATAGTCTGAACCCTAACTTTATTTTCATAAATGTTTCATTTTTTAAAAAACTTCTCTTCAAAGTCAAATAAAAGCTGCAAGTCTCCAGGAGAAGAGGACGTGGAAGACTTACATGGGTCTTACTATTGCTAATAATTATGTGCTTTTGTTTAAAGCATCTTTGAAAAATGTCACAAATATATAACTTGTTTGTTAGAGAAATTTACTCATTTATACTGTTATTTTACACAGCCCAGATGTAAGTACTTTGCTAAGGGCTACTGCAACAACAGCTGAAAAGTGGGGCTTGAATCATCAGTCCTCAGGTTACAAATCCTCACCTTCTGACCCATATGCTGCCTGCCCACTGTGCCCACTATGCTCTTAAAACTAGATATACATTGATTTTCCAGCTATTTATCTCCATGACACATTATGATATTTTGTATTTATGTCAAGTAGAAGGCAAATTTGACATTTATTTTTTCATTTTTTATCTCTTCTACCAAAAATATATTTGTAAGAATAAAATGACCAAATGGTAAAGTTTTCTGTGGATTGATTAAAAACAACATATGAATGATTAAATTATAATGCTAACTTAATGTATGGAAGACACATTAAAACATAGCATTTTCAAATTAATTAAAAATAATTACATTTCAGCATGTAATACCTGCTAAGTAAAAGAGCAAAGATCTCAAAAATGAAAGAGCTTCACTCTTACACTATATTTTGTACTGATATCAGAGATAGGAGACCCTGGATAGATGATGTGTCTTTGGCTGAGCTGTGGAAGGCTCACCCACAGCTGTCCTCATGAATGAATAAGAGGGACTTTTGTTTTGGGACTTGTTCTGACACTGGCAGCTCATAACCCCATGCTGCACTTGACAGACTTTTTTTTTTTTAAAAAACTGCTGTTTCATTGGGCTTCGTTGACCTCCCCTGCAGGCCATGACAGCCAAAACACATCCCGCTGGGCTTCCTGCCCCACTTGGTACACTTCCGCCACAAGGTCATGGAACTGTGCTCTCTTGTCAAGTGGAAACCTAGCAGAGCCACTGCGCTCTGTGACTTTTAAATGCAATGCACAAGGCATCTGGAAGGGGTTCATACCAAACAATATTGACATTATCCAAACAAATTATTTAAAACTGTCTTCAACTGGACTGGAAGTAAAAAATCTTCCAAGTTAAATTGAAACATTTTTTTAGGATTAACATTAGAATTAAAAATTAGAACTGTCTGGAAGGAAAATTAATTCAATAAAACAAATTTGTAAAAGCCTTCTCTATGAAAAAAATAAGATTTAACCAAATGCTATAGCTTGTTTTGCAGTTGTGACATGTGTCTTGCTTTATGGAGAACACTATACAATGAACTCATTCACCTGATGGTAGAGAAATCATTTCATTTTAAAGCGATGGCCATGCTTTGTGTGCTGAAGAAAATTAGTTTGAACAATCAATATCGCCGATTGCTCGTTCATAAAACTTTATATTTATGTTTTTGTTGCTCTTCCTGCATCTGAAATATTTAACCCTAATATACACTGTCTCTAATATATGCTTCTTGCCTCTGTATTAAATTTGGATGGCATAAAAAAGTATTTTTTGAAGCAGCAGCCTGTTCTAGTAGCTGTGGATAGATTAGCGGCCTTTTTCCCATTGCTCCTGAAGGTGGCATTGTGGCTCCATGAGCAACTAGATCTTTGGCCTTGCTGCTGGAGCTGTACCAGTGGCTGCGCTGCACTTGGTGGGAAGCTGTGCCTGTGCTTGCTTTCCTTTCACCATTCTGGGTTCATTGTGGGGCTTCCGTCAAGGTGATGGCACATTTCATTTCTTCCCACTCAGAGCCACTGGCTCTGTGCTGACGTGCACTCTTGGGCATGGTTGCATCTCTTAGAACTGTGTCAGCCAGCACGTTGCAAGCTGAAGGTAAAGATGGGAGGCAGAACAATAGACTTCCTGTGCAGAGGAGAGGACAACAGACCCCTCGTTTTGAATAACTCGGTGCTCCAGTTCAGCCACTGACATCTGTCCTGGAACGTCTCAATGCCACTGACAATGTATCGCAATGTATTGTACACCCAGGGACTGCGGTGGAATTCTGGTTTGGTCCTCGCCTTCTTTTTTTCCCCACACTGGTTGCACAGCGGCTCGTTGCCGTGTTCAAAACCCCGTCTTTGTCTGCCATCATTGGAACATCTCTCACCTTTCAATATTGAGGTTAATGAGAAATCATTTTGCATCAGTTCAGATATGAACAAAAAATATTTGCAAAAAGGGCAGTAGGCATTTCATATATTCTTTCCAAAGACACGTCAGTAAATGACCCAGATGGTCTGAGTTACCTAACTTGTATTTCTGGAACAGGGGGGGTGCGGTGGCACAGTGGGTTGGACCGCAGTCCTGCTCTCCGGTGGGTCTGGGGTTCAAATCCCGCTTGGGGTGCCTTGCGACGGACTGGCGTCCCGTCCTGGGTGTGTCCCCTCCCCCTCTGGCCTTACGCCCTGTGTTACCGGGTAGGCTCCGGTTCCCCGTGACCCTGTATAGGATACGCGGTTCTGAAAATGTGTGTGTGTGTGTGTGTGTGTGTATTTCTGGAACATTCCCAGTGTTTCTAATGTGGGGGTTGTAATTGACACATACTCTTGAGGATGAACCTTTTGTAAGAAGTACACAAAAATGAGAATGATCTACAGTTGGATTATATGGTCCACATCCTAAGGAGGAGGAACATGGTTTACCAGTTAATACACTTTCCATATGCACAGATGGAGATCTGTGGTTACCACCACCTCAAAGCTGAAACCCTGCTTGATGATGCATGTCAGGGGTGTAACATGGGCAATTTTTTGCTTTGTAGGACTCAAATTCATAGCCATACCTTTCTGTTATTACTCGCATAGATCTTTATTTTTTCCTATGGCAATCACTTACAACAGCCAGTTACTGGTTTTCCTACTATGTATTAACGTGTTGTATTCTTTTTATCTGAGCCGTGATTGCAGATGCAATGGAGCATCCCAATTCATGCCAAGTTTTTCTAAGAAAATATGCACTCAAGCATGATATGAAAAAAAAAAAAAAATGAAACAGCGATGTAAATGTGAATGTGAATGACCAACATGGTCACTTGGAGTACGTGTTTACCCTGGCCAGGAAAGTAAACATGTGTGAGGCTTATGCAAATGTTCCTGCCTCTTTGTATTCTAAGACAGCTAATACTTTAATTGATGCAAAGGTCATTGGTGAATAAATATGATCAAAATGACTTGGAACCCACAATAATTATTTGTAATCTCTTTCAGGCAGGAGTATGAGCCACCTACTGTATTAGTATGAAAATGATTAATCTGCACTCGTCCTCTTATCTACTGACCTACAGTATTAAGGGGCTAAAGTCCATGAAAGCACCACATGAAAACCCCCATTAGCTACAATTTTTACATTTTTATGATTTGGAGCTTTTGGTGAAGATGTTTCATGAGGAATTTTCCTTCTAGTAAAGCTTATTTACTGTATAACTGAAGTTTTGCTCTTCTTCCACTAAAATGTATAGAGTCCAGTCACATAAATGTTTAATTCCGATTCTGTCTTCTGTTGTTTATTCTTGCTGCTTTCCTTATTCAACAGAGCAGTGTCCAGTTATGGTCTAACACGTCTGTGCTTCAGAATATAAAAAAGTGGCATACATAACGGAAATCTGACCTCATGTCAGCCCTTATCTTTATGTATCAGCAGTAGCAAAACTGGCCATGGATCATGAACCATGACTGCAGATTTTGTGTTTGGAGAAATAATACTTGTAAAATATGGAAATAAATAATTCATTTAATTTTTAAGCTAACACCCTTCTGCAAAGCAATTTTTCATTTACTCTTTGTAAATCTGGGTAATATTATTGCAACAATTCAGGCAACGTACCTTGATCAAGGGCACTACAGCAGGATGTGGAACTCAAACCTGAGTCCTTTGAGTCAAAAATGGCAGCTCTAACTATTACACCACCTTCTGCCTTAACTAGCGTTGAAGTGATGACTAAGTGGTTCTGTATGGCCAGAAATGACAACATTAACACAGTTGTTTCTTGGGAATTATGAAGACACCAAGGTTAACCAAGGTAACTGCTGATAGGGTGTTAGTCCACACCAAAGTCCAACACCTTGTGGCTGGTAGTCTAAATACTGCATGAATTTGAAGGTTTGGGGAGCAAATTGATCAAATCTGACATCTGTGTCTCTCAGAGGCCAATGGGCGGCGTGCCGCTGCCAAGGGCTACGTCTCAGGCCTGCTGAGGCTGTATGAGGACTGGCACCACAGAGAAGTCGATCATACTCGCGTCACCATCTGCAGGGCACTGCTGCACTGCCTAAACCAAGCAATCAACACCAGCGCTGCTAATGCTGCCCTGCTTGCGGACGGGGGTCTCGGCCTGCTGTTCCGCACCACACAAGTGAGAGCCAGTCTCCAGAAATCATCTTCAGAACCAGAGTGATGCCCATCACTTTTATACTGCCCCAGATTATTCACTTTCTGTCTGTGAGCTTTGAGAACTTTGAAAGTTAAAAGCCAATCTCAAGTTATTTGTCTTTTTTACTCAAAGAAACAGCTGCTGCTGTGGTATCGTCAGAGTATTTAATACATGCCTTACTAACTGAATATTTTGCTATTTTCTTAAGGGATGCTGCATGAACAGAACTCAGAATCCAGTACAAATTAAGGAAGACGTTACACATGCAACAGTGAAATAAATGCTGTGATGCTGCAAGACAAAACACAGACGGAAATGTACGTGAGCAGTGAAGAAGCTGACTCAACTCGTTGGTGTCTTTAGGCTTGCTTGGACAATGAGAAGCTCCTGCCTCTAGTGGAGCCTGCCGTTCAGCTAATGCGGAAGTGTTATCCAAAGAGCTCCATTCCCATCACATCAGAGTGGAGTACCCATGTCTTTCCCCTGCCTTCTGGTTCCCCCATGGCAAGGAACACTGTGCCAGAGACCCAAGGTAAGCCTTTGCCAAGCTCCTGGAGAAACTTTCACCTATAAGCAGTGCTCTTCTGACACCTCATGAAGCATGATATGCATCATGTGGATTGATGAATCCATACTAATGTGTATCATGTAAACGATTCCATTCTCTGTGCCTCTTACAGTAAGTATTTCTCTAATGTTCACTCATTTTCCTGGAGATTCATTTGTATTTGTTTCACTGAAATGTCCCTGGAAAACATAGCTATGAATATTAACAAATGCAATTTCAAAAAATGTATAAGTGCAACAATAAGCATATATTTTCTAAAGTTTTTAATTCTTACATATTTGAGTTCAGAATCATGTGATGCGCATCCAGTGAAGCTATTTTTCTTTCAAAAATTTATTCTTGTATATACTTAAATGTAAAATCTGCTGTAGCAATCAGAGCTAGAAAGTTTAATTGCTCAGTGTCATAGCGGGGATTTGGAAAGTTAAATCTTTTGTGAAGATGTCTACCTGTCACATGTATCAGTGTGCCTGAACACAGAGTCCTGGATGCCATTCTGCAGTCCCAGTTGCCCTGGCAACTCAGGCTGATGACACTGCAGCTGTGAGTCGTGCTGTCAAGCACTTACCTCATGCCTCCCTAATGTTAGGCATTAAATCTATGTGACCCTTGGTTTTTCTGTACGAGCAGTGAACAACAGCTCATTTTCTAATGTTTATATATTTGGCATAAAGAAACCCACCAGCTTCAGAAAATTGTATATTATTATTATTATTATTATTATTATTATTATTATTATCTTTGCTGATTAGTTAATGCTTTCATGTGATCCATTTGGCTGTTTCAACTGTTTATATGTTTCCTCAATTGTGTGGATAGTTTCAACTGATCCATTTTAGATTAAGTACCTTACTCTCATGATGGCAGCAGGTTGCAATGCTGCATTAGTACTACTTCCCATCTTACTTCTTAACAATCTGAGGGTCTGGTATGACAGAAGTAAATGAACAGTATCACGTTAGAGGACACATTGCGATTGTTTTAAAAGATTCCCGATATATGGAGTTATGTGCAGTTGGAAGCATTATAGTTGAGTTGTTACTGCTTTGTATTCTGTCCACACTAAGTGAGACTCTGAATGAATTCAACAAATGGGGAAATATGAAGATACTATGCCTAAAGTGCAGGTGATGGAATATTGCACCGATGCAAGTGCCTTTGTCTTCAGAATCTTTATAGAATGCAGAGTAGCATCCACCTGGGTTCATCTAGGGAGGGACATATCAAAGTTAATGGCTTGACAGGAATCCGCCTGAACTCAGGGTCCATGACACTGCAGATTGGACACTCTTTTGATGAGAAATGGGCTTTTTAACACCCATATTGCTTACAATCCTGGCAACTCTAATGAACCTTCAGATTGAAGCTTGTGTCTGCAGTCAGCACCTGGCAGTAAGTAAGATGAGGCTCTGCCGAGTTTATCTGCCCACCCTCTATAACCTTCATCCTGCCCTCTGCTGCTTTGCTTGGGGTGTCACCTCCTGGTCCCTAAAGCCAGTATGTCTACTGACAGCTATCAAGTCTACACCCAGCTGTAATGCTGTGAGCAGGACTTTGAGAAAGGAAGTCCTGCTGAAGCCTAGGAAACAAACAAGTGAAGTGTTTTTAGGAAAATCTTTTTTGCTGTTAAGTGCTGTTTGATGAGTATCCAAAGTGTGAAGTTTTATTCAGTAGTGTTTTGAATTCAGTACTTCTTAGCTTCCAAAACCTCACCACTGTATGATTTTTGAATAAAACATTACTTCATGTGATGGAAACATTTGTTTTGACTTGTTTTCAGCTTGCATTTTTGTTCATTAAAAGATTATTTCCTTTGTAAAATTAGCATTTCATTTTCTGAAAATGAGGACAAATCCTTGCCATTGCACAAGTTAAAGAGGCAAACCAGGCATATTAATAGTTTAACATTAGGAAATGAAGAAATAAAACTGATTTAGTTTATGAAACCCACGTGTCATGTGTTTTATATAGATACCTACCCCTTTGGGTAAGAGGAATATCAGATGAAAGGATTTAATTTTGTTCACTTTTATAGAAGACTTTTCCCAAGGTACAGGACCAGGTTATTTCTTGTATTTCTAATTGTTCTGTTACTTTAAATAAACAAGGAAATAGATATTAAGGGAATGGCAAATGCGAAATGTGAAGTCCTTTGGACCATTATTTAAAAGAAGAGGATTAATGTGTTCTCATTGGCGTGAATTTAACCAAAGGCCATTTTTAAAATTTTGTTAACTGATGCCGCTTAAAAAGGACTGTCTAATTGCTTATGAAATTCACACAGGATTTGCTAAGTTCAGAAACTTTGGTTAAACTTACCCATTAATAACTTTGCTCTTTCCCCCATGAGAACCTGTGCTGCTATAATATATATGATGCAGCTTTCAGTAAGCTCAAAAATCCTTTTTCAAAATAAAACTTTTTTACAAAATCAAAGCTAATTTCTAGAGCATTTCAGAACAGCCATCTACTCAGTTTTCACAATATCCTATTCTTGAACCTGACTTTTACTGTTAATTTGAAGTAGACATACGAATAATGAATCAAACAGTAAGACAGTTACTGAAAATGGGTGACTTGGTTCTGAAATAGATTTTTTTCTATCTTAGAAAAAAGACGTGTTATATTAAAAGGCTAAATAAAATGACAGTAGGGGTCAAATAAAATCATGTAGGTCTTGGGGAACTTGGATTTTTTTTGCTGTATTTTTGCATGTGACCTTAGTAAAAATTATAGAGTATAAAATTATATGTGCAAATGTATTTATATTTATTCCTGTCTCATGACTAGTTTTTAGAATATTCAAGGGGTAAATGTTTAAGTCATATAAAAATATTTTAGTCCAAGTTTTCTATGCAGACAGAATCACAATATTATTAATGTATAATGTATTGTATGGATATTACAGATTTTAACCTCCTTCTGAAAGAGAAACGTCCTTCACTCTACAATAACGTTGTTATTTTTTTGTTTGCCCCATCTAATCACTCTTTTTTGTGAAAGTCTCTATTGCTCTGAGTGAGATCATATGAGCCAAATGTGACAGCAGGAAGTTGTAAAAGTAGAAAAAGCCAGATTTTAACCTCACAATTGCTGATGTTGTTTCTTTTCTGGAAATTGCTGTTCTCACTATATTACATGACAATGATGTTCTAAATTCACTTTAAACTTTGACACATCCTGTAAATTTACTGCTGAATTTAACTATTTAGGGTTTAATCTGGATTTGCTTTCTTTAAGATGAAGATTTAGAAGAAGATAATGAGGATGATAATGAAAGCAGCAACGACCATGTAAGTTACCTCGGATTACCTTTTAGTATAAGAATGCATAACACTAATGCAAACCATTCCTCTTATGATATTTGTGAAACTGGACAAACAGAACAGCAGCTAACCTATTTTTCCCAAGGACTGCAAGCGGGGGAGGAGGGACTGGTCCTACTGCCACACCCTCCTGTTTGTTGTTTGATCCACCCCAGTGCCCAGTGTCTGCATCGCTCTAGTAACAGGCCTTCAACTTCAATGCCTCCATAAATCATTTGTGCCCACACACACCCCCAGCCAACCATGAATGGGGAAAGTATTTGCGAATATTTATACTTCATAATATATGTGTCCAGTTTTGTAGTACCTCTTTCCTTCTTTGGGAATGTGATCTGTCACCTTAGGTTTCATATGCCTCCTTCGACCGCTAACAAATAATAACAGGTTGTCGTGACAGCTGCCTGTAAAAACTCAAAAGTTGTACTATTTGGCAGGTGGTTCAGTAGAGAAAAGTACTGTGATGTAAGGTGCTATTTTCTGTGGAAAAAAGTAATTGTTAGTATACTGTGAGTGTGGGCAGTGGAGCCCAGGGCATGAGGCAGGACCTGACTCTCTGG
Organism: Scleropages formosus; assembly: GCF_900964775.1. Lineage (NCBI taxonomy): Eukaryota > Metazoa > Chordata > Actinopteri > Osteoglossiformes > Osteoglossidae > Scleropages > Scleropages formosus. Next base: position 15,922,305 of record NC_041812.1, on the reverse strand, counting down.
ACACTTCCCGGTCGCCCATCCCCGCCCAAACAATGGTGGCCAGCTTGTAGTAGCTAAGAAGAATCTTGAAGAACTGTGAAATAGTTAGTCTGAGGACTTAAAGGGGATCATCTTGGGAGAAGGACCCTTTGAACTAGACCCACGCTAAGGCTAAAGTCTCCAGTTAGCCTGAAATGGGCCATAGGAAGGGTAGCAATGAATTACATTTACTCAGTTGGAAGTATTCAAGGAAGATTTTGAAGAAATTGTAATTTTTTCGACAACGATACTTTTTGAGTATTATTGTAACAGAAAAAAAGGTTTTACATTTCATTACTTTTCAGTTTTTCACATTTAATCTCTCTCTGTCTTATCTTTCTCTCCTTAAAACTTTTCAGTTCAGTATTACTTTGAACCCTGGCGTGAATTCTGTGATTTTCACTAGACATTGTCTGCTGTCAGTAAACAGGTGCTTTTAAAGTGAACCATTAAAAATATCTTATCAGTCAGATGACTACTTTTGTAGAATTCATTGGAAAATTTTTCTAGCAGTGAGACCAATCAGAGTTTAGTGTTAACCAATCACAGCTTGAGTTGGGTTTCATCTGCCTTCACTGAAAACCTAGCTCATTCATCGAACAAAGTGACCTCAGGTGAAAAATGTGAGCTAGGAACATCAGTACTGTTGGACTGCAACAGAAAAGTGGTTTCTCTCTCTTCCCACACATTGAGCAGCTTGCACACACCTCCATGTTTTGAGTCCCTTGTTTAAGTATTTCTGTCCCTTTCTAAATTAGAAAGAACAAGAAAAGACCCTTGGCCAGAGCTGAGAAGGGACTTGATAAACTTAAGGCAGTGCTTGCCATTAATGTGAGAAATTATTGCTTACCATATTGCATACCAATTCAAATTGCACTGAGAGATGGCACTACTTGCCATTGCTATCTCTCAGTGCAGTTTTATTTGGTATAAAAGCTCATTAAAAAATACAAACTTAATACTTCAAAAAAGCTCTAATGGCAAAAAGTTTGTTACTGTAAAGTTTGTAAGTCAGGAAACAATTGTACTGCACTATCTTTCTTACATTAAACTCCATTTAGTTTCAGTAAACTAGCTATTTAACTTGTGCTGTCTAGATTTGCTACAGTGTATTTCTTTTTTGTCGTAACTGAATCATTGATACACTAGATAACTGTCTAATCTGTAAAATATACTGAGTAACACAAGTTCAGAGGATACAAATTGATGGGTTTTACCTTTCTTTAGATTTAGAGTGCTTGAGGCTGGTTTGAGGAGGACAAAGGAGCTTCATCAATGTAAAATAAGTGATGTAACTTCATCTGGGCAGTGGATAGTGTAGTTGCTAGAGCTATCACCTTTCTGCCAATGGCCACAGCTTCGAATCCCTGATCTGCTGTAGTACCCTTGATCCAAGTGCTTACCCTGAAACATCAATCCATCCAGGTTCAACAACCACTTATCTTGAACTACATTTTGGTATCTATCCCAGAAGCATTTGGCACAAGGCTGAGGAGGGTACCCCCAGAACGAGATGCCAGTCTATCGCATACTCTGAACTAATACAACAAAAATGGAGTTGCCATACAATGGGTAAATCATTCTGAGTAGCTTAGTATACAAACCTAAAATTGGACTGTGGGAAGCAACTTGCATGAACATAGGGAAAACATGCAAACTTCACATATAAGAGCCAGATTGAAACCAACATCTGTCCTCACAGCCCGCTGCAGCACCATGTTGCCCATAGTATATGTGTTAAGTGGTGTGATCATCATAATCCAACTAAGGAAATCCCATTAGTTGTGAAATGTATTCTGAAACAATTTTCTTTGCTGGTCTCCAAAGACAGACAACTATCTGGCAGATTTATTGCAGTCTTGTGGAAAATATTTCACTCCCTGCAATGTATTTGCAGATGTTATACTATCAAATAGGCTTCTGTTCATATAAGAAGCACACAGACACACTACTCCAAAAATACTATTAACCCAAACTATTTTCACATGTCTGAATTAAAGTAGGTTTTTCTGTGTTCTTTGTCTTTCCTGGCAGTTAGACTTTCCTTTCACAGATTATCCAGAAGACACATGTTTTTGGATTAATATTTAAATCCATTTAAATGGTCTTAAATGAAAAAATTAAATATATTCATTCTGTTAAACGAGTAAGGCCAGCATTATTTTTTATTTTACTTCCAGAATGGCATTTCACACAGTAGTGATTTTCTGGTAAAATTCACTTCTCCCCCACCCCCAAAATCACTTCAATTGCATTGCTCCTTTGCTGTTGTAATTACCAAACATCTTGCAATCAAAAAACACAATGAATCTACATTTATTTATTAAGCTGACACTTTTCTTCAAAGCAATTTACAATGTCTAGTTACGCATAATGATTTATTTCTACAGCTCAGCATTTTTTAACCAGAGCAATTTAGGGTATTTACCTTCGTACAAGAGTGCTGTTGGGTCCTTTGAGTAGAGGACAACAGCTCTAATTACCACACCACCCACTGAACCAGTCCGGTGTTGGGTCCTGCCTTGACACAGCACGCATGGCTGTGATAGGTCGAAGGGAGATCTTGCCCTCAAGAAGACAAGATATGTGAAATGTGAAGTCTACAGAAGCACCTTCACAAGAAACAGTTAATGGGAGATTGTAAAGACTGACTCCAAGAGGATCCTGTATTTTGTCTCTTCCTTCATGTTTGCTTACAATTAGCTGGAGCTACCTGGAGACCTTTCAGGGCAGCATTGTGTTTTTTATGTATTCTTATTTGTCTTGCCTTTTTTGTTCTAGATGTTGTTGAGGAGGATGTTGGTCCTCATCCTTTCTGGAAATAACCCCAATGGTCACAAAAGTGAGGAGGGTGCACAAGAGACTCCCACAGAAGTCAGCAGCACTCTCCCCCCACTGCTAGTGTCACTGGGAGACAGGAAGGTAGTCGTTTTCATCAGGCTGTTCCTTGCGGCCTTGCCAGTTACAAAAGGGCCCGTTAAGGAGTGTTTACCTCATGGATGCTAAATCAAAAAACAACACAACCTGCTACCCATGTTATTCTGTTTTTTGTACGTTACAGGTGGAGAGAAATATAATCAGCGTTTATGAAAAATGCTGTTATATTTTACTTATGCTCAGCTTTACAGGTCGTGAGAAGTGACTCCAAATTACAAACCCACAGATATTTAAGTAATACTTTTTCTTAACGGAAAGTTATAGCTACCCTCTGGGAATTGTAATTAGTTTTGAGTTGATGGAATAGTAATTTGAGGCAAGTTAAGATTAAAGTTTTCTAACTAAGGCTGTTTATTTGTTTTAGATCTCTGTGCAGAAGACTATGCAGTAAAACTTGTATACAGATAATTACTGATTACTGGCAGATGTGCTGTTTCTGGCACAATTACATTTTGGATGACTTTCCTGATTATTGGTGAGCTATGTTTTGTGTGTTGCTGTTGGCAGGATGATGACCAGGAGATTAATCTAGACAAGCTGCGGGCCCAGTCCGAGCCTGACAGACCCTGCGACCAGCTGGGACAGTATGCTAGGCTATGCTCAGAGCTGCACCATGACTTCCAGGTGGGTTCCTTTCCCAAAACCTGACAAGCCCTCTATGGCTAGATCCCAGCAATGTATCTTACTGAATATGTCTCCTAATGCTGCTTCAATCACAGTTAATTTCACAGAAGGGACTCATTTACATCTGGAACACCAGGTATAAGAAGCTGCTGTCCACATAATGCCTTCAGTCAACACTGAGCACTTTGATTAAAACCAAAACCAAGTTCTGTATGTTACCCACAAAGACTGGAATGTACTACCTCTAGATGTTTGGCGTAGAGTGTAAAGGAGGACTTTGGAAACAGTGCATTACTGGATGTCATTAAAATCCTAATGCCATTCTTGCATGTTCTATTATTTAATTATTTATTTGTTCATTTGTTTGTTTGTTTTTAAAAATACACACTTCATGGTATTTTATGTAGACTTTGCTGTGCTTTTCCAATGAGCTTGAGGCTCAAACTGTAATGAAAGTAATTATTTAAATACATATTTATCTGGGGCTTCAGTAATGTAGCGATGGAATTAGTCATACTCTAAATACTAATTGCATTGCTTATGTTTTGAGGGTATACTACATTTCCTCCAGTGTTAAATAGGGTGATGGAAACTGAAAATCCATGCACTAAAACTGTATAACTTTTGAAATGGCCTTTTTTTCCCATCCTATCAACTCTGTCTTCTGTTTTTCCCATCTTCAGACATTAGATTTGACATCATTTTGTTCACATTTTCATCCCAGGAAAGATTGTCTTGAAACTATTTACTTTGCCAAAGCAGCCTCAGTTATATTTAGTGGTATTAGTCGGTCTGTATAAAGTTCATCTTTGTGGTCAGAAACTTTTTGTTTGTTTTTTTTTTTTTTAACGATTTTTCATGTAAATTGATGGGAATTGATGAGGAATAGTACCTGTCTTGGTGCAGTGGCGCAGTGGGTTGGACCACGGTCCTGCTCTCTGGTGGGTCTAGGGTTTGAGTCCCGCTTGGGGTGCCTTGCGACGGACTGGCGTCCCGTCCTGGGTGTGTCCCCTCCCCTTCTGGCCTTACGCCCTGTGTTACCGGGTAGGCTCCGGTTCCCCGCGACCCCGTATGGGACAAGCGGTTCTGAAAATGTGTGTGTGTGTAGTACCTGTCTTTTCTTAATCTATAATGTAAGAAATCATTATATGGAAATCAAAAACAAATAATTCCTGTTTAGCTTTTCAGAAGAAATAATAGTGACTCGCTTTTAATACATGTCAAATATATCAACACAGAAAAATATGTATTTTTGTTACATCTTAAATTTATAGAATTAAAAATAACTGATTGGACACAGCTTTTACACTGCATTTTTAATATTTTAGATTTAGATAATTTCTTAACAATCCATCCATCCATCCATCCATCCATCCATCCAGTAACCCCTTGTCCTGAGCAGGATTGCAGTGATCCAAAACCTGCCCTACAGTCATTGGCAACAAGGCTGAGGGAGAACACCCTGGACAGCATGCCAGTCCATGGCTGACTGACTGATTGACATAAATTTTGTTGTTACTTAACCTGCAATAAGTTAGCTAATGAGAAAACCTAGTGTATTATTAGATGTGCCAATATTGCACCGTTCCATATTCCATTGCAATGGAACACTGAGAAAAAATAAAAGTTTATTTTTCCTTCATTGAAGATAGCTTGTCTCTTGTGTGCCTGACTATTAACTTTAGCAAGTACATTACAGCTTGTAACAGGCATGTATTATTGTTCTTCTTCTGTGATTTTGTCCTTAAGGACAGTATTACCTCCAAAAATTTCACTTCCAAAACTCTTCTGTGGACATGAATCCTCTCTTGTGGGAACTATTGAGAAATAGCACTTTTGTTATGAATTTGGCTTCATATTCAGTGACCTATTTTTATATTGTAGGTCCTTGTTGTCAGCTTTGGAAGTCAGCTGAAGTTGTAGAGTCTCACTGTTGAATCCTCCAAGAAACTCTCTTAATTGTATTTTTGATTAGCAGAGCTCAAGATGAAAACATTGTGTTTCATCCTTGGTGGCCTCCACACGTAATTAAAAAATGATCATAATAGGCTTGATTCTGAAGAAAATGACAAATTTAAATTAAATAAATAAAGACAAACTATCAATGCAGCCATAATTTTCCAGACTTTATAGTATTCTCTTGGTGTAGTAATTAATTGAGAACTTTTGAATAGTCCTTTTTTTTATCTCAGAGAAACTTTGCTAGTTTCTGTAGTGTGGAGGTTATGACAGTGGAATTATTTTATTCCATCAGCACCGAAGCTGGTTTTACATTTTAATTGTGTTTCACAGTATGGCTATTTATCGTGCCTTTTGTGAAGATAAAAAATGCTGTAAGTAAGAAACAATATAAAAAAATATAAAGAACCGGCTCTTCAAAGCAAAAAAATCTGAATTTTCAAATTAAATTGACGGAACAACCCAAAGATTTTTTTAAAAAAAAGCTCTAAAAAGAGCTTTCGTTTCAAGGTTTTCTCTAGTTCCCCTCATCTGATTCTATGTAACCAATTTCCTAATTGTTATAGAGTCTCATCAGCTTTATCAAAGTAAAATAGGTGTCAGTATAGCGGCTGTACTGGAATGTTTTGAGGACCTTATTGAGATGGCTAGAAATTCAGTTCTGTTCTCACAACCATACATTAAACCAAATATTATGTATTTAGGCAATCAGTTGATGAATTTTTAGACCTGTTCATCCCTTTTTAATGTTATTTTTTCAATTCAATCATGTAGTGTTATTCTTTTAGACATTGTAGCTTGCTTCTTATTGTGACCCAAATTGATCTAATTTGAAGGGAAATACTTTGGAGCATTTTGATGCAGTAACTTTGGCTTAATTTATTTCAGTAATGGCATGTCAGGTTTGAAATTGGGAGATATATATCTTGAGCATGCAAGCAGCTGAGTTGTAGAATATGGTCAGTTTTTTATTATAACTAAAAAGTTAATATTGCAATATAATATCCATTGATCCACTCATCTTTCCATCCATCCATGAATCCATTCATCCAGTTTCAATAATTGCCTGTCTTGAGCAGGATTGCCGGTGATTTGGAACCTATCCCAGGAGCACTCTGTGCAAGGCTAAAGGGGTACACCCTGGACAGGACACCAATCCATCTGTAATATTATTTACATCATTAGTTCATCAATTACAACTGCTGAAACCAAAAAGAAAAATTGCCAATGGAATTATTGTAAACTGTAATAATACATTATTGGTATCTAAGTGTATATTACATTGCATAATTTCATATCTCTTGTTTTCATCAAAATACAACTAGTACATTTGGTTTGATTAAATTTGAATGTCATTTGAATCATAATCAAATCAAAATCTCAATCAAGATTAAAAAAGAGTTCAGATGGAGAAAGGAAACAGAATATGATGAGGCTCATGATGACCAAGACTCTTACAGATTTTTATTTGTCAAATAAGAGCAAACTCCCAAAACATATTCAATGCTTATGACTCAGAGTTCCCAGGGTTTCTGGTTCTTCTGTGCTACATTGATTGACTTTTGGATTTTTTCCAGATAATTTAAAGAATTATTCCAATAGGTTCTAGTAAATGCCATTTGGGACTAAATGTGTCAAGTCAGCATCTTCATTAACTTAGAATATGATGCAATGCTCACTTTGCACATCGCCATTTTAATTTTGTTCTGGTCATCCTCATGTGTGAAATTAGGTAAACTGCAATCAATGACATTCATTGTCTACATTTATTTCTGTTTTTAACAGCGCCAGATACACTGCTTGAGCTGCAATATATCAAATTACAACTACAAAAATGAAGGGAGAAGGTCATTTATGACAGTCTACTTTAATTTAACTCAGTTTAGGAGTCTGATCAGTGTTTTCATCTCTGGAAATATTTAGTTTTATGCTTCTGATTTGTATCCTTCTTATGTACCTTACTTAAGAAGATAACAGTAGATTCCCTCTTGACCATACAATCTGAAACACAAATATTTATGCTAAAGTAATATTTTTCCATTATCATACATAGAGCTACATTGAGTGACTATGTTTTATTTTATAATCTATTATAAATGTAATAAAATGTGTTGGGAGTTTTGTCACAATGCATTGTTATTCATTGGTGCTAAAACTGGAAATATTTCTTAGCTTGTCCCTAACCATAAACCAATCAACAATACCATCCATAAATGTTCCATACTGTCAGAGAATTAATATGCATGAGGTAGTTTAGTTTAATTAGATTCTGAAAGAAACTTTGTCAGACTTATGTATTATTTTTTTCTCAACTGGCTGAGTGTTTATACAAAATTGAACATACACACCAATGTCAACAACATGAAAGTATGTGACTCAGAAGAAGTTACATACTTTCAGGTTGTTGACAGTTGTTAGCAATTACTGATAAGAGGTCAATTCTTGGAAGTAATCCTAGGGGACTAGCTTTTACAAGAAGACTAAACACATACCGTTTTTGTGACAATTTTGTGGCACCATTGGCAATAATGACTTATCTCAGTTTGCTCTGTGATAGTTGTTTGTCAGTTACTTTGGCTGTAATGACCAATACAGTTCCCTGACACTCCAAACTTTGCGCTGTCACCCAACAAACATGAGCTGCTCTAAGCAACTGATTGAGGATCTGAAAATGAAGCTAACTGATGCCTACAAAGGAAGGGAAGGGTATAGAAAGATTGCAAAACACTTCTAGCTCACAATTTCCACTGTCCATAATGACATCAAGAAATGGCAGTTAAAGAGAACTATGGAAGTCAAGGCAATATCTAGAAGACCAAGAAAACTTTCTGAAAACACTGCTCAAATGCTAGAAAGGCAAACGCAAGCCCTCATATGACTGGAGAGAACCTGCAGAAAGGTTTGCCTGACATAGGAGTGTTGGTACAAAAGGCGTTCACAGACTGTGATATGTGCCAAAGGGGTTGTTACTTAATACTGATTTACTAGGGTGTCCAAAGTTTTGCATATGCCAGAATTACCACTTTCTTTGTTCCTTGCTTTAAGGTTCATGAAATAAAAAGTAACTGCACAATAAAATTTGCAAATATGGTGTTTTTTAATACGCTATTTCCTGCAGCAGTTGTTTACTACTTTTTACTTACAAAATTAACTAAATATATAATTTGGGCAACGGTGCCCAAACTTTTCCATAAAACTGTTTTCAGTATCAAAAGCAAGCTCACCTTCTGACACTGCAAGCATTAAAATTTGATTCTTAACTCAACTACATCACTCGTCTAATTTCTGAGAATTGGTGTTTATTGTGATTGTTTGTGTTACAAAGGGTGTCCGAGAAAACAAATGGGGACCCTTTATGAAAAAAGTGTAATGAAATTATTAGGTTTGTGTTTACCTCCTTTATTGTCTGTGCATACATAAAGCAGGCGACAGTCTGCAATCTTATGCTCAAACATATAACTGCATTGGGGATGGGCTAAGCAGCTGCGAAAACTTCTGTTACATTCACACACACACACTTTCAGAACTGCTTGTCCCATACGGGGTCGCGGGGAACCGGAGCCAACCCGGTAACACAGGGCGTAAGGCCGGAGGGGGAGGGGACACACCCAGGACGGGACGCCAGTCCCTCGCAAGGCACCCCAAGTGGGACTCGAACCCCAGACCCACCGGAGAGCAGGATTGTGGTCCAACCCACTGCGCCACCGCACCCCCGGGCTACATTCACGCAGAACGTACTAATTGTGAACCAAATGTGAATTCTTCGACTGTAAAATAGAAGCACTTCCTAATACTTGCTCATGAAGGGCTTTTGTGTTTTTAGGATCTGGACTCAAGATCAGAAAGGAAGGCAAGCGCAGATGGACAGGATCCAGTGGCTAATGGCTGCAACTTCGAAGCTGAAAAATGCAACATTTTCAGACCTGAAAGCTGCTTGAATGAAGAGAGGACCCTTCGATCACTGTGTGTTCTTCAAGAAAGCCAGACCCCCCATGAGGGATCAGAAAAGCTTTGTTTTCTGAACGAGCCCCCACAGGCCAGTGGTTTTCATGGCAGCTGCCTCCGGAAGCATGATATGGTGGCCAAGTTACTAGAGAAGTACAGGACCCATCCCCCACATCACTCACTATACTCTGTCCCTCATGACTCGCATATCTACACTGGTGCTGCTGCTACTAGGACAAAGTCTGTAGCTGGTTACTCAGTTATGGCCTTCCCTGACTACTGGGGACATCTCCCACCACAGATCCAGGAGCCAATGGTAGTGCGGCAACCAAACATACAAAGGTATGCACTTCCTGCATGATCCTGTGTTAATTGTAGTTTCATCCTCCAAATGCAACCATATATAAGTAGATTTACATAAAAGTTTCTGTAAGATTGTTTATTTGGTCCTATCTAAAATTTTTTTGACGTACCACACATCATAACTTACATGAGGGATGTGCCATCTTCTCACCCCAACCTGAAATACAAGTAACATACTCTTTAGTATCACACTTCTTGTAGAAAATCTCCTTGTAACACTTCCGTGATTCTTTCCATTAGATGATGCTTGATGTAAGGCTTATTGAACTCAATCACAAGCTATTTTTGCAAAAATATTGGACCAGAATATACTTTGGTGAAAAGGAAAACTCAAGGGCAATATGTGGTAGAAACCTTCAGTACTGGTGTCTCTGACTGGTCTCTCTCTTCACAGTCATTTGCACCATCTCACTGTCAAGTAAGGGTTTTAATATTAAAATTGGGAATCGTGCCAAGTAGGTTTTGTTTCCTACATCAATAAGTATGTATTAGGGAATAGTGGTAACCATAACTCGGTGGTGTTGGTGTGTGTTGTCGTCTTTTCCTGTGCCTCTTTACATGCTACAAAATTTTATCAAGAGATTATGAAGTCAAATGTACAATTTAGCTGACTTTAATGTAAATTTTGGTCATTTGTTTTCCACAAACTTATCTGTATCTCACCGTTTTATCACTGTCTGCAATAGTTCTTTTATTGTGAGGACAGCTTTATTGCAAAGGCACTCTGGTTGTTATCTGGAACTCATTAGATTGTTCTAGCCAGATTCAGCTGATTATGGGGAATTGTGAGCTCAGGTCTGATCCAGTTGCTAATTTACATTATATACTTGGTAACTCACCACTTCTGTTGTCTGTGTGAAGTTTTTATTGAAGTCAATGGTCTTCTATGTTTACACAAGGTTCTTCAGTCCAGAGACACAATGTTTAGGTGAATGGGTGATTTTGCTCAGTGAACAATAAGCAGGCAACCTGTGTATTGTATTCTACTGTTTTCTGTGACCGTTTCCAGTTGACTATAGGCATAACAAGGTAAGTGTTTGCTCTGAATTACTCCAGTAGAATTATCCATCTGTATGAAAGTCTAAATAATTTTAAGTAGCTTAACAGTTTAAGTTCCTTTGGGTAAAACTGTTATGGAAATGAATAAATGTAAGACATGGGTTTCAGGCTAACTGGTGGTTCTGGAATTGCCCAAAGCATGAGTGGGTGTGTGTATTTGTGGTAACCCTGCAATGGACTGGTCTTTTGTCCAGAATGTACCCCACCTAACCTACTGCTCAATGATACTGTAAGCTACGGACTGCTGCAAACCCGACTTGGGTAAAGGGTTAATGAAAGCTGGTATTTAACTCTTATACAACTCAGTTCTCATGGAAAACGGAACCGTTCTTAATATATTAAACACATTACACCTCACTTTTTTCGTGTTCACTTCCTTATATGTGAATGAAGTAAAGCTGTCAATCAAGGCAAGGGGAAACTGAACTCTAGCGCCACCTGGTCAACACTAAAATCTTAACTCTCTCACTAATCAGAAATTCACTTCAGCGACAGCTGGTAGTGTACTTGTAGTAGTTTGAGCTACTGACCTTGGATCTGAAGGTTGCAGGTTCAATCCTCACCTTTGACTGTAGTACCCTTGAGCAAGGTACTTAACCTATACTGCTCTTATAAAATTACCCAGCTGTCTAAATGGGTAAATACCTTAACACTGTAAGTTGCTATGGAGGAAAGCATCAGCTAAATGAATAAATATGAATTTAGCCACTGAAATCAACAAAACAAATCCGCTGATGTCAGGTAGTTTCAACCGCTCATCTTAAAACTGCTTGCGACTGGTAGGCGGTAATAACTAGTGAAATCCACAACAGCTATCATGCTTTGCAGTGATACTGATTTCATTATTTTTAAGGGGAAAAGTTAAAATATGAAATGTGAAAAATTCAAAAGTAACAGAAATAGGGTGACAAATGTAAGAAACTGAAAAGTTTTTTCTTTACAAATGTGGTCAAGTAAAAATGCATCAGTTTCAAAACATAATCTGAAAAGTGCAACTTCTCCAAAAATTTCCTCGGGTACAAGTCACTTTGTAAATGTAACATGTTACTGTCCGTGTGTGAAGTGATCTCACACGAGTTCTGCACAGCTTTATTAAAGATGAGTGTAACTGGGAACAAGACAGTTATTCTAAATAGTCTTCTGAACTTCAGTTTGTGGGAGGTCCTACTCCATGCTTTTTTATTTTTTACTGCTTTTGCTGTATTTTCAAAAACATTCACAGCTAAAATAACACTTCTATATCTACAAATATATTCAATATTATTCATTCAAGACAACTTACAAGTCTTGTGTTACGGTGAAGGACTTGCAAAGTGTATCTGGAGACAATGACTTGTCACGCTAGTTCTTTACAGCTGGAATTTTGGCAGTTTCTCCAAACTTAAAAGTAATGAACCAGAAAAATCCCTAAGCATTTTATTGATTCAGTGAAACCATGGAACATCCAGTGCGTACTGCTTTTTGCTTTTCTGTGTATTCTTATCAAAAACAATCTTTGTGTATCTTGATTTTGCTAGAAAAAGGAAGATGGAGCTGAATTTTGGTATGTGGTTTTATTTTGCCATGAAACTGGTAAATGTGAAAAATCCTTTAAATTCCGAGAGCCCCGTGTGAAGCTGGAAATTTCTAATGGAGAAAAGTTTAATTGTTTATTGTTCTTGACAAACCTTTTAATATTGCAGTGTAAATTATTTACCCTTTACCACTCATTTGGACATTTTCTGTTTTGAATCCATCCCTTCAAGGATGAGTCAATAGGTTTGTCTCTCATTAAAAAGCCATTCAGGCAACTACTCATCAACTTCTTTTAGAAAAATAAAAAATAAAAAACTATGTGTGAAATATTTTCTGTGTCACTTTTGTACTATGTGAAAATTAATATTTTTGTATTATTTAGTATTTTTCTGATTGTTCAAATGAAAAAGGCTGCAGGTGTTTGTGTGATTTATCGGTATAAAATCACCCATTCACCTGTTTATCAATATAAACTGATGTGAGAATTAAAAAGGACAATGTTCAAGCTGTGTGGTGGAAATTCTGATAGTTACTATTAAATATAACTTTTGTCTTTGGCATAAGTGCATTTTTCCACAGTGGGGCAATTTTCATAAAATGTCCAAAAAACAGTTTTATTATGCTATAAAGCAGATATGATTTGACTTTTTTTTTTCTTCTTCTTTCAATTTCATCCCCAGAAAGAAAATTTTTGAGGATATCCAGCGATTTATCTGCCCTGATGAACTGATCAACAAAATTGTTTTTGACCTGGAAGATCCCAGGTAAAGCAAATCATCAACTTGACAAACTACTGGAGGAACACTTAAAATATAATGCAGATTTCTACATGAAGTTTACGGTTTTGGTTTCAAGAAAAGTCCAGCTTTAAAAACAAAGTAATACATTGTGTTATAGCGCTAATCTAATTTGTCTATATTCCTATCAGAAAGGCACTGGTTTTAAAAGCCCCGTGTTTGCAGTAATCACGCAAACTGAAGAAACATAAGACAGACAGAGGAATTGTGCAGCTAGAAAGGGCTCAGTGTGTCCTTGCAGAACTGTTTTACTTACCCTCCACTGATTGCAGTCCAAATAAATTTGGAATTATTGTCAGAGTTTTAGCAGCACTTTTATCATATGTATAAATTCAGATGAAAGAAAGAAAGAAAGAAAATCTGTTTTGTCTTTAAACAGACAGGCAAAACAGATAAAACTGCAATCCTTTGGATTGCAGGTGCTTGTTTGCTCTCCTTTTAACAAACCTTTGAGAATGTTTACTGATCCCTAAAATTTCGATTTAATGTTAATATTACATACTCTGAAATGGATTGTGTGTGGATTGTTTTTCAGGATTCACTTTATTTATAGCTTCTGAAAGTCTTATGTAGTGTTTACTTTAAATAATAGCAGTGCTCACCTACACATAGCTTAGTGCTACTTGCCTGTCGTGATTTAATGCTTTGTATTCCTCTTGTGATGTGTACATGTTTTAGTACTGATTGCAAGCCGTTCCAGATAAGAGCTGTGACCGATGAATAAATGAATAATAAATTACAATAATTGTAATAAAATGACTCTGTACCTCTGGCAGCAAGATATAATAGACTGAATGCATACTGCATCACACAAATATGAAGTAAACATTTGGCAACAATATACCTAGAATCTCAATATCAAAGCCCTTTTCCTACCAGTTCATTACACATCAATGCCCATGTTTTCTCATACCACTTTGAAAAATACAGAGGAAAAAAAATTTCTATTTATGGAACCAACTGCAGCAATGCTCCTAAAAGAGGAGAGTTTCAGATTTCACAACCAAACCCTATGATGGCAAGAAATAATAACATTTTGTCTATAACGGCAACATATAAGGATTTTTTTTTTCACATTTTTGCTGCAAAATTTGTTACAGAATTGCTATTTTTCATTTATTTCCTTTTTCCATGCACAATTTATGTATTAGGGCACCTGAAATGAGAACACAACATAATTTCAGTAATATTTAAATAATAACTTTTACTGAGCTGTCAAACTTATATTCAGCAATGTGCCTCTATTCCTATATTCTGCCACAATGATAGGTTTCCTAGCTGTTTGTGAAAAACCACTCTTGTTAGAATTTTTTATCCTTCGAGGTCTTTCAAAGCCCAACAGGTGGGTGGGTGACCATTGTGCATGAATCCCTGGCCCTGAACCATCCTACCCCATCTCTGTCTTCATCCTACTCAGCCCGCAGGCTTCAGATCTTTCCAACAGCCTGCAGTTCTTCTCAGGATTTGAGAGTGGAAACCTCCGAAAGGCTATCCGTGTACGCCGGTACTCTTGCTTGTTTGTTATGGATTGCTCCGATAATCTAGCCACCTGTGCATTTACACAGGCATAGTGTTCATGCTGCCAGTGGTTATGCATACCAATACTCAAAGTTTCAGGAAGCTCATGCATGATTCAGCATGCAAGAATTTCACACACACACACATTTTCAGAACCGCTTGTCCCTTACGGGGTCACGGGGAACCGGAGCCTACCCGGCAAGAATCTCTTTTTTTATTCTCTCAAACCATGTTTCTTTAATACGTAATAGCTGCACACATGTCTACTGTATTACTTAATGATACAATCTATATATGATCATGTATCACAGCTTGATTTTACCCTTCACTATTCTTGTCAAGATGATGTTTTGTTGCATGATAGGTGTGATTTTAGAGTAGCCAGAGAGCTTATTTTTTATTTCAGTAACTTTTTTTTGGATATTTAAAGAGCAGTATGACAAAACACTGTTGGAGAGGTTTTAGTGTATGTACTGTGTATTTTTACTACCCCCGAGGAATGAGTACGACCTGATCCTGAATTCAGATGTCAACTCCTCTGAAAATCATCAATGGTTCTACTTTGAGGTCAGCGGTATGGAGTCTGCTGTATGCTACCGCTTCAACATTATCAACTGCGAGAAAGCCAACAGTCAGTTCAACTATGGTATGTAGCCCTCCTACCATAGCTCTGGGCATTGTAAGCATTCTGATCTCTGGCTATTCGCACGGGCTAACTATTACAAACCTGCTAGACAATTGGTTATTTTCATACCTGCACTACTCACACAGTACCAAGAAGAATCAAATGGTGTCATTGTGTTGTCCTCAAACCTAAGTTTCATTTTTTCTAAAGAGTGGCAGTACTCTGGACTGAACTGTTTTTCCTTCCATTCCTTGTGACATGTACTGCAATTGCCCCTAACTGCACAAGGGAAATGACTGTTCTAATAATTTTATTTATGTTATGGTTTCAGGTTGCTCCCCTGGCATTTTAGTTGATGTCTATCAACTTGGTTGTAAAGACATTATAGAAAGAAGGGTGTGTAAATAAAGGGTGTGTTCTCTGAACACAGCTTTACTTGCTGGCAGGGATGCAACCTGTCTTGTTTTCTGTGCGGGAAGCTCTCGAGGGACGGCCATACTGGGTTCGGATTGGAAGTGAGATCTGCTACTACAGGTATACCATTGTGCTGCCTGTGACACAGCATACCCTCACAAGTTCCTTTTGCTAGTATCAGTGCTAATTTAAACAAAAAAAAAAGTGTACTGGAGCAGAATACAGAAATGCTGTATTGTTTGCTTGAACAGAAACCATTACTGCCCGTTCCAAGGTCCCAGGGGCTCCTCCTACTACACGCTCACCTTCAGTATGATCTTCAAACACAGTGAGGATGTTTGTTATCTCGCCTACCATTACCCCTACACCTACTCTGCCCTTCAGGTAAGTTGATCAAAGTTGATGACATTTTTTAAATGGATATACAAGTGTATGACGAGGTATGGCCAACAGGCTCTGTGTTAGTTTACTGTACAAACATTTAACCAAAAATTATAGTCTTAAAAAGTGAGTTGCTGTTGTTTCCTTGAACAAGTACTTTAGAATTTCTTTGAAAAACATGTCCAGCTGTCTAAAATGGTAAACAGCAAGTGCTCTGTAGTTGGTTTGCATAGAATCATTAGTTGAGAAAACAACGGTGAAACAAATAATACATGTAACATGTTTGTCTGCTGTAATCTGCAGTGCTTACTACAGTCTGTTCAGTGGCAGATAATGGTTAGAGCTAATGGCTTACCGTAGTTGGCTAGTGGTTAGAGCTGCTGCCATTGGATACAATGGTTACCGGCTTGGATCTCACCTACTGCTGTAGTGCTGTTAAGCAAGGTCCTTATGCTAAGTTACTCCACAAAAATAGCTGTATGAATAGGTAAAAAGTTGTAGATAGCTTAACATAGTAATTTTCTTTCAAGAAAAGTATCAAGTAAATGAATAAATGTAAAGTGTTGGAAGTTGTAGTTGACTCCATTATTCACTGTTCTTCAGAACCACTTGAAGATCCTTCAGGAGTCTGTGGATTCCCGTAAGATCTTTTTTCAGCAGCAAACCTTGTGCAGCACGATTGGGGGAAACTCTTGTCCTGTGGTCACCATTACCGCCTGCCCAACCTCTCACAGCTGGACTCACTTGCATCAGCTCCGTAAGTCACATGGGACCTGGTTTCCAAACACTCTACTCAATCTCGTGTTCTTGGCACGTGGGTGGCAGGAATATTAAGCAAAAAATTTTTTCAGTAACGTCTTCTGCCAGACATTGGTGCTAAATGGCAAAAAAGCAGATGCAAATGTGTGGGGGGACCTTGGCACAGGATCATCCTAGCTCCATTATAGCCTAGTTTCAGGATGGTTCACTATTAATGTAAAACTTTACCACAGCCGCTGCATCAACTTTACATACCTTTTCCATCTGCAGAGTGTTCAGGGTGATACAAAATTAAGAAAAATGTGTATGGGGCAAAACGGCCCGGATGTGTCCTGGATAGGGAGTCACTGGGCTGCAATACCTGGGGGTGCTCTGCCTAGCCCCTTCTCATCTGGTTGATTAATTCTGAAAGTAGACAGATGCCACTTGCTCCCAAAAGTGGACCTGAGCATATGGCATACCGTACAGTGCAGGACGGCATTATCATATCAAACTGCAGCTCTCTCACAGTTGCACAATTCCTTTGGGAACTGAGAGAGCAGCCCTCTGATTCCGTACTAGATGGTATTACGGTGATCAAGGAATATTAGCAGTCCTGACATTTTCCTTGGTTTCTGAAGAGTACATGGGCTCTGTCCAATATCTTACTGTAGACTGTCAGCATATGCTCTACTATAGTATGCATTGTGTAATTATAATTTTCAGGTGTTAACTGTCATAACAAATTTTTTTAAGAGATAAAAATTTTTCATCAATAAAGTTTTCTTAGAGTCTTTTAGATCTGATACAAGAGTTGACAGTCTTTAATATCAAAGAGAAAAAATACTCTGAAACTATAACTGAATTCCTAATCCAGGTACAAAAAATTTTGTGTACAATTAGCAAATGTACTCCCTCCCTACATCTTGTTTTCTTTCTTTTTTTTTTTCCTGCAAATTATTGTTGATATCACAGCAGGAAAGAAAGCACATTTAGGGGGAATGTGTTATAGAAGCAAACTGATGAACTGCTTATGTCTGTTCACAAAAAAAAACCAATTCATAATCAGTATGAATGTAGGCAACATTATTGTCTACTCTGCCCAATAAGATCATCCCAGTGGTATTACTGTAGATCCTGAATCTTGGACTTCTATTGCACATCAAGCATATGTGTACGATTTAACATCCTCTCATTACTGAAGTCTACGCATTATATACCCATGAAGCTTTTTATTTAGTGTCCTGCACAGTAGATATTCTAGGAAGGATAATTTTTTGTAACTTGAATGTTGCTGTTTCAGCCACTGGGGAGGGGGTTACTTTTTGCTTAAAACGGTTGAAAAGCAACATAACATTCCTTTGACAGGTATGCATAGACATGGTCAACACTGTTTCCACTTTCAGTTTCAGTTTTGCCCTTGTGAACATCAAAAATAAATCCATAAATACACCATGGTATCACAATTCTGCAAATAAATACAAAGCTTTTCAACATGGTGATTCCCTTATTGCTCGACACCAATTAAGGCCTGGGCTGAACCAGGCCTTCTCTTCCAAGGCCACCACCAGCCCAACTTGTAATATATGTCATCCTTTTTCCCAGCCCTTTCATCACAAAAGATGTTACAAATAACTTTCATTTGATTTCAGAGGCATGATTTAATTAGGTATCTAATTAAATCAATGTTATTCAGTTGCCTACTGCTCTGATCATCATTAACGCATGGAGTCAAATTTGACAAATGATAATTGATTAATAATGCAAAAGAGGTTATGAATAATTATCTGGAAATTATAATCATTAAATAGTTTTTTTTTGTAGTTTTTTGATTGGAAAACCTAACTTGTTGCAGTTGTAAGGCATTGTGTGACAAGATCATGTCATATTTCAGTGTTGACACTTTTTAGCTGGAAATACTGTTGTTAATGATATACCTGGTCCTCAGCACACACTACTTAAATGAAAGCAGCGCCTAATTGCAGTCTTGTTTGCTTACTTGCTGCTTTATGGCAAAATAACTTTTATCTGATTTCCTGTAGGGGGAGGTGCGGTGGCACAGTGGGTTGGACCACAGTCCTGCTCTCCGGTGGGTCTGGGGTTCGAGTCCCACTTGGGGTGCCTTGCGACGGACTGGCGTCCCGTCCTGGGTGTGTCCCCTCCCCCTCCGGCCTTGCGCCCTGTGTTGCCGGGTAGGCTCTGGTTCCCCCGTGACCCCGTATGGGACAAGCGGTTCTGAAAATGTGTGTGTGTGTGTGATTTCCTGTAGAGAATCTACACCATCACCATGTATTCATACGCTGGAACAGGAGAAACCCATGATTAAGTTCTTTATATCTGGATTTGCTGGTCTGAACAACATTAAAAATTGAAGGGATAACAGCTTGCCAATTTATGGGATGAAAATTGAATATGCTTCTAACTGTAAGAGACCTAAGGCTTATTATATACTTTTTGCTATTGAAATTCAATTCGTTTATTGGTGCAGGAGACAAAATCTCTTAAGGACATACTTATTTAATGCGTCAAACACTATTCATAATAAGGTGGCAGAAACAACAATGAAATCAAATATGAATTTATTTTTGTGGTCACTTTCCAGCCAATGAAGAACTTTCTGGCATCACTATAGGTTCAGGAAACACCCATTCCCGCTTCTTGCATATTGATTGAAAGAGCTAAACTTAACCCTTGTTAACTTTGTTATTTGGTCATCAAATACCCTTCTGCTGGTCTGGTTAACTGCTGAATGATTGTCTACTAAATAAATATATGCAAAATCACCTGAGCACAGGTACTAAAGCATAATTCACTATTGTTTCTAAAAATGAATTTTTGGGTCTCTGGTGATCTAACAAAGTCTGCATTACTCCTAAATTATTTTGTGTTTGTTATCGTTATTTTAGACAAAGGATATTACATATTTTCATTGTCAAACAAAAACACTTTAGGGTGTCTCAGAGTTTGCATGACACCATTTGTAACAATCACCTTTATATTTCATGTGAGAGAGAACTGTTGAGACATCTACTCGTGTAATGTGCATTGTATGCTTCAACAGTCATTAGTCAGCATCTAAAGCTCTTCGCCTGTTAAGAAATATACAGTGTTTATTCTGAGCTGTAGGTCACTTTTATACAGATGAAAAATCCAGGTAATTTGGAAAAAGGCAAATAATACAGTACATATATTTATACTTTGACAATGTACTTTCCTGTCTCAGATTTTATATGTACAGGATTTTCAATTTATTGACTCCATCTGAGATTTCCTTGCTTGTCACGTTTTCTTAAAAATAACGTGTGTGCACACATGTGAGTGCGTGTGCCCCTTTAGTAATTAAACCCAGGACGGTATTGTATAGGTAGTCAGTATGCTATGCCCTCGGCAGCGCGCTCCTCCCTTGCACCTGCTAACGATCATCAGCAGCAAGCAATAAGAGGAGCAACCCGCTAGAGGATAGACTGCGGAACCTCTTCGGACCCCGCTCTCCTATCGCCTCGCACTCTGTTCTCAGCCTTCGTGGTTACCCCTGATTCCTGCTCCAGTCCCCCTCAACGTTTTCCTCGGCTCCGTGACCCATTGCTCTTGTCTGTCTGGTTTCTGATTCTGTGACATCCCCTCGGACAACGTTTGCACCTCGGCTGACCCTTACTTATTCCTAGACCACTCTCTTGCCTCTCCCCAAATAAAATCTGCACCTGCGTTTGAGTCTGGTCTCCTGTCCCATCCTTCGAGGTGATGACACAGTATATGGAGCATTAGGTTTGCATAAAGGCTAACATAATGTACTCACTTCCCCGTGGTGCTCCCTATGACAGACAATTTCATCCAGCTCTCCATCAAAAAATTGTTTTATCATTTCTTGTTATTAATAATATATTACAAATGATTACTTTTTCAGTTTTAACATTTATTCATTTAGTATATGCTCTTCTCCTAGGTGACGTACATCTCATAGAAAATACAGTGTGCGTTACGTTAGCAGAAAGGGATACTTCGAGACAGACGCGTGATTCTAGTTTGTTACTGATCCCCAATATGAACCAAAGTACATCACATGACTAGCAGCATGGAACTTTATCCGAATATTGACAATCTCTAATAACGTTCCTTATATATATATTTTTTAAAAATATAAACATTTACATTACAGGAGTAGCTGCATTTTTAATTTTTAAAATTATACTAAAAACATTTGACTGAAGCTACTACATGTAAAGAAAAATCTGCAGTTGTTAACACTATAGACAGGTGGATTTAAAGTGTTTAAGTGTTTATCTGATCCTCATTAAAAGAAAATATGGAAATATTTTTCTATTTGCTTTTGGCTAAATGGTCATATTTAATGGGATTAAATATGATAATTAGCACACCTAGAAAAGAACCCTGTTGACTACACTGGAACGCAGTTAAATTACTAAATTGGAAATTAAAAGACATTTTTGCAAGCTTTATAGAGGAAATTCCTCTAGTAATTAGTAAGGCATGTCTCTGATTTGTATTTATTATACCTAATTTGCATATGGGGGAAAGTATGAAAGAGGGAAGGAGATTGTATTTCATGCTTTGAGGCTACCTTTAAAGTTTGCTTTGCTAGACCATTAGTTTCATTCACAGTGTCATTTGTATTCTGGTGACAGACACTAATCATCAGCCAGAGCTTCAGTGTTCTTAATATTATGTGACTTGGTTGTCAAGTCTTAGTGTTCATTTCAGAAATGACAGGCTTTCGTGCTAAGTTCACTACTGCTATTGCTCTTGATGGCAAGGCAAATGCTGAAACCTCACAGTCAAAATGCTGTGATACTTAACAACTGATAGAAAACATGAGGATGTCACCAGAGGATAGATTCTCAACTTTTCTGCAGATGCTTAAGATTTCAGTGATATGACTCACATCAGCTTTCTCAATCTTTCATACCTTAGTCTGTAGCAATTACCTATATCCGCTGTCTATATGCCCCCTTAATTTGCTTATAACGTGGAGGTGTATTTTGTAGCTTCACTTACTGCGTATGTGCCTCTGTCCATCTGTCTCTTTATATTTCATACCTTGACCCACCATAGGTTTTATGGTGCTGTAAAAGTACTTCTGGGAAAAGACTCAGTGTCTAATCATGGTACAGTTGAAAAAGTGATTCAGTGACTTCCCCTGCCGTTGAGAGCATCTTGTTTGTTCAGGAGGCCTATCCAGCTGGGCAAAGCTGTTTGATTTCACCGAGGCCTCCTAAGGAGTCCCAGCACAGAACAGACAAACAAGTTGTACTTGAATTACTGTATTATGACAATACTTGTTACAAACAATGTGAGAGTTGTTTGATTCCTTCCTAAACAATTCCAAAGCTCTCCACTTGGGTCTTTTCTTTCAATTTTTTATCATTTTGTATTTATGCATGTATGTATGTATTTGTGTATGTATGTTTATATGTTTGTATATATGTTTAATTCAAGGGCTTCACAGTGGGTAGTGGTGCTGAATCAGTGGGGCTGTTTATGTATAGGTTTGTGTATATGTTCACATCCATCTCAGTCTGTGTGGCATTTGCATAAGTTTTCTTTCACTGGCCAAAGAGATGTAGTTTGGGTGAATCTCAAGTTCGAGTTCAAGTTGTTTTTATTGTCGTTCCTCTACATAGCTTAGAGTGGAATGAAATGTCATTTCTCCGGACACCATGGTGCAACACAGGACAGGACTCAGATGCGGACATGAGCTGTGAACTGTAGACAGTTTGTAGTGTATGGAGTCATACTGGGTTAGCTCTTTCAGTGTACCAGGTGAGTGTTGGGAGGTAGCAGGGTGTTGATTAATCTGACTGCCTCAGGGAAGAAACTGTTTCGGAGTCTGCTGGTGGCTGTACCTGCTGCCAGATGGCAACAGGGTGAAGAGTCCATAAGAGGGGTGAGAGGGGTCGTCCACAATGCTGGTGGCTTTGTGGATGCAGCAGTTTTTGTATGAGGTACTGATGGTGGGTAGAGGGACTCTGATGATCTTTTCAGCTGTTCTTACAACTTGCTGTATGGTCTTGCAGTCAGAGACTGTGCAGTTCCCGTATCACATGGTGAGACAGCTGGTCAGGACGCTCTCTATCGTCCCTCTGTAGAAGGTGGTGAGGATGGGAGGGGGGAGTTTGGCTCTCTTCAGCCTCCGTAAGAAGTGAAGACGCTGCTGGGCCTTCTTGGCTAGGCAGGTGGTGTTGAGAGTCCAGAAGAGGTCTTCTGTCATATGCACACCAAGAAGCTTTTGACTCTCTCCACAGTTGTTCCGCTGATGTGCAGTGGTCTACTTGGGTCCTCCTGAAGTCAACAATCGTCTCTTTAGTCTTATCACCATTAAGAGATAGACTGTTGTCTTTACACCATTCTGCAAGCTGGTTCACCTGCCTTCTGTATGCTGACTTGTCAATGTTGCTAATGAGGCCCACAAGTTTAGTTTCGTCAGCAAATTTGATGATATGATTTGAACTCTACTTTGCAGCACAGTCGTGAGTCAACAATCTGTGACGTTTATTAAACGTTTGTCTGCATGTGTGCGTGGCTTCTCCAGACTTGTGCTCAGTCATTCCAGGATAGGCTCTGATGTGCTGTAATCCTAACTTGGACAAGCATATGCAGTTCAAGTTCAGCTCAGGGTGTGCAATTCAAGTTTTCTTGTTTCTCCCTGTGCAGCCCTCCAGGCATGTTAGTCTGCATATAAGTTGTTGCTATCAGTCAGACTGCACCTGATGGTAATTCAATCCATATCTTAGTTTAAAGAGCTTTGGAGAAAATGAGTCTTTGGAATATATCTGAAAGTAAGATTATTTCAGTTACCCAGGGGCCTTTCACAAACATAGTAACATCCAATAAGAATTTTTTTTTACTTTTTCTATGGACACCAGAGACTAACAGCATATTGTGTTGTAATTATTATGGTAATTAAGATCAATAATGTTACCTTGGTCTCTCCAATGTACTTTAAAACACCCATTCAACTTGAAGTGTGAATGGTATAGTCTTATAATAACAATTCTTAGTAAGTTATAACTTGTGCTTGCAATTAGAACTACAGTCTATTTTGTTTTGTAATGCAATATATCTTTTATTTTAAACTAAAAATGCTGAATGAACCACATATAACTCAGGTCTGCTATGGGTTTGCAATCCTATCAGATTCTACACTGTTTGCACAGCCTGATGTTTTGTGCTTCTGGGATAGGCTCTGGATCACCCCAGCCTTGGCCAGGACAAGGGGTTACTTGTCAGAGATTGTGAGTAAATTAAATGCCTGTTCATCCATTCTTTAAAATGTATGTCTAATACTTAAGGAACTTCAGTCTGTATCAAAACACAAAAATCTACAGATTCTCAAATAAAGGAAATAGATCTTCATTTTTATTTTTATGATTTGAAACCTTTCTCTTCAAAAAGCTATTTCAAATGTAAAAGCATCAAGGGACAACATATGTTAAACTGACACAGAATAAACTGGTGCTTAATCATATTAACAATATTAAGTTTGAGTTTATAGTTTTTTTTTTTTGTCAATTGTTAAAGTTTCCATATTTGTACCTATTAGCTATTTAAATTACCACACGGGATGTGGTCTGAGGGCTACCAAATGTTGCTTTCATGGATCGAGGGACATGACCAGGAGGAGAGAAAGAAACAGACCAAAAAGCGTCATTCTCAAAATCATTAAGCCCTGAGCTAGTTGGGAGTGTGAAACCCACAATGGATTATCCTTCTCTTTCCTGTCACAAGCCCTCAGTACACTCTGGACATTTCCCTGATTCCCCAAAAACACTTCAAGAATTGCAAGGCTGTCCAATAGATAGGGACTTATTATCTGTCTGGGCAGACAATAATGAACGGTGAGATCAATAACATCTAGGACACACATGACAATGTGGTGCATTTCTGATTGAGCATTCTCATTTGAATGCTGTTACAATGAACATTGCAAACAGACTTGATAGATGGGTGACCAGAGGCCAACCACATCACTTAAAAATCTGCTTACATGACTGTAGCTATACACATACATCTGTCACTACAAGTATGACGTTAGCGTAGTAAGCACAGTCAGGTGGTTAGGCAGCAAGTGGCTTAGGATGTCTGAAGAGAATCTTAGCAGTTTGTGCTTCTACTAAATTTTCCACAGTAATGAAAAAAATATTTTGAATATCAATAAAAAAATATTTAATTTTGGGTCTGTTCCTGATGTTGAAAAATTTCATGATTAACGTTTTGGGATAATTAAACCTTGCAGGGCTAAATACTAATAAAGTGAATTGAATTTCTGTTAACTGAGGAGGACAATGTTGCTCATAAAAGAGGCCAATAAAGCCCTTACAGGTACTTTAAAATATTCACCACCTCTTACACATTTTTATTTTTTTATTGCTTTACAACATTGAACATTGACCATTCGTCTTTGCTTAACTCCTTAGTTTGTTAAGTTACACGGTTACCTTGAGTGAACTGCAATTCTCAGGTTCTGCTAAAAATTCTGAATTGGACTGAGGTCTGGGCTCTGGTTTATCCCCTGCAAGACAAGGACATTTTTACAATTTTTAAGAAACCCTCCAGACCCTGTTGTGGAGAAGTCTATCTAAAGCACAGTGCTGCCACCACCATGCTTCACAGTAGGAATCGTGTGCTTCTGGTTATGCGCAGTGCTTACCTGTTGCAAACGGTAGTGTTTAAGATGATGGCCAGAAAGCTCCATTTTGGTTTCATCACACCATAGAACCTTAGTCAGCTTTTTTCAGTCTCTCATGTGCCTCCTGAAAAATGGTGTCTATTATAGGCAACTATTTTAGTATGCAGTTTCTTCATCCTGAGTCATGGAAGACTGTAACTCCTTCAAAGTGGACATAAAGCTACTGGTGGCCTCTATGACCTGTGCCTTTCATACCCAAACTTTACATTTTGAAGGTGGCCTGGTCTTGGCAGATTCACAGTTCGATTGCATTACTTCCATCTTTTTTACCACCTGAACTGTACTCCTGTGGATATTCAGTGTCTTGGAAATTGTCTTGTATCCTTCCCCTGACTGGAATCTTGGCATGGATTTTCTTAAAATCACATAAATCACCTTAACTGCATGTATGTGATTTCCATTCAACTTAAGTGACTTATAAAAACAATTACCTGCACCATAGCTGTTTTAGGTGTGTCGTAGTAAAGGGGGTGAATATTTATGTACTTACTCATTTAGTTATAGTGTTTTATATTTGTAATAAATTTAAAACTGATTTGTGAAAATGTATTTTAAATTTGACTTGAACGTATTTTTTTTTTCAGTTTGATCAGAATGGATAATTAAATCATGCAATTAGTTGTCATAAAACAACTGAACATAAAGTGTCTCAAGCTCACACACACACGCATTAATTTTTTATTTTGCAGATTCTGTTTTTTCAAGGTAGGGGGCGTGGTGGTGCAGTGGGTTGGACCGAGTCCTGCTCTCCGGTGGGTCTGGGGTTCAAGTCCCGCTTGGGGTGCCTTGCGATAGACTGGCGTCCTGTCCTGGGTGTGTCCCCTCCTCTTCCAGCCTTTTGCTCTGTGTTGCCCTGTGTTGCCGGGTTAGGCTCCGGTTTGCCGCGACCCCATATGGGACGAGCGGTTTCAGATGGTGTGTGTGTGTGTGTGTGTGTGTGTGTTTCTTCAAGGTAAGTTATTTTCCAGTGTATTACAAATTATGCAGTAATCACAACAGGGTGCCACAGAGGTGCAGTGGTCGGCACTAATGCTTCACTGGTTTAGGCTGTGGGTTTCAATGTAGGTTGGAGATCCAGCTCAGTCTGTGCAGCTTGCTGTGATCTCCATGTTTCTATAGTGTTCCTCTGAGTGCTCTGGTTTCCTCCCAAAGTCCAAAGACATGCGTGTGTTGCAATGGGCTTGCATCCCATGTATGATGTGCCCTGCCTCACATTGTGTGCTTTGGGATAGGCTCAAGACCACTAAGATCCAACATTGCTAAAGCAGTTGATAAAAATTGCAATAATATTCTTGCTGTATCAGTTCACGATAAATAATGCACTAATGAGTACTAAAGCAAATGGAATGTATGCCAGAAACCTTCAGAAAAAATGAGAAAACACTTCAACAGGCAATGCACACAACATTTTACATCTCCATTGTTTAATGGTGTCAAGTTCTCAGATCAATAAGTTAGGTTTTCCAATCAATTCATGCATGGGTTTGACCTTCCCTGCAATATATTAAAAACGCACACATGCATGCATGCACGTACGCGCACACACATGCACACACACACACAGAGTTTTGACTACCAATTCTTCACAACAGGCAACATGGTCAAATGAAAAGAGATTTCAGAGAACCTCAGATAAAGAATTGTTGAAGTCAATAAAACTGAATAAACCTTTACATTTATATTTACATTTATTCATTTAGCTGATGCTTTTCTCCAAAGCAACTTACAGTGTTGAGGTTACAATTATTTACCCTTTAATACTATATTACCTGTTTACTTAACTTTTGGGGGGTGCGGTGGCGCAGTGGGTTGGACCACAGTTCTCCTCTCCAGTGGGTCTGGGGTTTGAGTCCCGCTTGGGGTGCCTTGCGACGGACTGGCGTCCTGTCCTGGGTGTGTCCCCTCCCCCTCCGGCCTTGTGCCCTGTGTTACCGGGTTGGCTCCGGTTCCCCGCGACCCCGTATGGGACAAGCGGTTCTGAAAATGTGTGTTTGTGTACTTAACTTTTGGTATTGATTATGGGCATACTGGACTAAACTGTTAATCAGCATAAGCATGTTTGTTGTTTTTGTTCATTGTAAGAAAATATTTAGAATTCAAGTTTCCTAGCCAAGCTCACACTTTGGTAAATGTGAGACACACAAGTGCTATGTCAAGTTGTTCTTGAGTATTGTGTGGAGATGGAATCATGTTGAGTAGCTTTAATCATTACTGCTGTGATCATATTTATTGCATTATTACAACAGCAAGGACAGCAAGTCTTTATTATACAGGTCGAATTGCCATACATATCTATGCTCACAAGAAAATGTATACGGGCATCCTAATAAAAAACCTTTATTAAAAGCTCAAATTTTCAAAAATCAGTCCTTTTAGCAGCATTCAGCAACATCTGGTAAGTGAGCTCCAATGGGCCCAAAACAACTGGATAAAAATGTAAAAGGCAGTGTTAAAAAGCATTAGGTGCAGTATGTTGCCCAGACCACGTGTGCTGCTCCTGTCTTGCACAAGAATACAGGAATCTCAGCTTATATCAGACCATAGCACAGTGTGGGTTAACTATCTTCTTAATAAGCTCATTTACACCTCATTCACCGTTAAAGTGTGTACAGATTCCGACCTCAAATGTTGCACACTGAGATATGTCAATGGTTGCCAGCCAACGGAGTTTAGGTTTGCTTCATATTATTATTTCAGCTTTCATCACTGGTTTTGCATGGATCCAAGGGCTTATTCCTGAATACTGATGCATTTTTATAGTTATGCAAAGTTTGGCACTTTATTATATGTTACTTTCTGTTGGCCAAGTGTTACAGTAGACTACAAAAATTGTCTGAAATTAATGCCAGTTCTTTCAATCTCAATAAAATCTGCATGCGTGCATCAGATGCTCACACTTTTTATTCTAACAAAATAACATGGAATTCTCATGTATTCTTTCATATTTAATGGTTACGAATTCATCTTTATCATTATTACTGTTACTTTAAATGCAGATGACACAATGGCATTGAATATTAAAATGTCAAACAAGAATTCATCTTGTAGCTTGGTTTGGGATGTCTGGTAGATCAGACAGGTGTTTGTTTACATAGTGCTGGGTAATCAGGATAAGGGTTTCGTGGTGGGGAGTCAGTACTTATGCTCAGAGTTGGGTTGGTCCTAGTGCTGGTGCCAGCTGTTGGTGGAGCAGGTGCTGTTAGTGCAAATCTATCACTCTCTCGCTCTCTCGATGTCTTTGCTGTGTGTCCCTCTCACTGTCAGGGAGATGGGTTAAATGGGGCGAGTCATTAGACACAGGTGTGTGTAGGTCCATCTTCTATACCTCCCCTCCCTCCCACAGGCGTACCACACTTGGACATTAAATACCTATGGAATTTCCTCTAGTCACTCAGCTATTTTAAGCAAATTAGTGCAAGATAATAGGACTTTCAAATTACATTAATCAATTGCTAAACTTTTAAATGTGATGTCTGCCTTGCCTTGCTTTCCTCTCCTTTCTATGCATCATCTCACAGTTGTATCGCATTTCTACCACAACCTGAAATGTCAGCAGGTCCCAATATTTCTGATTGATTACTGAAATATTTTGATAAATTGTTTAATAAAACAGACAGAAGAAAAGACTCAGTTCCAGGCATGCTTTTTACAATAGCTTACATAATGTATTCTTGCCATGACTTGAAAGGAAATTATCTGGTAAGTGAGGTTGTCTTGTGTCTTCCCCAGACAACCGACCTTATGTGGTGCTGACAGCAAGAGTGCATCCTGGTGAGAGCAATGCTAGCTGGGTGATGAAGGGCTCTCTGGAGTTCCTGTGCAGTGATGACCCTGTGGCTGAAGCTCTGCGTGAAATCTACATCTTCAAGATTATTCCTATGCTCAACCCAGATGGCGTCGTGAATGGCTCGTGAGTGTCCCTGAACATTGCAAGAATGTTTTCATTTGCTTTCTTCCTCTGGTCGCCACTTTTCTCGTTTTGAAGCTAATGCTTTGAGCTCATCGTGTGAGTTGAAAGCTTCTTAGTGTCATCTAAAAATTGTCCAAATAACTGTTCTCATTGTCTGTATGTGGGCAAAGCTGGAAACACTTTTTTGCTTGAGACATTCATTTTTGCTTTTGTTTTAACATAAAGAGATTGAAAATCATTGCTGTAGCAGTTAATCCACTACATCTGTCCATTTCCAGTATCGTCTTTCTTTTGCAGCCAGGGTCTGCTCTACTGGCTTATTCCACCAGGTCTTAATTCAAAGGATGCCCTGCGGTATGTCAACCATACTGAGGGCCATCACCAGGGTATAATTCTTCATATATTAACAAATAACAATTTTGTGATTTTAATTGCAGTCCCATGTGAGTAAAACATACAGGTCCATGTTCTTTGGCTGTCTACCTGTTGTAAAATAGTTCTAGCCTATTGATAGCCTATTCTTGGGAAAACAGTTTCAATTTGTGTCTAAATCCTGTTCCTCCCACTACTGACCTTGTTTCTTCACCTATTTTGAGTAAGTTAGACTAACTCCGACCTACATTCCGTTCATTACCAAGCGTCTGGATCGCCTCGGTGAAAGCCATTGATCAGGACAACTAACTGTATTATGCTGTTTGTTTCTGGCTGGAGAAACACGCAGCCATCAGCAGGAGCTGGTCATTGTGAGATGCTTCCAACTGACAAATGCCCATTTTTCACTCTCCTCTGAGAATGCTATCAATGAATGCCATTATCGACAGAACCATATCTTCAGTTGTGGAGGAGCTGCAATACCTCAGACCTCAGATGAGTGTGAATTATCAGGCACGTGGCTCGCTCCACCCTTTACACACTTTATTTTTATCAGCCTTTGCTTCAAAATTGAATTAGTCCTGTAATTAAAGTTGAATAGGCTGCTGTACCTTTATTGGTCTGCAATAACATCATTGTACTTTCAAGTAAATATGACAACAACAACAATAAGAATAAGAATAAGAATAAGAATACAACTTCTTAACACGTATGTTTTTCCGCCTTTCACTATTTTGTAAGATACAGTTATGAATTATGGGTAAGGTCCTTTCATTTAATGTTTTCAGTGTCCACATTGTAACATTGTGTATGCTGTGTCTCATTGTAATACATGGTATGTTGTCAGTTACTGTGTGAATGGGGTGCGTTAAGAAAGCTAGGGAAGCTAGGTCAGTGGAAGATGAGCAGCTACTGTTTCTCCTGCATTGTTTAAAGTTTACACATGAGATTTGCTGAGGGAACTGTGGAGCTGTAACAAAATAGTTTGCTGAACTTCCCAATTAGTGCAGTCTGTGTCACAATCATGACTGGAGGTGAGGGGAGAAGGATGGGGGGCACTTAACTGACTTGTGAGTAACGGCTGGTTGTTTTAATGTTATCTCGTAGAACACATTTAATAACAGGGACAAGGAAATAAAAGTATGATTTCCACATTTCTATATGGGTTTAAGCAACAGAGGAGAGGACAGGGTTTCTGTGACTACTGCAGGCCCCTCAGTGCTGTGATATTTTCAGAGAGCTGTGCCAGTGGCTGAACTTAAGCATTTAAAAAATATCCTCGAAGCCCTTCAGTGTTCCTAACACAGTTTGAGCTATCAAATATAATTCCATTTTCATATTTTATGGAATTTGAGAAATGCTAGAGTAATGCTCCTTCGGAAATGGAAACTAGTTTCTTAACAGCCAAGCTTCAGCTTTTAAAAGGAATAGTAACATAGAAGTTGGGGAAAAATTAAGTTAAAGACATTGGATGCGTCTAATGAGATGTGCCATAACCTTCAGCTCCTCCAAAAATGTAGTCTGTTGTCTGTCCTCTATGGAATCCAGATCTTGCAGATTTTTTATTAGCACTAGCTGTTCCATGTGTCTGGCCATACATTCCTTTGTGTGGTTCAGCTGCAGTAGTTCATTTGTAGCTCTTCTACAAAGAGCAGATGTCTGCTTAGGTCCATTCTGTCCATCATGGTTACTGGCCTACAGTGAGGCCATGCTCAGGAAGCAGATGTTATGAGTCTACTGTGAGCATTTAATTATATTGTTCAGTATGCCAAAGTCCAGCTGCTCTTCCCAGTCAGCCTTTAATCTGTATTGCTTCCAAATCCACGGGCAGCATCCAAGTCTTTTAGGTGCCTTTAAACTCCAGAGCTAAGTCTGCTGGAGCTCTGCTGTTTTGTTCAGAAAAATTAGATGCTATTATTTTTCCATGTAACTGGCTTGATAAGGTAATTCACTATTTTGTGCTGTTGTTTGATTTGGCAGATGAGATTTACAGAAAACTCTTCAATGGAGTGTTGAGTTTTGTGTGCAGACAGAGAGCTGGGATTCCATCTTTTTGCCTTGCCTGTTTATGGACTTTAGGAATGCATTGCTCTGAACTCTTCAAGAAGAGACATCTAGTTCTTTGTCTGCATGTAATTCTGCAGGGAAAGTAGCTTTCCCCCACAGTAAATAATATTTATTGTTGCATTCCTGTGGGCTGGATGTCCCCCTTGACCAGGTGGGGGTGGATAGTAACAGATTGTTGTTTGAGCTCCTGACCTTGAGATTCAGTACAGCGAATCACATTAAGCTGCGTCTGTGGAGACCTTTGCTGTGGCCAAATATGAAAACAAGTCAAATTGGATAATTTCATTATCACATTGCAATATGGTGTTTCACTCAGCATTCAGCCACTGAACCATGGAGGCCTAAGTTTGGCCTTTGCGCTTGTAAAAAGAAAATGAAGATATACAGTATGCCTTCATGATGCTGCAGTGTCTGTCTTCTCCTTATCTAATATAATGGCATTCAATCTTTTATAAAAAATGGCCTTGTGTTTAAAGAAAATTAATTAGGTCAAAAGAGCTATGCAGGGAGCAAACAGGCTGAAGCAGGGGGCAGCAGGTGGTGTAGTAGTTAAAGCTGCCACCTTTGGACCTGAAGCATGCAAGTTGGAATCCAACTTGGAATCTCTGGTAATCTTGCTGTACATAGGTACAGTACTTATCCTGGATTGCTCCGTTAAAATTACCTGGTGGTATAAATAGGTAAATCATGGTAAGTAGTTTACAGTATCTGTTTTTGTTGACAGACAAAAAATGACGATGGGGCAGGGGTATCTTTATTAGCATTTTCCACAAGGAACTTGTCTAACACAAACAAAAACAAATCATATCTGCACGAAATAATTACCAAAGCATTCACCTAAAGTATGTATTCCACCTTCTGTTGTACTTTTGAGAAATTATCTATAAGCTTTGAAAGCCAACCAAGTTACTTAAATTAAAATCAAGTTGACAACTAAAATTACCAGGGTTAAACGTTTCCCCTGACAATTCTTCTTCTTCTTCTTCTTCTTCTTATTATTATTATTATTATTATGGAAATTTGGAAATTGCTGTAAAAATGGAATTTACTGAATATGAGCAAAGAGGTGTGATGGGAAGCTCCGTGGCATGACTGATTCACGGTGCTTGGTTAACATCCAGCCCTGTGTACACTTCGTAATAATTAATCTTTAAGTCCAGGCTGACTCACAAAATTTTTAGTATAATATAATGAAGGTCAATAATTGTAGAGGGTTTAAAGATACTGGTAATATTTAGTCTGTTACAATGAAAATATTTACACTATAGTGTAAAAACAAAAACAAAAATATTTTAAAGTTATCATATGTTCTATGTTGACCTGTGAATGTTTTTTATTGTTTATTTGAAGACATTGTTTTTGATTAAAAAAAAGAAAAAAAAAAAAAACAAGACAGTTCATGCATTTTAAAGTTTGTGAACAAGCAAGAAGTATAATTCATAATATATTAATGTTGTATAACCCATATAATCCACATAATATTGTTTGATAATGTCTTCTAATGTCAGATTAAAAATATATTCAAATTGCAATGTTACATTCAATCTGATATTAACTGCTTGTCTTTTGTAGTTTGGAGTTTAGAGGTAGAACTTCTCTAACATCATCGAACATTGAATTTGTATATGCAGATTGTGTGTGTGATTTCCTGTGTCTATTTTGTTTGTGAATTTGCGTCTAGGTGATGAATAAGGTCATGCTCAGACTACAATAATCACTTAAATTTTCCATTGACTGAAATCCCTGTTTGCTGGATATTTCAGATCGCCAGGAAGTGCTTTAAAAACGATATATACCGTTATGTACCGTTAATCACTGGAAAGGGGCATGGTGGCACAGCGAGTTTGGCCTGGGCCTGCTCTCTGGTGGGTCTAGGGTTTGAGTCCTGCTTGGGGTGCCCTACGATGGACTGGCGTTCTGTCTGAAATGTGTCTCCTCCCCCTCCAGCCTTGCACCCTGTGTTGCTGGGTTAGACTCTGGCTCACCGCAACCCTGCCCGGGACAAGCTGTTTCAGACAGTGTGTGTGTGTGTTAATCACTGGCTCAGGTCCTTAATCAGGTACTGCAAGAAAGATGTCATGTGTGGTTATGACTGACATCTGAAGATATGCTTAGAAAATGAAATTTCTAGCTGTTACAAGATTACCTCTTCTTTAAAACAAGCGACAAAGTATTCTCACATCCATTGGGATAAATGGCTTCACTTTGTCTGGAAAGTGATTTGCTGGTTATCGTCATTGGGCGCAGTTGTTCCTTTGTTCTTACAGGCAGAATTCTTGAGTTAACCCCAAAAAAAAAGATTTGACTCTAATTGATTTGTAATGCTGACTGGTACACAGAATTAGTTTCCAAAGTACTTTTATCCCCCAGTCTTGCACCCAGTGATTCCGAATTAAACTCTGGACCACCACAATCCTGACCAGGAGAAGTACACACACACACACACACACACACACATTTTCATAACCGCTTGTCCCATACGGGGTCACGGGGAACCGGAGCCTACCCGGGAACACAGGGGCGTAAGGCCAGAGGGGGAGGGGACACACCCAGGACGGGACGCCAGTCCATCGCAAGGCACCCCAAGCGGGACTTGAACCCCAGACCCACTGGACAGCAGGACTGTGGTCCAACCCACTGTGCCACCGCACCCCCCACTCCAGGAGAAGTAATTAGTGAAAATGAATGAATGGAATTTTGGCCAATATAATATCATAAGCAGAATTCCCATTTGTCTGGTAATATGCAGACAAGCTCTAGACTTGTCCATTAGTATATATTTGTTAGTAAAATGTTTTTTGAAACACCGTTTTGCCTCATCCAGGATTGACCTGAAACAATCTAAATCTGTAAACTTGTTGATCTGAGATTGTGCTTTATTGGGCAGTAAATGGGGAGAATGGTTGAGAAAGTGATAGAAGACTACATGGATGTAGTAATCTACCCACTGCATGCTGACCATAAAAAAGTAATTGGTCTAATACAACAAAACACTGATGAGGTTCAAACACTGATTCACTCAACTAATCTAAAACCAAAGCAAAATGAAAGCAAAATGAAAGCTGAAAGCATTGCCAAGAAGAAAAAAGTACAAAAGAACTGATTTCAGCAGCTCCTTTGAAATGAGGGTGACAGAATTTTTCAAGGTTTGTTCATCATTATCTTAAAGGCAAGGGTTCATCCACAAGCATAAATCAGACTTATAACCCTTAGAAGAGTATTTAGTCCATCATAGGGTAGCCACTTATGTGCACACTCACTCACCCATTCACTCACTACCAGCAATTTAACACTGCCACTTCACCTAAACTGTATGTCTTTGGAATGTGGGAAGAAACCAGAGCACTCAGAGGAAACTCACGCATACACAGGGAGAACATACAAACTTCACACAGACTAAGCCAGATTGAAATCTATGCCCAGGCACTGTGAGACGGCAGCACTACCCGACATGCCAGCATGTCACCCTTGTTCAAAATGTCATTGAATTTAATATAAGGTAATCCACGCTGACTGACAGAAGTTTTTCTTTTTCATGACATAGTTGCTTCCTGAAGTACTCCATCAATGAAGTCAAAAGCTCAAGAAAATAAGTCACACATGTGAACAGAGTTAAAGAGGAAACCCAGAGGGAAGCTGCATTAAAAGTACTTGATGCTTTTGTGTTGCTCTGCA
Organism: Scleropages formosus; assembly: GCF_900964775.1. Lineage (NCBI taxonomy): Eukaryota > Metazoa > Chordata > Actinopteri > Osteoglossiformes > Osteoglossidae > Scleropages > Scleropages formosus. Next base: position 15,886,684 of record NC_041812.1, on the reverse strand, counting down.
TGCCGCTGTGAAGTTTTATGCAGCTACCCGTGTGATGAACATTGGTTCATATGGTGGGAAGAAACAAACTAACTGCACTTAAGAATCACTGGTCTGCATCTAAGTCTCTCTTTCTGCTAATGCACACATTGTATTTTCTATGAGATGTATGTTGCTTTGGAGAAAAGCTCCTGATAAAGGAATAAATGTAAATGTACATGCATGTCTTGGTGGCCACACTGAGAGAATCATGTGATGCATAGTTCATCCTGGTGAGGCTGCATTTCTTATTTGTCACACTGTCTCTGACCTTCGATGACCTCAGTCAATCTGCCCCACATGCTCAGACCGCCACCATATCTGGTGCACAGGCAGTAGCTTGTCATCATCCAATGATAAACATCACTTTTGGCAGGGAGGGGTGTACTGGCTTAATGATTTACATTCACAAACGTCTCAGGGTTTAAAAGGCTCAGAATCAATATGGTAACATTTTGCTCAAGGCAACATAAGCACCCAGTACATTTTACTTTTCTACAGAATTCAAAGGCTTTGAGTTAAAATAATATTGTAATATTGTAATAGTTTTCTGCTGAATCCTTTACAATTTAGACTGAAGATAAATCTGAGACTTTCAATTAAGAAAAAATAATGAATACTAAAAGAACTGGAAAAGGGAACAAAAAGATCCTTTTGTTTAATAACATGTATGCTGAAACAGCTGTATGTAGTTTTCTTCTTCTTCTTCTTCTTCTTATTATTATTATTATTATTATTAACATAAAAAAATAGCAATAAGAACAACACCAATAATAATAATAATAATAATAATAATAATACGTTATTACTGTGCTTTATCATTCTACACAACATTGAGCCCATAGCCCTAAAGAGATCTCTGTGGCACAAAACAAGCGAAAATAAATTTTTCACATGTGGGTGATGGAAGTCAGGTAGAAGGATTCCAGCACCAAATCAACTAGGCAGAACACTTTCTGAGCATCAGAATTTGCAAAGACCTTTTTCACTGCTTGCAATATAGTGCAAGTAACTACCTTTTTTCACTTCTTCAATAATTCTGTCATCCACCATTCTAGTTTCTGTTTTCAAAAAATCTGTATGACTCCATTTATGTCTCATTTTCAGTATATGAATCCAGAGCTCTGGTAGAGAAGGCCGGACATGGGCAAAAGTCCTTGATGGTGCTGTCATTCCGCCCATGGTGCAGAAGTTAACTAGCAGTCAAAAAATTCTTAAGTTTATTTCTGTCAGAAAGCAAACTAAAATGTATTCTGTTCTGTTGTTTTGGAATTTGTCACAGTACTCATCTCTTATCATTCTAAATATTGGGCTATTGCTTTCTTCTCACGTTCTAAATTAATTTTAAATCATCTTCTTGGTACACTATGGAATCTATTGGTTAAATTCTCAAAGGCAGACCGCAATCCTATATGGGTGTTCTCCAGGACTGGGCCACATTAACTTGTTAAAAATTTCCTGCTGTTTGTAAATCAACAAATGACTTCTTCTGTAAAGCTTAAGCAACCCAGGGTCTTCTGGACAAGCAAAACCCAATTAGGCAAAGAGGAAAACTGGGAACACCACTCACCAGCTAAAGTTCTGATACGGTCTCCTGAGCTGATTATGTGAATATGTTGTGATAAACCAAAATGAAAACAATATTTAGTTGCGGTAGTGACACAAACTGTTATCTTTTTTTAAATTGATTTGTTCCTGTAGTTGCCATTTTGAGAATGAATTAGTGGATGGGAGGAAGGCCATCCCTGTTTGTGTTTTTCCACTAGAAGATTATCAGTTGGATTAAATGATGGCTTAACTGGTCAAGGGTCCATTATTTGTCTCTACACACCATACAAACAGTGCAAAAAAATCCTTCATCTAATAATCTCCTTGTTTGAGATGATTAATAGTTTGTATTTGCAACTCAAATATTTGGTAAAACACTGAAATCTTGGTAATTAATTAATTCTCAGTTCCCATCAGCTTACAGTGTTAAATAAATGCAGCTGAATATTTTACTACCTGGGTTTTTGATTACCTACTTTGCTCAAGGTCACTTATTTCCATGGACTCTCAACTAAGTCTGTGTTGCTGACCACTAAGTTAACCCTGTACTTTATGTCTGCTTGTTTTTTGTCGCATTCTTTGGTGTCCTGGGTTCTCCATGTTGCTAAATGCAAACGATAAAAAAGTGAATGGAAATATCAATGAACCTATATTAGAAAGCAGTTACAGCAACAAATGACATATCTAGGCATTTTTTTCTGTAGCATTCTGAGAACAGAAGTAGGGCAGGGATAATTGTCATAGCTTTTTTGAAGTGCCCAACTGATAATTCAACTTTTGTACTTCCAAACGTTGTGTGTTCACTCAACATCTTTATCCCCATGAGGAGTGAATAATTCAGTTTGCTTTCAATATGTTGTTCTGCCTCTTTAGGTCCCAATGGGCTCTACAAGGCTCCAGAATCCTAATCCTTCTAAGATAAGACAGCTCCCAGAACTCCCTTGTTGAGACATGGCTTTTGCTCAGTAGCAATGAGAGCTAGTAATGTTTAAATACTCCCTCTCCCAGGACCAAGTGCATCTCTGTTCCCGTTAAGACCATCCCCCTTCCACAATGGAGGTATGGAAAGATTCCTTGAACAATGATCTGCTTTACAGTGAATCAGAATGTCAGCAATCTAGCCAGTGAATCATGATGTTCTTGTGACACCCCCAAGCTGCATCCCAATCATCAAGTGAATCACAAAGCTGGATATGCCTTTAAAAACATTTGTGTGTGGTCAAGAAGCAAAGGATTGTTCCAGGTGAACAAATTAGGGTACTGAGTCAGCAAATGTTATTTTAAACAGTTTTTGGTAGTTTCTGTAGGATCAGAGTCTTTTCCAGCTGGGACTTTAATCATTGCTTCCCATGCTTGAACTTTATTGAGACACTACACATTCATGTTTCGTGGGATTGGCTTGTTCAGGTTCCCTCTACACCCTACAATGGCCTGGTGTTCCATTCAGGAGGTTAATGCTTGTCTGTTTTTTAATTGTCATGAATATAAACCATGCATCATCAGATATTTCTTGTCACGTGGTATGGTCTTCTTGAGAATGTGGAACATTTAACAAATTATTTTGTTATTTAATCATCTGGAAAACACACAACATTCAGGACTTAATTCCAGTTCAATTTTTTTTACTCATAATTTCAGGTATTCTGACATTAAAAAATAGAGTGATATGGGCTTTATGTCGTTAATGTAATCTGAATAAAACAAAAGTACAGCATTAGACAGCATGTCTAGCTACATAGATATACTTTGCCATTTTTATGCAGTTCCACAGGATTTTACTGAAACAAAGCAGCAACACTCCACCAGGGACATAAATCAATAGTTTTAAGATTATGCCCATCCCTCACAAAGCAGGGTGCACTACAATGAAAAATTCTTAAAATATCTTGCAAAAACAGGAACCATTTTCTCATACAACAGACCAATAATTCACTACAAGTGTATTTTTGCCTATTGCACAGTTCATTGCATGACCCACACATAGGAGCATTAAGTACTTGCTGTACATGTACACCCTCAGATGCTCATAGGCAATTCCTGCCAACACAACTCCTGTCCCAGCTGTTGCTTCATAGTAGTACATAGTAGTAAACAGCTACAACAAAGTAAACATGAAATAAACACTCTCACAGAAGCATTTAAGAATATTATGGAATACATTAAATTTGATCATGTAGAAAAACCTATGGTTTGCACAAGGCAAGAACTTAATAATAATAATAATAATAATAATAATAATAATTACTGAGTACCTTGATCAAGTCTCATATAGCATGGTGTGATATGAAGAGTTGTCCTTTTAGTCCATACAGAAATAAACTATGAATGTGTCAATGTTAATTCAGTTACTTAAATTGTGACCTTCCAGGTTCTTTCAACGAATAGGCTTATTCAGGGTCTTTGTGAAATTTGTGGTATGAACATAAACTGTAACTGGTCAGACATAACAAAGAGAGATTTGACATGGTGCGGAAAATTCTCTCTGCCAGGGGCACAGTATCTGGTGCTATTTACCACAATTATGAACAGCTTTAACAACACAAGCAACCCATACCAATACAAACAGAAAGTTTGTCTCATAATCATCTAGAGTCAAACATTTGTCTTGCATTAAAATACCTTTTATTTTGGTTTTTAATTAATTTTAGGTGAGCCATTTTTATCTGGGAACTAGTTCATTGATTGCCTGATTGCTGACTGTTTCTTTGTTGTTGTCAGAAATAATTCTAATTCAGTTCCCTTGCAACAAGAACTCAACCGGGTCATTTCACAAGACAATTCACTAAGATGATTTCACAGAAGAAATAAACCCTGCTAGGTAAGGGACTGTTGTACAAACCCAAATCCTTAATCTCAATGATTAACACTTCCATGTATATTTTACTGTACAATATTTATTTTCATATTTAAATATTTGTAGCTGCTTTATATAAGAACAAATGTTGATGACAATTGGATCTTAACTTTCCTTCAGATGGCATGAACTTTCATACTATGTATTCTTGATTCCAGGCAAAGAAATTCTTAACTCCCTACTCCGTGTTTTATCCTACCAGTTGTGACAACTCAGTAGTGTCCATACCCCAGTATTCATCATTTTTCTCCAATTTAGCATTTGATAGAGAAATAACTCCCTCTTCAAAATCTGGCTTTTCTGTCAACAATATTCAGCATGTACATTTTTATTCATTCCAATTTGAAGGACTTTGATGTATCAGGAATAAACTGTTTAAATTAGCCGAGATACCTTGCAGGAAAGAAGCAGACAATTAAAATGTTTGAGGTCATTGCAAGGTCTGAAAATCCTGCTTCAGACAGGTAAAAAAATGTAAATATATTCAGGTACTTAGATAGCAAGACAAAACGAAAGAGGAATGAAAATGTACACCTTATTATGCAGTCACGCCTTTCAAGTCATAGAGGTTGGTTGAAGTTGATTCTCAGAAAATTTTCTGGAAAGCCTACAGTTGTGAAATGCCATTTTGTAACATCTGGTCATTACCGAAGTTTGTGAGGAAAAAAAACCACTGTACACTCAATCTTTACATGGCAGGGTCCCATGCAATGAAAACCCTCTTCAATGACATAAAAATATATACCATTTTTTCCATACAGCGGGCTTTTGATTCTGTATCAGATTTTTCAGGACAGAAATGCACACTTTGTATTTCAAACCTATGTTTTTTTGTCCATCACTGGATATTTTCTGGCTAAATGTAGTGTATTAACCTCTACCCAGAAAACAATGATCGGAGGTGTAAATAAAGTCTTAATTTTAAAATCAAATGAAGATGATATAACATTAAACATTTCTTAGCAATGCTTCACAGTGCCTCTAACAGTATACTGCCACATGTAATTTGGAGATTGAAAATCTATGAAAAACTTTTTTCTTTATCGTAAACATTTGAGTGAATTTATCAAAATGGCTCCTAAAAAAGGTCAAGAAGAATCTAGAGAAGGCATTAAGAAAGCCTGGAAAGGCACAGAAAAATAAACTGAAAAGAAAAATGCAACATTATGGTATGATGTATGAATGAGTTTGCATGTTCTCCCTGTGTCTGGGTGCTCTGGTTTTCTCCCACAGTCCAAAGACATGCTCTTCAGGATCAGCAATAGTCTGTGAGTGACAGAGACAGTGTGTGTTCCACTGATGTATGGATGAGTGACCCATTGTAAGTAGTGTATCTAGCAGTGTAAGTCACCTTAGTGAATAAGGTGTGTGGGTTGGTAACACTACATAGAGTTCATTGGAAGTTGCTTTGGAGAAAAGCGTCTGCTAAATAAATAAATGTAAACTTATCTATCACTCCAAATTACAATAATAATTAAATGTAAATGTTAACATAAACACCCGTCCTGGGTGTGTCCCCTTCCCCCTCCGGCCTTACGCCCTGTGTTGCCGGGTAGGCTCCGGTTCCCCGTGACCCCGTAAGGGGCAAGCGGTTCTGAAAATGTGTGTGTGTGTGTATGTGTTAACATAAACATTATGCAGTGCAGTGTGATTTTGACCCTGCATCAAGATAAGCGGTAGTTTTTTTGGTTTTTTTTTTTTTTACAAATTTGTAATATTTACAGCGATCGGGACACTACTGAAATGATGGAATGGCAAATATGGGACAGAAATATTGCTGATACTGATGTATGCATGGTGTAATCTACAATAACCTTGTTTTACAGTACGAGGCATAGGCATCTTTTTACTCAAATTCATCCTAACATCATGACAGATGATGAGATGCTTCACATTTATCTGCTGAAATGTTGACAGTGGCATTATGGTATGGTGAGAATTTAAATAATGAATTAAATAAGTAAATTAGAGAACAGCACCTGGCAATAAAATAGACTATTATTTGACTTTCAATCCTCTTTTTTACAGTTTTTTGTATTTATTCAAGGTGCGCCTCAAGCAGTTTGATAGCTAATATTCTACCCTTCATTACCTGAAAGTTCTAATCAAGGGGTAATGTCTTTAATCTGTTTATGAAGTTTCCTTTGGGAGTGATATGTATTAAAGACAAATGATCTATCTGCAAAAAACAGGCATTCTTAAAGTCTTACACATTTTGCTTTGTTCTTAGAAAACACATTATTCCTCCAGTTTTTATCTGAAGGTTCTCACCTGAATTTAATTTCGGCAATTTTTCATGAAGAGTTTTTTTTAGGGGTAGTAATGTGATTAGAACAAAAATAATCTATCCTCAAGTAAAAATATTGTTGTACAGTGTCTACTGAAAGGAAATCTGTCTGGCAACTTTCTCTGGCCTGTGCTTCACTCCTTTGGATGATGTCACTGAGGCTATGAGGAGCAGCTTCAGGTCCTATTTAGTACACTGTCTCAGTTCTTCAGGGCTTCTCAAGCACTACCAGAGAATAGTTAAAGACAAAAGATAGCGTCCAATTGATGGAGTATGTAGTACCTGTGAACAATGATGCTACAGATTTGCCAGCCACCGCTTAGTCTCTATCACTCAGGTCATTTCCTGCACAGCCTAGCCAGGAAATGTCACTTACCTCAAGGCATGCTTAAGGGCATCTTCCTTTTCACCCTAAGGGAGAAAAATGAGATTACTGAAATCCTGCCAAACTAATTCTGTGTAGTCACACAGCTATGATACTCTTACTGAGACCTAACTGTCATTTCATTTTCCCTCTGCAGAGCACAGCAAAATCATGAAAACAATATCTTTTACATTTCTCTTGTGATGCACCTGAATACATAATCAATGATGTAACCTGAATTTAGAGGGTGTTTTAAGATATTCAACATCAGACACCCTCTCCCAGCCAACCCATTCAGGGTTGATCACACCCCAACCTTTGTCCGTTCAGCACTGCCTTAACCACTGCTCACTTCTATCCTTAACAGCATTCCCCTCTTATGGCTTATGATACCATACACACTGTATCTTTGTATCTGTGTTGCCTTCCTAAATCGACCATTGAGAATCCCCTAACCCTACTATGTTCTGTTATCTCTGTGCACTATACTCTGTTCTAGCGTATCTACTGCGTGCTGTCTTCTGAAGAATGAGTCTTAACTTTGCCAGTTAAGATCTTAACTCTTTTTTCCCCTCATTCACTATCCTATACTGCTGTTGTAATACTTGTGGTTCTTTGCTTGTCCTTTGGGTTGTCTGTTCTTCATGTATCTGGACCTCTCAAAGAGTTAATTTAAATATAATCATATCTTACTAAGCACACTTTCTGAGAAATACAATAATATAGGGCGTTTAACTGTTTATGTTACAGTTGCATTGTTTCAGTACCCTGTGGTTTTGTTATTCTTATATTCTTGTTTTTGGTTAAGGTGAAATTATTGTTAAAAACTCAGATGTAGCTTGATGGTTGCTACTTCAGCAGGTTACAGGCAGAAGGCTTGCTATGCAAAATACATCATTTTCAGTTAAACTTTTGTTAATGTGCGGTGGCGCAGTGGGTTGGCCCACAGTCCTGCTCTTCGGTGGGTCTGGGGTTCGAGTCCCACTTGGGGTGCCTTGCGATGGACTGGCGTCCCATCCTGGGTGTGTCCCCTCCCCCTCTGGCCTTACGCCCTGTGTTACCGGGTAGGCTCCGGTTCCCTGTGACCCCGTATGGGACGAGCGGTTCTGCAAATGTGAAAATTTTGTTAATGTACCATATGCATGTTATATGTGGAGCGATTATATTGCTAAGTGGCTTTTATGTTTGTTTATTTTGTTTTGTAAATTTTGCTGAAACACTTTGTCTTATGTGATTATGTAAAAAATTTGTCCAGTTTGTCTCATTTATTTACACAAGAGTGCTCCAAAAGTTTCACTGAAAATTATTTAGGAATGAAATGGCTTGAGATTGATAGGATGTTTAAAGTGGTTTCAACAGCCCTCCAGTCTGAAACTGAGTTACTGACTAGACAGAGATATATGTTTGGATACTTTTTTTTGATTGCATTGCAAAAGGTGTCTTGCTAGTGAATAATGAATGATCATATGCTTGTATCTCTCAGGACATTCAGAAGAGTGAGAACATAACTTTAGATTATAGTCACAGAGCAGCCTTAATTTGAAATAGATCATAGTAACTTTGCCTGGCATGACTCTTCGTTCTTTATGGAGTTTTAAGTAGAAGGAAATACATTTTACAAGTAGCTCTTAAACTAGGTACCTGTTTCATTTCCAAGGTACAATGTCATCTAATGAAACATTTATCTGGCCCCTGAGCCACTTAACATATTTTTTAGGTAGTTTCCTTAATTAACAGAGCCTTACTGGAAAGGCTGATTTTACCAGAGCCAGAACAGGAAGCACTTCATCATACCTTTGTAAAAACTTTGTAGCCTCTAGTTTTATGCAGAACCTGTTTCTCAGATGGTGTGGCAATGGATGGAGGTGACATAATTTAATTTACACTAGCCGGCTAATTCAACCAGCAGACTCTGGTTCTCCTCTTATTCTTTTGTAAAGGCTAGGGAACTTCTGGAAAGGTAAGACACGAGCTGATGGGATAATTGCTTTACAAGCTGAAATTTAAATCTCTCCAGGTGTCTTTGGGATACCTATACCGCCTTTTGAATATGTATGAAGTGTTTCATGCCAACCACTGGGGGCATGTATTCTACTACAAGTGTGTCGCATAATGTTCACTCATCTTAATTGAAGTAGATGAATCGTTTAACATATTTTAAAATATTTTGTGGAAAAGTAATTTCTGCAATATCAGTCTGACATTGCCTTTGAGAAGAAGAGCAGCTTTTCTTAAGAATTATGGAAAGATAATAAATAGAACAACTGGTAATACTTTAAATTTTCTGGGGAATGGCATAAAGCTGCCTTTGAAAATTGAGGAATGTAATGAATCCAGAATTATTTAAAACACACACTAATGCAGGCAATAAGTGACGCACACATTCCTATTACTTTTCTAACAGAACCAGACTTGATTAAACATTTTTATATCTGTGTAGTATGAGTTATGTTTTTTTTTTTCTTCTAGATTTTATACAAGAAATTAATTCTCATTTGTCACAGAGCTGTGATTCAGTATTTTTTGGCAGCGGCCTTGTGTGTTGAAGAAGTGAAATGGAATTGCATGTGTTTTCAGCTCTGTGTAAAATGACAGATACAACAGAGCTGTCATATTTTGCAAAAGGGGAGCAGCGTGGGACATGTGGGCAGGAAGGTGTTGTTTCAGGTGGTTCTGTGCACAGCTTTGTCACCATGTAGCTGCAGGGTTGTAGGTTTGAACCCAGTCTCTGTGCTATATGGGCTGGGGGTGGTGATGATCGTGGGGGGTGTGAGGATTGGGTGCAGTTGAGTGGAGCATACAGAACTTGCTAAAGATGACAAATAACCAATTTTCTGCAGTGAAGTATTTCAGAAGGTGGCATGGGAAGAACATTACCGTCACTTCAGACTTTAAAAGAATCGTATTCTTCCATTGCCATCCCTGTACTCCCTGCACTTTGGGGAGCGGACGGATCCAAAAAAGGCGGAGAAAGCTCAGTTGCATTACATGATGGGGTTAGGAGACAATATGCTTAATCTAACAAGCTGGAAAATTGCGTCTGCATGCTTACTTTCTGAAGGCCTCAGTGACAAGATTGAGTGGTTAAGGTTATGTCACTTACTAGTGTGTAAATCCCAGTTATTGTGCATTTCAGCTATTTTATCTTTACACAAAATTTCAGGCCCATGAATTAAATAAGGAGAGACACAGCATTTTAGGGAATCTCATCTGCTTTAGAAAAATGAGTGCTGAAGGAAGGAGTTCAATGTCCCAAGGTGCAAAAGTTTCGAAAATGCTTTGACCTCATTTTGAGGGAGACTAGAAGGGGAGCAAGCCTCCACATTCCTCTAAGCTAAATAAAGACCTTGAAAGAACACCCTCCCCCCATTTTCACATAGGTTGTGCCACTGTCTCTATTGTCACAGAGAGCAGGTGGGAGGTTTCAGCAAAAATGTCCAACTGGGAAGTGAGATGGAAGGTGGAAAAACTACATTTGATTTCAAAGAGTTATGAGGGGATGAAATGCTTTCAGAGTGACAAGAGATTTTCTGAAGGACAGTGGGAGGAGAAGATGATAACAGAAGGTTTGGTAGAGTGCTCAGGGCCACGTTTACTGAAGAGGTCTGAGGGCGGCTGAATAAACAGTGTAGGCTGGTTTCACACGAAATATGTAAAACATGTACTTGTCAAAGGAAAAGTATGAGGTTCTTCATGAGATTATGAACGTGTTGTATATGGTATAGGGACAGCAGGTGGCCAGGAGAGGGCCAGCTGTAGTGGTTTGAGCTGCTGTGTTTGCACCCAAAGGTCACATGATCAAATTTTGCCTCCAGCTATCATACCCTTAAGCAAGGTACTTGCCCTAAATTGCTCCATTAAAATGACCCAGCTTTATTAATAGGTAAATAGTTGTGAGTTGCCTTGGAGAAAAGTTGAATGTAAATATTAGGATTATTTTACATCATGATCTCAGCATTCAAGGAATTTTGATAATTTGTTTTGGGTGCAGATTCATGGATTTTTTCATTGTTTTTTTTAATACCTGGGCTATTTTAAATTGGCCCCCGTAGCACCTAGAGAGGGGATTTTTCATTGTGCTTGGCGTTTACCTAAATTTCAAACTGTCTATGTTCTGATTCCACAAGACAGTGAATTTTACCTCAAGGAGATCTTGCAGTCTGTTCCGCAGCATACAGTCAGCTGAACTGACAGATTATCATCATTCCTTAAAGTTGCACACAGTCGGCTGCTTGCCATTAATTAGGTAATAGGAGTTTGTCCTCCAGTCATGCTGTTCAATACAAACATATGTGACAGAACAAGTAAACATTTTTTAAAAGGCTGGAGATGTAAAGAGGGGCATGATTTATCAGGATTTTAGAAGTGACAGTCTGAAGAAGGAAATCTGTTTCTCTGACCTGCAGGCCAGTCTTTGTCAGGCTTCATAACATTGCAGGCATCCTTTGATTTACAAACTCTTTATGTGAAATTTCAGTATAGTGGCTCTTAGTTGTTGATCCCAAATTTTCGATTTACAGAAGAAAAAAAAAATCTGTGTAACGAAATTTACATGAAACGTGCAGAAAAAAAGAAGAAATTTGGGGGTCGTGACAGTAAAGCAGAAGTGCAGTAATGCACTGTAATTGGAGTGTCTGCCTCCAGGTCTCTCTGTCTGTTGGTGTGTTTGGAATGAGAGTGTTACTTTAAGAGAGTGGGACATTATGGGAAGTGTATGGAATTCCATAGGAGTGCCTGTCGGCCGTATTTGGTGTTAGTTAATTTAATGATTGCAGAGACAGCAGAGCAATTAGCAGGAAAAAGTTTAGCTAATAGTTTTTTTTTTTTTTGAGTTATGTATAGGCAGGGGAGTATGGTGGCGCAGTGGGTTGGATGGGGTCCTGCTCTCTGGGGGGGCCTGGGGTTCGAGTCCCACTTGGGGTGCCTTGCGATGGACTGGCGTCCCGTCCTGGCTGTGTCCCCCACCACTTCCTGAGTTGCCGGGTTAGGCTCCAGTTCCCCCTGACACCGTATGGGACAAGCGGTTCAGAAAGTGTTTGTGAGTTATGTAGGGGCACTTTTGCAGCAGTGTACAGTTTTTTAAACTGTTCACAATAAAAGCAAGGTACATAGGATCCCAGCAGCTTTATTGCTTATCCTGTGGAGAACAAACCAATTCAACACAAAAGTGGGAGTTCCGTTATCCCGGAGCAGTTGCGTTGAGATATGTATTTTAGATTGTATTTTACAGTGTTCTAGTGATGTTTGGGGAACCTTGTTCTGGGGTTTTTGGTTGGGCTGGGACACAATATTTTTACCCTGGTAGCATAGTGGTTAGCGCTGTTGCCTTTGGACCTAATGGGCATGGGTTCAATCCCCACCTTTGGCTGTTGTACCCCTGAGCAAGGTACTTCGCCTAAAATATTGCTCCAGTAACATTACCCAGTTGTATAAATGGGTAAATAAATGTAGGAGGCTAACATTGTAAGTCGATCTGGAGAAAAGCGTCAGCTAAATGAAGAAATGTATGTAAATGTAAACTAACAGGAAATGGGCTTTTGATATCCGAAATTTCAATATTCACATTATTTTCAGGAATAGATTAATTTTGTTAATTGATGGCTGTCTACAGTTTTCCAGTCTTTTTTCAAAACACAATAGTTTTTCTTTAGCCATCTAACATTTCCTCATTGCCCAGAAAATGCATCGGGTAGCTTTTTCTATTGATTGCATTTAACCAGACCAGTTGCAGATTTAGTTCAAGCTTATTTCCTGAACTTCATTTTTTTTTTTCTTCAGTTTGCCATAATCAGCAATTTTACCTAATTACCTTCAAGGATTATTGTTTTCTTCCACACCAGAAACCATTAACCTTATTGTTGGCTACATTCAAATGCAGTAACTGTAAAGTACAAATATTTAAAAATCACAGGAGCTGTAACATTGTTTCTGTAAATGGTCCAAAAATGCTAAAATGCCATCACTGATATGAAGAGGGAACAAAAACCTGAAACTAATCCTAATTTGCATGAACTCACTGATTTTAATGAATTTAGAAATTAAACATGTTTGACATAGTTTATATGTGGATTCTTGTAATGTCTATTCATGCAACTAAGTCTTTTAAATGCTTTCTAAGGATTGACTCTGGAATCTGCAGGTCTTCATTTACCATGACCTTAAACTTCCTCTCTAGTGCTGTAAAGCTTGTCTGTGATTCTTTCTGAAATTTGCGATATGTTACATTGTTATAGTGTGAAGGTGTGTTAACACCAGAGCAGATAGCTGTTCCTTTTTGGCTACCTTCTTTACTCCGGGTTGCTCAGATTGGTTGAGCTGCTAAGCAATATGCTGGTCACAGGACCTTATCTTCCAAACCATCAGGCCATTCTGATGACACCCAACAAAGGAAAATGAATTTCCACTTTCCAATTTCCAGCTTAATAGAACAAGTCAATGCAACACTAGCAGAAGTGTTTTTTCTGCTGGTGAGCTTCAGTATCTGCCCAACTTTCCCATTAGACCTAATGATAAATACAAACTCTGCAAACACCAAATTTGGCACTTCTGCACTTGAGTACACATCACTACTCCTAGGGTCATAGACCTGTCATGTTTTGTTTATAGACCTTATAAAACTACCATTTTCACTGATCATAAGCTCACTGTGTTGTAAGGGAAAGGTATATATCACAATAAATATGCCTGAAAAAAGAACATAATGTCTACATCCGTAATGCCATACTACAGTCAATCTGTTTTCTCCCATGTCAACACAAGAGATGAGTTATTTTCATAATTTTTCTGTCTAAAACATAAATACAAGAGGTGGACAAAATAAAAGAAACAACACATGATGAAGGAATTTAGGTTTGAAGTAACTACATCAGAATTACAAATGCATCTGCATAGCTGAGTTATAGTATTTTATGTCATGCAGTCAATCAGCTATGAAACAGATCTGACAATTACCACTTTGATATGTGAGATTTGAAATCACTAGAGTTTCAAAGAGCACAAATTGTCAGTGCCCAAATTGCAGGTGCATAAGTCACAAAGACTGCAAAATTTAGTCTCAAGATAATGTGCTAAAGAACAATGCATCAATGTGTCAAGAGGAACAGTCTCAAAAAAAAAAAAAAATGACAACAGATGCTAAACATGGACAAACTGCAGTTGTAAAGAACAGTACTAGGAAGTCAGAATATTTCAATACACCCAGTTCAGGACTTGGATGAAAACATTCCAAGAAGGACTAAAGCTGTTCTAAAGTCAATTTTTGGCCCTAGTCTTTATTAGGATCTTGATAATAATACATCATTAGGTGTTTGTTATTTTGTTCATCACCCATATATACTCAACACCTTAGAAATCTTATCACCTAAAATAGAAATGGGTCATAAGAATCAAATGAGAAAAATTGTGTACAGCTGCAGTGTGTCGGAAAGGATAAAAAGACTTCTGTGTATTTCCACTAGTGATTATTATTGATTGCTGACCCTCTAATAGGGGCTTGAATAAATTCAAAGCAGACTAAAATGGCTGTTATTTATCATCTGGTGTCAGGCACTATCAGTCCTGTGAACAATCCTTGGCCCAGGCTGTGGAGGGCAGTGGTCTGGAGCGGATGGGGCAATGATGTGCTGCATGGTCCTGCCGTCAGGAAGATATCTATCTGGGAGCCTGATAAGTGCTACAAGATGGGGATTTAGATGTTTGTCCTGTGCTCAGGTCAATATATCAGCTCATAGACCTAACCGTACCTTTTAACACTAGAGCTGTTTACAGAGGATAGTGGGAGAGGCAGAGGATTACTGAACAAGTCCTAAACATGCTATTGGTGGTTTACTATTACAGAAGTCACAGAAGTGGAATAACACAAATATATCTACTTTACAAATGTATAAAAATACAAAAACATCAATTATATTAAATCATGGGATTAATACCAAAAAAATAGTCACACTTGACCTCTGTCCATCCCAGACAAGAGTCCAACAAGGACATGTGTTGCTGTGATGCCCAAGCACAGATGTAAAGTATTGTAATGAAGCGTGTTAGTATGTGTTTAGGCGGGAAGATTTGCTTATTGTAAATAGTTGAATTGTGGGTAAATTGTAAATAGAGGGTTCAACCACTAAAGTAATTTATGGGGAAACTAATGGGGTGACTGCCAATATGTGGAAAGAGCCCTGGGGCTGCTAAGCAGGCTGGGAAGGCTGGCTGGAAGTGCATTTCTAGGAGGGGAGATGTGTTTTGAAATGGAAAACACCCAAGAACGGTAGGTAAGGTATATGGTAACACCCTGGGAACAGGCCAGGGGACTGCCCCTTTTGAGAGGTGAATGTTACTGGGTAAGTTCCTTTTAATTATTTGTGATTTTAAGCCTTGAGGTATGTTTTTAGTATTTTAAGGTTCTGTCATCCGGTCTTTGTACTAGTCGGTCTTATTGATTTTAATTTTAGACTTTATTATTGGTATGGCAGTTGTTTGGATTTATTTATTATTGAATAAATATTTTAATCATTGGAAATGATGAATGGAGAAATACCTGTCAAGTCAGGTAGTGTGTGGAACCAGACACCTTTGGTGGGCTGGTGACCCATTCTGATCTGTAAGAAAAAAAAATTCTTGGAGGAAATGGGGTCCTCGGACCAAGAGCATTATTTCCCTGTGTTCAATTAAACATTCGAGATGAACCTGCCTCTGTGTCCTTCTTCACCCCATCCAAACCCATGGCCCTGCGCGCCACAGTATAACGACCCCATGTGCAGAGTGTATTTATAAGTGCACAGTGGAAACTGGAAAGAACAGTGTAGAGGTGAAACGATGAACACGCGACAAACAAATGCACAGTGTATTTTCACAAAGGTGAAAAGTGAAACAGATCTGTGAGTTGGACTTGAACAGAGGTGTGATGAAATACAGGACTGGAATGCTGGACCTGGACTGGAGCACACAAGGCAGGAGTAGACAGGACAGGCACTTGGGACTGGAACATAAACACCAACTGGACAAGACTTGGTAACTAAAGTTTGCCAAGAGATCACAGTGAAATGCTAAGTAAAGGTCTGTGATCTCTCTTTGGCTGCTTGCTCCTTTTGTACTTAACTAACCACCAGATTATGAACAGGTGCATGGGTCTGGGCTAGTGGCACTGAGTGGCACCTCCTCTGGCTCCTAGGAGAATTGTCCCTGTGGGTCATGACAACCACCACTCTTGTAGCTATCCAGATTTTAAATGAGCTCTAGCTGTATACAGTTGGGTCAATACATTAATATCACACATGCACATTGTCTGAAACTGCTTGTCCAAAGCAGGGTTGTGGCAAACCAGAGCCTAACCCAACAACGCAGGGCGTAGGGCTGGAGGGGGAGGGGACACATGCAGGACGGGACACCAGTCCATCACAAGGCACCCCAAGCAGGACTTGAACCCTAGACCCACCAGAGAGCAAGACCTGGCCAAACCCGCTGTGCCACTGCACCCCCCTACATTAATAGCCTATGTACTAAATCAATACATTAGTATGTCCTTTAAGTGTACAAAAACAGGGATCTGTTTGAGAGTTCAGTCAGGAACAGTTAACAGATCAGAATTCTCAAAATCTGTAATACCTCTAAACATTCTGGTTCTAACTCTCAGGGTCTTATATATTTCAATGTGAACAATATTGTCAACATTTAAAAAAAAATAGTGATTTAGTGTCATACTGGCCTCTGTTGATCCTGGTGGAAATATGGTATGTCTTGTACACCAATGATCCTGTGTCATGGTGTAAGATGAGAATTCTACGGCATAACACTTGACATGTATGTGACCATGCATGGAATGCTGTAAAAAAAACTATTTAGCTGTCAGCAGGAAACTCTAAGAAGTTTTAAAGTATATGTTTTCCTCATTCTAAAGCAAGTGTTATGTCATGTTCATTTGTGTTTGTTGTTTTCATGAGCAAAATTTACCTTGACAAGTTTGAAAGGATTAGGTGCTCACTTATTCACTTTGAGGATGCTGCAGACTAGGCTCAAAAAGTGGATATTTTTTGTTCAAATCCTCATTTTCATATTTCTAAGAAATTTATAAATGCAGCACTGCACAAAAAGATCTTAATGTTTTTTCACTGGTACAGTAGCATTCAGGCATTTTTGTGATAGTTATGAAATGATAAAATAAATGGATTGAGATGCAAGAAAATTAATTACCTTGTTATTAATACAATAGCATACAATTAATAGTTTCTTAGACTTTTCCTAATGTTGTCCTGTATTATTTAATAGTTATGAATTCTGGTTTTCACACTGGTGGTTTGACTCCTGGTATAGAGCTGGCCTTTTTAATACAAAAAATACGTAAATGATTTTCATACACGGATATAGCAGCAATTCAGAAAATGAGTAAATGGCATGCTCATCATTCTGGCCATGTTATTGATTACTGGTTCCTGTAGCATATGTGATAGGACTTTAATCATTGCTTAGTTGAACAAAAGTGTTCCTGATTATATTTTTTGGTTTCCCTGCATTGACATCAATCTATTTTTATTGTGAGTTTTATGACCAAAGTTTTGGGTCTACTACACAGAATTTCTCAAGAATGACAGGGGGCTCAGATATTTAAGGCCTTACTAATCTTCACACTACGCCAGTTTCATGGCTTCCACTGAATTTTTGTCTCCACCACACTATCAAAAGGGTGTGAAAAATGTTTATGTTCCTGGCATATAATAAAATGCGCAGTTACACCTTACAGCCTCTGTATGAAATCTCTGCTATGGCTTTCTTGAGTTGACAGCTTTTAAAAGCAAATAGTAAATCTTAATGAGATTACTGGAGTTGGAGCACAGTTATTTATTTATTACTGTACCCCTCCATTCAGTTCCATTTTAGATGATTTTTGTCTGTTTGTTAAAGTACTTGATGACTCACAAACCTGTGATCAACATGTGGTTTGTCCACACAAGGGCATGTGATTTTTCCACTTTTGCTGCATGTGAAGGTGGTAGGGGATGGATGGTAGACAATTTTTGGAGTGGATAGGAATGAAGGGGGCAGACAGAGACAAGAGAAAGGGCTAACATGACACACTAGAGGTCTAGGATGCCATCAGAGGAAAAAATATTGCTGTAAAGAAAAAATTGGTGCTGCAAAATATTGAGAAGACAGAAGCTTACCAGTGCTGTCATTCGAAAGAGATTTTTAAAAATCTCTGATATGCATATTGCAAAAATGTTGATGGAGAGAGACTGCAAAGTGGTCTTGAGAGTAGATTCCAAAGATGGGCAAAATGTTACAGAAAAGTTACAAGAGATCATTCTGGGAAAAATGCAGTGAAATAATTTGTCTCAAAGAAGGCTGTAACAGTTGCTGTTGGAGATGAAGACACTAGAAACCAATGCATCAGTTCATTTTTTTCCTGTAGAATATCTTTCACGAGCAGAATATTTAAGGACCAGATATACTGTAACAAGCTGTGCTACTGGGAGTTTCAGCTGGAAAATGGGATTAATGTAAATAGGTGAATTGTGGGAAAAGTGAAATTAAGTGTTCAACCACTGGGGGGACTTACGGGGAATAGAAGGGGGTGACTGTGTTGGCCAATGAAAAAGGAGAGAAAGCCTGCGGGGTGCTAAATAGGCTAGGAGGGTTGGCTTGAGGCACAATTCCCTGAGGAAAAGGGGTCCTTAGACTGAGACCACTTACTTGTAAATACTTATAAAGATTGCTTTTATGTTAATCTGTTTCTTATTAGAAATTCCAGTGTCCATGAGTATCCATGACCTGCACTGATTTATTTCTGTCTACCACTTCCATCCTGGACAGTTGAGATTATGGGTGCAGGTGTGATGCTTTTCTATTGACATCTTTTCACAGGAGCCGCTGTGCATTAAGTGGTGAGGATCTCAACAGGCAGTGGAAGAAGCCTGACCCCAATCTTAGTCCCACCATCTACCATGCCAAGGGTCTTCTGTCCTACCTCAGCAGCACTGGGAGAAGCCCACTGGTAAGTCGACTGTTAAGCTTTATCTATATTCAGTGCCATGATCCATATACTGAGGAGGTTAGGGTCTTTATTTAGGATATCTCCATTAGTTAACATTCTTCTTGGAAACCCAGCTCACATGTTGAATTAGGCTATACAGACAATTAGATTTCACTGACAGCTGTGCATGTCAATGGCACAACCATGATTTTTTCAGCTCTTATAGCAACAGCAACAATAATAATAATAATAATAATAATAAAAACTTGTACTCTTCCAGTGAAGGATGGTTTCACACGAGGGAGGCTAAAGTGAGTTTACACAATTGCAAATCCTTTTTATGGTATAGAGTGCTTTGAGCTTGGAAAGATCCACATCACCCAACATAATTTTACGCTGTATTTACTTTCAAATCAGTTCTGGCAAAGAAATACACATTTCAAAGGTATACAGACATCCTTGTAAACAGAGGGGGGTGGAAGAAAACTATTTTGACTCAACAAGCTTAATGATTTAGTCTTTTTTGAGATTCTAAATACCTTGCATGTCATTCTTCCTTCACCAAGTGATGAGCTTAGATTAAGTGGTCTGTATTCAGAAAAGATGGATTCAAAAATCAAATTTCCAAAGAATAAAATCAGTATTTAAAGATTTTTTTAAAAAAATTATTTTCTCGTGAAGTTTATTTGATTATTATTATTATTGTTGTGGGGGGTGCGGTGGCGCAGTGGGTTGGACCGGGTCCTGCTCTCCGGTGGGTCTGGGGTTCAAGTCCTGCTTGGGGTGCCTTGCGACGGACTGGCGTCCCATCCTGGGTGTGTCCCCTCCCCCTCCGGCCTTACGCCCTGTGTTGCCGGGTAGGCTCCGGTTCTCCGTGACCCCGTATGGGACAAGCAGTTCTGAAACTGTGTGTGTGTGTGTGTGTATTATTGTTGTTGTTGTTGTTGTTGTTGTTGTAGTACAAGACATGTTAAACACCCTTTTATCAACATCCATGATTTTGTGTAAAAATTATTTACATAATATTTTTAATTTACATTTTCTTCTATCAAAAATAAATTAGGCAAAAATTAAGTGTCAGTCCTGTTTAAACATCATTCACCATTGTCTTAAAAAAACTGTAAAAATTATTTAAAATAAAAGTAGAACTTTGTTGTACACCGATGTATGTTCTTTTATGTGCTGAACCCAATTAGCATTTCTCTTGTGAGGGACATTTTGCTGTACGAATAGTATGCATTGTCTTACATAGTTTCAGAGAATTTTGTCATTTTTCCCTTCATTGCAAAATTAATTGGGCTCATTGGAGCATGTAGTTAACTATATGCACTTAATGAGTCAGCAGAGCTCCAAGAACATCCTGGAAGGACAGTTTTTTCTTCCTTGAAAGCAGAGCCAGTGCTTTTTTATGGCATATTTCAGTTGAAAAAACTCCTTACAGAAGAAGGAAAAAACAATGACTGTGCCATCCTCCCCCCAGGTGTTCTGTGATTACCATGGCCACTCGAGGAAGAAGAATGTTTTTCTCTACGGCTGCAGTGTGAAGGAGACCCTGTGGTATTCAGGATCTGTGATCAACACTGCCACTCTGAAAGAAGACACAGGGTACCATGTAGGCGGCACTCTTACTTCATTCTCTTTCTCTGACATTATTCTTGAATGTTCAAATAGAAGCTCTGCCCCAGGCAACAAATAAAAATTAAAATAAAGCACTGAGCAGTCCAGATGATTGAATAAGGGTGTTTTTTCTTAAAATACAATTAAATGTCATACTGACTTTTTGATTTATTAGTTTCATAGAGAAAAAATATTGCCATTTTGAAATAGACATCAACTCAGTACAGTATTGTATTTGCAATGTATGTAGATGCCAATGGAAGCTTTGCTACTTGAGCTCAATGTCACTTTTAAAGCTCCCATGCAAAAACAAAATGAGAATTGGGCAAACAAGAGGGTCTGCTTTTTCAGACAATTGCAAAGGTTCTGAGCCAGCTGGCCCCGGCCTTCTCCCTGAACAGCTGTAGCTACGTGGTGGAGAAATCCCGGGAGTCTACAGCACGTGTGGTAGTGTGGCGGGAAATGGGTGTGCACAGGAGCTACACCATGGAGAGCACTTACAATGGCTGCAACCAGGGCATCTACAAGGTGGGCTGCATCTGTTCCAAGATACTCCAAAATGACAAACGACTGGTGCACTAAAAGATATTTATACTATTAAAGAAGACTTTTTTGCATGCTGAAATGAACACGTAAACATTCTATTTTTATGTTCCGTTTAAGAATCTTGTTCCGTTTCCAGTTCGTTCCGCAATTCACATGGTGAACCCAGTGTCAGTCATAGCAGGGTGACAAAGTTAATTATGATGTCTTCACTCCTTACCGGCAGAAAAGAAGTACAAAAAGCACATTTTACTGAAACGTCTTAGAATGGCCTTTTTCTTGACTTTTACATCTTTTCTCTAAACTTTTCCGATTTTCCTTATTTATCATGGACTCATTTTTTTTGCCTCTAATAGATACTATAATTGGTCCACCACATCTTACCTTTGCAGAAGAGTTTAGAAGAGTTTGCTGTGTTTCACTTAAACTTGTGACTCCCTCAAACAAACATAGAGTTCTATTCCTATGACCTTCACAAACCTATGTAACATTTCATTTATATGTGTTCTTTGATGTCTGTTTAGTTCAAGGTAAGATGTTTACTGTTGCAATTAACATTTACTTAATTAATGTAAAATTCTAATTACCCACGCAATGTTTTAAAGCATATTATAAAAAGTAGTTTTGAACCTGTACAACTTATTGTATGTCATTAGTTATATTGCATGCATAACATATGTATATTTTTATGCATATATTAACAACATAAAACACCTAACAATAGGGTGCCTTGCAAAAGTATTTAAACCCCTTGAAAGTTAGCACCACTTTCTGGATTTCAGAAGATAGATTCAGATATTCTTCAAATAAGTATAGAATGTAATTTTGTAGGGGGTGCGGTGGCGCAGTGGGTTGGACCACAGTCCTGCTGTCCGGTGGGTCTGGGGTTCAAGTCCCGCTTGGGATGCCTTGCGACGGACTGGCGTCCCGTCCTGGGTGTGTTCCTTCCCCCTCTGGCCTTACGCCCCTGTGTTCCCGGGTAGGCTCCGGTTCCCCGTGACCCCGTATGGGACAAGCGGTTCTGAAAATGTGTGTGTGTGTGTGTGTGTGTGTAATTTTGTAAGACACTGTATATAAATATGAAAGACCTTATAAGGAGTAGGGCTGCCCTTTTCCTTCAGAAAACCTTCAGTCCTTCTTAGAATGCTGTCCAGAATTGTGTGTAGTGAAATATTAAACCATTCTTTTAGAAGAAAAGCAACTAGATCTTTTCAAAAACTACTTCAAAAACTACTACTGGAAAACTACTTTGTGCTCTGGGCTTCATAACTTCCCATTAAGATTCAGTGATGTTTATATCTGGTGACTGGCAAGGCCATGGAAGGCATCTGACTTCATCCTGGTGTTCATGAAATCATTCTTGAATTTGTTTAGCAGCATGTATTGGGGCATTATTATCTCTAGAATTATGCAAACATCATGAGAACAGTATTTGCACATTATGGTGCACTTGGTCCCCTACAATGGCCTCATATTCCTTGGCCATTATATGACCACACAGAGCAGTCATTGGACCTAATGATTTCCACTAGATGGCTGTCCATACATTACAATCTCCTACCATCTTTAAAAGCTGCCATCACCCATTGTGAGTTAAAGGCATCCTTTGGCTCTCTCCAGATTTGAACCCAAGAAGGTATAGAATATAGGGCAAAATACAACTCAATAAAGCATGTAAATTTTTTCTTTTCTCAGGAGTCTACGTTTTGTGCATCTTTGCGTATAGGCCTTTCATACAAAAGGCACAGAATGGCATCTCTGAAATCAATTCCAGATTTATGAAGCTCACAATGTATAGTTTTGTCAAAATTGGGTCAAAAAGGCACTGATTCAGTTCTATGGCATTTAGAAATTATCCAGTGAAGTGTCCATCTGTCCCTGTGCTTTGACTCGTGACTGCTGTTCTTCTTTAATGATGCAATTTGTCCTTGTTTGGCATATGCTTATTTTTAAGAATTTTGCAGTTTTTTGTGGCAGGAAGTCTTGCAGTTCTGGCACTGATTACTTAGCTTCTTTGGATCTTTATTTTTTGCCTCATGCTTTTTTTTGACAGCATGCTTATCCAAGAGCAAATTGCATTAGTTGTCCAACTTCTTTAATAGCTGACACTTACTGCTAACTGGCAATCAACCTAATATGACTCATCTTGAGCATGGTTTTTAATTGTGATTTCTCCATCCATCCACCCTTTTCAATAACCACTTGTCCTGAGCAGCATTACAGAGCCTATCCCAGGCTCAGTAAGTGCAAGGTATGCCCTGGATGTAATGCCAGTTCATCACAGGGTGGCCACACACACACACAAGTTTAGTGTTGCCCTTTAACCACAATTGCATGTCTTTGGATGTGAGATGAATCCAATAGAGACAACATCCAATGCAAATTTGACAATGACTGAGCTGGACTTGAACACACCTGAATTGCCAAGGTGCTGTGAGGTAGCAGCACTACTCACTATGCTACCATGCTGACCTCAATGTGTTTTAGTTACTTCAAATTTAAACACCTTTTTCATGTGGTGTTTCTGAGATTTTTGTCCTCCTCATGGGGTTGCGAGCCATGTAGAATGGTTGCGCTATAATAAAGAAATATCTAAGGAACTAGGAATATTTTATTTTTATATATAAATATAAACTAAAATATATGAAATAATGAAAATATTATGAGCATACTGGCACTTTATGTACAGAGTATGCACTAGTGTTTATTTATAAAATAAAACAAAGTGGTGGATTAGACATTCGGGCTTGGTAGGTTCACAGCGTTCCAAGTACAGATTTATTAGAAAAATACCATTAACTGCAAAGGATATTTAAGTGGCTGTTTCTTTGTCTTTACTGTGCCTTGACAGAGCATGGATTCCGGCTCGTGTCCAGGTGCTAATTCATGCCCATTAGTGGCCTCTGACAGATTTGTGGACAAGAAACATAATTACCCTCTCAGTTAGCTTCAGAATTTGAAGCCTAGGGTCACTATGGGGAGCAACTCCTCTGAATGACCATGTTCCTGTGTCTTCATCCTCTGTGGAACAAAAAGAAAAATGTGTTTATAAATACACTCCTTAGTGTCCGGGTGGAAATACTCTGGCATCCGTTTTCATGTATATGCTTATGCAACCTTATGATAACAGAGGATGCGGCATCATAGGAAGAAAAGTTAGGAAATTAATTGTATCTCAGTTTTGTCTCCCCACCCTACATATTTTGGGGTTGACTGAGAATAAGCAAAAAGATATGAAAGGACAGACTCTGCTCTTTCAAAGTATCACGATGCAGGTATACAATTGGAACAAGAAGTGTTCCTATTCTATGTATGCCATCTGAACATAAATTCCAGGTGGTTTTTACAGAGCAGACCTATCTAAAGATGGGGGCTTCACATTCCTTGGAGGTGTGCGATAGAAAAGTAATGGCTCATGATGTAAAACAAAGTGGAACTTGGGTGGCATGGTGACGTAGCAAGTAGTGCTGCTGTTGCACAGCATCTGGCTGATATGAGAAGACATGCGTTCGATCCCTGCTCAGTCTGTGTGGAGTTTGTGGAGTTTGTCTGCATGGGTTTCCTCCCGTTGCTACTGTTTCCTCCCACAGTCCAAAGACATGCTGTTCAGGTTCCCCCATAGTGTGTGAGTGACACAGAGAGAGTGTGTTCCACTGATGTATGGATGAGTGACCCAGTGTAAGTAATGTATCTAGCAGTGTAAGTCACCACGGTGAATAAGGTGTGTGGGATGATAACACTACATAGAGATAACTGGAAGTAGTGTTGGAGAAAAGTATCTGCTAAATAAATAAATGTAAACTTATCTATCACTCCAGATTACAACTGATGGAGGGAATAGAGGTTTCCTTTACCTGCCAGAAGGTGTGGGTGTTTTCAAAGAAAGCTCATTTGCATCCCAAAGATATCACCTTTAATCACTTGGGTTATCCAGCTGCAGAACAGAAAAGGAATGTCTCCTTAGGTGTACCCTGTGTATTTGTTTGTTAAAAAGTTCAAATAAATGTATCCCAGTTCCTCTGTGAATATAAAACAAATGGCTGAGTATATGATATAAGATAAGCTAGTATACGACTAAGAAGTATAAGTAGTATAAGGGCTTTAAGAACTAAGAAGTATAAGGGTTTTAGAAGAGCAACTGGAATTCAGGTCTCCCTAATTTACCTCATGAAAGTCCATTGTGAAGTATATTTATGACAGTAATATGCTGGCAAGAGTAAAAGGTAGATCTTCATTTTTGAAATAAGGCTGATAGTAAGTCACTTCAGCTGATTCAGGTTCACCAGGGGCATTTAGCATCAGCAGTTCAGCTGAACTGTGGAAAGAAACCCACATAGACACAGAGAGAACATGCAAACTCCACAGAGAATAAACTGGATTTGAATCCACACCCGAACAGCCCTGTTGCTGTGCCACTGTCCTATTTGAAATACAGATATTTTGACTGTGACAGGAAACCCGAGTACCTGGATGAATTCCACTTGAACTGGTGGAGAACATGCAAACTTCATACCGACTAAATGGGGATCAATCCTAAATGTCATTGCATAGTGGGTGTGATCAGCCCTGACTACCCACTATGCCAGTGTTACACCAATAATTTTTTTTCAAGAACTCAAAATTAGTATGTGATTAATCAGGTGCAAGAGGACAGAAATAATGGCAGTAAATATTTTCGTTAACATATGCTTCACACACTTATGTCGTGTTTGCTACCTGATTTATATCTCTTACAATGAGTGATTAATCAGTTATTGGGCTTGCAATAACAGTAACAGTAATGTAATCAGAAAAAGAGTATCAGTGATGGCCTGAATGGTTTGACACAAAATAAAATTGAGTGGAGAAAATGAACATGTTGCGTAAAATCTTTGTGGAGAAACTGCATAATAAAGTGAACGAGATTCCCTGTTTGTCCTTTTTATTAGCTTCTCCTTCTGATTGTTGTATCAGCATCAGTTATGTCTGTAAAAACAGAGACTATAAGAAGTATTGTAGTTTATTTGCCCCTTATTTATATTGTAATAAACTAGTAAATTTGATAGAGGAATAAATATAGCCTGTAAACATGTTAATACTTGAAGATCGTGGAGAATATCGGTGGTCTTCATAGCTCGGGTTGGTGGTCACATGTTAATACTTCTTATTTTTAAGGAAAATGTGCAATAAAGAAAAACTTCAACCATAAACATGCTCAGACTAAGCTAAACACCTGCATATATATGCAATACATGTTCATGATATCTGGTTGCTTGATTATCTTGCAGCAAAGGGTACATCAGGGTTGCTGTCATTGTCATCAACTTTTGCTTTTACTTGTTTGGCGCCAAACTAATCTAAGCTGCTTGAAAGCAGGAACATATATTAAAAGTAAATGTTCCTAAGAAGTGAATCCAATGTAGAACACTACACAACCGTTACCGTGTTGGGAATCTATAAGTCTGATTCATTTTGTTTTGCCCTTTAGAAATATCACTGAAACACTGTTGTCAAATCGGGGTAAGAAACACAAATATCTCTGTAGTGTGGAATGAGACTGAATTTGTGTTATAGGTACATACACACACAATGTCTACAACCACTTGTCCCAAGCAGGGTCGTGGTGAACTGAAGCCTAACCTGGCAACACAGAGCGCAGGGTTGGAGGGGGAGGGGACACACCCAGGATGGGATGCCGGTCCATTGCAAGGCACCCCAAGCAGGAGTCAAACCTCAGACCCACCACATGGCGGGCCCCGGCCAAACCGCTGCGCCACCGCACCCCCCCGTGTTATGGGTATAGTTTCACAAAACAAGCAAAAGAAATGGCTGAAAAATTTTCATCGCATCAACCTGTGATAAATATCAGGTAAAATGCAGTCTGTAATTCCAAAGAAAAATGTAACTTACTAGTATTACACTACACTTATGTTTCCTCTAACACATACCGTGGGTAAAGCCCACAGTTGAATGAAGTTAAAACACTGCACAATGACCCCCACAAGTCATTTCTGAATGTCAGCATCTTACTGTGGTGGAGTTCTCATGCAACATTCATCACATTCATCACCATCTAATTTCAGATGAAAAGGGTCTTGAGGCAGAATTTAAAATGAATAAGAAATAGGAAAGAGAGAACAAAAGGCCTTTCTGTGAAAATGATCTATTTTTCACACTGGCATATAGCATGGCACTCATATTTTGAGCTGAAGCCAGCTGGTGAACAGTTGCCCTGAGGCCTTTCAGTAGAAAGCTGTTTACAAAGTGTGCATTCCATGTTTTCAAAAATGTCAGGGGTTACCTGCATTTGTCACTGGACACTTATCTATCAAGTCATTAAAGCCTGGAAGCAAGGGGTTTTTTCACCCCTCATAATTTCTGTTTTGTCCTTTCTGCAAAATTGAAATGAAGGAGAGTGGCCAAAAGATTACCTCACCGCTGTCTCTTTTTACACATCTATTATTATATGTTCAACATGAGGAATATCAAATATTTGATTTGATTTAAATATCTATCATATTTCTTATTTTGCTTTTTATGTTTATTCAGCAGGATCCTGAATTTTAATAAAGCACCTTTAACACGTTCACCAGATCTTTAGTACTGCTTGCAAAGTCTGCTTAGATTTGGACAAACTGTTACCCAGAGATAGGAGTAGGATGAATAATTACAAAAATGTCTTCCTTTAAATGCCACTAATATGCACCATCCTTTCAAATACAGACTAGGCTGTCTAGTTCTTAGTTTATTTAACCCCCGTCACAGTTAGAAACGTTTGCTGTGCTGCAGGTCTTGAGAAGAAAAATGAAAACATCTTCCATGGTTCTATGTTGTTTGACCTAAACACTGAATCTATATTTAAAAAGTCACTCCAAAGCTCAGGTATCCAGGCTTTCTATAATCTGTGCTTTTTTGCTTTGTGAGGCCCTATGGAACTGCTGTTAATGCAGACCCAGTGAAGAATAGGCATACTGTGAGTAAATCTCGGTTGGCTAATCTTGTACTTCATGCAGTGAACAAGGAAGTGAAGGGAAGGAAAGTGAAAGAACTAGAACTGCTACCTCGTGTAAGGTTCCAAAGGCCTGTTGATCAATGAACTGAGGGGTTCCGCTGGGTACAAGCTCCTTGAAGCTGAGCAGTCAGGCTGCGATAAGTGGATTTTTGGACTAGTACAAACATTACCTTCTAGCACAATCCTATTGGCTGAGCAGGGAAATGTGGAGACAGGTAGTTTTCTAGCAGGAGACTCCATATTTATATAGCAACCCAATTTATAACTGTACTTGTTTGTCACAATTATTCTTGACCTGGAAGTTAGCTTTACTTTGATCTTAAGTCCATTATCAAAGGTCAACAACTGGCTTGCAGAAGAGGGCATAGAAACCTCCATAAAGCAATAAAATACCTTTTAATTCATGTTTGTGCTCAGATTGTCATGGGCCTGAAATAAAATGACTTAAAAGGCCATGAAAGGAGCTTATGTCCTTATGATAGCTAAATAATAGCACTGTTTTAGTAAAATATTGTGTTTCTTACATTTTCAAAGATGCTCACATTGGATACATTAAGCTACCATGAAGTATTAAAATAGAAAGTGTTTTGAGGATTAACAGGGAACAGTGCACAAAAAATCTTAAAGAAAGGATTTATGGTATTTTTGCATTTGGTATCTCCAAAGCAGTAATGTCATCACAGTGTGGCTGACTTTTTTTTTATTTTCTTGTGGAATATATGCAAATCTGGTGTCAGTGAGATTTGTGTTTCAGCATAAACTTTTCCTGTGCTGTATTGTGGTATTCTATGAGATAAGCTCATCTTCCCTTCCAAGTCCCCATGGCATGTGAGAGCACAGTCTTCTTTGCCTTGAGATGCATATGGTATGACCTTTTCTCAAGTCCCCTGCACTTAGACTGACTGTGCCTGTATTTACATTTATTCATATTATTTAACTGATGCTTTTCTCCAAAGCAACTTAGAATAGTATGCTACTTATAATGGTTTATATATTTATACAGATGGATTATTTTTACTGGAGCAGTTTTGGGCAAGTACCTTACTCAGGGGCACTACAGCTGTGGGCGGGATGCGAACCAGCAATCTTTGGATCCACAAGAAGCATAACCACAATGGTACTTGCTGCCCCTGTATGAAAAGGCGGCTCAGTTCCCACAGGTACCTTCCATCTCACACAGTAGAGGAGAAGAGTGAATTGACATGGCAGACAGAACCAGAAACAATTGTTCTGTTTGACCTTAACCTGAGCCAGCTCATGGGAATTGCTGGGCTTTCAAAGTGAAGTTATTCTGACTTTTTTTTTTAAGTCTCACAAAATCCTGCCCTTTTGTATTGTCCTTAAACAGCCTCTTCTTCTTAGACCTATGTTGATCTGGGTGTTCTAAGAGATGCCATAGAACAGCTTTTATACTAGACCTCCTGAGGCTGTAGAAGAGTAGCACATGGCAGGGAAGAAGATGTCCACTAGTCCACTAAAGGACACCAGTGATGTCAGTGATGTCACCAATTTTTCCATCACGGAAAAAAATGGTGAACAATCACAAACCCTATATATATATATATATATATATATATATATATCTGTGTGTCTATGTATATAGACTATGTGTCTATAGTTATGTGTCTATTTATCTGTGTATCTCTGTATATATATATATATATATATATATATATATATATATGTGTCTATGTGTCATATAATGTGTCATAAGACAGAAAATTCAAATAAAGGATTTTAATTGATTGAGTTACTTGAGGAATTGTTCCAGACCTACATCAATTGTTTGTTTTAGACTACATCCAATTCACACATTTTGGAGTGTTTTGCCATGCTGGCCTGCAGTATTCCAGTTCTTGTCAAGCAATTTGACATTTGACAGACTGGAGGGTAGTATCGGGGTCGGCCAGCAACTGAGAAGGCACTGCCAACGCTTCCACAATGCAAACAGGGAAAGAATTGATTTTCCCTCAAAGTAAACAGCCTTGGTGATATGCATTCTGTGCATGTAAACCTCCCCTACTTGCTGAATTATTGAAGTACTATCCCATGTCTACATCTTGGCCCCCGGTCAAAGTGGATTCCTTGGCCCATCTCACGCCCCCTTACCCATCTGCTAACATATCTTATTAGTCCTGAAGCAACACAGGGTTTTTCTCTCCCCTCATGCAATGGCAAACTCCAGGGCCCTGTGCGGTGCCCCAATGCCACCTTGTCAAGTATGTCAGGCACACATCAGCTTCCAATTATCAACAGAGATGTTGACTGGACAATGGTGCCAAGGACGGACATGGGATAGAAGAGGGATATTGGATAAATAGCAGCCAGAGTCTAAACAAAGCATGAGAAGGCAAAAAGCTTGTCTAGAAAACTGGATCATTGTTCATTCTCCCATTAAAGTGATTGAGGATGAAAACAATACACTTGTCTGACAAACAGCAAGTGGAAATTTACGAAATGACAATGTGAAGAGTTGTGCAGCACATCACAATGTGCAATGTGAAATGTGCAGCACATCAAAAAATGAAAAGTTAAGAAATGGTGGAAGATTCATGGGAAAAACTGAAATTTCTCGTTCATCTGTCAGGTTGCAAAATTTACTACATTGATTAGATTGTTTGCAATATTGAGTTTAATCTTTTGAAAATTCTACGTATCAGCAGTTCCAGTTAACAATAGTTTTGATTAAAGTTTGTAGGAATTCATATTTTAAATTTCTATGCAGTTTTTAGAAATACAGAAAAAGGGAAAATACATTGTTTATGCTATAACTGTAAGATTCCTTACTAAAAAAATTATCATTTAATTTGTGTTTTCATAGAATAAAACACAGTGATCAATACAGAGAAAACTTACACTATGTAATTAAATTTTACAGAAATAGTCCACAACCCTGCAAATCACACATAGCATAATAAAACAATTGACAACTTTAAAAAAAATGATAAAAAGACAAAAAAGAGAAAACATATAAATAAATATATAGACAAATAAAGAAACAATAGTAAAAATAAAAACATTCCCAGGGTGAAGAGAATACCAGGCTGTAGAGGAAAGCATAAGAATGAGAAGGGTAGGGCATTTCTCCAACATTTTTGAATAAGATGACAAGCCAGCTTCTCAAAATGTTTAAATGTGTTATTTTGAGAGCAAAGATTTTCTTTAAAATAAGGCTTTGGTTTATTTAGACGATTGGACAAAGATAAAGATTAGATCCCTCAAATCAATTTTTAAAGAAGGCCCTTGTGTGAATTTAGACTTTGAAGACGACAAACTGAAACTGTAACAAAAAAACGGGATACTTCTGTACTTTGCACTATGAACATTTGAGTTATGAATTTTCAGAGACATATTATTTGTTTATTTTAATTGCAGCTTATTTCCCTTGAAAAATGAGAAATGGCTTATGCTTATGTCTTCTGCTGCTATACGTCAGCAAAAACATACTTAGTGAAGAAACTCAAATAGGGCAGCTGAGGAGGGGATAAGGCTGCCTCACTAACCAATTTAAATGTAAATGCGATGTCCAACAGTTTTATAGAAGCTAACCAGCAAAGAGAGGTACTTGTCAAATACTGCATTTGCAGCTGTAATCTAACAGTGACCAAATACCAACAAACTTTTATGTGATGCATCAGTTGCTTCCTCCAGTTTTGTGTCCTCAGTTGCTAATGATACGCAAGTTGATATTTTAAGGTCAAACATTATTTTACTTTTAAACTCAAATTATCAAAAGCAGGTAATAAAAATTACTTAAATAATATCTTTTGGTTTCTAGGTTGAACAAACATTTATTTAGTCTTTATTTACAATCCGCTGACTGCCTTCCGAGAAGAATAATTCCCAAAAAACATGCCCTTTAGACCCATGAGTTGATTTCATACTTTTTTTGGTAGTGGGGGGGGGGGACCAAGATGTCAACCAAGAGAATGTTAGCATGTAAATTTGCTGTTATTGTGTGAGTGCTTACTCTCTGCTATCAGTTATTTCTGCTGCTTTCAGTATCTACTAAAAGTCTCAGTGTCTCACACAACATAAGATGCACCCATCATTTGCTTTTGTTAATCATTGTTGTAGGTGATGTGGTATCTCCATAACTCAAAGGGACAATGACAAAATTCTCCATGACTGACAAACTGACCACCCCATGCAGGACATGCAGCTGGGCACAAGGGAGCTGGAGGAGATGGGCGCACACTTCTGTGCAAGCTTGCTGTCCCTGAGAAGGAACTCTGTTCTCTGTAATGCGAAGCTCATGCACCATGCTACTGCACTTCTTGACCTGGAAGTCAACCCCCCGGACCATTCTTCCCAGAAGTAAGTCTACAGTCCTGTGCAAGCTCATGAGCGATACTATGTGCTACCACTACTAGATTTTGTAAAGGGGATTTGGCCAGAGGACAATAATAGGGCTGTAACAGCTCTATAGTAACAATACATTTATTCATTTAGTTGATACTTTTTTTGGAAAGTGACTTACAATGTTAAGCTTCTTTCAACTATTTACCTATTTATACAGCTATTTAGAGTAAGTACCTTGCTTAAGAATGGTACAGCTGGAGGTAGGATTCAGACCTGCACCCTTTGGGTCCAGAGGCAGAAGCTTTAACCACTATGCTACCAGCTGTCACCATAATGTTGTTAACAATAACAAAAATAAGACACATGGCACCATGGGTTTGGATGGAAAAAAGAAGGACATACAGGCAGTGTTCATGACAAATGTTTTATTTGAACACTGGCACGCAGGACGGCACTTTCAGTCAGAGAACCCCATTTCCACAAGAACCTGCATCTCAAGCCAACCTTCCCAATCAGCCTTTCTGATTTCCCCTTTGTTTTTCCCGTAAGTCGCCCTAGTGGTTAAACACTTAAATCACATTTTACCCAGAATGCAACTATTTATAATAAACATTTTCCCGCTTAAACTCATGGTAACATGGGTCGTTACAATAATAAAAATAATAATAATAATAATGAGAAGAAGAAAATGATGATGATCATGATAATGATTATGATTTGTTTTTGGTTGTCACCAAGCACGATGTGGCATTATGGCCAAACAGCTCTAATTCTGCTTAGTCTGTCTAGAGCACATTGTTACAGTTGTGCTGATCTTCACCTTGTTATCTGGCAAACTTCAGTCATGCATCTATATATTTTTGCAAACTCACATAAAACGAAAAGTTGTCCAGTTTCTTTTGAATGGTTACTCATTAAAAATTGCTTGTGAATCCCTTGATGTTATCCTGCGGTTGGTGAACACTTCCTCTAGTATTTTTCTGTTGTCTCTTAGGCTGAATTTGGTGGGAAAACCTGGCTTGGATAGATTGTCAGGGGTTTGAAATTTTCACCATTTCTAGATTATCTTTTGGACAGGGGAGTGATTGACCACACGTTGGCTGGAAATGGCTTTAAAACCCTTCCTAGACTCAAAGTCATAAACAGTCTTCTTCTGAGGGACTCAGGGAGCTCTTTCAGTCTTATATGATGTAGCCACATACCTCAATAGCTAAATCCAATTCAAATTATGGATTTCTAGTATGAATATAAAGCAGTGGCCTCTGTGATACTCTCTAATGATGTTTTGATTGTGTTGTAAATGATGTTTTCATTTCTGAGTAGTTAAATGGTAAAAATGAGGTAAAATTTTAAATATATATTTTTTAAATAATCAGATCACCTTTAGCTATCATTGTTGTTGAAATGGCAATGAAATGCCACTTTGTCTAAAAATGTTTAAAAAAAAAAAAATTAAACAAATCGTTTTAAAACCAACAAACTGTTAAATTGGGTTTGGGCAGAAGCAGGGGGCATACTTTTTTATGTCATTGTATAAGTAAGAAATCAGATTAAACAGTATC
Organism: Scleropages formosus; assembly: GCF_900964775.1. Taxonomy (NCBI): domain Eukaryota; kingdom Metazoa; phylum Chordata; class Actinopteri; order Osteoglossiformes; family Osteoglossidae; genus Scleropages; species Scleropages formosus. The sequence goes on along the minus strand of NC_041812.1, from coordinate 15,852,639 downwards.
TTTTCTGTTCAGTTTCAATTTGAATTTCATTTTATTTTCATATAGTGTTCTTACAAAGTTGTGCTTTACTGTAGCGTCTCAGTGTTCTTAGAGAATAATACATTTATAAATGCCAGTTTCTGTTAGTATAGTGCAGTTCTCCAGCACGTGAGGAAACATCTCCATGCGCTGCTGCTTACAGTGATTTAAATATATCCAGCACATGAGAGAGAAGAGACATAAGATCAGTGACTTAAAGCAAACTTGCCATATTTTCTCCTGCAAGGAAAACAAAACAGGTCAACATCTAAAGCTTATTTCTGCATTATTTAATTCAGTAGCAGGCACTTGTACAGATTATTTCCATACATTATATTGTGTTTTTTACAGTTTATAAATCTGGGTCATTTTTGGAAGCAAAGCAATGGGCGTGTTAAAGTGTACAACCGCAAGACTTCTCCTGGCATTTAACACCCTGTCAACCTTTTGGTCAGAAGTTTGAAATCTAAAACAGATCTTTAGGCACTGTGCTGTTAGCTGCCCATGTATATAATTAACTTAAACATACTGTTCAGAGACACCTTCTGACACACATTAAAACCAGCACCAGTCTGTCTCGATCCCACACCATCTTTTACGTGTCACAGAGTTGACTTGACGCAACAGTTGGAGATCATTCTCTATATGTATGAATACAAAGTTTGTCTTGCCATGTTACCCTGTCACACTATACATTTTCAATGAAGCTTTTATCTAAATTATTTCTTCATAAACTAGCATGCATGCTACAATGGTCAATTTAAAATAAAACAGCATAATCAAACTAGGAACATATTCTAATGCATAAAATATGACACATATTTGACGTAATATATGCTTTTATTTATGAAATATTGTATATTACATTAAGATGCACAAGAAATATGGATTATATCTTTCAAATAGGAAATAGTCATCCTGGATTCAATCCAGAAATGTAAATGGGACTACTTAATTCATGGTATAAATGACAAAATAGTAGGTATGGAATGGATAAACTATTTTTTCATATTCTCTGGCCTAAATGGGCAAATACCGACATTTGCTCCAGTAACGCTTAAAAACATTTAGATTACATTTATATTTATTCATTTAGCAGACACTTTTCTCCAAAGCGACTTACATCTCATAGAAAATACGTTTGCATTACATTAGCAGAAAGAGAGACATAGATGCAGACACTTAATTCTTAAGTGCAGTTAATTACTTTCTACCATATGAACCAATGTTCATCACGAGTAGTTGCATAAAACTTTATCTGAATATTGACGATTCCTAATCACCTTCCTAGTAATATTTTTTTTTTTGAGATACATATAAACATTTACGTTATGTTACATATAAAACATGAAGTTGTCTTTTCCATTGCCGAGAAGCTTTTTGCATATTACAACAGATGTCAAATTACTCAAGAAGGTCAACACACACACACACATTTTCAGAACCGCTTGTCCCATACGGGGTCACGGGGAACCAGAGCCTAACCCGGCAACTCAGGGCGTAAGGCTAGAGGACACACCCAGGACGGGACACCAGTCCGTCACAAGGTGCCCCAAGCAGGACTCAAACCCCAGACCCACCGGAGAGCAGGACTGTGGTCCAACCCACTGCGCCACCACACCCCCTCTGGAAGGTCAACAACAAAGTTTAAATAATTGTTAGTCTTTATAAGAATCATGCCCAAATGTGTGCTTTCCTGCATCAGCTTTTTCATCAATAAGAAGTCAAGAGCTGAAAGGAACACAGTTGTGTTGATCCTGGGACACTGCGGCATGGCGGGTTTGAACATATGGTTCTGATTAATATTGTGCCTCCAGGAGTTTGGTGATTCTTTATGGTTGTGGATTTGTCATAGTTCCCTTTTTCTGATTGGTTTATTTCCTGTGAAGCATATCCTAGGACAGCAAATAAACTATAGTGTTGAGTCATTGGAACCATGGCCTTTTCTTACGCTAGTGTTGTTTCTGCTATCATCAGTATGACTCAGGCTAAAGTGGGCATTAAATGGTAACTCCTGTAATGCATACCCTAAAGCATGAAACACTACACTCCTTGTTTGAGTGAGGTCACTGAGGTTGTGTATTGTTACCACATTCTGTCCCAGAATTCAGTGAATTTTTGGTGGCATTTTTAATGTTGTCTTTTTATCATTATTTCATAATTGATTCTAGATGAGAGACAACAGAAAAGCCATTAAAAAAAAGTTTCTTTTCTTTAGTCTATCAAACTGAAAGAATATATGTCTAATATTGCTCTTGAGTAAAAGGTGCTGATCTCGCATTCTGTTTTGTTAATGATTTATTTACTGTTAAAGTTGTTTTTTGTGTGAAAAAAGGCTGAAAACATGACATTTGGTTTCCACAGTCCAGCCATACTAAACATGTGACTCGAGAAATAACGTACTCTCTAATGGTTTATGAAAGGCTTTCACTTTTTCCACTTCCCTTACCCAGTTCTTATGCTGAATGACACAAGCTGAGGTTTCCATGTCTCGATGTCTTCTGCTTTTATTGCTCTGACAGTTTGTTCTGTTCCTCTGACAGTGAACACTGCTGCTGTCAACAGATGAATATCGCTTCTCCCTGAAAGGCTGCTCTTCGCAGTCAGCTAAAACCAAAATGCCTCTGTAGTATTCTTCCTTTCTGTCCAACTCTTGTTAATGTGCTAGTGTGTTGTGCTATATGTAAAGCTGTCATAGCAACTTCTCTTGTGCACTCTACTACAGTAAAATTGCATTATTCTAAATTCAGTTTAAATACATCTGAGAGTACACACACATTGGCTGAAACCGCTTGTCCCAAGCAGGGTAGCGACAAACTGGAGCCAAACTTGACAACACAGGACGCAAGGCTGGAGGGGGAGGGGACACACCCAGGACTGGACGCCAGTCCGTTGCAAGGCACCCCAAGCAGGACTCGAATCCCAGACTCGCCAGAGAGCAGGGCCTGGCCAAGCCCACCATACCACCATGCCCCCATCATCTGAGAGTACATATACACAGAAGATAAATATATACTGATAGCACCAATGCCCTTTGTTTCTTAGTGCTTGTACAAGTAAAAAAACAATAGGCTGTTAATTTTGTTGAAGAGCAGCTCAATCAAGTTTTTCACTTTCAAAAATGTTAAGCCCGCCATGGATGGTTATTTGGCCAGGATGTATTGGCATCTACTGAGCTCCAGACCTTTAAATTGAATCACAAAATAGTTAGACTTGATTTGAAGAATGATGTGGAGCTTGCAGTGAAAAAATGAGGAGTGGGCATTGTTTCCGAATGTGTTCATAATGAGACAGAAAGCTACACCAGTTTCTTAGCAGACAGGACATCTATCCAGAAGGATGTTATAACTAAACGGTAATAACATGGGCTTTATTGGCTGACTCCTTGAATGTTCTTGACTGTTGTACTTCAATGACTACTTGAATGGAGACAGAAAATTTACGTCTTGATTACAGCTGTTTTCAGTGTTTATGGTTGTCTGAGTTTTTTTCTCAACAAAGGAGTTGTGACTCTTTAGTCATGCATAACAAACAGTTGTTTATATTTTATTCATCATATTTGCTATCTAAATCATGCAAAGACACTTGTACATCTTTGAAGATTTAACAAGTGAGATTATAACAATGAAAAGAAAATTTTACCTTGATTTTGTAACTAAACTAAGCTTTCTGCTTAGTGCTAAAACTAGAAACAAAAAGTTTTCCTGTAGCATCTCAGCTAATGAAGTAGTCATGAAACCCTAAATATGCACAAAGAGATGTTTCAGGACCCTACTTCAGTTTAACTTAAAGACCTTGTCATCCTGAACGTGATTTAAAAGTAAGCTGGTTCCATTTATATTACGCTTCAGCAAAACTGCTGGTGTTGTTAAGTACTATTGTCAGCTACATAAATCAGGTCTCTCCAAAAATTTCTGCCCTCCACTTGTGTCCTTACTGTTGAAAGCAGTGTGTCCAGTGTGGCTGTCATTGAGTCTATTCAATTGCCAGTCATCCTCTTCTTTTTTTTCTTCAACTTACTAAAGCATTAAGAAGTCTTTGGGACAATTCAGTCTTCACATGATACGTTCAAAAAACGAAAACCTATATTGCCATTTGTGCTACTAATTAGTTTGGGTCTGATTTGATCAGTATCCATTTGTTTGTGCTCCTGGTTATCAAGGGTCTCCTTAAAAATCTCCACCACCACCACAGTTAATGGGAATCTATTTTCTTCCATTGCTGTTTTTAATACCAAACTTTCACATTTGTGTAACATTATAGAATGCAATAGCAACATTAATTTTCATTCTGCTGGATATTAGATTTTCATTTAGGTGATGCTTTTCTCTAAAGAGACTTACAGTGTTAATCTGCTTACAATTACTTATCCACTGGACACATTTACTGGAGCAGTTTAGGGTAAATACCAACTCAAGGGTGCTACAGCTGGAGGTGGGATTCAAACCTGCAACCTTTGGGCACCAGCTCTATCCACTACACTACCAGCTGCCCCTAATGTACTATCAGTACATTTGAGGACCTTCTAGATCTTTCATAGGAGGTCTACCAAATACTAGTCTTCAATATGTTTCTCGACTGCTAGATCACAAGCTGTTGATTACTGATCCAGTGATGCAGAAGAACTTCTGCCTTCTCCATCAACTTTTAAATTTGTTGCTTTTCCAGTTGTCAAAATTTTTGTTTTATTTAGATAAAATCATGCTCTGATTTTGCGCTCTACCTTGACAATTCTTAGGAGGATTTTGTGGTCTTCTTCATCCTTTGCTATTAGTATAGTGTTGTCATGTCAGAGATTATTGATGTTTCTTCTACTGCTTCTGAACCTTCCTTTTTCTTCTTTTAATCCAGCATTTTTTTTTTTTTCCTCTCACAGCAAAAGCTGCTGGTCACAATATACAGATCAGAGCTTTGCCATGAATTATTTGGTTTATATTATGTTAAGGGAAGTTTCACTGAGTTAGTCATGCTCGGTATAAATAATTATTTTGTTAAATAAATATGACCCAAAAAGAAAAGAAGTTCCATTTTTCAGTTCTAGATTTTAGAAACATTCCACAATCTGTTGCTCTACTGTCTGAAATCAAACAATGATGAGTCAAAAGTATTTCCATATGTTTTACTTCTAGCATTGTAGGATTGTAGTATTTAATGAAAGATAGGATTGTAGTACTTAATAAAAGAACTGAAATGTTGTAGGATGTTTAACACATAAATCCATTTTAGGTCTTCTGCATACTAGTATATATTACACTACAATTGACAGTTTTAAAAGTATTTACACAGGCCATATGGGATGTTCATTTTAAATATATATATATGCAATTAAATTGCCTGTTGTTCAGACTGTGCAATGTAATTTAATCTCTAAATTGTTATGAGTGATTAATTTGCAGTCATCGATGTTTAGATCAATTCAACAGATTTATGGAAGTAAAATGATTCATCATGATTCAGTATTGTAATTTAAGTTTTTGAATTCAAGCCCTGTGTTCACTGCAGTATAAATGTGGAAAATGATTAAACAGTTTATTGTAGTCTACTCAGTATCAAGCAGTAAAAATGCTATTGCACGTGCATTTCCTCCAATTATGATTCAAAACTTATTATAACTTCAGTACAATGCAGACAACTTGGTGTATTATATACAGGGACAGCTGGTCATGTAGTAGTTACAGCTGTTGCCTTTGGTTCTGAAGGTTGCAGGTTCAATTCCCACCTCTAGCTGTAGTACCTTTGAGCATGGTATTTACCCAAAGTTGCCCAGCTGTCTAAATGGGTGAATAATTGTAAAGTAGCTTAACATTGTGAGACCAACTAATTCAAACTGTAGCTCTGATTTTTGTAATGTGACCAGTAATTTTTGTTGTGAGAGAGAAACTGGATCAGCTAAATGAGTTCATGTGTATTAAGAATCACGCTTAGAAATGCAAATGCTCCATGTTTAAAAACAGGTGTACATTAAATTCACTCATTTAGCTGATGTTTTTCTCTAAAAATGAAACCCACCCACCACCACTACTCATTTGCTTGCTCCTTGAATTCAGTATATTCTGAAGTGCAACATAAATTTAAGTAAGGAATGATGTAGGATCATTCTCACAAGGCTCTTTATTTTTTAATTATTGAGTAGTACTTTTTTAGATATGGATGCTTGCAATCCAGCCCTATAGGTTAATTTTAGCTAGCAAGCCTCACAGCCATATGTTTCACTTCAGGATATCCTGGGTTCAAGGAATAACCTGGCAACTCGTAGTGGTGAGTGGGTTTCATTTTATTTTCTCTTTTTTTCAAACCTAACGTAACTGGAAATGCTGTCTGGTGCTCCTAGGCTTAGTTACTTTCTTTCCCTTATGCTACCCTGGCTCTCACAGGACTCATTGTCCCTTCAGCAAAACTGTTCTCAAGTGCAGTTGTCCATCTTGTGGATTATTCATGGCCAGACTGAAGCCTGCAACCTTCTTTCTAACTCAGATAGCCGAGACCAGCACTTGACCCCCCCCGCCGGTAACGGCAGACAGCCAGGGTGATGAATGGCCATAGGTCCCATCCTCAGAGGAACAACTGGAGGAGGAAGCAAAAACACAGGTAGAGAATACACCACATTTGGAACAACAACAGGTGAGAGTGGCTGCTTCGGTAGAGGCTCCAATCCCTTGGAAACAGCAGGTGAGGGCAGTGGCTTGCATGTAGGCTCAGCCACATTGGGGGCAGTAAGAACAGGGTCAACAAAGTTAGTCACAGTGTCGGGGTAGTTGGGGGAAACAGAAGCGGCTGTTGCAGGGTAGTCATTGACAAGAGGTTATCAGCATTACCAAAGCAGTCAGGAAAAAGATCTGAAAGTACAGCATGGTCTGGGAAGACCAAAGCACTGCGGGGATAAAGTCAGAGAGAAGAGAAGGGCCTGGATTTGGATTTTTATCCCTTGGACATCTTTTGTCAGGCTCTGGAACACCCTCTGGTTCACTCTAAGGCTCTAGGTAACCCTCTGGTTTACCCTCAGGCTCTGGGACTGGCACAAAGCATGCGTTCTTATTTTTCCATAGACAATCTTGATTTTCCTCTGGGAGGAAGCAAGGAGACTGCCCCACTTGCTCAGCTATCTTCAGTGGTGCTGGCCCCCTGAGCACTGGAAGGAATTTTCTGCCACCCCAAGTTTCAGGGATCAGGGGACCTAGAGGTACAACACTGTGTTACCTCCTTGAACTCCCTTCCAAGCTACACATTCAGCAGAAGTCTAGGTAGATTAGGATGGAGTTGTATTTATCCTCTGCCAACACCATTTGGACTCCTGTCTGGTCCAGCTTGGATTCTTGATCCTCAAGACCTCTTGCCAGACATTTTCCCGACCTGTGCCTTGTTTTGAATCACTCTACAAAGCTGCCAGAAATGCTTCCGTAAATGGATGCCAGGACAACCCTATGGCCCATACCCAGCTTTCTCACATGCCATCCATGCTGAAGTCTTCTTGACCATCTCGCCAGTATTGAAAAAAGAAGAAAAAAATCTGCCAACACTGGCTATCCATTTCAGGAAGCAATTTGGGTCCCTTGTCTTGGAAATGGTCACTGCACACCAGTTGTGGCATGTTAAGTTACCTGTCTTGAGGACTGACCTTGACCACAACTTTAAAGAATGAGGAAAAATTATGTACTGTTTAAGACCAGCATAACTGAGTGAAATATTTATCATTCCATTTGCAGATTTGGAAAGTTCTTTAATTTTTTAATTTATTGGGTTATATTATTCAAGTAATAATATGTAAAATAAAAAAAAAACAAATAAAACATTGTCAAATATAACATGATGAAATTAAGAAGTGGCTTTTGAGGACAGAGTTTCATTTTCCACAATAGTACTTCAAATTTTGCCTGTTGAACATTTAATTCATTAAGAAAAAAAAAGCATATTGAATACAATACAAGATTAAGCTGCGCTGATTTATATCTGTTCTCAAGAAACACAGCTGCAGGTAAATGCCTGTTCTCTATAAAACCCTCAGAGGGCATATGGGGCAAACAGATTTGGCATTTGCTGTACTATTCTGCCACCCTCTCATGGGAGGTCTGATTAAATTGCTATCCCCAGCTGTCAGAATGGCATGCACACCAGTTCAACACTGCACAAAGCTTGCTACTTTTAATCTGAAAATTAAATTATTCGTGGGACTTATATCAGCATTGTCTTCCATGGCCAATTCACTGTGGTAAGAAGCTTAGTTACAGAAGTAAATTCATTGTGTTATAACTTACAAATGGGCATTCCTGAGCTCCCGTGTCTCAAGGTAACAATGCTAGTTAACAAGAAGTGCCCTAGAGGTACTTTTGTTGTTTTTTACAACTTTGTTATTTTTCAAATGATAATTACTCTATATTTTTTTCAGCATGATACCGAGATGAGAATTTTTGTCTTAGTGAAACACATCTTAACATAATAGAACTGTATCTGTGAATAATATGCCAATTGTACATTGAAGTTATTTAATAATGTTGTCATGTTTCCATCCGGAAAGTGGGTAATCAGACCCAAGTGCAGCACAGAGGCGCACAAGGTGATGGGAGGATCCGCAGGTCGTAGGCAGGAAACAAGCGAGGGTCACTGAGGAGCAGACATCGTTACGAGGAGAATCCGAAAACCGTGAATCGAAGATCAGGCAATGGGTTGAAGGAAACGAGGAAGATGAGGAGAGTCAGGAGGAAGAGGGTTGAGGAACTGGAGCTAAGACAGGGAAGTCGGGAAAGGTACCGGGGCGATGCGAGAAGCGCTGGTGAGCAGTAAGGCTGAACGTGGTTCTGCAGCATTCTGAGCTCCGGGCTGTCATTTCATGCGCCTGGACCCTGATCAGCCGCAGGTGTTCCTCGTTGCCGAGGTGGAAGGTGTGACAAATGTAGTCATAGAGACACAGTCTTGGAATAAATAACTATATTCTTAGAGTAAACAACAGTGTATAAACCACTTGGAAGAGACCTATACACAGATTTAGGCTTACATGCATATTCATTTCAATGAGGGACCAGGCATGAGGTAGTATAGGGTGGACTTACCAAGTTCTTATTCACAAACATAAAACAAACAGTGAAATAGACCCAAATGAAATCTAAGAGCATCAGGAAGCATCTCTAGTTACATTACTTTTTATGTCCACAGGTTTAACAGTCCAGTTGTCTGCTTGTTCATTAAAATAGATATCCCTTGCTTTCTGAATGGCAGAGAAAATTTTAACTAACAATCTACCACTGGCACAGTGATTTCATGCAGAAAGTGACTTGTGTACACTTTCCCCCAAAGTGACTTAGAATTATTTACCCATTTATACATCTGGATAATTTTTACTGGAGCATTTTAGGCTAAGTAAATAAATGCTATAATGTTTAATGAGTCTGAGCTTGTGAACTAGTGCTCCAGGTACCCACCTTTTCGTTGTTTGTTTTTTGGGTTTCTTGTTCCGTAAAATGTCTTTCTTTGTCATGTGTTGTTGTGTAGACAGTTCCCCAAAGTACAAAATGTGTCTTTTTATTTGTTTGTTTAGGCTTAATAAAGAGACATTAAATGCAATGTTGGCTGTTGCTGTGAGCGATTGACTGAGTAATCAACTGTAGGCCAAAACAGTCCCCTGACCAAAGTGTGCATATCAGACTAACATCTCAGAATGAATGAGTTATAATTCAGGCTGAAATCCTGTTACTTTGATGTCAACACATGGCTTAAGGCATCTGTCTGCTATATATTGGAATTTAGATTCTGTTAATTTTTCGTAATCAGCAAATAGTAATTGTAAACATTTAAAGAAGAACAGTTTACAAGCATATAGTAAACAATCACAATAATCAATGATTAATTCAAGGATTTTGGGTGAATTTTTGCAGATTGAGACTTTCAACTGTCGATGTATATCAAAATTTAATATATATTAGATATAATAAATATTTTGGGGGTTTAAGGAAAGGTTATCCATTTATGATCCAGTTAACTTGGATGCTTGAGCTGTGTCCATGGTGACAATAAAGATTCTTGTTTGTCCCGACGCTGACTGTCCCAAGCAGGGTCGCAATGAGCTGGAGCCTAACCTGGCAACACACAGCGCAAGGCTGAAGGAGGAGGGGACACATCCAGGATGGGACGCCAGCCCATTGCAAGGCACCTCAAGTGGGACTTGACCCAGACCCACCAGAGAGCAGGCACAGGCCAAACCTACTGCGCCACCGTGCCGCCCCACTCTTGTTTGTCCTCTCTTTTATTAATCTTCTTTGTAACCTAACCTTTCTTTCATCTATTCAGTCCCTTAAAAACATTTTAAGTTGATAAGATGCTAATTCTTAGTCTGCTAATATCAGTATTTTTCTCAATATTTATAATCTCAAAAAACATTTTAGAGCCAGATCTTCATAGGGAGCAGTGGTGACACAGTGGATTTGGCCGGGTCCTGCTCTCTGGTGGATCTGGGATTGCGTTCTGTGTTTCTGGGTTAGGCTCCGGTTTGCCACAACCCTGCTTGGGACAAGTGGTTTCAGCCAGTGTGTCTATTTAGAAGGCAACACTATTTGTAAAAGAGGAATTAGTTTATTTATATGGGCATCCCTCAATTTACAAAGACTGTCCAAAATTTAGTTATAATGGCTCTTGGCTGTTGATGCCCAATCTTCAATTTATGGCATGCAAAATTGATATAATGAAATTTGTACAACATCATGAGTGAAGTGGACATGCATTAATGTGCTGTTATTGCTGTTTTCTTATAGTTTTTTTCTTTTGTAATTTTCTTATAGTTTTGCAATTCAGGTATGTACCTAGCTAAAGGCTATTATAACAGTGGGTGAAATTCAAACTGGCAACCTTCAGATCGAAAGGCAGCAACTGTAACCCCTTCAGTAGCACCCATTAAGCGGGGAACTTGCAGAGTTCACTGGTGCCCGTGTGTGGGTATGCGTGTGCATGTTAAGAACCCTGCTTGTTTTTAATTTGCCTCTGTCCCGAGCCTGCCGACAGCATAGTAAAGGTGTGTTGTTTTAGTATTAAGACGTTATGCAGTGTTTTAGTGATATTTGGGGGAAAAGATTTGGAGTTTTAGACTGGCTGGAAATTGATTATTTTTTTCCCATTTAACATAAATGAAAATGGGCTCTTCATATCCAAAAATTCTATACACATAGCATTCTCTGAAGCAGAACTTTTTTGTACATTGAAGGATACCTGTATCTAAATTTTAATATTGTAAAATATATGAAACAGACTCCTCAGCAAGGAAAAGGGTTAACCTACCTAGGCTTAAGAGACATGTCCTCCTGCCTAGAGACAGTGTTTGACATCTCTGGTGGATGAAAACCCTTCAATGTTCCTAAAATTAGTATGGTGGTGTGAAGCATCCGTAATGTTATGGTTGCAGGGGTAGTTGAGATTCAAAAGGAGATATTAGAAGCCTGGAAAGTGTGGACAGATTCAGGAGGAGTAATGCAGAATTCATCTGCTTGTGGAACAGTGGAGCACCTCTACCTTTTGGAACAGATGAGGGGCATTTAAATATGGTAATCCAGTCTAAATATTCTTTGTGAACTTGGAAAAATGCATTTTTTTACCATATTCCTTGATATGTGCTATAGGAGGTTTTGCATCAAAATGGTGTACTGGGACAACTGATGCGTGCTATTCAGTCCCTGTATGAGCATGGTATGAGTTGTATCCATGTTCTCAGTGTTAAGTCAAACTCTTGCCTCATTTTACTGTAACCTCTGACATGCACTTGAACAGTTTGCTGACAAATGTGAAGCAGCTAGTATGAAAATCAAAACCTCCAAGTCTAAGGTCATAGTCCTTTCCTGGAAAAGAGTGTTTCCTCCAGGTGAGAGGACAACTGCCCCAATAAAGGAGTTCAAGTATGTTGGTGTCTTGTTCATGAGTACTGGAAAACAGGAGATTGGAAGACAAATTGGTGCAGTGTTTCCATCCTCACCTATGGTCACCTATGAGCTCCACCTCTGGCCAGATGGTAGTCCCACGCTCAAAAGGTCCACAATTCACTGTCCGTTGGATCTTGATTTTGCTTCTGATGTGATAGAATGGGCTGCTGTCTGCTAAGTGAATAAACATAAATGTAATAACTGTAACAACAAGATCACTGATACAAGTGGTAAAAATCTCCACAGGATCACTGTGCTTACACTTCATGGTAGGGTGAGGAGCTCTGGGAAATCTTAAGAGTAGCATTACTGCACCTCCAAATCACAGTAGGTGGTTCAGACATGTCATATGAATGCCCCCTAGTCAGCTCCTGCTAGAATTATACTGGGCACATTCCATTTACTACAGACCTTAGGGCAAGCCCTCTACTCATTGTAAAGATTTCATCTTTCAACTAGAACAAGAATGTCTGGGGATATTTAAAAAAACGCTGGAAACCATGGCTAAGGAAAGGAAAGTTTTTGCCTGTATGCTCAACCTTCTACCATGGCAGCCCACTCGAGGAAAAGTGAAAAGAAAATGACTGATTAAGTAGGCATTCTTGAGGTTAAAGTTTTGAATGATTTTTTCCATATCTCCGTGTTGATTGTGTATGATATTGTAGTGCGCAGTGCCATGGCTTTGGATGGGGTGAAGAAGGACGCAGAGGCAGCATTCATTTTGAACGTTTGATTCGAACACCGACACACAGGGAAATAATGCTCTCGGTCTGAGGACCCAGTTTCCTCCAGGATCTGCGCATCTAGCCAGCCTTCTGAGCCTGCTTAGCGCCCCCAAGCTCTCTCCTCTTTCTTCCCCTAGCAGACGCAATCACCCCCTTATATTCCCTGTACATCACCAAAATTTAACCAATTACAATAAGCACATTTCCCGCACAAACACAGTAACGCGGGTCATTACAATATTCTTTTACTTTCTATACAGTTATGGATGTTTCATTATTCATAAATATTGCAGAGCTCTTCATTGCATTGGGTGGACAGAAAACAATGTAAATTTTCAGATCAAAATTGTATTTACATGTAATTATGAAACTGTATATGTTTCATGATGTATGGTTATAACTGAGTTCTGTATGAATTTCTGTGTTGCAGAACAACACATTAGAGATCATTTAATGTTTTATAATTGTATATACATACATATCCACCCAATCGCACTAAGCAGTTGTCATGGGCAGGGTTATGGTGATCCAGAGCCTATCCTAGAAACATTGGGAGCAAGACTGAGGTGGGGTACACCCTGCACAGGATTCCAGTCCATTGCAGGGTAGCCACACACACTCACTGCAATTTATAGTCACCATTCCAGCTGAACTGCCTGTCTTCGGGCTGTGGGAGGAAACCCAGGGGGACATGCAAACTCCACATAGACTGGGCAGGGATTAAATCCACATTCCCTTGTACCACCCAGGAACTGTGAGGAAGCAGTGCTACTCATTGCAGCACCATGCCACACTAAATATATGGATGTAAATATTAAATCCATACATTTTCACCTGCATATAACAACGCATTCTGAATGTCACTAATTTCAAAGGAAATACAAAAAAGTATATATTCATTTACCAGCGGGCTGCGGTGGCACAGTGGGTTGGACCACAGTCCTGCTCTCCGGTGGGTCTGGGGTTCGAGTCCTGCTTGGGGTGCCTTGTGCCGTACTGGCGTCCTGTCCTGGGTGTGTCCCCTCCCCCTCTGGCGTCTCACGCCCTGTGTTGCCGGGTAGGCTCCGGTTCCCTGCGACCCCGTATGGGGCAAGTGGTTCTGACGGTGTGTGTGTGTGTGTGTGTATATATTCATTTAATTTCAAGACAATTAAACAGATTGTCTGAAAAACCTTCTTTTTCCCTCTTTGCACTTGTTACAATCACATCTTAAAAGAGACCAAACACATAAGCACTTTAAACAAAGGTCAGCATGAAGATAAATACGTTTTTTTTTTTTTCCCAATGGTCCGTCTATTTCCAACAGCTTGCAGTGTTTACAATTAGCCAGACGCATATTGAAATCTATTCTGTTAATCAGGTTTGTCTCACAGAATCTGCAGCAGTTGTTTCAAAACAGTTTTTTTCTTCTTCTTCTTCTTCACTAATGATCATACCATGGCTGATTGGTCACTCCAGACAAACCAGCTAATAGGATTTCTATGGTACACATTGAGCCTGTTGGTCTGTTCACCAGCTCTAGGGCAAAAAGAGGAGGAGACAGGTAGGTGAAGGGTAGAAGCCAGAGGACTTCAGAGCACAGGCATTCATACAAAGCTGTCATCAAGCAGGTTCAGATGTAGACAGTCAAGTCACGCCACATTTGTTGGCAGGAAAACAATCTGCAATCATGCTTCTCAATCAAAATGTGAAGTTTTGCTGTGTTGTTGCCTCTACTGTTAGCTATTAGTTGTGTGACTTGTTTTCATTTCCATTTTAGTGACATATTATGTTAGGCAAATCAGCTGTACTTTTCAGTGATACTCAAATGAGTAGTCCATTTGTGTCTTTTATTTGAAGCTGTTGTTTTTAAAAGTGGAAAAAAATGCTTTGTTTTTTTATATATATAAAACATAAAAAATCTTACACAAGATAGTGCTGTTGGACAAAAAGTTCCTTGCCCTTTGCTGTTTGTTTAGTGTAATAAATAGTTGTATTAACACTGACTTCTCCTTACAAATATGTATATTTTAACCATTCAGATCATCTTAAAAAGAGCACGTTTGCCCTTGGGCATTAAATTTAATAATAAAAGGAAATTGCTAAGATTTTATTCCCTATGTTATATTTGGGTACTGTGTGAGTGAATTTTATAGGTTCTGAGGTGAGCTCAGCTGTCAGTAACTACAGTTTCTAGAAGTTAATTTAGCATTCCAAAAAGTATAGATCATTCTTTATGTCTCTAACATGGACGGATGGAACAGATTTGACTGAAGTGAAAAAGCAATTTCATCTGACTTAAATGGAATTACATTCTGTGAAAGACATGAAGATCTGACATACAAATATACTGTATTTGTATTGTTCACCACCTGCAGCACAACAGTCTAAGTTCAGAGGTTTGAGGTTTTTATAATCTGTACTATAGAATAACTTGATTTGCTGGATATCAAGCATGTAGCTCCAACAGAAACATTATGAAAGCAGTAAGTGTACAGTTATTCTGTTCTGTGGACTTCTGCATTATTGTAGGAAGGTTGTAGGTCACCTCCAGCAGTCCAGGGTCCTTGTGCACTGCATGGCACACTAGTTTCCTTTTCATCTTACCTCTCATTTATTCAAATTTAATTTGGCTTCCATGGGATTTTGACTGAATGTATCTCAACTCAAAGCATGTTAACTGAATGTGTGAGGTCAGAATCCTCATTATTTATTTACATTTATTCATTTAGCAGATACTTTTCTCCAAAGCAACTTACATTAAGGTACTTACAGTTATTTACCCATTCATACGGTTGGGTAATTTGACTGGAGCAATTTTAGGGTAAGTTACTTGTTCGAGGGTACAAAAGCTGGATGTAAGACTCAAACATATAACCCTTGGGTCCAAAGGCAGCAGCTCTAACCACTAGACAACAGCTGTCCCATATATGTATCTATGTATGTATGGCACAACGAGTAGTGCTGCTGTCTTACAGCTCCTGGGTGGTGTGAGAAAGTGTGAGTTTTATCCCTGCTCCGTCTGTGTGGAGTTTCTATGTTCTTCCCATGTCAGCATGGGTTTTTTCCAGGTACTCCAGTTTCCTGCTACAGTCTGAAAACATGCTGATCAGGTGGACTGGTGGCTCTAAGTCACCCATAGTGCTCAAGTGACACAGAGAGTGTGTTTCACTGATGTATGGATGAGTAACTCACTGTAAGAAGTGTATATAGCAGTGTAAGTCACCTTGGTGAATAAGGTATGGGCTGTTAACATTACTTAGTGTTCATTGGAAGTTGCTTTGGAGAAAACATCTGGAAATGTTTGTATGTTCCTTGTGTATCCTTGAGTGTCCAGATTGTTGTTTCTGCTTTTGTTGAATATGGCATGATTAAACATGGTTAACATAATGTTCCAGAAAACAAGGAAACACTTTCCTATAAACAAACACACACACTTTCCAAACCGCTTGTCCCATACAGGGTTGCAGGGAACCGGAGCCTAACCCGACAACTCAGGGCATAAGGCTGGAGGTGGGAGGGACCAGTCTGTCGCAAGGCACCCTAAGTGGGACTGAAACCCCAGACCCACTGGAAAGCAGGACCCAGTCCAACCCACTGCACCACCACACCCCCCACAATAAACAAACAAATAGACAAAGAAACAGATAGATAGATAGATAGATAGATAGATAGATAGATAGATAGATAGATAATGCATTCCTGAAAAACCCATTGTAATTTGAAAAGTTAATTACCATTAGTTTCAATGGTAAAAAAAAATGCATGTCTGAGCTCCAAAAGTGGTACTTTTTTTTTTAAATAAATAAATATCACTAAATCTAAATGGGGGGATGCGGTGGCGCAGTGGGTTGGACCGGGTCCTGCTCTCCGGTGGGCCTAGTGTCCGAGTCCCGCTTGGCATGCCTTGTGATGGACTGGCGTCCTGTTTTGGGTGTGTTCCCTCCCCCTCCAGTCTTACGCCCTGTGTTACTGGGTTAGGCTCCGGCTCCCTGCGACCCCGACTGGGACAAGCTGTCCAGACAGTGTGTGTGTGTGTCTGTGTGTCTGTGTGTGTAAATCTAAATGGGCACAGTTGCTTCAACAGTTAAGACTTTGATGCTAAACCCATAAGAAATCATGTACTAGCTAACATGTGTTCAGTTTTGCACTGCAGGAAATTTTAGAGCTCCAGATGCAAGTTGCATGGCTAATATAATTCACATTCACCATTTTAAACATCACAATGACTATTATCTATCTGTTCTATAATGAGTTTGAGAACTTGCGCAGAAAACATTTTTGCCATCTTACACACAGTAACATGAAATAGCAAACTGAATGTTTGTCATGGGGGGAGCTAGTAGCGTAGAGGTCTGCACTGCTGCCTTTGGATCTAAAGATTGCAGGTTTGCTCCCCACCTCTAGCTGTAGTATTCTTGAGCAAGGTACTTACCCTAAATTGCTCCAGTAAAATTACCCAGCTGTGTACATGGATAAATAATTGTAACCTTAACACTGTGAGTTGCTTTTTTTTCTCTTTCTCCTAATGTAATGCACAAATTGTATTCTGTGAGATGTACGTCACTTTGGAGAAAAGAGTCTGCTAAATGAGTAAATGTAAATATTACTTACATGGCCATATATCAAACAGGAAGAAACACCAATATCAAAAAAAATATAATTGCACAATGGCGATCATCAGTTTTATCAGCTTTGGGATTTTACAAGGTCTGTTTTTAGCAAAGTCATCCTGATTACAGTCATAATGCTCTACTCCAGCAACATGGCCAGCAGATTTTTAGATAATGTCAGAAACTGAGCTGAATGCCCCTTTTGTGCCTGTGGTTCAATTCTGTTCAATTCAATTCAGTTTGACTCAGTTCGTATCTTTATGGAGCACTCTGTGTCTCAGCAGGAAGAAGTTTCCTTAGAATTACCGTACAAAGTTACAGTTACAATACATATAAATAAGTAAAAATAGAGTAAGCCATTTAGTAACTCCCGATCACATCTAAAGGGAGAAAAAAAAAATCCTCTGGAGGTCTAAGTTTCAGTAGCTTCCCACACCTCCTGGACATTCTACTGTGGTGACAGAGGACTTGTGTGCATTTGTACAAGCAGAAGTATAATGTCAAGACAAAGCTATAATTCTTTGCATGCTTAGTTGGTGGTGACTGCTGTGCCACCACAGCATACCGGATGGCAGAATCCCCCCAATTACATGTACTTTGCTTAAATAGCATTCAGAGATTTTAAAAAAAAAGTTATTTCTTACTCATCGTTGTAATTTGGTGAAGCACTTAGCTAAAGACAAGCATAGCAGCATTTTGAGCCATATATATATATATATATATATATATATATATATACATATACACACACAGTATTTGGAACAATACCATATAGTTCAGAAGGTTTAATAATATTACCTATAGGTTCTGCAAGATAATAATAATTTTAATAATTTGATGGGGGTTGGGTCTAGAGGAAAACTAGTAGTTTTCATATTAAGTATTAGGCCCATAATGTTCTCCGTAGTACATGTAATTAGTTTGAAATTACTGAATCAGTCTACACACTGAATAGCAATACAGGATGTAGTGAAGCTGGAGCTTCATTTCTCTTTAGTCACAGAGCCTGAGGTAGGTGGTATTATCAACACTGTAATGGTAACTAATTCATTACTGAAAAAGAACATAAAGACATCATTTGTAATAGGAATAGTAGTGAATTGCCTTATTAAATTCCTACTGGTGAAACAGGTTACTGTTTTAAAAAAAAATGTTTCTATTGTCATCAATTAATTGAGTAATATTTAGATCTGACAGCAAAAAAAGGTTTCTTATGTTTTTTTAACACATTTATTTATTTAGCAGATGCTTTTACCCAAAGCAACTTCCAGTGAACTCTATGTAGTGTTACCAACCCACACACCTTATTCACCAAGGTGACTTACACTGCTAGATACATTACTTACAATGGGTCACTCATCCATACATCAGTGGAACACACACACACACACTCTCTGTCACTCACAGACTATTGGTGATCCTGAAGAGCATGTCTTTGGACTGTGGGAGAAAACCAGAGCACCCAGACACAGGGAGAACATGCAAACTCCACACAGACTAAGGGGGGATTGAACCTACATCCTCTTATACCATCCAAGCACTGTGAGACAGCAGGACTACTCACTGTGCCACATTTAACCCATGCTATAAAACACACATACAGTTTAGTTGATCTCCCTTTAGTTTATGACATTCATCAAATTTTAGTTTTGGTCATTCTAACTGGAGAATGTGCATAAACTCATTGCATCATGGGGTGTTCTCTACACTTCCAATTAGTTTAGGTTTAGGTAGATCCAAAAAATTCTAAGGATGTTTTTGAATATAGTTATGATGAACAGTTAGCTAGTCTGCACTGGCTTTTCTTAAAAGCTGGCCTCCATCATCAGCTCAGTAAGTTGTGCGGTATTTTTAATATTCAATCCAGTGCCAATATGGGATATGTTTTGAAGATCAAAATGAATTAGATTTTTGGCTATTGGTGAGGTGGGGTCAGTGACAGTCTCGAGACAGTTTAATTTGGCTTTATATTCACCATCAATTAAATATGCCACCACTGAAGGTCTCAAGTTCCTGCCTTGTTTGGATTCCATCGTGATCTGTAAGAGAATTCACATATTTTCTGTGGAATGCTTTTTCATTGTGTATAAACTCTCAATTATGGCTTTGTCAAGCATTTGACTGCTTGTATAGTTTAATGCGAACAGTCACAGCTTAGACTTTCTGCATAATCATCTCAACAGGAATATACAGGACTTGTGAGGTCTTGATATTAAATTCACGTTAGACACGGTCTCTTTACATTGTCTCATCCTGCCAGTGGTTATTCCACAACATATTTTCATCAACAGCCCAAAAACCTTTCTAAGGTCTTTCAAACTTTCATTAATCAATGACATCCCAGTGGTTTCCTGCCCACCTTTACATTACATTTATCTGACACTTTTCTCCAAAGCAACATACAATTATTTACCCATTCATACAGCTGGGTAATTTTACTGAAGCATTTTTGAGTCTGTAACTTGATCAAGGGTACTGTAATCAGAAGTGAGGATGAAACCTGCAATCTGTGGATCTAAAGGTAGTAACTCTAACCACTACATTACCACCTGTCCTTTCTTTTCAGTGTTCTGAATCGTTTCTGAATATTACGTACAAGTAAGTATGCTTGCCACTGCATACAGGACGGTGTTTATGTCAAGTAGTATGTCAAGTGTTTATGTCAGGCATTGCAAGTACTAATGGTAAGTATTCACTTAGGATGTTGAGATTTCTCCAGAATCCCATGCTTAGTATCGCTTATGATAAGCATAGTCTTTAGCCCATCTGCATTTCTTTGGCCTTCGTAAAACTTTGAAGTAAGGAGATCAACAATATTATTTCTCTCCTCTGACTTCCTCATTGTAGTGGGGTCAGGTGGTTGCTTTGGTAGTGAATCTGACATCATCTTACAATCGTTCATTTGTGCAGTGTGCTGCTGCTATGGTTGAAAGTGGCACAGTATTAGACCTTGATTGATTGTACTGCATAGTATTATGAGTATTAGTTATAGTATTGTTGTATGTAACAATGTCCTCGTAAATATAAACTGACGTTAAGCATCACGTCTAGGGTGTACCCCACATCAACCTTGTGCCCAATGCTGCAGGGATAGGCTCCAGTTCACTGCAAACCTTCTCAGAACAAGCAGTTATTGAAATTGGATGGATGGATTAAAATTAAGCTTTCCTTTGAAGCATTACATTTAAGCTTTTGATTTCTGATAAGTCGAAATCCTTTTAGCCCTCAAGGTTATTGTTTGCTTTAGAAATGGCAGTGTATGTAGTGGCCCTAGTGTGATTATGCATTGCTAATAGTCATCTACCCATATTCTTGTCACCCCAGAGCACTGCATGTACAGTACATTCTTTCTATCTTCCTTCACACCATACAATGACAGCCCCTTTCATTAACATGCTTATTTTCAATTGATCATTATCTCCCTGAATATGATTACCTAATAATTTAAGTAGTGTGGAAACGATCAGGCCCCAGCATCCCTCAGCACTGTAATGATAATGCACTGCTTCAATGTGCTGATACTGTGGTTCACCTTCCAGACTGAGCCCCATGGAAGTGTATGTTATTTGCAAAACTCAGTTTTTTTTTTACCTGATTTAGGCATGGCAGTATAATGACTAAGTGTCAGGGAGATGCATGGCATCCTTTTGGATGGGTAACACAAACAAATGAGCAGCAAACTGATGTTTCTGTGATCGGTTAATTACAGCTTGGACCGTGGAGAATCACAGGTGGTTATCTATGTCCTCATGGCTCCCTAGCTGGTAATGTAAACCCTGTGTCTTGTTTTCATTTCACCTTCCATTTATTTCCTCTGTTTAACATTCATGTTTGTGAGCAATTCTCACACTGTCTTCTTAATATGTAAGAAATTTTCTTCAACCACATTCTGAGAAGTAAAGCATAAAAGCAGCCGAATTTTCCCTTCTTTTGGTCTGAAATCAGGTAAAGATGACAATGATTTCCAAAAAACACATTTTATTCTTTGAGGAAAAGTTGGTTGCTTGCCTTAATTTAGTAGCATTAGTCTAATTAATGTAATAAAGGAAATACGACAGAGTACTTTAATAGCTTTGAAATGCTGCCCAATTATGTCTATGTGAGAACTCATTGAAGGTCTCTCACTGATCACTTCAGATAAGTGTAGAGCATTTTCTGAGAACTTAAATTCTGTGTTAAATCCTGAAAATCAAATAAAAATGTTTATGCAGGTGGTACTGATTTTCTTTAAAAATACTTTTATTTTAGAATGCAGAACATTATGCATTTATAAAATACTTTGTATGGCTCTATATAAAAATGTATTTCTTCCTGAAAATACACACACACACACACTTTCAGAACCCCTTGTCCCATACAGGGTCACGGGGAACCGGAGCCTACCTGGTAATACAGGGCGTAAGGCTGGAGAAGGAGGAGGGGACGCACCCAGAACGGGACGCCAGTCCGTTGCAAGGCACCCCAAGCGGGACTTGAACCCCAGACCCACTGGAGAGGAGGACTGTGGCCCAACCCACTGTGCCACCACACCCCTCTTCTGAAAATATATTCCTTGAATTACAGGTTTAACACTTCAGTAAGAACAGAGTAAATAGCAGAGAGAGATGGGGTCTGTCTATAGCAACCATCGATTGCTTTTCTTAGATTAGATTGCTAGTTCTGTAACTTCAGAGAATAGTGCTGTCTTCATTATAACCTATGTTATAGTAGCATTTTACATTGTAATGTAAGCCTTGTATTTATTTTTAATTTGTTGTGTAAACTTGCCAAAGGATACTCCAGCAAAGCACCACCGGGAAATCATTTGGTCAAATGTCCAAATTTTTCAGCATCTTGGCTCCAAGTTCTCATATTCAGTCAAGCCCAGAAATTCGAGAAAACAGTCATAATTGGCATTATTTGGAAAATTTAGATAATAGATTACATTGACACACATAATTTCAACATCAGTGCAGCCCAGATGTATTTACATAATTCAGACAAAATAAAAATTGCAATGTTCAGCACTTGGTTCTGTGTGCACTAACGTGCAATTTTAAGTTTTTACAGCCAATGTCACAACTGCCTGTGCTTGAACAAAAGGTATTCTGTTATCCCACATCACCACAGAATTTATCAAAATGTGTAAGAGCAGATATGCAAAATGTAGTACCTATCAATAAGCCACCAAATTGGCCAATTAGATGTGACAATGTTTTGAGTTAATTGCTGAGATTTTATCATCACTTCGCCAACAGAAATAGCCAACCTCTACTTGCTATTTTAATGATCAGGTCCAAGAGAGCACCCTGCTGTGACACATCTGACAATACTGATGTCTAGCAGAGACCTTGAAGTTGCTAACAATATGTTATGGAGACAGTAATAATAAACCAGTAGTTTCAATATACCCCAGTAGCATAGCAGTGGGGAAATCTGAATGTAAATCATAATTATACTGCAATTTTTTTCCCAGAAATTCTTGTTTGATGCAACTTACACTGATTACATTTTAAAAATGTATTGTGCACAGCTGGTAACTTGCAAATACACTTCAGGTTATACATGTCTAGTTGTTCCAAGAACACAGTAGATAAACTATTGGATAAACCAACAATCTTTTTGTGAAAAGTCTACAACTATAAATCTCACAGTCCTTTCTGGAATACTACCTCGCTATGTGTTATGTGACAAAGTGAAGGACCGCAGATTCTTCATTTAAATCAGTTTGTGGAGCTAAATTGTTGAAGTGAAGGGAATAATGATACACAAAAACTCTCTCACACACACACACTTTCTGAACTGCTTGTCCCATACGGGGTCACGGAGCCTACCCGGCAACACAGGGCATAAGGCCGGAGGGGGAGGGAACACACCCAGGACAGGACACCAGTCCGTCACAAGGCACCCCAAGCGGGACTCAAACCCCAGACCCACCAGAGAGCAGGACCCGGTCCAACCCACTGCGCCACCGTGCCACCACACCCCCACACACAAAAACTCTTTGCTAGAAATACCAATTATTTATAAACTAATATTTACCAATATATTAAAGAAACCTTTAATCATAACAGACTGAATAGTTTCACTGACTATATCATTGTGATTTACCAATCAGTTGGTGGCATTAATAGAACAAAGCCAATTAGAAAAGTTTTCAGTGGTAGTTGTCTTATTCTAGGATGACCTGTGCAATGTCATTCAGCAGGTATATAACCTTCGGGCAGAGGTATAAATAATTTTTATTTTCTTTACTACATTTTTTCTTACTGTCAGGTGTTAATTCTGCTGAAGACTGTAGGGAAAACAGGTAGGGGTAGGTGGACTACACTGTTTGGCTGTATGTCTTTTTTGAGTAGAGAAATTGAGAAATGATTGGCGTTATACACATTTAGCTATACACTACTGTAAACCCATTGAAGGCTTTTTCAAGAAGGTCATCTAAATTTGGAGATAAGCTTTAGAGTACAATTGCTGAACTGAACATTTTGACAATCTCTGGTGAAAGAGAAATTCACACACACACATTTTCAGAACCGCTTGTCCCATATGGGGTCACGGGGAACCGGAGCCTACCCGGCAACACAGGGCGTAAGGCCAGAGGGGGAGGGGACACACCCAGGACAGGACGCCAGTCCATTGCAAGGCACCCCAAGCGGGACTCAAACCCCAGACCCACTGGAGAGTAGGACTGCAGACCAACCCACTGCGCCACCGCACCCCCAAGAGAAATTCAGTTAATTGAATTCAGTGAGATCATTGCTCCTAAGCAGCTTGTGATGTTCAGTTTGTATACTAAGTTACTTACAATTACTTTAAGCTCTTCAGAATTATTTTAAATGGAAAACGGGGCACATAAAGTATGGACGTAAATCAGAGAAAAGCTGTTTTGCTGATTTTTTTAGTCTAACTCAGAAATGTCAGAGTCATGGTCGTTTTTTGTCATTTGCACAGTTATACTGGGTACACTGGGCATTGAAATGCTTGTGACAAGGCTCATATAGGCATGAACAGACATGAAGAAACATGTATTTAATCACTTAAATGCTGAGTTGTGTTGCAGTTTTGCAATCTAAAATTTTCCATCCTCCTTGTGTTTTTTAAATGTTGCATTGCCCTCAGTCCTGCTTATAAATGATTGATCTGGCAATGGTAAAGTGTATGCCTAGCTAAATGTTCCATTTCAACCTTAGAGCTTTACGAAGAGAAATAGTAGGTAATAATTTTTTCTGGTCCACTGTGTTATACTCAGGAGGAGTCAGAGGAGCTTCGCTGTAGCTGTGCTCAGCAAAGGTAGAGAAACTCTGACCTAAAATGAGGACATTGTCAGAAGGTGGAAGAAAGACTTTGAGGAACTCCTATACCCGAGAGATATGCCTCCCTTACAGGAGTCAGGGCCAGAGGCTTCCAGGATGTCAGAGTTCATTTCCCTGGTGGAAGTCGGTAAGGTAGTTGGAAAGCTCCACGGTGGTAAAGCACTGGTGGGTGGATGAGATTCTGCCGGAACTGCTTAAGGCCCTGGATGTTGTAGGGCTGTCATGGCTGACATGCCTCTGCAATGTTGCATGGACCTCGGGGACAGTGCCTTTGGACTGGTAAACTGGGGTTGTGATCCCTATCTTTAAGAAAGGGGACCGGAGAGTGCATGCTAAAAATCTGTGTATCACACTTCTCAGCCTCCCTGGGAAAGTCTATGCCAGGGTCCTGGAAAGGAAGCTCTGGCCGGTAGTTGAACCTCGGACTGAAGAGGAGCAATGCAGATTCTGTCATGGTCGTGGAACAGTAGACCAGCTTTTTACCCTCTCACAGATAATTGAGGGGAATGGGAGTTTGCTAATCCAATCTATATGTGTTTTGTGGACTTGGAGAAGGTCTACAACTGTGTTCCCCGAGAAATTCTGTGAGAGGGGCTTCCGGAGTATGGGGTGCCGGGGCCACTACTGTGGGTCATTTGGTCTCTGTACACACAGAGTGAGAGCTGTGTCCGCCTACTCAGCATTAAGTTAAGCTCATTCAATGTGGGTGTCGGATTCCGCCAAGGTGGTGCCTTGTCCCCACTCCTGTTTGTGGTTTTTTTTATGGACAGGATATCAAGGCGCAGCCAAGGTCAGGAAGGCATTCTATGCAGGGGCCGGAAGGTGATGTCTCTGCTTTTTGTGGATGATGTTGCCCTTTCGGCACCCTCACATGGATGCCTCCAGCATGCACTGGAAGGGTTTGCAGCCGAATGTGAAGCAGTTGGTATGAGGATCAGCACCTCCAAGTCTGAGTCCATGGTTCTCTCACAGAAAAGGATGGCATGCCCCGTTCAGGTAAAGGGAGAGAATTTGTCCAAGGTGGAGGAGTTAAGTATCCTGGGGTTTTATTCATGAGTGAGGGGAGAAGGGAACATGAGATTGGATGCAGACTGAGGGCAGCAGCAGCAGTAATGTGTTCGCTGTACCGGACTGTAGTGGTGACGGGGCAGCTGAGCCATAAGGCAAAGCTCTCTATTTGCCAGTTGGTCTACGTCCCTACCCTCACCTATGGTCGTGAACTCTGGGTAATGACCGAAAGAATAATATCTCGGATTCAAGTGGTTGAAATGAGTTTTCTACTCAGTGTGGTGGGACTCACTCTCTGTGACAGGTTCAGGAGTTCGGCCATCCGGGAGGAACTCAGAGTAGAGCTGCTACTCCTCCGCATTGAGAGGAGCCAGTTGAGGTGGTTCAGGCATCTGGTAAGGATGCCCCCTGGGCACCTCCCTTTGGAGGTATACCAGACACAGCCAATTGAGATGAGACCCCGAGGTTGGCCCAGGACCTGCTGGATAGATTATATCTCCCAGTTGGCCTGGGAGTGGCTGGGGATCCCCGGGATGAGCTGGAGGAAGTCGTAAGGGACAGGGACAAGAGCAGTGCAAGAGAACATGGGTTCAATCCCTGTTCAGTCTGTGTAGAGTTTGTATGTTCTCCTTGTGCCTTGTGTAAGTTTCCTCTAGGTTTTCCTGTTTCCTCCCACAGTCCAAAGACATGTAGTTGAAGTGAATTTATGATACCAAATTGTCTGTAGTGTGTGTGGCTACTCTGTGATGGACTACCTTCCTCTGCTTTGTGCCCAGTGCTTCTAGGATAGGCTCTGGTTCACAGCGACTCTGCTCACGACAAGTGGGTTTTAAATTGGATGGATGGGTAGAAATTCTCAACAAAAAAACACTTTGTGTGCCAAAAATGCAATCTCAAAGGTATGCTATTGCTTTTTTATACAAAAATATAATACAAATAGAAGACTAGTCATTCAGCTAAAGGCGGAAAGCAAGCTGTCTATGTATACATTTCACTGCCACTTTATACAATGTCAATTTCCAAAGTTTCATAAATGACTCATGCATTTTCTGGTATCTGTCCCAAACTGATTTTTGCATTTATCGATGCCACTTACTTTTTGATATACAGTCATATGTTGTTGTTGTCTGGAAGTTGGTGATAAAATTTTATGCTGCAAAAGCTGCAAAACTAATTACAGACTGGATAGAAATGATGATAGTGATATTTCAATACTGTAGTTGAATTTGATCATTTTAGTCATGGTTCAGAGTATGTTTTTTTAGATAAAATGAAAATGATAGACAGTGATTTTGGTAAAAATTCCCAGTGCTGCTGGTAAAACCAAAGATGGGAAGGTTTTGTTTGTCAATCAAAACAAACAAGACAGTTTTTTCAAAAGATGGTAACATCAAATGGAGTATTATAGAACCACAGAGGAAACACTCAGATTGTCTGTGAACATATTGGCTGTGTTACTGGAGTAGAGAAACATGACAGTAATCAGGATTACTGTCCTGACAGATCCAAACCTGAGAAAACTAATGCTTACCATTGTGCATTTACATTTGTTTATTTGTTTGATAAAAACCATGTAACTTCTGGAGTTTTCAAATTTGAAGGGTAAGATTCACCCAGGATATAACCCAGTTATGTGATTTATCAGTGGAATAGCCTCCAAGGGTTAAAGAGATGGGTGTGGACCCTTTAAGAAATGTTTTAAAGCAGCTATTTGGTGGACTGTAAGTTGTTCTTATTGCCTTAAATTCATATATTAACAATATTTTAATATTTCAAACACCAGTGTTTTTCAGTGATGAGACATATCGTGTTTCTTTTTTTTTTTTTCTTTCCCCTCAGCTTTATGCTGCAGTGTCAGCACCATTTCCCAAAGTTTTGATAGGCTTTGGATAAACATAACTTGAAATCTCAATACAGGGGCTCTTTCACATTCAGCAGTGTTTACTTTTACACATCTAAAACTTAATTTCCTTAATGGAATCACAGTAGGAGAAACATTATATTTTACTGTTTATACCCAGTTATATTTTATATTTAATGCCTTATATGTGCCTGCTATTTAAAATATCATAAAACACACACACACACACACACACACACACACACACACACACTTTCGGAACCACTAGTCCCATATGGGGTCGCAGGGAACCAGAGCCTACCCAGTAACACAGGGCGTAAGGGCGGAGGGGGAGGGGACACACCCAGGACAGGACACCAGTCTGTCGCAAGGCACCCCAAGCAGGACTCAAACCCCAGACCCCCTGGAGAGCAGGACCCATTCCAACCCACTGCGCCACCGCACCCCCCATCATAAAACAGCTTTCTAAATATCTTAAAAAAAAATATCTTAATATCTTTTAAAATGCCCCCAGGTCAGATGAACTTTTACAATAAAATGCAGATAGTTTTTTTGTTCATAAGATTTCTTTTTCCTTTTTTTTCCCCATTTAAAGGCAACTCTTTTTTTTTTTTTTTGAGGCTTCTGTTGAACTACAGTATGACTACCATTAATATTACAGCTTTGAAATGTTGCTTCCAAAAGTGTTACACTACAGAAATTGCAAAATACACACACATTTTCAGAACCGCTTGTCCCTTACGGGGTCACGGGGAACCGGAGCCTACCCGGCAACATAGGGCGTAAGGCCAGAGGGGGAAGGGGACACACCCAGGACGGGACGCCAGTCCGTCGCAAGGCACCCCAAGCGGAACTTGAACCCCAGACCCACCGGAGAGCAGGACTGCGGGCCAACCCACTGCGCCACCGCACCCCAATTGCAAAATATAGTATAGTAAATATATTGAAGTACTGAATTTCCTAAAATGTAAGGTCATTTGTAGTCTACCTCATCTGGTAAGACAACAGTCTTATTTCCCAGGAAAGAAAAATGTTACGTTCAGTTCTGTGACAAAAGACAGCCACTATGGCAAACTCTTTCACAAAGTATCCAGCACATAGAATGGTCCGTGGATTTTCAAGGGTTACATCAATCTAAGCTTTTTAATTAAGGCAGCAAAGATCAAGCATAATTTGTTGAGTCATCCATTGATTACGGTGTGCCTCAAACTGTTAAGTTAATGGTGATATAGCTTTGATGTTGAATGCTTTCAGGAGGCAAGTCAGATTTCTTGAATATCTTTGAGGTTTGGTCACATAGGGAGAAGCATTTCATATTACTGCTTACAAATGAAGTAATTAAACCTGAATTAGAGAAGTAAGTAGCAGGAATAGGAATGGTCAAGGACTCAGACCGACTTGAAAGTTGTTGGGTCAAGTCCTTCAGGGTTATTACTGCGGTATTCTTAAACAAGGTACTATAGTACATTGATTATGATTTTATAATTTACTATTTATATATGAAAGTGCTAAACAACACAATAATGATGAGTAATCTGGTAAGAAAAACAGGTAGAGCAGCTGAATTTAAATTATACAAAAATTTGAGCCAGTAGCATTTTAATTTTTTTTGTCAATATGTAATTTACATATGTACATTTACATTTACTTTATTCATTTACCAGACGCTTTTCTTGAAAGCAACATACATCTGAAAGAAGATGTGAGTGATATGAGTGAATATAAGTGAATAAGTGCCAACAAACCAACTTAAAGTTTTCCTTTGTTTTATTAAAATTCAGTACAGAGATGTGTATTTTTTATTTTTTTGCATTGTGACTTGTCACCATCCAGCTAAATTCTTGCGAGCCTTATGCATGATGTCTGTAGTCAACTTAACCATTAATTTTAGATAATGTCCAAATAGCAACAATTAAATCTTTCACAAACAGAGTAAATATGACGGTTTGGTTTCAGTTAAGGGAAACAGTTTGTCTTACATATAGGGACAGATGGAATAATCATATTGTTCACTATCAGGTCAGCATCAGCATAATTAGTACATATGTTTCATGTAAGGTTTATTTAAATAATAGTGGAGTGGACCCAACCTAGTTATATACATATACATAACATTGAGAGCAAGACCAGATGAAGGAAAATGTTCTGAAAGTTATTTTCCCATACAAGGTTACGAAGACCAATGAATGCCATACGTGAGAGCTTGAAAAGGGGCTGTGTAAATGTAAACTATGACATTTCGAATATGTCAGAAGGAGGAGCTTGCCAGAATTGAAAGGACATGCTGCTTCTGTAAGTGATGTGTCTGAAGGTCCTTCATGGCTGCTACAAACTGATTTTTCATTATGGAGCAGTATCCAACCAGCAGTTGCAGTGTATTCCCTCAAGATGGGGACCCTGACCTTTGCCAACTAATATTGAGGGAGAGATGAGGTGGGATATTACAGTATTGTCCTTACTGCTTGGTGTAGTGCCCATCATGTGACACACAACAAACTGAGAATATCCATTACACAGTCTTCCAGTGAAGCCCTCTTAAATACTATATTGATTAAAAATACATTCGAAGAATCAATTTGATTTAATCAGTATCCACTTTTGTTTACCATTTTTTATGTTCTGCATTTAATTAATTACTGCTTAACTATTTTGAGAACTGGAAAGTCATCTATTTTGTTGGTTTTACCAGTTTGTGGAAGTGCAGTATGTAATTTCTAATGCCGCAATCAAGCTTTTGACATAGGTATCTGTTGCAAATTCATAAATTCAATATGTATACATGATTTTTTAAACTGATTGATACC
Source organism: Scleropages formosus (assembly GCF_900964775.1). NCBI lineage: Eukaryota > Metazoa > Chordata > Actinopteri > Osteoglossiformes > Osteoglossidae > Scleropages > Scleropages formosus. The sequence continues at coordinate 15,822,442 of NC_041812.1, read as the reverse complement.
ATTTCAAAAGAAAATGTGTGTGGCTAAAATAATTTGGACAGTAAAGACTCATGGTACAGTTTTCTGTTCCTCTTATATTAATCTAATGAAGGAGTACAGCACAGAGATAACATTTTGCCGAATGGTAATTTCAACTGTTAACCTGTTATTGTTTATTGTATTTCCTGAGAGGCTCTAGTGTATTGATTTAGTAATGTAACGACTCACATTACCGGGGGGTGTCATGTTCAAGTGGGAAATGATGTTCGTGATGTAAATATTGGGAATTGTGGGTAAAATGTGAAATAGTTGTTCAACCACTGTGGAGGCTCACGGGGATTATGAGGAGGTGAGTCCTTTTGGACAGTGTGGAGAGGGGAAAGAAAATTGATAAGGGCTAAGCAGGCTGGGAAGGCTGGGTTGAGGTGCAGGTTCTTGAAGAAACGGAGTCCTTGGACCGAGAGCTTTATTTCCTTGTGTACGCACTGCTACGTCTCGTTGTGTGCTGGTGTTTCAATGAGGGTTCATAATGAACGCTGTCCTTGTGTCCTTCTTTGCCCCATGTGACTCCAGAAGGTATGTAGCTGCACAGCCACAGCAAATTACCTCTTGTCCTCCAGTGTGAGTCAGGAAGACATGAAGAGTGTCAAAATGTAACATAAGGCTTCGTCTCATGAGACATTTTCACACATACTTCACCTACTTTTAGCATAGCATGAAAAACACAATACAGCTGCTGCCTTCTGATTTTCCAGAATGATCAGATAAATCTGTGATTGTTACCCTTTCCTATTCCCTTCCTCCTTCTGTCTTTTTATATCTGCCAGACCTTTTTTTCATTGAAAATTTGAGGAACAAAAGGCAAAGGCACCTACACAATGGGAGCCAAGGTCCAGGTCCATTTATTGGTTACATCCTCTTCCATAGTGTTTTTTTTTTTTTTTTCCTGATTACATTTATTCATTTAGCTGATGCTTTTTTTCAAAGCATAAAATTGGAATTATTGACCCATTTACACAGCTGTGTAGTTTTAGTGGAACAATTTATGCTAAGTACCTTGCTCAAGGGTACTACAGCTGGAGGTGGGACTCAAACTGGCAATCTCTGAATTCAAAGGGAGTAGCTCTAACCACCATGCAACAAACTGCCAAAAGCATTCCTACAGTTACTAGACCTTATACCAGCCTTCTGTCGTGGGTGGATATCTGTAGGCTGATGGAACTTTCAAAAATGTGGACCACTAAATCTGTCTGCTTAAACACAAGTCTTGTAATGGTCAACTAACAGCTTACTGTAAATCACCTCCATATTGTCTGTATTCATATCACAATGAACATCATACTCCCAAGTGTGTTAACCTGTTGCTAAGAGAGGATGTTTCCACATGCAGAAACCAGCCAAAACATGTTCCAGTCATATCTATGAGGCTTGTGCCTTCAGTCATCTGCTGGTGAAAGTTTAAACTGTGCAGATGCTTCTGGTCAGAGGTACTGATTGACTCTGCAGGATAGGCAGATCAACGGCGGATCAGCTAAAAGCCATTCAGCCATGGCCACTACCCTAACCTTATAGATGTCAGCGAACGTCATTTTTGCATTCCCCCTTATGACTATTAAATCAAGGTTCTTGTTTATCCCGCCCGGTATGTTGTCACCGGGGCCACACCCCAGGCCTTTGGCGGGGGGGGGCTCGCATGCGAGCACCTGGTGGCCAGGTCTATGCCCACGGGGCCTAGCAGGGCTCAGCCCGAAGCCAAGACGTGGAGCCGCTCTTTGGTGGGCTCACCACCTGCTGAAGAGGCCGTAAGGGGCCGGTGCATTGTGATTTGGGCGGTGGTTGGGGCCGAGTGCCTGGTCGACCCAAAACTTGGGCACCAACTCTGGCTTTTGGGACTTGGAATGTTACCTCACTGGCGGGGAAGGAGCCTGAGCTAGTGCAGGAGGTTGAGAGATACCGTCTAGATATAGTTGGGCTCACTTCCACTCACAGCTTGGGTTCTGGAACCACTCTTCTCGACCAAGGGTAGACTCTCCACTATTCTGGCGTTGCCCAGGGTGAGAGGCGGCGGGTGGGTGTGGGCTTATTAATAGCCCCCCAGTTCAGCCGCCATGTGTTGGAGTCTACCCTGGTGAATGAGAGGGTTGTCTCCCTGCGCCTTCAGGTCAGGGAACGGTCTCTCACTGTTGTTTGTGCTTATGCGCCTAGCGGCAGCGTAGAGTACCCGGCCTTTTTAGAGTCCCTGGGGGGCGTGCTGAAAGCGCCCACTGGGGACTCTGTCGTTCTACTGGGGGACTTTAACGCCCACATGGGCAGCGACAGTAACACCTGGAGGGGCGTGATTGGGAGGAACGGCCTCCCTGATCTGAATCTGAGTGGTGAGCTGTTATTGAATTTCTGTGCTAGTCACGGTTTGTCCATAACAAACACCATGTTCATGCATAAGGGTGTCCATCAGTGCACTTAGCACCAGGACACCCTAGGACGGAGGTCGATGATCGACTTTGTAGTCGTTTCTTCTGATCTTCGGCTATATGTCTTGGACACTCGGGTGAAGAGAGGGGCTGAGCTGTCAACTAATCACCACCTGGTGGTGATTTGGATTCAATGGCGGGGGAGAAAGCTGGACAGACCTGGCAGGCCCAGATGCATAGTGAGGGTCTGTTGGGAACATTTGGCGGAGGCCCCTGTCAGAGAGGTCTTCAACTCCCACCTCCGACAGAGCTTCAACCAGGTCCTGAGGGAGGTGGGGGACATTGAGTCCGAATGGGCTATGTTCCACACCTCCATTGTCGGGGCGGCAGTTCGGAGCTGCGGCCATAAAGTCTCCGACGCCTGTCGCGGCGGCAATCCCCGAACACGGTGGTGGACACCGGAGGTAAGGGATGCCGTTAAGCTGAAGAAGGAGTTCTATCGGGCCTGGCTGGCTCATGGGACTCCTGAAGCAGCTGACGGGTACCGGCAAGCCAGACGGAACGCGGCTCTGGCAGTCGCCAAGGCAAAAACTCGGGCCTGGGAGGAGTTTGGTGAGGCCATGGAGGAAGACTTTCGGTCGGCCTCAAAGAGATTCTGGCAAACCGTCCGGCGACTCAGAAGGGGAAAGCAGTGTTCCGCCAACACTGTTTACAGTGGAAGTGGTGTGCTGCTGACCTCGACTGAGGATGTCCTCGGGCGGTGGAAGGAGTACTTTGAGGATCTCCTCAATCCCTCCGACACGCCTTCCGTAGAGGAAGCTGAGGCCGGGGACTTGGAGGGGGACTCGTCCATTACCCTGGCTGAAGTTGCTGAGACAGTCAAAAAACTCCTCGGTGGCAAGGCTCCGGGGGTTGATCTCATCCAGTTTCTCAAGTCTCTGGATGTTGTGGGGCTGTCTTGGTTGACACACCTCTGCAGCATTGCGTGGAGCTCGGGAATGGTGCCTCTGGACTGGCAGACCGGGGTAGTGGTCCCTCTTTTTAAGAAGGGGGACCGGAGATTGTGTTCCAACTATAGGGGGATCACACTCCTTAGACTCCCTGGGAAAGTCTATGCCGGGGTACTGGAGAGAAGAATCTGACCGATAGTCGAACCTCGGATTCAGGAGAAGCAATGTGGTTTTCGCCCTGGCCGTGGAACACTGGACCAGCTCTATACCCTCACTAGGGTGTTGGAGGGTTCGTGGGAGTTTGCCCAACCAGTCCATATGTGTTTTGTGGACCTGGAGAAGGCATTCGACCATGTCCCTCGTGGCATCCTGTGGGAGGTACTTTGGGATTATGGGGTTTGGGGCTCGCTGCTACGGGCTGTTCGTTCCCTGTATGACCGGAGCAGGAGCTTGGTTCGCATTGCTGGCAGTAAGTCAGACCTGTTCCCGGTGCATGTTGGACTCCGCCAGGGCCGTCCTTTGTCACCTATTCTGTTCATTATCTTCATGGACAGAATTTCTAGGCGCAGCCAAGGAACGGAGGGTGTCTGTTTTGGTGGCCGCAGGATCTCGTCTCTGCTTTTTGCGGACGATGTGGTCCTGTTGGCTTCATCGAATCAAGACTTACAGCATGCACTGGAGAGGTTTGCAGCCGAGTGCGACGCGGCGGGGATGAGAAGCAGCACCTCCAAATCCGAGGCCATGGTTCTCAGTCGGAAAAAGGTGGATTGCCCCCTCCGGGTTAGTGGGGAGTTGCTCCCTCAAGTGGAGCAGTTTAAGTATCTCGGGGTCTTGTCCACAAGTGAGGGAGAAATGGAGCGGCAGGTTGACAGACGGATCGGTGCGACGTCCGCAGTAATGCGGTCATTGTACCGGTCTGTTATGGTGAAGAAGGAGCTGAGTCGTAAGGCGAAGCTCTCAATTTACCAGTCGATCTACGTTCCTGCCCTCACCTATGGTCATGAACTTTGGATCATGACCGAAAGAATGAGATCACGGATACAAGCGGCAGAAATGAGTTTCCTCTGCAGAGTGGCTGGGCGCACCCTTAGGGATAGGGTGGGGAGCTCAGTCACCCGGGAGGAGCTCGGAGTAGAGCCGCTGCTCCTCCGCATCGAGAGGAGCCAGTTGAGGTGGCTCGGGCATCTGTTCCGGACGCCTCCTGGACGCCTCCCTGGAGAGGTGTTCCGGGCATGTCCCACTGGGAGGAGGCCTCGGGGCAGACCCAGGACACGTTGGAGAGACTAGGTCTCCCAGCTGGCCTGGGGACGCCTTGGGGTTCCCCCAGAGGAGCTGGAGGAGGTGTGCAGGGAGAAGGAAGTCTGGGGGGCTCTGCTTGGACTACTGCCCCTGCGACCCGGTACCGGATAAGCGGAGGAAGATAGATGGATGGATGAATGGATGTTTTCAATGACAACATTTAGGCATACAAGGAAATGTCAACAAAATCAGCAAAAATCAGTCTTCATCATCTTTGTATTACTATATTAGTGCTGATGGACCAATATAATCCAGTTACCATATAACTTGATACCATGATTACATTTTTAGGAGATTCCTTTAACATACAGGTGATTGGATCTAAGCCACAAAAGCGAAAACAAGCAACTACTCCATCCTTCACAAGTTTGCTTTTGTTGAAAAATTCTTTATCCAGTATGCACATAGATTTGGTTACTTGTAGGCCACTTGACAATGAATGGAAAAAATTCCAAGTTTAGCATTTGAACATTTTGAATAAATTCTTCACCTCCGTATGTGATATATATATATATATATATATATATATATATATATATGCTCAATCTCAGCTAATGTTAATGAATTATGGCATTTTTGTTATTGAAGTGAATAGCTAGAGTTGCTGAAGGGGAAGTGAAAAGAGCCATGACTGTGGATTTCGAGAACAGGTTTTTTGGCAGTAGGCTGGTGCATCATGGGAGTACATCACACAGCAGCAACTACACGTGCTCCAGCTCTATCTTTCCCTCCTCACAGGGCCGGGGGAAACAGCCAGGCATAACGAATTCTCATTTAATAACTCCTTCAAGGAGACCCGAGGGGTATGTTCTCTGTCTGTGTCTGGCTCTGACAACATGGAGGCCCCTGTGTATACCGTTGTTCCAACTATACTGACTTAAGTGAACTACTGAGAATATCACAGACTTCTTATTCTTTTAGTAAGGATATTAACATTAAAGTGTACCATGTTGAGTCAGTGAGAGATTCCATTTTAAGTCTTGGGTAATTTATTACATGGGTGGCAGTATGGCACAGCAGGTAGTGCTGCCACCTCACAGTACCTGTGAGAGTTGGGTGTAGAGTCAAATCCACAAGTGTGCATATTCTCCCCATGTCAGTATGAATTTCAACCAACAGTGCAATGAGATGCAGTTTAGGTGAACTGTACCCAGCATTGGCTGTGGTATGTGTTACTATGTTTGGCTCCCACGAAATGAACTACTGTCCTGCCTAGAATGTTCATCTATGCTTCATGAAGGCTGTAATCACTGCTGCTGAAGATATTGTGACTGTCTTCCAGGATCAATCAAGTATTCTCTTTTCCCTGTAGGTCCTTTGAGGATGATGAGCCACCATGCAGTGAGACAATTGAGTATTGTGGCAACTATTATCTGAAACACAGTGGAGACGAGCTTGACTCTGAGATTAATGACAACGTCTCCAGCTCAGAGGAGGAGGATGAGAAGGATGAGGAAGATGACAATGATGATGACAAAGAGGTAGAAGATGACAAAATACAGTGCAACTCTCCAAATATCCTCAGAGTTGTGAAGGAGAAAGATCCATAAGTAATGGAACTGCAATGTATGTGGATCCCTACTGCTCACATTAATCCTTGGGTTGTGTTTGCCACTGCTTTCTATTTTTGGTGCTCTGTCCAATTGTTTGTAAAATATATTAAAAAATATATAATGTTACCTAATTTTGTGTCATACCCTGAGCAACCTCATTCCTAGTCTTTGTCACTTCTACACTTCTACAAGCTTTACATGTCTTTTTGAAATTTGTAATCTCTTGATCTCATTTACCTGAAATGACACCATTTGTGTGAACTCCTGAATTTGCCATTTGATGCTCTTTACTCTTCATTATAGTTAAATTTCCTATAGCTATCCTGATCTGACTAGACACACATAGATTGATAAAATTTGAATAAATTACATAAAATTCAGTGAAACTGGCAATGATTAATTTTGAGTTCAGATGCCTACAGTGGAGGATATCATGAAGCTTTATAGGAATAAGATGAAAGAAACTATATTTATGATAAACACTGTAAATGGGTCAAATTTGACAGAACACAACTGATTAAATTAAATACACCATCTCTGTGGGTTGATCATGGGATATGAATCAGCATTCAGTGATTCAGCCTTACATTCAGTGCAAAACATTTTCTTGCTTAAACGCAGTTCTTTTATGAAAGGTGAACACAAATGCCAATGTTGACTGGACTAGGATGGCTGACCCTGATGCAGTTTAAATTTTACAGTATTTATCCATTGTTTATAACAGAGAACATGAAAGTCATCTCTGGATTATGTTTTATTTTTATTGTATTTCAATAATCAGTGCAAACAGAAATATATTGTCATGGAAATCTTTAACATAATCTAATCTAACCTATGCAAATTAAGGCAATAGTTGTATGTAATTAATAAACACACTGACTTTGATTAACCAGTTCTCTATGTCAGGGCTGTGGCAGTCCAGAGCCTATTCAAGAAGCACAGGGCATAAGGCAAGCCGAGGGAACACCCTAGACAAGAGTCAGTCTATCACAGTCACATACACCCATTCACTTACATAGTCAGACAGTACAGACAATTTAGTCACGAGTTCACCTGCAACATGCTTTGGATTGTGAGAGCAAACCACATTACCTGGAGGAAACTCATTCAAAGCTGGGGATAATGTGCAAACTTGACACAGACTGAATCAAACCTGTTGGACCACACTAACCACTGCACCAACATCTAGTTAATTATGATTTTTTTTTTTTTCACAATTTGCAAAATTAGAAAAATCTCAAATCTATTTCTTTTTGGACAACCACACAGACACACATATATATACACTGGACATAAGTCATTACTTCTTTTTGTGTATGTCATTGGCTCTTTCAATATCCATTTCAATACTTAATCATGTTATCAACAATACTACTGAGACCATGATACAAATTGTCAGAGACCATGACAAAATAAAATAATGAAATGTATCAACTTCAGAGAATATAATGCATCTATATAAACACAATTAAAATTACATACAATACAGTAATTATGCCAAAAGAGGTAGTTGTGACTGTAAGAATAAGCTTCTGAAAGTAACTAGCTATGTGATGTGAAACACTGGACTACAGCAATCTGAGAACTCATCACTGGGTTGCTTCTCATGGTCCTATTGAAATGCACTCTGTCACCAGTGGCTATAACGATGACACGGTTGTTACCTTTCAGAGTGGTCAGCAGCCCCCAGACTGTGATTCAGAATGTAAAGAATACTGAAAAGTTTATTTTTAGATTGTGCTTTGATGTGTGGCCCACTTTCCCTACTCACTGTGGGAAAACAGACAGCTGTATCTTGGAATCAGTCTGAATTTGTGGATAATACTGTGCTTCCCATGAAACAGTACCGAAGTGTACTGCTAATCCAATCTCAGCACTCAAAGCACACATCCGAGAGCCCATTGGAGGCCAAGAGGTCATGGTTGAGTTTGTTGCCCCTTGGGACCTCTGGTATGTTTGATATGATGCACTGTGTTCTCTGTTGTGGGAGGTTCCAATTTCTGCTCTTTGAGTCCAAAGTGAGTCAGATTAGATTTGTTTTTATTAAATGTTAGTGAACAATCCGATGGCTGACATAAAGGCTTCTTGGCATTGTTCGCAAACTTGGTGCAGTTAAAACACCTAGAATTCAGTTTTTCATTTGCTTTCTTCCCTTTAAAGATATATCTTCAACAGCCAAATAACTTAAGAAAAACATATTTTTTTCACAGTTTAGAGGCACTTTGAAATGTTTACTGTATAAAATATACAGCATTATAAAAATAAAATATAATACACAGCCAGGACACTGAAAGGAAGTTTTCTGGCCAGAAATCAGCATGTTGACAAGCCAAGAGTAATGTGCTTAACATTTTTCTTTACGTTCATCCATTTGGCACATGCTTTTCTCTCAAGTGGTAAATTTTAAAGCTAGAAAATATAAATAGTTAATTTTTTTTTTTTTAACGTACTTTTCAGCAGTAGCCTCAAGAGAAGAACAGTGATGACTAGAAAATAATGACGGTTCCACCTTAGGTGCAGAAAATTTCATTAATGTCAAGTAACTTGTAATTATGAACCATTCTGATAGAAAACAAATAAGACAGTGTGGCAGTTTCCTTCTAGCACCAAAAGACCATCTCACATTTTGCTGCGCAATTATTTTTGCATCATTTCAATTAAAATGCCATGTTGCTCTCCGGTCGTTACAGAGCCCCTCCCCCTGATTAAGACTAACCTGCACACCAATGCCATGTGACACACACCAGGCATGTGGCCTGTCCTCTGGTAATTTCATTCTTGTCTGCAGATAGATTGCCTAATTAGACACTGCAGTGTGGTGAACGACAATTCCTGCCCCGAGCAGAACAAGGTAGGTTCAGCCTCATTGAAATGCTGAGAACAAGAGGCTGTATACGCATGACTGCCTTTCTTAATTAGTGTTTTGGTCAGGTCTGTCTCCCCTCCACAGGGGAAAACCTTTCCACCACCCCTACCCTGCAACAGGAACATTGAAGTTGCCTACACCTGCATGAGTGTGAGACTATGAAAAGATTACCTCACATTGTTGCAGCTCATACAGGCACAGATTACATATATCTAGATCTTAAAAGCAACCTCTTTGTTCTGATAGTTCTGTTCTGTAAAAGTCCACTGAACACTCAGATATCATTCCTTTTCAGACACTGTCATGTCCTCTAGAGTATTCGGAATTTAATGATTCACCACTCATTTTGCAGTTCTCCTTGAAATGGCTGGACGAAAAATGCAACTGAGGTAAGGAAAAGAATAACTGAAAAGTATGAAAATATTTTTGATTACTTGATATGATATGACATTTTCCTGATTCTTTTTACAGGATAACTCTTGGACTCAGGTATGTTGAACTCGACAACAGTCTTTATGTGGAAGGGTATAGGACTGGACAATGGCTTGGGGGGAAAGCAAAACAAAGGCAAATGTGTGCTAAAGACTGAAAATTTAAAACTGGTGTCCCTGGTAACTCTCCACCTCTTTATCTCAGTCAGCAGCTTGCTGTCAAGCAGGGGTTTTAATTAGAGAGTCATGGCAATTAGGTGTTTTTTCACTGTTGTCAGCATGGAGTTTCACTGTTGAAGTTCTTCTGTTTGGCATCCACATGATGAAGGGTCAGATTGATTTCTCATGTCCACTTTTAAAGGAAGCAACTTTAAGGTGAACACCTGACAATTCTGTCCATCCATTGTCAAAAACTGCTTCTCACAAGTAGGATAGCGATGAGCCAGAGCCTTACCTGGCATCACAGGGCGCAAGGCCGAAGGGGGAGGGGACATCAGTCTATCACAAGGCACCCCAAGGAGGGCCCGAACCCCAGACCTACCACACAGCAGACAGCAGCTGAACCCGCCACACCACCATGTCCCCCACCTTGCACTTTTGATAGTTTGAAAAATGTGGAACTTTGTTTGTGGTGTGCCTTGCCACAGGGGAAACCCAACAGACAAATTGCACCCAGAGTGTGGGGAGGATGCATTGCCAGGTGGGAATGGACAACTGGTGTGAACTGCAGAGAGAAACAATGCTATTGACTCAGCTGCCCTATGGAAAATGTGCTCCCTTGCAACTGCTGCGTGTGCAAGTTTGTGTAACTATTGTGGTTAGATTAGCCACTGACACCCACACTTTCTGTCCAGTTTCTCATTAGCAGGAACATTGGTTGCTGCACCGAACTGGACAGGGTGAAGAAAGCAGTTAGTGGACAGAGGAAATGTGAACTGCATGGATTGTTCTTCTGACTTAATTTGAAGGGGAATTACCCATTCTTAATATCTGTGGACAGTGAAGGAATGTTTCTTTCTTCCTGTATCTGGTGTGTGAGGGGTCATGCTTTCCACGCTGTGTCTTAAAACTCTCTGCAAAGCTATAGAATCATGAGCCGAGAGGATTCCCAAGAGGGTTTCCTATTCTTTTCTTGCAATTTGTCCCCCACATATGCTGGAAAGCAGTGTGGACATTTATTCATTTCAGTTCATCACAAACTTAAAGTCCAAATAATCAGTTTCAAAAAGTACTGGCAGCTTGTACTTTCATGACTAGAGAGGGGGCTTAACAGGAAGAAACTTTTTTTTTTTCAGAGGAGGTGGCTCCTGGAGAACATATGCCTGAGTAAGATTGAGTTGGGATATGGACTGGACAGGCAGTCAAAGAAAAAGGCTTAGAAGGGGCTTGAGGCTGGCGGGCGGTCTAAACCTGGGTCGGGTGTAATGTCTTTTTTTTTCCAGTTCGATTACCTCCTTCAGAGATGCGGCCTGATAACATCTAAGAGAGTTGGTTACTTTCTTGAGACTGCAAAGATGAACTGTTCCTGAGTCAACAGCTCCACGACCTTCTGCTGGGCCTATACCTCTGGTTATAGCCACTGCATGCAGCAGTTGTACAGTTATTAGACAATTGCAAACGGCTTTCTGATGACTTAATATCAAAGGTTCCACAGCTTCTTCTGGTTGTCCTTCACTGTCAACACCACTCTCTCCATGAAGGATGCTCTGAGGCCTCTGTAGTTGGTGGTAGCCATTGCAGGTACCAAACTAGCTGTCTCCAAAGCTGCCTCAGAGAGCAAGGGAGGTAGACTGTGTAATAGAGACTTTCATAAATTGGGTTCTTGGTACCTGTCTTCTCTTTTCCATGACAGACAGCTTCTCACGGTTTAAGGGTTGCAGGAGTTAGTATTTGTTGGTCTTTTTCCTTGTGTGCCATATACAAAGCCTATGATTTTTAAACTATGTATTCCGAAATGTTTTTAAATCTTAAATAATTTGCTGTTTTCTAATTAAAGTATAATATAAATATATGTAAATAGAAATATCCTATTTCATATTGAAGTCATTAATTTAAATGATTGCTCAACTTTTCTGCATTAAAAAAGTAAGATGAAGATTTTACTCTTGTCACGGTTGCGCGTAGTGCGGACGGACTCGAGTGCAGAGTGTCCGGATCGACGTGCAAGAAAGCCGAATCAGAATCCATAATCGTAGTCGAGGGGCAGGCGAGGGTCAGGCGATCAACAAATGTCGTAGAAAGGGCTAGGCAAGGAACGTGGTCAGGAAGAAACAGGCAAAGGGTCGAAGTCGGAATGGGTCTCTCGGTAATACGGTTCGCTGGGAAACAAGGAGGCAAAACAAGGTTCCGCGTCTGGGCTTCCTCGGATTCCCTCTTTATAGTCGTTCCCATCAGGGAACGGCAGGTGTCGCAAAGGTGCCAGATGCGGAGAACGTGACAATTCTACTAGGAACTAAAGTATAATGTAACTTTTGATAGTGACTTTTATCATGTTTATAAACATTAATTGAGTGCTATTCATTAATTAAAAAAAAACTTTTAATTGTTTCCATCAGAGGCTAGACGGGGAGTCTGTAAATTATGTTCCAGGGCTTTTGAAACAATCATATTGTATCATACCATTAAAGGCCACTGTTTATTACTTCAGTTCATTAATATTGGCCCTGTGATGTACACAGTGAAGCACTTTAGGGGTAACAAAAAATTTTAGCAGTTATTTTCTGAGCAATTTACAGTCTACATGTTTCAGTTACACCCTTGCCATTAGTTAAATGACTTAGGGTTAGTATATTTAACTTGTAACATAATTTTTTGGTCTGTCTTTGCAGAGCAAATGAGAGATGAAAAGGTCCAGAAACTGTAGCTGACATATTTGTCAATTTTCTAGAAATAATTACAATTCAAATTATTAATTCATCTATCCATTTTCATGAACTGCTTGTCCTGGTCAAGGGTTGCAAAGATTTGGAACCTATCCCAGAGTCAACGGCTGCAAGGCTGGGGGTGTACACCCTGGATGGGAGCCAATCCATCACAAGGAAGTTGCGCTCTCTCTCTCTCTCTCTCTCTCTCTCTCTCTCTCTCTCTCTCTCTACAACCAATTTAGCACCACCAATCCATCTGAAATGTGTATCTTTGGACTATGGGAGAAATCCAGAGAAAGCCCTTGCAGATAGAAGAAATTAAAACTCCACACACTACTCACTGAGCCACCGTGCTGCCCTATAATACAAATTATTCTTATTTTAAATTACATTTGGATTTTCCAAAAAGGGGGCTGTACAGTGAAACTTCCACCTCACTATGCCTGGGCTGTTCAGATGTAGGCTCAAATCCAGCTCAGTCTGTTAGAACTTTGCATGTTCTCCTCATGTCTGCACAGATTTTTTTCCCACTGTCTGAAAACATGCAGCTCAGGTGAACTGGAAACTATGAATTGCCCATGTTGTGTGTATGTGTCTGTGGCTCCCCCACAGCTGACCAGTCTCCTGTCTAGGGTGTACCCAATTTTGAAGTGATGCTAAGGCCAGTTGCTAAGGCTAAGACTGTGAACTGCAAAAGCAAAGCTTATGGTAAGAGTCAGAACTGAGATCAGCTACACTTGCATGATGTTGTGACATGAGAAAACATGACATTTCTCCCACAGCCTCTGTTATTTCCCCTGGGTGTTGACTTACACTGGAGCTGTGACATTTGTGCAAGTTCTAAGAAAGTAGAAAAGGCCTTAGGATTGAAATGTATTGATGTAATTCTAGAAATATTTCATGCTTTTATTCTGATAGCTACAATGATGTTAGGCACAATAACTTGAAGGAAAGATTGGTGCAAGCATATTTTACTAAAGGTCAAGATTTATTAATAATACTACACACTGGCTGAAAACCCCTCATCCCAAAGGGTAGTCATGGCGAACCGGAGCCTAACCCGGAAACACAGGGTGCAAGGCTGGAGAGGGAGGGGACGCACTCAGGAAGAGATGCCAGTCTGCCGCAAGGCACCCCAGACCCACCACAGAGCAGGCCCTAGCCAAACCCGCTGTGCCACCACACCCCCCTAATAATAGTACAGCATTTCGTAATTATGTCTTTTTATAAGTGCTGTAAACAAAGCAGTAATAATCCTGCAAGAAAAGTGCTTATCATGAGTAATGAATCTCTTTAGTTTTACTGTACAGTAGGCTCTGGTCATTACTCCCTCACGGGCAACTGATTGAGCACCTTCTTAGTGCAGCCTGGTATGAGAAAAGTGGTTACCAGACGGTGACGATCTGATAAAGATTGATTTACCAGCCAGTGCATCATCACACTGTCTTCTCGTTTGTCATGAGAAACTATTACTGTAACAGACCCTGATTTCTTTCTGCTATAGCAGCCCACCAACTCTCAGTAATTGACTTGTAGTTATCAAAGACAACAGCCGTACAGATATAGGAAGCTGTATAGACACTGACAGACATATTACAACCCTTAAGCAAAACAGATAGCTTTAGTAGTGACCTATACATTTTCATCATACTTGTGTTGGAGACCCTGCTGGCAAACAGCATGAAGGCAGTTGTTGTGAAAGAAGTGAGATGTAGTCCAGAAGCTTTTATGTCAGCAGATGTAGGATTTATTCAGGTAGCCAACCAGTGGTCACATGGCTGCTTCGATAACAATGCATAAAAGAGCAGTTCTGAAGATTGGGCCACCCTAACTACCTGTTGATGTATGAAGTGTTTAACACTACTGGATGTCATATAACTGGTTAGTGTACACTAATTCTTTTATTTTAAACTTTCTTCACAAAAAGTCGGCTGTTCTTCCATTCATGGTTTTGCTGTTTATGATGTTACTATTTGGGCTTTGCAGCTCCACAGTGGCCTTTCTGTTCATAGGGCCCAACACAGCTGACAGGTTAGAGGTCCAATCCATATAAAGGAGTCTATAATAAAGGATATGAATTTGAAACATAGTACATTTAGAACGTGCTACAAATTATTAAAACACACAGTGGGTTACACAGTATGTCTTTTTTCTATATAGAGTATGACTATTTATTACCCCTTTCATATTCCTAGCTTTTCTTGGGTAAGACTCTTTACACTTTTAGCAAAAACAGATGAAAGTTTATGGAAATGGGATTTGCATTTGGATGAAGAGCAACATGATTCCAGGTAATTTTCTATTATATTCAAAATACAGAAATCCATATGGTAAAGTAAAATTACCACAGTGAGGTCTAACCATTGTTACGTCCCTGTACAGGTTTCCAGTGTGTTTTGTTATTCCTTTCTGTGTGTATCTTTGCTTCCTATACACGTCTGTTGTCTATCATCGGTTGCCACCCCTGTCCATCTTCATCAGTCCTGTTGTCAGTTCCTCCATTTGGCCCAATCACTTTAAGACTCCATTTCCCAAGAAACTTAAAGTTTTGTCTCATGGTGCTTGTGTTGGGCTTGTGTTTGGCTTGTGTTTGGCTGCTTCCCTCCTCCACCTACCACAACTAACAATCCATTGCTCCTCTTTTCACTCTTACAGTAAATTTCCTTGTTTGTTTTAAACTCTATGCATTTTTTTTTCTTTTTTCACTAATTTCATTCCTCTGTGTTTTTGGCTGTCTTCTGAATATATTGAAAACATGCTCCCTGAAACATACCCATTAAGTGTGTGATTATTGTGAAATGATTCATGTGTTTGCATCTGGATGTCTCCTTCCACTGCAATGCTCTTTTGTATTGTTTTCTGAGATGTAAGTTACTTTGAGGAAAGTGTCTGCCAGGTGAGTACCTGTAAATGTAAAAGTTTTATATAGTCAAAAGATTGGGAAGTTGACTTTTGGTGTCCACACCGTTTCAGCAAGAGATCAAGAAAACTGGCACTAGGCTTTGCTGTGGATGTTGCAGTTAAGTCTCTTGCTGTCACTATACAAGATTGATTTGATTAAGAAAAAAAGAGATCTCTAGAAAACAAGTAAGGTTTTAATGTCTGGGTGTTGGTAACAAAGTTTATGGATTTTTTTTTTTATTTTTCTCTCCAGGAATTAAAAGTATTAGACTGATTGCGTAAAAGGAGAACTCGGTGTCTAATAAAACATGGACCAAACATTTATATAGGGGAATGTTGTGATGCACAGCTCAGGACATCTGCAATGCAACTTATGCCAGATTTTTTTTTTTTTTTTAATTAACTATTTTTAAAGGAAGGGGGGGGCGGTGGCGCAGTGGGTTGGACTGCAGTCCTGCTGTCCGGTGGGTCTGGGGTTCGAGTCCCGCTTGGGGTGCCTTGCGACGGACTGGCGTCCCGTCCTGGGTGTGTCCCCTCCCCCTCCGGCCTTACGCCCTGTGTTGCCGGGTTAGGCTCCGGTTCCCCGTGACCCCATATGGGACGAGCGGTTCTGAAAATGTATGTATGTATGTATTTTTAAAGGCTATACTGCAAAATTGCTTTCAGGAATGTGGCCAGTGTCATTCCAGCAGACACGGAAAAGGAAGAGGTGTCAGACAAATAGTAAGTTGGCCCATCTATCATATATTCTGAATGGAAACAGTCATTTTGAAAACCCAAATCCCTACTCACTGAGGTCATTTTTGCTTTCCCTGCTGCAATAAAAATATGGATCAAAATGAAAGGATATTTTTTGAATTATATGGAGCCAATTGGGGATAACAGTGCATTACATGTTTTCTAATTGATGTCTTAAAAAGGAGCTTTTATTTTAAGCCAGAAAAAATGACAACATCTGGAGAAACTGACACTTGAAGTGATATTGAAATGGCATTGGTGCTTCACTGCATTTTTCATTAGGCAGTACAATGGTGCAGAATGTAGAACTGGTGTCTCAGTGCACCTGAGCTGCATGAACGGATGTAGGTTCACTCCCAGCTCAGTCTGTGTGGAGTTTGCATTTTTTTGATGTTTCACAGTGGGTTTTGTCTAGGTGCTCCTGTTTCGGGTGACTTGGTGACTGGTATGTATGCAGCACATATGTTGCTTTGCTGTACAAATGGGTGAATGAGTGTAGTACAGTTCATGTAGAATTGAAAGTCAGCTTGTACAAGTATGTGTCAACTAAATATTCATACTAATGATTTTCACTTTGGACATGTGAACATGGAGAGGTCAAGGCGAATATAGACAAAGGAGAAAGACTCAGCTCGAGCTGACTGTAGCGCTTTTAACAGTGGAAGGACTAAAGTCTCAGCAGAATGGTTGTTTCATGAAGGACACTGTTCTGAGTAAGCAACTGGGATAAGAGGTTCTTAGTTGCATGTTCAGAACTTTTGTAAGCAAAAGAAAAAAGTTTTTCCCCAGTTATACAGGTTGCATAACCTGGTAGAACAGGGGCTCTGCTCTGCCCACAACACTTTACATTCCAGCATCTATTTATCTATATCTATTCATCCATTGCAGCTATCTGCTTTTCTTCCATTGAAATGTGCACCTCCTTCTGTATCAGCTGGCATATCTACTGCCCCTGGACTTTACCATATCACAAGCATAGAATATTGCTCAAATCTGCTCTTCCAGAAATCATTGTGCACACCACCACACTGTGCTAAAATGTTGCACTTCTTTCCCATTTTATTATAACATGGTGCTTAAACACCAAACTATAGCAGTTTGCAGAAACGCTCAATGTCTAACAGTTCGTCATATGGTGGTTCTGATGTAAATGAACTTTCCCATAATTAAAAGACAGGCTGTAGGTCAAGAAGGTACCAGGAAGACTTGGAGATATGGGAGAAGGGTTCGGGAACAAGGATGAGGAGATAGGGAAGCAAGGGTGAAAGGGAGAACAGATACAACACACGGGCGACTAGAAAGTTGAACTAAAATTCCGCGTCCTGCTGCGCTCTGAGCTCCCTTTACTGCAAGCGTCTCGTGATCCACCGCAGGTGTTCCCTGTTGCATGGAAGTGGAGGGCGTGACAGACTGTGCCTCTTAGAAGTAATGTTAGAGTTAGAAAGCATGGCCCATGGTTTAATGATACAAAGTTTTCTTATACTAGACTGTCCAAAACTTGGCCACAATTGAAGATCAACAAAATTAAATATCTACATCAGCTGTCGACCAACTTTATTCCCTCCAGTAAAGCTCTTTTTGCAGCACACTCAACTTGTTACAGTAAATTAGTCAGAACAGTGAATACCCTGATTTTCTTTCTCAGACAATAACTAGCAGGGATTCATCAAAATAATCCAAGCCCTGCCACACTCACTGGTGAATCATAACACCCTTAAGCGTTGTTTTGTATTGTGCGAGTCTGGTGGTGAGCAGTCTGACCTTGTTGATTCTACCAATCAAATTGGCTTCCTGCCCCGTGTATTACATATTAACAAAGTTTCTTAAGTGTTTCATCAAAGTGATGCACATCTCCTAGAGCAATACAAAAACTGCATTAAATCAACAGGAGAGATTGGGATTCATATACGTGATGCTTGAGAACAGTCAACTGAGAACTTGAGAAATGAGGCGAGTCTAAAGAGAAATGTAGGCAGTGATTCACCAGTTCTCAGTAAGAATGGAAGGTTATTTAAGAATGGACGGTCCACCCTATTGGTGGTTGAACATAAAACATTGATACTTTTGATTTTCGACCACTTGTGCATGGGGTCATTGAGTGGGCAGAGGTAGAAAAGTGTAGCAGCATACAGTCTTGGGGCTCATTGTAGCCTCCAACACCACTGATCATCCTTTTACTTAGGCTAGAGACCTACCTGGGCCTTACTGTTACTGTCCCCAAGTGGTTTACACACACACACACAATCTACAACTGCTTGCCCCAAGTGGGGTTGTGGCAAGCCGGAGCTTAACCTGGCAACAAAAGACGCAAGGCTGAGGGGACACACCCCAGATGGGATGCCAGTCTGTCGCAAGGCACCCCAAGCAGGGCTTGAACCACATACCCGGACCCTGGCCAAACCTGCTGTGTCACCACACCCCCCACCAAAGTGGTTTAGATTTAATTCCACTGTGTACATGTTGACAAGAAGACTACCCCCCTGCCTTTGCTTTCTGCAATCGGGTATGGAATTGTATACCACAGTGTCTGGTGCTCAGTGCCATTATTTATCTCATATCTGCTACCATTAAATATTTCAGAACCACTTGCCCCATACAGGGTCACAGAGCCTTACCCAGCAACTCAGGGCATAAGGCCAGAGGGGGAGGGGACACACCCAGGACAGGATGCCAGTCCGTCGCAAGGCACCCCAAGCGGGACTCAAACCCCAGACCCACCGGAGAGGAGGACTGTGGTCCAACCCACTGCACCACCGCGCCCCCATATACCATTAAATATAAAATCTGGAAACATAATTTCCACCAATGATGATTCAACTTGCTTGCAAACACCAGTTTTGCTGCCTTGACAAGGTCCAGGCCTGGATGGACATTAATTATCTTGCCTTAAAAGCAGATAAAAAGGAAAGATTTTGCTTGTAGGACCAAAATAGCCAGCAGTAAACTTTTTCAGTTGAAGCTGGAGGACCTAAATTTTAATTTCAAGGAATCTATGTTCTGTTTGAATAAGAACAAGAACATTCATTCAAACCACATATATACTTGATTACAAATACTTGCTTCCTACACCTCATAAATATGTCCAAATTAAAGTGCTTTCTCTCTGGGACTAACACCAAAAGTTAGCTCATGTCATCATCTCCATTATACATGACTATTGTATTTCAAAGGGATTAAGATAAGAACTCAGACTTAGCTGTTCTAAAATATGTTTTTCCTGTTTAAGCCACCCAGTTGTTTATGTATCCCTGTGTTTTTGAACTATTGTTCTGTTGCATGACCAATTTCTTTTCAATTTTACTTCACAGACAGATGCTTTGACATTTTGCTGTATAATTTCCACAAACAACTGACTGAAAGCCATCCAGGCAGTGAAGAACAAAAGCAGCCCCATAGTATTATACTCCCACTGTCATGATTTACAGTTGGGATGAGGTTTTAGTGTTTGTATGCAGTTTTTCATTTTCTTCACAGAAAATTCCACAATTTTTTCAAAAACTTTACAACTCTCTCATCTGTCCATCAAGCATCATTCTAATATCGCTGTGGAACATCCAGGTGGGCTTTAGCAAACCTGAAACTGGCAATTTCTCAAAGTTTTTTTTTTTTTTTTTTTTTTTGGAAAAGTAGTCATTTCCTCCATAGTAACCTTCTATGAGCACCACTCTTGTTCAGTGGTTTTCTTATGTGACATTCATGAACATGAACATTTTCAAATTCAAGAGGTGCATGCAGATCCTTAGCTGTTGCCCTAGGGTTTTTTTTTTTTCTTTCTCTTTTTAAAGGATTGTATAGCATACCCCTGCACTGATTTTTATAGGACACTTACGCCAAGGAAGAGCAGCAATGTTGCCTAATTTCTTTCAATTTGTAAATTGTCTGCTGGTGTGAATTTATTGAGGGCCCCGTCTTTAGACATTCTTGTAAAACTTGTAAAAGTTTTCTGAGCTTTAACAGGTCTACTTCTGATGTCCTCTGGAATATTTTTTTAATTTTGGTCATTTTGTACTTCAGTAGATTTTTTTTTCTTCTTGTTTTGTGAGGAACGTTAATCAGAGTTGTGTGGTTTTTATACAGCTAGTCATTTCAATCCTGCACCTGAACTGATTGGATTACAGGAATAATTGGAATATCTGACTCCATATATCTTATTTTCAAGATACTGTCATCAAAAAGGTTCACATATGTTTTCCATTATTGACCTTTACTGTTTAAATCCTTTGCTCAATGAAGATACATAAGTGTAAAATGCTGTCTATATTGTTTGTTGAATAAGACTGTGGAAACACGACAATATATCAGAATAATCACTGGAGAGCTTGCGTTGAGTTCCGGTGAGTATATGTATTATTAATCATTTATACAGACAATTCCTTGCTTTTCTGAATAAAATATATATGTTCTGTAAGTGTTCATCTCAAAATAGGGTTCTAATCAATTACCCTGGTTCCCATCTCTTTGACAACTGTCACATCTTTATGTGACCCTAGTGTTGTGGTCTTGCAATGACATGAGCATGATTCTTGTTATTAATGGAGCATTAATAGAGTCCTGTCACAGCTGGCTGGGGACAGAGGGCAAAGTTTACAGCTTACAGTGTGTTTTTTTTTTTTTTTTTTTTCCCCCTGAGAGTTCTTATGAATTCCACTGCTGCTGAGTTCAGCACAGGGCGAAAGCAGCAGGAGCACCTGACAGTGCTATGGAGGTAGGTTGTTTTTGCTTTTCTGATGTGCCTGATGTTATTTCTGCTGTGGTCTTAGATGTGTTTTCCCTGCGCCACACCCTATGATCCTGACTTCGATCTTCGTTTTGTGACATTTCATCAGGCATGCACTTGGTCTGGACTTCCACAGCATCGACTCATCTTTTCGTAACAAGAAACCAGATAGAGATGAAGCAATTATTTTAATTCCTCTCTCCTCTTTCTTACCAGGCATCTTCCTGGCCTCCTGTTTGATGGGATATGTTCAACCCTAAGAACATATTTATACATGTAAAAATTCAAAATGTCTTTCATTTTAAGAAAATTGCATTTTCAGTCAGATTTATTCACTGACTTATAAGGCATTCCTAGAGTACTTATCTTTTTGTTTTTATTATTACTTAGAATACATATCAGCAGGTCCACTTCAAGTGCTGACAGCAAGATATGTAGATAGGCCTGATTTGACCAGTGAGCAAGAAGGCTGGAGAGAGTGCTTGTGAGCATTTCAGTGGCTGGCACAGGCTCATCCATCTGTTCCTATGAAAGGGGCCCTAGTGTTTTCTATTCCCACCTCATGTGTAAGTGAAAGCCTCACTAGTCTGACCACACCCAGTCTGTGTTACAGAGTGTTTCTTTCTCTCACACCCATCCTTCTTTTTTTGGCTTTTTTTTAACATTTATTTGTTTAGCAGATGCTTTTCTCCAAAGCACCTTCCAATGAACTCCATGTAGTGTTATCAGCCCACACACCTTGTTCACCAAAGTGACTTACACTGCCAGATACACCACTTACAATGGGTCACTCATCCATACATCAGTGCAACACATTCTCTCTGTCACCCACACACTATCGATGAACCCAAACAGCATGTCCTTGCACTGTGGGAGGAAACCAGAGCACCGAGAGGAAACCCACGCAGAAACAGGGAGAACATGCAAACTCCACACAGACTGAGCAGGTATCGAACCCACATCCTCTCACGTCACCCAGGTGCTGTAAGACAGCAGCGCTGCTCACGGTGTCATTGTGTCGTTTTTTTTCCAGTTCTTTGACATCTCAGTACAGGTAGCTGGCAGACTTCATAGTAGGGGCCCCTGTTACTTGACCTAATTGTACAAGAGATACATATTATTCAGTCATTTATTTCCCAGTGAGGCAGCTCTGTCTCCCTGTTTCTCCTTGACCAGCTGTAACCACCTGAAGGCCCAGCATGTTCCTAAAAAGGGTCTAATTAAGTTTAATCAAACCCAACAACGGGGCAGTGTGTTGAACACTCTCAGGTGTCTACCCCGATTGGGGTAATTGTAGCAAACTAAAACACTAAAAATAAAACAGCCAAAAGGAGATGGGAACATTATTAGAACTTTTGATCCATCTGTAATGGTGAAATTAAACATCATATTGTTTGTTTGCCCATTTTTCTCCATCTTTACCTGTAATTTTTAATTCCTTTTCAATATGATGTACAAATGCAGGAAAAATATAAATGATTTGCAATGCTTTCAAATGCATATACCGAGTTGTATTGGGGTAATAACTATTATTGAATATATTGTCATTAATCAAACCTCCTGTTAAGTAAGACTTATTGCTGTTAGCTATCTAGAGTGGCATTACTTTTTGTACATATAATTCTTTCAAGGCTATGGTAAGTCAAAGACTAATAAAATAGCTTTGCTGAGATTTTTTTTATATTAATACATAACTAACTCACTTTAATACCCAATGAAATATATAGAAATTCATTATCACTTTCTAGTAGTCATAATACATAAGAAAACAAAAAAAAAGAACATTTGGTGGTCTAGACCTTGCACAGAATTTGCATGGGAGATTTTGCAGTAGTGCAGCTGTGGATAAAATAGTTGTGCTAGTTTCTGAATACAGAGTGTTTCTGCCTGTAAGAACTGTTCACATTTGGCTTCACCTCAGGGTATGTCAGATATGTCTACCTTTGTGAAGCGCTTTCTGGATCCACTGCATTATTGAATACAGAAACTCTCATATTTGCTTGAGGGGAAAATGACTAAACCACCCCACACCACACTTGACAGTGTTGTTTATACTACTTTTATTCTCAATTAAAGAGAAGTTTTACAGTCTGCAATAATCACATGGATCTCTGAAAGCAAAATGTTTTGGAATAAATTAGAATATAATGATTGAATATGAATTTAATTTTTCAAGTTTGGATTCTTCACATTACTTCATTTGTAAGGTCATGTGCATTGTAGATGTGATCAAGAATTAGCATACAAAATATTTATTGTATCAAACTCATATACTGGGGCCATGGATCCTAGCTGAAAGATATTGTCACAGGATATTGTGGCAGAGCACACAGACAGCTTAGATAGACCTTATATACCAAAGGCTGGGTCAAACCAAGGATGGTTCAGTAGGCTGTTCCTCCACAGCTTCCACAGTACAACTCTGCCAAATAAAGCACCTGTGTAGCAGCCAGATGCTACTAAGCACAGATTCCTAGAATGAGTGCTAAGGCATAAGTTGGCTCCTCATCCATTCTTCCCCTGATGTCCATCAGTACTGCAACAGTTCCAGGAGGCAAATACCATTACTCAGCCCAGTCAACACAGTTTTAGAAGCAGCTGACCCAACCTTCCAGTTTACCAGGCCTTAACATATCAGACTCCATAAACAGTATACACCAGATTCTACAGCTACTACACACAAAGAAGAAAAAAAGTTTGCTTTGGCAAAGGCCATCTGTGGGCTCTACAAGACCATCAAGCTCACTAACTGGAAAATATATTTCAGGTCTGAGAGGTCTTAGGTGCCAGCTATGGGGATATTGTGGGAATTCTGGCAAAAATCAATCACACTGCCAAAGTTAGCGTTTACAAGTTGTAGCTTAGACCAGGGAAGCATCCTTATGAAGAGCAATACAGAAAGGAAAAAAAAAAAAAAAAAATCAAAAGACTGGTGTGCATTTGTCTCAAAATAACTGTAAGGTATCCTGTTCAACAGGTAGCCTGAAGATGAATTCATAAAGGAGAGGCACGCAATTCTGTAAGTGAAGTGGTGTTGACAATCCAAGAGAAATTGTGGGTTTCAGTGGCAGCTGGCCCAATATTTCTGAGTCCATCAACCTGCAATATCTTATGCACGGTCTGTACCAGTACAGAGAACATGCAGAAGCCCTAGAAGGTAAGTACAGTGGTTCACTTAAATCTACAGAAGATGAAAGGGTTGTAGATCATGCAAGTGATTTATTGATCCTCCAAAATAAAGCAGAACAATTC
Organism: Scleropages formosus; assembly: GCF_900964775.1. NCBI lineage: Eukaryota > Metazoa > Chordata > Actinopteri > Osteoglossiformes > Osteoglossidae > Scleropages > Scleropages formosus. The sequence goes on along the minus strand of NC_041812.1, from coordinate 15,798,481 downwards.
CATGTCATGAGGTCAGAACCACATAACTGTAGTGCAAACCACATATTCAGAATTTTTGTAGCTTTATAGGTGTGCACTTTCACAAGGAGAGAATGAAGTCTTAGCCCAGAGTCAGTGAATATAAAGAACAAAATGCCTTTCAGAAAACTATTATTGAAGCCATCAGGGAATATTGACTTCCATCACCTTTAATCAGAGAAAAAGGTGTAGAAGGAAAAGGTCACCTGGCAGGCATTTGCACCCATGCCCTAGGCCCGTCTGTGCAATGTCTTTCACCTACGTACATGGGCCATTGGCATCATGCACACACGGAGAGTAATGCTGGCCTCCACCAAAGGAACATTTCACGGCCGATTTAACAGCCGTCTGATTGCAGCAGCCTCCAGGCACCCCCACTTCTTCCCACATTCTGTACATTAACAGACCGCCATAAATAGAAGCTACACTGAACAAGAAATGAACAAAGAACAAGAAATGTAGTCATTCTAAGAAGAAAAGCTCAATTTTAGTTTGAACTGCCAGCTGAAGGTGGTCAACCCTTCAGGAACCCTGGACAAATTCTGTTTTCCTCTTAGCTCTTATTCTTCTTAGCTCCTGTAAGAGATGAAGCTGCTAAGGCAACACCCCTTTCCTCCAATTAATATAATGTGTTCATCCTTCCCAGGTCCTTAAAATGACCTAAAGACCAACATTATGCAGAAGAACTAAGCGCTTGGAAGGAATAAAAGAAAATGTTTATGACAAAGATTCCTCCATAGTGTATCTTCCCATCAATGAAACCCTAACATCAAGACTGATTGTACTCAGCTCTTAAGAGTCTCTAACACATATTCCTTGTCTTCTGTGCAACACCATTGTCCTGTAGGGAATTTTAATTATGACCCAGATTAGAGCAATCACTTTGCTTCACAAGTGAGACACGGAGAGAAAAATTGGCAGAGTGGATGTCATGACATTTTTTCTGATGTAATTGTGATTTTCCTTTTCACTTTCTTGACCGAACTTACAGTATGCACAGAATAACAGGTTTTTATTATTTTCCCTCACCAGTTATCCAAGGTATCATTCCCCTACAGTGTTGGAATGACTCTGCCAAAGGAGATAAATTGGATACTTCTGTTTAATCACAGAAATGTCTTTGAGGTAGCAATTTGCACACCAAAGTCATTCTGAAAGGCTCACGGCCTTAGATGACATACTTGATTTACTTTCCCATACCATGGTTTTTTGTGTAGAATAGAAATAATTTTCACATAAACCACTGCTTATCAGGCTGAAAAATGACAGTACATGGAATTCTTACTTTAAAGATTGATAATGTTTCCTGAACTGTATCTCACTGGATGTCCTAACTTTAGCATTATATTTACTTATATTGTATAATCATGCTGTGTTTTAACTACTTGTACAAAGATATCACACACGCATTGGCTGAAACTGCTTGTCCCAAGTGGGGTCACGGCAAACTGGAGCCTAACCTGGTAACACAAGGCGTAAGGCCAGAGGGGGAGGGGAGACACCCAGGACGGGACATTAGTCCATCCCAAGGCACCCCAAGCAAGACTCGAACCCCAGACCAGCCAGCGAGCAAGACCTGGCCAAACCCACTGCACCAACCCACCACCCTGTACAAAGATATCTTATGCTTAAAAAAGTATTTTTCCATGCAGTTTATAAACAAAACATGTAAACATTTTCACTGCCATGTGTTTTTTAAAGCATTTATTTTGAATGGATGCAAAATAAAACTGCTTACTCTCATTTCGAGCATTTAGCCAGTATTCCCTCACCTTAAATCATTGACAGAAACAATACAAAAAGATATTTGCAACAGAAATCAACACAATTATCATCTGACATAATACATCTGAGCACCATTTATTTTCAGAGATTGTGTCTTGATTAGAGGGTGACGTGTCCAAGCCATGAAGCTGCGACAGATGTATTTTAGGAGTATCGGATCAAATGCATCACTGGAAATGTTATAAGAAATTAGAACGAAGTGAGGCAGATAGGTATCAGTTCAGCGGCAGATGTAGCAAGGCAAAGTCGAGACTTTCGATATTCTTTAATCATAACACCAATAAGGAGACAGTGGTTCAACACTATGGATAATGGATGGATCAATGTGTCAACTCGATGAGTCCAACTTATAACGACCACACGCAAGGTTTCTAAAGCAAAAGAGACATCGAAGTAGTTTGCCAGTGCCTTATTCCGTTCATATTTGGAGCAGGCAAATATGGGAAGAAACAGGCAATCTCCACATACCCTGAGCTGGACTTGAACCCCATGCCAACCATGCAGCTCAGGAGCTATAAGACACTATCATGTCCCCACCATGGACAATAGTCCAGCAATAATAAACTCATAAATTCACTCCACAAACACTTACTCAGAAAAATGTTAAAACAGAAGTTCAGCACCAGATACAACAGTGGGATTATTTTAACCATCAGGCCAGGGACAGATGAAGGAAAGACCATCTCCTCGATAGGTAATGATAGAGCCAGCTACTTGGACACAATCTACTAATGTCACAGCTACTAATGTCACAATCATAATATATTCCCATCCCAAAATATTTTATTTAATGTTTTTAATTTACATTTTTATTTAAATAGAAGTAAAAAAATATAGAAAAAATTGAGCCATATTTCAACAACATGACAATTTTATGAGAATAAAATGTAAAACAGATGTTTTAATCCATAACATGGATTTAATATTTTGTACAGAATTGGAGTATCAGCAGTTGTATGTATTGCATGCATGATAAATAGGGTGCACAAAGTGAGTAAATGTGTGACAGTTATGTAAATGAGCAGAGATTTGAGAGTACTAATTAATGGTTAAAAGAATAAAATGGCTTTGTTAGGTTTGTTCAACAGTGGTTGTACAGAATTTTCTGTCTCATAACTTTGGCTTATTCATTTTCTCCACATTATGAAAAACTGTCTGGTTGATAATAATCCTGACTGGATGAACATAGGAGAGGTGATGTCATGTTCCATATAATCATTAATCTCTTATAAAGTAAAATAGATATAAACATGCTCTGAATAGCATAAACCTCACAATAACACAAATGCAGCACTAAAGAATATGCCATAATCTGGGTGTTGTTAGGGAATGGATAATGTCATATGCAGAAAAAAAAAATGCTAATATCTTAACAACAACAGCACAAAGTCAAATTTTCATGGCACAAAACAACATAAATGTAGGTTTTTTGTGGTGTTTCTGCATTAAAATTTTTACTTTTTAGAACTACAGGAAACATGTTTACTATTGCTACATTACTCAGGTTATTTTCAGTGGTGTGGAAAACTACACAAACCACAGTACACTCCATGAAAAGATTTGTGTTTCTTACCTTTTTGGACAAAAGGAAATGTGATAGTCATTTCAATACTGACAGACAAAGGTGATGTAATTGGAAAAAAAAAACTTTAAAATATCACATTTTACACTCATTTTTACTATTTAAATCAGCAAAACTGCAATTTCTATGTGTGGAAAAAATTAGTACATCTCTAAATTTATCATTGCATCACCTTCCTAAAATTGGAATCAGGTGCACCAAACAGGCACAAATCATTATAACATTATTAGAGAGTAACTCGGAGTGCACTTCCTTGTGTAAAAATCAGAGAGCTGTGGTCTGGTTTGGTTTTAGCAAATGACAAGAAGGTCTACATCATGCCAAGATCAAAGGAGCTGTCTGAGGCCCTTGCAAGAAAGATAGTTTATGCCTTTGAGTCTGGTAAGGGTTTTGAAGCAATTTCCAAGCAATTTGTAGTCAGTCATTCATTCCACTGTTTGAAAGACCATCTACAGATGGAGAAAATTTCAAGCCAGTGGTATTCTCCGGGTCAGATCACCCTTCCAAAATCAGCCTGAAACGGACCAAAATATACGGCAGGAAGAACCCAAGCATAACAGCAAAGGATTTGTCGGCCAGTCTTGCCTCAGTCAGTGTCAAAGTGCGTGACTAAACTATCTGGAAGAGACTGACTTTGGCCTACATGCAAAGTGTCAAAAATGAATATAGAGTGAAGTTTATTGAATAACACTTGGATGAATATCTGCACTATTAGAACAATTTCTTCTGGACAGATTAGACAAAGGTAGAGCTGTTTGGCCACAATGACAGATGTCATGTTTGGCAAAAACCAAAACTTTGACTGGAACAATCTAATGCCAGCTGTAAAGCGTGGTGGTGGAAGAATTATAATTTCGGCCTGCTTTTCTGCCTCAGGGCCTGGCCAGCTTGCCATCATAGAGCCAACAATGAATTGTACACTGTGCCAGAGAGCCCTTGAAGAGAATGTGAGGCCAAAGCTAAAGCATAAGTGGACTGTACAACCCAATGACCCAAAAAAACTCAAGCAAATCTACAAAAGAAAGGCTCAGAAAGAAGAAATGGAGAGTTATGGAACTGAAAAGTCAAAGTCAATTTTTTTTCAAAGCCCAGGATCACAACAGCATATGGATAGTGGCAGCACAGTGAGAAAATGCAAACACATCCCCATACATAGAGCAATGGCTTGGGGTCAAAAGGAAACAATATATCATGGTTACAAAGATGAAGCATATACTAATAACTTCAAGAATGGTGTCGAGATATTCCAGAATATATTGCAAATCAAATGTCAATTTTTCAAGTGGGAGAAACTTAAAAACTTAATTCATCCATGCTTGTTTACAGAGGGAACTTCAGGTGTATACCACAACTTAATTTATTTATTTATTTATTTATTTATTTATTTTTTATTTAGCCAAACATAGTAGTTTGTCTACCTACCATAACATTATCAAGAAAGTAGTCTGAGTTACAATTTAACAAGAAAATAGCTGGGGGGGAATACTTATTTTCTTGAAAGATAGAATTTTCTTGGATAGTTGTGTCTGTGTACCCCAGTCCAGTGAGCTTGTATCTCACATTTACATTTATTTATTTAGCAGATGCTTTTCTCCAAAGCAACCTCCAATGAACTCTATGTCATGTTATCAGCCCACACACCTTATTCACCAAGGTGACTTACACTGCTAGATACTCTACTTACAATGGGTCACTCATCCATACATCAGTGGAACACAATCTATCTGTCACTCACACACTATGGGGGAACCTGAACATCATGTCTTTGAACTCTGGAAGGAAACTGCAGCAACCTGAGGAAACCCATGCAGACATGGGGAGAACATGCGAACTCCACGCAGACTGAGCAGGGATCGAACACACGTCCCCTCGCACCACCCAGGTGCTGTGAGACAGCATTCCCAGAATAAATGTATCTCAGTGCCAGGAGGGGCTTTCCACTTAAAGCACAGCTGAGATGCCCTTGGGAAAATTCTATGAATGCACGTTGGAATGAAGTAGATTCTTTGAATGAACCTGAAGTTTTGTTCCTGGATTCTGACAGAAGTGCAGGCAGAGGAAACTGTAACACATCAAGCACTGGTACTGCGTTTTTTTGGTGCACAGAGGGAGACTTGGGAAAAGAACCTAGACACATCTCAAAGTACCCAGAGAGACATTGCATTTAAAACACAACTGAGATGTCCCAATAAGATACAGAGTTCATTTGTTAACCCTATAGAAATGCTGTGGGGGAAATAGAAGTGGCAAGTACATGCAAGAAAGCCCTCAAATATTGCCAATATGTTCAAAAGCACACTTTCATGGGGACTATTTATTTATGGCACTTTAGGCTATAAATACAACTGTGCACAGTGGGATGTGTTCTAGGCTAATGTACTGGATCATTTAAAAAATTAAAAAAAACGTACTTTTGTCAAAATGCAGTCTTAAAATATGGAATGTTAATCGACTGAAAACAATCTGGCCTGAAACAAACCAGAATGTGTTGCCTCATGCTGTATCATGTAACACTGTGTGATAATACATCACTGTGCACAGTTAACCATATTCATAATTCTTGGTTTTATTAGTTGTTTTACAGTGACTTTTTTGCTTCTTAGTAGTATTCAACTGCAGTCACAGATCTCTAAAGCAATATGTACTGTGCATTGCATCAGACAGACACAAAGACTTGTGTGTCACCCGCACTAAAGAGCCATGGTAAGTAAGGTATTGAAAGCCCTGTCGATTCCTGCCCTACTGCATGGGATGTCTCATCCATTTGTTACAGCACCAAGCCTTTAGCTGTCTCCTTGACTTGGAAATGAGCAGACATCACCGAGCATCCATTTGAAGTTTTCTTCATTGTATGGTTGCCTTAGGTTTTGGTTCACCTGAGCCAGCAAGCGAGAAGTGATGCAGAAGAGAGGCAGGATGGGAGAAGGGGGCTTGGATGCAAGAAGTTTAGGGAACAGGACTAAGCTGAATGCTGGAAACTTGTGCGGGTTCTCAGCTGGCAGCTACAGAAGCCAATGAAACATGAAATTAAATTTGCATCTCTATAAGTTCTGGAGGCAGTGGAGCTTCACAGGAATGATAGACTTTCTCTGGCTAAATTCTTCCCAAGATGAGATAGAGAGCAACAAATACCAGCTTCAGCCTAATGTTTGTCTATTATTGAACGGAGTAGCCTTCAAACTGGCCGTTATCTAAAAACTCATTTGAGTCAAGAAGATCCCTTTTTATTTTTAAATTGTGTTAGTCAGTAAGATGCAAAGACAGTTGGTTTCATTAAAAATTGGGGGACACATTTCAACAGTCCAATCTAAGTGCCTTAATTTGAGTTATTTTGCTGTTTAAGCATCCTCCTTTAGTGCTAATGCAAACTCATTCTGCAGAAATTGTGCTTTTTCTCATGTCTTAACAAGACACGTTTCAGATAAATAGAGGACAGTTGCATGAGTAAGCAGCTAAAGAGTTTCACACAACTCAGGAAAGCAGGGCTCAATCCTTTCGCAATTATCTGTGCACCTCACAGCACAGGCACAAACCTGGGTACAACATAAGACATAAGAGCGACCAAATACGATAAATCCACATAGTGACCCATCCCAATTACTAAAGCACACTTAACCCAAATGAATTCAGACAATATGCCAAAATGTATACTAAAACAATACTAAAGCAACATACTGTACACATGCTATGCAGCAAAGGATGAGTAGAATACACCCACCATATGTACACCTGTGAAAACCCCTTTTCAGAAATTCTTTTTAGGGGCCTTTTTAATCTCCTAAAGATTCTCTTAAACATTGTCGCACTATTTAAAATTAGGTGGCATCATATCTCAGAGTTCATAGTCTAATGACCCTGTGTCATACACCTCACCTAGAAACTCACACTTCATTTTCCTCTCACATGTAGGAAAAACTGGTAAAAGAAAGGAATTTATATAGCTATAAAAATATTCAAATTCAAAATACCTGACACAGAAGAGCAACATTTAGGTTTACATTTATTCATTTAGCAGGTGCTTTTCTCCAAAGCGATACACATCTCACAGAAAATACAGGGTGTGCGTTACATTAGCAGAAAGACAGACTTAAATAATGTGGCATAACATAAATATGATTCAATATTTAGTAGATGAAGTCCAAAAGATGGACAAATAAATCATTGTAACATACCTGTGTATCAAAAAGTGGTTTAACCTTTTTAAGCAGGCGATTCACAAAGGGGGAGGCATAAACTGAAAGCAAGAGGGACTTTTTGATTTGTTGCTGTGATTTAAGCACATAAACGGGCTACAGTCCTCCACTTACATTTGTTATGTTGTGCCAGATTTACTCAACATTTATAAAGTGAAAAATCCACTTGCAACAACCATAACTTATCTGCAATGTCTGACTTGCAGGAGGAATATTCAGTCTCTGAACTGTAAGTAAAAGCTACCCAAGCTGTATACTCAGTAGTACTCCAGGAGGTAATGAAGTGTGCCAGTATTTGAGAATGATTCACAAATGTGGTGGTTATGTCATTCTGCTCACACAGAAAAAAAAAATGGTCTGGAAACCTAATAACTTTTATTATGAAAGAGGACTGGCAGATGATGATGACAATGATGATAATAAACTAATAGAGAAAAAGTATTTTGATGTAGACTTATCCAATATTCAATACATCAAGATTAAATCGAGATTGTTTTTGTACATTACCAGAGTATGTTTTGGGTCTCACTTTTTGCAGGGTAAAAATTAAATAGTACCATTAATTTAAAAATTTCTCATATTGTTTTACCTGCCAAATATAAAAACAAGGGAGTGAATGAGCCATATTTATATGTAAAGTTTTCTTGGATGACTTTTTTCAGAGCACATACTAGTCTTTTGTGCAGGTTATTGTTTTCGTATTGTTTCAGAAGCTGTTTGGCTTACTTTTTTGCTGTTAGTTACATAACTCTTTGCTCTTTCAACTAAAAGTATATTGTTAAATCTGAATAGAAACCAGTGTCCTGGCATAACTCCATATACACTGCAGCTTCCCTGTTCCTTACCTCTGAATACTGAAGTGTGCAGCAGTTTATCCAGATGGTTGGCTAAGCTTTCCGTAAATGCACAACAGCGCCTGTGGTTTGTACACGATTTGGTGTAGAGACATGTAAATGGGAACTATGATGACCCGGGACAATTAAATCTTCAAAGATTAAGCATATCTGCAGTAACAGTGTCCTGACTGAGATTTAACCCTAGTATTTAGCCAAATTCATTAATAATACACCAGTTGTAAGTTATAACAAGCTCTCTTGGAAGCAGGCCGATTCTAATAGCATGTCTTCTATTGTATCTAATATACTTATAATTGGTATTCTCACACCGGGGGTGCGGTGGCGCAGTGGGTTGGACCGCAGTCCTGCTCTCTGGTGGGTCTGGGGTTCGAGTCCCACTTGGGGTGCCTTGCGATGGACTGGCGTCCCGTCCTGGGTGTGTCCCCTCCCCCTCCGGCCGTACGCCCTGTGTTACCGGGTAGGCTCCGGTTCCCCGTGACCCCGTATGGGACAAGCGGTTCTGAAAATGTGTGTGTGTGTGTGTGTGTGGTATTCTCACTTTGTCATAATTAACATAAAATGAATACTATTCAGCAGGTTAATGTCAGTAAAAAAAAATGTTAAAGTTTTGCAGAAACTAGTAACCCATAGGTCCTCGATTTTTCGTTTGGATACACATAAACATATGTCTCTGTCAGTAGTGTCCAGTGGGTTTTGGTTGGGTATGGCCTAAGCCCAAAAAATCCTGGTTTCACCATGCATGTCTCCTTTCGGGTTGTGCTGAGCAGGCAAGGTGCCTTACGGAGTAGTTAAAGCGCACAGCACTAAGACTGAGACCAGCTTTATTAAATTTGGGTTTGTAATGTATGCTGTATGAATTACACATCCATATATGCAAACATCTTCAACTCAAAACCACATCCAACACTGATTACTTGAGGTATTATGGCACACAGCACTGTGGGTTTGGATGGGGGGAGAAGGACACTGAGGCAATGTTCATCTCAAGCCTTTTATCAGAACACCCGCACACTGAGAAATAATGCTCTTGGTCCAAGGATCCCCTTTCCTCCAGAACCACTACCTACAGCCACCCTTCCTAGCCTGCTTAGCACCCACATTTAACATTATTCCCCATAATGCAACTATCTACATTACAAGGTTTCCCTCCTAAAACAGTGACATGGGTCATTACAGTATTTCCTTTCTTAAAAAGAAATTATGTCAAAAAATAGAGTAACAAGCTCCTACAACATGCACTCTTTAGTTTCTACTGTCCTTCAAAGTGTTTAGTATTTAATAATAAACATTCAGAAATGCCTGCAGTGCCATTGAGGGTAACAGCACTATGCTCTAGTCACCCACACTGTTTTTATCACATTGTTTAAGATACAAATTCCAGTAAAGGTCCGAATCTGGATTAGGGTTTGCAGAGTTTACGTGTTCTTTACGTGTTAACAACTTATAGACATATGCATGGAAGAAAAGAATGGCAAACCATTTCTGCACACTCTCATACCATGAATAGCACGAGTGGTCACCATGAGTCAAATTGAACTTGACGGCACTTTACATTACATTACACACACTTTCTGAACCGCTTGTCCTCTAGGGGGTCGCGGGGAACCGGAGCCTACCCGGTAACACAGGGCGTAAGGCCGGAGGGGACACACCCAGGACGGGACGCCAGTCCATCACAAGGCACCCCAAGGGGGACTCGAACCCCAGACCCACCGGAGAGCAGGACCCGGTCCAACCCACTGCACCACCGCGCCCCCCATTACATTACATTTACATTTATTTATTTAGCAGACGCTTTTCTCCAAAGCGACTTCCAATGAACTCTATGTAGTGTAAGCCTTAATCATTATCTTACTTCAAGTAATGTCTAAAGAACAATATTGCTTTATAAGTTACTTCTAACTGAGTATCTCCTGAGTTTTTAAATAATACTACTAATAATAATATTTTGCTGTATTTTACTCTTCAGGGATTTTCCTCCATGTAATCTTTCAACTGGGCTCACTGAGGTCAAGACTAATTCACCCATGAAATCATATCCATTCATATTTCAGAACCGCTTGTCCCACACAGGGTCACGTGGGAACCGGAGCCTACCCAGCAACACAGGGCGTAAGAGACACACCCAGGACAGGATGCCACTCCGTCGCAAGGCACCCCAAGCGGGACTCGAACCCTAGACCCACTGGAGAGCAGGACTGTGGTCCAACCCACTGCGCCACCGCACCCCCCTCCATTCATATTATAGTGTGAAAATGCATTTCAAAAGAAATATGAATTTCCTGTTATTATTCTGCAGAAAAAAAAAAAAGTCTGCCTGAATTATGTATCATAACACATTTGACATTATCCTTCTTGTTGCTTAGAAACATCCATCTGTGGGAGTGAGCTGTAAAAATCAGTGATCAGTGTTTGTGGTGCCCTGTTTCTTTGGGAGTCTTTGTTTATCTACACCCTCTACCTGCGATCCACCATCTAACTCAACTACAAGGCATCTGGCTCCATACTATTTTCACAGGTTCACTTTTGCTGTGTGCAAAATTTAAAGAAAAAAATATTAATTTCACTGCAGACTTTTCAAAAAGTATCAGCTATGTTGATGCTGAACTTTGTGAACAGTAACACTTTGGAATTTTACAGTACAGATAGTCTCCAATTTACAATGGTTCAACTTGCAATATTTCCCACTTTACAATGTTGAGCTGGCAATAGACATTCAGTATAATCCATACCTCAAATTTAGATTTTTTTTCCCCTGGGCAATGACAGCAATCCACATCTCCCAGTCTGTCATGCAGAGGTGTGTATTAAATGCATTTTCAACTTATGATGGGTTTTGATGAACATAACCCCATTGTAAATCAGGGACCACCTGTACATTGTTTTTTTTTTATGTTGATTATTGTGTCCAGGAGCACACACGCACACACACGCTTGCACGAGCACGCATGCACGCGCACTGTCTGAACTGCTTGTCCCATACGGGGGTCACAGAGAGCTAGAGCCTAGCCCAGCAACACAGGGTGGAAGGTCGGAGGGGGAGGGGACACACCCATGACGGGACACCAGTACATCACAAGGCACCCTAAGCAGGACTTGAACCCCAGACCCACCAGAGAACAGGACTCAGTCCAACCCACTGCGCCACTGCGCCCCCATCTCCCAGAGCATGTGGCAATATTTTTCTTTCAATCGTTGTACAGACTGTTATGATTCATGACTCAACAAAAGTTTCCCTGTGCAATTTTTCCCTAATCTCACATTTATTAAGAGAGTTCAGTGAGAAAAGTTCCATCATTTCCAATTTTTGGAATTCATAGGTTTCATAAAATCAAACTTCTTACAAGATTAGTCCTGAGTGGGTTTGTGGAGCTAATTTCCCTAGAGAATCAGTCCTGCAGGAAGTTTTGGTGGAGAAGAGTCAGAAAAATGTACAGAAATACATAGTATAATAGTATAAGGAACCTTCTAGCATTATAACCCAACGAGTAAATTAGTATATGATGACTGAAATAATTAAAATGTATCTATATAATATATGTAATGTATGTAAATGTGTGCATTCATGTTTATATATGAATTGAATGTATAAGTCATATTCAGGCTCAGCATCAGAATGAAGATGAAAAAATTGAATGATTTTTAATGTGAACACAAGGGAATATAGAGAAAAACAGATAGTTAAAATTTTGAAAAATTTTAAAAATAGTCTATAAAAAGTAGGGAAAATATAAAACTTTATGTATGTGACTTTTTCAGTCACACATTGTTTCAGTAATTCTCTGTTGACATAACTACACTAACAGAAAATGTATATATATTAACTTCATCAGTACAAACGTGCCAACAACCTGCCCATGCACTCTGAGTGGTGTGTCGCTTTGGAGAAAAACATCTGCTAAACGACTAAATGTTCATGTAAAAGTGTAAAGCATTACTGCAATTACAGGAACCAATGCAAGCATTTTTTCCCATAGAAGTATAATGATTTAATGGAAACATAAACAAATAAAGTGTTCAAAATATAGTGTCAGTGCATGGCTGCTTTTGCTAAATTGCTTTCAGGAAGGACAAGAATACAATGCAATTAATTTCCCACTCCTAGTGCCTAAATTTGGGTGTACTGTTGTGGGGATATGAAGTAGATTACACTAATTACAATGTCCTGGAACCTGTCTTTTCCTGGCCTTTAAAGATTTTCTAGATGACTGGGATAGGTAATTGGAAAGCAAAGTTTAATTTTAACTGGTGCTGTTTTGTCTCCCTTTTTAATTACCCAGTTCAATTAACATCTCGGAGACCCTTCCATTCCCAGCACTAAAATGATGTAAACTGATCGGCAAGCACCTTCTACAAATAGCAGTTATCATCATCATTGCCTTCCAGCAAACCTGGGGCATAGGCCGCCAACAAGGGTTTTCCAGGCGTCTCCCTGAGCGGAGATGTCTTGAAGTTTCCTTGATGGCATTTCTGTAGCTGGCAAGGTTTTTACAGTGTGGGGTAGCTAGCCCCACGCCCAACCCTCCTGCTTTCTCAGCCGGGCTCGGAATCATCTATGGCGGAGTTACAAATAGCACTGCTCACCACAAAAAGAAAAGGGGAAATCTATCTTTCCACCACAGGGGGTTTGGTGGCGCAGTGGGTTGGACTGCAGTCCTGCTCTCTGGTGGGTCTGGGGTTTGAGTCCCGCTTGGGGTGCCTTGCTACGGACTGGCGTCCCGTCCTGGGTGTGTCCCTCCCCCTCCAGCCTTACACCCTGTGTTGCTGGGTTAGGCTCCGGTTCCCCACGACCCTGTATGGGACAAGCGGTTCTGAAAATGTATGTATGTATGTCTGTATGTATCTTTCCACCTATCAGCCTCACAGATCACGATGTAGTTTTGTAGGCACTGTTGAGGTCTGTGGTGAGAAAGTTGGTGCTTAGTCTTTGGGCAAGGCTTTGGGTTAACCACTCAATCTATGCTGGGTCAACACCAATGTATGTCACCATGATTACCTATGGTCATGAGCTTTGGGTACCGACTGAAAGAACAAGATAACAGATACAAGCAGCTGACAACAAAGCTTCCTCACTGGATTGCTGTGTTTATGTTCCGTGACAAGTTGATGAGTTCTGCAATCAGGCAGTAACGAAAGAGAATATCTGCTCCTCCAAATTGACAAGAATCAGTTGAGGTGATTCAGGCATGTTGTAAGGATGCCTCCTGGACATCTTCCAAGGAAGTTGTTCTGGGCATGTCGCACTAGGAATAGACCCTGGGCCAGATTCAGGACATACTGGAGAGATGAACATCTCATGGCTGGCCTGGAAATGCCTGTGGATCCCCCAAGAGAATCGAGAGTGTTTGGCTGGGGATAATAGGAAGGTTTGGGCCCACGTGCTTGGCCTGTTACTAGCGCGACCCTCACCAGTACAAACCAGTACATCTTTTTGACATCTGAAAATGGTTGATTCATGTGTTCTTCAGTAGTAATTTTATGTTGAGACAGCAACGTGGAGGTTTTTGACTCATGCATGGTTATTCACTGCGCTTTTCAAAAGAGCAAAGTGCAACAGGTATCATTGCAGGCTCTGTGCTGTGGAAACGTGAACACTTGAGTGAGTGAACTTGGGAGACTTAGAAGACACAGTGGGATATGGGAACCTGAGGACCTTGGAATACAAGGAGAACAGAGAACTTGAGAGCTTGGAAGACAATGAGAACTGGAGACTTGACTATTGCCAGAGGAACCCAAGGAGACCACATACGAACGTTAGAAATCACACAGGCTTAAGATAAGCTTTCTCACATATCTTTGCTTTAATAACACTGATCAAGAACCCACAACTCTACTGTTTGCATTGTCTCTTTTTATTAAAGGGTTGATTATTTCATTTGGAGCACACTGGCTGGGTTCATTCAAGTGATCCTGAGCAGGACCTCTAGTGTTGACTAAGGGTATTTCCAAGGAATCATGAAAAGTTTGAACAGATCTTGAAAAGCTGTACATTTACATTTACAATGTTGCTTTTGCTTTCCCCTTTTTAATAAAGGAATTAATTTTGGATTTTATTTTTTCTTTTAAATGATGTGTGTCTGGTGCCAACTCATGATATACCAAATCCCATAAAATTGTTTTCTTGTCATTAGAACTTGATGGTTCAGCAGATACATCCCTGAAAAAATTCCATATTTTTCCATAGAAGCTCTAGAAATTTATTTTTTCTATATATCTGTTACCTCTACCTCCCGCATTTGTGCTCTTTCTGACAGTCAACCGCTAGGTGACATACGCTAAGGAGCTCCTATTCTGCGGTAGACCTACAACACACCTTATTACTCAGTCGTTCACCACAGAGCACCACATCACAGGTGGCTCTTTACATCACTGCTTACTAGTGTTTAGGGGGTTAAACCCTCACACAATTGAGCTCAGTCAATAGCAGCCACAAGACTATATACATTACTCCCCTAGAGAGTTTCATTTCCAGCCAGACAGGCAGACTATGGCCGAGAAATGTTACAGCAAAACAAATGCTCTATTCCAAGTCCCAGCCTGCTACATTAAAACATTCACTTATCGCAGGCAGAAAAAAAGTAATTACAATTATGTTAATTAGACTGGATCAATTTCATTGTGTTCAAAATGAAGCCCATATCTAATGTACTTTGTGGTTTGTTCTGATAACTGGCAATTGTTTCTAGTACTCCTGGGTCATATTTACATTTTAATATTTGGTAAACTCTTGTAGTCATGTTTAAGAATACTTTTAAAAATGTATGCAGTATACATTGTATACATATAATATGTATACTGTGCTAAATACAGGGTTCCTTTGCATCATGCAAGCTCCTTTGGTGAGAATTCAGACTTAGGAGTAAATGTAATTTGCACTGTAAAATTCTAATAACAAGCTATAAATTCTCAGAAGAAACAACTTATGGGACCATACATTCCAGTTCAGAATAAATACCTTGAGGATGCTACAGCGTGACGTTGCAGCATCTGTGTGACAATTGTGTTCCTACATCTAAAACTTAATGTCTCTTAGTTAGTCAATTTTCTTTGGAGTAAAGTGTCTGCTGAATGAAGAAATTAAAATGTAAATGTCACTGGAAAGGAAACCTTGTTATAAATCACAAAGAAATGTCTTGAAAGACAACATAATTGCAAATGACTATATGCAATTTTATTTACATTCAGATTTATTAATTTAGCAGACAATTCTCCCCCAGATAATTTACAAAGATTAACCACCTTAACTAGATGACATTTTTGTCTAAAGAAGTTTACAGTGCAAGATACACTACCATTATACTTCCTACAGTCATTCACCCATTTACATGTCATGGCAATGTAGTACACTTGTTCACTCACATATACATGAATAGTGGACAATTTAGATTCCCATGAAATTAGCTGAAATGCATAGCTTTAGACTATTCAGTATGCACTACTTTAGACTAACCCATACTTTTTAGTAACTTATTTGTGGTATTTACAGCATATTAAATGGTGATAAGTCAGCAGAGGGGTAGGGGTCGGGGAAGCACGTTCAGTTTGGCACATCTCCCTCCTCCTTTTGCGTTGCTGGCCACTACTCACAGGGAGTCACAGACATGTAAGAAGGAGTGCTTGGAATATTTGGGCCTTATGCCTTCAGGATTCCAGAACAATTCTAATATTTTGGACTTGGGTTTGATTTAGATTTAGTCTGTTTTTAAAAGAAAAGGTAGATTTTGCATGTTTGCTGTTGAATTTGTCTTGGTGTTAAATTCCCTTTTAGCGCTGAATCATACACTACATGAACCATGCGCCATCTTTCTTGAGTTGCACATCAGCAGTTCTCTGACTACATTCAGTTATGGTCTTGTGCCTCAGAAAAATTTAAAAAAAAAATAATCCCATTTAGATGGGGGTGTAGTAGCGCAGTGGGTTGGACTGGGTCCTGCTCTCCAGTGGGTCTGGGGTTCGAGTCCCACTTGGGGTGCCTTGCGACGGACTGGCGTCCCGTCCTGGGTGTGTCCCCTCCCCCCTCCAGCCTTACGCCCTGTGTTACCGGGTAGGCTCCGGTTCCCTGTGACCCCGTATGGGACAAGTGGTTCAGAAAATGTGTGTGTGTGTGTATAATCCCATTTAAGTTAAAGGTAGAGTTCTGTTTATGAGAGTTCACCTTACAAGAAGATCTTCGGGAATTAATTAAATTTATTAAAGAAGGGAATCCTGTATGCATCCAGTGGTGCTTGAAAGCTTGTAAATCCTTCAGAATTTTTTTTTTCTTTTTCTGCACAAATATGACCTAAAGTGTGATCAGATTTTCACACAAGTCCTAAAACTAGATAAAGAGAATCTAATTAAACAAATGAGACAAAAAAATTATACTTGTTCATTTATTTATTGAGGAAAATCATTCAGTATTACATATCTTTGTGTGGCAAAAGCTTGTGAATGTTTGTTTTCAATTACTGGTGTGACCCTTTGTGCAGTAATACCTCCAGCTATACATTTCCTAACTATTGATCAGTCCTGCACATTTGCCTGGAGGAATTTTAGCCCATTCATTATTTCTTAACAGTTTCAACTCAGGGATGTTGGTGGACTTTCTCACACAAACTGCCAGCTTCAGGTCCTTCCACAATTTCTATAGGATTATGGTTAGGATTTTTACTTGGCCATTCTAAAACATTAACTTCCTTCTGCGTTAATCATTCTTTGGTAGAACGACTTGTGTGTTTAGGGTCGTTGTCTTGCCACATAACACACTTTATCTTGAGTTTCAGTTCACGAATGGATACCCTGACATTTTCCTGTATAATTTGTTGATACAATTTAGAATTCAAAGTTCCATAAATGATGGCAAGCCGTCTTGATCCAGGGATAGCAAAGCATGCCCAAATCATGATACTGCCACCACCATGTTTCACAGATGGAATAAGTTACTTATGCTGAAATGCAGTGTTTGCCTTTCCCCAAACATAACACTTTTTATTCAAGCTAAAACTTCCTATTGTAGTCTCATTTGTCAACAGAACATTCTTCAAATAGCCTTCTGGCTAATCTAGATGGTTTTTACTATACTGTAGATGTGCGGCAATGTTATTTTTTGGCAAGAAATGGCTTTCTCCTTGCAACACCACCATGCACACCATTGTTGTTCAGTGTTCTCCTGATGGTGGACTGATGAAGATGACATTAGCCAGTGCAAGAGAGGCCTTCAGTTTCTTAGACGTTACCCAGGGTTTCTTTGTCACTTCCCGGACTATTACATGCCTTGATCTTCATGTGATCTTTGTTGGCTACTCCCGGGGTGAGTAGCAATGGTGTTAAATTTCCTCCATTTGTACACAGTCTGCCTGGCAGTGACAAGTGGAGTCCAAATTCTTTACAAATGGTTTTGTACCCTTTTCCAGCCTGGTGAGTATCAACAACTCTTTTTCTGAGGTCCTCTAAAATCTTATTTGTTTGAGCCATAACAAACTTAAACAAGCTTGTATTGTGAAGATCAGACTTTCATAGCAAAGCCCCAGATTTCTGTTATTTAGATAAGGCATGGCCTCCCTCCACTTTCAGCTGAGTTTCATCCCATTGATTGAAATGCCTGACCCTAATTTCCGCTTCAAATTATTATCATTTTGATTTGTTAACATTAGCAGTTTTAAGGTACTTGCAAAGACAAAGAGGGTAGTTTTTTACTGGAACAACTCAGGATAAATACGTTGCTCAAGGGTGCTGCAGTAATTTTCAGAACTGAGCTCTTTGAGTGCAAGGTAGCATCTCTAACCACCATGCTGCTGTAGTAGTAGGGTGTAGAGTATATTATTTAACTATAATATGTCTTGCTATGAAAGTCTGAGAAAGAGATAATGAATACAATCTTGTCATGAACATTAGAGATGTTTCCTGTGTAATTGAATAACTGGTTGACAGAATAAGTAAAGGTGTGGTAGAATCTGCTAGGTTATAGGCTGCACCCTGGTGCAGTGAATAATGCTGTGCCTAGGCAATGTGAGAGGACATGGGTTCGATCCTCACTCAGTATCTGTGGAGGTTACATTCTTTCCCCATATTTGTGTGGGTTTCCTTATGGTGCTCCAGTTGCTATTCAAGTTTCCCCATAGTGTGTGAGTGACAGAGAGAGTGTGTTCCACTGATGTATGGATGAGTGACACAGTGTAAGTGGTGTATCCAGCAGTGTAAGTCACCTTGGTGAATAATGTGTGTGGACTGATAACACTACAGGAGAAAAGTGTCTGCTAAATAGATAAATGTAAATGTAAGTGAATTAATGTGTTTTCATTTAAACACAGAGCAACCACCTAATAAGATAATATTTGTAATTACTATAATCAGTTTAAATTCTTATAGACCAAGTCCGTTAAGCTACTGGTAAAGTATCATTTGTGACAAATTGATAGCAAACCATGAATGGATGTGTTGGATGTGCTATTTAATTGAATGATTGCAGAGAAAGCAGAGCAATTAGCAGGAAAAGTTTAGCAGTTTTCTTTGGGTTATATATACACATTTCAGAACCAGTTTGGCATTTTGCAAGTTGTTCTGAATAAACTTTACATGCTCATTGGATCCCTGCTTGGTTTATTGCTCATCCTGTGGAGAACTGATCAATTAAAAAGAAAAGTGGGAATTACTCCCGAGCAGTAATTCCTTATAGTTTTTAGCAGAGACATAAAACTGCACTGGGTTTTCCAAGTATGATCTGGAAGCAGGACAAGAAAGGTAACAGGTGTAATGCACTTTTGCTTTCTTTTCTCAAATGTACCTTGCTCTGGAAAGACACACACATTTATAGAACCGCTTGTCCCATACGGGGTCACGGGGAACCGGAGCCTACCCGGCAACTCAGGGCGTAAGGCTGGAGGTGGAGGGGACACACCCAGGACGGGACGCCAGTCCGTCGCAAGGCACCCCAAGCGGGACTCGAACCCCAGACCCACCAGAGAGCAAGACTGTGGTCCAACCCACTGCGCCACCACACCCCCGCTCTGGAAAGAAACATTGTCTAAATGTAAAAATGTAAATGTTTTATACTGTGCTCAAATCATGGATTAATATATAGGTATTTAACAGTGTTCTAGTGGTTTTTGTGAAAATTGCGGTTTTCAAATGTAGTGGAGAGAAACATTTTTATTTTTCCCTTTTAAAGTAATGGGACATGGGTTATCAGTTTCTGAAAATTTGATATTTGCACTGTTGTAAGGAACAGATTAATTTCATAAATGGAGGGATGCCTGTAATTGAATCTGTAAGTCTACACAATTTTGCTTAATGACTGAACAAGCTACAATGATTCAAGACATAGACCTCTAGCATAAGACCTATGTATGTCCCTATACTGTTTGCTGTGTCAGTGTTACTACTGGATCAGCAGTAATAATGCTGAAGTTTTAAATGAGTGTTTCTTGGTAGAACTTGGTAAGTTCGTTCATTGACTGGTAATTTTGTGTAGATCTGGCTTAAGCTTTATGCAGACATTCAAATAAGCAGTTCACTGACCCCCAATAAACAAAGACAAAGAGTGAACTCAGAGCTCATAAAAATGATGTTAGATGTGTTTCAGAGAAAAGAGCTGAGCTAGCTGGGCTATAAAAAGTATATCAAGGGTTTTGTGGGCATGGAAAATGCAGTGAAGGGAAGGAATATTGGTAGCACAGGCTTCACAAGTCTTTATTACAGCTGTTGAATTACTTATCAAGTATTGCACTGTCAGTACCACTGAATCTGTTACAGTTCTGCTAATAACACACACACACACACATTTTCAGAACCGCTTGTCCCATACGGGGTCACGGGGAACCAGAGCCTACCCGGTAACACAGGGCGTAAGGCCGGAGGGGGAGGGGACACACCCAGGACGGGACGCCAGTCCGTCGCAAGGCACCCCAAGCGGGACTCGAACCCCAGACCCACCGGAGAGCAGGACTGTGGTCCAACCCACCGCGCCACTGCACCCCCCCTCTGCTAATAACACTTAAATGTAAATTTTGACCTCAGCAGGACTGCATCTCAGAGCATAAACACCACAAGTTTGCACCAGTGGTTTATATTTAAAACCTTCTTCAAGCTTGAATTTGATGCTAAAATAATAAAATATGAGCGGTACTTACCAGAGGGGGTGCGGTGGTGTGGCGGGCTTGGCTGGGTTCCGCTCTCTGGAGGGTCTGGGGTTTGAGTCCCGCTTGGGGTGCCTTGCGACAGACTGGTGTCTTGTCCTGTTTGTGAACCTCCCCCAGCCTTACGCCCTGTGTTGCCGGGTTAGGCTCTGGTTCGCTGCATCGCCGCTTGGGACAAGTGATTTCAGTGGGTGGGGTACTTTTAAATAAACTAGATAAACAATGTTACATTGAAATGACATAAAATTAAAAGAATGAACAAAACTTCTTGGTTGATATTGATATTTGATGGTGATATTTAAGCTAACTTCTTGCTGGTATATCTACTATACAGCTCGAGCATAAATAAACAATTACAGAAACTGGTACTGTGCAAATTTTCTCAATCATTTTTTGGCTGTGGCAGGCTTTACACTACCATACACACCCACCAAATCTCCTCACTTGCCCCCTTCCTCCATCAAGGTCCTGCACATTAAGATTTGATGGTTTCCATCCAGCTGAACTCTTCATCCGGTGTTAAGCTCTTCACACTGGATTATCTTCATGTCTCTTTTGTGACAGGAACAGAGAATTTAATTTTCTTCCGGTCAGGAGATGGGAAAGCTGAAATAACTATTCTTTCAAATTGCTATGTGATTTTAGTGGTTATTATTTGTTACAGCATGAAACTGCTGTCTAATATAAAATAAAAAAGGCCACCTTCATGGTTACTTAAACTTTATGATGTATAGTAGATTGGTGGTTGATTTGTGTGTTGGTGGAAGGTGGATGGTCCATTTCTCTGAACTAAGGCGACATTTTACATCTTACTGGTCAATTTCACTATTTGCTTGCTTAAGTCAAAATTAAAACTTTTTAATTAATTAAAATGAAAATTCAATATCATAATTTTAAACTTATTTTGGACTCTGAGTAAATGAACGACTAGCCTGACAAACAAATACCCAAGCATCATAGGTATTATTGTCACGCCCCCAGCGAACAACCCAACTGACCGCACCTGCAGCTGATCAGGAGGCAAGGGATAAAGAGGCAACCCAGACGTTCCTGGGTGCGGAACCTCATTAGAGAAAGCCACAGCTCTTCATGACCACCCTGTACCCTCGTGTTTCTCCTGTTTGGCTACTTGCCTCTTGTACTTCTATCCTCCTGGTTTTCGCCTCTGCCTGTCCCATTGAACAACATTTGTAGATCCACTGGCCTGTGCCTGTCTCAGACCATTCTTGTGACTGACCCATTGAATAAAGACACGCCTGTAACTGAGTCCATCAGCTGGATCCCTGAGTACGACATGACAATTATATGATCATTCTCTTTACAAAATTTTTATGGATACACCTGGAACACAATGAACAAAAAAATGTCACACACATTATTTCTTCAAATCTGTAGTTTTGCCCATCATTTAACCTTTTCTATTCAAATATATAATATGTGACACCAGTCCATGGCAAGTGATTTTGTTTTCACTGTTCTTGTGTTACTGTGTTCCAATGACTAACTTTCAAAGGTAAAAACATTTTCTTTAATCACTCTTCAGTTCAAAAATTTCTTAGTTGCTGAGCAAATATCAAATCTTTCATTATTTGGCATGAACACATAACCTAAAAAAACAAAAATATGGGATCAACTTGATTCACCACAGTTCCACGGTGCTCACAACCTCTGCTTGGTGTTTCTGAGTTTTGGTGAGCTATAGCAAGGTGATGAACATTGTACCTGTTTATGTAAGGAGTTTGTCAACAATCAACACTAAATAGGAATCTGCGGGGAAAGCATTTTTCTTTTCAGTTAGTTAAAATATTTTTTTTTTTTTTTTTTTTTTTTTTTTACTTTAAAGAAGCTTAAAATTAAAGTCTTACAGCATATTTTTATTTATTATCATATGACATCTTGGTGGATGGAGATGGCTTTGTGGGCAGGACAGAAAACAAGGGCAGCAGGGTTCAACAAAAAATGGGATTTTGTTATTGGTACCTGGCTTAGTCTTATATAATGATCGCCAGAGTAAGTCACGTCGAAGTAAATTTGTAATTATAAATGCCATTACTGTCTATGTGTAAATTACTGATGCACTTCATTAGTCTGGTGTCTAGGGAATTTCAAGCAGTGAATCTAGCATTGTAAGTTAGCTTGGGAAAAGCAGTAAGCTGAACACTGGTTGTTATACATTACATGTTGCCTTTGAGAAAAGTGTCTGCTAAATGCTCAAATTTAAATAGTCAGTAACATTGAATAGGTTTCTTCACTGGTCAGATTCAATCAATTTCCCCATAACCACCCATAACTTTCAGAGTAGTGCTGATTCTACGTATCTCCTTCATAACACTGAGAAATTCAGTAATAGGACACGAACCCTTGCTTCTGTCTTGCATCAGTCAAAATTGACCCCTGCTGTTTTCACTGGAGATGAGGATCTTCAGATTAAAGACTGGCCTCAGTCCGTCAACACCAACAGATACACTTTAGATTTGATTGCTTCTTAGATCATTTAAAAAGTTCTCAGTTTCCTTGTATTGGATCAAAGCAAGTAGTTTACTGTTCTCAAGACACACAGGGTCTTGTGGGTTCAATTCCATGACTATTTCAGAAGGGCTTTTCTGCCTTCCCACAATGGCTATGTTCAGCACTCCTGACCCTGTATGGGTTACAGAGGAAACACTCTCATATGTTTGGCTGACATGTCTGGCGAGTTTGTTAAACGGAGTATATTAGGTATGACAAAATGAACTGATCTGAAATGATGAGCAGTATATATATTCCCTCAGAGTTGGATGTTTTATGCAAGCTGAAGTTTCATTATTTCAGTATTCTTGTAAAAATGTAAATTGTAACTTACAGATCTTGATTTTGACTCTTTTCTTTTTTCTGTCATTTTTTCCTGGAAGGAAATAACAAAGTATCCTACCCTATCCTACCCTATCCTATCCTATCCTATCCTATCCTATCCTATCCTATCCTTAATTGTTCTTTTCCATAGTCACTGGTGAGACCTACCTAACAAACAATCCTATACTTTGTTGTCCCACCTCCAGTTAATAGATACCACCCTTGAACAAGGTACTGACTCCAAATTGTTCTACTAAAAATTGCCCAGCTATAAATTGGTAAAATATTGTAAGCTGCTTTGAAGAAACACATCCGCTAAATGAAGAAATGAAAATCTAATGTCATGTTTTTAATATTTTAAATGCCCCCTAACTTGATGTTACAAACAACTGGATTACAGTTCTCACACTGGTTCGTATGGTAAGATCTCAGCTTGTGACAGGCAGACTGAGACTGAACTACTACCCATGGCTGGAAAGTAGATGTGAAACAGGGGATGACGCTGGAAAAACAGCTGGTGATGAGCAACTGTGGGAGATATGTCAACACAAAGTGGCATTATTCTTCAGGTGTTAGACATTCCTCAACTCTTACTTCAGAACAATGCAGCACAAACTCACCTACGAGGTTGCTGAATCGAGACTGTTGTGGAATACTCCAGTTATACTCTAAGGAACCGTTTATAATGAAGCTTAGTCAGCAACAACCTGAAACAACCATTCATTCTGTTCAGTTGTGGAGGAAAAAACAGCTGTCAAAAGTAAACAGACTGTATCCAAGATTTCTTTTCGGTCCTCACTGGCTATTCAACAAGGTGACAATATATACACACACACACACATACACACACACATTTTCAGAACCGCTTGTCCCATGCAGGGTCACGGGGAACCGGAGCCTACCCGGTAACACAGGGCGTAAGGCCAGAGGGGGAGGGGACACACCCAGGACGGGACGCCAGTCCGTCGCAAGGCACCCAAGCGGGACTCGGACCCCAGACCCACCGGAGAGCAGGACCCGGTCCAACCCACTGTGCCACCGCGCCCCCAATCGGTGACAATATAGCATCTGTAAATTTGGAAACACTAATTTTGGTTCCAAAGCAAACTTATCTGTCACAAACTTAAAAAGTTGGAGCATGATGCATATCTAGAAGCTCTGCACTCCATAATGCATGCAAGGTGCCAAGTGAAACCTGACCCATAGCGACCACTCACATGGTTTTCAAGGCAAGTCAAGGAAAGAACAGAGGTGGGTTGCCAGGTCCTTCCTCTGCATGTTGTGGGAGGGAAACACAGCTGCCACACACCACAAGCAGGACTTGGACCTCAGACCCACCACGCCACCACACCCCACACACACTGTTTGAAACCACTTGTCCTGAAGGGGGTCACAGCAAACTGGAACCTAACCTGGCAACACAGGGCACAAGGCTGGAGGGGGAGGGGACACACCCCGGACAGATGCCAGTCCAGCACAAGGCACCCCAAGCAGGACTCAAACCCCGCACCCAACACACAGCAGGCCCTGGCCAAACCCGCTGCACTACCACATCCCCCGTCACTGCATAATAGAATATATTAAATCTCTCCGGATAAAGAACAAAAAAGTGAATACCTGGAAATGCTTCATAAGTGGGGGGTGCGGTGGCGCAGTGGGTTGGACCGCAGTCCTGCTCTCCGGTGGGTCTGGGGTTCAAGTCCCGCTTGGGGTGCCTTGCGGCGGACTGGCGTCCTGTCCTGGGTGTGTCCCCTTCCCCCTCCGGCCTTACGCCCTGTGTTGCCGGGTAGGCTCCGGTTCCCCGTGACCCCGTAAGGGACAAGCGGTTCTGAAAATGTGTGTGTGTGTGTGTGTGTGTGCTTCATAAGTTTGGACACCTATAAGGCACTTGAAATATTTATTGTTGGGATTGTACTTACACTTTAATTTAGTTTGAGCTTTCATAACATTCAACAAGCAAATTAGCCAGCAAATTAATTTTAAAAATGTTATATTACATTTTACATTTATTTGACATGGTTCATGAAAGCCTGAGTGAAGTTCATTATTATCTCAACACCAGAATATTCTGTCAATTGCACACTGAAGAGGCAGAAATTCTATGTACTCACAGCTATCAAAAGCACTGTAGCATACTATGTTGGAATAGTCTTAGTCACCGTACAGTCGGTGACCTGAGGCTAAAAACTTCACACAACTGTAGAGTTTCTCCACACATAAAATAGCCTTTGATGACTGAATATTGTCTCCAGAAAATTTTTAAGTTTATCTGCAATTATGTTGGGTGGCGCAATGGGTCCTGCTCTCTGATGGGTCTGGGGTTCAAGTTGTGCTTGGGGTGCCTTATGACTGTCCTGGGTGTGTGTCTGTGTGTGCCCCTCCCGCCAAGGCTCTGGCTTGTTGCAACCCCACTTAGGACAAGCAGTTTCAGCAAGTGTGTGTATGTGTGTGTGTGTGTGAGTGCAATTATGTTACATGAATATGCATGGATGTGTACACACATTTAACATTTAAAACCATTTATGGAAGACTGCACAGTTAAATGAACCTGAAATGACAGCATGGCTGCTACAGTGATGTGGCAAAAAGGCAATTATTGGAGTCTTCTAAATAACCATTGAAAGAATCCATTTTGGAAAGTCTGCAAAGCTGGTGGGGGTGAGATATAAACCTGTTTGTTTCATAGTTTTTAATATAAATAACACCATTGTTTACAGGGACTTTGTAAATGTGTCTTTTACAAATGTATGTTGTTGATTTTATTATTCTGCCCCATATAATTAAATATGTTAATTGATTTTTGTTGTTAAATGGAGTGATTGATGGTGGAGCCATACCAAGCAAATTTACTGCAATTTGCATCTTTATTATGTACGATATCCTTATTTCAGCAATTTATAGATAGTGTCTTGGTGAAGAGTAGCAAGAGATTGTGGAGCGGATATTCCCACCTGGGTACTCACATTGCAAGGCAACAGCTTGATCCTTCTGTCCTCCAGATTCTAACAATGGACATATTATGTCTCAGAATACTGATTCTGTGTTCTAATGAATCATAGCTTTGATAATTTTCTATTCATTAGTTATTTGTACCCTAAACACTTGATTCCTTTGAAGTGAAACTCTTTTTCTTTTTACAGTGATGGATGCCACTGTACTCCTGGAAACCTTGAATGAATTGTCAATTTTTACAGGTTTTTTGAGATCTATGCATCGACACAATCCTATCTCAGAGGTCTATAGGGAGTTTCTTTGACTCCATGACTTGGTTTGAAAAAAGTTTTCAAACTTCTAAAATATTAAAGTTCTCAGGTTCTAAAACATGTTTTCACTATGTAATTGTGGGGTATTGTGTGTCAGCTGATTGCAAAATACAACCAGTTTAATCAATTTTGAAATATATGTACACTACAACAAAGTTGGAAAACTGGAGAGGTTGAAATACTTTCTGAAGACATTGTTTATGATTGTTACAGTTTTAAACTGGTTTGTATACTTTTTCAAGATTGGTTACCTTGTTGATTGCATGATTTTGACTGCCTAGGGTGAGCTAAATAAATTCTGGTAATAGAATACTTTCAATAGTACCAAGAGGGCACCAGCACCTATGAGTGACTTAAATATGTACAGTGGCCTCCAAAATTGTTAATACACTTGATAAAGATAACCAAAAAGCAGTATACAATAAATGCAGAAAAAGAGATATAAATCGTTACCCAAATCAATTATTGTAAATTACCTATCATCGGATGAACTGAAAAGTCTATGAAACTGATTGGCAGGTAGGTAGGTAGGTAGCTGGGTAGAGTTTAGAGTATAGGTTTCAGAGCTATTCAATCCTTTGTGTTACTCTTCTTATTTTCTGTTGGTGTCAAAAAATTAAATTAAATTTGCAATTCAGATTGTGCTGTAAATTCCTAAGGGATTCGTTTGGACTTTTTGATTCAGCAGGGTAAAAAAAAAGTGGTAGCAGATGGAAAGAAAACCATCACTGTCAGTGTCAGTCAGCACTGTGGAGAAAGTAATGTCTCAGAAATTAAAATCACCATGGTCTCACTTTAAACCACACCGTGGCACAACTGTCTGAAACTTTCAAACTAAACACAACTTCTAATCCCTTCTCTCTACCTATCTCACAGAAAATGCAAAACTCCCTTTACCTCTTTGAAGAAAACGAACCATTCGCCTCCTACAACTTTCTCTTTCATAGGTCTTAAATGTAAATTACAGCCAGCATGCAGGAATTTTCTCCCATTGTCAACACAGTGTCTGCCAAACAGACATTTCTGTTTGCACCCATCTTCTCCTAGAGCTTCCTTTCCTTCATCTCTCCACTATGTGCTGATAAAGGCAATGTACAGCATGGATTTTGGCACCCAGCTTAATCCCTGCAAACTTTGCAAATAGTCAATCATTTCCAGGGTATGACAATGTTGGGAAATGTGGCAAATGTATCAGAACAGGCATTCAGAGAATAATTATTTTTTAGTGAAATCCTTAGACACATTTTTGATCAGAAAATGTATGGAATGAAAATTACTTTAATGTTTCTATTCAGGGGGTGCGGTGGCGCAGTGGGTTGGACCGCAGTCCTGCTCTCCGGTGGGTCTGGGGTTCAAGTCCCGCTTGGGGTGCCTTGCGGCGGACTGGCATCCCGTCCTGGGTGTGTCCCCTTCCCCCTCCGGCCTTACGCCCTGTGTTGCCGGGTAGGCTCCGGTTCCCCGTGACCCCGTAAGGGACAAGCGGTTCTGAAAATGTGTGTGTGTGTGTGTGTGTTTCTATTCACTCTACTAAACCTTTCCTTCAGTTTTAAGTGGTTTGGACATAAATATGAAATAAAAGTGATTGTGTGCAGCTCCCTGCTATAAGAGAGGTAAAGTCTACAAATGATATTATTAAATGTTTTTGACATGCTGTGGCTTCAGTACAATTATAAATTCCAGAACAATCTGATTTTGGTCAGCACATCACCTTTGTTTTGTTGCACCTTGTACTTTGGGTCCATAGTAGAGAAAGAGGGAGATTTTTTTGTGAGATAACACCGTTTTTGCAACTTAATGTAATTACTAAAAATGTATGGAACAGAGGACAGCAATGAAAACCCATAGTAAGTGGGCCATAGGGTATTTGTTGCCATAATCTGAGGAGTGGAGAGGTTTGAGCATGAAGTTGTTGCAGCAGTCTGTGCCAGTGAGTGGGGATCAGGACAGATAATTGGAAATATGGATGTTTTGTTACCAGTTGCAGTTGTATACCCTTGAAACAAGTACACACACATTTTCTGAACCGCTTGTCCCATACAGGGTCGCGGGGAGCCGGAGCCTAACCCAGCAACACAGGGCGTAAGGCCGGAGGGGGAGGGGACACACCCAGGACGAGGCGCCAGTCCGTCACAAGGCACCCCAAGCAGGACTCGAACCCCAGACCCACCAGAGAGCAGGACCCAGTCCAACCCACTGCGCCACCACACCCCCACTTTGAAATGAGTATTTAGTCTGAAATGACTTCACTGTGCATGCAGATGTCTAAATGGAGGATTGTTTAGATACACACAAGGCATTAAAGAATTTACCATTAAAGTAATGCTTTATCCCAGTGTTTTTGGTAATTGGTGTCTGCTAGAATGAAAATGAACAGGTGCTCTGGAAGGTATTTATGGACAAATCTGAAAATCTTCAGCCCCTGAGAAGGACTCAAACCTAATGATCCTAAGGTTGTACTCCAACAGCAATTAAGGCAGATTGTCGCAATGAGTTTTAAGATGCACTCTCCCCTTTATTTCAATAAACAAGGCTTTCAACTGTACAAGGACTGAGGGAACAAGAAAGAATGGGTTGAAATCGTTTGTCCCAAGCGGGGTTGTGGCGAACCGGAGCCTAACCCGGCAATGCAGAGCGTAAGCCTGGAGGGGGAGGGAACACACCCAGGATGGGACACCAGTCCCTCGCAAGGTACCCCAAGTGGGACTCGAACCCCAGACCTGCAGAGAGCGCCACTGTACCCCTCATAAGTGAAATAGTAAAGAACAAAAAATCAAGACATTTAATAAAAATGTGAAAAAATCTGAACTTCATCCCTTAGGTGCATTGTACTTGGCTGTGGGTCATCACAGTCTTTATCTTAGTGGGTTGAGTGGCAGGGGGTTGTGTGAAGAGTCACACATTATGAAGAATATGCTAAAATTTTTTTGGATTATTTGTTTCTTTTTTCTTTGTAGATTTGACGATCGCAATTTAAAACTTCATGAATTTGTCGATCAACAATGGAAAATCTTTCGACAAAATCTTTCGACCCCTTTTCAGTGAACTTCTTCTGTGGCTCCACCTCTTCTTTCTCTTCCTCTTTCCCTCTTTCCTCCTCTGCAATTCTTTCTTCTTCTATTTCTTTTTCTATTAGCAGGTGATTGGTTTTCCTCTTGCTCATCATCTTTTTTGGGCTTTAAAACATTAATGGTTTCATCCAGCACAAAAATTCATTAAATTTACTTGACTAACGCACACTTACCAAATGGCAACTGAGAACAAGAACTAAGAGAGATGATGTGATGTACACAGTGCCAGGATATCATATGACATTCAGTATAGTACACACGCAGCCGTTTGGACTGGCAGACGCACGACCAAGCATAATTTTTATATTTACATTTTTTTTTTTATAAAGCTTTCTTTTGGTCAAATGTACGAATGGTCATAGGTCCCATAGGTTGTAAGTAGGGGAGAAGCTGTAAATAAATAATTAAATGTATATTCAAGTACACACACACATTTTCAGAACCGCTTGTCCCATATGGGGTCACGGGGAACCGGAGCCTACCCGGCAACACAGGGCGTAAGGCCGGAGGGGACACACCCAGGACGGGACGCCAGTCCGTCACAAGGCACCCCAATCGGGACTCGAACCCCAGACCCACTGGAGAGCAGAACCCGGTCCAACCCACTGCGCCACCATGCCCCCCTATATTCAAGTATTTTTTGGTTATCTTGGCATAAAAATAATGTATTTTGTGTAAGTACTTGCAGAAACAAATATCTGTTATTTTGGTACAATGGGACTACTGATACTGTGCTAAAAACTATCAAGACTATTAAAAATTAAAGGACATATTGATTTTCAAGTTTAACCTGTTTGATCCAGTAATTAATGTTAGTCGGAATGTCTGCCTCTTTCTTATTAAGATGTTTTCATGACCAAAAATCTAAAATTGCAACCCTCTTTTGAGAAGATTAAAAGAAAACATTGCTGACTCCTAGTTATCTAAGCATTCAATATATTTTTCATTGCAGTGACAATTTCACAAATCTTACGAATGTCATTCAAATTTATGAGCAAAAAGAGCCATTCCCCTCAATAGACCCTCTGATCATTTTCCTCCTTATTATCGGAAATGAATAAAATGTTTTTGTTTAAGCCCACACACTCAGCTTCAACAGTTTAAAGTTTTTGTTGTAATTGCATACTCTACACACAATATTGCAATCATCAAGGTGGCAAACATTCTGCTTGTGTTGCTAAGCAATGTCAAATATTCAGGCTAGTGAATGACTACCTTTTAAACTCTGGCTGGGATTACAACAAATTGTTGAAGCTTTTATGTGCTCATGGCAAAACAGGTTTATGCATGTTTTGTCACTATAATGGTGTTAATTAGTCATGAGGAGTTTACCTCAAACCAGAGAGCAAGATTCTTTTTCAGGATGCTGGTACTGTTATACCCCCTACATTATATTGCCTCCAGTAACAAAATGTATCAGTCAATCAAAATATTCAAGCATTACTTTATTTATGTTATATGGTGGGGTTGTGCAGTTTGAGTGTGTAACTTTTTTACCTAATCCTAGCTCCAAGGTTGCAGGTTTCATTTGAAATCTCTGTGAATTTTGAATTTTTCCTCGACATATGGGTGAGGGCTATTGTGGTTCCAAGGTTCTGTACAGCTTCTATGTAGCCAGCATTCCACCTTTTTGATCCACCTGTCTCTTGCCCTTGCATTTATTGAACCATGTAGGTCATTCTCTGAGTTGTAAGATGTGTGGAAGACTGGAAACCTGCAGGACCTGATGCTCTGAATTGAGTAGTCATTCATATATGTATGTCTGAGGGCTTATATCTTGTCCTAGGGGTTAGCCTGCCTTACCCATTTTGTTACAACATTGCCTGTCACCTGAATTCAATTACTGATGAACAATGACAATAGACTGTTTAATGTAACAGTAACACAATATAGTGCCTTTACAATATGTACTGTCCCTTTTGGCCTATAAGGATTTGAATTGTGTGACTTCCAGCACACTCTAACAGAGTGTGAATAAATTCAGTTTTCTTTTTTGGATCACTTTTGGATCAGAATTTGTTTTAAAAAAATGTCAAGACCCCAATATGTACCAAGATAAAGTGACATTTTCTTAAAACATGAATGTCAAAGTTAACAAGATGGATGATGCTTGTTTCATGACTCTTTTTCCAAGACTTTATGGCAAGATTAGTAAAGACCAAGAGTTGCTGTAAATAGCTAACAGATTACAACTATCACAATAAAACCTTGATTTTGACTTGATGTCTTCATCTTGTATTGCTATTACATTAAAGACAGACAGACCCAGCTGCAGGTGTTTTTATCCTCAGATCCAACAAGGAGTAGACAAAGGCATAGTCAGGGACAGGCAAGGTTCGGTCGATGTGCAGGCTTCATTTGTGGGACAAGATAAGCAACACAGGCGAGTAAATGGAGCCAATGGTCGAAAAAGCCAGAACATGGATACAACAGTACAGGGAAGGTGCTGGGGGAGATCAGGGAAGGCAAGAAAGAGGTTGTGGATTACTGCTACTGGAGCTGCAATTTCTCTGAGTTAGGTTCCACAAACCGGTGCGCGACGGCAGCCTGTTTATACCCTGTCTCCTTGATTCACAGCAGGTGCAGTCGTCCGGCACAAGGTTGTGGGCGTGACACCCCTTTGTAGTAATCATTGCATCTCATTTAATACATAATTATTCTGATAGTTATTTGTTTTGTGAACCATTTTTAATTTGTAAAACTTTAGATGGGGGATATATCATATTTTGCAGTCATATTTTTGAAAATTGTGATGTATTTTTTTTGAATTTGGAAGCCCTGAAGTATACTGGCTATCGTAGTAAATTGAAGGACTGGTCATAAATATCGTGTCCAATTATTATGACACTTTTAAGACACTTTCAAAAGAAAATGTCTCAGAGTGGCCATCTTGAAAAAGCAAGTGAAAAGCTTAGGTAGGTTGTTTCACAGAAGCATGGGTGGTACAGCAGATTCAGGCAAATTATCATGAGTTGGGGAGGTGGCTAGCAGCAGTGGGTAAGCCACAAATTTCAGGCAAGTGCTTCCTATGCTAAATCAGAATTTCTTTGTATACCTTTTTTTCCTCAGCACTAGCGATTTGAATTTTGATGGCTTGAAACTAATTTTAGTCCATATCAGCAAAAATGAAAACACATATCAAAAAAAAACAAAAAAAAAAGAAAATTCTGGCTGGGAAATGATCAGTTGGTTCCACCACAAAGCTGAACACTCCTGCCTTTGTGCCTTGAAAAATCACTCTACTCTTAGGGTCTAGTGGAGTGTAGTGCCTGGACAAATTATGGTAACACCTTGGATAAAAGGAATTTAAAAAAAAAAATAAATAAAATTGGGGGATTTCATTTTCTCTTTTTCCTTTCTGTAGTATCATCATGATTTAATTTCCATCACTCTATCTAAAGCTACATAAATACTTCATGTGCTATGGCATTTATTCCCACCTCTCTCACTGTTTTCAATGCCTAAATGAAACACTGGAAGTATCTCACCTTGGTTACACTCAATTTTAATAGCTTATTGCTTTGCATTTTCATTTACCTTGTCTAACATCATTGTTATACATTTACATTCAGTATTAGTGCAGTATTTTGTTTTCTTTTTTTTCTGCATTAAATGTCGCAAAACATACATTTCTCAAAATTATAGACAGAAGTCAAGAAAATTTAGTCAAAATTTATTTATATTAAGCACACCACAGAAGATTTTACTTTTTTCAGTGATTTTTTTTAACGATAGAGTTTTTTTTTACATTAACTTTTGATAAGGCAATATGAATAATTCATGTATAATTTAGCACATGCCTGATGTACTGCATTTCTGTTACTTTCAAAAATTTTGATTGTAGTTGTTTGTCAAAGTGATGAACATGTCATGTGATTTTAAATGTCCAAGTTAACTACAAAAAAAAAATGTACAATGTCCTCGTGAGACAGTTTGCATAAAACGTCCACACCTAGGAATAATTTCCGAATGTTTTCAAGTTTGTTATTTTTTTAGGTGTACAAAAAAAAAAAAACATGCCATTCCCTACAGTTTAAGAAGCAATTTTATATTCTGAATACAACTGTTTGTGTTTACTTTTTGTGGGTGTTACCAGCAGCTATTTAAAATATTTGAACACAATATTTTCTCTGATTACAAAACCATGTTGACTTTTTAAAGACTTTACGTGGAACACTGCAGTTTCAGATACAGCTAATTTATTATATGTTAATAATTAGAAAATTACTAGGATACTTTTACTAGAGCAACTCAAAGTAAATAAGCTTGCTGAAGGTTACTACAGCAGGACATAAGATCCAAACTGAGTCTGCTGGTTTTAAATATCTTCCTGTCTGTGTGTCTGTTTTTATGATATGGTACAATGAAATATGTATTTAAATGCATGTATAGACATATATGATTTTTTTAAACAATTTTTTTTCCCCATTTTTATTTTTCAATCTTACAATGTCCTAGCAGAAATTATTTGAAAAGATGACCAATTACTTGTTAAATATTAATTTAGGCTAGTAGTGATAACCAGCAAGCTGTCAATCTTTCAGCCAGACTTTTGCCTTTTTACATATACACACCCTGGATGGGATGCAAGTCATGAAACAGCTCAGGAAATTTGTCGTGTCCCTAAAGAAATGAAACTATTTTGCACCCTTGCAATCACTCATATAATCATGTGTCACGCATGATCTACAGCAGCTATATTTTAAAAAAGTGTTGTGCAGCCTACTGCACACAACTATATTCCGCTGCAGTGGAATCAGTACAGACGAGTGGCAGCAGTTGACACCAGGTAACTAAATGAGAGAACAGGAAAGTTCCTGCGATGGTCACTTCTTCCTTTTGTGGCATGACAATGCTGATAGCAGGAGAAGGTTCAATACTGGTTCAGCTTTCGTAGATATTTTCGGTAGACTACAATAGATAACTATATAGTTTAATAATATTAATTTTGCTTAAGGAATGCATTTTGATTTGTACAATTTGGGGAAAAGAGGAATTTTGTATTTGTTTATTTTAAAGGTACATCGGATATTTATGATTATTTTATCACAAAATTTTAATATATCCAATCAGGTATGGATGTTTTTGTTATCAGCCAGTGATTTATATATGTAAAATCATTTTTCTCCCCTTTGTGAACTTGAAAATATCTCCACTGTGCACCTCATTTGTTCTTAGTACAAAGACACAGAAGAGAGGCCATCTGAATCAGACAGATCAACTGACTGAAACACATTGTATCAAAACGCACATGAAAGAAACAAAGAAAAAAAATATTCTCTAATAATAATAATACGGAATATGTTTATGTTATAAATATTTTAAAAATTTACACAAAGAAAAACACAAATAAGTAATTTTTGTATAACTAAAAACACTACTATATCTGTTTTTCTTTCTAGGATACCCTTAAGGTAAGTGGAAACATAATCAGTGTCATGTTTTTATGAGTAGTACTCCTTTGTGTTATATCCATGGTTTACCTAAGTTCTCTGTCAACAATATGCAATTTCAACCTCAAATTGTATCAGTTCCCAAAAAATGTTATTTACTTACTGTCTATCAGAGATCACTGCAAATGTTCTTATCTGTTAGAAGTATGATAATTACTATAAATCATACAGGTAGCATCACAGAGTTTGAAGGAGCTGTATAATGAATATATCTCCCTTGTACAGGGGGGCAACTTTAATAGTGCAACACTACTTAACAGATATGTTGACATACACTGGGGGAAGTTTTTAATGCACAGTTCTTTACTGGCCATACTTTCAGTGGACTGCCTTTTAGTCATTGTACTTCATATTACAGGCAAACAAGTCTTGAATAATTACTAAAGGGTGGGTCTGTAAAAAAGGATTGAACTGGATGTTAGTCACAAGGCTTCTCCATTCACTCACAGAGCTTCCTGCTAACACATTAAAGACAGAGTTTTAAACCCTGTCACATACTGAGCTGTGATGGGCGTGCTGGTAGCAGAGATTCAGCAAGATGCTGGCAAAAATATCATAACTAAAATATTGAATCTTGTTGCTGCTGCTGCCTATTCACATGCATTTCACATTGTACTGTTCTGTTTTTTAAGTCCATTACTTCACTTAACATTTTTTATTTGACCCAGGTTGGGTGCCAGGGCCTACGGGTATCCATGTTTGTCAGTAACTATTAACATTTGTTTTATTAAGGAAGTATTACAAGTACATGCAGCTGGTTGCTAAAAATAAGCATTTATTGCAGTTTTCAAAAATAATTTCTGTAATCTCCTTGCTTACCATTCAAGCAACTCAACAATTCCATTGTGCTGAGTAGCTTGTATTGCAAAACCAGGAGGAGTGAACCACTCTTAGTATTTCTAGGTGGGAGTTCTTGGGTACAACTAACTTGACAGGGGCGTTTTACTGTGTAATGGGATGAATGTTTTTATATATTGTAAAATGGGGGTATTTATAACAGACAAATGTTTTGTATGTTTTGTATTTATGTTGTTGGGTGTTCTTTTTGGAGAATATGTATTTTCAAATTAGTTGTTGAGGCTGTCATGGTGTAGCCAGAAGGGCGGAGTTACTGCTATAAACGGTTGTATTAGGTCACTAGTTAGTGACACACAGAGGAAAAGAAAGCTGTGTATTGCTGTTGATGCAGGGGTCTAAGCCCTATGCCTCATTTTATTTTGTAACTCAGTGTTTCTTTTTGTATTTGGCTTGAGTTAAGTGTTTTGTCATTACGGAAGATCAATTTTTTAAGTAAAGAAAAATAAATATTTTTGGCCCTACTACTTTGCTTCTCCACTGCTGCCTCCATCTGCTGTCCATACCCTCACAGACCCCATCTATAAACTTTATGAAATTCATCAGTGTGAGGAGTCTCAAGTTTCTTCCTTACGTTACATTTAGATGTATTACATAATCTCACCCAATAATTTAAAGGGTCAGATTTTATATCGTTGTGTCTCTGTTGTGCCTGACACCAAACAAATTTTATTATGCCAGTTTTATTACCTTCCTTGTGCTGTTTTGCTCATGCAGTTTTAGATATTATTTTGTAGTCGTTACCTTCATAAAGCTCCCCTTTCAAAGTGCTACAGAGCCTTTAGAAAGGACAACGAAGACACTGATGTACACTGAATATTGTTTTCCCTCAAATTTTCATGTCTGGTTGATGCTCAGACATATAATGCTATACAATTTATAAGCAATTTTATGTTAGCCAAGTACGGGTCATTTACGTCTGGAACCACTTCCCCTATTACAAAGAAATATATATTGAATTTAGCTTATCGCTAGAAGTAAATGAACCTGTAATCTTTTTCATATACTTCTCATATCTTTTGTCACAAAAGAAGGAAATTTCTGTAATACACCACTATACTTTGGGTTTATAGTGTAGGCTTTTCTTTGTGTCTAGACTGAAATGAAAAAAAGGCAGAACTATTCGTTTTCCAATTTCTCTGTTACAGTAATTATGTGTTATTACAAGGTATCACCATGCTACCTCATGTGCTCTTTAAAAACAAAAGTAATGTAAATGTACACAGTTTCAAAATATAACTGGAATTCAAATTCATCTTGCTTAATCTACTTTACATAGTTCTCTCAATTTTCCACATCAGCCAGCTACAAAAACCAGCTAAAAAATATTTGTAGATAATAGTTAAATAGTATGGAGAGTATAACAAAGGGAGGGCTAGAGCACTGGGCATAAAACACTATTACAGCTATACAACTTAAAAAGTCATCTTGTTGAAGTCTGACAGATTCTCACAATCTTTCAATTATCCATTAAAATGATGAAAGTGGGGTTTAGTCGATAGGCTATGTGACCAGAATGCTAAGTGTATGAGAACGATCAGCACATTCTCATCAAACTTAATTTACAAATTTACAAACACAAAGTTTGTTTGTAATTGAGTTTGTTTGTAAATCCTAAATCACTTTTACCCTTGATACATTTCTATGGTTCTGTAAAAGCCTCAACTGGGGGAAGTGGTGGTGTACTGGGTTTGACCAGTGCCTCACTGTTTGGTGGGTATTGGGTGCATGCCCTGCTTGGGGTGCATGTAGGCTCTGTGTTTCTCCCTGTGTGTGCCTTCCCCAACATGTGGAAGACAGCACCGGCAAATGTCTTCTGCTCCTCCCCTCCCATAAAAGCCATGCATGGGACAGCTGGTAGTGTAGTGGTTAGTGCTACTGCCTTTGGGCTGAAAGGTTATAGGTTTGAGCCTCACCTCTGGCTGTAGTACCCTTGAGCAAGGTACTTACCCTAAATTACTCCACTAAAATGACTCAGCTGTATAAATGGGTAAATAATTGTAACCTTAACATTTAAAGCTGCTTTGGAGAAAAGCATCAGGTTTCACTGAATGATGTCAACAACAAAATTCTCAAATATTGCTGTTACAAATTAAAAATAGGCTGCCAGACCTTTCATTAACAATGAGATACATTGAAATTGAAACTTCAGCTGACTATGAGTCAAATTTTTAGAGAAGCATTCTCCTCCAGCTACTACTATGAGCTGACACTAATTGTAACCACTGACATATATATTCAATATTTATTTTTTCAGGTCTTATGTGTACATTTCACATTGGTTTTTATGAACACATAATTTCACTCATTTTAGCATTTTGTATTTCATATGTTATACAGTACCAGTATGTAGATGTTTCTAAGTT
Organism: Scleropages formosus; assembly: GCF_900964775.1. Classification (NCBI taxonomy): domain Eukaryota; kingdom Metazoa; phylum Chordata; class Actinopteri; order Osteoglossiformes; family Osteoglossidae; genus Scleropages; species Scleropages formosus. The sequence goes on along the minus strand of NC_041812.1, from coordinate 15,760,096 downwards.
TGTCACTAGACATTGGTGTAACTCAGTGGTGATTGGGTTGGCAGAGAAATGGTTGGAAAATATTTGTATATATCATAAAAGGTACACGCTCTGCAGTCTGTCACATGTTTAAATAATTCTAAAGTTCTATATTCTCTGAGTCTGCTACAGGCCCACTGCTGGGCAGTGGGTCTCTAATCTGTCAACTGTATTGTGCTGTAAAACTAGGAAAGGCACCTTTTTTGAACTCGAGGATTACAGAACAGCAATACCACAAATCTATAAAACCAAAAGAGTAGAATATCTGACCTGTGCCAGGAAATTTTAAATTAACTAAAATGGAAGTCACCGCACAATCTATACTGTAGCTGGCAACTTGAACAAATTCTGTATAGGGAGAAATAAAACTCCTGGACTACTTGGGAAGAGGACCTTGCTTTGTCTTACAGTGATTATGAATGGTCATCTAAGTGTGCTAAAATCTTCCCTGGCTGCACCTCCTTCGGCATCCAAGAGCAGAACTTCAAGCTCGTTCACCTAGTGTGCCTTACTCCATTGCATCATCTCCATAGGATGTTCCCGGGGGCATCCCAGCTGTGATTTAAATGCACAGTCTCTACAGATACTTTGATGCATTTATTCTGGGAATGTGGTAAGTTACATGTTTACTGGACTGGGGTACACACAACAACCGAAAACCTTTAACAAAAATTTGATTTGACTCCATTACCTCCATCTCCATTTCAACCCAAATGTATTTTTTGATGATGTTATTGTAAATGGGGGGTGTGATGGCCGGGGTGTTGCCGAGTTAGGCTCCAGTCTATCACAAGCCACCCCAAGCGGGACTCAAACCCCAGACCCGCCAGAGAACAGGATCCAGCCAAGCCTGCTGTGCCACCACACCCCCTCTAAAAGAAAGCATTTCTCAAAAATGTAATAAAATGCTTGAGAAACAATGCAAAATGAAGACAAGGACTTCAAGTTATTGGAGGAAAGTCTGCCTCAAACAATGGAAACACGCACCTCATACTACATTTGTATACCAAAAATGGGTACAACTTTTAGACGGCATTTGTTCCAAAAATCTGTAAACCAGATGTCTGTATAAGGTATACCTGTTTTTTAAAAAAAAAAAAAACAATTATGATATGCTATGCAGTTCATTCATTTTGTTATAAGGGCACAAACCTACCTTACTTGCAAGACATTTAGTGTGTCATTATTTTACAAAATGCCATTAAATGTAATTCATGCCTCTAATTTTCAGAAAACAACTATTCTCCATCCTTTACTGATGAGTCCAGCCTAAATAGAGAGTAATACGATTTTGGATAGAGTTTCATGTTTGTGCTGCCAAAAACAGAACATAACACCATGCATTGTTTTCAGCCTTTTTACATACAGAATGAATACCAAAGTAAAGCATATAGAGGGGCTAGTACATTTATTTCATATTGTTATGGGAAAACAATCCTTTTACAAGAATTTGATTTACCCAGTGTATGCCATTTCTCAGGCAGAAGCAATTTCACTTCAATAAAGAGCATGATTTTCACTAAAAAAAGAAAATGTAGCTTGTAGATGTTGCTTAGTAGAATGTAAGGGTTACAAAAGTATAAAGAGAAATGTCTGCTTTTGGGGGCAAATACTACAAAGGTCACACACTTGCTGCCTCTGTTAAACATGAACACATATCACAACCTTTTTAAAATTCAAGCTCAACAATTTAAAGCATATGGCTAGATTTTGGTGCGTAGAAATTTACAAATCAAGAATAAAAATCCATTCTTTAAGGAGGGTATTGTACTACACATCATTGGGGTTTGCAAAAATTGGAAGAATTTTCTTCAGCATTCTCTCTTCTAAAATGTCTCTGTGTTTCTGCTTGCCTCCCTTAACTGACAACAAAACAGACTCAGATTGAAATGGTGGTAGATGAAATGGTCGCCGCTGTTTTATTCTCCTGTGCCACCTGATGCACAAGAGAAACACAGCACTGTCTTGCATACATTCAGCAGAACACAGAACACTGTTGTATATTTTTGATTTCAGTCATTTTGGAATAGGTTTAACTTTAAAGTTGCTTTGTGTAAAAAAAAGCTAATGAAATAAATGTTTGTCAAAACATCCTGCAAGAATTAAATCTGTAGGAGTTTTAAAACATTTTTAAAACATAACATTTTGAATAGGTTGTAAAAATGTATTTTTTCAACCCTGTAGTGGTTTTACAGTGTAAGATCACTAGTATAAAATTTTCTTTTCTTTGATTTAATAGGCTGTCAGCAAAATACAGGGTAGATAGACAGTTTATAGATTCTGACCAAAGTCAGTATCAATTAAAATTAATTGTGCCTCTGTGTGGCCCTATTTATTTGCAGAAAGGCATGGAACATTTTTATAGCACACGAATAAACTTCATGATACTGAACAATCTTTGAGACATGTTGCAGGGCACTATAGATTTATTACCTTCTCACCAGGTATCTAGGGATAGATGGTTAACAACTGTGTTTTGCACTATTGTCTTTGTTATTTCTGTCCTCTCTCTGCCCCACTTTTTTGGAAACATGACATTTTGCTGACTGGAGTAGAGGCAATCAATTTTAGTTTTTGTTGTTGTACATCCTCATTGGCTTAGTGGTATACATTTTGCATTTAAACTTGCACTTTGGTTTTTCGGAAACAATTCTTCAGAAACACTGAAATAAAATAAAGCTGTGATTTCTATTTCAATCCTTGAAGAAAACGAAAGCCATTAAAAGAGGTAATTTCACATCAACTCTGCCTGGTTTTGTATGTAAGGGATTAAGTGTAACTCTTTGTAGTTTAATGAAAGAATTGTCTCAGTCTTATTTTTTGCTGAGTTTGACTCTTTTTCTCTGCACATGTTCATCTGGAGAGTTAAGATTTCAGCTGAAACTTGCCTTATATACAGTCACCAAAATGACATCATGATTGAAGGCCCCAAAGGGAAAGATGGAAATCTGGCTTGTACTCATAAAACTTTCAGAACCTTATCAGTGAAAAGGTAAGAAATATGGAGATCACTTGGTGATGGAAGAAGGGGGTAGGGGTATAGTGAAATTGACTCCATCTTTGAAAGAAGATTTTTAAAAAGCAGCTTGATATGAGTGGACAACACAGCAAATTGAGATGTTACGGGAAAAATGATATGTAGAGTAGCGATATTCATATATAATTTATCTTATTTATTCATTTACTAATTTATGTATTTTGTAAGACTCTAGGGGTTTAATGTGCTCTAAAGTTTGTGTCTCACTGATAAGAGTAAAAGATATGATGCAACTTGGAGCCCTTTTGCTATCATGTCCTGGACAAGTAATATCAAATATCAAATGCACTTTTACTATTGTTTGCCCTCAGGATGACTCAAATCTCACACCCACTGAGCAGCCCAGGCGCTGTGGGGCACTGGCTTTAGTTGCAGTGTCACTGCATCTCTATATCTACATATATAAATACATAAATGGCTGTGCTAAATAAATATGCATTAGTCTAGCCATACATCCAGAAAGCTTCTGTCAAAGAGGAGGTGAATATCTTTAATGACTTCTACTCTGTGTTGAGAAATATGTTTCGTACTTCATTTCCTGGGATGGGATCATGGCAGAAGATGTAGGCTAATATCTGCTGCAGCTCTTTTGTGTAAAATATCGCCTTCAGCTGTTTAAAAATGACCAGAGTTTTTGCATTCATTTGCAGAAAACATATGTTCTATTTTCTTGGGATAAACATCTGAACTCTCTATCAAAGACAGAGAAAAATATATTCAGATTTGACATATAGTGTTAGTATATAGTATAGACATCCAGTTTTATAACCTTCTTTCTTATACATTGCCTCTTTCACATTGGCACAGGTATATTATTTCTTTTATTATGAGGACATTTGCTACCAACAAATAATCAATTTTAAGTAAAAAAAAATGAGCCAAACAAAAAACATGCCTGTTACTTAATAAAGTGGAGTTCACAGACTGCAGTCCTTGTGTAATCTGTGTGCTTGTGGCAAACCTTGACTTTTAAATGTTTACTTGGCCAGTTTCTGCAATTACCTAGTTATGCAGTCAGGCAGCTCCCACGTTACATAATTAAATCCCAAGTCCAGACTGTCAAAAGCAAAAAGATCCATGCTTGAAAGCACACTGTATGTTTTGGGTTTTCTTTAAACATAAAATAAAATAAAATAAAATAAAATAATCATAGTAAGGTAATAATGGTGAAAAGGTGGATTGAATTAATGTTTGTCAAATCCAGTCATGCAAATAATGATTCAATATTAGGCATTTAGTCATAACACATGTACCATCAGTGTTCTTTGATAAAGTCAAAGTATATCTCAGAACAAAACAAATACAGATGTAATATCTGGCTGTCCAAAATAACAAATAATTTTTGAGGTGTTTTAGCCTATAAACTTCCATAAGTAATGAGGTTACAATTTTTCTCCTTGTCTTTCTTTGTGGCATAGCTGGAGTAATGCTAAACTGCATCTCTCATGCCTAAAGTGGCATTATACTGCAAAAAAAGTGTTATCTCTGTGTATTATTGTGTTGAGAGCAAGCTACGTGTATACACTTCTCAATTTTTTGCCCCCCCCCGAAGACTGTAGGGACTAAGTTATTAAGGACACTGACTTGTAAACTGTAAGTAGAGAATTCAATACTGCTCTAATACCCTTGAGCAAAGAACTTCTTTAAGTTCATCTTCTTTATTTATTTTTTGTAGCGCCCTTGCCAGCAGACTGCCTTGCAGTGCTTAACAGAATTAAACAAATTAAAGTAAACAAAAATATGCAATGACAGATAGCCCTTATAAACTTCCCAGTTCAGTAAATGCAAATGTTCCGTAACACTGGAAAAAAGCATTAACTAAGTAATAGCAATAATAATCATTTTGTCATTTGCATTTGTGAAAGTAAGCTTCCTGTCCTTTTACATGAATTACATTAAAGGTGAAACGATGAGTCCACACTCTGGTGAAAGAAATGTAGGTCATCCATGCAGGAGAATTCGAGGTTCATGAGACTTGAGAGGGCTTCGAGAAATGAAGAAACTGTGAAAAGGTAAGAGATAAACGACTGTCCTTGTGGGATTATAAGCATCGGAAAGTTGAGGTAACCCAAAAGGGAAAGCAGTTCACGATTTATGCAGCAAGGTGCAGACAGGTGGAAGTGGATGACAGAGATGATGTGGTTGAGTTTTTCCCTAGGGAGGGAGGTCTGGAAAGCAAGAGAGTCCAGAGTAAAGTATTGAAGGAAGATTCATGAGCCAAGGGTATTCTCAACCAAAATAGAAATGCCAGTGTGTGAAAAACTCTGTGCATTGCCAAAGTGTTTCTCACAAGCGGTTTGATAGGGGGTGTGACTATGAAGACATTATCCAGTAGGTATATGACAAAAGACATGTTGTACTCGTGATACTCGTTGAGCAGGATCAAGCACATGGCCTTAGATAAGCAATTGAATATTTCATCTGGGCTATGCCTGGGGAGGGAGCTCAGAGGGCAAATCCAGCGAGGCTGTGTCCTGGACAGGAGCATTCACAGAGGAAAAAAATCCTCATTTGAGACAAAGTCAATGTTCATGCCAATGAATGCAGAGAAGACCAGAGGGAGGAGCGCTAGAGCAAAGGCTGGCACCAGCGATTGTGTGACACAGATAAAGCTGAAGCTTAGAGGCTAAGAAGCTTAGAGGTTTGTACGGCTTTTATAACCTTTCTGTGATTGACAGTTTTATGTGGATGTGTTTTGGTCTAAAACTTCTCTCCTGAAATTTTAACAAACCAACTTTAATGAGTGAAACATGATCTTAAATTTCTCCGCCACTTCAAATACAAACTAAGGCAATAAAACCATAGGATTCCTCTAGGATTTTTTACACCTTTTTGTTATTGATGACTGGCATCATTATATATACAGTACATTGCAACTTGAAAGTATGTGAACACCCTGTGTCCCTTAATTTCACCACATTTTTTTTTTTTATTACAACTAGTCTTTTTCATCTTACATAATAAGTGTGTAATTTACAATTCCATATATTGATTTAGAGGAAATCATTTTATAGAGCTATCTGGAGATCCGGAGAGAAGTGGATCTGAAAAGAGATTTGACAGGGACTTGGCTGTTTTGAGAGAGAGCATAAGATCATCCACCACACTGAAGCCAAAAACCAATAAGCATTCAATTTCTGAACTTGCAATTGGGATCATAAAATGGAAACACGTGAAGGATTGTGGTGTTTTTGCTGAGGTCCAGGGAATGCAGAGCCTTGTCCATCTTGTAGAGAAGCTTTAAACTTCATTTACATTTACATTTATTCATTTAGCAGATGCTTTTGTCCAAAGCGACGTACATCTCAGCAAAAATAATTCATATAGGCAGGTACAAGACGCCAGTGAAGTGAGATAAGGAAGGGAGATACAACTTGGGACACAGCATTCTGAATCAGCAGGAGATGCTTTATGGTAGAGGCAGAATGATCAAAAAGGAGATAGTTGGAGTAATCTAGCTAGGAGATCATCATTGTCTGGACAAGGTATTGCATAGAGTGTTATAAAATAATAGACTCTTCAGGGAGGAGACCCTGCTAGAGAAACTTAAATAGTTTTTCAGGAATCATCTTGATTAAAGATGGCTCCTAGTGTATTAATTTTTACTCCCACTTGTGCTGCAATGGATGGCATGTGCTCTAAGTGTTTTGCAGTAAAAGAGCAAACCCTATAAATATTACACTAGAGGTATTTGCAGGAGTGAGTTATGACCTAAGTGTTCTGTGAGAAGCAGAAAGTTGGTGTTAATTGCTATTCCCAGGTGCCTTAGTTATGAAATGGAGGAAATGTGTGATTTTTCCAGTTTGTCAGATAGTTAAGAAGATGGATCGGATATGGAAAGATCACAGTCTTGAAAAGACTGACTTTTAGATAACCATGAGTAGTCCAAAAACAGATGTGCTAGAGACAAGTTGGAATGCAAGAGGACAAATACTGATGAGGCAGATGAGGGATGAAATGAAGAAATCAGTATTATAGGCGGAGCAGTGGAAGGAGAATCTGTGAGGGGCAAAAATAAAACTAAGGGAAATGGTTAACATGGAGAAGAGTTAGGGGCGCATCACTAATTGATAAAGGCAGACATGAAGACAACCAGTAAGATCAATGAAACAGGTAACACTCAAAAAATGTTAGTGGTGATCTTTTCATTTAAAGCTGATCCTGAAGGGAAAGATAGATTCAATGGCTCACAGTGTCAAATGTTCTACTACGATGAAGGAGAACAAGGACCTAAAAAGAGAGGTATCTATAAGCCGGCAAGAGTCACTATAGGGAAACAGTTTTAGTAGAAAAGTTTGTCTTAAATCTAGATTGATATTGATCATGGCAATCAGTGCGAGCAAAGAATGCAAATAATACGTTACAAGCCGTGTGCTCAAGAGTTTTGAAAAGGGAGAAAAGAGATTGACGTGAAATCCTGCCTTGTGCTTGGACTATTAAAGAGTTTTATTAACAATGTAGAGATGTGGGCAGTTTTAAAAGGAGACAGGTAGCCATCAGAGAAGAGTAAAAAAAAAAATTAAAGATGAAAGGAATAGAACAAATTATTTGTGGGGAAATGGACTGGAAGAGAAGAGAAGAGAAGAGAAGAGAAGAGGTGGTGGAAGATTTTGCTGTCTGAAAGGAGGTGAAATGCAGGAAACATGGTTTTGCTGGGAGACCTGGATGGGGTGCTGAATTTTGAGAAACTGTTGATTCATTTGAACTAGTAATGCATACAGCAGAAGACCTAATAATATACCTAATAATATACATTACTGCAGCAAGAAACACTGAGGTTTTCACTCCACCATACAGAAGTGTTAAAGTATTGGTAAATAAAAATGTCACACCAAAACTTACAATGAGCAAAAAATTGAAGAGCTGACAGATGCTGGGGAACAAGATTTATGGCTAAAATAATCATATGCATGCTATCCGAAGTCTTCCTCTGTTTTGCAAGGGAGCATGGTGGTATATGTCCATGTCTCATAGACCCTGGGCTGTGAGATTGATTGTAGATTTGATCCCTGTTCAGTATGTGTAGAGTATGCATGGTTTACCTGTGTTTACATGTCCCCTATAGATTTTTTAGTTTCCTCCTGCTGTCTAAATTTTTATGGATTTTAGGTGGAGTGTGAGAATAAACTGCAGGTTCTTTGTGTGTTTATGTGTCTGTGTGTTTATGTGGCAACCCTGAAATGGATTTGCATCGCATCCTGCCTTTGGTGGTAACATATGCATCCAGGATAGGCTGCAGACCTCAGTGACCTTGCATTAAGACAAATGATTTCTAACAGTGAGAAAAAGTGAATCAATGAATATTTCAGTTCCTGTGTATAACACCAGAGGATAGCTTTCAGTTCTCCAAAGGAAATCACTGGAACAATGACTTTTTGAAATCCATTGAGGAAAATCAGTCTGCTTCAGTCCTCCTGTCTGTGGGTCCTGGCAAATATTCAGGAAAACAATGATATATCCCTTCACCTCCATGGAAGCATTGTGTAGCAAGGAACTACTAACTTTTGATTTATTCAGGACTTTTCAGAATGACACAGTAACCTTGACCCATCTAATAAAGTCATGGCTCTCCCAACACCAGGCTCAATCTGTGTCTCAACGGGGGTAGAAGTTGGGTTAGAATTCTTTTGATTTCTCATTTTAGTTGATTAAGGCAGAAGGTTCCAGTTGGCATGTGCCATGACAGCTCCTGTAATATGTTTTGGATTTACACCAGACACCAAGGTTAAAAGCTTCCCTCAAGGTTCAGCCAGGTCTTTGATCTTCATGCCCAGTTTAAAGCCCATCTAGAGCAATTCTAATTTCAGCACGGCATGTGGCTCTATTTTTTAAGGTACTGTATACTATAATTTCTCCCTGTACACTTGTCTGACACATGGATACTCTCTGTAATGCAATTAGGTTCAAAATTTTGTATCGGGCTTTGAATATTTTATCATCAGGCATCAAATCTTTCCACTTTGTAAAACGAATTTAAGATATACAGTATATAAAAAATCTTTCTGTAAACTGTGGAAGTAAAAGCTGAGACTAGCAGGACCTAAAGTTATATATTTTAATGTAACAATTCAGGTTACATACCTTGTTCAAAGGTTGAAATAAAGGTTTCTTTCTGGATCAGCCTTTTCATCTTAAATCCACATTCTTCTCTGTTTTATGTACTGTACAATACCTCTACATATTGTGGTGAAAATAAAAACATAAGCACTCTGAAATTCTTCACTTTTACAAAGGTCATATGTAATCAGTTTAATCACACGTCATATTTGGAACTAGTTAGTAAATTCAGCAAATCTGAACTTCTAAAAAATCTATAAGCTTTGAAAACATCATGTTCCAAATATGTCTTTTTTGTAAACTAAATAATAATGAGGGGGGCGCGGTGGCGCAGTGGGTTGGACCGGGTCCTGCTCTCTGGTGGGTCTGGGGTTCAAGTCCCGCTTGGGGTGCCTTGCAATGGACTGGCATCCCATCCTGGGTGTGTCCCTCCCCCTCTGGCCTTACGCCCTGTGTTGCCAGGTTAGGCTCTGGCTCCCAGCGACCCCAAGTGGGACAAGCGGTTCAGAAAATGAGGGAGGGGACACACCCAGGATGGGATGCCAGTCCATTGCAAGGCACCCCAAGCAGGACTCGAACCCCAGACCCACCGGAGAGCAGGACCCAGTCCAACACACTGTGCCACCGCACCCCCTGTGTGTAAATAATAATGATTAATAACTGAGGATAAGGCATCAGATACATGGAGACATATGGAATCACCCTTTCATTTGCCAATATTATCCTTAGCCAGACTTGAGCCTACAGTCAAATGCAAAGCCCACACAATGTAAAGCAACACTGTGCTGCTGCATATAGATATTTTTACAGTATATAATGAGGCAGATGGTACACTTTACAGCATGCAGAGTAATTTCTTTCATTGGGCTGAGAGTATGTATCAGTAAATACTTTCCTGTTTAAATGATGTAGCTGTAATCTAAAAAATCTTAAGAGGAATAAGGAAAACTGAGACTGACCAGTACAACTGACCAACTTTTCTTTAGAATATAGGAAGGAAAAGAATTTTGAACCCAAAACCCAGAGCAGTCAGATACAGAAAGCAGCAACATTCAATGAGCCAGTGTGCCAATTATACAAAACAACAAACTTGTTTCTTGTTCAGGGTGAAGGGTGTACTAGTGATCAGGTTTTTTGAGGTAAACTTCCTTTGACCCCAGAAATGCCTGTGCTGTATTTGAATTTGAATACCTTTTGGATTGCAGCCTCATCCTTGTTAACAATTCTGTATAGCTGCTTTATTGCCATATTTATTGTTATGTTTTCAAACACTCAAATCTCCACTGACCTCATGAACGTTGATTCCAAGCTGAAGCATAAAATGCAGAATGACACAGTTCCTCAACTCTAATTCCGGGTATTGTCTATTTCCCAATCATTTCCCAGAACAATTATAGCTTTCGTGCCATACATTTATTGTTCCTGTGCTGAATGTGACCATGTAGCAACAGAATACCAGTAGACACTGAATAGATCACTACACAATAAAAAATAAATAAAAAAATTGGGTAACTAAAAACATTACAAAATCATTATCTTTTGTAAATTTCTCTTTCTGTTTGCCTATGCTCACAGAAATGTATCTGATATGTCCAGAAGTCACCAGTAACCAAAATATTAGTTACACGGTGACTTCATAAGTCAAACAGAAAAAAGGTCAAAGAATTGGACCAGTGTTGCATTACTTGTGACAAGGGTGAGCCATGAATCAGATAAAAATTAGGGTAGCATAAGATTGCAAGCCCATTTTAATGCACATATCAGACTACATTTGCCGGTCTGTGGTGATTACACTTTGACCTCTTTCAGACATCTGGGCCACTTTGAGCCTTAGAGATTTGATCTGTTCAATGCCTTGTTAACCAGAGGTTTCCTTCATATGTGGGATGAGGATAGTGCCCCCAGAAGGCTGTTCTTAAGATCCAGTCATATATGTTCTGACATTGTATTTTAATATTTAGAAAAAAAATCCTTGTATGGACCCATGTATGGACCTATGAGCCTGTCTAGCTACCCTCTGCCTTTTCAGTGAGCTGCATCTGTTTCCAGAGCTGCTAGTCTCTTTCACTCTTGATAAGTAGAGTCCCATGCTTGTGTAACATTAGGAACCTGGGGGACATGGGGGGCAGAAGACTGTGATTGTGCATAATATTACATCATAATGATATAGTCCAAAAGATAGAATCTACTAAATGATGATATTGGTACAGTATATAATATTAAGAGGAGACATGGAAATAACACAATAAAATGTAAGAGTTTTTACTTACGGATTCTACACATAAAAATGTGAGAGTTACCAAACCTTTGCATGTGTCTTCCAGAGTTTGGCTTTTTACTTTCCAGCTAATATTTTTTTTAGAATAACTGCTAGTCTCATATAAAGTACTTTATTTAATCATTACAAATCAATCAATGAACAGGGCAGTGACAGAATTATGAACATGTGGAAAAATTATATAAATAACGAGTTAAGTTGCATCAAAATGAATAATCAACAATATATGAATCAATGTGGATAATATGTGTTTTACTTTGTGTGCTTTAATTGCATTAATTTCTGTAATGAATGGTTGAAAAAATTAATTGAAGCACTTATTAATACAAATTAACATTTGAAGAATCAGTCAGGATAATGAACTATATATAAATACCCATAACTGATTGCATAATCGATCCTTTATATATAGCGGGTTGTCATGAGCCTCAATTTTCAACTAGTATGCATGTAAACCTATGTATAGGGCAAAAATGCACACCTGGAGATGAAATTTCGGGAAATACATTTCAGGGTTTTGACTGTATTTCATTAGTCAAGTTGTTATCTTCTTTAAATTAAGTATATTTTACTCTACTTGGATGAGTGAGATAGTAATGGAAATGTCTAACCCTCAGCAGATGTGAAAGTCACCAGAATAGCTCTCTGCTGATGCTCGTTGAGTGGATAAATTGGTGACATTAAAAAGAACATTAAAGAGAGGTGAAAATAGCCCTCTTTCTGAAATGTTAATGGCCCTTCAGGTTATGCATCTTTAATAAATTATACTGAGATGGTTGTGCCATTGAGTATAAGGAGTACCTCAGCTATATATATATATATATATATATATATATATATATATATAATTTAGCCCAGGAAAACATCTTCTTCACCTCTGCAACAGCTGTCTCCCCACAACCAAGTGTTCGCTTTGATCTAGGACTTGCTGAGGGATTTGAGGCTCAGGAAGAATCTACACACCTGCTTGTGAGTCCCAAGGAAATCAAAATGTGTTTTTTACAAGGTTGACCTTTTATGTAACGTCTCCTTTGGCGAATCAGTCATCAGAATTGTTGCTTCTTTATTTATCTTTTTCGATACTTTTATGTATTGCAAGTCAATAGGTGACTGATGTATTGAAGGTCTGAGCATGCACAGAGCATGTCATACAGAGCACCGGTAACACACCTGGAGAGACGCAATAGAGGCTAGACCAGAAGGCAACCCACAGCAATAAGCAATGCCATGTGACACAAGACCAAAGCCAAGGCAGCGTAGTAGACAGATGTCAGGTCAAGCAGCCTTAAGGTGTTCATGACAACCATTGTCATTAGTTTGACAGCAAAGAAGTTTTGTGTGGAAGATAAAAAATTCAAGCTGTACCATCAAAACAATAAAACGTGGAGTAAAAAGAGCATAAGAGATGAACGGAGGGCATTGTAGCCTTATTTTAGCCTTGCAAGTCATGAGGAAAGAGTATCATTGGTGGAGCGCATTCTAAGGAAGAGACTTATGTCTTTATGTACGGCAGAAAGGCATAGGAGTAGAAGAAGGAAAGAGACAGCCAAAAAGATGAAAATTTTCTAGCAGATCCCAACCAACCAATTTCAAGAACCGCTTCTCCCAAGTGGGGTTGCAGTGAGCCAGACCCTATCCCAGAGACATGGGGCGCAAGGCTGAAGGGGTGGGGGACACATCCTGGACGGGATGCCTGTCCATCGCAGGGCCTCTAGCAGATCCCTCTGGGTTTTTTAGATGCAACTGGAGCCAAAAGTGCAGTGAGCAGGTGCTCTGCTGAAAAGAAAAAGCTGACAACTATTAAATCTACAAGTATTGTCTGAAGCTGTTGCAGAGGTTTTGGAGGATTCTAAGGGCGACGTGGAGAAGGGGCACAAGGGTAGTGATGGTGGACTGAAGGGGCATGGATTCCTAAAGAGGAGAACTCAAAAAGGATCAATCAGTTCAGAGTAACTATTTTTTTCTGCTCAGTGTAGAGAGCAACTTTATTTTTCAGCACTGTAGCTGAGAACTTAACTGTATTTCGAGAGAAGAATGAATGTATTGACATGTAAGTAAAGGTGTTTTCTATGGTGACACAGTTCACTGAACACATTAGAAGAAGTGAGTATTAGCAGTGCTCTGGTAAAATTTCACAAATGTGGTCAATCAGAAGGTGGTGGAGAGGACTATTTCTGATAATTACAGACTGATGCAGTGTCTCTGTGATCCTGATTGCACTGACCATGAACATGCTTGTGAAGTTGGCAGGGGTTGAAGGAAGAGGTTGATTCACTAAGTCTGATCTCTGGCAACCACCCGTTGCAGCATTTGTGTACAAATTGGCAATGACTACATTTTCCATCCCATGATGTACCTAGATTTTTCAGGGGCTGAAGAAGATTGTCACATGGGCCAGATGATTTTCAAGCCAGCAAAGTCTAGATCGCTTGTGCTGAGGAAGAAAAAACCAACCAATAAATTTCTCTGTGGCAGATGGAGTACACTGATTCTATCTATTTTGGAGAAGCCAGTAAAAAGCTTAGGCAGTGGTTTGGTAGCAGCTTCAGGGATATAGTTGTGATTCAGTTGGACTTTGAGTTTCAGCTGTGGTTAGTAGCAGTGATAGTAGTAGTGAATAAGTCAGGGTTTCCAGGTAAGTGTAAGTTTAAAGTATATCAGATGGCATTTCATGAGTGGTCTGGAATATTCTGGTTTACAAAGTCCTAATATCAGCTGTTGTGGAATTGAAGAGAGCAACAAGCAGTTGCTTCCACAGGTTGGCTTGATGCACCTGAAAACTTGATCACTTCCTTGTAAAGGCAGAGTAACAAGCTACAATCACTCTTTATAAACCAAGAGGAGAAGTTTCAGTTTCTTCATTATGAAAGCAATAATGCACTGCTGAAGTAAAGTAGTAAAAAAAAAAAAAAAAGTTCACCATTGTTAAAGCCTAGTGTGTGCAGATCATCATTAAGGTATGATGAATTACATATATCAGTTTCATTTGTCTCTACACTTTTTTTTTACACCAGCAGAGGTCCTTGTTTGGAGCAAGCTTAGCAGAAGCTTGCACACCTGGTCTCAGTCTTCCACTTATGCAATTAAAAAATAACAAAACCTTTAAAAGTGAGAATCTGGCATCTGTCAAGCTATGGCTTCTCAAACAGTGCATGTACTTGTATCTGCTTGCTAGGGAAGTGATGCTCAAAGTTTAGTACTCTTGTGTTTTTATTCCAAATAACTACTGCCTGTGATTCCCTTGTGAGTATTCCCCTTGGGTCTTGAGTGTCTGTGTTCCCAAAATTCTGAAGTCCGCCAGTTGTCAAGTCCCCAAACCTCACCATCTCTTTATTCTCAAGTCTTCACACCACCTCAGCACAAGATAGCACTGGCCACTTTTTCATTTTGCACATATATGCAGCACCTGTTCATGAAGACTGCAGCTGACTTCACCACTATGACCCCATGCAATCACGGCGACAGAATAACTTGGTGTAACATGGCAATTTACTTTCTCATAAATCTTTAATAAGAAGGGCTGAAATTAAGCAATTAAGTCAAATTTATTTGTTGTCCATTGAAGGCAGTAATTGTGTGTTGTAGTTCTTCAGTTGGTTTTCACGGAAACTCACAGTGACTAATAGTGACAAGTGCCAAGTAACACAGCTGTATGCAGAAGCAGAAAATCAGAAAAGAACAATATTCATAATTACTGAATAGCAAAGTTCTATTTTACTTGCAAAACAGAAAAAATTGCTTTGCGCAGTGTAGGAACTTCAACCTTAAAATTATGGACACTGAGCACAACTCTGTCCAGGAAATGTCAATGTCCCATTGCATCACACTTTAAACAAAGACACTTCTGTCTAGAGTGGAGCTGCAATAAAATGTGGTTCTGGTACAGGAAGTGCAGCATCAGTATTGATGACCCTGATAAATCTGCTAAAACCCTATTTAAACCCTTATATTTTTTAATTAACACATGTTCCACATTCATGTCAAATGGCATCTGTGAATGGCATCGAGATAGCAGTACACTTAACACATCATGCTTTTTGTAGGGCTACAGTGTGACAAACAGTCACTTTAATCACAAGGAGTCATTCCCCTGATCATAACTGGTGTTGTAATTATATATTTCTACTGAGGCTTAGCATTGACAATGCAGAGCTCTATGTCAAAATAACACACTGTTGTTGTAAGAATTGCTACTGCTAGTGCTCCATTACTTAACGTTTCAAAAGTCATTTTATCCATTAAGTATAATGTTACTGAAGTAGCTGTTTGGGCTAAAATTACTATGAGTTTCCTTTTAAAGTTGATGTCTAAGGCCAAACAGCTATGAAAATAATAAAATTAATATGATGCAGATTAATACCTTCAGTACTGATTAAAATAATGTTGTGTGAAAGGCCAATGTCATGCAAGAGACATTTATTTATTACAGATTATTAAAGTTAAATTATGTGCAAGTATTATGATCCTTCAGTGAGTTTTACCATGTGCTGTGCAACTTTACATTTGTGTGGTTTATAATAACTCTGTATGGTTCTCGTGCTCAATCTTTGCATGCTTTCAGGATATACAGGTTTGGACCTGCTGCTCTTCTGACATCTAAATATGTTGAGACATTCTTTCATTGACCTTTTTGTACATCTTGAAGAATCGATTGATCAGTCTTCAGAATTATTTGGACAGTGAAACATTCCAATCAAACATGTTCAAAAAAGGCTGACTGATTATTTCTAAATATATCTCTTTAAAGTTAAAAACATAGCAAAAGAGGATATATTCAAAAATCAGAATTTTAAAAAGAATTAACAGACTTGATATACACCAGCATACAGTATATAATATGTAAACTAGCGAACTCGACAACACAAGGAAGGGTGTCAAATAAAATCAATTCACTGCAATTAAAATTGTGCATAATACTAGCAGCCTCCTTTGTTGCAAAACTGTCATACAGCCTCCAGAGAGATCTTTTAATTTTTTCTGTGTACTGGGACAGACTAGACTGTTCCTCTTTGCATTCTATTAATTAATGTCTTTTGGTGGGTTTTAACAAGTGGAACCAAACATGTTGAATTTATTATAAGCAAATGGATGAGAAGAAAGTTTAGTTTTGCTCATAAAATTGCACAAACTGTGTCCTTACGTATGTTGTGACAAATGTAAATACAGGTTACCCTAATTTAACGAGCATAGCTTGTAAAATATATCTGCTCATAAAGTGAACTCTTCCAAAACATTTTTTTATTAGCATTAATTTTAATGGAAACTGTGTATGTGATCCAGAAAAGCTTCACATCACACACACAGACACACAGACACACACACACACACTGAAGCTACTTGTCCCAAGTAGGGTTGCGGCAAACCGGAGTCTAACTCGGCAACACATGGTGCAGGGCTGGAGGAGGAGGGGACACACCCAGGATGGGATGCCAGTCCGTCACAAGGCACCCCAAGCAGGACCTGAACCCCATACCCACCGGAGAGCAGGACCCGGTCAAACACGGTGTAACGATCCGGCTAAGCTAATGAGTTAGCCCAGATCCTCACGTGGATTCCAGAAAGGCGTAAAAGTATATAAATCCAGATGGACACGGACAAAAGGACGCTCTTCTTTTTAATATCTTGTGGGAAACTATGGATAACATATTTCACACAGCTGTCCTTACAATAAAATAACCAACATTAAAGCAATCTCCAAAACGTGCGAGGCACAAAAGGGTGTACACGGCCACGTATATCAGCTTGCGCGCCCGGGAGCCAGCAACGAGGGGGCGGAGCAACCCCTTAGTCTCCACCATGATACGTCATCATTACATATCCCCCCCACTTAGATCAAGGGCTGTCCTCAGACCACAACAGAAATAAAACATCTACCCCTTCATTGTAGCACATCACTGCATAACAGAGACAAACAGTGGCACATAAAAGAAAGTAAAGACAGTTGCCCAGCATAATACCATAGCCCAACATTACACAGCCAGAACAGCATCCTTTAAATTATTCTTTTTTTTTTTTTCCCCTCTTCTTTCCACAAACTTCACACTGTTAAAGCAGAAACTGAAACAGAAGATATTACAATAAAGGCTTAAAACACACAGGTCTGAACAGTATCTCAAGAACAAGTGGTGCACACTGCAGCCATAACCCCTTCAAACATTTCAATACCCGCTAGTCTCCAGACCAGCCAAAGAAAAACATTTTCTTTCGCACACAAAATACAATAAGACCCCAAAATAACAAACAGAACATCATAAAACATGTCAAAACCCAAATTGCAAAGCAAAATAAGGGTTTGTCCATCTGTTGACATCCCACCCACTGGTAACCCTTGGTGTGCGCCTAGGACGGAGCAAGTATGGGTGTGCCGTGTGGGCAGGTTGTGTGGGATGAGTAGGGTGTTGCGAGAATGAGCGTGTTTCCGCATGAAAGGGCTGTGCGTATGTGAGGCAGGAATCACCAGCACATCCACTGCGAAGAAAATACGGATGTGTGTGCATGTGCACAAGTTGTGGGTGCTGGAGGTGAGCGTCAGCGCGGGGTGAGGAAAAGTTTACAGGGGGCGTGACCACAGGACTATCAACTGAGGGAGGCTGTGTCCCCACAGTCGGAGCAGCCGCCAACTGGTCATGGACGTCCGGCTCCGTAAACAGGGTATCAAAGCCAAATACGTCCTGCTCATCAGGGACACAGGCCTCTTGCTCCTGCAAATTGGTCTCAGCCAACTGCTGGGGCAAACACTCCAGGTCCTCCTTGTCATCCCAAGTAAAAAATGGAAGTAAATTAGAAACATGGTGAACACCACCATCAGCTGCATCCGCCACCCTGGACAACTTGTAATTCAGCTCAGACAAAACTTTGGTAATCCTGTATGGGCCTTTATAGACTGGGGCAAGCTTGGCCGAGAAACCCGCCGAGGCATCCGACCGAGGATGGGCTTTCAGTTTAACCAAGTCACCGACCTGGAACGAGACGGCACGCCGATTCTTATCATAATGTTTTTTCTGTGTGGACTGGCTCTCCGCTAGGGACTCCCTCACATGATCATACGCCTCTCTCAGGGCGGAAGTGAGCTCCACCTTGTAGTCCGCTACAGAATCAGCCATGTATTGAGGGCTTGGTGACAACCACAAATCAAGGGGTGTATTGAGGTCTCTGCCATACAAAAGAAAAGCTGGGGTATCTCCCGTACTCTGGTGTGGAGCTGTTCTCAACGCAAAGGATATCAGCGGCAAGTGGAGGTCCCAGTCTCTGTGTTTTCGCCCCACATAAGCACGGATTGCAGTCTTAATAGTACGGTTCACTCGTTCCGTCTGGTTAGACTGGGGGTGGTAGGCTGTAGTCAGCCTGTGGTCTGAGCCCATGGCAGCAACAACCTCCTCAAAGAAGTCACTCACAAACTGAACACCTCTGTCAGAGACCAGGTGCGCAGGAGCGCCATGTCTCGCAAACACCTCAGAGACAAACTTGCGGGCCGCAGTCGCCGCTGTAGCCTCTCGAACTGGACAGATCTCCACCCACTTGGTGAAATAGTCAATGAAAACTAAAATATATTCATTCCCACGGCCGGATCTGGGGAGGGGACCCATGAAATCAACACCAGCAAACTCCCATGGATATGTAGCGACTACTGGTTTCAGATAGCCCCCAGGCTTCTGATTGGCTGGCTTGGACAACTGGCAGGTCACGCAGGACTGGACATACCTCTTGACATCACCCCTCATACCTGGCCAATAAACTCGTCTCTGTAAGCGCCCAAGGGTTTTGGTAATGCCTAGGTGGCCCCCCATCGGGTGGTCATGAAAATATCTCAGTAAAGTACCACGGAGGAGTCCCGGCACATAGAAACGCAGGGCCTTAAGAGGATGAAGCCGGCAGGAAGCCCTCTTGTCCATGAAGTAAACCAAACCGTCCTGAATGCAAAAATCTGTTGAGTCCACACAGGATCCGCTCTCCAGTTCCGTGAACAGCGATGCGATTACCTGGTCGCCCTGCTGGAGCGACTTAAGCTGTTGCTTGTCCTCCAATATTAACAGTGGTTGACGTCTGAGGTTCAAAGAGCCAATAGTGGCGTATGATGGCAACAGGTCTACGGGCTCGGTAGGATCACAGGCAGGGTTCCGCGAAAGGGCATCTGGAACCAAATTTGCAGAGCCTGGTCTGTGGACCACTTCAAAGTCAAAGTCTTGTAGTCGTAGGCACCATCTAGCTAATCGCCCTGAGGGGGAGGGCCTTGACATCAGCCACCTCAAGCTGTTGTGATCCGTAACAACTGTTACATAGGAGCCCTCAACATATGGACGAAAGTGTTCGAGAGCCCAAATCACCCCAAGGCACTCTTTCTCAGAAGTGGAATATAGGCGCTCTGACTTGTGAAGTGTGCGGCTTGCAAATGCGACAGCCCTTTCCAAGCCATCTTCCCCAGTCTGGGTCAATGCGGCCCCGAGGCCAACATCGCAAGCATCCGTATGAACTGTAAAAGGCTTCCCAAAATTAGGTAAAACAAGTACTGGTGCCCTAGTCAGCCGCAGCTTCAGGTGATCAAAAGACTGCTGGCACTCAGGAGACCACGTGAAATGGGCATCCTCCCGCAAAAGAGCGAACATGGGCTCAGCGATACGAGCATACCCTGAAATGAACCTACGATAGTAACTTGTCAGACCAAGAAACTGTCGCATGTTTTTAACCGTCCTCGGCGTGGGAAACTGCTTGATTGCAGCAACCTTACTCTCATCAGGACCAATGCCTCCTGGGGTTAC
The DNA here is from genome assembly GCF_900964775.1 of Scleropages formosus. Taxonomy (NCBI): domain Eukaryota; kingdom Metazoa; phylum Chordata; class Actinopteri; order Osteoglossiformes; family Osteoglossidae; genus Scleropages; species Scleropages formosus. Next base: position 15,739,950 of record NC_041812.1, on the reverse strand, counting down.
CAGGTAACCCAAGTAACGAAGTTTTGGCGTACAAAAATGACATTTAGCCAGCTTCAACGAAAGGCCAGCCTCCGCCAAACGCCCCAATACACTAGCAAGGTCTGTCAGGTGTTGGTCAAAGGTTGGTGAAGCAACAACTATATCATCTAGGTACACCATACAACAGGTGTGTGTGAGCCCTGCCAAGACAGTGTTCATTAGCCTTTGAAATGTCGCAGGCGCATTTGACAATCCAAAAGGCATTACTTTAAATTGATAGAGCCCTTTGTGAGAGATAAAAGCTGACTTTGGTCTCGAATCTGCAGTCAACGAGACCTGCCAATAACCTCGTGCAAGGTCTAGAGTTGAAATGAATTTACCGCGTGCCAAAAAATCCAAAGAGTCATCTACTCTCGGCAGCGGATAGGAGTCCCTCACTGTACATTTGTTCACTTTCCTAAAATCCACACAAAATCTCGGCTCTGTGCCAGGCTTTTCCACTATCACGATTGGGGACGCCCAGGGCCCTGAAGCAGGCTCAATAATATCATCCTCCAACATTTTAGAAATCTGCTCTTCGATAATCTTTCTTTTAGCGGGTGAGGCACGATAGGGAGGAAGGCACACCGGTTTCGCAGTTCCTGTGTCGATTATATGTGCAACCAATGAGGTCTTCCCCAGCTTTCCACTGAAAAGATATTCAAAGTCTCGCAACAGGCTTGCCAGCCGTTCCTTGTCTGCCGGAAGTAAAGCTGCCTGATCCAACACTGGGATAAAATCAACTTTGGTATCCTTAAAAGTCAGGCAAGCTACATGACCTTCCAAGTCCCCAAACTCCCCCTCCAACAGGCCTAGGTCTGGTGCGTAGTTTGCATTGTCTCCCAACCTAACATTACCTGTGGCCGGATGAATATGAACATCTGCCTGGATCATGAAATCAGTACCCAAAAGAATGGGACAAGACAGGTCTGGAATCACAGCAAAGCGATGTGTGAACAAGTGACCCAACAAGCTCACGGGCAGCCACACAACACCCGAAGGAGTGCACTGTTTTGAGTCAGCCAACTCAAGTGGGGAGAAAGTCCAAGGGAGAACAATATCCTCATTTATTCCACATCTAAGGAGAGTGGATGGATGGACTGCTGAAATGGACGCACCCGTATCCAATGTCGCCTTCAGAAAAACTTGGTTAACCATTACCACTGACGACAAAGGGGAGTTCTTAGACTTCCGTGGGCTGTCCTGCACCAAATTAACGGAGTGAGAACCCCCTGTGCTCTGTACGCTGGGCCCCGGTTCCAGGTTCTGGTTTCCACCCCGGGGCCGCTGAAACCTACGCGGTCGAGCACCCGGGTCACCCCTAGTGTCTTGTGGAGCGTTTGGGTTCTCTTGATCTGCCTGAGGACTCGCAGCTGCCCCCCCACCAGGTTCTGTGTTTCCGCTCTGCCTAGTTTTCCTACAGGTCCCACAGTTACGCGTGGTGACCCCGGGGGTAAAACATTTGTAGCAGTGCAAGTTTGGTCGCTGGGTCAGCTGAGCAGAAGTGGCAGTCCTGTTAGGGGAGATAGGCCCCAAGGCAGCGTGTAGCTCATGGGCAGTCAGGAGCAGCTCAGTTAAAGTTGTGGGTGCGGCCGCATGGAGGGCCAGTCTATACTGGTCTGAGACATGCCGGCAAATCACCTCGATCTGTTCTTGCTCAGATGGTGGTTGCCTCAGTCGTTTGAACTCAGTCACCAGGTGAGCGACAAAGGTGGGAAGTGATTCCTCAGAAGCCTGAACACTGTCTAAAATCCCTCTCCAGATCTTCTCTTCATTGTCTGTTGGTAAGAATGCTTGACGAAAGAGATCTGAGAAATGTTCCCACGACAGTAGGTGGGGCTGCATGGCAGAGTACCACTTCCGAGGCTCCCTCTCAAACAGCCTCGTCAACTCTAGAAAAAACCGAGTATCAGGTAAGCCAACCGCTGTTTTGTACAACGAAACAGACTGAAGCCAATCCTCTGGGTCAATAGAATCACCCCCATCAAACTTGGGTGGCACAAGGCCAGAAAGGTGAGCAGAACTAACCAGCGGGGGGTGCGGACATGACCGGGCTGTGCATTCGGAGAGAGTGTGTGCCGCAGTGAGAGAAGTATGCCCAGGATGGGCACCAGCATCCTGTCCATGCGAATGTTGAGAATCCTCGGCATCTCGACTATTGCGCTTTGTGAGTGTGCGTGTAGCAGGGGTGGAGGTAAACATAGGATGGGCATGTGTGTCTGGTCCCTGTGAGTGTGAAGAGGTCTGGATCTCCAACTGCTGTAGCAAGCTGTGTTGCAAGTCAACAGACATACTAAATGCAGATGTCAGCATATCTACTTGTTGCTGTAACTTTTTTACCTGAGCAGCAAGATGCTGAATTGTGACCGAATCATCACCCAACAGCCCAAGTGGAACACCATCACCTTCACCATCGTCATCCACAAATGCAACAATACGTCTAGCCATTGTAAATGCACTGAGAGAATCAAAACAGAAACGTGACCATGAATAACTGGAAAAAAAAATTATCCTAAAGCAGGTTAAAACAGCACATGTGCAATAGGAAGACACTCAGTGTATTACAATACATAAGAAAATAATATCATCAAATAACCTTACATGATGAATTACTCTTAAACTCAGCACTGGTCAGTTTTCATTATTTAGCTATTAACTATTAACATATATTACACACTCACATACAATTAACCTTTAACCCCCTTTTTTTTTTCTTTTAAAATTTCCCTCTCCTCTCTTTCACGGCGCGTAGAACTCCGCAGGAAATGGGAAAAAGACGAGGAAAAATGTCCCACGGTCTGTCCAACTGGAGTTTTAGGTTGCCACACCGTGCACGAGTGAATGAAATATCGTAAATCCGCTAGCCAACGTGCGCGAGGCAAGGAAATAAAAAGTCGAAGTCCAAAAATAGTTCGCCTGCTTCCTTCGTTATCCACCAAAGAGATACTCCAAATATACTCACTGTCCAGTGTCCAAACCTTTCCTTCTAAGGGTATTCATTCACAGTTCGGGCGCCATTTGTAACGATCCGGCTAAGCTAATGAGTTAGCCCAGATCCTCACGTGGATTCCAGAAAGGCGTAAAAGTATATAAATCCAGATGGACACGGACAAAAGGACGCTCTTCTTTTTAATATCTTGTGGGAAACTATGGATAACATATTTCACACAGCTGTCCTTACAATAAAATAACCAACATTAAAGCAATCTCCAAAACGTGCGAGGCACAAAAGGGTGTACACGGCCACCTATATCAGCTTGCGCGCCCGGGAGCCAGCAACGAGGGGGCGGAGCAACCCCTTAGTCTCCACCATGATACGTCATCATTACAACGGTCAAACCCGCTGCGCCACTGCACCCCCCCTTAAAAACTGCACATTTAACTCGTAAAACCGACAAACCTAAAAATACATAGGTAGACAAAATTTATGAGTTGTTAAAGTTTTAAACAATAACAAAATTCACCCACTTAATATATTTTTTGAACAGAAAGATTCTAGATTTATGCATTAAAGGGGCAAACTACCCAGGGTTTGTAAGACAGCAGTCTATGTTCAGATAGGATTACCTTGATCCACAGCTAACTTCCCCTGTTCTACAGTCACCTGGATGACCTCTCTGCAAGCCTCAGTAACAGCTTTTATTGCCTTTTTCCTGTGATCCCCTTCCTCCTACTCTGTGGTATCCAATACACTGTAGGCCCTATGCAATGACTTTTCTTTAAAACCCCTGCAACGTACTTTAACGTGCACACACCATGCTTTTCAAATGGCCCTGCTGTACCAGTTCCTCATACTGCCTGTCATTTACCTCATCCACGTGCTCTTCCCTGGATTTGAAACTTCAATAAAGTGACTTGTCTGGATGATTCAGGCAGGACAGCAATCTCTAGTCGAGTGATATGGTTAGTGGGAATCTAAGTTGCCTTCCTAAGTCAGACATCAACTGCCAGTTTTGTGCTGTCACCAGGAACCCTGAAAAGGTTGAAAAAGTTGGATGCTGTTTGTAGCCCTTCATTTTTCCCGATAAATGCTCTGGTTTACCTTGCCAGCTAGGAGGTCCTACCATGTGATATCCCCAAACTGAGAGACTCTGCTGCAGCCTTTAGCATGTGGTCGTAGCACCAACAACAGTGGCCCATTTGTGATACTGTTGTACAGCTTTTGAAGATGTGCTTGAAAGTCCCTGTTTATGGACATTATAATCATGATGGAGAATCAGTTTTTCCCGGGCTTAACAGTTTAGATGTACTTGGCAACACACTGTAGACTCCCTAGATCAAGTATTACATATGCTAAAGTCTCTGCTCTTCCTAAGAGATTGTATAGTCTGCTGTTTCTCACCTAGTTGATGCTCTGTACTGTCAAATTCCCACCATCCCACTTACACGTTCTACTGTTCTGATACTGTGGTAAGCATCTCATCTTGAATTAGCTTGTGGTTTTATTTTCCCTGGACATACCCTCATGTTGCAATGTTGCCCAGATCAGCATTCCACTGTGACTACCATGAAGCTGTCCTTTCGTCAGGACTATAGGTGTCCCACTGCAGGCAGTGCACTCATTTTTGACCTTTCCGCCATGCCAGCGCTTATGATTCTAGAATCACCTGAGTCCCTGTATTGCTTAATTTCCCTTGCTTGTGTAACCTTAAACTCTTTCTTCCAGGTTTCTAAAGCATAAGTTTAGCTTGTTGTTCTGCCCATACAAAGCAGTAGGCTATTGCACAAGCTTCGAAGCAGATTAAACCACCTATGGAGATAACAGTTTATCCTGTGGCCAAGGGTTGTGACTGTTGATATAGATACTTTGAAAACCAGAAGAGGCAAGAGAATTTGCAGCAGGATGCCATGCCAATATAACTGTGTACTAAACTTACTTGAGAGTTTTTCCATTATTGCTTGCTAGCAAACCCTCCAGTTCCTGGTAAGTTGCCTGAATAGCTGCTGCATCCCTCAAACTCCTCTCAACTAATTTAGCAAAGTTTTTCTCTGACTTCTCCAAAATGGATGGAATCGATGTATTTCCAGTGTTAAAGTGCTGATCTGTCAGCTTTTCTTTCCTCAGGACCAGAGGCCTGATCTTCGATAGCATGAAACTCTTCCTACCTCATGTGATTACCCTTTAAGCCCCTGCAAAATCCGCTTACATTCTGGGACAGATGTTGTCACAGGCTAGTTATGCTTAAAGGCTCTCATCAGTGAATACCAAGGATCTGACATTGTGCATGGGTCTCTACTCACTGTCTTCCTCATGTAGCATATTCATAGCCTTAGTAAATGGGATCTCAGACATAGTACATTTACTTATACCACTATAGTAGAGTCTATATGTGGCATGCAAGAGCCTTGTATGAGTGGGAAGAAAGGCAACTTATTCATACCTCTTTCTAATAGTCTTTCCCTTAAAAACCCTTTCCAGTCTAGTGGGGGTCGGGGGGGGGAAGAGACAGAGAAACACACAGCATGATCTTCGCTTGACCAGGAATGCTGTGAAATGGTGAACAATGAAGTACACTAACTTATCTTGTACACTAAGCATTAAGATAATTCTGAACTGATAAATGCTATTAGAGACGTCTTGTTTAAGGATCCATACCTCTTGAGCGTGTCTCCACTATTGTGCAAATCTACCTTTTCTCCAGACTGCTTTCAGGATTCTCCAGAGTCTATGTGACAGCCTGTATATATACATAAATATACTGAGATCTCAGACATCTGTCAGAGCCTTTATGAATATATATATATATATATATAGTTTTCCCACCTTATAAAGCAAAGATATTGTGTGTCTGTGTATATGTGAATCCTGCATGTGTATGTACATATATGGGTGTGTGTGTGTGTGTGAGACCATGTGTGTCAGACACTCTGGTGTCTGGTAAAAATGTAAAAATGTCTGGTGCTGCTCAGCTCCAGAGGTGCAGAAGATCCAAATTCAGTCCTCTTACAGGAAAGAAAATACCATCAATACCACTTTTTTGCAGGTGCACATCACATGAGTAGCTGCCCATAGAACTCATGAGAAACTCATAAGAAATGATATGATGCAAGTTTATGGAGAAGTCATACATTGTGATGGGGAGGCAACTTTCCTCTGATGGGATGTTGACATGGCAGTATTTTGAACCGGAAAGTATGTTCTCATAAGGCATTTCTCATGAGAGGTTACAGGTCATTATTAGAATTTTACAGCAGAATTCTCAAAAAGGACTCTTCATTACATAAGGGGATGCTGTATGTCTAGCATTTTATGTCATCTTGGATAAAAGTGTCAGCTAATGACTAAAAGTAATTAGTAATTACTAATTACTCTTTAAGCCAACGAGATTTTGTCCAAAAGGTTACTAAACTGACTGTTGCTACAGAATGAAATCTGATGTGGTTGGTCTTGTATATTTCCTTAAGAACTTCTTTGAATGTGTAGTTCAACATATTTAATGTCTTGGGTCCTGGGAAACAAAATGAATAGATGTGTGCATGTGAGGGTATCGCAGTTTGATAAGATAGAATGATGATAATGCTGCGGCAGAAAAGAAATTCAACATAGAGCTGCTGGTTCGAATACTGCCTCTGAACATACACAAACTATGTAGTTGCGCATATTGTTCTTAATGGAAATTATTCAGTTACAGACTACATACAGATGCATGATAAATGTGGGTGCAATGTTTTCTGAAACAGCAACACATGGTATAGGAGCACTTTTTTTTACAGAATGTAAAAAAGTGTATCTAGAAATCGTTACAGAAAATCTGTCAGTTTGACTCCCTCTAATCCTTTCAAATTACAATAATTCATGCAATCTCAAGTGGTCAACTGTCAATCACACATAATTTGCTGTATTTTTATTAGGTCCTGTCAGGCCTTTTATTTTTCTTAGCTTCCTGCCTTTCACTTAAAAACTCTCAGAGGAGAAACATTTGCTGTCCCACAGTGTTTTGCTATGCAAATATATGACAGAAACTGCACATATAGACTTGAATTTTTAATTTGGTGACGAGACTTTTAAATTTTATACAAATTTTGTACTGAATCCATAAATGGAACGATGATAAAATATAAATGTAGATCATTTTCATTAAAGCACTGAAATGTTTCAGAAAAGAGAATACAAATTGTCCTGTTAAGTCATAACGCAGTTGTTTGCTATTTTTAGTTTATTTATAGAATAAGTCTACATAAATCATCATAGGATACATACATAATTACAGCTGTGATTAGTGTATAGATGGGAAGTTAACAGAACACTGTGATTAAAGATGAGTTACAAACATAGGAACTGTAAATATTTGTACACCTTGTTCCTTCAGCAGTCTAAAGAGGGTTGCACACACCAGTAGTAATACAAGCTGCAGAATCAGCACTTAGCTAGCACTTCTCATGTGAAAATTCATTACCAGCAATGCCAGAGGGGTGCCATGAAGTTGTTTAGAACCACACATAGCCTTGTGGAAATGAAAACTCTTCATACATGTATGCAAAGTACACACAAATAAAAAGACCGTAAAAATCTTCCTTCATTTACTCTGCTTTCTATTCAGCCACTCACAGATGGAAAATAAAAGCACAAAAAAACCACATACAAAAGTATGCATTGTAAAATATTTTGGGTATTAATATTGCAGGATGTTTAATATTAAACATTTACTAGAAGAGAAATATATTAGGTTTGAGAAGTTGCTGTAGGATTTGCTGCTATGTGTGTATAATACAAGGAACATTTCACTTTCATTGCTTAAAAAGAAAAAAAAAAAACTTTCCCAAAATGACTCCAGCTCATATTTTTGAAAGATAAGCAGGTTTGATTGTTCACATGCACAAATCTTTACCTTATATACACAACTGTTAAATTGTGATTAATTCTCAGCAGTTATTCATCACTGCACTGTATGATTTAAAAAACTACATTCAGCTAAAAGAATTCATAGGAAAATGATCAAGTTTTGTAAATGCCCACAATATATAGGGGGTGTTTTGTTTATTGTAAACGATAATATATTTCTCTCCCAAAAACGAGTATCTGCTGTTTATGAATTTGTTAATGGAAAAGATGTCTGCAATTACACATTTAGAGTTCAAGTTCCTTAAATATTATAACATGGGCCAATTGTTCTTCTGACTTCTGGCATTTTGATGGAAAAATCATTCCGACATTAGTGTGACAATTCAGCTTTGTTCAGAACCTTACGAATTTCTTGGTATGGCTGCAGGCTTAGCATGGATTTTTGTGAAAGATGACAAGAGATAACTGAAGGATGGACATGGTATGGTGCTGGATGTACTCTAACAAATCTTTGACTAAGAAATTTACCAGTTCCATTTCTGGTCTGGTTTGTCTATCATCACATACACACAAAGAGCAGAACAATTACCGATAATGTGTGACACAGTACATTTGGCTTTTTTGAAGCAGATGACCCATAGAGGTATTCCAAGTAATGTGAGGATAGATTACATCTATTTATTCCTTGACATTTGAAATTTAATAACTCGGACCTAAGGGGTCAACAAACATGACATGGCTACTAACTGAAAGAATGACCTTCCATCCCAATAAACAGAAACTATAAAACTTGACACAACAAAGTGCATTGATAAACTGGAAATAAAAAAGAAGGATTTTCACATACTTCAGCTTCATGCATGTTTCTAATAGAAAACAAGATCCATTTTGGAAATATGTCCCTTCTTACCTTAAAACGCTGGAGCAGACACAACATACAAAATATTATGCTGTAAGTATAAAAGGCAAACATTTAAGTAACAAATATGAATTTTGAAACAGAATAATTAATTCTCCAAAATCCCTACATCTGAAATTAAAATGATTTGTCAGCTCAAAAGTTTGGTACCATATAAAACAGCTCAGTAATATCCATAAGGCTATTTTTGAGATTAGGCAGAAAAGATTTTCCTGTTTTGACCCACTTTCCACAGCATTTTAATGCCATTTCTGCCTCCTGGTAGGTACTACATAGGATTGTCATGTGCAAAAACAAGCTATAAAGTAAAAATGAAATAATCTAATGAAAAAGTCCAGTTAACTTTTCTCAGACACATTTTTGACCTTAGAGTATTGCTGTATATTGTTAAGTAAAATACTTGATAATTGATACTGTGAATACAAAATAACTGAATACTGCACTGATAAAAGAAATTTGCAAAGACAAACTGCCCTTAAAAATAAATATGACTAACATGACCAACTCTTCTCACAACTTAGGGAATTTTTTAAAGTTATGCATTGTTCATGTCTTTTCTGTGTGCTAAGCATGAGTTTGTTGAAAACCTTGTGCTTTGTGCAAAATAATAATCTATAACAGAAAACTGAAACTTCATGTGGATCCTGCAGCCAGTGATCTTCACTCAATCTTCATTCAGATTACTAGTTGCTGTAGGTCCTCTCTTTGCTCAAAAGTTCTGTGAAGGATACCTTTACTAACCCTACCAAAGTAAATTGATGTGTGTTCATATTAAGCATTATATGTTCACTCTTTCCTTACTCATCTGGAAGAAAAAAAACATGCTGAAAGTACGAAGACCAGCAGGCTATTAAATGTACTAAAGCAGCTCTTACTATTGTTGTCATGTTGTAATGCTCAAAGATTTTGAGGATGAAGCTCCACTGTATTTTAAGATATTAAGATGAAGATCATAGAGAATATTGGTGGTCTTCGTAGCTCGGGTTGATGGCTGAGGTGTTTGGTTGTTCACCGAGCTTGGCATTTAGGTTGCAAACGTTTGATCGCCAGTCGAGGTGTCATCATCAGATGACCTAAATGCCAAGTTCAGCGAACAACCGAACACCTCAAGATATTAAGATTTTAGGTGAAATCAATTTTCTTCTTTTATTCCAAGACACAAGAATATACCGGTTTCAATTTTCGCAGTTGACTGTTATGTTTTTCAACCTGTAGCTGTCCTTCATGGCAGACAATACAGGCTAACCAGTGCCCCTAAAAATCTAAATCCCCATATCAAAGCAAGAAATGACCATTGGAAAGTCTGTCTAATAGTGCAAACACAGGAAGCACACCAGAAAAATTGCATTTCTGCTGCAAATGACTGGAAATTGTATGTGCCAAATGAAAATTAAATGAAACCAGAAGGATGCAGTACAGAGAACACTCAGGGAAGAGTACTTATTAACATGATGGAGCTTTAAGAATTAACTTTATTTATAGTAGTATTCCTGTTTACTTATTCTGAACGTACCATGGCTTTGGTTAGTGTTGCTGAGAATAAAAAATTAAAGCATGCACATACTAAAATGGATCTGTTCCAATTTATGTAAATGCTTTTTTTAATTGCTGTTTATAGTGGCCTGTTAGATAACAGTATTTCTGAATGATACTATTGCAATTGTATTTTCCTGTATCAGTGATACAAGGACCTGTTTGGAATTTAAATATCGGAGATGGAGGATATGATACTCAGAGAAGTTAAATACTAGGATGCTTGTACAATTAAATCTGAAAATCTCTCTTACACTGTAATACTGAACAAAACATTGTTTCATACAAAAACAATTGCATTTCCAATGCAGTTGGTGTGTACAACATACTCTTACCTGACCAAAGTAAAAACAAATTCAAATTAGAGACCTAGTAGTAAACTCTGATATACTGCTATCATGAACAGGCACTTATCAAGCTGTCCTTGATAATTTAAAGAGAGTTTCTAGGACTAATGACGTACTGCTTTCAAAATCAACAATGAAGATTTAACTGATTGCTTAAGGTTAATTTTATCCTACTTTATTGGTGTTTGCCATAGTAAAGATGCTACACTATTTTACCTTAGACTTCCTTCTCACATAGACCAAAGCACTCTATGTTTTGTATCACGTTTTGTAGTTTTTAACCATACTGGTAATTAAATACAATGCAAATCACAGAATTGACGCAAGATGCACCAGGTCATGACATGGCTAAGAGCACAAACTCATGTGAAAGTTGTGGGTCCAAGTGAAGAGACCATAATGTAGCATGCTTAAACAAGTTTTATAGTGAGTGACTTAAATCCTACAATATATAATCACCAACAAAGTTTTAAAACTTTACAATCTTTAAAATGTAATACTTTTCAGTTTGTCTCCCCCAAATAATTCAGGGATTACTCTTTGAGACAAAAATAAATTATGCCAATTAAAAGTATTCCTTAACCAAATAAAGGGTGTAAGAACTTTTTCTCAGAGTGACTCTGTCTATTACAAGTACAGTGTGATGTTAAGCAGATCCTTGTCTGCAAACCTGCACATAACAGAGCAAACCAAGTTGACAGGATGAGGTACTTGGCAAGAGGCATTTGTTTCCAGTGGTTCTGAACTGATGCATGTTCTTCTATCTCTGCAGTTGTTCTTGGTGACACTCCACCACACAGTGCATGCGCTCTCTCCTCCAGGCAGCTTGGATCTCCCCATAATGAGCTCTTTGGCTCCCCCAGCCCCCTAGTAGGGGTGACTAGAATACTGCATTTTTCAAAGAGGTTGGTGGGGGTTGTGTTGGGAGGGAGCTTAGGTATAAATTTTCTCACAATTGTCTTCCGCTCTGGGAAACACAAGCTTCCCTCAGTTTTCTGGAAAGGTAAGAGAGCAATGTGTGGAGGGTGGTGAGCCCTTGCACCAGTGGGAGAATGTCCACTGCATCCCAATGAGGTACCAGGAGGCACCCACTAGCAATGGTTAATCCCAATGTCATGGCATGTTCACAGGTCAAACAGTTACTCCTGGGTGGCATTCTTGTAAGAAATCTTAATGCTGCCATTGATTTCATCTTAATTTTAGAAAATGAGGCAGACTCCACATTTTGTTGTTTCATGCATGAATTGCTGGGTTTGAGGTTTTTTCCTTACATTGCTTCCATTGACCTTCTTTCTGTTCTATCAAGCCACAAATGAACAGGATGTTCACATACACACCATTACACATATATATGGCCTAAGCTGCATTTTAACCCACTGATGCCAAAGTATGTAATCAAACAGGCCATGCTCAACCTCATCAACACGACAAGCATTCCTCTTTAAGGGTAAATTTGTGTTATATTACTGGAAAAAATCCTATTCTTACATCACTTTTTTTAATATCAGTAACTGTTCTTTTGTATGTCATTTACCATTTGCTAAATGACTATAATATTGTTGGATATTGGATTAAAATATCACGGTACACTATCTAAAATCCTTTAATGCATTAATACAGCAAAAATAAAATATGAGAAATTAAGTTGGTAGCATTTTGGATTTAGTAATAGCTTCTTGAAGGAGTTTGTTACATTTGATCACGGCTTTACTCAAAATTCCTGACTAAAATATACACCAAGAAGGGGAGCAGATTCTACTCATTTATACATATTATGCTTAAGGGGTAAAGGTATGATTTTCCCAATTCATTCCAATAACAATTTAGCTATCTTCATAAGCACTTGAAATCTTAAAATAAGAGAACCGGGTTCACAAGTCACAAGTCCCTAGAGACAAGGCAAAGGTTGAACTCATCATTACCGGGTCCAGTACAGTATCTTTTCTTGCTTGAATGAATAAAGTCTTAACCCTTTCATCAACTGCCCTAGAGTTGGGGAGGGGGGTCGGCAGTGGACAGTGACATTTGCAATGGCTGACATGGCCACCCTTCCCCTCCCTCAAAGAATTGTTATATGAACAAATTCAAACCAAAAATGTAGACAGTTGGCCTTCATCAAAGCATCATTCGACCTTGGAGGACTAACGCAGAAGGCCCATCATATTCCGAGGTTATCTCAAAATCGGAAAACTCACTCCATCCTTAATTTCCACCTATTTTAGTAAGGTAAAGCCATTACACTCATCAAGGCCTGCTGAGCTGCCAAAGCGCTGCTCTCTTCTCATGGTCACTTTGTTGCAATTACATTGTCTGCCAAATTGGCAATTCCTTTTCTGTTACAATTAATTCATTGATTTTCTTTATAGGTGAGCATAAGAGGTTAAGTATGCAATGTAGAATTTCCTCAGTCCAAGACACTCTTATAGTGGATGAAGGGAAAACACAAAAAAACACAACTCATCACTTTTAACCATTTATCAATCCTTGAGACAAAGCATTATAAATTGCAACCTTCCTTGTTCATCCTTTTGTTTTACTGACCTCTAAAAAATACTAAAAGAAAATGGGAATATCAAAGGAAATTTAAAATAAAATCCTTAAAGTATGTATATTTTTAATCAAAAAAAAAAATCTGATAAATGTTACCTGGAATTTGTATAAATATGCCTCATTCACATATGGGCATGTGACTGAATTTCTGCTGCTCAGCTACACAATTTTGATGGAATTGTCAGTACTGAGGCCACCCATATTCACGCAACAGGCACTTCATTCTCAAACCTGCATGACTCCTCCCGTATAACTCCCAGCAGGAGTCAAAGGACCACAGCAAGGGCACAGACTGATGTGGCTTCAAGACGATAACACTGAAGACATTCCCATTTTCACAAATTCACAAGTCTAACTTTATTAGCTCTTTAATAGTGGTGTAATGCTGTGGTATTAAGATAAATTTAGATCCCTTTTTATATAGGGGTAAATTAAAAAGGATCCAATTCTTTCCCCTGATATTCTCTCTCAAGACTTACAGTATGTATTGCAAATCAGCAAAATATTCTTAGAAGAAGCATATCTTTCTGCTGATTGTACTATAATCATGTCAGTACATGATGTGCAATTTGGAAAATGTCCTAAAAAACCATGTGCAGTAGAAATTAATGAATTTCTCATTGGTTGTTAAGGTCAGAAAACAACTTCACATTAGAGAATACACAGTCTGAAAATGATTTCCATAGTGAATTATGGTACATATTTCCCTCTGACAAGAAAATGGTACAGAACTTGTTTTATCGCATGATGATTTGTAAACCGCAAGAACAACAATCATATTTGCTTGCATCTAAATTCTCAAGAACTGATTCTGTGTGAACTCTCTTTAATAACACCATTTTTAATTTCTGCAACTTAATGTACAACAGTGTAATGTTAACCAAAGGTGTCTCCACTACAATATGGCCCTCATTTCTAGAGTCTGAAACAGTTTATAGAAGTCAACACAGACCCCTGATTGACTGGCAGCCTCACGATAGCAAAGGTGAATAAGTTTGAGCAAAACCAAAAAAAATCAAGAAATGAATGATACCAGGCAGGAGGCAGGGATATTAAACTGAGAAGCATCTTATCACACAGAAACATATCTTGCTGCTGTCTTGGAATGCAATCGTAATTTCCCTTTTGAAATAGGACCAAATAATCTCTCAAAAAGGGAAGAAACAAAAATGAGACGACCAGATCAGCAACTCGTCCACTCAGTTTCATCAACTCTTTTGATCTCTCCGATAATTTTTAAGATGTGTACCTCAAGATTAGGTGTAGGTACAAATTTTACGTAGAATATTGTGATGGACAGATAGATACCAATGAAAGATAAAATCTTGTCTGTTTTTGTGAAGCCAGTTTGGCATTAAAAACAAAAAATGCAGCCATCCCACAGTGATTGTTAAGGTAAACACATTCACACTGCAGACTTTAAGCTACTGAGATGATCAGGATCTGAGACTTGTGGGTATTTATAACACTGGGATGGGTGACAGATAACATGGAATAGGTGGTTTGAAAGATATGATAAAGACAAAGAGTCACATTAATGTGCACATCCATTAATTATACAATACCAATAATTTATATACGGCTACGTATGCATCATGTGTACAGGATAATATGGCGATTAAAATATTTGAAAACTTAAATGTACTTCTGTTAAATTAAATTTCACTTAGTTTAAATGCACCTGAAATTATAATTTTTTTTCTTTTGTTCGAACACTACTAAAACACAACTTTGAATGTGCTTTGAATGTGCTTGAGAAAGCATTTAAATGCAATACCATAGTACCTGTCAACACAGCAAAATGAATGCCTATGCTTAAATTTTAAGGAGAGTGTAGTGTTTACTTTCTTAGAGCTTAAATCTGAGAAAATTAGCATTATTTATTATTATTATTATTATTATTATTATTATTATTATCATCATCATCAATAATAATAACAGGGACAGCTGGTAGCACAGTGATTCGAGCCACTGCATCTGAATTTAAAGTTCGGAGGTTTGAATCTGACCTACTGCTGTAGTGCCCATGAGCAAGGCACTTACCCTACTCTAAATTGTTTCAGTGACAAATTACACAGCTGTATAAATGGGTGGGTAATTGTAGGTAGCTTAACCTTGCAGGTCACTTTTTGAGAAAAACATCAGCTAAATCAATAAATGTAAATGTAACAGCTTATTAAATGTGGATTAATGCAAAAATTTCTAAAAAAAATAATATCAAACATACAGGTTTAACCATGCAAGAAATCAAACTGGCAAAATTCTTACACCAGTTACTCAGTGCCTTGAAAACTAGGCATTGACATGGACCAAGGATTATTTACAGTGGGTAATGTTCACATCTGTTGAGCATCTGTATTTTAGTACCTTTCAGCTGCTTCACAAAACAATCCAGATGAATGGCAATGACTCAATAGCTTGTCATGGAGTCTAAGCATGAATAACATGGAATGTAAGTTCACATCACATCTGTTACATGAAATCCTTCTAAGTAAGACAGTCAAGGTCAAGCTTTACAATACTCCTCCATCTGCTGAATGCTACCCATTGGCATGCTTCTTCTGCAAGAGAAGTGAAGTCTCCCATTCAGAGTTTGGAAAGCAACTTGCCTCAGTTCTCAAAGTTCTCGTTCAAGAAAACACTATGAACTCAACACGTGCTGTTCAGCGACTCAACATTATGAAGAAGGAACCTCATATCACTGTGTAACTTTGAGGTAATCAGTAAATACGCTCTAAATACACGCTTTCAACAGACTGAAGCTAGTAAAGGAATTATCCAGAATCTTGTGAAGAATGTTAAGTCACTGGAGCACCTTGATGTACAAGTACCTCGGTGGGTACGTCTATGCCTTAAGCTGACACTCTGTTCCTGTTGGGCTATAAAACTTTAAACATAACTTTGTAATGAAAAGTCATATGTCCTTGCCAAAAAAAA
This sequence comes from Scleropages formosus, assembly GCF_900964775.1. NCBI lineage: Eukaryota > Metazoa > Chordata > Actinopteri > Osteoglossiformes > Osteoglossidae > Scleropages > Scleropages formosus. The sequence continues at coordinate 15,723,863 of NC_041812.1, read as the reverse complement.
CCATACATTTCATGACCATGTTGAAAAGCTGAAACTAAAAACATTTCTATAATTAACTCACTTTAACATCACAACAAGGAGCTAAAGTAAATTGAAAAAGAAAATAAGTTAATAAGCATAATTTCTGACACAGGAATTTACATTATGTACATTTAAATTATTAAATTAATTTTTTTTGTTTTGATTGGTGGGTCCTTCATGAATAAGGGTTCTTCAGTTTGCCAGAATGCCATTTTTCTCAGGAATAAAAAAAATCCCCATAATGACTTCTCCAGCATCAGAGATAAGATCCAATAATGAGAGTGCAGTAAGGCTTTCTTCAGGAAGTCCCTGCATTTAGTCTGACAGGATACGGTCATCTCCAAAACATGGTATACCCTTTTCAACCAGTGAGTTGCGGAGAAATCCACAACTTAAGAAAAACCAAAAAAGAAAATAAATAAAAAATATATATAATATGTATATATAAATCATGTATTTATGAAATAAAAACATGGGGGTTTTCATCTTTTGATAAGCTGTTGGTATATTAAAAGCCTAAGACTCTTATTTTCCAATGTTCTTCTTTTTTGGTGGTTTGTTTTGAATGAGGCCATTTTATGAAAAAAGACAACCTTCATACAGTAACTGTACATTATATACGGAAGTAAACAAAATGTAAAAGTGCTTTTGTAAAGACTTCTCCAGTGTATTGAAAGGTGTAGCAGGCACTTAAGTCCATCCCCATTCCTCAGGTGTTTGACAGTAGAGCAGTAAGGTATACGTTGTTTGGTTATTCCTGGATTATAATGGGACCACCCACTGTGGGTGGGTGGGTGGAACTGCTGCTAGCCCAGGATGTCAAGGTAAACAGGTGTGGCTTTTCCAAGGGCAAATAGGATCTTCTGGATGTCCTTAATGTTTAGCCGCTGTTGTGGTTCCCTCTGCCAGCAACCCAGCATGATGTCATACACTTCCTTGGGACACAACCGGGGCCGTTCCAGAACCCGGCCTTGAGTAATACACTCAATCACCTGCAGCAGAAGACATAGCGTAGGTTAAAACATCTTACCCACTAAGGCGCAAAGTGGTGTTTCCATACATATGTTCACACTGAAGCCAAAGGACAATTGAAATTTTTCCTCACATTTGGCTTTGATGGAAAACCTAATGATGCAACAACTGAATAATGACAACAAAGGCTTTACAATGACTCACTATGTAGGCTTATGACAAAGCAAAAAGCATGTCTGTTTTTTTGATTGACAAGAACAGCCTACTGTCTATTGTATATTAAGTGACTATTCCCTCAACGACAAAGAAAATGAAGATCAAACTTTTTTCTTGTCTGTCATCTTTCTTTCTTCTTCTTAGAATATGCTGCTCATGAAAGATTCATTGAATATTTGTTAAGGAAAAATGCACACACAGTCACACACACACACAAAGAGACCATGACCACATAATCACATCAAAGTCTGATAGAGACCGTCAACTCGTGTCACGTCTTTGATATCGCCTGTCAAAACAGACGACTGAGACACTGTGGAACATGGAGCTCTCTCTTTACCCAGCTTTTGTTCAGTAGACCGAACCAGAGCTCCTGAACACACAGCTTTGATGTCACCAAGGATCATTCTCAGAGTCAGTCAATGTCACTACTCGGCCAGGACAGAATGCTCAAATGTGCCTACAGTGATAAATATCCAGTGCACCTCTTCCTAGTACCGTGAAATAAAATGTTAGAAATCAAAATATTAGATTGGCGTGAACTACCCTTTAACGTAGATGTTTGACACAATGCTCAGGTAATTATATTGCTGCTCAACACGTCTTGCTCACCTCTGCGGTCTGCGATAACGTTTGTCATGAGAATACAAACTTTGATACTTATCAAGTACTGTGGCATGCCATGGCCCTTTGAATGTGGCCTCAGTATATACCATATGTGGAAGAGATAAGAATTAAAATATTGATTTCCACCAAAGCAGGGCCTGCATGTAATGAAGCCAAGGAACAGGAAAGCTGTTCAGATGTTTTGGTTTGCAATAATATGAAGAAACAATGCATAGTTCAATTGTACTGCATATGATAGTTAATGAAGAAACAATGTTTTCACTGACATGTAAGTGTTTATGCAAAACCAAAGATGACCATATTGACCCACAGGTCTGCATTAAGGAGACTGAATAAAGAAATACATAGATAATTTCTAATATGATACTATCCAACACTCTATGCAAGGAAGCAATTGATATGTGTTTTCACCAGTACATTTAATTGGAGAATTTGTATTTGTTAAGAAAACGTTATTGACTTAATTGCATCAGTGACAGATGCATTATGAGATCATAATCTTTACTCCACTAAATTTTTTTCTTTCATATTAGTTGTAGTATTTCTTTATTCACTAGACCACCAAACATTCAAATATTTATGAGTATTAAACATTATCTGATGGGCTGAAGGTTATACTGTAAGGCTGCTTATGCTCATACCCAGTGCTGAAGAGTCCTGATTTTGACAAAACATTTGTGGTTTCTCTGGATGCATTAGGTGTTGGACTGTGAGCTGTATTAGCACAAGGTGAAGAGGGGGAGGAGACACCCGTTTTTTAACCTAAGCTGAAAGCTACTGCCAAGAGAAAACATGCATTCCTCAGTTGAAAAAGTGTGCCTGGCAGTTGAATGGGCACTAGACAGCTTGAGATAGTACTGCTACAAGAATTCATATTATACACAGACTACAGAGTACTAACTCAATGAAGGATCAAACGGGAGAGCTAACTGGAGATACGTAGATCTCCAACCTTTCGAGTTTACAGTCAAAAAAGAACTCGATGGCAGACTACTTGTCCCTTTTACCAGACCTGGTGGTCCCTGTTACTGATTCAGTTTTTTCCATTATTCAGTCCTTCAGGTAAAAGTTCAATTGCTTTTTTAGTTACCATGTACACTTGCAGTACTCCAAGACTTACTTTTGTTTTGCTGTTTCTCCTCTGTCAAGCTACCTTTCAGGAGTACTAAGTATTCCTCACTGCCAAACAGAAGCAAGACCTTTGGACTTGCCTTATAGTGAATTACAATAAATTCCTACACTTTAGATGGAATGTACCAGTATGGTAGGGGAGTTCAGATGTATATACGAATGATGAATTGATGAACTGCGGTCTGATTTGTGTATTTATATATCTCTTTTTTATATATTCTATGTCTCAAATTATGTCTGCGTGTATTGTGTGTCCCGTCCTGGGTGTGTCCCCTCCCCCTCTGGCCTTACGCCCTGTGTTGCCGGGTAGGCTTCGGTTCCCTGCGACCCTGTCTGGGACAAGCGGTTCTGAAAATGTGTGTGTGTGTGTGTGTGTGTGTGTGTGTATTGTGTGTTTTTAAATTGTGTATTTTATCTTATTCCATCTTTTGGATGGCCAAAATATGTAGTCTTGTTTTAAATATGGTATGGTCTAAGAAGGGATGGGCATGTGGTATATAAGGTGGCCTTGAACACAATGAGAGGAGAGTAGGTCGAGAGTAGGTCGAGAGTAGGTCAAGAGTAGGTCGAGAGGTCAGGCCTTGTTGTAAAAAGCAAGTACTTCTCCACACCCTGTACATTGTGGTATCCCTCTGGGCTTGTCAATATTGTAAATAGCCTGCACTTTGTACAAGAACATTGAAACCTGGCACTGCACTTCTGTGTCCACCACTTCGCTGTCTGAGAAATCAGTGGACCCAGTGCTCTCCTTTCGGCAATTCAACACTCAGCAAGGAATGTTGGTGTGACAAAGATTCAGTTCAAGGGAGACTGACAGGATTCAAGCACTTTTACATCCTCAGAGCATTTCAGAAAATGATTCCTCCAGTAAGCTGTTGTTGAATTAAAAAAGGTGACATATATGACCCTTCACAAACCATGCATACATAAGTGACACTTGGACATGTATAATTATGTCACCACCTGTAAGAGTGTGACATACATGAGATTATTGCTGGCAAAGGTGTAATAAAGATCTATAAGGAACTTACTGATACCTCAATAAGTAATGCACTATACCTTAAAAAGCAAAAAATATACAAATCCTTGAGATGCATAGTTCTTGAAGATATTATAACTCTTTCACTATAAAATGTATCTATGTGCTTGTAACCCAATGTGCCACTCTTCTTTTGTGCCAAGCAGATGCCAACCAGCACTCCAGAGGCCTATTACATTCTTCTGACTCTGGTCACAAATAAAACCAACTTTTTGCCAAGAAGTACTTCTGCAACACACCATTTTGTAAGACTACTGAAAGGCTGTCCGCAAACCGTCATGCTTACACTATAACGTCCCAAGGCTGATCTGTGAATTTTTTCAAGATGACGTTGCAGTGAATGCTTAATATGCAGCAGGGTGTGAGGCCTAAAGCTGCTCTCTTTTTAGCACTTCTTTCTTCACTCTCCCATTAATATTTAAGAAGCCCCTGCTTTACACTGGTTCCCCCAAGCCATTTATCATTACACTTTGTCACACATTTTGTCTCTTCAAAGCTATTTATAACATGTAACAGGCAGAGCCTCTAAATGAGTTTATGCGTCATGTGTGATTTGACAGTAGGTAGCAATGAGCGTAGCAGTCAACTCTGTCCTCATTTAATTGCTCCTTACATTTTAATTATTTTTCCATCACACTAATTAATAGCTCTTGAGAGGAACAGATAACTTGTTCAACATTACTTGACATTCAAGAACAAATGTTAGCAAAGGAATTAACAGGATACAAGAATTTAACCTTACCCCTGGAAAATTAAAAAAAAAAAAAAAAAACTTGCCTCAATAAATATAAGTATTTCTGTATTATCAACAAGTCAACATGTAACCTTCTCTCTATGTAAACTGGCAAAAGTGTGAAAAGTTTTGTCCTGATGAATAATGGGTGTGAGGGGTTCGAACCTCATTGTTGGCCAGCTGAAACCATGGCTGCTTGCCGTAGGTGAAGATCTCCCAGAGGATGACGCCGAAACTCCATACGTCACTCTCTGTGGTGAACTTGCGATACATGATGCTCTCCGGGGGCATCCATCGAATGGGCAGCATGGTGTGTCCTCCAACCTACAGGGGAGGAGTAGATATCAGGCAAGAATTCTTCATGTCAATGACATTAAGGTGGTCAAGGCCTCAGGCCTGAAAGTCCACAGATCTGCGTGCAGTATAAAAGAATGAGGACATGGTATAGGTATAAAACATCAGCACTACAGTGAAAGCTATCCTCATGAAGCAATGGACAGGAAGTACAGAAGTGAAATCCTGTATCCAAAAGTTTTAATATAAACTCATAGAAGAAATATACACAACCTAAATCACATCAGTAAATATTTAATGATGTGTAAACTGATCACAATTAAAAACAATGCTATGACAGTTACTTTAAAAAGGGAAAAGGGAAAAATGTTTCCTGAACTTAAATTCTTTTTTTTTTCCTTTTTTTAAATCCAGATGTGATAAATTTAGTTAAAACATAAAATATAATACAATCCAATTTGAAAGATAACTCGGCACAAATAACCTGTGGGAAGGGAAGAGGAAATCAGTCAACCAGATTAAAACGTGACCTGCAAAAATATCTTTGCAGCCTTCTCAAAACATGCAGAGGCTCATTAAATACACTTCCTCTCTTAGCTGACTGTATCCAAATATGAATCGATTAAACAATAACACACAAATCATCAGTCCTCAGCTTTCATTACATCGGATTGTTTTAAAATCTGTTTCCTATTCATATCGATTGTGGCACATTAATCACATCTGTAGTGACATTAGCAAAACTGACATTTCAACAGATTGCTGGATTCGCTACTTTTAACTCTAAATGATGGTTCTGTCATAATTACAGCGGTCATTAATACTAAAAGATCTAAGGGTCAATAAGTTGACTGAATAAGTAAATACAAAGATCCAGATACTGTGTAAATAATGAGGTATTAGCTCCTGTTCAGCAGTTGGATGACTTGTCTTTTTATTTTCCACCTTGCTCCTGTGAATGCATCTGTATTTACATTTATTCATTTAGCAGACGCTTTTCTCCAAAGCAACGTAAATCTCAGAGAATACAAATACAGATGGATTTTACTCTAACTTAAGCACTAGTTTAAACATAAATAAAAACTTGTAACTGGAAAATCACCCAGATTTTTTCCCCAGATGGTTTATTAATCAATTAAACTTAATATTAAAGTTGATTTTTTTTCAGGAATTAAAAATGAAACTCAGAATTTTCTACTACTGAATCAAATCCACACTTGACCTCTTCATGAAATTGAATATGTTTCATTGACAACTATGCCAACTGTAAGGCTTTTTTTAACTGAGAAATTGGTATTATGTTGTCTAATTTCATAGCCAAGGAACATAATTATTCCATTTTACATTGTACTGCTTCTCCTTCAGATGTCTGCCGGAGTGCTTTTTCTGTTAATAATGGGAAAATGTGAAAACAAGTATTTACAAAAAGTGTAGGTGTGCATTTTATTCTAAACCCAAAACAAATTGAAAATGTTTCAGCAAAAACAGTATTACACAAACAAAAAAGAAATATATTTCATTTAGAGTGGCATGCGATGTTTGGACATAGGTTTGAGTCTGGCTCCATACGGAGTTTGCTTGTTCTACTCTGGGTTGCCTTCGGGTTCTCTGGTTTTTTCCCACAGTCCAAAGACACGGACTTCAAGTGAATTGATGATACTAAAATTGCCCAAATTGTGTACATAGGTGAGACACTGTGTGTGTATTTGTGTCTGTGTGTATGTGGTTACACTGTGTTCCAGGGTGTATTACCCCAGCCTACTGCCCAGTGATTCCGGCATAGGCTTTGCAACTCCAAATAGGATGAGTAGTTAATGAAAACAGATGGGTGGATATTTCACTTATGTTTTCCCTTATTTCCCACTTTCATGCTGTGACTTAAGCAGTTGGCTAACCTTATGCTGTGTGTTTGACCACAGGTCCATAGGCCATTGATTTAAAGTACACAAGTACACTCATTTCTTCTAGAACATTTTTTCAAGTGCTGGTCAGGTTAGTTCGGTTGTAAGTATGCTTATGAATTTTTGACTGAAAGCATTATAAGAACTGTACTGGTCATAATTTCAATTAAACAGTTAAAATGATTATTTTTAATCTCTCAGTGTTTGTCGGTGTTATTGACTAATCTGCATGAGTGTCAGTACAAACTTATAAATGTTACTTTAGATAAAGAAAAACTGAAAAGGTTTCCTGCAGCCTCTGCTGAAGTCCTGAAGTTGCTCAATAAAACACATCACAACAAAACTCATTTATTTTATACAGTGCATATCAAATACTCTATATACCTCTCACAACATTGTTTCATGAGTAGTATTTTTTTATTATTTAAAGTTATTTTAAATGTTTAATGTTAGTTAGGGTGCATTTTAACAAGGAATTTTTAATGCTTAACCTAGATTGAAACTCTAATTAGGGCTTCACTTTTTTAGTTGTTAAAAAACATACCCTGTGAACATTATTTTTCATCCTTACACAGCCCAAATTTGTTATGTTATATATCTGGTTTCTTTTATAGAACTATTAGGATTCAGCTCAGTTCAGTTCAGTTCAATTCAATTTAATTCAATTCAATTCAATTCAATTCAGTTCAATTCAATTCAATTTATTTTTATAGAGTGCTTTTCTCATGGGGTGACACAGAGTGCTTCAACACAGGCATAGGGCAAAGAAACAAACAAATAAATACATCAGACTGGGGGATGTAAGGCTACCAGGATGTAAAGGTTTGCATGTTCTCCGCATGTCTGTGTGGGTTTCCTCCGGGTGCTCCGGTTTCCTCCCACAGTCCAAATACATGCTGTCCAGGTTCCCCCCATAGTGTGTGAGTGACACAGAGAGAGTGTGTTCCACTGATGTGTGGATGAGTAACCCATTGTAGGTAGTGTATCTAGCAGTGTAAGTCACCCTGGTGAATAAGGTGTGTGGGCTGATAATACTACATAGAGCTAATTGGAAGTCACTTAATGAAATAAATGTAAATGTAAATGTCTGCTAAAGAAATAAATGTAAATTTAAATGTAAAATTTCCTTGACACAACTTAAGTTGCTATCACCTATGCTCCAATTTTAGCCCAGAGACCCTCAAGATTTGCTTAATTTAGCAATGCTATTGGCCTCCTGTATTCCTGTGATGTTCCATTACCTATGTCTTATTCCTAAATTCAAAAGGCCATGGAAGAGGAGACCTATCGGCATGCATGTGTGAACATGTTCCAAAGGGCCCCACAACCTAAAACTGCACTTACAGAACTTGTAAGAAGATTCTTCAAAGCAAAGAACAGCATGACAAAGTTTCCCACTGGTGAATTAAAAAACAAAAAGCTGAAATGAAATCTCTTTATCAACAGGCCTGATGTAGGCTGTCCTTTGTCCAATCACGTTTAAGCATATACCATTTTTCGTCCAGTGATGTTCCTTGTTACGTGAAATTGTGAGTCACATGACACTGTATGATCCCTATTTATTTGTTTCATTAATGCTTTTACATACACAAAAAAGGGATTGAAACTCGTTTATGTTTAAATTTCACATGTGTGAACTGCATACTGTAACAAACTGGGAGTGCTGACCTACATACAGTATATTGTATTTCAGTCATGTTCAGAGGATCCAGCACCCGCTGCAGTAATATTTCTCTAGTTCTCCAGCAGTGACAATGAGCATGTATTATTTCTCTAATTTACTGCAATTAACTTCAGTTAATTAATTTATAATTAATCTCAGTTATGGGCGATTCATATTTACAGTGTTGTACTCTGTTTTATAGTTCTTACAAGTGATGATTTCATGGTAGAGAGAATTTAAAGTAATTAGGCAACATGTGCAAACATTTTATGGTTTTTACCAAGAATCCTGAATCAGTTTAGTAAAACAAATCTTGCGATGACTTAAGTGGTAAGTAAAACTCTTTTGTTTGGTTCCATCCACTTTTTTTCCAAAATATCATGTTCCACTCCATATCAAATTCAGCCCTTAATATTTTATCAGACCATTAGGTCTGTGTACCTGTCTCCCCATTAAAACAAAATATAATATTGATGTGTATGGAGGGAATTCTGTGGGGAACTGTGTGGCTATCTCTCTAACTAACAAGGCCTCCTTCTCGGGTTTCAGAACCACTTAATGTGGCACCCCATTGCACCATCCCTTCTTGACCTGCACATCAGCTCCATATTCCCTCACTCTTTGGCACGGCTGGGGAAAGTGATGCTGATATCACTGCCATTAATTGTCCTTCTGGAAAACTGGGTTCAAATCGTAAGAACTTCTTGGTGACCCTCTCCTTATGTGTCACACCACTACCAACTACTACATGTTACAATGTCTTGCAGAGCTGTGTTAGTCCAACTGCAAACTGGGCAGACAAGTTTTTCACTGAAAAACTAAAACCCCACCAAGAGGCAGAAAGACAAGCTGAGCAAAATGAACAAAAATAATCCCACTTGAAAGAAGACCTTGATAATAGACTTCTGCTAATCTGTTAACAGATTGACAGTGTTTAAGGCAATCTGCTTTTTCAAGTGCATTTCACTGTCCTCCATATACAGGTAGCAAAGAGACTGGCAGAATAGACTTTGAGCCTAAAACTTCAAGCATCTTTTGACTTAATTATTAAAACATTGAATATTAACCTGTTTACATTGGTGAAAATGGAATTTGCACTTGATAAAAGTGTCAAGTGTTATACAAGTAAAATAATGATTAAAGTTGTCTAGCATGGACAGTTAAAAAATGACATGATTCTGTGTGATTGTGTGTGAGAGTCACTGTAATAGACTAAAGCATTTTATTGAATCTACTGTACGGTTTTTAGGTTATTTTTTCTCCTTGGAACACATCCCTTCTGCTTGGTCTTCTAGATTTTGGCAAAGAGATTCAGTAGGGGAGCTGTGCCTGGCAGAGAAGATACACAAGCATGTGACTGTGTGGCAAAGCCAGCACAATTTGTATGCAGGGGCATAAATAAATGAGAAAATCTATAAAATAACTGCTGGTAATTAGTCCCTATTTTCCCAAATCAATGTTGTTTCTTCAGTTCAGCCTGTAGTGTCAGAAGGCAAAACAAACATCTAGTCATTGGCTAAGGAGAAAGTGGCTCTTTCCCACCCTGGGCAGGGTTTTATAGGCCTGGATATGGAACTAGCTTGGAGGCATACAAAGGACAGACAACAAAGACAACAAAGTTCTTCAATAAATTCAGACTGTAGACTAGCAGGACATGAAGAATCAATGATGCTCTTTGTTTAGCGAACATGCTATGGAGTTTTATCATGCATACTGTTTATATCTATGGCACTTTGCACCTGATGAACACCATGAATACTCGAACAATTCTGAAGATAGCATTCATTCAAGCATGCTTACAATAATATCATGTTTTAAATATCCCTTTTACTTCATTTTGGTAGTTTGATAATATATAATGAGAACTAATGCAGTCAAATTCTCAAGAGGGCAGAAGAGAGGACCAGTTTATATCCCATCCTTTCAAGATGTTTATTATTGTTTTTTTTTCATCCTAACAATCTTAAGCTGAACTATCTAAACTCATCTATTAAAGCTGAGAGAACCCTGATGAAGGCAGAATTATCCAAGGCAGAGGATCTACAGAGACCTGAAATCGCCATCATAGTTTGTCCTTTACTGTGTGAGGCATCCTGTGAACATCTGCTGCTTCCCACCACACTGTGGGGATAATAAAGGCTTACTCTTGCTTTTTAGAATGTAAGGACACATTATGTCCTATCATTGCTAGACAATGACAGTAAAATAATAGGCTAAGGTGAAGTCTGCTGTTTCACTGGAAAATTCAACAGCCTTTCAGTATAAGCAGTAATCATGTTTGTTTGATAAACAAAAATATATTGCATATTGGCAATATTATATAAATTATGTAAATTATATAAATAAAAATATATTGCATATTGGTAAGTAGTAAAACCATCACAAAAAATTCCACTGACAGAGTAGAAATGATCATTGTGTTTAGATGAACTGCTTTAGAGTTAATTCAGCTGTGTTGATATTACTGTGAAACTATTTTTATTCTCTGCACTTTACATTTTGTGGTTTGACAGGAGCTTGTCCATGTTTCATATTTGTTTTGCCATCAGTATGTCAGTTCAATGAGAAAAAGAGTGGAAAAATTATGCTAAGGTACTTCAAGGTTAATTCAATTAATATGATAATTAAAAACACATCATCTGTTGATTCAGTTACACTTATTTTCATCTAAGAAATTTAATTAAACTACAATGAGTGAGCGAGTGAGTGTGTGAGTGAGTCAGTGAGTGAAAGTAAAGGTAAAGTATATGTCAGTAAAATTCCCTCAAACATTTACAAGGGTTTCACTGTAATAGCAAGTCCTTCTTTTAACCAGGAAACAAATATAGCAGGAAAGTATTTTTGATTTAATTGGTTAATGAAATAGCCTACTGAATGTGATTTATTTTGAATAAAAGACTTCAAACACATCATTATATTCCATGTGTGATCAGACCCACGGAGGACATTTCCTGTCAGTTTAGAGACCCCAGGCACAAAAGACAAGATGTATACGTCTAGATGCTTGATTGAATCAATAACTATGCGTGTATGCTGGGCACCCTGCATGGTGCAGTCAGCTATAAGAATATCAAGTGTGGGGGTCAGAGGGCAGCTATGCTGCGGATATGCTATCACTTCTCTCATGGCACCAGTGATGAATGTTCAAGTTTATTTGTTCTTTTTGGCTGAGTGAGTAAATGTATATACGTGGACCCATCATAATATGTAGTGTGTAACAATTCTGTCATAGTGATACCAGTCAATGAATATGCAAATAAATTTGTATGATCCTAGACTGCTGTTGCTGTCCATTTTTGAAGCAGCAAGCTCCTATTAGAGGAGCGAAGAGGAAATTTGAATTCTTTTTTAGTGTTGAACAGCCAAATACAATAGCTTGAACTATTTAGCCCCTAACTGTAACTAAATTTCAAATCCTTTCTTTATTCATTTATTTTAATACTGAAAAATTCAAGAATTGTTCCTCACAGTTCTTTCCTGAAAGATATTGACACTCTTTATAATTTTAAAATGACAACACTAATGTGACCACCTACAGATATCCAAACCATAATCAAAAATTATGAAATACAGATTTCAAAAGAAAATATTTCTATTTAAAATTACATTTACAGAATTTGTTTTAATGAAAGTTTTTTTACAGTAAATAATAATAATAATAATAATAAAAATAATACAGGTATAGCTATAGTACTTTAACTATATTTGTAAAGAAATTGTAAAATTGTTCAAACATTGAGCTTCCTTTCTGGTCACATTAGTAATGCATTTTCAAAGAAACAATTTTAAAATATGCATTTTGCTTTAAAATTTTCTAAATTTTGTAAATAGCTTAAAGATTAATCTTGCATATTATTAAATTGGCAGCTTTTGTATATTATGTATACATTACCTGTACATAAACATTACTTAAGCAAGTTTCAGTAAGAGTATTACTTTTTTGTTTTGACGAATTTATTCAAAGCTGAGGTAAATAATCCTCTCCAGTTAATTTAGCTTAGACTTTACTGAACAATAATTTAAGCAAAACACTGTTAATATATGATTCTATTCTATTACTGTTGATTATTTTTAAATTTGGGTTTTCCACCATGTGATGTATTGTAAATTGCACAGTATTCGTTACTTCACATTTCAACCGATTTAAACTGACAGCTCTATGTAACAGTTGAGGTTACTTCTCCAGCATAGTGTACGGATGGCTGCAATGACCAATTGCATCATTTCAGCAAATGGAGGGAACTGAATTATGTCTGTTCTTTCCTCTCTTGTGGCAACACAGCAAATATAACTTTCCTTAGACAGCCTGCAGAGAGCCCAACAGCTCTCCTTGGTGGCAGGAGTTAATGTCAAACCTCAGTTCAAGATCCTGGAATTGTGAAATAGGTATTTTAAAAAAAAAAAATACCTTGAGATGTACAGTAGTCTCAGGTACTGTCCCTGCAGAGCTTTCTCCATGCCTGCAATTCAACGGTACTACAGCCAGAGATGGGGATTAAACTTGCAACTTTGGGATCTAAAGGCAATAGCTCTAACCACTATGCTGTCAGCTGTCTCTGCAGTATTTTTTTTTTTCTTTTTTTTTTTATATTTGATGGGTTTTTTTTTTACATTTTCTATACTAGACAATATGAAATGCTTGTTGCATAAGGTATATTTGCAGACATGGAATTAAGTACATAATGGCTTCTCAGGTCACAGTATAATGAATGTTAATTTAATTAAGGTAAAGAACTTCCTGAAAGTTATGTGGAAGTGGTCTACTGCAGTGCCACTGAGCCAAGTCCTTAACCAAAAGTGTCCCACTATGAATATCCCTCTATATAAATTTTCAGTTTCTTTGAGAATACATCAAAGTGACTTTTTTCCAATTATGCATCTTAATACTACTGTATGATCAGATTTTCAAAGCAGGGGAGGTGTGATTTCCTCTTTAATTTAACACACATGACTAAACGGATCATTAGGCAAATATTACATTCATCTTGCCCATTGCTGTTGCCATCATACAATCCAGCCACCCACGCATACGGTCTGCTCACTTCCTAATACTCTAACTCTCGTATTTAATCAGCAGACACTCCTACACTGACAAAACAGGTCATCGCTGTTCTTTTACACCCAAAGGAAAATTTTCAAATGATAATGATGCAACCTGTTGGAACAGAACTGAACTGAACCAACTTCAGTTCAGTAATGCATATTTGTGATAGTGAATGGGAGACTAGCTCTCCAGCCACCTAAACATCACGATGTGTGCCAGTGTTTTGACTCATTTCCATAGTTTATTTAACCAATATGTACAAACTGCAAAAGATTGAAAAGTCCACTTTAAATTTGTTATGCACAGCATCTCACTGACTATTTCATTAGTATTACATTTTCATTTTAATGACACTGTTAAGACCAAACTGTACAATATAATATGTTATTGAGCCTTTATTATAACAAATTACTGGATAACTCTAGTTCTAGAATAGCTCTAGATTTGCATAAAATGAAAGCATTAAAAAAGTTACAGATATACTTACCCGGTAGTAGTCTGTGCTGTAAATGTCCCTGGACATTCCAAAATCACCAATCTTTACCAGCAAGCCATTACCCACCAGGCAGTTGCGTGTGGCCAGGTCACGGTGCACAAAGTGCTGTGATGCCAGGTACACCATGCCAGAGGCTATTTGAGTGGCAATATGTAGCATCTGAGAGAGACCCAGCTCTCCATTAGTCTGGAGAGGCTGTCCATCAACCAGGATCATGGCATCAGGGCCATGGGCTCTGCAACAGGGAGAGAAGAATGACTAATGAGAAAGACCAACTCAAAGCAACACCCATGACAGCTTCTCATCCACCTACTACATAGTGCTCCTATTTCCTATTACTATTCCTTTTCCCAAACACAATGGTCATCAGCATAAGCCTGACTGCATAGTAGTTATTCATAATGAGTTTATTAAAATATCAGCATTAGGCAGAAGTCTGAATAATAGCATATCATGTGGATTACTGTACTGTAATACCTGCTATAGGACACACTGCACTAGGTACATTGTCATCCACAAAGACACTTAGGTATATTATAAAGCCCACTGTGTAAACTGATTCTTAACCTCTGTTGTACTGTCAGACTACTGTGGAAAGGCTTGCATTTCAAAAGCAATTTTTAACTTTCTAGGCCTTGCAATTTTTTTATGTATTTAGCACACCTTCTCCTACTGGGTACACATTTGTCACATGGCCATTACTGAGACAGTCAAATGGCACCATCTTTTAATTACTTGGCAGGTACATCATCCACTTCCAAATCCTAGAGCAGATAATTAAAAACAGAATTTGTTCATAACTGCACTAAATACCCTTGGAGAGAAAGCAACACGAGAATCCCAGGAGAAGAAATCTGTAAGTTGTTTTGATATAGTACTACAAAGAAGATTATCTCTAATCTCTGGTATTTCTTAATATAATTCAGAAATGAACGCAAGCCAGAAGCAGACGAAATTTAGCCCCCTTATACAGCCTATAGCCAGCAAGCAAGACGACCACACAAAACGCACAAAGTCTAAAGGAGTCATATTTGTCTCCATGGCTGTTACTGTGAATCAACTCATTGCAAACCGTAAATCAGAAACGTCCCTGAAAGACCGTGCACAGCATACAAAGGAGGCTTTAGGAACTTAATCAGGATTCTGCCGCATTCTAGTCACGGTTATTCTCAGTCTCTTTAAGCTCTGTATGTAATAACATGTCCTACAGTTTTCAAGTAGCTGGTCATTTCCATTTATCCAGTGTAAAATAAGACACCCAGTTAATCTCTTTAGATTTTAATACTGGTATCACAGAAAAAAAAAGGCTTATAGTGGTACTAGGTCAGTTTGCTTTTTTAATAATTACTTTATACATGATTTTCTGACCATGTTAATTGCAACTGCTTGTATACTTCTTGTATTTCTCTGCTGTTTCACTGTGTATTTTGTACCATTTGACAGAATTTGAGTATTGACTATATGCATAGGACAGAATATATCAGTATTATTGATCTACTTTATCTATTTTTATCTTAACTGAAAATAGTAAACTTTCAAAGAGGATGATTTATCACATTTGGAATTTATAGTTTAACATATTGTGTAAAAAGCCACTGGAAGTAGAATATATTTGTATTCAATGAAACATCAAACAGGACACCATGAAACTAAATGGCTTTTGTAGACTTGTAGGCATTGTGCTTCTATGCTTTTTTACCTTAATTTAGTTACAAAGCAATGTCAGAAGAAGGCATGAAAGGCATAAAAATGAAACCTATAAATTATCAGGAAAGCCACTGGCATTAATAAAAAAAAAAAAAAACTTGGATTGGATGTGTTAGAATTACCAGTGCAAACTACAGTAATTTCCATCCCTTCAATGGGGAATGACACAGAGTTCCTTCACTTTCCTTTGCATGGGAGAAGTGCTGCTGTGAAGGAACAAGGCCCCATAATTGTGATTTCAACTGTGATGTTACTTTCTTTTCAAATGATGCCTTTAATACATCAGGTGAATGGTGTGATAGATGATCGTATGGTAATGTTAAGGAGTAATTGGTGACCTCCTCTGTATGGACAGTATATACAACTTTCACAGTTTTATCCGTAGTGGGATTAACAAGGAGGTATAACTGTCGTGGCTGGCTGCTTTGATGCCAGAGAAGGCCAGTGGGTGTGGTGTCTTGCGGCCTTTTGTGAAAGAATTTCATCACTTCCCTGCACTCCTCTGGCTCATGACCACAGAAAATCGAACACCACAGGTTTCACAGCCACCCGAGACATCAATGAACGTATCTAATGGCCTGTGTGAAACATGTCATCAGCAGTCATAAGTTATGGTTCTGTAACATTGCAAGAATAAATCAGGGATAGCAAGACTGTGGAGAACAAGGAATTCAACTTAAAGGTTTGACAGAAAGATGGCTTATTCAAGTCCCAAAAGGGGTAATTCTGCCGCCTCTTTGAGCTCTTAAGCTCTTAATATAAAATTACCTAGTAGATATTTCCAGTTGTATAAATAGGTGTGTTGGAGAACATGTGACTGTAAGCTTCCTTTCAGTATACCTGAGAAACTTGTTGAGGTCACCGTGCTTCATGTATTCAAAGACCATAATGAGAGGGTCACCATCCACACACACGCCATAGAACTTGACAATGTGCTCGTGTTGCAGGTTGGTCAGCAGCTCTGCTTCCCGTTGGAAGTCCTTCCTTGCTGATAGGGTGGGATCCTTCAAGGTCTGAAAAGACAGCAAGAGGTTAAAAATGTAAACCTATGGGGGGCCCTGAAGACAAGCTATGCAGTCTATGACATGAAGAATGTGGGGCTTAGTGTTCTTATTGTGTCTTTGATAGAAAGTTAAAATGAAGTCTTACAGTGAGGGAAACTAATCATACCAGTTCAAAGGGAATAACAGCAAAAATCTGTATTAATAGCTATTTTGACAACCCTGTATACTTTTATGTCTGGCAGGATGATTGCACTGCTCCCACACAGGCAAAACTTAAATTATTCTATCGGTGCCTTGTCTCAATGTCAGAGCCCAGGATTTAAGACATTCTATAAATCGTATCTCTAAAATGAGAGATTTGTGAAAAATATTTTCTGATCAAATGTCATACTGATCCAAGAACAGTTCACAGCAGCAGGCTGCTCCTAAACGTGCCATATTAGGACTTCCATATAAAGTTTGACATTTCATTATGGAATGAAAATAGGAAGTCTTATCACAGACAGATCACTCTGTTCCATCACTTATTTGCTTTTAATTGTCGTGCTAATGTGGATCTTTAACGGTCACAATTCATTGAACAACGAACTGTACAAGAAGTAAAAATTCCAGGTTATTTTTATAATCAGCTAAATGCACTCTGTGACAGTAATACTTTGACTGACACAATACTCATGATTTCAGACGCTGCACAACAATCACAATGTTATTGGCTTTATAAAACACAAACTGGTGAGGTGTTGGAACCTGCCTCGGAGTGAGAACATCTGAGATTGTCTCATACTGACGGTTGATCAGTCCACCTTCTCTGTACGTTTTAGAGCACTCTCTGCCATTTAATTTTAATTAGAATTCCCTTGGCTGACTTTTACACAACGGGTTGAGAGATATTCAGATGGATGGTGGCCTTGGTGCACAGATGGCCAGGCATCCGTCCTTGTCTGGGATGTTTCCTCAGCCTTGTGTAAATGAAGGCAGGGCTCTGTCCCCCAGACACACCTGGACAGACCGGCAAGCAGCCAAGCTAGCCCAACAGACAATCCCCCAACTCCACCCCTACCTACTGGAATGGAGATGAAAAGACCCCTAAACATGGCTACTTTCACTGCTGGCACTTGCAGTAGATAACATTTAAAATTTTAGTAAATTTAATTTGTGTTGGGGCACAAGCACTCAGCCTAAGTGGTCTACTTTCAAAACTTACTACAGTTAAGTTGTCAGCGTTATTTAACCTTAACAGCTGTTTGAAGTCTTACTTCCTAATGTAAATTAGGGTGGGGCACACCACAACTGACAAAATACTCACCTCTTTTTAGAGTGATTACCTGAGTTTTACTACATGAATGCAAGAGTAGCAAGCTTTTCATAGATGTATTATAAGCCTTTATGTATGTGTCTTATGCACCTTGTTTTAGATACAGTGGGCATTATTTGACTTGTCACAGTCCATGTCCATTCTTTCATCATCATGGATAACATCTGATCATCAGCATCATTCCAGGCATGATCTGAACAGTGACAATTAACATGACATGCGGGTGGAGATAATTCCACAGGACCATCCATCAACTGGAAAAATATGTATTTTACATATCATAAATATTTCTTTTGACTAATAATATAACTTGAGCACAGTCTCACTTTATGCCATAAAGCAGGTGAAAAACAGTTCTTCTTTTATTAGTTTCAAACAAATTTGGATGTCCCAATATACAGAAAAAAAGAAAAATCTATTAATCATAAAGTATGCTTGGTGTAAAAATTAAACTATGTAAAAGCTGTACCAGGATATATACCAAAATACATGGTGTTAATCTGTTGAAGTTACTTGCTTGGGAATAAATGTCTTGTATTTCCATGTGAAATTCTTACAAATGCCATTAGTATTTCACTCATTTGTGATATTTTACAGTATTATAAAATGTACAAAAAATATATTTTTTGGCTAAAATCAGGGCACCCCTTGATGCCTACTGTCCTTGGTCATATTAAAAAAATAACCTTTTAATCCAACTGAAAATGTATAAGGGAAACAATTATCTTTTGAAAATTACCGGCTGAGTATCAGTACTGTGAGGAACATAGGGAAAACAAAATGCAACCAGTGCATGTTCAAAAAAATGATAAGCTTATTGTAACAAAACATTGGTTCTTGTCAAAGCACAACTGTGTTGTGAACACACTGACAGTATTGTGCTTTCTGTGTTTTGAATGTGTAAATAAATGTCCTAAGGGATTTTCTTAATGACAGCTCATCAAGAAGTCGGTCATTTAGGGCTTTGATAGAAAATATAGTAAATGGCAGGTGACAAACACATATTTTAATTAAATTTCATTTATGATAGATATATTGTGGAAAAACAATGTCTGTGAGGTAAGTAATTTGCATAGCTTCCAGCTTAATTAATTCCAGCGTAATTTTTTAGCCGCTTTTAGAAATACCTGTATGTTTCTAATTTGCATAAGAGCAAAAGGAGGCTAGTTAATAGATGGGGTAGAGTAGACAGTTTGTGGTATTAACCCAAGCTTTCTATGACTATTGGGTCACAAACACCAACTGCTCTATTTCTCAGTCATTTTTCAGGTCTGATGTGATGTGTGCCCTGATCTTGTATCATATCTAAGCCAGTTTGATTAGATACATGTTTCAAGCAAAGGTTTTGGGTGGGGATTCTGAGAGAAAGACATCTTTCTAGTCTTTTTTTATGTCCATTAGTCACTTGCTGCCTGGTCGCATTGGAGAATAGGATTTTGTTCCCTTGTGGGCTCGCTTTGGGAAATGTAAGATTGAGCCTGGTAGTGACACCATTAGTTTTTGATATTGATCGTGGCTACACCAAATCCTCTTTGCACATTGATCTGTGATTCCAAATCCTCCATGGGAAGCAGTTCATAACAGGCACCCTGGCTTTCAATGTTGGTCAGGTCTAGGATCTTGCACAGTTATCAGTAAGGGATGGTGTAACTGGAGAGTGTAACTGAGACATCAGCCCTTACCTTGACTGCTACTAGCATCTTGTCCTTGGTGGGACTGAGGTTGTAGCACTCTGCCAGGAATACCTTGCCAAAGGCCCCCTCACCCAACTCCCGCTTGAGAACGATGTCCCTCCGCTTTATATGCTGCACATCTGCAAATGGAGGGTTAGATATGGCATTTAACATAAGGCTAATTATCATCCTTTTTAATGTCCCACTCCATTCACTATCTCTCTCCTCAGCCCCATCCTAAGGTTTTGAAGGACAAATAACACATGTTGGAAGGGGGGATAGGTGGGCTGCTGAACTCACTGACATGAAGCAGCCGGTGTCACCCGACACAGATGGGATACTAATAGGCATGACCCATACAAGCATCTGCAAGTGTGAGGGTGTGTGATTAGGGCTGTAGTACATATGTGCAATTTTCTCTGGGATCTATCTATCTATCTATCTATCTATCTATCTATCTATCGCAGTTGCTAGACCCCAGAAACACCTTTCCACCGATGGGAAGCAGTAAAAGAAGGCCATTGGATGTGTTCATAAGCTGCAACAAGCATATGGGCTTTGAAGACCTGCAGTTTACACAATGAAGGAAGACAGCGGCGCCCTAATAAAATCTCCACAAATAAAAACACTCTAATTAAATGCATACAATGGAAGTGAAGTGAAGCTGTCACCATGTAAGAGGGACTGAAAGAAGTCTATAATACGTGCAGTTTCTACCTGTTTAAAATTCCCAAAACTAGTCTGCTGGGAGACAGTTAGTTCCACACAGCCTGCAACAACAGCATCTGGTATTTACTCAAACGAATGCTCTGGCGTAGCGCTGTCCAGCATCAGTAATGAGGCACCTCTCCAGTGCTTGAAAGCCAGTGTTGTAATTGCACTTATTACCTCGGATATATGAATAAAGTAAACACTGGCACCTGAAGAGACATTAACACAAGAGTCATGATTTACTTAAACTGTAGATTACGAGTCACTGAAACCTATTAAATACAGCAAGTCACCTGCTTGTTTAATTACACACATCCTAATTCCGATGTGAGTTCATCTCACAACCTCTTTAAACTTGACTTGCCCTCAACTTGGCTATGCTGATGCGGGGAAGAGTTAAGCACCTGTGAGATGTTCAACACGGCTCCCGAACAATTTTATGAGGTCACATAATGCAAGAAACCCAGGAAGGAATCCTGAATAGATTAATCTTTCAGGCTAAGAGAATCAATAGCAAAAATTGCTTGGAGCTCTCAATAACAATGGTCAAACCACTATCCAGAAAAATGTATTAAATGCATGTAATATATTTTGAAGTTAATTTATGTCCATATATTCATAGAGGTTGACTACTTACATTACTAAGTAGAGGCTGCTGAGTGAGGACATGCTGTAATGAGTTTGGGAAAGAGTCCCACCTTTACAACCCCCTTTCTAACAGCTTTCTTGTCTTTCTGTGACTTTTAAAGACAATTTCTGTTATCCGTAATGCAGGGTCACACAGGACAGAAAAAAGGGTCAGTCAGATCACATCTCACAAGAACAGTTATTTCTATTCTGTATCTCAAACTGACACATGACTGATTTCAGTGGTTTTCATAATAAAACTTTCAAAATAAAGCATAACTCATTGGGGTAAAAATACAAGTTCCACATCCCATTAATAACAGCTTTGTCTTTGCTACATCTACATATTAATTTACGCATTTTTTTTCATTTATAAAATTGTTTTTAGTTACAGTGTGCTTTATATTCCTTTTTAAAATAATAACTGACTGCAAAAGTAAGCCAGTTATTGGCTTCTGTCTGGTGCTCTTTTTGAGGTTCAACACACAGTTGGTGGCAGATGGCTGACCCCAGGTTCACGCCTTGGTCTGATCTGCCCCTACTCTGAACCCACTGTCACTCACTGCTGTCCTGTTCACCAACTACTCACCCCACCCCAGTGCTCCACAAAAAACTCATAAAAGTAATGCAAATGAAGCTAAAGAGAAAGGAGCTATCTCTGTTTCTTTCCTGTCGGCCATCTGTGCGCTATTCACCTGGGGCCTAAGTCACCTTGTCTCTACCATTTATCCACGCACCAGAACGAATCTAAATTGTTCTCACTCCGAGAAAGAGGTGAATAATTGATAATGCACTTTCCAAAAGGGGCTCTTCAGGCACTCAGTGAGTGGATGTGGTGGAACACAGAAGACTACAGATTATGGGAAAACAAAGATGGTTTAAGGTAGGAGGTGCACACACAATCGAGTACACTGAGCAACAGGAGGATAGCGTTCATTTTCTACATAAATAAATAGATGAATAAATCATTTCGGTTTCAACTCTATATTCGGCAGCAAAGAATATTTCCAACACAGTGTGTACTGAAGGAGATAAGCTTATTTTCAAATACATATCCACAGGAGAATAACAAACCTGGAATAACCTTCCTTTAGCCAGCCATCTAGAAGAAAACCTGCCAAACCATCTAAATGTTTAAAACGGCAATTATAAAGCCTCCCTCTTATACCAAGGAGCTGCGACCCACACAGGCAGACTGCGTCACCAACAAAATTACAGCCAGAAAAATACAATGAGGCAAATTGTGCCTGGGACTCTTGAAAGAAACAAAACCAGAATGAATAACTTCTCTTAACCTTGAACATTTGAAAACATGGTGAACTGACGTGACCACCAAGCAACAATGAATTAATAATGATGTTTAAAGCAAGCGCAGTGGTGCAAGCAGAATGACTTTAAGCCAGGCTT
The DNA here is from genome assembly GCF_900964775.1 of Scleropages formosus. Classification (NCBI taxonomy): domain Eukaryota; kingdom Metazoa; phylum Chordata; class Actinopteri; order Osteoglossiformes; family Osteoglossidae; genus Scleropages; species Scleropages formosus. Next base: position 15,701,282 of record NC_041812.1, on the reverse strand, counting down.
TATAAGTTTCAGACAGAATGACCTGTTTCAAGTCGGGGATGAAAACCTGTTTGTAGAGTGCGGAGGACAGCCATGACATGGTGTGTAAACTTCAATGCCAAACCCATCTGCATGATCTGTCCAGCCAAAATGTGAGTCACAGGTGTCACAGGCTTCCTGCACACCCAGTTGTTACACTCCTGAAAACAACCCCTGTTCACACTAACCCTCTAGTTTGCCCAGTTTTTTCCTTTTTTTTTAACCTCACATTGAGATGGCATATGTAGACTCAAATTTTCCATCACAACACTAAGAGACAGTGGAAAAGGCTAAATATGTTTCACATGTGCTTAGTTTGAAAAAAGGAAATAGGTTCACGGTTTCAGGACAACTAAGATGGCAGCAGTTCATTATTATTATTATTATTATTATTATTATTATTATTATTATTATTATTATTAAAGGTACAGCAGGTACTGTACCTGTTTCAGTTGTAGCATAGTAATTAAAAGACCCAAAAAACAAATCTTTGTTTCAGCTATGGTGCCTTTGATCAAGGTACTCACCCTGACTTGCTCCAGTCAAAATTATCGAGCTGTAGAAATGAAATTTTGCAGAAACCCATCTGCTAAAAAACTAAATAATGTGTCTGCAATGTGCAACTGACATGACAAAGCACCCTTTTTGTTATACATCTCATATAAGCACCTTGTCTCTCTCACTCTTCTGTAGTGCTTGTATAGACATTAGGGTAACTCACATAACGAAAGTCATTCAAGCAGATTAATTGTAAGTACTATGTATACCGCTGGATCTCAACGGATGTGATATTTCCATAGTCACATTACATTCAAAATGACTATTCACTTTTTTGCCAATTAAAATTCCAACATTACCTGGGGATCATCAGCTACTGGCATATAGCAGTGTACTGTTCCTTAAGCCACTGTAAAATCTATGCTCTTTAGAGGGATTTAAATATATGATGGCTTCTGACCACCCAGCAGGTTATGACATGAAAGCATGTACGTTTCACTATTTTAGTAAATGCTCTGTGGACAGCTATTACAATAAAGTCGCAATCTCCCATGCCAAAGATATGGTAGAATGTTAGAAATGCTAACTACATCACTAATGGAGCAAGACCTCTTAGCAAGGCTTCCAGATCACAACACTGCCACCTTCTGTATGGATCCATCACACATCCTATTTGGTCTTATGTAAGACTAGTGTTGACTACCCCCAGCGAAGAGTGAATTCTACAGAATTTGACACTGGTCTTCCTGCTCACTTGGATGGCTGGCAAGCTAAGATTTGTGCAATGCTTCTGATATAGCAGCTCTGCAGGGGAGAGCTTTCCCAAAACAAAGGCACCTCCAATATGATAAAGCTGATAGTTCAAGTATAGATACATTATATTGCAACCCTTAATGAATACCTTGCAGTCAATGTACATTACACTGTATTAAAGTATGAACACAAATTTAACTGTTAAAATAAAAACTGATTTAATCGAATGTTATTTATGCTTTCCAAATTCCCTAGCCACTAATGGTAATAAACTGTAGCATGTTAACATACCACAGATGAATTGTTCTTTTCCCTTCATGTCCAAAAAAAAAAAACAATCTGACCTCATCAAGTGAGGGTGAAAGGAACGTGATACATTGATATATTGGCTGTGCAGATCCCTTCATCTTCCAAATAATTGTAAAAGACATTCATAATACGGTTATCACAATGATTAATTGGCATTACGGACATGATCTTACTCGACTAATGACTCACATAACGAACATTACATTTACTGGAAAAATATGCAGTATGAGGGGTACAGTCTATGGTTATGTCCAGTGAGCACTGGCTGTAGCACTGGCTGTTAGAAGGAAGTTACAAATGAGTCCTCAGCAACCTGGTAAGTCTCTATAGATATAGTTTTAGATACAACTAGCTCACACTGACTTTATCCTGTATGCATAGCGTGTCAGCAGTTTGGCTAAGGACACGCAACAATTAAGTAGATAGTCTGCCATCACACTGTGTCTATGTTTATGAGAACATGAATCATACATACAGCATTGCATGTACAATATAGTTAGCAGCACAGCAAGATGTTACCTTTTAAAGACTATACTATGTAAAAACCTAAATAAATAGCTGAGATTAGAAAAATGTGAGATTTTTCCAGAATCCAGGAGGAATTAATTTTGCATCACATTGCCTGAGTCTATATTATATGAAACCACCTTCAACCAATGACCTCCAGTAGGGGACAGGAACTATCCAGTAGGATACGTGATGGGGAGATGATTAACAAAAGCACATAAATCTGTAATAATGGTTCAGCTTTAGGAACCCCATAGTGTTTCTTCCAGCATATCCAAAATCATTGTCCTAATATCCCCAACACCGGCCTAAGAGAGGCGATACCACCTTTCCAATAACACTACCCCATCACTGGTACTCACATAATTCAGTTAAGTAGAATTCCGGTCCAGCCTATGGAAGACTGACCTTCATAACCACAGCCCTCCCATTGTACCCATTGTATGCCTCCTGCCCGCAGCTAAGCTGCCATCTTTCACAGTGCATGTGCTGCAGTCTATTTGCACACGCACGCACACAGTACTAGAATTCCAGAGGATTACAGGGGAAAAATCTGAGGGAGCTGAAATCATTAATTTACTCTTGCTCAGCCAGGCCCTTTAGAGAGGTTACTGTTTTTGTGCCTTCTGCAGGTGCAGTTTGCATTGTGGGAATGGGTCTGCAATCAGTGCAATAGAATAACATCTCCTCAAGTCCCCTCCAGTTTAGAAAGGGCACTGGGTGCCTGTGTATGTCTATTGCAATAGAGATGACTAACGTATTCAAGGCACCACTGACCTCTGCTCTTGCTTTCTTTTCACAGAAACAAATTTTATTTGTCTGCCTTAGAAAAGCACTTGGAAAAACTAAACTGCATTTTATGTCCTGGTGTTAACATTTTCGAGTAGCTGCTGAATAAAGAATCTGATTTTGGTTTGTGATGGTTTTAGGGGGGTTGGAAGCAAAGCCTCACATAACCATCGATCCTACTATGAAATCTGCCCTTGACAAAGTATTCTCTCTCTCAACATTACCTGGGGATCATAAATAAAAACCTAATAAGCAATGTGGTGTCTAAATTTAGTGTCTGATTTTTACCTTTCTGCCTAATCATGCATTTATAATTATAAGTAAATAAATCCATACACTGTCAAAAGTCACTTGTCAGGAGCAGGAGGGACCACAGCAAGCCAGAGCCTAACCCAACAACACAGGGGGCACAGCTGAAGGGAGAGAGGATGCAACCAGGATAGGATGCCAGTCCATTGCAAGGCACCCCAAGCAGGGCTCGAACCCCACACCACACCACCACACCCTCCTAAACAAATCATGTTAAGAGTCTTGGTAAATCTAAATTATAACGGCACACTGAGTAATAAAACAAAGGGCTGTGAGGAAATAATAGAGTTTCCTAGATATGTAATTGTTACAATCGTAGTGATATTGCCTTTGTTGTCCCCTTTTATATTTCTAATGCGGGTTAATTTCCTGCAGATCACGATGTGCCTGTAACTGCAAAGGATTCATCGTACAAAGGGCTCAGATCATTCGCCCGTCTGCTCTTCAGGAGACTTTGCTACAGATAGTTTCTTCTCTGCTGTATGGCATGCTTCCTTAATGTTCCAAAAAAGCCTCATCCCATTTTGGCTTTGAAAATGTAAAAAAAAAAAAATATTCTGAAACACCTGAGTACTTCAGATGACCAGTGCACAACATGTCAACCACTGTAACAAAATGTAAATTGTAAAACAAACCAAAAACAACTAACTCTAAACTGAACTGCAGAAAACAACTTTGGAAATGATGTTGTCACTGATAAATTATTAAGGAACAGTGATAATTTTTAGGATGTTCACTTATTCATTACAGACGCATGAGGTGTATAATATTAAATCTCATGTTTTAATAAGCATGACATAACTACAGACACATCGATGCCCATATTAGAATTTTACATTCATTCATCTAGTAAGTTCTGCACTAAGGGAAGCACATATCTGACAACTGTCTACACGGGAGAGTGAATGTATTCTTATAGTCCAACCAGGGAGGAAGAACAAGGAAAGAGTGAAAAATTTTCAATTTTAACAGAGATATTCTCACACAAGATGACATCCATGACAGGTAGGATTCTTAATCTACTGTGGCATTTCACTGGCACTTGATTTTTAATTCTACATACATATAATTTCCAAATAGTTACAGATCTGAGCTGTCCTTATCCTTAGCCCCAATGATTTAAACTTCACACCACAAAATCTAGTAGCACTTCTCTCTTCTGAAGGTTTTCCACTAAAACCAGATCCAAGTGTAAACAACAGAGAGAGGAATTAAACTGGGATACAGAGCTTCTTTGTGTCCTACTTTCTGTTATTCATCTTTAAATATGGTCTTCTCCAGCTGTGTATATTGGTTCTTCCTGCCTCCACAGAGATGCAGCAATTACTATATGATGTGGGAGTTTAGTCAAGTAAGAAACTAGTTTATTAGCATGGAAACAGGTTTAAATAGGTTTGAAGGTAAATATATTTGGTTCTCAATTTGCATTGGCTGAAGGTTTAATTTCCTGACTTAGAGGTTTACATGCTAAACCAGTTGATCAGATGATTAAGTTTGATGCTTAGGTGAATAATGAAGATGTAATTGCTATACAGGCAGCTTGAATTGAGTTGGATTAACTGGCTGACTTGCAGACATTTCAGGACTTGAAACAGGTAGTTTGCAGTTGTCTTGTCTTTTCTCACTGAGGGCAAAATAGGACTTTCCCACTTTAAGCACAGCTTCAGGCATAGAACAGCTGACCTGGATTAAATGCCTTCATGTAAATGAATGAATAAATTATAGTCTCATGGTCAGACATCAATAATTAATCCACATTTTGTTTTCTGGTTCCTAAACAGAAATGACACATGACACTGAGAAGGTCACAAACTGGAGAGTTAGCAGGATTAGTCCTTGGTAGCAGTATCCACTCTAGGGAACAATTTGTGATGCAGAAATGCTCTTTTATTTCTGCAGCCCCCTTCTGCAACGTGCATCTGCTGGCCTTTTTCTGCAAGAGTCAGTTTGTTTGGTCTTGTTTTCCCAATTCTCCAGCCAAGATGACAGTTCCCCTGCTGACTCCACTCCCCTTCATTTACGGCAAAGAGTGAAAAATAATCTGTAATCAGTAAGAGCAGTACATTGCAAGATGCTAATGAGTGCACAGACTCGGCCTCTTGATGGCAAATGTTAGGTTTTTGCATAAGAAATGCATTCTTTTTTGTTTTCCTCTCTCCAGACAGTGAAAGAGAAAAGTCTGACAGTATTGATTGGAGGAAACAGACAACATAGCCTGGACTCATTTTAACTTAATATTATTTAAACTGTTTAAGTCATAGGGGGTGCGGTGGGTTGGACCGCAGTCCTGCTCTCCAGTGGGTCTGGGGTTCGAGTCCTGCTTGGGGTGCCTTGCGGCGGACTGGCGTCCCGTCCTGGGTGTGTCCCCTTCCCCCTCTGGCCTTACGCCCTGTGTTGCCGGGTAGGCTCCGGTTCCCCGTGACCCCATATGGGACAAGCGGTTCTGAAAATGTGTGTGCGTGTGTTTAAGTCATCTGACTCAGTATGTTAAATATTATTTATGCAACTACCATTTAAATGCATCTTTCAAATGCATTATGAAATGCATTATTGGTGTTGTTAGTGATGACAACTATGCTTAAAATGTAACAAGGCAAGTCGTTTAAGAACACTGTTTCTAGCAAGATGGTACAAATTGTTCCTTCAGAATTTGTAGCCAAAGATGCAATCCTATCAACAAAAACTAATGAGAAAGAGAGAGGATATTTCCCTCCTGGAATTGTAATGGAAAACCCAAAATCCATTAAGGTAGCAAATGGAGCCGATCCAGGCGAATAGCTATTTCACAGTGAATTTCTGTTTTGACAGTGGTCAATTGGCAGGAATTTTAGTACTACTCAATTTTGTGATGTTGAAAAACTCAAGCTATTCAACACTTTCTGAGGAACAATGAATTGTGAAAAAAAATAAATATATATACACACACACACGCACATATTTTTTTTTTTACATGAACCACACCCTGACAATTGGTTTTTACATCAACAATTGTGGGATAATTAGACTGGTACCAGAATACATTAAGCAGGGGTAGTAAAACTGTAAAAAAAAAAAAAAAGGCTTTATTTTAAGACTGAATGTTTACATAGGTTTTTTAGACCGATTTAAACTGATTTATTTGAACGGAGACTGACCAACTTCTTTACATATCTCTCTCCTACACTTATTTCAGCAACTAGTTTTCCACCTTCTAAAATTGTCACATAGATATCAAATACATGCTTATTTTGTTAAATGAAAAATACCTATAGATGGTAAAAAGTTATACAGTAATTGCATTATGATGGTGTTTTAGTGATATGTGATTTCAGTCATTTATGTTGTCTTATTTAAAGGTTGTTTGCTATTGTGTAGATGAACCACAATTAACTACACTTTTCTTGATCAGTAGTTCTATTGCAGGAAATGCCAGCAAAGTAATGGTTAATAATGAACCGAGCAATTACAACAAGCTGAGAAAGAGCATGCTTTTCTATTGACAGTATCTGCTACCTGGGAGGCTTCTGTCATAATGCTTATTGGAAATAAGTGCTGGGAGATGCACATTAAAGACACATTTACAAATGAAGCGAGGTGTGTCACAAAATTCATGTAAAAATTCAATTTCCATTGTTAATGGGAGTTGGCTGGGAAGGTTTCTTCAGCAGTATTGCCTGCAGCTATGACAAATAGGAGCAGCAGGGACTGTGTAATTCCATATAGATTTTCTACTTGACGTTCAATTCTTAGAACTTTATGAGGGTCAGGGAGAATACCAATAAAAGCATGTTGCCAATTTCTGAGTCTGGCCATCATCCTCACCATTTTAAGTTAAAACTTCTTTTTCCACCTAATTTGAATTCCAGGTGCCTCAGCATGAAGGATAAGTTTAATATAAGGACCCTGTCATTTATTTATTAGTTCTCGATCAAATCTGTAGTGCATGGGTGTGATGGATTATAAATCAGACGCTTGCCATAAAAGATTCATGCAATTCATAATGTATAACTTTTGTAATTTATTTAGCAGCCCTAAATGTGAGTTCCTCTTATCTCACTGGGAGCTACAAATTCTCTTGGTCACCACACTGCATTATGGGCGCAACCACACAAAAAAACGCAGGTGCATTGTGGACCCTTCATCCAGTAGCTGCCCGAAACAGGAACATCCCATGAAGCCTATGGTTAGCTGGCTTCCATTACACGCTGTAGCTTTTCATGTCTTGCACTGTGCTGAGATATTCCAGCACTTCCAGCTTTTCAGGTGATTTCTGTATTTTATCAAAACCACTGGGTGATATTTGGCTTTTCAAAAAAGTAACAGGACATTGGATTCTAACTTTTGTGTGTCTATGGGTCACTCTCTGGTCAAACCTCAGATCTTACAACTCCTGGACTGAGGGTTCAGATATGGGTTGAAATCTGTCTCAGTCTGTGTGGAATTTACATTTTCTACTTGTGACCTCATGGGTTTCCTCCAGCTGCTCCAGTTTCCTCCCACAGTCAAAACATGTGTGTTTCAGGTGAATTAGTGACTGAATTTCTTTTAGATTATTGATTGGTTAATGTGTCAGTGAATGAATCTGCCTGAGTGCCCTGTGACGGACTGTTGTCTCCTTCAGGGTGTACCCTGCCTCATGCTCTGTGCTTCCAGTATAGCCTCTGACAACCATGACCTTTTAATTATATGTCTTAAATTCCAGCTTCTAATTTAAAACATCATTGTAAATACACCAACAAGCATATTCATAGAATAGCAAAAATACATTAAAAAACTTTTTTTTTATTTTTTATTTTTACCCCTAATTATCTAGCTTCCTTTCCAGTGGAACCTAAAAATAAAGCTTAAATTTAACAATCCTTGAGGCATACATACAAAACCTTAAAACAGCATAATTTGTATTCCTTGCAGTGGAAAAAAGAAGCTCAAGCTTAGATCAAGAGGGGGCAGTAATCAATACCTACCCACTGCATCTAAAAGTAGCAAATTCATTAGAAAAGAAAGAGGAAAAATGAATGAATGAAGATCTAATAGCCTGAAAAGTCAATACAAAAGACAACATTGGCTACTGCTATCAGCAGGCCAAGATCTACAGTGCTAAAATACTCATGTCAATGGCACAACAATAAAAAAGTCAATGTTTTATTAAGTTTCAGAGAAAATCCAATAGTGTATACATGAATGTAAAATCCTATATGCTGAGCCTGTTGAGGACCAGCAGTCAAGAAAGATATGGGAAACAATGAAGGAGCGCTGAGTCCACTACAATCCACTCAAAGTACATAGGTTTATAGGATCCAAGAGAGAAATAATTCAACAGAATCCATCGCTAGTAGCAGAGAATTCCTTTCTGCTCACTCACTGCCTTGTTGGTAGTGCAAAAACCCAAAGATTTACTACTGTTGTGGTGTGGAAGGAGAATGGGCAAGGATGTCCAAAGATGACAACGAAAAACACTATAATGTGAGCAATCAAGGGAGACAATCAATGGTAGACACCAGCTGTAACACAATTTAATCGCAAACCTCAACCATGTTCAAAGCAACACTAACAAAGGATTAGCAAATGCTCACAACAAAATAAAGGACTGAATTATTCACATCCGCAATGTCATAAATGGGCAAAGACAAACTAAATACACAGAGTCTGAAACTGCTTGTCCCAAGCAGGGTACAACACAGGACACAGGGACACACTCAAATCAGGACTCGAACCCCAGACCCACCAGAGAGCAGGCACAGGTCAAGCCTGCTGTGCCACCATGCCCCCCTACAAACTGAACAATTCACACAAACTGTAACATTAGCTGCATGTTTTGTTTGTCATTATTACAATATTTAAAAGACAGTGAAGGATTTGGCAGAATTTAGACTCAGTGCTGCCATTATATTCTTGCTAAGCTGATTGCTTTAATTCAAAGTGATTCATATTTTTTTCTTTTTTTACAATTAATTCATACAGCTGGGTGTGTCAATTTAAGCAACTCTGCGTAAGTGTCTCTCTCAAGGGTACAATACCAGTGGTGAGAGAGGGATTTGAATTGGCTACCTTGGGGTTGTAACTTCCTCTTTTTAACTGTTGTATTACTTGCTGCCTACAATGAATACCATAAGACCACAGCACTACTCACAGGTTGTGGGCTTGTTGCAGTTGTGGCCATGCCTGAAGTACTGTGGATTCTCGATGACCGGGATGCGTGTCATCCCAATGACCACTGCATCTGGTCCAGCATCCAACGTGCAAGGGGTGATGATACCGTGGTTGACGTGATGAAGAGGGCTAGCAGAGTCCTCCTCCCCACTGATCACTGCTACTGGCCCTGCAGACAGACATACAAAGAAACAACAGTATAGCAGATTGTTTAAAAAGAGGTTCTATTGACCTGACCAGTACATCACAAGAACACATAAATGAGATGATTTATTTATTTTTTATCCCCACCCCAAAAAAAAAAGAAAGAAATACATAGTTTCTTAACCAAATAAAGTTATTACTGGGAAAACATTTTTATCTCCATGAGCACTTCATTGCTATATGTAGAGTGATGCATCTAAAAGTCTACACACATCAATAAACTCACCTTAGAAATAACTCTGTCAGTATTCTGACACTGACATTAAATAACCATTAAAGCTTATGAAACTCATGAACATGTTTATCAGTTTCAGTACTCAATATGAAATTGCAGACAAAAACTTTGGTTTCTGTAATCCCCATGAACTAATTTTTACTGCAATTCTATACAATCAAAGGGGTGTTTTTTAAAAAAAAAAAAATCATGTAAGATGTTACATATCCAGTAACACCAGTGACTTTCACATGCACAAATCTTGACTGGGATTGCCGAGGGTGTTGCAATGCATTATGCATCAGGAGCGTGCATTTGTAAGTAGTGCTGTGATAGAAAGTGTGACTTTCATCATAAGCAGAGGGCATTACACATTATAAAGTCTGCATTACGAAATTTCCTGTCTTCTGCAATCCTCTGGCTTAAGATACCGCCAGCAACCTGCAGTGAAGTTAAAGTCAGAGCTCTGGCATCTGACTGAAAATCAGCTCAGTTGACCATTAATTAAGTACTTAACAAATCACAAATAAATGTTTTATAACTAAAAGAGCAGGCAATAACAAAATAAAAAGATTCTGCTGCCTGACAGAGCCTTGTATTGCTGACTAAGACTTTAGAGCTACACCACAACATGGTGCCAATGTTCTTGATGTGATTATATTTCTGGTAACCATGCCTAATTAGCATGACTCCCTTATTTTAGCCCTTTCTGTCAACAGTAAGACAACTTTCCATAGTGTGAGACAGAAATAGGGCTGGAAACTAAGAGTTTCAGGAGCTTGAGACTCACCAGTTAGGAAACATCTTTATGTTCCATACTCTGAAAGAGTTGTGCAAACTTTTAAAAGCAGGGAAAATTAAAACTAAGATTTGTCCTACAAATGGATGGGCAAGTTATGAGTTCCTGAGCATGGTGGCTACTGTTTTTATTCTCTTCTACCCAACAGCTTGTCTAGCCCAAGAGTTCCAGAATAAAGCGTGAAAGAAACCAGAAATCCTGTGTAGGTGTCCTCTTCTCTCACAAAGCAACACATTTATCATTCTTTCACTGCCAGAAATTGGTCAGGAGAAATTTTAAAAGGTAATAGTGTCATCCAGATGAGTGGTGTAACAGGCTGCATGCAAGCAAAGAGTTTTGCCTGTTAGTCTACGGAACAGGGACTGTGTGAAGTCCAAATGAAAGGGTAACATAATAATGCAACTCAAACACAGTGCAGAAAGCTGAGACCTCCCTGATATTTTGGGGACAGAAGGATATGCCAATAGTCTTTTGCTAGATCCTGTGTTGCATAAAAGTGAACAAGACTAGTCATTCCAGGAGTTGGTCCAGCAGAGGCATTGGCTATGCATTGTATGTAATAACAACATTAACCTTTCTGTAATCCATACAGAACTGTATTGAGCTATCTCCTCTAAGTACAAGTACTATTTGGCTGCTCATTTTCCATTTTGGCTGCTCTCTTACTCCCCTCTCTATCATTTTGTCTAGCTCTTCCTTAACAAGCTTTTTTGTAGAGGGGGAGCTGGAAGAGGTGGCTTTGTACAGCTACTCCTGGATGGGGCTTTATATGTGAACTGTCAAGTAGGTGCAGCCAGGAAGAGGAAGAAGAGATCTGCAAACTCTGCTTGCAACTTCCATACACTGTCCTGCTGAGCTAGGAATACCTGTTGTTAACAAGAAACTGGGGAAGATTTAAGTGGAGTTGCAGGGATCTTGGGACTTAACTCAGAACTTTACATTGTGAATGTACTTTCACGTGAAGATCTGGGACATATTAAACTTTATTCTAGCTGGGGCTCCGCCTTTCCTCCTAACTCTCCATGATGATATCCAAAATGCCTTTGACACCCATAGAAGAGTTTGAAGAGTAAGAACCCTGTGGAGCCTGCGGGACTTAATGGATAGCAAACAGCAGGAGTTCTAGCATTTTAGTTCAGTTTTGTGCACCACTGCTAAGGAACTTATAACTTGTTCATCCATTTGCAGGACAAATGTTAGTTTTATTTGTCCCTACTTTTAAAAGTTTGCACAACTCTTTCAGAGAATGGAGCATAAAAGATGTCCCCTAACTGGTAAGATCTACTTTGGCATTTCCACATGGGAAAACAGTGCGTCCACGGTGGTCTTTGTGCCAATGTTGCACAGTGCCGCCACTTCAGGATAGCAGGTCACATAGTATATCAAACTCAGGACTCACTGTATTCTAGGGGAGATCATCTTACTGTTAACAGAAGCATCTTAAACAAGGGAGTCATATCATCTCTTAAGCATAACTAGGTATATATGCTACTGCTGGAAGGGTGACCAGTGTGACGTGTTAGGATGACATGGTATCCAGCTTAATAAGAGGTATAGGTGTGCATAATCTTTCATATAGCAGTGTGAAATATTCGCAAGTGGAATGTTCAAGTATTAACTATTTCAATTTTGTATCCTATGTGTGTGTGGTTCTGAGTATTAATGTGTACATGTGCCACATTTATGCTTATGTGTGCATGTGTTCTGTTTCCCCCACATGCTGTAATATATTGTATTTCAGGAAACACATTTGTGGTAGACATCAGTAGCTTTGTGTTTTGCACTACCTTGATGCCAGATGAATTTATCTTACACCTATTCGGATGGGTATTTCTAATGCCCCCATTCACTACTACCCCTTGTAATGCAGCACATATGAAGGTCTCCCTGCAGTTTAATATGGTGCGACCAGGTGTACAAACAGTCACTATATCCCACAACAAAACCAGCTTCACAGACATACTTGTACCTACTGTAGTAAGCAAATGAGTACCACAGCATGCACTCAGCCTACTTATTCCACTTTCAGTAAGTGCTAAACACTGTTTTATCCCTGAAATCCATGTAAGAGCATAAGCATTGTGTCCACTGTATTTGATCTTTTGTTTAAGTTTCATCAAAATCACAAGAAAAAACATTGCTGTAAATGGTTTCATTTTCATTACTACTTGTTTTGCAGCAGGTGTGTAGTATTTTCAAGTATATCAACATTGATTTAATGTACAAGGTTGGATAAAGTATATGTACACATATAGATAACTACATGGGATGAATAATTGAAATAATTAGAACACTGTAGTGCAGTTGTGTCCTGTAGAAAAATCAGTTTTTGCTGTTCAGACAAATTTAATTACATAGAAATCTCCCATGGTGTGAATATTATTGCAGTCGGGCTTGTGCAAACAAAAAGACAGCATCGAATATTCCTTTCACTCTTCAATTCAATGTATGACTCAAAAATGAGCACCCTACTCCATCACCTACAACCCAGTCAACTGAAAATAGTACTCTGTACTGTTAATTCACGACTGACAGAGAGCAATATGTTCAAACAACAGAAAGGATACACACAGAACCCCCCTCCCCCCACACAAAAATATACACATGTACACAGATTTACATTAGTGCAAGAACCTTGTCTCTGACTTCTAAAGAAACACAACACTTCACCTTTTCTTTTCACAAGTAAAGAAAAACATTTTTCATCTCTATACCAGACATTTATCCATGCAAGGAGGTTTTTAAAATATTAGTAACGTAAATGCAGATGTTGGAATGTGACTGTGGGTCAAAGAATAATTTTCCCAATCTGTCATTGTCCCTGAAAATTCAAAACAAATTTTTTGTAGCTAATTCAGCCCACTGCAGAAGCAAGCAAAAGGAAGAAAGTTTGTTTTTTTTAAAAAAAAAAAAAAACACTGAATTCATAAAACTGCCTTATGAGACTGTGTTTGGAGAGGGCGCAGTGGCACAGTGGGTTTGACCAGGTCTCGTTCTCTGGTGGGTCTGGAATTCGAGTCCTGCTTGGAGTGCCTTGTGATGGACTGGTGTCCTGTCCGGGGTATGCCCCCTCCCCCTCCAGCCTTGTGTCCTGTGTTGCCAGGTTAGGCTCCGATCCACCAATATCCCGCTTGGAACAAGCAGTTTCAGCCAGTGTGTGTGTGTGTATGTGTGTGTGTGTGTGTGTGTGTGTGTGTGTGTGTGTGTGTGTGTGTGTGTGTGAGAGAGAGAGAGAGAGACTGTGTTTTAAGCACATACCAGTTCATTTGAAACTAATACACAAGGATAGAGTTAAGACCTTTGGCCTTAGCTTTTTGGAGTTCCTAACTTCTGCCAATCTCCTCTCATTTCCCTTTGCCACAACATCATCATGTCACCCAGCAGCCACATAACTACCTGCCTGTTGAAGGTCTAGGAGTGACTCTTGAGTTTAATGAGCTCTCAAGATTCCCTCAAGTCCAGCCTGTCAGTCAGAAAACAAAAAAGGCCTTGAGGAATCAATGGGAGTATTGACATGGTGGGCCATGGCCAGGAATAAGATCATGATACACACTCCCCAAGCTACATACCCAAATGAGACACGTACACACATAAATGGTCAAGGGACGCTCAGCTTCAGCAAGGAAATAACCAAGGAGCAAATGACAGTTGACGCATGGACACATTCTGCTAATCAAAAACCATGAAACTGAACAAAGTGAAAATGAGAAAAAAAAGATACCCAAAATTTGCTAATTTCAGCTACGCAAACCCGAGATTATTTGAGGTAAGCCAATGAAGAACAGACACAGTATCATGTACTAGACCCTTTAAAATCTTCCCAAAGCTATAAAAAGCAGTACCAAAGATGTTCAGTCTGTACATTAAATTCTGCATTTTGCCCTCATGAAGGCAGACATTGACCTGAAGCCATTCTCAAGGAGACCTAAGCTGATTTGTAGAAACCCCAGAGGGAGAAACACACCCGAGCAGCCTTAATAAGTCACACGTGCAACTTGGTTTTAACGAAAACTGTATTTATATCATTTCTTTCAAAGGTGTTGTTATTCAGGTTGGGACATATTGCAAGCAGTTTAATAACTTTTTTCCTGTTTCATTTTTGAAAAGTGAGAAGAATATTCTAAAGGAAGTGATAAAGAAAAAACTTGTAAATGCTTAAGGCAATATTTATGTCAAGTTTCTATTCTGTTCAGCTAATCTAAAATTGGTATGGTGCTATTGGCATTGTGCTGCAGTACAGTTCTTTTTGGGGAAGCAGCTAACAAATGAATCCAAACATCTTCACCTTGTACCTGAGGATAGGGAGGTCTCCTATATAATGACTAAGCTCCTTGCACTCCATCAAGTCCTGCCAAAGCTGATGCTGCCCCTGGACCATGGCCAGCACAAAGGCTCATAGATAACGTTAAAAGACTCAGTTGGGAGTGTGTCTCTGATATGCCACGACAGAGCAGAAGCAATGACATCTGGCCACCTACCATGGCTACTCCAGTGGGATAAGCTCACTGTACCTCATTCTTACTCTAACCAAATGCTTAAAAATACACACAATTCTGCTGTTTTTTTATTTTTCATAAATATTAAAAATCAGCATGCTACAAATGGTAAAAACCATCTTTCCTAGGTCACATTTTTACCTCTACATCCAAGCTCTGCCATTCAATCAAAGTTTCGAAAATGTTCCATAAGTCTGGAAACAACTGGTAACTTTGAAATGCAACACAGCTTCTCCGCTCATTACAAACAGCCCTATCCTTTGAGCACCTCCAGCCTTCAGTTTTCTCGATAAACAAGGGTTGAGACTGGTGAATTTAAAAAGAAAATGGAAGAAGAAACTGGAAATGTCCTTTGCATGGAGACACTGCTTGGAATATGGTACCTGAGAAGGAAGAAGATGCAGAAAGACAGGAACACGAGGGAGGTGCGAGAAGCAAATCTTCTGTGAAGAGGCTGCTGCGACACAACTAACAGCAAGACTGCCAGAAAGAGGAGGCTTTGAGAGGCTCAGTCACGTATCTTACCACCACCCCCTCCCATCCATCACTGCACTGAGGACAAGGTTTTGTGAGCAGGATTTCAGTGTTATTACTGACACGGTGAGCGTTGCTGGAAGTTCATACCTTCCCATGTAACTCAGAGAATATTATTCTTATTCACTTGGTGTAGATGATAAAGCAATTTCCACCTTTACAACAGGACCTATCTTTACATAACATTCTAACTGAAAAACTTCTTTCTTATGCATTAATATACTTGCTTATGCATTCCGTCTTTCATCACTTGTAAATGAAATACTGAGTCAGTTTATTGCACTTGAATAAAGTTCACAATTTCTAACATACTGTAACTTATAAAAACAGTATACACTATGCACAGTGGCATATGACCTGCATTTAGCTGCACTTATATACACACAATAGTATAGCATTTACATTTTGTCACTGGTAAATTTATTTGTTATTCCTGAGGAAAGTCTTGTCACTTGTAGACAAAATATTGAACTGGAAAGGTCACACCATCAACATCACAAATACATATATTATAAGCTCTAAATAACAGAAAAAGGTTTACGAACTCCTGAACTGAATGTTTAAATTTGTTTATCAAAGTGTGAAATCCATTCTAACCGTGCAATGTTGTCAATAACATGTTTATATGGATGTACAGTTCTGCAAATATTAGTCAAATAGTGTATCAGGTGGTGTAATGCAATGTTATTTCCAAATTGTTCATCACATAAACAAACAAACAGAAAAAGAAATTACTAAAGTAAAAATTAACTTCCGTGTGCAATTTTCAGTTCAGTTTAAAGCATAACAGCTTAAACAGAATAAGTCATGCAGTCACTTGAAGTGGTATGAGTAGAATGAGGTCTGTTGTCTAGACGATTACCGTACAGATATAAACAGTTCAGTCTCTCAGCTGGTTTTTATGTTATTTACCATTTTAGTAACAGAAAAATAAAGACAAGAAAAAGTTTGGTTTTTTCAATAATACTTTATTTATGGTGCCTCGTGTCTCTAACATTCAATTCAGACATGTCCTGTTTGTTTTGCTTAGAAGAAATGTAAGGATGTAAGAGGTCACACAATGAAGCCTGAGGGAGCACATTAAACAAATACCTGGAATGTATGAACTGGTTTGCTCCCCTTAATTAATGTTAAAGAGTTGGTAAAATACTCCTTGTGTGATTTACACTGAAAAGAATAACCAGAGTTAGAACAGCTCTCCATTCTCATTTCATTTTAGAGGTGCACATCAATAAATGTGCTGGGTTCAATTTTTCTAAGTGGCTGAATGTGGGATGAAATGTGACCCATCACTGTGAATTCATTCTAAGGCAATGTGTTTCTCCATCCCCACTTCTCCACTTCCAAAGTAAATATTATGAGTTCATCTCAGCAAGGAGACAGTAAAGGTCAAAGAGCAGGTTGCCATGTTGCCTTCAGTCATCCCAGTGCTTGTGCCTGAGCAGTAAACACAGGAAACTAAATAACCCCCCCCCCCCCCACCCAATAATCCACCAAGCATAATCATGCAGTCACAAGGAATTTGCCACAGTGACAGCTTGCGATAAGTAAAGTGTAAATTAAATAGCCAGAAAACATGAACTATAACTGGGACCACAGGCATGTAAGATGAGTCAATCATATGTAGATTTGAATTTCAATGTACTGTACCTATCATCACAAGACATGAATCACTTTTCATTTCTAGTTATATGTCCAAAAAATGCATAACCACTTTATAGTCAATTAAGTGAACATATGAACGATTTTGACTGCCACATAATATGCTCCAAATAAGTTAGAAAGTGATGTAGCATCAGTTATGTGGTAGGAAATGTGAATGAAGTCAGTAACAATGGTTACAAAGGTATTCCTGCTAGATGTGGAATTAGGATTCAAGAGCATTTGAGAGCTACATGTTTGTCTAGTTTCTGAATGGCACTGTCTGCAGTAAGACACCCTAAAAAAAGAGTCTCATGGCATCACCCACGTGCAGCTTGCTGTTCTTCCAGTGGTGGCCAGCTGGTGATATGCACACCAGGTCCTACACTGAAGCATGAGTTATCTTAAGCGTAGCACAGTTTTTCCCATGTCACATCTATTTAATATCTTGTTCTTAAAACGCCCACTTGTTTAAAAAAGGAAATGTGTTGGTTCTCCTAGTAAAATAATTTCAAAATGGATTTTTACAGGTTTTGGTCCCTTGCTAAAGGTAGAGCAGAAGTTCCCCTCTTTGATCTTGAGCTGGTAACCCACTGGTCACAAGGTCAAAAGCTGAGACAGAGATGACATGTAAAAACAGATATTCCAAACTTCCATTTCTACCCCTGCATTTCTTCTGTACAGTTTGCACCACGGTGAATTCCACTTGAGATGCAAAAGAGAATCAGGAACTTCCACTTCTATAGGAACAACTGGTAGTTTAGTGATAAGAGCTGCTGCATTCAGACCTGAAGGTTGCTAGTTTAAGTCCCACCTCCAGCTGCAGTAACCTTGACCAAGGTATTTATATACACACACACACACACACACACACACACACACACACATTTTCTGAACCGCTTGTCCTATATGGGGTTGCGGGAAACCAGAGCCTACCCGGCAACACAGGGCGTAAGGCCAGAGGAGGAGGGGACACACCCAGGACGGGATGCCAGTTCATCGCAAGGCACCCCAAGTGGGACTCGAACCCCAGACCCGCTGGAGAGCAGGACCCGGTCCAACCCACTGCGCCACCGCACCCCCCTACCAAGGTATTTACTCCAGTAAAATTATCCATCTGAATGAATGGGTTTGTAATCATAAGTTGCACTTAACAGATAGCCAGTGGTCACAAGACAAGGCATCACAATGCTCAACTGCTCACCTAATTCATCACAAGTTAATTAGTCAACACAAATCTCCTTATATATGTTTTCCCTTTACAAGTTAATTATATACTCACAAAAATGAGCACAATGATGAAAGTGAGGAATTAAACAAATCATAACAAAAAGTGCAGGCACCAAAAGTTATGCAGGCTAAAGCAATTAAAACATACTGAAGATATTGTGTTGACAAAATGGAAAAAAATAAATAAATAAATAAATAAATAAATAAAAAAGGCCTGCACTGCCCCAAATGAAGTAAATGAGGCTGGTCATGCTTCATCTCTGCATCGTGTACGGAATTGGACCCAGTTAAGTCCACTTCCCCTGTAAATCCATTATTAGCGGTAATTTAAAGTCCAGCACTGGAACGATACTTATTACAGCAAATCTGCAAGCAAACCAGGAGGAGAGGCCGGGAGTATAGAGAGCCACTGATCCTTCATACACGTCGCATACCTCTCCAATTTTCCTGCTGGCGCTTGCTCTTGCCACGGATGAAAATGATGAATAATCTAATGGAAAATTACTTCCAAGAAATTAAATACATCCCATTATCATTTAAGAGACAGCAGCAGTGCCATTATTTGAGCTCAGTCATACATTGTCCTTCCCCAGTAAATTTCTCTTTCATAATATCTTAATGCTTTGCCTGATTGGCCTTGATGTTTAAAGACGCAACACTCATTATCGTGACACACCAGGAGGTGAGAACAAAGTCTTTCCGTTATTTTCATTATTACTCTGACACAGCTACTGAGCTTAAACCAGAGAGGATGAACCACCAGTGAACCACAGGTCAAGGCCATATCAACTGCAGTCTTGGAGGGACCAGTCTGAAAGGTTTATTGGCACCAGCAGGACACCACACCACCTTCTTCATCTTCATGTCTTAATTTATTTAAGAATCATTTTTAAGCTCACAGAGGTATAAGAACCCAGTTCTCCAGAACTGTGATTTGAATTTCTTATGATATAGACCTGCATAGGCCATGAAAACATTGCTGTGGATCTGACTCATGATATTGTATCAGGAGTGTCAGGATGAACGTTCCTTAATTAATTTTCTACTTCTAACTCCACTAATAAACAGAATAAACAAACTATTTGTGTTCCCTCCACTGCACTTTAACATGCAGAATTAATAGTTTTCACTGATAATGGCTGTATGAGACAATATGATAGGATAGTATGATGTAAATTTTTAGGAATCTGACTAAATACTTTTATGCAAAGCACCTAAATCTGTGTACAAACACATCAGGCACAAAAAGCTCAAAAAACTTTTTTTTTTTTTTTTTTTAAAACACAGTCACGCTGGTAGCTAAGCAAGAAAATAAGCACAAAAAGGAAAAGGACATGAGCACAGAGCATTAAGGCCATTTAACATACAGGGTATTCTAAACTCTCTGGTCACAGCTGCAATTAAATGTCGGTGTGTGTGTGTGTCTGAGAGAAAGTGAAAGAGAGAGGAAAAATCTAAAACAAATTAAAGGAAGGGAAATACTGATCTTAGCATACTTTTCATTTAAAAAAAAAAAAATAATCCATGCTTTCAGCCCCTTGTCTATTGAACACAAGCAGCCTTTTTTGGGCTATTAATGTTCCCATTATCAGACACACTTGCGCTTACACATTTTCAAATTCATATTGTCTCATGGATTTTATGTTCAAAATCAGTGTGAAAAATTTCTGTATAACAGCCAGTGAATGGAAAATATGAGAAATCCTTTCAACTTTCTCAAATAAAACAATATGTATTCATTGTAAAGGATCTGAATATTGCAGCAATGTTACTGATAGAAAAATACAATAGAACTACTTCATATACAAAACAAAATTCACTTTCCTTTGACCTGTGTTTACAGCTGTGTTTCAACAGATCTTTCTCTCCTTCACTGGATGTGGCTGATCAGTTCCTTAATCTACATTTCTTTGAAAGCTTCTCTTGTCGTGAAGAGAAGAAGCTACTGTTGACTTGCCAACCAATCACAGCGTACTGGCTGTTTTACTGATCCGTACCACAAGCAAATCACACGCTTCAGAGCCACAAAAAAAGGACTACATGTAAAACAGCTAAAGGACGAGGATGCAAAGAGTCATCCATCCATCCATCTACTGTGGCTGAGAAACCCATTCACTCAGAGTTAAAGTAATCTAAGGCCACAGCTCATGAATACAGACGCACATACAGACACATGCACATACATTCATGGAGAGAATCCACACAAACAATATAGTATGTAAACTCTACAAAGATAGAGCTGATGGTAGATTGAACACCAAATCACTTAAGCCACAACCTCCTGGCTTAATCCGTGTTGCAATCAGCTAGTCACATGGAGAGACCTATTTGTAATGTAGCTTCACAGCCTTCTTAAATTATTGCTTTCCAGCAAGGATTTACTTCTGTAGCGCTCTTTCTCTTAGTCTCCAGGTAAGAAAAGATGCTTTTATGGCCAAGCTATAGTGCTAGGAGGAGCTGCATGGATAGGTTGAGAAGCCTGAGATTACCTGGAGAAGCACAGATGGAAGTTGAGGCAGCAGGGTTTTGACCTGCTAGGACGGCAGCTCATCCTCTCACAAAATAAACAGTGGTTATAGCATCCAGGTCTCATATCCAGCACTGTCAGAAAATCGAAGCCCCAGAACCCTTTATACTTGTTGTCATGGATCTAAAGGGGCACATTGCCATGTGGCCTCTTGAAATGATCGCCAACAGAACCCTGCATGGGCAACATTTCTTCAACCGCAGGCTAAGCATTAAGGCACCACCATCTTGCAAAAATAGCTGCACATATTTTTGCCCTTTCTACAGCTCCAAAAATTGCATGCATGGTGTTCATGAAAAAAGCCTAATTATTAACATGCAAGGTTTCAGTTTTATAGTATCAAAACTGTTTTGCTTTACTTCAGACTTTCTTAGGGAAATTCTTAAGGGAAAGAGTAACGGGACATGTTAGCCGTGTGAAATATGCACCCTTGCTGAACATGTCCCTATTCATCCAGCAAGAAAAAAAAAAAGTCTGAGCATTTAACTGCAATCTGAACGCAAAAGATAAATCCCTAAGTGTGTCCCTGAATGAAACTGTCACTTAGCACAATCTGATCGTCATTTAGTTAATCCAGTCTGGCAATCTCTGATAACACAAAATTCAGTATTAGGCCAAAAGAGTTTTTTATGTTTGCCACCTGGGATGAAAAATTAAGACTTTGAAACATGGGATTTGCTAACAGTAAATTAGTAATTGTGTGGGGCCACCACTGACTGCTGCAACGGAAATAGAGTATGTGATCTGTGCAGGGTACCAGGTTGGATGATCAGCACACAAACCTGACCAGGACCAAATGGGCAAAATGCTATCGTGCTTTTAACATAAAATTTGACTTACGATATTCCAGTTATCTTTCTTCTGAATTTATATGGTGTGAAATCCAACATACACTGTGCATTAGAGCATGTACACATACAAATTTGAATACAAAGGTTTTCATAGGGATTGAGTGTGTGTGTGTGTGTGTGTGTGTGTGTGTGTGTGTGTGTGTGTGTGTGTGTGTGTGTGTATATATATATATGTGATGAAACATTTGGTCTTGTTTTATATATATATATATATATATATATATATATATATATATATATATATATAACAAGACCAAATGTTTCATCACCAGTCAAGGTGACATCATCAGTACATAAGTTGTGTGATTCATGTTGGATGCTTCCTCTTTTATATGTAGTTTGATTGGTGGGATTGCCTGAAGCTTGGACGTGATTGGTTGGTTTCATATGACCTTAGCAGGACCTGTTCTTCTGACTTCTGATTGGTCAGTTGCTGGTTTCAAACTGGAACTGGTTCGATACCAGTTAAGCCCTTGTTGGTCCTTGCATTGTATTGGCTCGTAGATGGGGTCCAGATCAATATGTTTGTTTATGGAATTGACTGAAGCGTAACAGGCTTCAAGGAACTCCCTCGAATGTTTTGTATCTGCCTGGGATAAGTTTTCTGCATTGTCCATATTGAATGTTTGTCCTTCTTGATCCTGGTGTACGGATATCATGGACAATGGGTCATGCCTCCTGGTGGCCAGTTTGTGTTCATGGAGCCGAGTTGATGATTTTCTTCCGGTTTGGCCGATGCAGTATTTGTTGCAGTTATTGCAGTTGATTTTGTAGATCACCTTCATTCTATCTTCGTTCTTGAGTTGTTCTTTTGGTTTTGAAATGATGCTTCGCAGATTGGCTGTTGGCTTGTGTGCTACTGTAATTCCATGTGGCCGGAGTAATCTGGCTCTCAATTCCGATATATTTCTTATATATGAGAGAGCTACTCTTTTGTTAGGCTGTTCGTTGGAGCTTGTTTGCTTGTTTTGGTGAAGTAAGCATCTTCTCATAAAGTTTTGTGGATATCCATTGCGAGTGAATAACTTGAAGAGGTCATTTTCTTTTTTTGGTTCTGAGGGCGTTGGTGCCGCAGTGTGTTTTTGCTCTTCGAAATAGGGTTCAGATGCAACTTTTCTTGTGACAATTCGGGTGATTGCTGTGGAAGTTGAGCACTTTCTCGAAAGGATCTGGCAGGGATGTGGGGTGTAAAAGGGCCGCAGCACCGCACACACACACACACACACACACACACACACACACACACACACACACACACACGAGTGCTTCACTCAGCAGAATCACTAGTGCCACTACATCCAGCACCAACGCACCACCTTTTACTGTAATAAGCTATAGCAATCAGTGGAATGACCACTGTACAATGTTAATAGTGGATTAGCCACTCATTTTCAATTAATTACAAAGCCTACTGTACATTTCATCCATCCCAAACTAAAGTGCAAAAAGGCACAATAAAGGTACTAAAACCTCTAAAATATATTAACTTGTTTTTTCTCCTGTTTCCACTGTAAACCATAAGAACATAAGCCATAAGCCTGAAGGTTCAACTGTACTTAGAAACTTTTTTCTTTCTCTTCCACTGTCACTGACACTAACAGCAGTGATGATGCAAAAAGGTCAACATTAATGCAGCATACAGTGTGAAAATACTTCTTGGTGTCCTTGCCAGTTATAGCAATTGTTAAGAATTCTTCCTCATGGACACATTTGGAATGCCTTTTCAAATGGCTTTGCATTCATTTCCTAATGACATCTGTAACAATTGTCCTCAACTTACATCCCATGCTGGATTTAACAGTCAATAAATTTGGCTTTCTATATACAGCATCCACATACAGCATCTAATGTTGACAAAGGACAGATCTTTGAGGTTACAAACTCCCTGGCAATATTCCAATTATGGGGATATTTTTTAAAAAGCCCACACACCTTCATGTTGAAGTCAAGCCCAAGCCTCAATTAAGCACCGAAAGACTGAAGCAAGTGCCAGGTGAGCGGATTTGTAAAGGGAGGACATTTCCCTGCCTGTGTGGACCCGAGGTGATGTGTCCTGTGGCTGGCTCAGAAAACCTCACGCATGCTAATGAGCAGGATCCTCCATGGAGTGTGGGGGGGGAGGGTAGTTCAATCTATCTATTATATTCAAAGGCCAGTAAAATAAGGGAGATAAAAATGGATAATGCTGCATCATTCCAGACGGCTGTCTATGCAATGCTACTGAACACAGGCCATTACACATTTGCTTTTATTATACAGCACTGGGGGAGCAAAGGAGAGAATGAAAGCATCCTAAAGCTTGCCGAGGGAGAGCAATAAATCAGGTGACGCTGGCGTTCTTTATAGCCCCCCCCTGCCCTTTTCGATCCATTCTGGGTGGCGTTTCCCGTGGCCGGTACACAAGTCTCCTGAATACAGATTCCCCCTCTTCCCAGCTACAGCTGGATGGCGGCAGCAGAGCTAATCAAATGGGTCAAAGACAGAGAGGATAAACACAAATCCACCTTCAAACCTTCTTTTCAGCTCCTAATGCATTGTCCCTTTATCATCCGACAGTGATTTGAACCTGCCTTCACGAAATACATGCAAAAAGAAACTATGAGACCCCCACGGTTCAGAGAGATCATGTATTTTTACATTAAGTGAGGTCGACAGAGAATGGCATGGTAACACAACAAGCATTGCTGCTGCTTCAAGGCACCTGGGTGGTTTTCAGAATAGGTTCAAATCCAGCTCAGTGTGTGTGTGTGGAGCTGGCATGTTGTCCTCATGTCTGTGTGGGTTTCCTCCAGGTGCACTCTGCTATTGAGAGCATTACCCCTCATGTTTCAATTTGGACGTTACAGTAAACAGAGTCTGTGTCACTGTCTCGTTCGGACGGAACATTACAATACTCAACAGACACTCAGGCAACACATATTTAAGCCATGATATCACTGTCACGGTGGTGTGGGAACATTCCCTGGGAGGAACTGATTTCCTGGAACTTTGCCCAATTCTCAGTCAAAGGCCCGAGTAATTCAGGGAAACTGTAATAACAGATATAGGCTGTCACTGTACTTCTGAAAAAACTGTGTTCAAATAATAAAAATAAATGCATTCAGTTATTTTAATCACACAAGGACTGAAAACTGATAAAAGAAACTAAACTTTAGTATTAAAGGTTCAAGGACATGTGTTAGTGTGTAAACATCAGGTCATTCGAATCTGAATGTGTTGTTTCCCTAACCTACCAGTTAATATTGATTTTTATTGAGGTATTTACATGCTAAATATATTTATTTTATATTTACTACTCAGCAAGAGAAACAATTATTACTGGAATAATTTATCACCCGGAAATAGTATTTCTTCAACATCTTACAACGCAACAGACGCAAAGAGAAACTTTACTTGAAAGAGGTTTGTAAAACTGACAGTTTCTTGAGGTGCTTCATAAAATCTTGTACACTTGTATCTGTTACAGCTGACTGAACACAAACAACTGTCATTTTTTTTAGCAAAGTACAACCAACCAACCATTGCCTACAACGGCTTGTCCCAAGCAAGGTCGCGGCGAGCCACAGCCTTACCCGGCAACACAGGGCACAAGGACGAAGTGGGAGGGGAACAACCAGGACGGGATGCCAGTCGTGAAAATTTTATTAATTTCCTCAGCATTTATTGTGAACATATATTTTTCAGTTTAGTATTATAATCTCAATAACAAATTAGTTTTTCATGAAAACTTAGCCTTGCCAATACATAATAATACACAGTACAGAACTTTCTAAATACTGCTTTACATATTTCAGACATATGAACATAATGCTACATAAAAGTAATGAATTAATATGTTTTCGTCAAGGTAAAGACTACTAGATTTTCTTTTCAGAAAAGAATTAACTTAATGTTTACATAAAAGCCTAACTGCCATGTGACAACTTTCTCTGCAATACCTTATCCCAGTTGCAATAGTCTTGCAAGTTAAAATCAGTTAGAACCCCTTCATTGCCATAACAAAAAAAGCCAGCCTGAATATATTGCATTACATTTTCATATTAACTGAACTGCTCATCTTCCATTTAAGTCTACAGAAACTGGATTGAATTCTCTTTTTGTGCATGTCGAATAAAAACTAATCATCTGCACATGGTCAGAATAGCTGGTAGTTTGTTTACAGAGCCAAAGAGCCTAAGCAAAA
This sequence comes from Scleropages formosus, assembly GCF_900964775.1. NCBI lineage: Eukaryota > Metazoa > Chordata > Actinopteri > Osteoglossiformes > Osteoglossidae > Scleropages > Scleropages formosus. The sequence goes on along the minus strand of NC_041812.1, from coordinate 15,675,291 downwards.
AAACAAAAGTGTACAATAAATATCAAAGTCTTCTGGAAAAAATAGCAATAATGCCGAGAAAAACATGGTGGGACTGATAGATTATGAGTGAATACTACAATGTAGGTTCTGTCATTCTGGAAAAATAGGTCATGCTGCCATTCAGTGAAGACAGCTAGGGAAGGTAAAAACGTACAGTATTGTTGAGGGATAAACACAGTGCGGAAGACATGTTCTTTGTTGCCTCCCACACGGACTGTCCTTGTGGAATTCTGACACCTTCACAGCTCCGTGATGTATTGGCAATGGCTAGGGCCAGGTGGAGCGGTTGCAGCCAAATGCTAAACTGATCCGACAGGCCAATGTTTTTCATTTCAAAGCTGTCATTGTATTAGAGCTGCATGACCTTTGCTTTTTCCTCCCCTCCTCAGCTTCCTCCTTCGTAATTAGTTTACTTGTGAAACTGGGCAAAAGGGTAGAGAGAAGAATCAAACATCGCCAGCCTCTCTCCTTTACTCTCTAGGTGCTGGCCAATTTATTGGCATATTTGACAATGGACCGCCTTGCTCGGTCCAACTCTGACATCAGCAGTGTACATGAAGCTTGCTGAAAGTTTGCATCATGTCAGTTGTAGCCTACTTCCATCCAAGTGAGTCCACTTGTCCAGCTAGGCACGCATGACCAGCTCACTCCAGCCCTGTCTCCAACAATTAGTGCCAAGCACACCAAAGACAGGAGGTGGATCCACCCATTTCCCTGCCAAAAAAGCTGCACAAAGCAAGGGGAGGATAACAAGCTAACTCTGCAAAGGACACTCCGATAGCATGATAATGGGAAAGCTGGAAATGCTTAGAAAGTCTCATTTAGGTGTCCAGAGTGAGTGTTCTGCATGTAGGAGCACAATAAAGTCCACTCATTTTTACAGTCGCTGGGTTTTGATTACACTGATAGTGAAGCTTAATGAAGTATGACTTGGACGTGAGGGGGCAGACCAGCAGTCCACAGACATGAAGAGAGAAGGAGACTCGTACACACCAAAAACCCGTTCTTTACTACTGCTGTCAGTAGTCAGCACATCATGCCTGAGGGGAGCTTTGTGGATGTACCAGGTGGCAGCACTGCCGAAGCCTGGCATGCAGCAGTGACACTGGCTCTACAGTCTAGTTGGAGGATAGGTTGGCTCACACCAGTTCTTTGGCTTGAGCTCCAGCATGGCAAAGTGGCAGCCTAAATGAAGGAAAGCAACTATGTAGAACTACTTCAGGCATCCAGCACCAACCAGCACTCAGGGATATCCACAATTCACAACCCACATTTGCATTTCAGACCATGGGAATGACTATGTTCATTGCTCTACAATGTCAAATCCAGGACAGATACACTATCACTAGTTTGCAGTGTGCCAAGAGGATAATATCTGGTTGTGAAGATTATCTTCTGTTTGAACATGATAAACAACTAAGGAAGTGTATATGGGTAGGGGGTGGGTACCTGTCAACTACTAATGGAGGACATAAAAGTTCTGGAGGCTACATGCTGCTGAATGTATGCAAGCAGTAGATGGTACATTTTATAAAGCAACTCACAGCTCTTACCAATTCAGGCAGTAGTGCATTTCTGCAGGAGAAACTGAAATTAACTCAAACAAAAGTGCTGTGGGGGCAGTGTGGCCTGTACTGGCTACGAAACCCTGCCTTTTCCAGTGACGCCCCATCAAAAAAGGAAAGTTTAATTTTTTTTCTTGCAGATTATACAAAAAGGAAAACAACAATACAATCTGTCTAAATAAATTGAAATGATAAAAACAGCATGAGAAAACAACAGCAAGGTGGCTGCATTTTTAATCAGTGCATGAAATCTATGGTTGCACACAACCTTGCTTCACTACCACCCACTCATATTGGTGTGTGACAGACAGCCACATAGACCCCAGGCAGTCAACAGTGGAAGCGAGAGTTGCTTTTGTGTAGGCTGAAGATTTCTGCCACTGAAGAGGTTCTGCTATATGACCCTCTTCCCTAAAAAAAGACATAGATTTAATTCCCAAACTTGGCAGGCAACAGAACGCACTGGCACAGGTGGTGATGGATGGCTACTGTGTACAGTTGTTACAGTAACAGCACAACCCTCCCTGAAGCCAAACTACAGACAATTCCAAACCTTAATCTAAATGCTGATAAAAATGTTACAACTAAGAATGCAAAAATATTAATATATAGCAATTCCTTGATTTACTAAATTAATCAGTCCCTGAAAATGGTGAGAATACTGAAAAAAAGATTATTTCAAATGCAAAAAAAAGCAATCCCTGAAATAACTAAGCCAGTTTTCCCAAATATCATTAAAACACTGTAAAACAAATGTATAAAAATCAACCCATGATTTCAGCATATATAAAACACTTTAAAACCAATTAATTAATTATCAGACACTTAATGAGGTCATTAATGGGTATGTTTCTAGGCAGTATATTTCAGAAACAAACTGTGTTTTACTTTTATCCAGTGAATAGCAAAGAACATTAATCAGTGAAATGTGTGTTAAGGAATAAGTTCAGACAACAATTCAAAATAAACAAGGCAATTTACTGTGATGAAATATTCTCTCAGTGAGTGAAGAGAACAATAGTTAATTGCGAGCTGGGTGGAGTGGGGGGCATGGCAGTCATTTTTGTACTGACAGTGCACAAACCCTAACCATAACCCATGGAAACTAAACAAACACAAGATAGGAAACCAACAGCAAACAGGTGACGGTACACTAGCGCCAACTGCAGTGTACTTCTGTCCAATTCAGAATTTTTGGACACGTTTCCAATAAATTTCGTTATACTGATTTTTCCTTCTGGCAATCTAAAATTGAGTATCAGAAGTCAAGTGCTATTATGCCAAATTTTGGATAAAGAAAGTTCATTATTCCAGAGATGGTTGTAATTCCAGCTGCACAACTGAGGAAAGACAGGACATTATGACACACTCTTTTCTGCCCTTGAAAAGTTTCATTGTGAAATCCTTTCATTAAAGACGATGTTGAATGCAAGCTTACTGTTAAGTATGTACAGCATATTCAGATATTTAGGTATTCACCGAGCTTGGCATTTGGACGTTTCATCACCAGTCGAGGTAACATCATCAGTGCTTAATGTGTGTGTTGCTGGTTTGAATATCAGCCTTCATAATGGGTCTGTAAGATGGAAATTTCCTTGGACAGCCTATTGCTTCTTTAGACAGAGGCACAAAATGTTCACAGGTGTTTCTTTTTAAAAAAGACATTTCCCACTATTTAGAAACAGTATTTGCCTCTTAAAAAGCTATGAGAAATGCACAGATTGAATTGCTATGCTGAATAACAGCATAATGCAAGGTACTGCATACTGGTATGAATTCCACTGTAGGGCAATCTCACACACACACAGACATACACACATACACTCATATACTTACAGCTGCACACATTCAAGGAAATCACACCACCCTTGTAACAATTCTCCATATATTTAATCATAAAAATGTCATGAGATCAATGGATGAGTAAACAATTCAGGCAGGATGCTGAACACTGAATCAAAATTATTTGTTGATGAACTGAGATTACACACAAAGCAATAGACTGCTCAGCAAACAATTCATTCCTGCATCCTAACATGTCTTATATAGAAATTCTACTGAATGAATGGATCCACTAGTAATTCCCTGGAACAGAAGCTGTTGGAACAAACTACTGAATTTATCAGACAGATGACCAAATTAGGAGGCCTACATACTGTCCTCCTCATTGTTACTCATCTTTTGTCTTGTGACCTTGTTGAAATTGTTTCTTGTAGAAACATTAAACACTAATATTAAGAGTACAAGTTGTTAATGTTACTCTAAGTGCTATTAACTTCAGAAACTAGTCCAAATGTTCATTAATAAATTAGTCATCATTTTGAGCAATTCTACAGCATGTTGATTCATTAAAAGAAACTAATAAAGTAGTACCGGTGCTACTAAGAACATACAAGCAAACACAATTAAACAAATAGTGCACAGGAGTTGCCACAATTTAAAAAAAAAACAAAAAAACACAATTTTGACTGTTTCCGTACTTGGACCAAAATTAAAAGGAAAATTACATGTTACATTATACGTTAACCTAAATACTCTACCTGTCATGTAGAAACCTAAATTGAAAAAACTATTCATTTAACTCTCATTAAGAAATGTATGTATATGTATTTTGCCATTAAAAATTAATGGAACATATAATTGAGTGAAGACTTCCAACAGAGATGGAAACTTGTATTATCTGTTGTAAAGAAATGAAATAATACCAGGAGTACTACGTTTGGCAGAGAATAAGGTGTGTATCCCCAACAATGGATTCAGGTACCTAAGGCCCACCTCATTTGCCACACCTGAGATACTGCTATTGCTGGCTGTATAAGAAAGTTCTGAAAGCCTCTTCCATTTTAAAGTATTTTTGAATATGCTGTATAATATTTCTGAAATAAATAACACAGACAATAAAGATGATAATTTTACACTACCTGTCAATTGTGGCATATAAATGAGAATGATATTTTGTCTCATTTAACTTTAAGTCTGTTGCTCACTTTGAAACTCGAAACAGGGCCTCCCCTGTTTTCTTAACGTGACATCGGAAGCAAGTATTTTATAATATATGCAGCAGTGAGTCACCTTCATGGGCATTTTATTGCTTTTGGTGCAGTATTTTATACTTTGCATTAACACATTAAACAAGGTACCACAAGCATGTATTTACTCAGTAAAACAGTGATACTCAGGAAAATTCCACATTTAAATATACCTAGATGGAATATTCATTCAAATTTTTATATTGATATAGATTTTAAATTTCCTCAGCTAGTTTTGCATTCAGAATATGCAGCTTTTTAAACTTTGCAGTGCAAACAAATAAAAAATCTGTTATAACATGAACTATACAAACATTGTTACTTTATTTGAATATTGAACATACACACTAAATTAAATTCAGTACTGATAGTTAATGATTCCTGTTAGTTACTGATTTTAAACAAATAAAAGCAAATTACACATGCAGTCGGCACACAAAATAAATGACTAAATTAGTCAGACTTTGTTGATTGTGCTGAATCCTGAATATAACATATCACATGCAATAAAAACTGAAATATATACAACATAAATGCCTGGAAAATATTTGAAAACATGCAAATGAAGGACAAATAAGTATCTTTACACAGCAATGATTTATGTGCAAATATACTGCATATATATATTTTTACTGACATAATGTAATGCAAGTTGTGTTTTCACTTGTCAAAGCATTCCCATTGTCTCCCCTCCTCATCAGGGCCTAATCACTCAGGACCTAATCACTCCACACATCCCAGACACACTGTTGTGCTCCATCATCTCTAACCATTTTGTGAAAGGTCCAAAATCAAAATCCTGTAGGCTCTCGGTTCTGCTTTCAATGTGGTGGGTTGAGCTCCCTCCCTCACTCAGAACTGCTTAATTTCATGTGTCTCAAAAATACATCTCTTTTAGGCACAGTTCTCTTCTGATTTTCTAACTGCTCCATGAACTTGCAATCAAATCATCAGTCATAGTCACAATTGTACTTCATAACAATTCTATAAACTGCTACTTATGTAATGTGCACCAGCAAAAATAGTGATACTAGCCAAACTAAGAGCATGCAACTTATTAATTAAATCTCTTAATTTGTTGTAAAATGAAGAGATTTAAATATAAATGTAAAATGTCAAATGTGGTGAAGAAAAACAGTGCACCATATTGACAAGAACCACAGCAGAAACAAGAGGAACCATAGCAACAGTTTGTTGCCTTCCTATCACCAGAGATCAACAGTTGTTTGTGTCACACAGATCGAGTGTACCAGCATCACAGGGTTGACCCCCTCTCAACCAGTAACAGAACAGAATCACAACATTACCCTAATACCACCTTATCTAGCTGTACCTCCTTATATAGATGGAAGGCGCAAGTACAGAAGCCGATGATTATCATGCAAAAAAGTAATCAGTACAGTGTGTACAGTGTATGCTGTTGTTAACAAGTTAAACAGCTGACAAGGAATGGCTGAGGCTCTTCTTGAGAAAAATGGTACATAACTTCCTCAACATCAATACTAAGACAGTTACACGTATCCCCTCCCCCCTACCACCACCACCCCCCCATGAAGGACGGTGTGGGCAGCTTCATAAAAGGCCAAGTGGGAGTTAAAACAATCAGCACATCCTATTCCAGGAAAGTATTGCCATTCATTCAAGAGCAGCATGAATCACAGACACTGTACATGATTCATGCCAGCTTCTTCAAAGAGCCAACATAAGCACTTTAGAATGTTCAGAATGTTAACGTGTATCCTCCAACATCAGAATTATTTGAATAATACTGGTATATAACTAAGATCAAACTTTGTACTGCATACAAAATAAGCATAGCCCTCTTATGTTATTTCAGGTTCTCATCATTTAAAACCAAACATATGAAAAGCCCTTTATTTAGAGGCTTCAGTAAGATGCTGTGCTGCATCCTGAAATATGCATGAGTCAAAGGCTATGATTATAAATTAAAAATGGGCTTGCAGAAAAATACATTATTATTATGGAGTCTTTGTTTCATTTGAAAGGATGAATGAGGATATCAAATGTGTCTCTTATTCTCTGACCTGTTCTAGCAGATTCAAAATAGTGAATCTATTTATTTATGTAATCACCAAAGTCTATATATATATATATATATATATATATACATATTTTTTTTTTTTTTTTTTTATTTAGCTTTAAAGAAAATTCTGTTTGCCAAGTACAGAAATTCATTTTTGTCCAGGTTCTAGAGCAAAGCTGCAGGAACAGGTAACTTTAATAAAGCTGAATTGCTGTTGTTGAAAACATTAAAAATCTGATAGAGCTCTTAAATGAATAAATGCATATAAAACTCTAACAGGAGAATTACATTATGCCTAGACTGTCAGGATCTGTGAAATCATTCTGTTGGAACCTAAATAAAACTGAAGACAGTATGCGCTTGATGCATCAAAACACTGGGGATTATAAAAATAATGGACCATTTTTAGCAGGACTTCACTTTTTTTTTGCTCAAGACATATGTTATCATTGCTAACTACTGTTATACCTAGTCTATGCAATCACTATAGTGCAGTGTACCACCAAAGTGGTACTCTATGTGGAGGAAATTGTTTGTGTGGGAAGTCATTTTCTGTGAAAAAGATTTTAAAAATACTACTGTCAGGGAAATCCAAGTGTTTCTAAGCACATGCATCACTGGTAGATAAGCATCAAATACTCACATTTCACACACATTGTATGAAACCGCTTGTCCCGAGCGGGGTCGCAGCGAACCAGAGCCTAACCCAACAACATAGGGCACAAGGCTGGAGGGGGAGGGGACACACCCAGGATGGGACGCCAGTCCACCGCAAGGCACCCCAAGCAGGACTGGAACCCCACACCCACCACACAGCGGGACCCAGCCAAAGCCCACTGTGCCACCGTACCCCCACTACTCACATTCCCACCTTTTCAAATAGTAGTAAGTAGCAATATCCAAAAATATGTCTTTTGAACAAAATACTGTATAAGAAACACACACAGCCAGCCTTTGAATATGTCTGCCAATACCTTAATGTTTTTGATATGGATAATATGAAAAAATAGGCGTGTATATATCTGCAACTAGTACGCCCTATGAGAGGATTAGTGTGGGCGATAGAGGGGTCCCTTTTGCGCAGTGGAAAACAGCACCCCAGCCCTGGGAATGTTTATCCCTTTAGACGGCAAAAACAGAAATCTTCCAGTTTCTTTTGCTGCGCACACCTACCAGCTGCAGTGCTTTAAGTTTTACAGAATCAGTAAGGCAGACTTTGAAGCAACACTTTTTAAATCTCTTAATATTCTTCAAGGTCATCTCAGTGTGCCACGAAGTATCTGAAGACTGCACTGCCTACACCGTGGTGCCTGAAATTACCCTGAAAAAAAAATGTGTGGGACTACACAATAAGAAACAAAAGCTAAACGTATTGAGCAGCATACACAATGACGTGCATTTTCTAAAAATGTCAAGAATTTTCATTGAATTCAGCTGTGTTCCTTTACGAATACTGTGACATGGACATGTTTCACTGTAACGTCCAGACACTGATGAAAAATGTAATGATGTCAAATGCAGAGTGTATATACAAGTGCACAGTGCAAATCAAGCAATGAAGTAAGTTAAGATAAGTAGGTCTGGAACACAGCACCTGGAGACTGTCACAAATGACTGGCGCAGACTAGACAGGAGCTCAGGGCTGGAAAAGGAGACACACTGGGAATGGAACTTTGGAAACAGGTCAGTGAACAGTGAATAAGAATCCCTAAGTAATCACAGGGAAATTAGTAAAGAGTTGATCAAGAATCCACAAATTAGCGATGGGTCTTCAGGTCTTTTATAGCACTGGGCATTGGTCATGTGGTCAGCTGAGGCCAGGTGTATTGACGTAGGTACATGGCTCTAGAGTAGCACCTCTGGTGGACATTGGGGATTTCATCCACAGGGGATGTGACAAATAGAAATTTATTATCAGTATTAAAAATAGTATAGGTCGTTCCGAAAAAAAAGAATATGTATCTCAGACTGTCAGACAATGAAAACAATTGGAACATTTCTCAACATGTGGGATGGGTTGAGAAGAAAAATGTCACTAGCTGGGACTCACCATCTTGCCTTGACCTTTTCAAGACTTTAATGAAAGGCTGTCATGTAGCATATTGCTCTGGGGCTCTGCCTAAGTTTCATTACTCAGACTTCACCCTAACAATGTGGAGGATGACAAAAAACAACTAAAAACAACCTGAAATAGAATTCAGCCTTGTTCAAATTCCAGCATCACAGACATAATGGCACCAATAACTTCCAAAACTAGGTACTGGGCTGCTTTTACTATGTGAGTCAGTCAAACCATTTTTTCAGTGGCTATTTAGAACGCAATACAGAATTAGCCCCAAACCAGGCTTAAACACTTTTCTACAGGAAATCCTGTTGCCTCTAAGGAGTCACACACCTGGGAATGTGACATTATCTTCCCCATTTCAAACAACTGAAGACAGGCTTTCTGTATGCAAAATTTCGGTATCCACTCCATTGTCAAGAATGGTTTAATTTAATAAATTAAGGGATTGCTGTACTGTAATGGTGTTCATCTATTTATTTGCACTGATGCCATTTCTTTTTAGTCTTTTACGTTATACTGCATAACTCTGTCATCACGTTGCATATATTTCAGTGATGGTTAAAAATCTTGTACAAAAGTATCTTATTGCACACACAGCCTCAGCCCAGGGAACCAGCCAATGAGATCAGAAAGTTATGCAAGATATTTACAGCGTGCTAAGTGGTAACAATCAGCTTTCATGATTTCAGCATTTTCTGATCTGGTCTCTACATTAACAAAAAAAAATCCTAGGAGTTGTAGTGCAGACCATTTTTCAGTTAACCACTTCAACTTTTTGCAACAATACATTTGAAAGTTTTAAAAATGCACCAAATTAAAAAAAAAAAAAAAAAGCCATTATTTCTTACCATTGTGAGACCTTGCATAGCTTGTCATTGCTCTTATTTCACAGTGATGGAAGGTGGTCTTCACTACAGAATACCAATAAAGAGTTGGCTGGACGGCAGCACCGAAAGCAAGAATTCACTCAGTGTAATAGCTTGTAGTAGGTATCTGCAAAACTAGAACGTAAAACATAAATTTCCATGGATTGTGAGGTGCATTGCAAACAGCACCATTAAATATTTGAGTTGAACTGAAAGTTTCTGAAGAGGCATTGTATCAAACATTGTCTGGAATTAATGTAAGTTTTTAAGCAAAAATAACAAAATAAGAAGAACATTTCATGATCAGATGGCTTAGCCAGTTGCTTAGTGCTTAGCCAATACTTTTATGGAGCTGGGTATTTTCCAGGAGCAATTCAAGTTGAGTACCTCTGTCAAGAGCACAATAACAGAACTTCTACTGGGACTTGAACCAGCAAATTTCATCTTACAAGTCTGTGTATTGCATCACAACGTTATCAAAATATTTAAAAAAAAAAAAAATTAAATGAAGGTTAAACCGTTAACTTCAATATGTAGTACTTCTTTGTAACGGAATGGAATACATTAAACATTATCCTTTACGTTAAAAAGGCAAATCCACAAATCATTTTCACTGTAGACTCTGTAGATTGTTACTACATGTTACTGTTTAGATTGTTACTACTACACTGTGCAAACACTGTAGATTACTGTTTCAACTTCTAAAACACTTTCTGATAGGTATGAATAGCAAGGTGTGTAATATGCACACGCAACAGTAGATAAGTGTACACTGAAGGTTTCTTTCTAAGAGCATTCTCTGAGACCGTGGGAGCTTGCATTTCATGGAGAACATTTTTTAGCCTCCAAATTCTAAAATCTACCCCTTAAATGGCTTTGGAGGTTCATATTTTTATGTCTTTACACCAGGTTATTACATTCACAATTATTGTTTACGGAGCTGCATTATTTTGAGTAAGATTGTCTGTCTGGAGATAGGTAGCATTTTGTCTAACACCAGTTCCATCAGACAAGCTCTTCAGCTTATCAAAATTTTCTTTGGTCAGAGCTTGCTAAGCAGTATCTACTATGTACTACTATACAGTATGAGCCCACTCATCCATCCATCCATACAGATGATTGCATCAATGCCACAGAGGAGCTCCTATAACCCCTACAGTCTGTCAGTTGTGGAATGTATGAGTTCACTCTATATGTATAGCCACTCTAAAAAACCTACCAAGGTGATTTATCAATCACACATATACTGGACCCTCACTTGGAGGGAGAACAGCATTTACATATATTTACCAGGTTGACATTTTCCTCAAAACAAACAAGCAATGACCCCCACCTCCTTTTTTTCAATTCAAAGCAAGTAGCTTCCTTAATGATTCTACAGCAGAAGGTAGGATTCACAACTGGGCCCATTGTGTAGACGGTAGCAGCTTCAAAACTCCTACACTACTTGTTGCCTCAACAGCAGTTCTCGGACTCAGAAGTTGATGATGAAAGAAGTTGATTGTTTCTTAGAGCTGAAGCTTTCTTTTAACTTCAGGGTTTTCCTCTTGACTGACCCCACAGCTGGCCCTGCAGTCAAACCCACAAAGCCAAACCACCAAAAAATTCAGAAAGAGAACAACATAAAATGAAGCACTGACATCCTCACACTTCCTCAGCTGTAACTGCGGTGGCCCACAACCCTGTGGTCTCCATCTCATCCTGCCCTGCTGCACCTGCCTGTCTGACACTGTGTGTTCCATGTTCTCCAAGACAAGGACCGCTGTGCTTTGACATGTCTGTATGTCATAAATGAGGCCCTCCACTGTGGAAACAGCTTGGCGCCTCTTCCATTCACTTTGGTTGAACCTCGTCTCTGTCTTTATTCTCCATTTCCTCCCTCTATCAATCAAATTTTCTTGCAAACAATGTCTACTCTGGTATTGTGCACAGCATCTCTTGGAAAGCTTGGCACAACTTACTAATTTTGATGCAACACTACATATATTTTGAAATTAAGATTAAGGAATTATGCAACTATCATTGATTTTTTTCTGTTTTTTAGCATTATTAAAATTGATATAAAGTGCAAATCAGTTTTAACATACATAGTCAAGAAACACAATTGAATAAGAATGAGATGAAACATAATAATCTTGCTGAAGCAGAGCACCATTTCACAGAATATCTTATCTTTACATTTCATCCCATGACTTTCTGTTCAGTGAAACTATACACTCATTTGCATAACGCAAAGCACCCCAGCCACATACAGTCACATCCTCAAGGTGCATCTTTACTCTTGTTTCCCAGTCATGACATCATTCTGAGCACTTGAGCTAATTGTAGATGTTTTCACAACTAGGTTTATCGTGTTTCTCACTAGCTTTTGTAAATAAATCTGACTGTCAGGCTTACCATGTGAAAGTAACAATGTTTTCCCACAAGGATGAAGAAAGACAACACAATAAGGTCATTTGAGATAGTGACTGTGAACTTGACACAGAAAGTCGTTCAGCAAAACCAGGCTGAGGAACCTTTCAACCATGCAGACAAAAAAAAATTAAGAGGTGATAATAATAATAATAATAATAATAATAATAATAATATAGATGGCTACTTTGTCATTGAAAATTTACAGTTTACATAGATCACACATTCTTGCAGGACGATAGTAAAAGTTCCTTCTTTTAACATTAACAACAATAACAAAAATAGTCACCACTATTATTATTATTATTATTATTATATTTTGATGTTGTTGTTACTAGCAGTAGTAATATTAGTACAGTAATACTTGTTGCAATAGCAGAGCTGCAGTATTTACTAAATACATCTAAAGCTGGAATTGGATCTTTTCTACCAAAATGTTTTTATGTAAATAATTCATCTGATACCAGAACACAGATCAAAATTTGCAGAGAAATTCATTAAAAGTACCTAAAAGTAAGCTTTGTTAACTGATTTTCAGAAACTTTTTTCCCTTTATTTAGGTCAAATTGAAGTTGGATTTCACCCTTTAATGTGATGGCTAGGTGTTATTCCAGGCCAAAAACGAAATGTCACATATTTCCCTACGGATCCTGTGAGCACACTGCTCTGTACTGAACAGCATCTGATGGGACGGAAGCTCAGAAAGTCTGTGACAAACATCTCCCTACAAGCCTGAGAGCATATTTTAATCTTTACTCACACTAATCGCCGTACATTTATTTATAGGATTTGATTGCCGGAATAACTGAAGCAGTTGTTTTGTTTGGTTGCTACCCCTAGTGCAAGGGAAACCAAACAGGAATTAGCAGAGAGAGTTCAGTCCATACTAAGCCCAGTAAATTATGCTGAAAGTGAGAATCATGGGGACAATCATTTGCCTGAGAACTCCAAGAACTGGGAACACAACGGGGAGGCATAAGAGAGGTAGACGAGAGGCAGGAAGGAGGCAGGAGAAACTCTCCCATAGTGCTGGTTGAAGCAGCCCATGAAGCATGCAGCTGCAATTTGTTTCATTTTGTTTTCTTAACACTTGGTCTGAAAGAGTGGCACAACAGAGTGAAACACACAGACACGGCTGTCATTGCTGATGACGATCAGAGGCGTTTGAATTCAACACTCCGAAATAGAACAGAACACTGTCTACATATACTTTTTTAAGGCAATATCGCATTTTAACGTGTGATACGCATTCTAATTTGACATCAAAATTTTCTACAAGAATACGGATTTCTTCATGTCATACTAATTCTCATGTTTCAAATCTCTGCAGCATGGCTCTGTGTTTGTGGATTTAATCTAATAACGCAGCATGTATCTGCTGGGAATAAAATGAGGCATCACACTGCCTAACATAAACACCTAATAATGTGAGAAAGAGCTTTGCCAAAATGATGAAGAATTCTGGTAGTTCTTGCTGTTTGTGTTGTTATAAAAAAAGAATTTGCCAACAATTATTGGCACAGCTATGTTGTGTGTCATGTGTTCCATTTGCCTCAAACCTTGCTTCTGCAACACTCGCTAACAAAATTAATTGCAATGGAATTAAATACATCCTAAATCTTACTGAGATCCTACAGGTGACACAGACACACTGCAAAGATGCAGTGGTGTTGACTGAGTGACAACCGGCCAACCTGTGTCATGTCTGGTTCCCCCACACCCTCTTCTGCTCCTGTCTGACACAAGTCAGAGTGAAAATGCAATTACGGCACACAGTAAACATGAGTGAATTTGTTCTTCTAAACTGCAAAACTTATTTCTTCGGTTTGTGTCAACCATAACAAAACACTGTGACATCCCAGAAATTGTGTGTTACAGATGCTTGTTCCACATTGATTCTGAAGGTGTGTCAAAAACTTCTTGCTCAAAAAAGGTATCAGACAAGGATGACCTGCTCTTTGAAACAAAAGCCATATAACATGTATGAGATAAGGAAACATTTCTAGCAAGGCCGATACGGTGATTTCATCTCCATTCTCAGCGGCACTCCCAGACTCACACGGCATCATTGAGGAGATTGAGGAAAAAATACGAGATCCAGATCCAGAACAGGGTAATGAAAAGAAAAGCAGAATTGCATGTAACAGCACCCCAACCTTTTTCAAAGTGCCAGAATGTGCCACATGACCTATGATTGGAGAAATATATATCATTTGATCCCATAAAAGATTATTCCACTGATGTTCACTCTAAGAAAAGATTTTAAATAGCATAGTAGAGGTTCAAGGTACAAATGGATTTTGTTGATTGTGAAGCCACATAAAAAACTCCTGCAGAAAATGGCCAAACATAGTGAGCACACGCAACAAACATAAAAAGGAAACATATTTTTGATGATTTCCGCTAGGGCCAAGCAGAACAGTTAACACATGAGGTGCTGCAATTAAATGGTGAAGACCTAGATCTCTCAATCCGGTGTGCAGAGGTTTAAGCACTGGTGACCTTTCACCCCAACAATGCAATAGCCATCACTAGCCATGACTATAGCTGTCCTGCAGAAAAGAAACTAGAACAACCAAATCTCTGAAAAGGTGGTGACTCTGCTGTGTACCTCATCAGGGGGACTCCTGGGTTCCAACAGGCTGCCAAATTGTTCGTGTCAGTCTTTTGAAACATTATCCTTGAGTCAAGGTTCTGGCTGAGAAAGACACAATTGTCACGTAAGTTAATAGACACAAATACGTAACGACTGCGTATTATGCATTTTTGCACCTACTCGTGCGATGAACATAAACGAAACAAATTACGTTTATTTAAGAATCACACGTCTGCAGCTATGTCTCTCTTTCTCCTAATGTAATGCACAAATTGTATTTCTCTGAGATGTACGTCACTTTGGAGCAAAGTGTCTGGTAAATGAATAAATGTAAATGTAAATGACTGAACATGATAGTGATGTACCTCTGACAGTACACATCTTGTCACCAGGTACCATATTTGCTGCATGGTACCATGTCTGAAGAACACGTGCATGTACAATCTTCCATTCTTCCATTTTAAATGCAATGCAGATTTTAAAGAAAACATCTCTTCTTCTTAGAAAAAAATACTATGAGCTGCCAATATTACTTATAACAGTGCTCAAAACACTTATGCCTTTATACTATCATAAATTATGCATGCAATATGAAAGCAACTGTAGATCACCCATTATAAAAATTAATGGTTTGCTGATTGCTGAAGGTGAATAACTTTTAATATGCATAAATGCAGAAATGGTCTCTGAAGTACCATAATAATGATCCTGTATGCTTTATCAGGTCAGGGTTTCAGCTGACTTCTTTATGGGTTTCACGTGAGCATAACAGCTTTTAGACAAGTGGCAACACGAACAAACATATGAAAATAAGAAATTTATGCTCTGTATTACCTGCACACTATATTAAAAACTAAATTCTTTTTTTGCCCTCTGCCCGGAGAGATTTCAGATAAAGAAAACATACTTGCACATGTAGTACTTCTTTTCTTGTCGAAGAGGGAGAACTTCAACACATCACATCTCTAGAGTTCACTGATAATGAAATCATGGCAAAATATTTTTTCACCCTCTATTTTATTTTGCATTCTTACTGCTGGTGACAAATTGTGAGCTATGCAGCAGAATTGTAATGTGTCAGAAGAAATTAACAAAGAAGAGAGCAAAATGTCAATTGGGGGCTCAACATACTGTATGCAGAAGCCCACCGTAAATCAGCACGAGTGCTCCTCCCTCTGAGCCTCAGAAGTGTGGCCTGGAAGATTATTTAAGGCTGACAGGTATGGTTACACAACAATGACTTTCTAATCCTTGAAAGTGAGATGCCTGTCATAAAGCAAAAATAGGGTGTCTTTATCACTGTGCTGCTATAAAAAGGGGTGAAAGAAAACACATTTCCCAATACATTAAGCAGAAAAGAAAGTGGCCTGTTCAAAATGCCAGCCGTCAGGATAGAACTTCTTTTCCAAAGTGGCCACATTGTCAATGCAATCAAAATCTCTGTGTGGTTCTGACTACAAGATGGTGTGGAACAATGCAGGGGTTATCACTGTTACATATAACTCTCCTCTGTGTGGTTCTCAGAAAATAGATTTGAGAGAAATGTTATGATAAATGAACGAAAACCCAAATGTTTTAAATTCAGCTACCAGATGATTACTTGCTAGTGAAAACCTTCCTTAAATAATTACATAAATGAGGAATAGATACTGGAATTTGGAAAGGAAAGAATACACCACTGACAGTTTGAGAGGACAAAATACTTAGAGTTCATTAGCTTAGTACACAATTACACTATTAATTTCTATGGTTTGCAATTGTTCTGGGATGGATGGGTTTGAGTAGACAGGGGATCCAAGAGCTATGCTGTTTGAAGCCTTGTGCTGCAGGTGGAAAATTCTTAAAGGGGAGAGGCTGGACAAAAAGCAATTTAAGTAGTAAACTAACTGAAAGACAGAAATATGACTACAGATTGCCCATGTTACCTATTTTTATCAGACCGGAGACAAACTGTTGGAGCCAAGTCTGAGGGTGGTTTTTGTTGGCAAGCACATAAGATAGTTGCACCACATAGTCTGTCCAGGCATAGCCCAAAAAGAGTATGGATACCATCATCCAACAGTATTGCAATACAGTTATTTCAAACCAATAGCAGTCAGTCAGTCAAAAGCAATCAGTTGAAATCAATCAGTCAGTCAGTCGAAAGCAATCAACAAATTTAGATCAGTTTGGCAATGTTCTGCAAAAGTAGTTGAAGTATGCAATTCAGAGTTTTACCTGGACAAAGACAAGGAAATAACTCGGGTATTCACAGGACAGAAAGGAACGCCTTGACCAGGTAAATGGATGTCATGTTCTCTGTTTCAGGACACTTTGACCAAAGCACATCCCGAAGTGGAGAAACAACTATGTTCTGATATAACTGGTATAATTTCAGCTGGGCTTTAAGTAGGTCTTAAGCAGCTTTAGCTGGAACATAGAATTGGTACATTTTACATTATTCCACAACTACACTGAACAAGGCTGTCATACAATGGACCTTGAACACATCCTGATCAAGACTTCAATGATGGAGGCCACTGCAAGGAGCTGTAGCTGTAAAGTTTTCTATGCCTGTAATGACAATAGAGCAAGAAACTCCTGGTGCACATCGCCTATAAAAGAAGCAGGATTACTAGCATGGATATATCTAGATATTGCAGGAAGGTACCAGCATGACATAAGGCAAAAGTGGCAGCGAATGTGGGTCCAACAGCCAAGATGTGGAAGGTGTCTGGTGAGGCTATAGAAAGTGACTTCTAGACATCCTCGAAAAGTTTCTAGCAAACTATCTGGCGACACAGGTGGGGAAAGCAGAATGTCACCAAAGCTATTGTCAGCAAGGGTTAGGGTTATGTTGTCCTCAGCTGGAGACATCACTGGGGGTTTGAACAAGCAGTTCAAGGCAACAGTTTACAGCAAAGTACAATACAGTCAAGGTGAAGACGAGCTCCTCCAAATCTGAGGTGATTGTTCTCTCATGGGATAAGTAAGATATTCTCATCAGTTTTAGAGGGAGCAGCTGCCCAAGATGAACAAGTTTATGTACTCTGGAGAGTGACAGCAGAGAGAATCAGAACATCAACCAAATACTCAGTGTAGCTACTGCAGTGTTGTAAATTCCATTGAGATATGTGGTTGTGAACTGGGAGTTGAGTCCTCAGAGAATCAAAGCAATTTAATTCACTTTGTCTGCATTCCCATTCTCACTTCTGGTCACAAGCTCTGAGTAGTGACTGATCATGTCGTGAACAAGAACATGGGAGCAAGCACCAGAAATGAGGCTTCACCAGAAGGTATCAGGGCTCACATACTGAGACAGGATGCTAATCTTTGAGTCCTTGCTTCTCTACATCAAGAAGCGCAAGTAACGGTGGTTACAATGCCACTTGGTTTCCTCCTGCTTGAAGTTTTCCATGGATGCCCCAGTGGGAAAAAGCTCTGAAGCAGACCCATCACATACTCTGACCTGCCCTGCATATATTGGGGATCCCTTGGAAGGAGCTGGAGAAGTGAAAAGCTAGTATGGATCGAACTACTGGGCCTGTTGCCATTGCAACACTCACCAATATAAGTGGCTTGAAGGATAGGTGGAAAATATGAAAATCATATATAAGCACTCAAATCCATATTAGATAAAATATGTACAGTCTAGGCAATTCCAGGCAACTGTAACTTGTAAAATCTGCACAGTATAGCATTTAATGTTAAGATGTTGTGTAATTAGGCTGTTCAAAGAGATTTTCTAACATCTTAAATTCTCTGATAAGGGGTTGAAGTGAAGTGAGAATCTCTTTGGAAGCAAAACCCTGTGTAAAAACAAACACCGTCAGCATTTTCTTCCATATTATCACAGAGGGAAAGAACCAGCCAACACTGTGGTCAACGCTTGGAGCTCAGGAAATAGTACTATTTTAAGCATTCTGTAACCATGCGTCACATACTGGGAAAGACTTCACTAAACTCACATTAGTACCATCTCTCTGCTCCAACTCTTTCAGATCTCTACATGAGAAAGCTGAGCGCCACACTTAGAGCCACCCCACTGGTTTGCCACCAACCTCTTAATCTCTCACTCTCTTTTTATTTTGGGACTAACTGAAATACCTTCTCAGCTTTGACCAGTTCTTTTCTTTCTCATCGTTTGAGGTCTGTCCCTTTGTCTTCTTAAAATGAGGAGATACTCTATTAGTGAGGCTCAGTCTATAAAAAAACATTGAAGTACATTAACCTATCTGAATTTCTAGCTTTAGAAAACATATATACTTCTATTAACTTGAAGCTACATTAAAATTAAAAGATATTTAAAATGACTGAAAATAAAAATACATTTTATCCACAAACTCAATTCAATAACCAGTCAATAGTTCTCCACAAGTTCAAGGGAAGGGCCCACCAAGGGCCCACCCAATCTTTAAGCAAGCCTAATGTGCCCAGGTATCTGAGTAAAAATCCCCTACCTACTATTGATCATATTTTTATCCCACCAACACGTGACAAATTGTTATGCCACTCATAGGAAGACAGAGATCAAGAAGGCTGATGTGTGGTAGCATGGTAGTAGTGTAACGTCACGCTGGTACAGACAGGCAGAAGTGAGGAGTAAAGAAGGGGCTAAATTGTGACTAAATTATTGATCTATGGTGCTGACAATATACGGGAAATGACAGCATATGCAAAGGAAATTTTGAAATTCTGAGCATGACTTTGAGACCATTTTATTTTCCAAAGCAGATGGCACAGAAACCAAGGTTTAAGAATTTTTTCATTACTGAATCCATTAGGCTGTTCAACCAACAATAAAAGCTGGAACACTCAAGAAACTGCAGTTTAGTAACAATCATGGAGCAATGGTGAACAGTGATATAGTGCAAAGAATGTTGCAATATTCTCTGTGGAAAAATTGGGTGTGCCACACACTAGAAATTGTAATGTGCACTGTGGTATCACTATGGTAATCTCAATGTCCTGTGTTTTGTGTTTATGTTCATTTAGAAAATCACCGCATTATTTATCTACTTATTTATTCTTTTTTTTTCTTTTCTGTAACATCCTTGTGTGTTTGCCCTGTTCCATAATTTGCCATTGCCCTGAAGGATACAGCTATTAAGATGCAAAGCTAATTTCGGAGAAATCAGACAATAAAGTGCAATTGTATCATATCATAATTTTCGAAAAGAAATTGCCTGCCTTTGTCAAAACCTTCTGGAGCATTTGAAGTTCAAGAGTAGATCTTTCCAGACTTCTGCAGTCCAGTGGCTCTCCTTTCTGTACTCAAATACACCAATACCAAAAGCAAACTGTTTGCAGATCTTGCTTGTAAAGAACATCCAAAAATAAATTTTGCAAAAAATGTAAAAACGCTCTGGCTTGTGCTGCTCTCCTTTTTTGCTTCTCTTGGAATGGGCCTCATCTTTTCAAATGCTGTGCTGAATCCATTTGTCCATTTCTGTTAACCACTTGTGGAATCAGGGATGGAGTAATCTAAAAGCTACTCCATGAAAGATTTGGCATAGTAGTCCCTCAATGCTTAACAGTCCATCATAAGGCAAAATTAAACATTCACTCAAATAGCCAGGAACAGAAAATTTTGAGTCACAAATCCAATTTAATACCAGGTGCTCAGATAATGACCGTAAGGAAGAGTACCTGGAGGATCCTGATGCAAATACAAGAACATCCCCGTGAAAATTCTCATGGACAGAGCTGAGAATAAAATCATTGCCACTAAAAACACCTGTTTTATTTCTACAATAATGTAATTGCAATAATGTGTGGCGCAGTGGCACAGTGAGTAGCGCTGCTGTCTCACAGCGCCTGGGTGGCGTGACAGGACACGGGTTTGATTTCCTGCTCAGTCTCTGTGGAGTTTGCATGTTCTCCCTGTGTCTGTGTGGGTTTCCTCCAGGTGCTCCGGTTTCCTCTCACAGTCCGAATACATACTGTTCAGGTTCACCCATGATGTGTGAGTAACAGAGACAGTGTGTTCCACTGATGTATGGATGAGTGACCCAGTGTAAGTAGTGTATCTAGCAGTGTAAGTCACCACCGTGAATAAGGTGTGTGGGCTGATAACACTACATAGAGTTCATTGGAAGTTGCTTTGTAGAAAAGTGTCTGCTAAATAAATGTAAATGTAATGTTACAGTGATGACCCACATGGACAATACTCCTAGTCACCAGAGGAGGTGCCACTCAGGACCACTACTCCAGACCTGTGCACCTGTTAACAATCTGGTGTTAGTCATGTGTCAAAGGAACAACCAACTGAGGCAAGACTGTGGATTTTTAATCAGAATTCTACTGTGATTTCCTCACAAACATTAGCTACTCACCTCTTTCCCAAGTCTTGCTCCATAGGTGTTTATGTTCCAGTCCTGAGTGCCTGTCCTGTCTACACCTGCCTTTTGTGCTCCAGTCCAGGTACAGAGTTCCATTTCAGTATTTTGTCACACTTCAGTATTCAAGTTCCAATCACAGACTCGTGTTCAACTTTTCACCTTTGTGAGAACACACCGTGCATCTCTTTGTCCTGTGTTCAGTTTCATCTCTACACTGTACTTTCCATTTTGCAAGTCATGATGCTGTTTAAAAATAATTTTAATTTGTAAGTAATAAAGTACAACGCACTTAAGAATGGCTTATAGCTAGCACAGAGATTGGTCAGTAATTCAGTCTATTGATACTTAAGTGGCTGTTTATCACTGAAAATTCTGTACTTCGATGTGCTGAATGAAAAGATCGACAAAATTTAATGAAAAACTAAGATGCTGTATTTATATGTGAATGATATGGAGGAAAATGCATAATTTTGCCCTTTTTTTCTTTTTAGGGTGTGTGCATTTTTTTTTCCTCTTTTCTTCCTGCATCAACAAGGGTCATCTACTTTTGTAATGACTGAATATGGCAAAAACTGCAGCAGATAGAGTATGTCAGTGAGCACTGTATCGAGTAGCAGTCTGCACAACACTAAGAAGACAGGAGCCGAAGGAAGTGTTTGGTTATCAGGCCCTGTCTGACATATTTATTTATATGAATGAATGAATGAACGGACAAACAAATGAATGAAGCCCACTATCTTGACAGTTCTACTCTTTTTTTATGGAGGGAAACACTACACAATATCTTTCCAGGGTGCTCCCTGTGTGCCTGTAATGTTGATAAATAACAGTTAATTGTTGTTTTTCAAAGCTCACTAAAACAGTATGAGGGTCATGAGGTCTAAGGAGAAGAAATATGTACAAACCCTTAAAATAAATGCCTTGCTCAAAACCTCAAAAACCAACTAGTTTTTCCACAAAAACCCATCTGTACATGAATCCAGTGTTGGGAAGAAACTGAGTACATTTTAAATCTGTAGAAACACCTGTTATGATATGAACGATTGTGTATATACAGTATGTCTGCCTGTCGATTCTTATAACTAACAAAATCATTCTTAATGTAACTCAAGGCATTAACTAAACTCCATGACATTACAAAGCAAGGAAATTGGAGCTGACATATTTCAGTGGTTTCCATATTTCAGTTATTTCATGAAGGGCTGAGGACACTGGAGTAACATAAAATACCTGCACTCATTTAAACTGGTATTCCTTAAAAAAGGACCAGACTGACTTCTCAATTTTTGCAAGCAGGACACTAGTAGGTTAGGTTCATTTCTTCAGTCTACAATTCATGTCTAGGCAAACATGAATGAGGTACTTTTGCCACTGGTGTGTGGTAATCACCCTTTGGCAATACACAGCTAACATAACAAAAGAAGGAGAGAAGTCCTAGTAACAGGTGTTTTGGGACTGTGAATGTCAAGCAGCCATCGGGGTGAGGGATGGACCAGATGAACAAGGTGAGAAGTGCTGCCAGCAGGGACAGACCAGCTGGACATTTATAGAAGGGCAGAAAGGTCTGAAGAGAACCTTGGTAGTTATAAGAGAATGCGACAAGATTAATTCCCAGCACTTAGAGTCAAAATGTGGTCCATTGTCTTCTGTGGTAGATTTTACTGGTGAAACACAGGCAACAGATGTGTAGGGAGACATATTCAAAGCAGCTGTGTGTGAAAGTCATTTTGAGTACAGGAGATGGGGGAAAACTGTGAGAGAGATGGTCTGGGAATCTCATAAGAAAGCTGCTTTTCTGATTGTATCCATATATTCATTAAGCTGATGCTTTTCTCCAAAGCATCTTACAGTCTTAAGCTACCTACAGTTGTATACCTATTTATACAGCTGGGCAATTTTACTGAAGCACTTGAGGGTAAATACCTTGCTACTATTGTAGATATTCAAATCAGTGACCTTCAGATCCAATGTCAGCAGCTCTAACCACTGCACTATGTACTCTTCCTCTCATTTTGTAGCATTGCTGCCACTGTGATAAGTCCATTTATGCAAGTGTCAGGATTTTTTTTTTTTTTTAATTTGGGCCCAGCAGAAATTTTATGCATTAACTGACCTAATACACTTAAATGTCTGAAGCTGAAATTTTTGAAAAACACGAAGCAAGCAGCCCTCCAATCTGCCAGCTATGAAGCAACAATGTGGGCAGATGTGATAGCCTTAGAAATAGCTTTGGAAATAACAAGAGGCTTTAGATAAGGTACGTTTGCAGCAGAAATCCGCTTTGCAGTGGCCCAGCTAAACTACTCTCAGTCTTTCTGCACCAAGAAAACTTTGCTGTTTCGTAATAATCATATCGTCATAATAGGATTACACAACGGGTTAAAAGTCAGACATGACTTAAAGCCCTTTGGGTATACAACAACAAGATTTTATTTAGATAGTGGTCTACTTTTTAAGACAAAATCATAGTTGTATTCAATTTTGCCAGGAAATCTTTCATAGAAATAAGAAAGACCTACAGATGCCTAATGGGATTATTTTGTCCCTTTCCCTTTCCTCTGCCTTTAAAATGCCCTTTTTGTTTGTTTATTCCTCAGTCTATCACCAGATGGATCTGAGCAATATGTTGTTGTGAGAATCCTCTTTAACCTTTTGACTCCTGATTTTAAGCAGGAGTCAGAAGAAGCAGTCCAAAACTTTATGAAGTTGTTTTTTTCAAAACAGACCAAATTATATGTGAAGCTACTGGCACAACCATACCAGAAATTCTCCACCATTACATTAAATTATTTGTGCCATTAAATTACATATCATGATATTTATATATGTGTTTTCTGTTGTTCCTCTAGTCGGTTACATTACATTTATTAAGAGATGGTTTTGTTCAAAGCAACTTATAATTATTGACCCATTTACACAGCTGAGTAATTTCAGTGGAGCAATTTATGGTAAGTATACTTCTCAAGGGTACTACAGCTGGAGGTCGGAATTAAACCTGTGACTTTTGGGTCCAGAGACAGCAGTGCTTACCACTGTACTACCAGCTGTTCCCAGTTAGTAGCTCTAAAGCGTTCTTTATGATAATGAATGTGTGTACGTATTTGATTCTCTGGCCACTTATTCAACTTGTGAATCACCCTTTATCACTCAGGCAACCTTTCTCATTGCTCAGCTTAACACAGATGTTGCTGCACCAACTGCTGTGTGGGGCAGAAATGGAAAACGTCTTGGGGGCACATGCTACCTATGGTTTATATCCTTGTAGAGTCTTAATGAGTGGCTGATGCCCATGAAAAAAGGTGGCGCAAACGGGGATAAAGAGAAGGGGGTAATGGCCGCCACACTCCACACCTTCATAATCAATCATAGGTTACTGCTCTGTCAGTAAAATGAATGAGGCTCTTGGAGGGTCCCCTCTCTCCTTATTTCAGCAGGCTATGCCTTTTGCAAAACCTGTAATTATTACTAGATACCACAGCAAGGAAATATATCAAGCACTCCAGGAGAAAAACATCATCCAGTGACAAACGCGTGGCACAAGAGCTGGAGGGGCGAGTAAATCAATTGGATGTAGTGCCAGGCACCTTGGAACTGAGTTTAATCGGAATCCAACAGCCCTAACAGGAAAAACATTGCGATTTTATTGGAATTCCCGGAACGACCCACAGTTGAGCTGCAAGAAAAAATCACAAAATGTTTTTAGCAGAGTAACAATCCAACGTGCCTCACTGGAGCTAATGACTTCCTTGAACCGCCAGATAACCATTGGAGAAGAACTTGGAAATTTCATAGCATTGCAAGCAAAGTGAGGGGAGTGAGGCCATGACATAGGGTCTTCCCAAGGGTCTCTCCTGGGAGTTTATTCATGTGTGCCTCCAGAACACACTATTTGTCCAAATAATAAACATTGAGTTTTGGCATAATTTGAAGCCAGAGAAAAGGATGGGAGTGGTTAAGCCTAATCAGATCCACAGAGTGGTGCCCATGCTGATAAATTTTGGTCCTATCCTTCGTAGGTACAATCCATTCAGGAATAAGCACTCCTCCATAATAGTTTGAAGTATATAGTGATTCTAACTACAGAAAAAACATGTTGTGCTTACTGGCACAGGAAAGGCAAGGATTTCACAGAAGGTGGCAGTGTGTTACCCCTGAAATAAATTGTGCTGAATCTTCTTTATAAAATTATTAATATTTGTAACACAATTTGGGGGACATGGTGGTGCAGTGGGCTTGGCCGATAGCTGCTGTGTGGAGGGTCTGGGGTTTGAGCCCTACTTGGGGTTCCTGGCAGCGGACAAGTGTCCTGTCCTGGATGTGTCCCTCCCCCTTTGGCCCTGTGCCTTGTGTTGCCGGGTTAGGCTCCGGCTCACCAGGACCAGCGGTTCTAGACGTTAGTTGGTTTATTTCTAAAATCTCTTAAAATGGAATGATCCCTTCATGAAAAAGTTCTCAAAAAATGAAGGCATTCACTATTCTACAACAGCATGTGGTAAAGGAAAAATTATCAAACTATCATATTACTTGTAAAGAAGTAAAATAGACTATTACTGTGTAATGTGAAATATCTGAAGTGGGAGGAAGTTAGAATTTCAAAGTTTTATGAAAACCAAAAACGAATATTTTCTGTAACATCCAAGTAGACCCAACAATGGCTAAAAGAATTGTTATAGCATGGTCTGTAAATACAGCAATTTGGTGTAGCATTAAGAGCGCAATTCATCATGTAATACTAGAGTTATTGATATTTTTCTTCTGGACCATACGAATACCTAATGCACTCTGAATACTGAAATGTCCAGATTGTGAAAGTTCCAAGAAGGCAGAACACCGTACAAGAAAAAAAAAAAAAAACTGAAAGGTGTGACATTTTTAACGTTTTTAACCCTCAAAGGCTGGTCACAGTGTTACAATGACAAGTTTGAACTCCACATGTGCGAGAGTCCTACAAATCCTCTCCTCTGGCTGACTGTTTGACGCCACTCAGCCTCGTTCCCATAGTGACAGCCGCAGGCAAGAGTAGTCCATAGGGAGAGGCAGTTGTGCCTGTTTCCATTATGCATCCTTTGCACACTTCTAGCCTGGCACAGTCACCTCTGTTCATAATGGCCCTGAATGCAGAATCCCAATCAGAGAATCACTCGACCATAAATAACGCAACCCTGTTGTTGGACGGCAAAACCCATCTCTACATTTGGAGCACAAAAATTAATTCGGCACACAATGGTAGTTCAGAATATTGCATGCAACCTTCAAGCCCTATCCTCTTCCTCCAAGCATGGCAGCTACAAAGAGGGCTTCTAAGACTTCCGTTAACTGTTGGCTACCTACTAAGCTACATTCAAAGAGGCTTAAAGCAGCTGATAAACAGCTTCAAGGAGCTCTCAGATAGTTGCTGTTTATTGAGAAACAGAACTTATCACTTACATTTCAATATTGCACATCTACAGTTTTTACACCCTAAACAGCCTTTAGATAAGCTCTATTCTCCCTAAAATGCTACCATCTTCATCCTCTTCAGATGTTAAATTCTTACTTGTGACATCTTCCCAGATTTTGTGCCCAGTGGGAAGGGACACAAAACATTGCATGAAAACGATAGTCAGACCCCTTGAAAATCTCAGGCCCTGTTTTCACATTACTCTCCTTCCTTGTTGTCTTTTAGTTGTTCATCTGATGATGACATTGGTTTAATCTGCTTTTAATTGACTTTTTTAAAAAGACTGAGAGTGTTTCCTGCTGTTGAGAAAGAGGAAAGACTGTAGTGTTTTTCTTTTTTCTCCATTTCTCTGAGAATGGAGGAGGGGCGGTGTCAAATAAAGGAGAACCCCGTGGGAACAGGAGTGAAACGGAGAAAGTCAATGAAGATGGCAGGATGCCAAGGCAAACACACACAGGCAGCACTGTACGTATTCACTTAGAAGACAACGGGCAACACCAAAGGCCTCAGAGTCTTCAAATGCTGTTAACACCCAGCCCAGGAGCCACTCTGCTCTCCTACTGATGTGTAAAGACCAATAGGGATTGAGGAGAAAAGTGCATTAGACAGACCCTTTTGTGTCTCATTCACTCACTTTCAGTAAGCAAATCTGACAAATCTAAGTAAATCTCAAAGAAAAACAGCAACCAATATGTGGACTCAGACAAAAATGTTGGGTTTGCTGACATAAACACCAACAATAAAAATTTATGAAGCTGATGGAGTGATAGCCCTGGCCATTCATTCCATGGCCCTATAACATCCCAAAACTGCAACAACAGCTCAACTCCCACATTATGCAAGACAACAGCTCCTAAGTGCTAGAGGTTCAACAACATCAGATACTAGTGGATTCAAATAAGTTTTGCACAGACACAGTTAAAAATTTTGAAACTGCAGAAGCCACAGCTTCACCAAGCTGGATTAATTCCTTCTACAAATTCCCAATATGATTGACATTCCAAGAGTTTGCCATCCTATTCTCAGTGTAGTTGACAAGATTCTAGACACGAATCTAGGATCTTTTCAGGGTAATATACATAACACCCAGTTTTACCATATAAAGAAATCCATGTTAAAAGGTGTAGAGTAATTCAAACTTAATCATTTTAATATGCCACCTGTGTCACCAGCAATGCAAATACATTGACTAATTCAGCATTGCAGACAATGGTGGAATCTCATCAAGACATAAAATTCACCTACCTTTCATCCCAAATTTGGACCGTCGACCATATTTGTTAATAAGAACAAATAGAAGGACCAGTAGCACACAGGCAAACCCAGCAAGGCCAACAGCAATGGTCACCTGCAGAACAGGGAGATGAGCACATCAGAAACATCCAGTTGAAGCAATGAAAAAATGCAATGGTGCTTCACATGGTTTCCAGAAGCTGTGTCAA
The DNA here is from genome assembly GCF_900964775.1 of Scleropages formosus. Classification (NCBI taxonomy): domain Eukaryota; kingdom Metazoa; phylum Chordata; class Actinopteri; order Osteoglossiformes; family Osteoglossidae; genus Scleropages; species Scleropages formosus. The sequence continues at coordinate 15,647,491 of NC_041812.1, read as the reverse complement.
TATGGACATCTAGTCCAACATAGCTTCCTTGCTAAATGCAGAATGTCAAGGCAACGAACGAAATGGATATTCTAGGTTTGTAGGCATGAGTACTTCAGAAAGATGCTTGAGGTTCAGAACTGAAAGCCAACAGACAAAGAACAAGGTAAAAGGAATCCTCTTTGATTCAGAGAACAGAGCAAGTGTTTCTAAAGTATTTACGTTTACTCATTTAGCTGACATTTTTCTCCAAAGCAACTTACAATATTAAGGTACTTACAACTATCGACCCATTTATGCACGTGGAAAATTTTTTACTGGAGCAATTGAAGGTAAGTACCTTGCTCAAGAGTACTACAGCCAGAAGTAGGAATCAAACCTGCAACCTATGGCTCCAAAGACAGCAACTCCAACCACTACACTACCAGCTACCTGTTTTACAAGGGCTTTTGAACAGTGTTTTAAAAGCAGCTTTATGGGTTTTAAAGTGGTCTGGGATTGTAATGGGTATAACCAGTTGAAGTACACTATTAAGTACTGAAAATATAAAATCTGCTCTGGGACAGCTTTTCATTGACAACCTCTCCCCAAAAGATTGTTCTATCAGCCAGACTTGAATAAACATTTGTGTATTCTCATGAAAAACATTGTGGATAATAATGCAACCTTTGTAGTAAAATGTCCCAGTTTTTTATGTTTTTTTCCCCACATTTGTCGAGGTTTCTGCTATATATTCATGAGTTGAGCAAGGATGATGCACATGAGATGCTTTTTTATTAAGCCACAGAGGACTGGGAAAGGCAGAGAGGGGTTTTTGAATTCAAATATGAAAGGCAGAGTGGAGAACCCAAAACACATCTTCATCACATCCAAAAAAAAAAAAAAAAAAAAAAAACTTTCTGCACAACACTGACAATTTCATGCTTTTAATTTCTTCATAAATGAAGACAAAGAAAGCACTGAATACAATTATTTCATGCAGAGACTTTCATGTAATTAAGACTGGGGAGCAATAGAAAATGTGCAAAATCCCCAACCAAATGCTTGCTTCTCCATTAAAATCATAAAATGAGGCAATAATTTCTATATAGACAATCACAACACACAGCTGGGACATTTTGTAGAAGTTGAAGAACAGAGAAGCAAATGTTAGTATCCATAAGAAAGTGAATTAAAGTATCTCATATGATTTTTGTTTTAAAATTATTGAGGCACTCGTTGACCTGCGAGGCCCATGATGCATAAACAGTCCATAGATGGAATCCGCTGATTTAGAAACCCACCCCAAATGTATCCTCATCAGATCTGCGTGAGATGCTGGAGGGAGTGACAAGCTCTGTAACAAACCAAAATGAGAGGAAAACTTGTAAGAAAACTTTTCTCTGATTGCAGGTATGCGTCAAAAACAGAAAGAACTCTTTGTTGAAGGATGCGGTGAATATTAAAACTTAAGTGGATCATTCAAATGATTTACTCTATTATCAGTTTCAAGTATGTGTATATATTTTTTCTCTTCTTTTTTAACGTAGAAATGAAAATACAACATGAATTCATGTCACAAGATAGTATCCTGACTGCAGCTGTAATCTGCAGTGAACTTGTTTAAACACTGTGCTGGATGTGCATGTAAAAATACATATATACCCTGTCACACACACACACAGACACACACATAAGCATACAGTCTTTTCATTTTCATTTTTAGCTAAGGAAACATTGCATTTGTGCTTTGAGGTATTAAGTGTGAAGTAAGAAGCCACGGTACTTGAGATCAGAGAGCAATTGCAGCCCGACTAATTAGTCCATGGCAATGGAACTGCCACAGGCATGGCTGTACGGCAGAAGCCCCCCTCCCCGTACTTCACTCGGCAATAATTAGCATCACTCCAACGCTTCCATTGAACTTTGGGTTTCCCCTCAAGGAGCTGCAGCAACAGCTAGGTTCTGGTTTCTATGTCTTCCTTTCCCCATTTCTTCAGCAAGACTTTGGGTAAATCCAGAAAAATGCAGAAGTGTCTCTCATGAGCCCCCTGCTCAGCCCCCTGATATAGATGTGGATGTGACAGGTGGGTGCAACAGGTGGAAACATAGGAGAATGTTCCTCAGGGCCTCTCTTTATTTTATGCTTCCATTTCCATGACAAGCATGATAGTCCAACTGATCATTTTCGGCATCCGTCCTCCTCCTTAAGGGTAAAAAATCTATCTCGATGGTTCTAGCTGCGAATTACAGAGCTTCCAGCTATACTCTTTATCCATTTGTAAAGTTGTGCCTTTATTGGAGCGATTCAGGTTAAGTACCTTGCTCAAGGGTACAACAACAATAGATCCAGGGACTTGCACCACAATAGATTTAGATAAGAGTTCAGGCGCTTTACTACAAATCTACCGAGATTAATGAAAATGAAAAAGGAACGTGATAAAGGTTATGCAAAGCCCTGTCTTTCAAATTAGCTGACCAGTGCAGATGAAACCCTATGTCAGAAGCCTGTAGGGCAGATGAATTCATTCCCTCCAAAAAGTAACCTGAAATGGTAATCCAGAAATGAGAGCTTTGGCATGTTTAACATGATTCCAACTGATGTGTCTCCAAAACTTCAGTTTCCGTATTTTCTTGTTTGAAATTCAAAATTCAGTTCTTCTGGGATATCGATGATTAAGAAAGTTCCAAAAAAAAAGGCAGAAAATTCAGTTTGGTTTTACAACTTCAGACAATTCTTCTTACTTGAAAGCACAATCCATGTAAAATGTAATAAATATTCTTACAGTTCACATATAGATCAGCCAGTTTCAGCTCTTACCATCTTCTGGAAAGAAAAGGAAAGAGACAAACTGATCAAAACCAGAACAATGAGAAATTAAATTAAAGAAATGCACAATGCACTCAGCTTATATAATAAAATATTATCTACGAAATAACAAAATTATAAAAGCTGAACAAGCTTTTGTCTTTTTTTTTCATGTAAAATGTTCTATGTTGTAAAACTTTCCTTCTTGTAAAATGTTTCGGTATACCACACTATTTGTGAATCTGTGAATTATTTCTGGTGATCATTACATACCAAATCCAGGAGGAAAAGGTGTGGGCAGGAAGTGCCCATACACAGTCTTGACTGCAGTGCCTAGGAAGTTGCTGGCCACCAGTGTATAGTTGCCATTGTTGTGGTGCGTGGGATTCTTGAACGTTAGGCAGCCCTCTAGATAATCCTGGAAGGTGTCCATCTCTGTGCGGATGTATTCACTCTGCGGGATCTCCTTGTCCTTGTAGATCCAGCGTAGGGTTGGGTGGGGATATCCCTGCACCGTGAACTCAATGCATGTGTCGTGCCTCCGCTCTGGCTCATCCAGCTTCACAATGACAGGCGGGACTGTCAAAGAAGTGGGAAACAATATCAGCACAGTGTCTTTCCCAAAACAAACTACCTTTGTCGTTACTGGCCTTCTGTTTTTTTTCTGGATATCTCTGCTAGTGCCACATTTTTTGGGATGCACACTTATCAATGACCCGGAATTCATGGGGTACCCCTTCCAAAATGTCTGCAACAGTGGACTTTTGTCCGTGGCAGTTCTCAAATCACAAGGCTCCTTGGTGAGTTTAGCTCTTTGCCACAGTCCCTTTGATTGTTGTCTGTGTCACACATCTTGTAATTTAAATAAACGTTGTTAAACTTAACTGCTTGTTTGTTTGTATTATTCTACCCTCAATCAGTATATTTCTCAGGTCAAGCTATAGAGGCATTCATAGGCATGATGTTCTTCATGAGTAGAAGAGAGAGGGCCACTAACTTGCTGAGGGCTGACCCCAAGCAAACACATACTGTATTCTCTGAAGATCTCATATCAGAATCAGCAATATCCTAAGACACAACCGTGCACAACTATACCTCATCAGCCATCACATTAGGTTCTACTCATCCGAAACCATGGGATCACCACAGTGCCATGCATGTTTGATGAACAAGCCAATCTTTAAGTAATTTGAGTGATTAAACAAGTATGAAATCAGCGGCCAGTGCAATAACTAGTCTCAACCCAATTTCGCATTCAAAATGGAAACTCATGGGAGTTTTGTTGATTAATTAATTTCTAGATGACAGGATGTTTTTTACTTGCTCATATATTTCCACGTATTAATGTCAGATTTTCGTTTGATTGGATTTTAATGAAACACTCATGCAAATTACATTTTTCCAGTTGTTCTTGTGTGATCTGCAATGAAAAAAATTTAAAAAGGCGATTCACCTCATGCTGTATATTATTTGTAGTCCACATTTTTTAGCTCCATCTTTACTGTATAATAGGTTAATTTGTGTTGCATATGCCTTTGGATGAAATAAACACATCAGTTATTAAAATCAGAGTTGGTCACACACAAAACATAAAGTACCTGAACAATTCCTTCTAAAGTGAGACTGACTTTCACTTTTGAGGGTGTAGGTATAAACACAATGTGGATATATCAATGCAGAGATTTGCATATTCTGCACAGTTACAGCAAAGAAAAGGTCAAAAGGTCAAGTATGGTTTTGTTTTTAAAGACAAAGCATAACATGAGTTTGTTCTTGTCAGTTTCTGATACAGAAAAAAGAGCTGAACCATAGTAATCATTAAAACATATCTTCTTAAGAGTAGAAGTCTAAATAAGAAATGTCCGTCTCTTCACTCCTTCCCCTGTTTTGCAAAGGGAAAGGTCCGCCCACGGAAGACTAGACGGATGATGCGTGTTTGTCATCGGCAGGCCAGACAGTCTCACCTTCCCCTTTTCCTGGCTCACATCTCCATAAGGACTATGATTCGCTGAAATCTGCAGCTATGGTCTCTCTCTCTCTCTCTCTCTCTCACTAGGCCCCACACATTCTTTCTCATGCACATGCAGACACACTTTTACTTCCGCTTCTCCTCTTGGATGTGTAATTCTGATCATAGTCTCACATGAAGTCAATTTATATTGGATATGAAGAGAATTGTGTTACCCTATTGTCGGACAACACAGCTCTCACTGAATGTAAACATATCCGTAGCAAATGCATTTGTACTACTATGTAATTTTATCCAATTGACAGCTACAAGGTAATCTAACAACTGTCTCTTTCATCAGCGGATAAAATAAATACCATTGGGAGTTAGAGGTAGCCCCTTTCTATCTACAGTACAAAAAAAAATTAGTGAAGGCATGAAAACATCATTTGTCCTTTCAAACGTTAATTGTATTATGATGAAATGCACCATCAAAAGCACAGAAATTATTTGACTGTCTGATACGTAAGACATTAGTAGCTATCACACACACACACACACACAGACTGAAACCACTTGTCCCGAGCAGGCTTGCAACGAGCCAGAGCCTAACCCGGCAACACAGAGCACAAGGCTGTACGGGAAGGGGACACACCCAGGACGGGATGCCAGTCCATCGCAGGGCACCCCAAGCAGGACTCGAACCCCAGATAAGAAAAGTGTCTAATGAAATAACATTAACTGAAAAGATTTTATTTGGAAGAGCACGAAAAGCAGACATAATAGAAACCTGGAAATACAACACTGACTACTAAAGGAGACTAAAATACATTAAAAAAATTACATTATACGTATGGCTAACCACACTCACACACACACACACACACACACACAGTCTGAAACCGCTTATCCCGAGCGGGGTCGCGGCAAGCCAGAGCCTAACCCGGCAACACGGCGTAGGGCTGGAGGGGGAGGGGACACACCCAGGACAGAATGCCACTCAATCGCAAGGCACCCCGAGCGGGACTCGAACCCCAAACCCACCAGTGAGCAGGCATAGGTGCCACCGCACCCCCCTTTATGGCTAACCATTTGTTTTCAATGTATTTTAATTATAAAAACTACATCTCAATGTAAATTTCTTTCAATTCTTATATAAATATATACTGGTATATAAATAAAACGTAAAAGCAAATGTACAAAGTGTCTTTTTTCAATTTCCTCATCAATTTTCTCCAAACAGAAATATTCTGTACCACTTCTACTATCAGAAGCTTCTGAAAAAAACCCTTCCTTTGCTGTAGAATTTTCATTGCTGCAAATTATGCAAACTGATGAAAACATGAACAAATTATTCTTCCAGAAAATCTTTGCTCAACACCTTTGACACCAGTTCAGCTAATTATTTTTTTTTAACAACCTTAGATGAAGTTCTATCTCACCAAGATTCTGGGATATAAGCTGAACCTGTGGAAATTCAAAATATTTTGAAAGTATCTTTTTTTGGTTTTTGCTTCATGGATCCTATCCTTTAAACTATAACTCTTGATTTAATCACTCAATCAAATTATTTCTGCCTTTTAATATACATATAAATAAAATAAATAGCATAACAATCACGAGAAAAAACCTGGCATGTTGAATTTCAAAGGTGATGCATGTAAATTAAAAACTATATTCTTGTGATGTTTGTATTACTTTATGTCTGTAAAATTAGTCAGTTCAGTTAGGTGTTTATGACACGGAGTTCATGAGAAGGAATGATAACAGTCCCATCATTACATTTGGTTTGTCAGCAGGTGGTACATTGTGGCCAGACATCAACACAGCGATGTAAAACTCTTTGTTAACTACCGCAAAATGACTTTGAAGCAACATAAAATTGCTTCCTTATTTTACTGCCATTTAGTCTAACTAATCACTACAGCTGTTTTGTCTGTTCTAAGGCACTGTGAAGGAAACCAGGCAGCTGCTGGCCTGAGGTAATATTATGGGGGAAGTTTGGATTCTGAAGAATGTGATGTAAAACATAAACAATATAAACAAGCAATTTTCCCACACCAGGGGGCTAGATAAACAGGAGAGATTTCCATGAGTGTTCCCAAGCATTGGGCCAAGGACACTGTTAAAGTTTTATATTAAAATATCTGTAAATATGTAAAAAGGTTCAGCTGTTAAGAAATTATAATATAGAAAATAAATTCAAAATTAATTTCTATAGACAAACACATTATAGGATTAACTATGAAACTATATCACATTTAGGCAAACTGAGTCAGGACATTCCCAGACTTTGCACTCTGTAGCACATGTGATTCTGTGCGATGTACATTTGATACATTTTGAAGTGTGAGATACAAATCCGGAATCACAGCTACATTTTCCTAGCTTCACTATGTATAGAACACAGGTATTTTCACAATGGCTTAAATGTGTGGTGGTTCTGTTAATTATAGGATTCAGGTCTCTTTAATGCTTGTTTGGGCCTTAAATACACATTCAGGACATCCATCCAAAAAATAAAACTGTGACGGTACTTAACATACAAAAAAAACTACTTTGCTTTTTGACTTGATAGTTTTCCACCAACCACTGAAAGAATTTGTTGCTTCATCAGTAAATACCACCACATCAGTAAGAGCCAACAAGGACTTACACTGCACAGCCAGCTGAATCGAGGCGTTCGTCATCCCCACTACATTCTCTGCTATACAGGTCAACATGAAGCCATTGTCATCACGGCTGACATTGACCAGTGTCAGGTTGAGGGAATGGACATTGGGCCAGTAGACATTTGACTGCAAAGCAAAAAAGGAGAAAGAGGCAAACAACACTGGCAGTATCTGCTTTTGTCAGCTGTAGTAGAATTATAATTAATGCTACCGCTGTAATGTCAAAATATTTATGGTTAAGTTTTAACTTTGGGGCCTGAAGAATAGTTTCAAGAAAAATTGGGTGCAGTGGTTGACAAGGAATAATTTACATTTATTTACTTAGCTGATGCTTTGAGCCAAGATTACTTACAATGTTAAGTACACTGTACACAGCTATTACAGTTATTTTACCATTTGTACAGCAAAGGTAACTTGTATTAAAACAATTCAGGGTAGGTGCATTGCTCAGGGGTACTATACTAGAAGCTGGGATTCAAGTCTGGGAAATTCAGTTACTAACCACTGCATTATATGCTTCCTCAAAGTGAAGTAGAAATGGAGCACCTTTCCCTTTTCACCGACTAACCTGGTGCGTGTTGATGGAGTGGAGGCCACTAACTGTCCAGTCCACCTCAGGGAGGGGTGTCCCTGAGCCATTGCAAGTGAAGGTCACATTATCACCCTCTGTTAGAGTCAGGTTGCTGTGGGTTACACTAATTTCGGGGAGGTCTGGGCATGGATACAGAAAAGAGCATGTGACTATAGCATCAAGAGCTGCAACTCTGGTGATTAAAATGAAAAATAGATTCCAGAGTCCTCCTACCACACTGAGAGATGTTCATCAGATGAAGTGGGATTTTGGAGACCCCATCATTGCAGTAGAGCTGCTGGCTCTGAAGACCAGCTTCACCCCTTTGCTGCCACAGTTGAATCCAGCGAATGGCGCAGTCACAATTAAACACTACTTCATCCAACCGCCTAAGGGAAAAAAAAAAATCAATAAACATCATACAAATCTGCAGCAAAAAATTATCATTTTTTCTAGAAAGAAAAAACTATATTTGACAGATCATCTGGGGCAATAAGCTACTAACATTGAATATATGCCCATGATAAACTACATAAACCATAAGAATATATAAACAATTGACATACATGAATTTTATGTTGTATAGTAAAGCTTTAATAAATTTTTCACTTATTTCCAACTGTATTTATAATACATTTTAAAAATTTTGAATGGTAAGCAGGGGAACAGTTCGAACTTCTGGGCTCTCAATAAGAATATATATCCCCTCAGATCTCTCCTGGAACCCCTGGGTTGTAATATTGCTCAGATCCCTCTTGAAGGAAAAAGCTGCTATATAAATTAATAATTTGCTTGGGATTCCCCTCTACAGATATGGGCCCCTGGAATCATCACCACCATTTACCCCTCAACCAACGGTCCTAATGGTAGGTTGAGGAAGACTTTCAGACAATAATTGGTCATTTCACTGACACACAATACGTGTGAATAATGCAACCAATAATTAGAGGTTGAAATAAGTCAAAAACATAAACAAAAAGCCAGTACAGGTTAACTGATTGAAACACTGAAATTGAAACAGTCAATCTGAACAGTGGAAAGATTTTCTTTCCTTTATTGATTTTCTATAACAACATCTAATAAAAAATAAATAAATAAGGTAGAGAGGAGACATTAGGAAAGAATGAGCTTTTAAATGCACCACAAGCCCATAGAGTCTTTTTCTTTTGCCACAGCTTTTGATAATCCACTGGGATTTTTTAGCTCATCAACGGGTGCAATGCACCATAGGTTGTCATGGGACTATTTGGTGTTTTCAAATATTGATCTGATGACATGCTGTGAAACAGAATTAGTGCTCAAAGCAATCTGACAGACGGCCGTTTTCACACACCAACCCGTTTTTAATTCCATTCACACACCTCAACAAAAAATGTTTTGCTCCAGCTCCAACTGGCCCACATGAGAAAATCAATCAGAACAACTTCTCTTCTTCTTCTTTTGGATATTGTTCAACTTAATGCGATTTTTATCCTCACGGGGGCAGAAGATTTCCTTGGAGTCAATTCTGAAGCTACTGCTAACTTACTGTTCACCAAAGTCCCATGGGGTACACAAATATTTGTTTTTGTTGAAGGAAACCTTGAAAATATTATTCCATACATTTCACAGCACCCCGTTCAAAACAGCATTTATATATTATTTTCTATCATATTAAGTTTACATTACTATTTCACATTACTATTATTTATTTAGTTCATTTAGCTGAAAGCTGTGCACAGTAATTAATGACACAGACATGTTAAATGAAAGGCCCAGCAAGGCCTTCCAGCAAATAATCAGAAAAACATACTTAATCTCAAGTGCTTCAGGAAAATTTAGTATCTAATTGTAAAATCGGTAAAAGTAATTTAAATGAGTAAAACTGAGAGTCCGTTTGAGGGGAGGCAACAAAATACTAATATACTGCATTTTACACATTTATTAAATAAGATGTTATTATGCTTATTTAATGTTAAGTAGCATTTATTCATTCTTCATGATCCTATTACTATGTGTTTTGTAAATGTACAGATATGAGACATGCCGTGCGGAGTAACAGAAGCAGGTACAGAGGCAGCAGTCCACTGGGCATGTTCAGAAACATGCAGCCATGAAACAGCAGACCCTTTCTTCTCCTTTCTTTTGGTGTTACTGAGTCTTCCCTGTTTGACAACAGTCACTATTGTGCGAAAGCGAGGAGAGGACAAAATTGCAGGTCGAAGTGGGTGGCACCTTGGTTGGTTAAACAAAAGACTTCCAGATGCTGTGTTTTCAGGTTTGAAGTTCTGCCTGGGTGCTCACAGCATGAAATGGTCTGAGACATAGTGCTCCATTTGTCTGCTTGTTTGAGTGGGATAACACTACCTGTTTACACAATCTGGCTTAAGGTACAAACAACAGAGGACGCATCTGTTATAGGCCACGTGGAAGGAAAGAAACCATGAAAACTGAACCACTCAGCCAGGGGAGCTTCATTAAAGAAATGGTTCTTGCATTAAAAGCCAAATAAGTGTAATGTTACGTGGCAAACACTTCCTAACCAGCAATCGCTTCCTCTCAGGAAGCTGCAGTTTTGAAATCGGCCCCAGCTATGTTTGTGTTGTTTGCTTGTTCTCGATTTCTAAATGTGAGAGTTATTAAGGTATCCCAGTCCCTGCAACATTCCAGAATCATCTGTGCAGATACAGGTGTGGCTGTGTGTGTTTGTGGCACTCTACTGGACATCCAGGGTGTAGTAACCTTAAATCCTAAGCTCCCCAAAACTGACTAATTATGATCATTATGACATTAAATGGATAAGCATTTATTCGAATGGAGAAAGCCATAAGGTTATTCCTCTTCATATCTGCAACCATGCACCCAAAGTAATATCTTTCATAGTAAAAAAGAAAAGTAACAAGGAAAACAAAATAACTGAAAAACTGATTGAAAATGCCACAGTATGTTCAAAATCCAGATTAAAAACTTCCGACTTGCAATATTTTTTTAACATCCCTGAAAAAAATGTCTTCATTACATGGCGAGCATCTTAAGCCATCTTAAAATGCTGCAATGCAAATACAACATTAAAAGAATGAAAAAAGTGTCTGCTAAATGAATAAATGTAAATGTAAGTGTAAAACAACCTAAGTTAAACACTTGCTATCTATGAAATCAAATATGCACAATATACACAGGGCTTCTAACTGTAATATGCCAGGACAATTTTATAATAAATAAATTACATTTACAATTAAAAATATTTCTGATGTACAACTGACTCCTGTCAAGCTTTTGACTCTTGACAATGTCACTCTAAGATCTGCATTTGCTCTAATTAATCTGTTTATATGTGCTTTTGGTAATGTGGGGAAAAAACATCTAATTACCCCTTCAGGAGTTCAAGGTAATGGGTATATATGAAAACACAAGGGAGAACTATGTCCGCCAAGGTGAGGCTTGCTAATTTGGAAAACGTTTTTCTAAAAACAAAATTTGAATGTCTGTGTATCATAAACCACCTCATAAGTCCACATGGTCATGTGAATGATAATGGCACGGTGAAATGGAAGAAAATTTTAATGATCTGGGTAACAAAGTGAAATGCATTTTTGGGAATAAAGAGAAGTGTTAAGGTTAGATTAGTGGGCTTTGCCTATTTGTACAACTTTTCACTTTGCCACAAAATGTATCTGGTTTACATCTTACCAGACTTCTAAATCAAAGAGTCCATTCACAAAAAAGTTTGTGTGAAGTATGCAGAGCTCAAAAAACAACATATCAGACCCTGTGTTACCTAACTTCATAGCAGCTGTGTCATTTATGTTACCTATAAATTACTGAGAGGTTAATTGTTATGTGGGGGGTGCAGTGGCGCAGTGGGTTGAACTGGGTCCTGCTCTCCAGTGGGTCTGGGGTTCGAGTCCTGCTTGGGGTGCCTTGCGGTGGACTGGCGTCCCATCCTGGGTGTGTCCCCTCCCCCTCCAGCCTTATGCCCTGTGTTGCCATGTTAAGCTCTGGCTCCCCGTGACCCTATATGAGACAAGCGGTTCAGGCGGTGTGTGTGTTAGTGTTAGTGTTATTTGTTATGCGAGTCTCATAGTGCTTAACTAGCAAGTATGACCTTGAGGTCACAGAGGGTTGCCCCCACACATGAGTAATGGGGTCCAAAAATCAGTACAGAGCTTTCACCAAGGAATGTAAGAGAGAGGTTAATATCCTGCTGAGACGATAGGAAATTTTATGCAGATGAACAGATTAGCCGATTTAAAATAAAAAATTTAAAAAAAAAAAACACCAAAACCCTTCTGGCTAAAACCTTTGATTATTGCAGCAGTAATCGTATAACGCAGGCAAGGCTTACTTCAGATTAAGGAATAAAATAAATATTGGCAGCGCTGTTCTAACAGGAGCATTGTATGGCATCAGACTCGCCATGCTTACTGCACTGTTATGGCACTATTGGTGCCTGCATGACAAACAACCAGTAATATTTCAGAAAAGAGAGTCATAATGTTAGGGACTTATGAGGAAATAATGTGCAGAGGCAGAACTGAGACTGCATTAAAGATCCTGCACTCTCTCTCTCTCTCTCTCCCAGCAAGGTAAGCAATGAAAGTTTACTGCATTGGACTGGCTGGGAAATTTATCCTAACTGAGTAGTCAGTGCGAGGTCAAACATACCCAAAGGGCAGAGCTAAAAACAGTGAAAACACCTGCCTTCTGAAGATAAAATCAGCCCATCACACACTGCTTACATTTTTCGTTTTTCTGAGGAAGTGGTTCTCTATGAAAAGGAATAAGTTGTACTTGCACTGAGTTTTAATTCACCCTGGTATGAGAGTTATAGCTGTTCCCAGCACACTATGGCTCATTCTAGGCCAACAGAAGCAGACTGCAAAATCCATCACAAATCACATTAAATCTGTCTGAAACACAGGCAACATCATCGTAACATTATCATGTTTCTCCTCGTCTTACTAACAAATATCATATGCATATATTAAAAAACATAGCAAAGACAAAAATACACAGAGAAACACTTTCACACAAATACAGACATGCCTTGATTTATGAAATTAATCCATCCCAGAAAAACACTGCAGATACCAAATTTTCATATACCAAGAGCCTACTAATTATTTTAAACTGGAAAAAAAAATGCATTTCCAACCAATCCAAAACCGCAGATGTACTTCCCCAAATATCACTAAAACACTGAAAAACAGGTTCAGTTTTATCTTAAATGCTATCTTTGAACACTGAAGCATCAGTCACATCTAATCAAAGGTGTAGGTTACTTACTGTAATACAGGTTAGTGTATGTGTTTGTGAAATAGCAATGCATGTAACAGCTACTGTTCATAACATGTGGTCTGTTAAAATTTTTTTTGTTTTTGTCAATAAAAACTGAACATGATCTGTTCATTCGAAGAACAGAAAACATAAAAATGTAAAAAGTGCCAGTGCTTTCATGAACATATAAAATTGTAAACAAAACATTAATTTATTATAACTGATGCATTAAATAAAGATACTATAGAAACTTAAATATTCCAGTATTCGAAGAACAACAGCATTTGTCATCTACAGTTGATCTCATTCACCTATTCATAAATGATGAATGCATTCAATTTCGTGTTTCTATTGATGCACATGTCATTGTTCCACTATTGTAATTAAGAGGCTTATCATTTAAGATTTCATTCTGTGACTAATGACTGTAACTATTTAGACTTTCTGTATCTCACTCTGCATCTCATTAAATTGTCAAAGTAATAAATTAAAATCCTATTTTGCTTAAACTTGATTCCCATCTTTCCTTTGTTGTCTTACTGCCCATTTTTCTGCATACTTTATTAGACTGATTGGCCATTCAATTGTTTTTTTTTTCTCTTTTTAAACTTGGCTGGTTTAAGCTATAGAAAGTAAATTAACCAATATCACTTCCAGCCTGTCTTTAACATTTAACAAGCTGGACGTAATTCATTTCACTTCTAAAAAAACACGGCACCTCATTGTTAAATGGTGTTCATAGCAGGTGTTTTGTATAAATACTGAAATTTCCCTGTATTTTCCTTCTTTATTGATTACAGTAGGAAAGCATTTATATTTATGTTGCATTTTCAAGTGCCAGACTAAGATTTTGCGGGCTGTTTGCCGCCAGTATTTCAGAACACTTGCAGCATTCAGATTTAGAGAAGAACCTTGCAAATACTGCAGTAATGCAAAGAAACACTATATAAGTACAACAGGCATACATCTCAGTTGGCAGCTTATTTCAAAATGTAAAGTCTTATATATACCTCTGTGCTGTTCGCAAACATTTCCAGTGCACACTTGCAGTGTCAAAGTCATTCTTCTCTTAACCTAATACAATAATACTGAAAGTGATATTCTGTATTTCCATGTTTCAAAGGTATAAGACCACTCATCCACCAGAAAACATGAGTCGTCTGGTTTTCAAAGAGTAGCATTATAAAAAAGTGAGCAGAGTAGTAGGAATGTGGTTGGCAGGCTATCCTGACAGATACAAAAAAATAAAAAAGCAAGGAAGCAAGCGCATATTTGTGCCACTACTACAAATAATGTTGTATCATATCACCTCTAAGCAGTCTCAGCTGATTTGCCATTTACCAGCTTTCACTTCGATATCAGTCACAATACTGTGTTGGGCTCACTGCGCATCACTTACCCTGCCAGAAGGGCTAAAGGACATGTCCAAGAAAAGGTCAGACGGCAGTTTTCAAGCACTATAAATTTCTGAATGAAGGCCACACCTTGTTCTGGAGCGCTACAGCTTTAAAATTCCATACTTTCAAAAGGGAAACTCTGCATAAGAAAACAGCTAACTGCAGGTCAGCAACAATAAAATTATAAATATAAATATATTAGTCTAATGTATAGATATATAATGTTATTAGATATGTTATTTCAGAAAGACAGGTTTCATATATATGGTCGATGTATGTAAGGTAATTATCATCAAAAGTGTAATTTTGCCAATTTTAATTGCATCAGGAAGATCATTACATTTTGATTAAGCAATCAGTAAACAGTTTGTGCCTAGAATATTCATTATTTAGTTTGCTCAGCTACCAAAAAGTAGTGTGGAAAGCGTTATCAGTGAAATGTTGAAGAAGGATAAATGTTACTGTTAACAAGAACCATAAAGTCATGCAGCAGTGCATGGAAGGCAGCATAAACCGAAAGCTTTTCCATCATCACACTGATACACTGATAAATGCCTTTGAATTGCCTGTGGATAGAGATCAATGAAACTCTTGGGTTTTGGTTCATTTATTTATCTTTTTTAATGTTTCGCCCAGTTTAGAACAGGATTGGAAAGCTTACAGCAGAAGTTGAATAATCAGACACTTGACTGATTTTTAAAAATGTAAAAAAAAAAAAAAAACTCACACCTTCTACTACTTACTTTTGGCAGATGGTCGATTTAACTTTTTCAAAGAATGCAAGTCAGTAAACAGCAGGAAGTATATGTTATCTCACCTGAGCTTTCCCATTTTCACAAACAGCTATTATAGTTTGAACAAATAAAGCTTTGGATTACCCATATTCCCAGAGAGATAAGAACACATCACTGGGCCCCAATCCCCAGCAAAACTTCCTTGAGTGCTTGTCTTGTATGCCTTTAACAAACTGCTTTCCAGAGAAGTTTACTCAATTTTAAAAGTTTTAAAACTATATTTTCACAACTGCAGTTAATTTATACAGTTCTTTTTTTTTCTGACCAAACCAATAATGTAATGCAGTATCGTTTATTCCTTACTCAGTGACTTTTTGGTAGCAAAATTTAAACAAGTGATGTTTACAATTCACATTCAACAGCAGGATCCTTGGTGAGGTTCTTCGCCATAACCTGTGCGTCTGCCATCTGTACACTAACAGTATACACGACAATGAACTGTAAAATCAGTATGAATGGAACACATTTACAAGCTGTATCAAAAAAAAAAAATCAGGCAAAACACTTAGCTGACAAATGACTCCATTGCAGGTGCACTATACAAACTCAGCATGGCAGATGGAGCGGATGGTGATCTAGACATTTTGGCTTTACAGATCGATACTGAGTGCATTATTCAAGATATTCTTCATTTTCCTGGATGATTCATACAGAGCTGATATCGTCAACTGCAGGAGGGAAATGAAAATCAATTCTAATACACCTGGAATTGACAGGATTCTTACAAACACACACACACACACACACACACACACACACACACACACACACACACACACAAATACATACATAGACAAAAATGTTGTAGACTTTTCCCGTTTACTAGGTAAAATATATATAAATTACAGTATAAGTCAGTCGCCCTTTCCTTATAGTACATCTCACTCTCTGTGGTAGTATTCCAAGATGTCTAATGATTTACATTTACTTATTTAGCAGACTCTTTTCTCCAAAGCAACTTCCAATGGATACTACATAATGTTATCAGCCCACACACCTTATTCACCAAGGTGACTTACACTGCTAGATACACTACTTACACTGGGTCACTCATCCATACATCAGTGGAACACACACACTGTGACACTCACACACCATGGGAGAACCTGAACTGCATGTCTTTGGACTGTGGGAGGAAACCGGAGCACCCAAAGGGAACCCACACAGACATGGGGAGAACATGCAAACTCCACACAGACTGAGCGGGGATTAAACCCACATCCTAGTGACTTCATGATGAAAACATTTTTCAAAGAATACTTTCAATAATTTTGTAGAATATTAGCAATATGATTTATTTATTTAGGGGGTTTTTTGCAGCCTTATATCTCTCTGCAACTTCATCCTGTTCACACTGGAAGACTGCACTCACCCCCAGTGTCTCCTTCTTTCTAGTGGACCTCCACCCCCCACCCCCGCTTTATATCTCAGTGCAGTAAAGCAGCTAATTTGTACTGCCATGTCTGAGTGAAGGAGCCTATTTAGGGAGACAGAGACTGGAAGGGCTTCTCTGTTCAAGTCTTTTGATAAGGCAGACAGTTGGATGGAAGTTGCCAGTACGCAGGGGGGTACAACCCCACTCACGATTATCACTACCCATGCTGCAGAGGTGTGACCCAATATCTTTTCACCTGATGCCTTAAAATATGCGATAAGGAGAGGGGGAGAATTAATCAGAGGGGGTTATATTTTATTACAGTATTTAGCATAAAAGAAGCTTACTTTGGCAAGGGAAATGTGCACATTTAAACTGCACTCTACATACCCACAGCATGTCTACTGTCAGTCATCCAACAGTAGGCCTTCATTTAAACCGAAAACAATTGCTCATTTTATAGCTTTTTTCTTTTTTGAACTGTCAAACCAAATATCAAATCGCAAATGTGCAGTGGGGCCTCAGAAATAGCTGACAGGTCACAAGAACACTGCATTTCAATATACACACGATACACCACACAGTTTGTTTAGCTATAAAATCTACTCGCAGCACTGTTAACATGTAAGTCTCAAAGAGGCTGGGCTCATCCTGAAAACGGTCTTTTTTGCAAATGGAAACAGCATGTATTCAGTCAATGTGATCTCCCTTTATTGGGGGGTGCGGTGGGTTGGGCCGCAGTCCTGCTCTCCGGTGGGTCTGGGGTTCGAGTCCCGCTTGGGGTGCTTTGCAATGGACTGGTGTCCCGTCCTGGGTGTGTTCCCTCCCCCCTCTGGCCTTACGCCCTGTGTTACTGGGTAGGCTCTGGTTCCCTGCGACCCCATGTGGGACAGGTGGTTCTGAAAGTGTGTGTGTGTGTGTGTGTGTGTGTGTGTGAGATCTCCCTTTATGTTAACATATTTGTTAGTGCTGATGACAGGTTATCATCAACTCACTGCATGTTCATTTAATACTCACAGATTCACCACAATAAGCATTTGTCGCATTGTGCGTTAGAGATCACCTTTCAGCACTTCTGCACTTCCGAAGGCTCACATGGAGAAATGTGATGAATGTTAATGCCCAAACTGGCTGCAATTCACATCTCTGTGCCTTGGTAATGTGGATCATGCCACACACATTAGAACCTCTATTTTCACTACTGATGTACATACTGCACGTGTTTATACCCAATTGTGCTGCACCGCTTTGTTTAACCTTTAAGTTCACGGTCATGGATGGAACCCATCCACTTATCAGACAGGATTAATTTGGGCAAACAAAGGCAGATAAACACGTACATTTATAGAAAATCATTTCACACTTTTTTTAAACACGGATATTTGTACCTCTATGACTTACATTCAGCGTCTCTTTCAAATTCCATCTAATGCTTCACTGATTTATTGCATTAAAAGAAGAGGAGCTGAGAGTCAAACAAGGGGTGCCCTGGTGCTCCTGTACATAATGCTTAGGCAAGCTTGGCGCTGAACTGAGACTTTACGGGTGTAACTATAAAACAGCACTAGGTGAAAATTAATTATCCTTCACTGTGGATCTCCATATGTTCTTGAGGGAAATGTGTTTCTGCACAGCAGTGCTATTGACCCAGAATGGATGCCTGGGGCCAGACCCCCTCCAGGACAACATGGATGCGAACACTACCTCTCCCATCTTTGGCAGGGAGGGCAGGGCAACCCTGCAAGGAGGATGACTCCTCTCAAAGGAGCTGTCCTGCTTTCTGGCTAAAAATAGCACATCAGTGTGGACTGCTGGTAAAAATACATGCTCCTTTCCTGCCAACAAGATGATGGGACATCAAATAAGCATGTGGCATTTTGAAGTGAATGCATCAGGTAATATAACAATAAGGAGCCTTGAAACTGGCAGTACGTCATACAGTGGAAAAAAAAATAATAATTACTGGTCAGACAGAAACTGGAAGCACCTCAAGATTGCCCCGTACACATTAAGACACATTATTAAAAGGGTCAGTTTCTCTGGAAATTTGCTTTTACAAAATCTCAGCAATTACGTCAGGGAAAACAGATATTTTAACCCCTTCCCAAAGCAAACAGATTTAATTCAAGAAAAGCTATCACACCTCACACCAATTTAGTAGTGAAATATAGTGCAGTGATAAATTCTAAATATTTTTGGAGATAATTATTTATGGATGATAAATAGGTAAACAAGCAAGAGAGAATTGTGATTTTAACTTTTTCAAATTTCCAAAAAGCAAACTAGGTTTGCTTGCTTGCAGTGTTAATTGTGGCAAACTTACAGCTCAGTGAGTTGCAGGTTCTGGAACAGCTGCCAGGAGAGCGTGGACAGGGGGTTTCTCGACAAATTTCTGCGGGGAGAAAAGAGGGCGAGAGTAAATTAAATAGTGCAGGCCTCTGCGTGACAAGCAGATGGAGGAAACAAAATCAGAACAACACCAACTGACAACAAACCAAGGGGATAAGAGCCGCTTCAGGGAACTGTGTGGCTCCGCAGATTCAATAAGGAAACTTGGTCATTTTTTAAGGCAACAAATTCAATACATCCACTGAAAGCCTAAGGTCTTAAAAGCCACAAAATTCAATACAGAGGAATACTCTGAGAGCCAGACGTGGTGCTTAACCAATACACCAGTTTGAGCAGTCAGACCCCTTCATGTAATCATTGCTCTTAAATGAGATATTAATTTCATTCAGACATTTCCAGAGGTGAAGGCCCATCTTTGTTTACTTGGAGTACCAGTTTTGTTTAGATGATATAATTATTGAATCAAGGCCACTTACACAGGACTGGGATAAATCCCAAACACAAAGTGTTCCACCAGAATAGGAATAACTCTAGCTCAAGGAATGATAGTGACAACAATGGCAATAATAACTGTAACATTGGTGTCACTGTCACATGCATACAAGTTATAAGGTTGCAGTATCAAAAAGCACATGGTGTTTTTTGGGGTTGCAGCCCACCCCTCCTCCCCTCACCTTGACATCTGCTGTCAGCGCTCACCCGGGGTGAAACACGAGACCATGGGCCCCACTAGCAGTGCTCATTATCGATATTTATTGAATACATCGGATCACTTAATACCCTGACACTGCTCTTGTTAGATCCTATCAGTGCCAGCCGACAGATAATCAATGTCTTCCATTATCCTTTATTACGCTTCATTCTGCCCTGGGGACAGCTGGATTCTGGCGACTCCATGGAGCACTACTCATCTGTGACCCCACCTAACCTCTGAATGCTGTCATCAGGGTAGAAAGAGATCTTACAGCACACAGAAATTTTGGGCTGTCACTTCTGTTTTGTAGTGTATACAGGCTGAACTTTTTACTGCTCCCATTAGTCTTCAGCAGATCTGCATATTCAGAGTAATGTAAAAGCTCTCTTTGTAATATAGATTGAGATATCTCAAATATACTAAAACTTTCTTACATATATATTTATTCATTTAGCAAGACACTTTTCTCCAAAGCATCATACATCTCAGTTTTCCATTAACAGGAAGACTGTGCAGCTGTGGAGCCACCTCCCCATCAAGGAACAAGAACCTATGCATCAGCATTGGTGGCAGTAATTTGTATGCTGGTTATTATAAAAGGCAAACTCATATATAGTAAAAATACAGTCTGTCACTGAATTTTTATACAAAAGGAAAATTTAGGATTTTTCCCCCATTCACAGCCTTGAAGTTCAAGGTAACATGGTAGAAAACCATTCAGAGCAATATTTCTGTTTCTACTGTGCTTTATCACACAGCCGTACAGATACAATACAGAGAAAACTAGTCGGCCAACCTTTTCCTCCACAGATGCAGTCCTTGAAATGAGTCCATTTCCATGGCGACAGAGGCTCATGGACACTTATCCCTTTCTATTACCTGGGCAAGGAACAATAACTGAACAAAGTACCACAGCTTCCCTGGCCTTAGTCCCACCTCCCTGAAATATAGATTGTGATGACTTTGGAGCACTACACGTCTCATCCCCTGGAACGCAGTAATTACTTCATTAAACTGGTAATGGGAATATTAAACTTGTGCCCACGGTGATTTAAGGCACTGTTTTTCTTTTCCCTAGTCATTTCTGGCACAGAAAGATGGAAACCATTGTTGGAGGTCCACCCAGGAACATGGAGGCAAAACCAAAACTAGACAAAATAGTGACCTAGAGATTAGTTTCTCATATCTGTGACAACAATGGACCATACTTGCAGGACTTGAAATCAAGTGAGCATTTATGGTTTGTTTTGAGAACTATAGCAATGATCTTGTGCAAAGCATCACATCACAGTAATCAGGAAAATTTTGTCCTTGGACCTTCTGACATGCACAATGAGTATCTCAGGAAAATACTCCAAGGCAGAAAAAAGTAAAATAAAACTGATCAGTTGAACAAACTACTGTAAAACTTCTCAAAAAGTGATTTTCCAAGAAGTTCATAGCACACTGTTCCATGTTGTCAGAGGACTACGTGATTATGTTTAAACTTAAACATACGGGCATGTGAAATGTAAAATTAGTACATTAAAAAAAAAAACCTTCCACTCTAAAATAGCATTTCTCAAAATATATTTTTTATGAGTTTTAAAATTAATTCTATGTTCAGAATGCCTATGCCACTCTTAATATCTGTGACAAAAGTCTAACATTATCACCACTATTATAAATGATAGCTAAGGTTCCTATAAAGAAGATTAATTGTGTGGTGAACACTGAAAATGAAGGAAATAATGAAAAATTCAAAACTAGGATCTGCGGTCACACCTCAAAAATGGCAGCGGAACTAATTTGAAAACATTGACTCATTTGTGGAAATGAGGAGACCAGTGCTCCCCGATTGCTGCACAGAATGAATCAGTCATCAAAATGTCAGGATGTAAAAAAATGAAAGGTGTCATAAGGGGCTGCACATCGTTGTATGTGCCTGTGCATGCGTTTGTACCTATTTGCATTAGAATTTGAGCCTGTCTGTTGGTTATGCGCACAGGTTCACGCGCATATCGAATGTGTGACTGTGTGGGTGTCTCACTGAAGATGCTACAGGTGAGATAGGTACAGAAGGAGGGGTAGCGCAAGTAGGTTGTGGGAGGGGATAATGAGCTTCATTAGCATAAAGAAGGAAATTTTCCAGTCTGTGTGAAAGAGTCATTAGAGCTTGAGCAGCCAGCACACATCAACATGCCTTCGTCACCTTCCTTTTTAATCACTGCTTTGCATTAGTTACGTTCATCAGATTGGAGCAGTGATCATGAAGAACGCCTGGGTGCGGCAGCTGCAGTTAACAAACAGTAGCAGGATGGAGAGAGGAGATTAGGCCTGGGGGAAATCACCTAGCAAAATTAAGGGCTTTGGAGTATCCCACATGGCTTTTGTATGGGTTCTTCTGCAACATCTTGTATGTGGAAGAGGTTCAAAGTGGGCCATCTCCAAAGAGGAAGAGGTAGCGAAATTGGGGGGTCAGGACTTCTTTTCACAGTAACCAAGTCCTGCCTTCCTTTCACCATGCTCATGGAAAGTGTCCTTTAGAAAGGTCATCCTTTACTGTAGTGCGTAGAAATGTCAGCTAAAATTGGATAGAGGGTGTGAGTTTCTGCGAGAGTGTGCACTTCAGGCAAGGGGTGGGAAAATAAACAAACAGAAAACATCCATCAAATGAACGAGCAGCCCAAACACAAAGGGCGTGTCATTATTAAACCTGAAAAATTAGTCATCTAGAAAATGAATCAATGCATGAACACGTCTAAAGATTTGAATATGTGAAGTATAACACCTTGCAATGATGGCATTACCTATCTCCAGAAAATCTCTAGTCTTCAGTGTCATTCTAATCTTCAGTGTCATTACGCCGCACCTTCACTCTTCTAAGTTAAAAACACAATATTCAGTGTTTATGGTAATCAGTGGAATTATCACTATTTTTTCCTTAGACATATTTATTAAAACCCACTTACAATTTACCCATTTTATAGAAATCAAATACCTTTACAAAAGGCACTATACAGGGACACTTCTGAGACCTTCAGTTTAAAAGTCTGTATCTGTATTAGTCACTATACTTCACACTGCTCACTGTTTTAATGTGGGTTATCAGTTTTGGATTTGCATTTTAATCTTCAGATTTTTTTTACATCTTTCGTTCAGATTCAGTAGTTTCAGAAGAAATACTGACCTTCCACTGAGACTGCGGTAGATTCAGCAAAGCAAATGCTACATATTGTGAAACTGTAAGTAGCGTGAACATGGACTTGGAGTTATTTATGTAATGTATGTACTTTACATTGGTACATACATTAGTCTTTTATTATACAAATGGACAAAAAGTCTTATTAAGAAGAAACACAACTAATGAAAAATGGAGTATAATTAACTGATATTTTAACAAGTATATATACTCTCCAAACCTCCACGTTAGGTAACTTCTTTTCTCTCTGACAGTCATTTCAACCATGTGTCTTCAGGCTAGTTGCCTCATACACCAGTCCTAATCTCACACTGTAAACTGAAGCAACTTGTCTTAATTACTCAGAAGAACTAGCACAGAGTAGATAGTGAGTATATTGCTCATCATTTTCAACCTCACCCAATGCCACAGTCCTCCCAGCACACAGCAGATAACCTATTAGTTCCACTCAAGCTTTACATGTACATTTTTCCAAAATATGAAGTTGGTCTGCTGTTTAATGTAACCCACCCTTCCATTTTCCCAAGGGTTTTTAATTCCTGACCAGATGTGTTTAGTCAAAATATATGTGAAGACAAAATGTACTTGTTTCTGGTTTGAAAGTGAATTTCAGGCAGGTGTAAGAAAAATTTCCCAGGTCTTGTGATTAAAAGAGAGAAAACTATTGGAGTCAAACTATCAAGTGCAGTGTGTGCCATTAGAGACTGTCATTAATGACAAAAAAATTGGGAAGAGAATGGAGAAAGATCTCCCATCCAGTAACCAGTAATGCATATCAGTCAAAAGCATGTTACCATGTAGATGGCTGGTTCTTCCATACTCAGGAGACAAATACTCATAAGCGTCTAATATTCTTGAATCATCTAAATTTATGTTTCAACATGGCGTTAATGATGGACAGTCCACGACAGTCACAGGAATCCAGTAAGAATGCACCTCTCATGTTAAGATGCATGCCCCTACAGCTACTGTCATCATTCCCAAAGTAAGCAATAACGCTCCCTCAGCAGGACTTTGGAGCCAGTAGATAGCATCCTCTCGACAACATCACTCACTTACTCTAAGAAAGCTGAATACTCATAAATATGGGCTATTTGTGCAAAAATCAGTCAGTGTTTTAATCTCTGTGACTCAGAGATGCATTGAGGCAACCATCTTATCCAACATGAAGAACTCCAAACGCACAACCTTCACCTGGGAGCTTGTAAGTATCCCCTGTAGACAAGAAAGTTCACAGAGAAGAATTTGTAAAAATGCAAAGCACTGAGGTGAGACCCAATATATTTGTCCAGTACTTCCTACATCTGGGGGGTGCGGTGGGGCAGTGGGTTGAACTGGGTCCTGCTCTCTGGTGGGTCTGGGGTTCAAGTCCCGCTTGGGGTGCCCTGTGGCGGACTGGCATCCCGTCCTGGGTGTGTCCCTTCCAACCTTATGCCGTGTTGCCCGGTTAGGCTTTGGCTTCCTGTGACCCCGTATGGGACAAGCGGCTCAGACTGTGTGTGTGTGTCCTACATCCTCAGTTTCCATTGTGAGAGTGAAGTCTGTCTAGGTTAATGCCACCTGACTGACACTGCACCCTACCCTTTACCTTGCAGGTGGTGAACTCACAAGCTGGTTCCAAACTGTCATTTTGGGCTGAGACAGGTTAAATGGGTTGCCTGGCCACCAGGTGACTGCTGGCAAACACAGCTTTGAGGTGTGGCCCCAGGATGAGTCCTAGTCGTCCTCATCTGGGCAGGCTACACATAGTTTATTTATGCCCATTCATGGAGTTCTTTAAGAAAAATTCTTTGTCTAGAGTCTCCATTAGACGTGTTTTACACCTAAATTATGGAACCAAAGAGTGTCGAAAGTTTTTCCATAGTGGCAGTGTGGTCAGTCATGTGTTCTTTGCCTTACCATTGCAAGAAGAAATGAAAAATAAAAAGTAAAGCTTTCCAAACACCTCTTTGCAAGAACATGCTCAGTGGAGCATGACGATACCGTAGCTGTGACTCCTTAAAAACGCAGGACCACTCAGGTAGTCAGCTTTCAGGTATTTGAGCATGTGAGGGAGGCTAGCGATGAAGCTCCAGATCTTTGTATTCCACAACTTTAGATACTTTCCATTTCCTCTTCAAGGTCTGAGCTGGCATTTAAACACCGCCTGTCATCTGCACACGTTATCATCACCAACATTATTTATACCTCTTTCGACATCTCGATGTGCCTGCCTGCCTCATATACCTGTCAATTATTCATAGCTTTTGTGCTGGCCCAGATACCTCCCAACTGCTTTAAATGTAAATCGTATGGTTGCTGCTCCAAAGGGCCAACCCCCGAAGCTCTGAGAAACACAATTAAAGAAAAGCCCCCTCATATTCATGCTTTTGCCACACAAGAGAGGAGTTTCACCTCCATTTCCATCTGAACTCAGTTTAGCTGGCATGCGGGAAAATGTTTGTTAGGTCAAAAGCACAATCACTGCACAGAGTTTCCTCAGTCTGCCGGATAAAAATACACACATACTTCATTGGAAGGCCAGTCATGAATACATGAATGTGATAGATGAAGACCATCCAAATGTGTCTGGAATTTATGTGATATGTATTTTTTTAAAAAATTCCACTTTATTTCTCCCATTATAGAAGCTTTAACAATAGTATACAGCAGTCTATCTGTATTACTGCTCAGTGACATCTGTAAAGGTAAAAGGTTTTTTTTTCCCCCCAATTTAAAATATGTAATTATAGTCTTAGCACACAGGTTTTAGCCATGCCTGTTTCTGTCATCTAGATTAGTGGGGTAAATGAGAGCATTTCTGGTCTACTATGTGAGTAATTTTATTAGTAATGAAATGTGAAGACATCCTCAGTGTCTCACGGCATGAAATGTAGTGATTAAAAACTATACAGGAAACTTCAAACAGGTATCTTTAATTAAGTGGAAACTACTCCCTTTTCCCTCAGTTCTCAGCGTTCACTGGTAAAGAAGCCAGCAATAAAAGTCTTAAAATATATTATTCTCCTGTGTTACCTTGTACTCAGGTTCTTATTATTATTATTATTCATAAAATACATGCATAATAATCATGTAAAGAATGAAAAACTGAGTACTAAACTGTTACATAGTATGGCAGCTGCATCTGTGGACGACTTCCACTGCAAAATCAAAGAAGGCAAGATAGGTTTGGATGGTGACAAGTAAGCTGCTTGGGTCTGACAGTCATCAGCGTGGGTCGACATGACCCATTCCACAACCGTCACTTCTACTGTTTCATCCCAGTCAGGACCACCATGCTGACAGTGAGTCCCCCACCCACCGCAATCCTCACATGAAGTCCAGTGTTCAATGCACCGTGCCCCAAGGACACTCATCTCTCTTGCTCTTCACTGAAGCCACCGAGGTCCCGGGATGTGTCAAAGTGTGGCTGGAATGTTCGCTAGGAAAAGGTATCAGATTATTGCACTCACTTTCCATTTTTCTTTTGGTCACCATGATGTGACTCAGAGGCAAAACAGTGGCAATGAGACAGATCTTCTTGTCCACAGCAAGCTCTAGCACAGCCCATGGTCTCCTCTCTAATTGTCTCATTAACGATCCCCGTAGTTTTGCAACTGCCTCATTCATGGACACAGATTTATTATATTATAGCAGAAGGGGGAAAATACATGTTAAAATAAACAGCAAAAAAATCCATTTTGCAGTTTCCAGAACAATGATCATATGAATTTTAATGTCCTCTAACATTATCCTTGTACTATCACAGAGGAGTAAAGGGCCTGGCTTGAGCCAAGTCAATAGTATCTCAATTAATATGTCTGTATTCAAGCAGTGCTGCCCAAAAGAGCTTTTCTGGGGTAAACTGAAGTATACAAAGAATTGTGAAAAATGTTTGCTGCCACATTCTCAAAGGCTGCTGCTTAGGGAACATACTTTCCATCCCTGTCTTGCTCATGCCTCATGACAGCAGACTCACAGCAAGGCTGAAAAGTTGTGG
This sequence comes from Scleropages formosus, assembly GCF_900964775.1. NCBI lineage: Eukaryota > Metazoa > Chordata > Actinopteri > Osteoglossiformes > Osteoglossidae > Scleropages > Scleropages formosus. The sequence continues at coordinate 15,620,508 of NC_041812.1, read as the reverse complement.
CCATAGCTCAGAAGGATAATGGCAGTTGAAATATTTTCCCTTTGCCTGGCCTCTCCCAAAACACTGCCCATGTACACTTTGTAAACAAGTGCTAAGGACTTCAGAGGAGAGGCACACATAGAACATACTTTAAAAATCCAGCCAGAAGGGGCTTTGGTCCAGAGACAGTGTCTGTAAGAGGGTGGAATTCCTACAGGGCAAGCTCAGAAAAAGCCTTCAATCTCTGAAGTGTAGACAAAGAAAGCGACAGGGTTCTGCTGATGTGTTTTATTCAGTGGAGTAGTCATCACAGCTGTCCATAGTGAGTCTTCGAAGGAATGACACAGAAATGATAGTCTGTCTGAACTGCTTGTCCCATATGAGGTCGCGGGGAACCGGAGCCCACCCGGTAACACAGGGCGTAAGGCCGGAGGGGGAGGAGACACACCCAGGACGGGACGCCAGTCCGTCGCAAGGCACTCCAAGCGGGACTCGAACCCCAGACCCACTGGAGAGCAGGACCCGGTCCAACCCACTGCACCACCGCACCCCCCAGAAATGATAGTTTTGCCAAAAAAAAAAAAAAAAAAAAACACACACACACACACAATGGTGGGATAGTTATGCCAGAACAGTTTAGTCCCAAATAGGACTTTGGTACACAGGGGTGCAGACCACAACCACCTTCTGAATAATAGGCCACATAAGGATCAGGTGCAGCCATAGTATTTAATGGAGTCTTTGCACTACGGAGCGATGACTGGGCTTAATGTGGATGCAGGTGCAGAAGAAAGGTCGTTTTATTGGTGGTTTATGATTTGGTTGCACTATTTTCTTTACGTTTTCACAAGAACTTGTCATTTCCGTAGATGGTCACTGCTAAAACCCGGTATGCCAAAGGGACGTTAGCACTGACAAACACCAGATTATTGGTCAAACTTTCCTCCTGCCTGCCTTTATTTTCGATGCATGCAGATCTGATTATTTAGGCCTGTACTGTGTTCTGTACAGTTCAACCTCAGATCTTAAGTGTTACTTTGAAGTTCTTAAGGTGGTATGTCTCTTTAGCCAGTGTTTACAACAAATTTCCTGAAACTAGCAGGGATCCAAATTTCCAGGATTACCATTATGCATCCTAGATTTAAGTCTTCCATCCTCTGAATCTCCGTTATCTACATTAACAGGCACGATGCACACCACATGACACGTGGTAGCATGTGGGATAACACGGCAGCAGGTAGAAAAGGAAAGCCAGCTTGGTAGATCCTGGCAGACACGTTGCGTTTCACAAGTGGAGTTTCTCATTATTGCTTTATGTCGCCATTCATCAGACTTTGGCAATAAGTGCAGTAAGCACTGAAATATATTTAATTACACTTTAATCAAATCACTGAAGTGGCACGTTCATCAGTTGAGAAAATGACACAAATACGGCCTTCCTTCTCATCAGACCTGTGTCAGAGCTGTAGGCCGGATAAGAAGTCTGTTCAAGAAGGAGATTTGCATGATCACACTCAGAGTACAAAGACTTTCAGCATCTGAAAACTTGGTTGAAGTGACAATATTTAGATTTTATTAAGGCAAAGTTTTTTTTTTAATATGCTGTGAATAGAGCAATGAACAGTTAATGCATTTTTGCATGCATACATTTACGAACACCAATACAAAGTTATTATATTTCAATGAAAGCAATACCTAAACCACATATAAATCATGTACTATATACATATATAATACCTAAAGTATAAACATATATAAATTAAATGCTCTGACTGTGCCAGGTGAACTGTGCTTAGCCTAGCACCCTAATGCACTCATACAGTATATCTGAGCCATGTTTTATCAATAACTCCTTATTACTTCAATTTATTATCAGTTATACCACGTCAGGTTAATGTCACCATGATCAAAAGCCATAAAACCAGAGAGTACAGGGCAGGGTAAATATTGGACAAGACTGTATTCCATCAAAGGGCACTCACTCATATGCACAGACATAACAACACACACACACATTCACTTGGTACGAGTAATTTAGAGTTAATCCTTCATCAGTACAAAATTTCTCTAAATTGGGAGAGTAAATTAGAGGACCTTACAGAAACCCATAGTGAGAAGGTGCAAATTCTGCACAAAGAGGCGTGGAGAAGGTTCAGATAAAAAAAAAAAAAACAGAGTTAAAAAGCAGCAAAGTGAAGTAGCACTGGTATTAAAGAAGAAACAATGTTTACCCATCTACATTTACTTTTTTTGCAGATGCATTTCTCAACAAACTACACATAGTGTTACCAGCCTACACACCTTATGCACCATGGTGACTTACACCACTAGATACATTACTTACAATGGATCACTCATCCATACACCAGTGGAACACACTTTCTTTGTGTCACTCACACACTATGGGGGAACCTGAACAGCATGTCTTTGGACTGTGGGAGGAAACCAGAGCACCCAGAGGAAACCCACACAGACATGGGGAGAACATGCCAACTCCACAGAGACTGAGAGGGGATCAAACCCATGTCCTCTCACACCACCTATGTCCTGTGAGACAGCAGCACTACTCACTGTGCCACCATGCCGCCCTTACCTTACTGCACCCTAACGTTGTTCTTGTCAAACATCATACAGAATGGCTCTCTCCATACTAACCCCAAAAGTTGCTCTTCCAGGTAGCAATGATTCTGCTACAGCGTTTTATATGATTTGTTTTATTACCACTTGTTATATCTTTTTTTTGACTCTGTGTTTCTCCCTGAGTTTGCCTCTCGCAACATGCAGAGGAAGAACCTGGCAATCCACCTCTATTCCTCCCTTGACTTGCCTTGAAAACCACGGAAGTGGTCACTGCGGGTCAGGTTTGACTCAGCACCTTGCATGCATGCATATACCTTTTTTTGCAGACTCTTAAAGGCTTGATCAATTCTAGTCTTAAAATTATTTTGCTTCTCTAAGAATTTCACTTACATGACTTAAGACTATATGCAGTCCTTCGCAAGTGTTTTATTATCCTGATCTGTTTCATTTGCGTGATATGGGCTAAATTCCTTCAGCTCCATCAGGGGATACAGTCTGTGACAGCAAAAATATAGAAATTAAGGTTGATTTCATGATTTAATTTGCTTTTACAAAATACAATTCGTAGAAATACAATAATGTTTTCCATAGCAAGCTGTGTTATTTACAATAACGTGTTGTTAGTCCTGACTTTTTGACTTGCTTAATTAAAAAATAATTATTGTCACTATGTATCAACTTTAATTATGATTTTCTGACAAAAGCTCACAGCTCTTTGCATTGCTGCAACACAGGGGCTGATGTGGGTTAAAAAGACAGCTCTCACATCAGAAATACAGCTCTGCAGAGGGAAATGTAAAAATAAGCAGAAAACTTTGTAGAAGACATTGACCATCAGCCAAGATGCTGTCAAGATGCTGTACTAAGAAACTATCCTAGAGTAAATATAGACCTGATGTCCCAAGAATTCAATTAAAGCATTTTCTCAGAGTTCTGTCTTCTTTCACAGTCTTCTGCTTCACATTTGTTCTGCAGATTCGCACTCTACACTCAATTCTACAAGGATGACCTCCTTCTTCATGCCCTTCATTGCCCAGTGATGGCCCTCCTGCAACAGTGATGTTCCAGGATCAGATGGGGGACCAATTACCCCCAGCACTGAGCTGACAAGCAAGTGTCAGATAAGGTAAGGTTCAGGATAGGAAAGACAGGGGTCTATATCATAACCGTTAGCAATGCAAACCGCCCACCATGAACTGCTGGCAGAGCTTACAAGGAAATGAAAATGCAGCAATTCTCTTATATAAAGAACAGATAAATTTCTGTAACCTACAGTAAGCCTGTTGTCAGCCTTTAAACTGTGTTTATGCAATGCAGTTTAAATATCATTATACACTGAACTACACAACAGCCTTGAATCTCATTTATAAGAATTGCATTAATGTACATAAGTTGCCAATGAAGTGTTCATGTCTTTAGACTGTGGAAGGAAACCACAACAGAAGAAACCTACATGATCTTGGGGAGAACATGTCAACTCCTCATACCTGAGCAGGAATGAAACATGTCCTGTCACACCGCTTAGGTACTGTGAGACAACAGAGCTACTCACTGTGCCGCATTGCCAGCCCTGGGACATTTTACAATTCAGCATTCCTGGTATAAGGCATCCTGGGTCTGAGCACAGAACATACTCAATCTGTAGGTCATAATTTCTGTTGGCACAATAGGGCCCACTAAGTGAACTTGTGCAACATGAATTCAACATGACTAGAAATTACCTACACTGACAACATCATTTCAGTTACCCAGTATTAAAATATTCAGTGCACCATGAAAGAGAAGCATAACTCCAGTTATTAGTGTTATTATAATAGATGCAACAGAACACCTAAAAGAAAAAAAAATCCTGTTTGTATTTTCTTATATAAAAGGCACAAAATGAAGAAACATCATTTTACAAATTAAGTTTGCGTATCAAAACAAGATGTATGAAATAGAAGACAGACATTTGTACATTATAACATTGATAAACACTCAAACATCTACTCAGAATCTATATCTCTTTTACTGTTCAATACATTTAACAAGCGTATATGCGCAAGACATTTTGAATCAATGATATTGTGCTAATGTGGCGAACACTTTAATGCTTTCAATTTTTTTTAATCAAGTAGACACTTACACAAAATAAAGGAAAAACAGCAATCTTGTGTTTGTCTCCACAACATGGGGGGTATTAAACCCAAGAGGTCACCTGGGCCACCTTGTACAGGCATGAGTGATACCCCAAGCAATTATCCCATCCCATGTTGGGCCCTTGTTGTACTCTCTTGTCTGTCTAAGCACTAGGCCCTCTTTGTTTCTATGAACAATGGAACTTCTTGTTTGCTTGTATTTCTCTGCTTAGGCTCCACTCAATCCCTAACACAACCTATGTGCTCACACATCACGCTCAGTGCCCTGCAGATACACCTACTACTAATGGCCTTCACGGGTTAATCAAATTCCTGCTAGTCCAATCCCCACAAAGTCACTTCTTCCAACATCCTCACTGATGAGCCATGGCCTCCTCTGTAACTACTGTTACACAAGTTAAGGCATGGTTTATAATTTCACTAATCAGGTTTCTTTACAAATTCTCCCTGAAGACATTGAAGCCATTTATCTGAGCGCTGAAGCATCTATTTTGGAAATGATGTGCTTCTGTTGCTTCTAAAACCACTGGTTAGATCTCTGAGAAACCTTAAAAGCTTCTTCCCATAAGAAACAATATAATAGCTCACAGTTCACTAACAGTCTCTTCCATTCTTGCTCAGACATCCCGGCCAGCAGCTCTGTTTGGAATGATGGGGAGAAACCTAAACAATAATATATTCTCAAGAGCTGACATCTGCCTTGAGATCTAATCTTGACAGGTGACACCAAAACAACTCTTTTCTTCTCTGAAAATGTAAGATACTTGCAGATACTTGCACTTTGACGCTACAAGGGCTGTTTAATGATCATCAGCATACCCTCTATTAAATGCAAGACTTATTTTCTCCTTTCAGCAATAAATAAATAGATAAAGAAATGGTCAGCAAAGGACAGACTTGTGTACTTTTTCATGGCAGTCACAGAGGTCCAAGTGCCAACTAAAGAGCGATTTCCACCATCTCTCCTGCCAGTGTATTGGTGCCTGAGAGTTGGGCTCGATAAAGCAACCAAATTCCTGTGAGTGCCAACATTTTTCTCTTCTTTGCCATTACTTAATGAAAGTGCAGTACCCTTTCGCTAACATTTGAGGGTTTTAATTAGATCATTAGCAGAACAGATTTAATTATAGCATGAGCTAAATGGTTTGCATTACATCCACACCTGGCAAAATTGGTCGATTGTCAAAATCCTAAAACAGTGAAGCCAGTTTTCCAAGGACAGGAAGAACATTACGCTTGTGGAAAGCAGTCTTCAGGAGGAACTACTGTAAATCTTGAGATATATGGCAATGTGGTCTTTAAAAAAAGTTATGAAAGAATAATAAGTCTTTTATATTACTAAATGATGTGCATCCAGTGTATGAAATTATTTTTGATTTCTTTAAAGATTTTTTTAAAACTCTGGTTTTCTTTGCTGTATGTAGAATATTATGCAGTGTTATTGCCCCCTTGTTTTCATCTTAATCGATCTGGTTTTCGATTCCCAACTAAATAAACTTTCCAGACTACAGTTCACTCATTTATCTAATGGCTTCTCCTGCTCTTTAACTGGCTTAATTTGAATAATGCAATTGAAATCTGAAACCCAAAAAAAAATAAAAAATCTGCAAGAAGTTTAGATGAATCACATTTCTTTGGAACTGAAATTTCATCAGCAAATCTTTTCAGTTAATTCTGAATTATCTAAAACATAAAAAAAATTGCCTAGGAAGAGATACCAAACTTCTGTAACAGTTTGATTTTTCTTTGTTTTTTTTTCATCTTTTGCTATAGTTCTTTACAGAGTTTTCTAAAATGCAATGCTTTGAAGCATACATGTTGGTTTCAGGACCCACCTTGAATAAGACCATACCATGTGTTTTGAATCTGGACACAAATAGCGGTATGAGTATCAGAAAGAACCTGGACGCAGATGATAAAAACACATGATGCCGCAACACAAGGGTCTGTTTCTCCCTGATCCTTTGTTTACTCCCTTGACAAAGCCACTAGTCCATAGCAGATCGTTAGATCGGAAACCTGAGTGATTAAGTTCCACTGTCCATGTCATGTGACCCAAACAAGATGATTCCATTGTAACTGTAAGGATCTCAGCAACAAAACACTGCCTAATAGTCACAGGATGTGACAGAAGCCTGCCTGCAGAATAACTAACTAAGGCTTCACTTCAAGGAAGCTATCACACTGACAAGTCCAACAGTGTGGACGAGGTGATGACTGCAATGTGCTGGACAGATACAGTGTTTTGCCCTCTTATGGTATGTCTCATTTATTCCTTTTACATACTGCCCATTGAAAGTAAGCAGCTCTCAGTGCTATGCAGTATTGTCCACGGAGTTGCCCAGATACCCAGACCATTTTGCACACCTATCTGTCTAGTTTAACTGACACACTTTCCCAGCTTTGCCCACACATCAACCCAGTGTTGCCTGCAATGTACAAAACAAAAACAATCTAGCAAAGTTGTCTTAAACTGTTCTCATCTGACCCTGGTGCGAAGGACAGTCTCCACGTAAACAATAGCCTGTAATGAGAAACAGATGTCTTTTCACCCAACAGACGCAAGTTGCCAGTGAACCTCAGAGCAGCAGCCCACAGCTCTGAGACAGTAGCCAGAGCAGGTGTCCATCAATGTCATGAGCAAGGGTGAGAGAATGCCCAAGTGCATTACAATGTATAGCCTCATCCAGCAACTCATAAGTGCAATAAAAACCAGTCAATGTCATGACAGAAAAGTCTGCAAATGACAAACTTTACTCATAACCATGGAAGGCAATGGCACTAGCTTCACGGCTTCATTTTGTCATGAAGGGGGATAATCTCTGGCAGGTCCACATGATTCCTCAAAGTCCTACTGAAAAAGTTCACCTTGGAGGAGAGAGGGGTATTGCTAAGCCTTTAACTGGCGAGAGTATTGATCATTCACAGCATCACGCCAGTTGACACAGCATCCCACAAGAAAACCTTTGTGGCCTGTTTAAGCAAATAAAGAGAGTCATTAGCTTGTAATAGCATGCAGGTGAGAAACAGCCTCCACGCAGATCAGCATCTAGAGACGGATCTCAGATATGCAACACTGAAAAACCTGCAATGGCTCTTAACATCTCTCCTTATACCACAGATTGACACAACAGCACCAACCATTAAAGAGGTGCAGTTGCAACAGCCACATTGAAATTAACCTTGACTAGAGGCTTTGCAGCACCCTCTCTACCCCAAGGTGAACTTTTTCAACAGGAGTCAGAATTTCAGTAGAATAATTGCTTTGATAAATTTTAGTTTAGTACTAAGCTACCCACGGTAAACATAGATACACACAGGTAGAAAATAAAGAATCAAAAGAAGAGGAAAAAAAGGAAAATATTGTGTTTGCGACACATTTTTTCTTTGACAAACCATCATGTACTGGATTGGTGTTACAGACAAAAACGTCAAGAGGCCTACACCGTAAAGGAGTCAGAAATGTGAAAGTTGAGACTGCACTGTGCCACACAATTTCAAGTAAACAGGTGATGCTAATTGTTACCATAATCTAAGGTGTGTAAATTTAATATATTTCACACTGTACACAGAATTACACAAGAGCTGATGTTCATCCTGCAGCGGGTTTCATATCATGGAAACAATATTTGCACAACATCTCAGTTTTTGGTTTTGGAAAAAGTCATTATACAGGTTACATTCAGTTATCCCAGGTGGTAGTGAGGGAGTGGGGTAAACAGCAGCAATGGTCTCTCTAGACTCTCCACCACAATCTGAAAAGGATGTTGTGTGTACCAGGCTCCCCTCAAGGGATCCTTTCACTAACATGGGGACCTCAGGCACCTGCCCCAAAGAGCCGCTTCCCACCCCAAATCTCATGATTCCCCTGCACTCTTCCCCCAGGCTCATGTGAGGGAAGTTCTGGCCTTTGCTGCCAAACAACTTGCTGCTATGACACAGTCAACAATGGAGGTAATTAGGTCCTGATTTGATGGAAAGATGTGTGCTTCCTCTTCTTTTCTATGTTTCTGAGAGGTTTTATTTCGTTGACAAGAGAATCTCTTCACAACATCTTACTGAAAAGGCATAAAGAAAAATAAAATGGTCCTTTTTGTTCTTAAAATGCCAAAGTACTATTCAGACTTCTGAAAGAGAAAAAAAAAAAAAAAAACAGAAACAACTCCTGTATGTGCTATCAGTTTTTTTTTTTTTTTTTTTTTTTAAAAAGTCTCTGCTCTTGGCAACAGCAGGAGGGTCAGAGGGCAGATCCACTGCACTGTCTGCACATTTCCACAATGGGTCAGAGATAAGAGCTACCACCAACCCCAGCATAGCAATGGCAGTGTCTGTAGTCGAGAGCCATGCCTTTGGCTCTTTATCATGCAGGAAGGAGGAACAATCCCACTCCTCCTTCCAGCAAACCATATCGTTTTTCCGTTAGCTTGTTCCTATATATCTTGCATGCTGTTCAGGGTCAAAGTCTTCTTAGGGCATTTTCTCATGAGGAACCCCAATCTGAAACCCTTCTGGGCACACACTGAGGGTGACATTGTCTTTATTCAGGTCTAGAATTAACCTTGGGTCACATTCTTCTATCTTACCTTGTGGTCCAACGTGCAAAGCGTGGCTGCTACAAAACAAAAGTGAGTGCTGCCAACACTGGACATTACACTAGTTCAGTGATGGGATACTGTTAAAACAAGGTGTTTAGCAAGGTGTAGCATCACCACTTTTAAGTCTCTGACATGAAAAAGTCCAACTGAAATTCAACTACATTACCTAGACTACATAATATCAACACTGTGACTCTTGAAAACAATAATTTCTGAATCTGGGACCAAGACCTTTCCTTCACACCACCCTGAAACTCTTCATGATGGAGGAGTAATACACTTGGTCACATTACATAAAATTTTGCTTCAGGTTATTATAAACAGCTAACAACCCTCATACAACCCTCCCCCCAATGAGGTTGCCTTGGTTTTGTATGATCCTGAAATGCTCTTTTCAGCTTCAGTGGGGGACACAGCTGCAGAATGTGCCTTTTCGTTCTTCAAGTGCACCGAGCCAAGTGAACTAAAATAACTCATCAATAGCTCCTTGCAGCACTGCTGCAGTCAGCAACAGTGACAGGTAGATGTATCGCATTACTGTTGCAGTGCTGCGGAATCGCCTCATTAAGATCCCTCTCAATAAAGAATGGCCAGGTCACGTAGCTACCCCCTAACCCACAACACACCTCACCGCAGCAGTCAGTGCTCAGATGCTCCACTAACATTCCTTGCACTGCAACTCCTCATATCAGCGTTGATGTCCTGAGGAAAGGAATCTGCAGGCACCTGATTGCTGCCTGCTCCAAGTAGTGTTATGATACTTTGCTCTTTGGGTATGAAGAAGCAGGGGAAGTCACTGCAGTAAAACTCACTGGGGACTTTTCTGAACATTTCCAGAATGCTTCTCTTGCCAATCCCCTCATACACCTTCCAGGGTTGACAGCAAACTGAAGTGATTTGCGCCTGATTAGTTTATGCAGTAGAAGGACCATGTGGGATGTCCAAAGGGCCCAAATGACCTTGAATGCAACACAGAAGAGCACACCAAAAGCAGAGTGGCCAGGCCACAATGGCCCCACACCCACATACCTACTCACATAAGGATGGCTGTTATGTCACAGCCACATGTACGCATGCACACACACACACACACGCACGCACACACATGCGCACACAGGCACTGGCAAGCCACAAACAGAGTCTTTTAAAGGATGGCAAGAGCAGAAGAGAACAAGCTCACTCCTTTCGACACCTCCCCCATGGACCCGCCTCCTATCTTCGCGGCCCTGACTCATGTGAGAAGGGCTGATGGTGTGAGTTCACACAAACTGATTAAAGTGGAACAATGCAGAGAGGCTACAGATTCAATCAGAGCCAGAGCAATTAGCAGCTCAACATTCGATGAAACGACTAAAAGAGAGGGCTCATGCAACTGAAGCTGTTAACTGTTCCTGTAATGCTGTTAGATTTAAGTGTAATAAAACCACTGGTGTTTCAAAATTTTCATTTGGTATAAACCTCTGCACCCTTTTCCAGGTCCCTTAGAGCACAAGCGACAAAAGAAATCAAATGATGTCATTTTGGAATAAGATGAACTGTAGCTTTCAGCTGATCTCAGTGGATACTATGCTTTGTTTTACAGATTTGTTATTTTTCTGCTTAGCTTGTATACAGAGTACCTTTCAGTTTTGCCATTTACACAGCAGGATATTTTAGAGCCATCCAAGGTAAGGACCTTGCTCAAATGTACCAGAATAGGTCCCATCCAGGCATTTGACATGGAAAGCACCATCTGAAATATTAACCGCTATTGTATCTGCGGTCTTCAGAACGTACAACACACCGTAACGCAGAACAAATTTGATGCTCACTCCACTGCTGTTCTGTAAGCAGGCTACAAAGGCCGCCCACACACATAAAATCTAAAAAAAAAAAAAAAAAAAAAAAAAAAAAAAAAAAAAAAAAAAGAATATTAAGCATTTGCTCCATGCCAGTGTGCCACACTGACTCACACTTACACATAAGCATTTCTCTTTATAATGCTCTATCAGACACAAAATCCGTTGCCTTAAACTGGAAATACAAATCAATTATTCAGCATAGAAAATATTACACAAGCTTTAAAGATCACAAAAAAATCTACACGGGTGACAGATTTTCAGATGGAGGGTTCTTTGTCAGTCTTTTAAAAATGCAACCTGAATCACTTTGCTTCTTTGTGGGGGTCACTTATTCAACAGCTCTCCTCTTGCATGTGCAAAAAAAGCCTGCAAACTGGAAATTCTGTGCAAACTATTGAAGTAGTTCTTGTGTAATCATAAGGGTTCGTCTGTAGTAGGTAGTACTGGTGTCTAACAGCACCCGAGCTGTCCGATTGGATGTGGTTTGACTCCCACAGAGTTTGTGTGGCGTTTGTATGTATTCTCTGGGATTGTGTGGGTTTCCTCTGGACACTCTGGTTTCCTCCCACAGTCCAAAGACAAGTGTTTTGGCCGAAAATGGTGACTCTAAGTTGCTCTTGTATGAATATGTATGTGTATTACATTGCTCTGGTGCATAGACTGGTTAAATATTTTACAGAGTTTACCAGAGGGTATCTATCTAGCATTGTAAGTCACCTTTAATAAAGGTGTCAGATAAATATTACACAGTAATAACTGCACACCACTTTGGATAAAAACATCTGTGAAGTGAATAAATGCAAATTCTAAGAATGGCTTCCGCCAGACTGTGAGCAACCCTTCGCCATGCTGCAGTTGGTCATTAATCCACTGTTTTTTGGCTTCGTTTTTTTTTCCATTTGTTCGGCTTCCAAGCCATGCCAAGATGCAGCTGAAAATGTGACATCCTCTTGATTTCATGATAATCTGTTTATGGAACCCACTGGAAAGGGACTGCAGCCTGAATCAACTTCTCAGAACACACAGTGAGGAAGCACCAGACAATATCAATGACTCAGCTTTGCTTGAGACCCAAGCATGTGGAACATAAGGCCAGGCCTATCTATCTTGGACGTGCTTCACGTACCAAGCATTCACTGAATTGTAATGCTGCTATTAAGCAGTAACCTTCCTAAAAATACAACTCATAGCAAATAGCTTCCAGAAGTGCCAATAAGAAACCGTTTTAGAGAGCACTTTCCTGCAAACGACTGTGGATCGTTATGAGCACAACAGATGTTCTTTACTATCTGTTTTGCTTGGAGTGTGGCATTCACTTTGATTGTCTAAACATATAGCTGTTTTCTGAACATTTTGACTCCTACAATCAGAAAGCATAATTACAGGAGAAACCCACTAACCGCAAAAAAAAAGTACAGTGTTTGACTTCATGAACTTTTGCCTCAGCTAGAATTCAAAGAATCCCTTCTGCTGCAATGTATCACCGCTTAAACAATCAGCAAGATGCATATCTGAAAGTCATTTGTCACCAGAACAACACACATTCTTTGTTTGCATATACAGTTATTTCATTATACTTATCAAGCTATCGGATGAACTGTCATTCCGGGAAACCATGCTTAGTTGCCTGAGACAGAATATGAAGTGATGCAAGATTATTTGGACAGTTATATCAAAGACCCTTCAGCGTTCTGTAGTTTGAAAATCAAAAGCCACACATATGCAGTAAACACACATTTCAGCGATTTCATTTGGACATAACTTTTGAGAGATGTCGACAACTATTTGCACATTTGGTGACAACATTCTGATAAATGAAAAACTACTAATAATTATATTGTGTATAATTTATAGATTCATTTTCCTTGCAGCAGTGACTAACTTCATAAGAGATACAAATGATTTTTTAGAGTGGAGGCTGAGATTGTCAGACTCTAGTACACTTTTTTAAATACACAAATATAAATACACTTTTTAAATACACTTTTTTCTATACACAAATGCTATATTAATTCTTAATATATAAATCCAAAATATTAATTCTAATCATTCTAATAACAGATAACAGGATTTTTTGTACACAGGAATTCAAATTTTTGAACATCAAACAGCAACAGGGGACAATAGATACTGAAGTCGGTTCATCTGCAGATAATGTGCCTATAGGCCAAAAACTCCAGTTACATCCCTGAGAAACCGAGAAAAAACAATGTGATTTCTGTTTGCCCATAAAAGAAGAGCCCTTTGATGGTGCGAATATGAGTATGACCCACACTCAACTAAATTTTGTGAGGGCGAAGGTCACCTTGAGAGAACAGGCCTAGGGAATGGCCAGTGTGAGAATGGAATTCCATAACAAGAAGACGTCACCACAGTTGAAAGATTTAATGGGGTGACTCTCAGTCACCCCTCGAGGGAATGACCTTTACAATGGCACAGTGACAACAATTCCACAAGATTTATAGTTGAGTCTCTCCTTATACATAGAATTTTTTTTTTTTTTTTTAAACGGGAAAAAATAGATCCTCCAGCAATCTAGACAGTAACCTTTTTATTTACTTCACATGGCAGGCTGCACATCAAAGTGCAGACAGGAGAACAACATCAAAAAGGGGATAATAAACACATGTTGAAAGCGAGCCATTTCACATTGATTCCTTTGTCTTTTATCAAAAGCGCTTAAAAGCAAATTTCCGTTGGCGCGAAAAGGAAAACAGTACATAACCACATGGTAGCGGGGCTCTCTGTTGCCGAACTCCACCACCATGCTTTGGGGGGACACAGGACATCAGAAGCTCTCAAAGAAAACAAAGAGACAAGTAGAAATGAATTTAAAAGCATGAGGAGGAATGGTTATTGAAATTGATAATGCAGATTCATGTCACAGCCACTTCAATACTTCATGGCTCTGTGTGTAGAGTCAGGCAGCACAGTGGTGTTTGTTATTACTTCCCGGTCACATTTTCACCATCTGCTGGTTATGCCTCAGGTCAGATCGTTCTTCTGTAAACCAGTTACAACCCAAACTAACTCCATTGCTCTTGATAAAGGAACACTGGCTTAGACATCAAAATGCATAGGCAGAGAGGGCATGCTCTTTCGCACCTTGGTCCTGCATATCTGTTATGCTTTTGTCTGACTCTCTTTGCATGTGATCGTTTCATACATGTTCCCTCAAATTTGGCATCACAGACACCCATCAGTGCAGGTAACAAGGTAGTTTGATCTGCTGTCTTACACTTGACAGACCAAAGATCAAATCCTATCTCTTGCTCTAGTACCCCTGACCAAGGTCCTTTACTCTGAACAGCTTCAGTAAAAGTTACCTTGCTGTATAAATAAGTAAATCATTTGAAGCAGAACACTGAAAGCTTTGAAAAAAGCATCAGCTAAATGTAAATATGTAATAAGCTTATAAATAACAAGAGTTAGCACGTAATATTTAATACATGGACTTGATAACCTCTAGGTTATCAAGTCCTATTTCCCTTTTACTGCTGTAGTCTCCTTGAGCCAGATACCGGTTTTGAATTACTCTAGTAAAAATACCCTTCTGTGTAATAGTCATTTAATAAGCAAGTTGCTTTGGAAAAAGTATAAGCCAGGGCAATGAATTCATAATTACCATTAAAAATTGAATCCATACACTATATTTCATACTCAAGCGAAAAGGCGTCTTAAATTATTATATAACACTTTCTTAGAAATGCCTTCATTACACTGTTTTATACGCCATCATCAAACATGTCATCATAACACTTGTCACAACGTATTAGGAAACATTAGTGTGAAACATCAGATTCTCATCATATGCATAGAATTAAACCTAATAATTCAAAATAGTTTACAGCTGTTACACACTACATTCATGGTCTTTATGACAGGAGTGACATTCCTAGTTAATATCCTTTCAGTAACCAGCGTTGAAGTAATCTAGTTCACGCAGTAGTAATAAAACACTACACACTGCCACATACTTGTCGTGCCAAACATGTTCCTCTCCAAATGTCATAACTGCGATAAAAGAGAAGTAGTGATTCCAGTGCTTGACGGACAGCTCAGATTGTCGATATAAGCTCCCAGGTTATGGTCTGCAATTCATTTCCCTTCACTATTTACTCTGGGAAAATTGGGAAATAGCCAGCTGTCTCACTGCAAGATAGTCTTTGTTAAGAAAATTACCTATCTTTTCCATTTTCCCTGGTACATAAGCCCCTCATTCCTTTAAAAGTGCCCTCTTTATTCAGGACAGAAAGTGCACTATTGTCAATATGCCTCTTTGTCACATGCACGCGATGGAGGAGGAGAAAATCTGAACCAATTTATTAAGGTAAATGACTCTGCTTTGGTGAGTTACTTCCCCCTGCAGATCACTCAATATTGCCTACGTTGTTGTGAATGAGATTGCGGAGGACTGGAGGTCAAGGGGAGTGTGCTGATTTACGTGAAGGTCAGCGCTAGCAGCCAAACCCCCATGCCAAACAAGCAGACACTTCACTGCAGGCACATTACAATGATAAGTAACAGGGGCCTCTGTATTGTAATACACCCATTCAGGTATCTAAATCGGACATCATAGATGCCGTTTTTCTAAAAATTCTCAAGAGACCCACAGATCTGGATGTAAAGAAGTGCAGCAGACAGGATGTATTAGTAAATACATCCCAGGTTATGACATCCATGCAGACAAAAGGGAACACTAGTGAAACTAAAAGGAGGTACCAAGCACGAATTGTGATCGCCTGAGGGTGAGCACATACTCACATGTAGTGTAGGTGGGGATTCTGGGCAAATGCTCGTGGATGGATCACTCGCAGGTTCGAGTTCACAATGGTGCTGGAAAAGATACAAGCAGCAGTGTCAGGTATCACCTTTTGTTGCATGCCCCAACTACATCAAAAAGACATTTGGATAACATGGTATATTACGTGTGATCGTACATGACGGCTGCTGGACGTTTACCCAGGGAGGCAAAGTTATTTCAGAAATGGGAATTTAGGTAAGTTTGATTAATACACACACACATTTTCAGAACCGCTTGTCCCATACGGGGTCACGGAGCCTACCCAGTAACAGAGGGCGGAAGGCCAGAGGGGGAAGGGGACACACCCAGGACGGGACGCCAGTCCGTCGCAAGGCACCCCAAGCGGGACTCGAACCCCAGACCCACTGAAGAGCAGGACCTGGTCCAACCCACTGCGCCACCGCGCCACCCTTGATTAATAATTAAATTTAACAATTGCACATGAACCGAAGGCTGTTACAGAACTTCTAAACATTAGTGGGAGTTAATATGGTGGCAGTTATCTCGGCCACGTATCAGTTGTTTGGATTTGAATGCTGCAATGTGACATTTCACCGCATACGTCACTGCGAGCAGGAAGAACCATCAACGCACACGGAGACAGTTTTAGCACAGCCCAATGTGCTATTGACACATGTCCCCGTTGTGCCTGTACTCGCTATTTAGATCGAGTGGGTGGGATTTAAATGGCCCCATGCTTACATCCCCCAGGTGCATGCCTCCTCCCCCAACAGGGACTGTGAGTCATTGCCATCACAAGAAGTGAGAGCAAGCAGGAGCATCTGACCTGATAGATGAGTGAAATGGTAATGAAAAAACTGTAATACAACGTGGCTGATGACTGCACCCAACAGCCCCTGAAGGGGGTGTGTTGGTGGGGACTTGATAGTCTTGGGAAACTGCTCTACTGGGGTATCGAGCTCTGTCCACTGGGAGGAGAGAAGAGGAGAGGAGCAATGAGGCAGAATTTGTGGGGGTGTAGTGACTATAGCTCGTATCATGCGTAGGCCTTGAATGGAACTGAGGGGGATTCATTAAATTCTTTGTAACCCTGTAATGTGCCTCCTGTGTCACCTGATTGGTGTGCTGTGAGCCACAGGGACACTCTGAGCATGGCCCACACAGGAGAGTTAAAAGCTTGTCAAGGAATCAGCTCTAGTAAGAATCAACAGCCTATACTGGGCGTTGAAGCAATGCCTTGTCGTCTCCTCGAGGGGTGGCTGGGGGGAATCTGCTGTGTCAAGAAATATCACAGTGACTGCGCCAATGCACTGTGCTCACTTCAGTGTTAATGTGTCAGATGTACCCCCCCCCCCCCCCCCCCCCCCGTAGGCTGGAGGATGTGGTTTCCCTCTCGACGCAGTGTCCAGGATGGACGGACGCAACGTGTCGCCACCTGCAAGAGCTATGGCAGCAATAGACATGAGATGCCCTCGAGCCGCACCAGTGATGTAAATACTCACAGCCTCTGCAGTCCAGTGTACAGCTCCATGTCCACAATCTTCAGCGTCTGCAGTCCTGTCCAGTTCTCAATGTGTCTGAAGAAAATATAAAACAGACACACCAGTGAGGGACCAATACACATAGAGTCCCATTGGAAACACGTCACTCTCATATATGCCACGAAGTGCGTAAATTGAGAGATCAGCCTCATCCATCATACTTGATTTTTCTTTATCTGGTTCTTCAGTGTTTTCTTAGAAATAGTATCCATATCCCTGACTTCAGTCATCTCAACAGATAATGCAGACTTACAAGTAACAGCTAACATTTATAGTACACCATAAGTTAAAAAATTTGTTAAAAAATAAATGTGTAAGACAAAATTACACATTTAAAGTATGTCTCACTGTGTGTGTGTGTGTGTGTGTGTGTGTGTGTGTGTGTGTGTGTGTGTGTGTGTGTATAAGAGAGAGAGAGAGAGAGAGAGATAGCGTTAGATAGAGAGAGAACTCAAGTAAACCCTTTGTATCTTCTGTTGGGACCCTGAAACACATTGAGATATATGGGGAGTCAAAATTGCTGGACAGCCAAAATACAAGTTATCTTGTGGAATTACATACTCAAGGATACTAGTTTCACCTCTTAATTACTGAGAATTAACAAAGGAGCTTGATTTCAGTGACAAAGGCTGGTCAATCTATCTGTGAGGATTCCATGTTAAGAGGTAAGCAATGATTTATAACAGTGTTAGTCCTGGGACTGTCTAAAACAGTTGTGCAGTTCACCACTACTAAATCCATTTGTAATTAGTAGTTTCTCTATACTACACCAGCCCTCCAGAATTTTCCAACACCAGCTGCTTTGGTTCCACGTTAATATTCTCGCGCACAGACAATGTGTGTAAGATAATATTTTCAAAACTTAAAAGCCATCAGAGTTGAACTTTTACCAACTGCTTTGATTCATCAAGTAATGTCAAAGTAATTTCTTAGTGGGTCAGCAAACAATCCAATTCCTGTCTGCTGCTGACAAATAGATTTGCTTTAAGGAAGACCGCTTTTTTGTCTAAATTGGTGTTCATTAGATAAAGCAGAATAAATCTCTTTCTCCAACAGTCACCACAATGCAGTCAACCAATATGTCCATCCAACATGCATCATACTCCAAGAACATTCCAGTTAAATGACACATATATAAAGGTATTCTCTATACACACACACACACACACACACATTTTCAGAACCACTTGTCCCACACAGGGTCACGGGGAACCGGAGCCTACCCAGTAACACAGGGCGCAAGGCCGGAGGAGGAGGGGACACACCCAGGACGGGACGCCAGTCCATCGCAAGGCACCCCAAGCGGGACTCGAACCCCAGACCCACCGGAAAGCAGGACCGTGGTCCAACCCACTGCACCACTGCACCCCCTATTCTCTATACACCTGTTATTAATTTTCCACGAAGAATAAAAAACATCAAGATTGATCATTATTTCCTGCATGAGGTATCTATAAACCTGTCACTGAATCTTGGAAATGTGAAGGAAAATTCTTGGGTTGTTTTCTATTCTATATTTATGGGTTAAACAAACTTGTCGGGTGTTTTTCATGTTTTATCGAACTCTTAAGCATGTCATGGAGACAAAGGTTTGGTAAATTCTATGACAAGTACCACTGTTAAATTCGATAATATAGATTCAAAATACATCTGACACCCGAAAAGCAAGACACAAGGGTTCCAGTCTGACATGAAATGCTTCAGCTGTTACTTTAACCACTTAATTTATCTTTATGCTATTACATTTATTCATTTACCAGATGCTTTTGTCCAAAGCGACTTACAACGGATACTATGTAGTGTTACTAGCCCACACACCTTATTCACCAAGGTGACTTATACTGCTAGATACACTACTTACAATGGGTCACTCATCCATACATCAGTGAAACACAATCTCTCCATGTCACTCACACACTTATGGGAAAACCTGAACAGCATGTCTTTGGACTGTGGGAGGAAACCCACGCAGACACAGGGAGAAAATGCAAACTCCACACAGACTGAGCAGGGATCGAACCCACATCCTTTCGTACCAGCCAGGCGCTGTGCTACTCACGGTGCTACCATGCCCCCATACCTGCAAGATTTTTTATAGAAAAGCATTTGCTAAATGCAAAAACAATGTACAAACTATTCTTAAAAGCTATGCTACACAGTTAATTAACTCAACAATTAATCAACCCTGAAGGGAGTCTGAAAATTTATGGAAAGTTGAACCTTCAATGTTGCAAAGCAGTGAGTGTTACATATGTAGGTCATTTATATGCAGTATAGCTAAAACAGCAAAGTAGGAGCTTTCTGTTTGAATCTGACACTGA
The DNA here is from genome assembly GCF_900964775.1 of Scleropages formosus. Classification (NCBI taxonomy): domain Eukaryota; kingdom Metazoa; phylum Chordata; class Actinopteri; order Osteoglossiformes; family Osteoglossidae; genus Scleropages; species Scleropages formosus. The sequence continues at coordinate 15,600,748 of NC_041812.1, read as the reverse complement.
ATCTTTGATTTTGATAATATCAGAGACTGTCACCCATTAGAACACAGTTGATAAGGATTTTCCAATGCGACATTTTCCAAACAGTAAGATACATTATAGAACCATGGGTTCATTATGCAGTGTCAGTGTGCCTTGAAAAAAAAAAGAGACTGCAAACCATCAAAAAGAAAAACTAGAGTGACATACAATGTTTACCTCCATATATTGTACAGAGTGCAACCAGAGAGTAACAGAAGTTGAGGGAATTACCAACTATGAATCAACTGGATAATAGTTAATTTCATTCTAATTTGACAATTTGACTTTTTTTTTGCAAACTACAAAATACAAAAGTTTCTGTAAGCTTAACACCACAAAAGAGCATCATGAGGAATCTCTGGAAGAGCCATAGGGATAGTAATGGCTCAGCATATTTAGAAGGGCTAACTGGTCAGCCCAGCGTACTTACTCAGTACTTCCACCAAGCACAGTACCCCCATTCTTCTGCTTTTGAACAATTTACAGCCTTTTCCAAATCACCCCATCAGGACAATGCTTAATGAGTAAAAGTAAGTTTATTGGAATATCTAAAACCATTTTTGTGAAAATCATTGTGTAGCTCAGCGTTTTGGGAAACAAGGTAAAAGCACAGTAGTGGAGATATATGGATGCATGCCTTTTCCTACCGGGCCATGTGGACACATGAGGTTGCAAATGTTGTGCTTCAGAGGGCTTAGCATCCTTATTACCAAATGTGAAGAGTACACCCCAGTACACACACACATGCTTAGAAGCTGGGATGCACACCAAAACAAATAGGCAGCTGCACCCCATGCATCTGCAATCTGAGGGTCCAGAACTCTGGAAGTGGACAGCATCTGTAGCAAACAGTGGCTTTTTGAAACTGGCTTCAAACGTTTACATCAGCATGGTGCGTTCTGTTTCGAATTAGCGATGCACTTTGACTGGGTGAGGGAAGAGACTGAGATTTATCTTTTCATGTAGTTAGTAAAACAAAATCCCACACAGCTGCTGAGAAAAGTCTCGTCTAGCTCCCTGGTTAGTTGAGATGTAGGACCACAGCATGAATATTAGAGGAAAGTAACTGTAAGTGACATTTGGTGTAGGTGACAAAGAAGGACTGGAGCCCAGCCCAAAATTCTCTCTCTCTTTCTCTCTCGCACTCCCTTCACACCTGTTGACACTATATCTTTCTAATAAGCAATTTGTTAATAAGAAGAGCTTGTTCTAAATACTGGCAGTAATACAACTGTTACTGTAAAGTGTAAAATGCCATTGTGTCAAGTAACATTTTAATATTTCAATAAAACAACTCTCTTTTAAAGTAACTGTGAATATACCCTCTCTACACAGACTGGTTATAAAGCTGTCCCAAATGTGTATTTTATTTGCAACACAATTTCACCATTAAATTGCATGGCACTCATAACCACATTTACAATCATCAGCTTGATATCATCATTCTGGACAAATACAAATCTAAATCCCCTCAGAGAAAGGATGGAATCAGAGTACAACATGATACACGATTCCAGCCAGAAAGGAAAACTTTAACAAAATTAACTCTGATGAACAGATACAGTAAAATCCAAACTTTGAAACATCAAGGAAAAAATGGAAGCAGACAAAATTTCAGTTGATTCACCAGCTTGTTCCAGATGTCTTGCTTGCCTCTACCCTCAGGACTATTTGACCAATTGACTAATTGACCAGCTGATCAATTGTCCAACTGACTGTCTAAACGGACTGTAATGAGTCATCAGGGCTCTGGTGTTCACAGATACACCCGACTCTCCACTCAGCCCCATTCAGCTAGGGATCCAAGACATCCCACCCTTCTCTCATCTCCAGTCATCTCTCACCCTTCCTATGCTTTGGATAAAAGGACAGCTGGGATTAACCACAAGAACAACTGAGACCTTTCTCTTCATCCAGCAGCTCCCCCCAAAAAAGAACGTGTCTCTAGCACTTACCCACACCCCCACATTCACAGCATCTCTCACAGAGTAAACATTCTGATTTAAACCTTTTCCCCTGGCATTCTCATTTATAATGCATACATTTTCATACATGACATTAATACATGACATTAAAAGCCACCAATGATTTAAACTACCAGTTGATCTCCTAATTATGTGAACAATGGAGAGCCTACAAGGGGCTAGCAGCAGTTTTCAGATAGGTCAACAGCATGAGTGAGTTATTTGTGCAATTATCAGGGCCCTTTTTTTTTGACGCAACCTAGTCAAAAACCATCTGAGGACAGATTACTGTAAGACCTCAAAAATATGTATCTATTACTTTTAATTGTATGACAGTTAGGGGTGCGGTGGCGCAGTGGGTTGGACCGCAGTCCTGCTATCCAGTGGGTCTGGGGTTCAAGTCCCGCTTGGGGTGCCTTGCGGCGGACTGGCGTCCCGTCCTGGGTGTGTCCCCTTCCCCCTCTGGCCTTACGCCCTGTGTTGCCGGGTAGGCTCCGGTTCCCCGCGACCCTGTATGGGACAAGCGGTTCTGAAAATGTGTGTGTGTGTGTGTGTGTGTGTATGACAGTTGTTCAGCAGAACAAGGTGTGGCAGAATAAGAGTCAACTGTGGTCAAATTTTACCCATAACATCTGGGTCGGGAAGAATTGAGCTAACTTAAAAATCAGGCAATAAACCAAGTTGAGGCTGCACAAACATCCAGAGAGAATATAATGTGTCATTATTATGTACCATGGTTTTTCTTGCCTCTTTAATCAGTGCAATGATATATCTAATATCTCTAAGATCTCAGTGTAATCGCTTTTCAACACAGTTGATCTTCCACAGAACACATTGGTGAGGAAGAAAGCTCATAGGCAGCATTTAGAGTGGTGCTAAGACATGTCATACTTACAGTCTCAAAGTTCCCAGTTGATGGTACAAGGCAGGGTCCTACTGTAGGTGTAATTATAAGTCACTTTGAATAAAAATGTCAGCAAAGTAACTGAATAATAGTAAATAAAAGCTACTGGAAGAGCAGGATTGATCATAATGAAATGTGTCAATAGGTGTTCCTTTCAACAGTTCCTACCACTGAAGAAATTGAACTAAGAAAAGAAAAAATGAACTCTTAAAGAGTTTTTCAATAACTGCCTTTATTCCTCTGGAGGATAGTTAGTTTCGCTGTAATCTTTGCAGAACACATCCCCAGGCAGTGGTTACGGTATTTTTGATATAGATACACTCAGCCACCTAAATCCCACTATATACCGAACCAAAAGAAGCACAGATTTTGACAGGCTAAATTAATCTCGTCTTTAGGACTACTGAGCATGTCTCAGTTCACTTAAAAACATCAACACATAAAAATAGCTATGCAAAAAAATACACACCAGTTTGTAGTTATACTCGAAATCTTTTCTGTTGTCTGTCTACATCCAATCAAGCACAGTGCATTCTTTGCCAAAGGGATGTTTTTCCTCAGTCATTTACAATTTTTAATACACACAATGACATGTGAATCTGGGTCAATTATCTGTTCTTGTCAAAACTCAGCTTTTCCTTTTGATTAGTGACAGTGAATTAGCCTTAAACCACTTCCACTGTAATCGATCAGACCTCAAATCCAGTGCTTTCATTTCCAATTTAATTTCCTTTTATTTCAATTTCACCTCCATCATTAGGAATACAATTTTACAGAGGAGTACAATATGAATTCTAAAATTACACAACTCATTCTGCTGGGGTGAAGATCTTTGTCATGTCTGAGGTTCTGTGACAACAAATAAAAAATACATTTAAAAAGGAGAGGCAAAGGCTGCAATTTTTGAGTCGTGTATGAACATGATGGTGAAATACATCACAAGCGTCTCCTTTATCTTTTAAATTAATTAAATCCGTGACTTGATTTGTGACCATTATCTAAGTGCAACAAAGCATAAAATTAAGAGCTTGCAGGACACCAGTTCTTTGTTTTGACAATGTTCAGTATGATTATCAGATTGCAATTAGATATTTAATTGTTGATAGTGAAGTATTTAACAGCTAGGAGGTGAGCATGTGCAGTATGAACTGTAGATTTTTGAGACCTCCCTTCACAGACAATTGGATTAGCCTGCGTGAGTCTATTCCGAAGTGACCGTAACCTTTGTTGTCTGCTGTGTCTTCAACATGTTTTAATTTCGTTGAGGCCTTAATGACATAATAAATTGTTTACAGTGAGGCCAAATGTTGTTTTTGGTATGGTGCTACAGCAGCATTCAGCTTTATACAGTGTACATGGGATTTAGCAAACTAATCCTGTAGGTACTATGATGCAACACTTGACAAATACCTACCTTACACCCTATAAATGAGCATCGATTTCAGTCTCAGGTTAAAATGAATATGATTCAGTTGCCCCATGTGACCAAAAAAGTAATGTCTTCAAGGTGCTTGTAGGCCCTGGGAACTTTCATGCCAAAATGTACAAAAAGAGGGATAAACGCCAACCTCGGTTATGTCAGCTGACATGACTCCCTTTATTTTAATGCTTAAATCATATTATTTATGGAAATGCCAAAGAAAAACTTTTTAGGAAAGCGTCTAAGATCTGGAAATATGTTTTTAAAAGGTAATTTTTAAATTCTAGTTACATTAATTTCTGTCACACAATCTCTTTTTTTGTCCTTATTTTTCCTCATTAATAATTTTTTCCTTCCTTTATAGGCCCTAAAAATTTCACTAGTCCTACGCACTATTCTTACAGTGCCTAAAGGGAAATCCAGAACTGGATTTGTGTGTCTGCAGATGTTTTCTTCGGGATCCAGGACACAGTACAGGCAAAAGCAGTTGAAACAAACTTTTGAGAAAGATTGTTTTAAATCAACGGCAGCCTTCATAATATATGTGGACATTTCAGCTTCTATCATGCTGTACTGACCTGCATCTGGGTGAATACTTCCAAAACTATACAGTGCCCTAAAGAGAAAAAAATAAAAAATGTCTGGAGGTCAAAATCCTCTGAACTAAAGACAATCATACTAAAAAAAGAGCCTTGCTGTGCCTGCAAAATGCATTAATCAGTTCCACAGAGTCTACATTAAAAGTCCCAGTAAATAACATACCTGTTGCATGCTGCAATTCAGAAATGTAAACATGATCAGAGTAACAAAAGGAAGAGGAAAGTGATACTGCCTGCAGTTTGAGACACCTCTCCACAATCCCTTATCCACAAGCCCAACATGCAAAAAGCTCCAGAAATGTTTTTTGTGGCACCAAACCTGTAAAAGTAAAACCTGATGACGGCGACGGCAGCATTGATGTACAGTCTTCTCCAAGGTCCTCAAGCAGCCAGATGTGATGAACATTTATTGCATGCATCAATTACTGTTGTACAAGTATTCAATTTAGTTTGAACTTGTATATGTTTGGTGCTTAACTGAATGTTTTTCCTTAAAAATAACAAGTACTACAGTATTTAACAATAAGTATTACAGTACTTCCCCAGACCCTACTGGGATGTTATGCATTATATGGTACATGCACCATATTACCTTTCCAACATGCAAATTCTGAAAATAGAACACATCTGGCTCCAAGGGTTTTGAATAAGGGATTGCAAACCTGTTGAAAATTCCACATCTCCTCCACAATTGCAAGGTAAGTAAATGATAAAGACTGGCAGCAGTTCATAAAGCTTTATCCGGGCCTAGATGGGACACCCCATTTGAAGTTTTCACGACTGCTACCAAGCACATGTGTGTATTACAGGTAACAGGGTAATAAAACTTATCTTTTCTTATGATATTCTAATGTGGGATCAGTATCCTTATCTAACTATCACTCTGCATTACCCCCAGCCAATTCAAAGGCAAAGAAATTAAATGTAGGAATCAATCTCTAACATCCAACAAAACACATCTCTCTACTAAAGTTAATCTTCTCACTAGAGAAATTATGCTGTATATTGAAATCAACCCCCAGAATATGATCTCAAAAATACAAAATACAAACTTTAATGACAGCAGTCATTCAGGCATTATCTCCAGTATGACCATCTTATTGTGTGTCATTATAAACACATTTCAGTTGTGATCCATTCAACTGAATGCATGCATCATTAGTTAGCTATTATGTGCCTTTGAAAGATGGGGTCAATCATTTAGCTAGCTTTATAAATACATGCCCGCTGAGCCGAATATACCTCAGATCTACAAACTGCTTCACTGTATAATCAATAGCAAAGATGGGGACTGTTTTTGTGTGTAAGCTCTTATTGCAGTAGCCTCACGGTGAATTAAAAACACAAATTAGTCAGTAATTTTTCAATATTATGTATTTTGTCAGTATACTGTCTTTTTGTTATTTTATGCACAGTTACTTGATTTTTGAATGAATGGGTTTTCTGTGTGCAATTTTCTTCAGCCATAATTTCCCAATACAAAAGAATTCAAAGGCAAAATAAAAGAACGCCACTGGTGCCATAGCCAGCTTTAATAAACAAATCACACACCTTGCTCGTACTGAAGTGGTCATCATTTTCCTGACATGCAGCTTAGGCACCATGGCAACAGGTTCACGGAGAGTAAAGGTCTACACAGTCGTAATGGGATCAATCTGCCCCTTGTTGTCAGTGCTGCCACTATTTTTCCCCACGTCAACTCAGCAACTCCCTCTCCTAACATAACACTGGACATTTTAATCTGACAAAAGCCTTCAATATGCTCAAGTCCTCTCTGAGGTGCCATGGAGAATGCAAATGTGTGAATCCCCATGGGCAATGAAGCCTGCTTCACACTTTCTATCTGGAAGGCATAACAAAAAGTTTACAGGGAATCTCAGTTTTTCTCCAACTCCATTTTCCCTTGCTTTGAGTGTTTGGGGGACACCTCCCAGAATACACCTGCCTTGAGTTGTACACAGCATGCTTTTGCTCTCCTTTCCATAACAACCACAGTTTGCTCTGGACAGACTGTTAAGTAGAAGTTTTAAATATTCATTTCATATCTTCACCCAGAAAATGTGGGACATATGGAAAATTAAAGACAAAAGATTAGTTGGCCTAATGTAGGATATATCTGTGCAAAATGTCCATTTTTATGCAGAAGCATTACAGGGTTGTTATGAAGCATTAATATATATTTGTTTTCGTTATTAAAAGGAGTTTTTACAGAGTAGGAATTACTCAGTAAAATCTTTGTTACAGTCCTATTCTTACTCTGCGATGCAGACCATACAGGACAGCGACGCTAATTCAAAATGTAACAAAAATTTTATCATGTTGATTTTTTTGCATTTTCCATTCAGTTTTGTTAAATTAAGCATACTTTTGGGGTACTATATGTCCGTTTTGAGAAAAATATTCTACATTCTTGAAATTAACAGATTTTGGAGAATTTTGGCCCAGGGTTCCAAGCACCGAATATTTCCATCATGATCTAACGCTTTCTAGAATGTTTTATTTTTAGTAATTTCTATAATGTTCTAGTGCCTTCTAGAATTTTTCAGTGGCTGTAAAGTACTAAAGTAAAACTGACCATCTTGAAGAACTAGTGGTATTTTTGTAATAAGTAAACACAAAAAATCGATAAAACTAAGAACTTGGAAAAATTCTGTTGCTTTAAAATGGATTAAGATGCCAAAAAAGTAGAGTGTATCACAAAATTCCTAACTTCTTAAAAACTTTTAGATGGCCTATACAGGATAGCATGGTAGGTAGTGCAGTGAGTAGTGCTGCTGTCTTACAGTGCCTGGGTGATGCAAGAGAATATGGGTTCAATCCCCACTCAGTCTGTGTGGAGTTTATGTGTTCTCCCTGTGTCTGTGTGGGTTTCTTTCCAAAGACCTACTGTGTAGGCACACCCACAGTGTGTCACTGGTGTCTGTGTACCTGTTGTGTCATGTTGTCAGGTATGTGGATGCCAGTGACAGAGTAACAGAGAGTGTGCGCCACTGATGTGTGGACGAGTGACCTGTTGTAAGTAGTGTATCTACCAGTGTAAGTCACCTTGGTGAAGAAGGTGTGTGAGCTGATAACACTATGTAGAGTTCATTGGAGAAAGGTGTTTGCTGAATATGTGAATGTTCTTTTTTCACAGAGTTTACTTTCTGCTAGACCATTTTATATACATTTAAAACAGTTAAATGTATTTCTATGACTATGTACTGAGAAGACATTAATCCAAGAAGACCACTTAAGGCATTATCTGAATTTGCTCCGCAATTTGGCCAAACATAATTTATCCCAGTTTGATCAACATTGCTGTTATGGATAAAAACTGGGCCCAGCCCAAATCAAATTTATGACATGTGTGGCAGTGAAAAACAGGCCTGTATGCAATTTTAGCTTGATCATTTAAGGCACTAATCTGAGAACTGAAGTAAAAGAAAACTTACACAGTAATCAGACCTCCTATGCAATATTGTCTAAAACTGTATAAAATAAACAGGATTAGAGCAAGAATGCATGCCAAACAATAAAATAGTCTTCCTCTAGGACTGGGGCCAAAACTTAAAAGATTACTGTGTTATGGCTCTCTCTGCATCGATTTATTATCAGCCGGTGAAATATGGGGCCGATTTCAAAGCAAGGCATGGCTCCTAACTCACGAGCCATTGAACAGATTCACACCAAAGAACATAAAGGAGTTACAAATTCCCCAGAACCTTTGATGATTCTTTTGTTTGTTTGCACCAGGCTGTGCATGTGAATATGACATTGAAAAGAGCTTAACATACAAGAGAGACTTTGGTTAAAAAAGTCCGTAAGTTCGGACTTAGGCTTGTGATGTGGCTGTACTCTTGCTTATGGGGTGGGATGTTATGGGGCGTTCCATTTGCACACCCCATGCCAGGCTGACTCTGCATCTTACACACAGTATCTCATCTCTGGTCTTTCACAGCCTACAGGATTCATGTTTAATCCACTGATAGGGTAACAGACTGTGGAGTTTCTATTGCCTGGTCCCACCACTCTTGTCTAATGCCTATGAAAGCTGTTTGACTCATTTCCTAGCACACTGGAAAGAATAATCTGCAATTCCAGGTTTAGAAAAACTGCAGTTTAGCTCAGTACCTACTTTTGGTAGTGCCACACCATATAACATGTGTTATCAACTGAAGCACTTGCTTCAGAAAAGCGCAACGAAGCATTATTCTAACAGATTTAGTCATATATATACACACACACACATCATATGAAGAGTTCTTTGGCATGATACACTAACCTTACCACCGTGCTAGTCATGCCCTACACTCTGTAATACTTCACTTCTCATAACATGCCAAACTCTACAGAGAGATTAGAGCAACTGAAAAGGCATCATTCAGCACAGCGGACTGGTGGTCAAAGGCCACACAAACTAATATTTCTGGACATAACTTAGTCATACTGAGCTTAACTGTTACATAATTCGATGATCTCATCTGAAGTTTACCCATATAGAACAGATACAGCATGGTCATTGAAATTTTCTTTCAAGAAGATGAAGAGTGCCTTTCAGCTGAGATAAATATATCATGTATGAAGCAATTTTTATCTCATCGAATATAAAAGAGTACCCCGTGAAACATCCTTCTGGTCAAAAAGTAACCACACCAAATGTTTTAGAGATGCTAAACCAAATTATTGTTCAGGTCGCTGCAATCAGAGGATGTATAAATGCACTCATTAGAGAAACATCTGACAACACTTAATCCTCATTAGGGCTTGCGGCTTCCTAAAGCTCGTAAACAAATTGCAAGTACAATGGGAAGGCAGCTAAGCTGTAGAGTGCATACACGTGGCTATCCATCTATGCCACTGGCACGGATTTGCTAATAATGTCTTTGTTTAGGCGCTGTCCTCAACTGAGACAGACAAATGGGCTACAGTTGAAGCCACTGTGTAAACTGGACATTAGTTTTGGCAGAAATAATACTACAGGAGCATCATAATTTTGCAAAGAGCAGCATGAGATGTACAGTGCACTAACAATTAAATTTCTAATCAAGTCAAGAAGGAATTATTTTAAAATTGATTTATTTTTAGTGTAATGAAGCTTTCATCCAAAATGACTAACATAAGAAGCAAATATAAACTTCATCCATTTAATCAGTTGGATATTTCACTGATACAGTATTTTACTCAAGGGAACAATCTTTGCCTTGTATCCTACATCACTAACAAGCTGCATTTAATGAGTCCAGTTCAACATGTATAAAGTAGATTATAACACTGGACAAACTACAAAATACACAAAGATCTTGGTGGCAAATGACCATGTTAGAGAGACAGACCACAGACGGAGCAAAACGGCAATTTAAGTGGATAAAGTTTATTATGTCTTGCACCTTATTTTCATTGCTCTTTTATAAAACTGGACACTAATTATCATATGCTTATTAATTTGACAGAATTTAGTTTTACGAAGCTCTTCCAGCAGTGTTTAACAGCAAATCGTACAACATAGCAAGTAAACTTGTTTATTATACTGTGTTGACAATAGTCTTTAGACACAGGACAGCACCTTATCCAAGGCACCCATTTTTGTAAAATGATTTAAAAAACTGAAATGTTTTTATGGAAGCAGGGTATCTGTCACGCCAGGCCGGGAGAACCGGGACGGAAAGACTCAAGTGCGGAGTCGTTCGTCTGGAGTCAGAGATCAGGCAAGTTTTTGGTATCAGGGACAGGCGAAGTGTCGGTCGATCGGCGGTCGAGGTCAGAACGGGAATCCATGGGCAAGGTCAGGAGACGAGGCGAAGAGTCGGTCGGATGGCGATCGGAGTTGAAACAAAGATCCGTGGACGTGGTCGAGAAACAAAGCTAGGGGTCAAAACCGGAGAACGTGAACTGAGAACTGGAGATGTGCATGAGCGAGGAGTCACAAGGAAGGACGGTTGTTCCTGACGAGATTCCGCAAAGGTATGGGAGCTGAGGAGGGTCTTTTAAACGGTGAGCGGATAATCAGGTGCTGGAGCAGAGTCAGGTGTTGTCCGTTGAGTTGTGGGCGTGGACGTGACAGCTTCCTAGTTTGATTGCAGACCTTTGCAACCCTCCACTGGACTAGTAGTTATTGACAATGAATGAATGAATGTCAGTGAAAGACAAGCTGTTAAAAAAAAATTGACAAATACTATAAAATGTGTCTGTCATCACGGTCATGCATAAAACTACCTTTTATTTTTTAGGTGACATACCATTAGTCCAGGAACCAATATTTATTTTTTTCATAAGAAATAACTGTAATTCAACCCTGTCACAATGGCAATTTGTCAGACTGGATGATTTCATGGAATGAATTAACCCTGTTAAGTGAGGGTTAGGGTTACACAAATTTCATGGGAAACTGGTCACAAGCAAGGAAGTCCTGGGTATGCATGGCCTGATTGTAAAGGTCATGTGCTGTCTCTGAGCAGAACAGCAAAATTTGATAACACATTAGACTCAACCCAACTGTTTTGGGGTCGTAAGCATTACAGCACCTGATTGATTGCACCTTTCAGGATAACAGGGAGGTTCTGCTCCATATTCTGAGCTATTATAGACAACAGCCACCCTCACCCTCCCTCGACGAGACTAAAAACTCACACAGTACGTGTGCCATTATGTAGGTCAGCACGAACAATCAAAGCCTCAATGACAGTTCACTTGTAGTCACTCCAAAATCCCTGGTTTTGCAAAGTTATAGCAATCAAAAACTTGGGGTCCTCTCAAGCCTGTCTACACTCAACTTTCATCATAAACCAGGGTTTCCCCTACCATACTTAGTCTCTACCATGCTGTAACAGTCAACAGTTTTCAAAAGAATAAATCATTTAATTATCACTTACCTGACACTTTTCTTTATCATATCAAACAATGTTATATTTTTATACTTTGTTTCACAATTGGGGGGTGGCACAGCGAGTAGTGCTGCTGTCTCACACTGCCTGGGTGGCGTGACAGGACATGGGTTCGATTTCCTGCTCACTCTCTGTGGAGTTTGCATGTTCTCCCTGTGTCTGTGTGGGTTTCCTCCCACAGTCCAAAGACATGCTGTTCAGATTCCCCCATAGTGTGAGTGACACAGAGAGAGTGTGTTCCACTGGTGTATGGATGAGTGACCCAGAGTAAGTAGTGTATCTAGAAGTGTAAGTCACCTTGGTGAATAGGGTGAGTGATAACACTACATAGTCTTCATTGGAAGTTGCTTTGGAGAAAAGCATCTGCTAAATAAGTAAATGTATTTTCTGATTTATACAGCTGGATAGTTTTTATTGAATCCATTCAGTAAAAGGAAATGCTAGAACATATCAGTATATTTTGAAAAAGAGTGGTTCCAGCTAGGTAGCTTCTACAGCTCCAAAGGACATTCCAGGTATTAACTAAAATCTTGTGCTCTTTGCCACTATGCAATAAAAATATTTCTGGGAAAAAAGGAAAATTGTTCTTTCTGATCAGTCTGGTACTTCTCTGTCATGATCCAGGGATACTCAGAGTTTAATGATCATAAACTAAACCTTATGTAATCCGCTCATAAGAAGTAGGTACCTTTGTGGAAATAAATCACATCAACTACAAACTTCTTTGTAATATTGAAACTGAGGCATTAAAACCAGCCCAAACAATGGATGCCCAGATGTGCAGTTAAAAATACAAAACTATGTTAAAACGATCAGAACAATTGCCATAAAAAGTTTATTCATGCTATTTAATTGTCAGGCAAGTCTGACATCTTAAGACTCATACAAATATAAATGCATACATAGAGGTTCATTGTGCATATGCATATGTTCATTATGCATATGCATACTTCTCTCAGGGCAGAATAAAAAATGAGCCATAAACAAATATCTCAGCTTGTTTGAGATGTTGTGGTTCTATTTGTAATTTTCATTTCAATTTGAATCATTTTGTTAAGATTTATTCCTTTAAAATACTGCACTCTTAAATAATACAGCCATTGCACCTTTTGAAAGCATGCACGCACGCACAATTGTGTGAGCCGCTTGTCCCAGCCTGGCAACACAGGACCCCAGTCCGTCACAAGGCACCCCAAGCAGGACTCGAGCCCCAGACCCACTGGAGAGCAGGACCCGGTCCAACCCACTGCACCACCACACCCCCCCTTTTGAAAGTATTTAAATCCCAAAAACAACATTACAACAGAAAAACATCTAGTGTGACAAAAAAATATTATGCCATCTATGAAACAAAGAAAGCATGACTTATTAATCTTATAACTATGGTTAAATGGTTAGTGACAGGGCCATAGGACATTTTCATTGTTTGATGTTGCCATTAATAAATTCTTTAATTACAATCACCAACTTCCAAAGCTTTAAATGTAAACTTTCACCAGCCAACCTTCTTATTTGTTTTTTAAAACTTTGCTTTTGTTTTAAAACAAACCTTTATTAGAAATATAAGCACAAAACTGCTGGCCAGATTGGTGTATGGTGAGCAAACAGTATTGAAAATAACTACACTTTATTGCACAAAGACAACATTTTGATCCTATTATGTTCAGGAATTGTACTGTTGTATGCTGCCTGTCAAAATTTAGCAAACAGTGTGCGTTACTGTATTTCCACAAAACAATTTCAGTGTGAGGCTTAGACATTGGGACTGAAATCAGGGGAGGGGTGCGTAGGGCTAGTCAGCCAGGCCAGGGGAGGAGTGTGTGAAGGGAGACGCAATACCGGTCAGCATCATGCAGCAGAAAGAGGAGTCATGCCTGCCCTGATGTGGCAGCATTTCCAGCTGCTTCCTGAGGTTTTTGAGAGGAAATAAAAACATGCACATGTGACAGACCTGCTCCATTCTTCCCCACACCCAGCTCACAACCCCAGCACAGAACCTGTCAGCACAACCAGAAAAATCCACGGCATTGGAGTCATAAGAATGACCTCCCATCCCTGGAGAGTAGAGAGACAGGTTGAATCAAGCTTGCTGTGATCTAGACACAATGAAGCTCTCAAGGGTTTAAGCACTTGCTCCACACCTTCACCTGGAATTGGGGGGTTCCTGCCTACAACAGCAGTCTTTTACACCATCCATTCCACGGTGCCCCTAACGGCAGGAGGCAGGCCACTGATGCTCAGCTAAAGACCAGCCTCAGGCAAGTTGTCGCTAGTATTCTCTGAGCTCCCAAGGACGAGAGTTTGAGGCTAAGGCCCCCGGAGACACAAAGCTCAATGACAGGAGCAGGAGCTCAGCATGGACCCCCCGACCACTTGCCCTTACCAATCCAAGTCACACACAGACACGCTCAACTAAACTCCTGACACATCTGAAATCTCACGGTTTGACTGCACAGCGAACTTTAGGTGAAGCCGAAGGGACTGCAGCGCACAGTCTCCGCACAAAAGCATTTTACTACAGGATTTAATTAGATAGCAAGATGATGGATCTAGAGAGTATTATAGGACTGATACAGGAGCTGTGCTCAGAGGGATATTAACACATTCATGCAGAGCTGAGTGCTGTGATGGGATCGAGAGAAGTGTTCGGTCATCTGTCTCTCAGTTGGTGGGCTCTCAGCGCTCATCATGCACAGCTTCTTCCATCTCAGACACACCTCACCTCACTCTGTGAAATCCACTGAACACTTATTATCTGCACCTATGTAAGTGAGGATGAACTGTGCAACATTATAAATAGTGAGTAATTTCTGCTTGCTATTCTTTTATTCAAAGCAAAGTTTCTTTACAACATTTATACAGCTTGATATTTTACGGAAGCCGAAGAGGAAAAGCATGTTCTTCAAGGGTTCTCCCACGGGATTTTAACATGTAACCTTTCTTCCACAACATCAGGTCTTTAACCAACAAGCTCCCTTGGCACAACACACAAAGTATGTTTATGGACTTCTGCTGGGCACCAAGTAGTGTTGGGTTCCACATCCCTGGGCTCTGATTTGCTCCAGTATGACACCCATCTGTACAAATGGGTAAAATACTTTGAGTCAGTTTGGATAAAAATTCTTTACTTACTATGCATGCCCGTCCTGGGTGTGTCCCCTCCCCCTCCGGCCTTACGCCCTGTGTTGCCGGGTTAGGCTCCGGTTCCCTGTGACCCCGTCAGGGACAAGCGGTTCTGAAAATGTGTGTGTGTGTGTGTACTATGCATGTCTTCTGCATTACTGAACACACCATGTCAATAAACAGGTGTTGCCTTAATAGGCATCCACCAAATATTGAGGTTTATAACAAATCATGAATTCAGAACAATGTAGTTTCATTCCCATAGGTCCTGGGTCTCATACATTCCCAGGTTCTTGTGCCTCTGCTGCCTCTGTTCTAACAGCCCTGCTGCTCCAGCATTTATCAAGCCAACTGAATCCCGCGAAGGCAATTGTGTCGGACGTCATGTGGACACAGCCGTATAGCGCTGATGCCAGTAGAACCAGCTTGGTGCAGGTCCAGAACAAGTGGCTGAGACAAGCGAGGATGACTCATGCATCCATCACGGACTTTGCGATTTGGCGAAGACACAGGGATGGCAAGGGAATGTAATGTTCTAATGGATTCTATATAGACATATCATTTCAGCATGAATTCAAGTTTTCTTCTTGGCTGAAATCATCCATTTACCGCATTAGAAACTTAATTATGACCTTCATTTTAACATGAAAGATATAACATTCTCTGCAATGAATCTTACTGTGGCCTAATAATTCAAGAGCGCCTGAAGTCAAGAAAACTGTATTTTTGTTTTAATGTGTTAGGGCCGTGGGGGTGCGGTGGCGCAGTGGGTTGGACCGCAGTCCTGCTCTTCGGTGGGTCTGGGGTTCAAGTCCCGCTTGGGGTGCCTTGCGGCAGACTGGCGTCCTGTCCTGGGTGTGTCCCCTTCCCCCTCCGGCCTTACGCCCTGTGTTGCCGGGTAGGCTCCGGTTCCCCGTGACCCCGTAAGGGACGAGCGGTTCTGAAAATGTGTGTGTGTGTGTGTGTGTTAGGGCCCATGTCTTCTGTAATTCCACAGGGATTTCTAATGCTCATGAGGTTCACGGCCAAGGAATTCAGTGTCTACACAAGTTTGTTGAACTTCACTGTGTAAAAAAGACCATGATGTTGGCCCTTGAAGAGTACATAAAACCTTGTTAGCCAACAGCAGCAAACTTCAGTTTTCTGTAGAGTAAGCTAATTATCCCTTTTCTTGTGGCTTGAAAAACAAACCTTTCCCCAAAGTTAGTTGATCATTTATGTATGAAAGACTCATGGTTCATGATAAAAAATATATGTTAGTATTAATGAATAATTTAACAAAAGTATAATTACTTGAAGGAGGAAATATCCCCGCCTAAATGCAGTGGAAAATGTGTGCGTGTTTCTTTTCTTGGGTTTGAAACACTGAAAAAGTAATTTAAATCAGAATCCAATTACCAATCTCTAAAATCCTTCCCATAGGGTGACACAGTTTTAATTATTTGGGAAATGGTAACACTACAGAGCTCTTTGACTTTCCAAAGCAATTATGAATCAATTAAAACATGATTTGCCAATGAATTTGTGATGAATGAATATGAGTCAATGGCACATTGTTAATGTTCTGCACCCATATCAATTTTACAGCCATTATTAGCAGAACTTGTATTAATATAGCAACAAATTTAAGTTGGTGGAGTTACTAAGCACTGTGTGCATTAAAAGAAGCACTTCCACATTTTTTTTTTTTATTTTCAGTATTTTTTTCAGAGGACAGAAACAAACATTAATACAGTATGATTCAAATATATCCTGAATTTGCTGATAAAAATGCAAAATTGACAGCTGAACAATAATTATTCGTGTCCAACACTCACTGCGGCACAGCATGTCACACACACATACACGTCGTCTGAACCGCTTGTCCCAGTCGGGGTCGCGGGGAGCCGGAGCCTACCCGGCAGCACAGGGCGCAAGGCTGGAGGGGGAGGGGACACACCCAGGACAGGACGCCAGTCTGTCGCAAGGCACCCCAAGCGGGACTTGAATCCCAGACCCACCGGAGAGCAGGACCCAGTCCAACCCACTGTGCCACTGCACCCCCCCCACAGCATGTCGAAACAGTCAAATTTGCATTATGGAGATGTCAGCTGGCCCTATTTGTCAATAGGTCATGTTGTTCATGCAAGCAGGGGCCCTTAGAGATGGGTTACTAGGGACAGTAGGGGTACAGCAGTCATCCCTGAACATCAATCAAAACACAGACCAGACAGATTCAGCTCAATGAATCTTACTGAGCTGCTCTGTTGGGCTTCGAGTCATCTGCACGCATTGGTGCTCCAAGAGACTCAATGATATCTAAGCAACCAGGTGGGCTTCCTCTTTTGATTCTCAGGATGCACTGAACAAGCAGCCAAATCTGCACCCGGTGTCTAAACCTGTCATCAGCCAAAGTCTTTGGTTTGGTTTTGCAACCCTAATTCAAATTCATATCTCTCTCTCATTAAAGGACACACAGCTGCAGACTACCTGCATACACCATGAGGCAGCACACAAGCTAACCAGGGAAGTGTTGCATTCCTCCCAACAAATCCACTGAACCTGTAAACATGCACCATCTGACTCTTATTTGCAATACAATTTCCATAAACACATAATCTGGACACTGTAATCTAGGCAGACTTTAGGGAAATTGGAGTGAAAGGTTGCAAAAACCTCCACCGTTTTAGTCAGGCACCTGAGCTCTCCATTCTCATTAAACGCAATAATGGAATTAGCATATTAATGTTGACTGGAGGAATATGACAGAAACAATTTGCACCTGCTTGAAGATGAAACTTTTGTGGTTTTGACTCGCTTTCAGTTCGCCAGTGTTTACCAGATGTTTATTTCAGGGGATCATTAACACTTCCCCCTTCCCCATGTTACTCCAAGGGGGGTGAAAAGGGGGTTTGTTCGACTCGCTGAGGCTGACACTTTTCCAGCCTAATTAAAAACCTGCTCATGTTGTTCAGCAAACCCTTCCTCTGCATCCTGCGCTGCCTTCCCTCTCTGAGTCCACGTCTCAGCTGCAAAGGGGGTGAGGGCCCATTTGCTGCATGCTTAAATGGCAAAGGAGGAGAGCACAGCAACAGGAAAAAGGAGAAATTACCTTAGAGACACCAAAGTCGGTGGACTCTCCACAGATGAGCTGGGGAAGCGGTTCAGTTTCGACCGAGCCAATTGAAGACTAACCGGTGCACTAGTGTCCTGTTGGCAGCAGGGCCGCTGTGCTTCAGATCATCAGTTCTAACCTCATGCTGATGGCGTCTCTAAATTATTTCCATAAACCGAAGGGAGGGATTTTTTGAAAGCTTGAAATTTTGACCAGAAGCATGCTGGAACAACTATTCTGCCTATAAGGAGTTATGAAAATGCAGAATATTGACAGTTTTCATGGAAAATCTAATGTGTCCACAGTAGATGTTTAACACCTAGGATTATCCATATCGCTGCTGATACCTCATTGTTCATGCTGCTGCAGTAGAGGCACTCTATAAATATTTCACAGTTTTTGGAATGTGTTAGACATGAACAGGAATTGCAGGCTTGCTGATGAGCACCGCGTCGCAACCTTGGACGCTGTGTTAAGGAAACAGGTGTGAATAATGGGAAAAAGGCAACGTGTCCCGACAGAACACTGCCCACACACGCACTGCAGTCACGGACTTATGCCACCGGCAACTGCAACATGACCCCCTGGAAAGGTGAAGCATTTGCACGGCCTACATCGGTCTTCTAGCGCCAGCTCGGCACACCATGGACACCAAGCATTGCCATATTGATTTCCTATTGAGTCTGTAACATCCCCGTGTAATCCCCGACTCTCACCCAGCACAGCAATCAGGAACAGCACCAAAAGGAGTAAGAAACGGGGCAGTGTTTACTCAGCAATGCTCCCCCCCACCACACACACACACACACACACACACACAGACGTTTTCCCATCATTGTGAAGATTTCACACTGACTACAACTGAATTGCATTTTAAAAAAAAAAAATCTTCACAGCACTGAAACTTGATAAGTGTAAAATAAACAAAATGTTATTGCACTAACCCTTTTTACATTCTGGTTAAAAAAGCATGTTTGTTGCAATGCGAGCACACGTTCTGTATTACATGGATTAGTATTCGTCACCGTTTAGTTGTGCTTCCAAAATTCCAGCTACAAATTCTTGAAGGCAGGAACATTTTTAGTTGTATTTTTTACATGTCTCTCTCATTTAATTTTGTTAACTGCTTGTCCTGCTCAGAGTTGTGGTGGTCCAGAGCCCATTCTAGAATCACTGGGAGCAAGGAAGGGGGAGGGGTACACCCTGGACAGGATGCCAGTGCATTGCAGGCTAGCTACACATAGCCTACTCAGTCACACACTACAAGCAGTTGAGCATCCAGTTCCCCTTAACTGTATGCCTTTGGACTGTGGGAGGAAACCCAAGCATCTGGAGGAAACCCATGCAGACACAGGAAGAAAATGCAAACTGTACACAGACTGAGCGGGATTTAAACCTATGCATGAGCAGCCCAGGCACTGCAAGACTGTTAATAGCCAGCATGCCACCCATTTCTTCAGTTGTCTATTTTTTAAAATTCCCTTTTCTAAACTGATTAAGGTTTTATTTGTTGTAACGTATTGGTTGGAATTACAAACAAATTGAGTTACAAACAGACTTGCCCTTCAAACTGTGTCCATGCGCCGAGGATCCACAGCATAAGAAAATAAATTACACACACACAAACAGAAACACAAGCAGACGCAGTGAACACAACCAGGTGCATTTGCAGTTAGTGTCTGCAGGTGAAGTGCAACCCTGCGTGCTCCCAAAGCAGTGACTCTCCAGAATGCCAATGAGCCTCACAGAGACTAGAATCTGTTCAGATTAACCCAGCCATGCACCTTCACTGAGCCATGGTCTAAATCAGCTTTGTTCACCAGGCAACCCCATCTAGGTGTCTGTGCTAGACAGGCACATTTTGATAATTAAGTGCAGGGGGTTAGTAAATCCTACAAAGTACTAAGGTGTGAAATGATACAGGCAGGGTCATGTGTAACTGGTTGGAGAAGAGGGGTTGTTACTTCTAGTGCATAAAACATCAATAGGATAGCAAGACAGAGTCCAAAATGGAGCAAAACTAGAATAAGAAATGAAGTGTAGAAATAATAAATGACATAAGACCTAAAATGTGCAGTAATACCATATATGAACAGCATACAGAGTAAATTCTGCTCCCTCTTAATTGTTTTAATGGTCAATTGTTAATCTTGCCAATTCTATTAACTGGGCACTTTCCAAGCGAAAAGCTAAAAGAACATCTGGTTGTATTAATACTATATTTATTTCTGTGTTTGACTAAATGACAGATTAGAAAGTTTTGTTAAATAGAAATTAACAGAAAAATCCTGAGAGCAATTTCAATTTTAGAGACACAGTGGCATGGAGCTAACGCTAGTGTCTTGCAGTGCCTGTTCAAAGAACTGGGGCATGAATCCAGCTCCAGCTCAGGGTCTGCAAAGTTTGCACGCTCTTCCCATGTTCAAAATCTCAAGACATATGTGGAAGACAGCAATGGTAAACCACTTCTGTACCCCCATATATGAACAACCACTCAAGTGGTCACTGTAAGTAAAATTCAGCTGGACGGCACTTACCTACCCTAATTTCAAAGTCAGATACCTTCTCTAGCTATCTGAAACAGTAACAGTCGGCATGGAAACCAAGGTGCACACTGACAGAGTCAGTAGCACTATCCCACCCTGCATTTTGAGCAGTGAAACCTGGCTGACAGCGAACGAACGCATTCAGCACTGTAAAGCTGTGCGGGCAAGAGCCCACAGAGGCAGGGGGAGGGGGTGAGCACCAGGTCTCCCAGCACAGCTCGGACTTCCTCCGTTGGGGAATCACTGAATTAATAACCCTGTGTGCAGAGGGAGGGACTCCAAACCCCAAAACGCAATTCCCAGTGGCAGTCGACACCTCCTATCTCCAGGAAAAAGGAAACGCAGACCTAGCCTGGGCAAAATATTACATATTGACAAGAAGAATGCCACTGCTCAGAGGCCTCTTTCCACTGCTAACCCTAACCCACTCCAAAGGTGTGCACATGCCCTTCTAGGCACAAGAGAAGTATGCCACCTTTGTGCATTCTAAGCTCCATCGGCCCATAGGTGTCCATCTTGATTCCAGGTACATCACAACTGGCATCTCACCCAAGTGCTACACGGCTCTGCTGGGTTTCCCACTTTTGCATTTAATTCACAATTAGGCACAGCCAAAGAATACACATATACACACACATTCACATTCATACACACAATTCTGCAGACACATATACAGTACAGAAACAAAGTACATGCCGAAAAACCCTATGTATATCTATAAATGCTGCAGAAAGAACCTTAACCTATATGCACTGGCAAAATGTATAAGAGTCACACAAATACAGACATTTTTCTCCTTGAAGTTCTCAAAAGTGAGAACCTTCATTAAACTGTCCACTTGGTACATGAATAATTCAGACTGCTGAGGGACAACACACACACTGGCTGAAACCGCTTGTCCCGAGCAGGGTCGCGGTAAACCGGAACCTAAACCGGCAACACCCGGTGTAAGGCTGGAGGGGTTGGGGACACACCGAGGATGGGATGCCAGTCTGTCACAAGGCACCCCAAGCAGGAGAGCGGGCCCCGGCCAAGTCCGCCGTTCTGCCTCGCCCTCCTAGGGGTGACACACTTGGGCCGATTTGTAGCATCAGCTGAAAGCAACTGACCGTGCATACCTCTGTCGTTGGGTCAAGTGTTTCCACTGCAAAAATGGAGCATAAAATGATGTTGATGAGCAGATTTAAATAGAAATGCTGGGCAGAGATTTTTAACATGTATATATACAGCACATAGCTTCCTCGTGCGTTCACATATGCAATAATACAACTGTGTGCCCGTTGTTATCAGTACGCTATGTTCACATCCTGTCACAATCAATCATCAAGAGTGAACATGAAATATAGGTTTTAAAAAAAATTCAGCTGCGCAATGCAATTATTGAGCCCTTTTTCCAATATTACACAGTGGCACTTTTCTCCATACTGTGTACCAGAACCATGTCCCATGACACTGGTGGCTGAGCTGTGACCTGATTTACAGTCAAATATGAATTCACTTACCTTCCATTAGTCCATTATCCTACCACATTGATTATCTTGCCATTTCATATTAAAGACACAATAATCAAGTGAATAATGCAAACTGAACAGGACACAAAGTGGTCACTGAACCACGCCCACAAAGAGCTATTAACCACTCCTTTGTCTGCACTGACCACACCCACACAAGAGGTGTCCAAGGCTCCACACAGGCTGACATTGGTTCCTCATTAACAACAAATTTCCATGCACAGAGAACACAGAAACGATAGGTGTTTCACACAACTTGAGAGTCACTGGTTCCTCCTTTCTCTCCCTACACTGACGACTGACACAAGAGGTCCCTATAGGAATACAAAAACAGCGGCCCTTCTCTCTGTGTGCCCTGACCACACCCATGGCCCAGAGTCATCCAAGAGAAGGAAAAAAATCCATTAATTCTAATATTACAAAAAGGCTCCAACATGACTTTTTTTATTTAATAAGTGGGCCACATCTATAATGCTATTGGAAATTATAATGCATTATGTCCAGGGATCAATCTGGTTCATAGCCAAGCCAGGGCAATGATAAACAAAGTACTTTAATCGTTCAAGGTCGTTGAGGAGGAACTTAGTCGGGGGACTGACTTTTACAACAGAGACTCCCACCCAGGCAGATTCCAATAAAACATTTTAGAACCTTTTATTTCAGCGGTCAGAAAGAAGGACTATTACATCTTTCTCTAAGTCAGAGAATCTTTGCAGTTATATTAAAGGCGTATTTTATGTGTCTTGAATGTCTTAAAAAGCAATAATCTTTGAATTCATTTGAAGCAGTAACCTTTGCTCCTTCACATATTTCCTGACAACTGCTGTACCTTTTATGGCTGCCTGATTACTCTGGTTCACTCAGGTTTAGTGAATGAACAAGGAGCCTAGGAAGGTCTGCTTTAGACCAGTACTTTCAGTCTGGAAACATGTGCGGAGACCTGTACGCTTGCAGAATATGTTATTTCTCTGTTTCCCCCCACCAACAACAGCAACACTGAGTCACAGTGACATACAAAGACAAAGGCAACAACACAAGAGTAAAATTAGAGCTTGAACTGCAAGTATGAAGGCGAATAAATTACAATACTCAGAAGCGGACAACTGCCATTATCCAAGTCTGTTGTCCAAGAAAGTATGAATCTATAAGTTGTCATTCAAATCAAATTTTATCAAACAGAGGAAAAACTTGTTACTAAATCCTCCATACATAAAGAGAAATATGAGCGTAGACCACAACTACAAAACACTACTAAGAATAATAAAAATAAAAAAAAAAATTTAAAAATTGTGTGACAATAGTACAGGCCATTCTTCTTGTAAAAACTTTAAAGTAAAATTGAATTACCAGTTAAAATTAACACTGTGGATGTTAACATAATTATAGATTGAAGGTTTTTAATACTTTGGAATTCATTCTGCTCCTAATTTCACTGAAAATTAAGTCTTGCAAGTCTTGTTCCTCCTCTAGAACTGAAACATTTCCTCTTTTTTTTTTTAAATCTCTTTTGTACCTTTTAAGCCTCACAATGCTGCAAGGTTATCCATTTAGATATACACTGTTTGTATGCAAAAGTGTTGTTTCCATCTTTGGTGTACACCCTGTCTCAGAGTGCAAACATATATGGCTTATTCCGTGTATAACAATAAACCTTGCTTACATCACAGTATGCAGAAGAACCTCCATAATTATTTCTTTGCATTTCCTTGCAAAGCATCTCATGCTTTGTGTTCCAAAGCAACCTGCATAGCCAGCAATAATATACTTTAGAGGTGAATGGTTTATAAATCCGAGTAACTGATCCAGGGTACAATGGTAAGGTACCACAATTGTAAAAGTCTGTGTGCTTAACCTATGCACTGCTCACTGACCCACTTTGCACTTTACATTTCAGTACAGATTTCCCTCTGACACTCAACCAAGAACCGCCAAACAAACACTATATCTCCTCTCTTGCACAGGACAAAAAAAAATAAAGCGGTAAATATGGATTGAGTAGGCAAGCCATTTTCTATGCCATTTGATGGCAACCCAGACCAAAGCAGAGTCTTTAATGTAACATGAAATGTTTTCCTGTGGAGGGCACCCAATTCAAAATAGATGTGTCCAAAGACAGGGACAGCCGGTGTCCTGCAGCACCCCAAACTCCCAAGTCACCCAGCATATGCATCCAAAAAGTCCACCACAGGAGGACAAAAAACTTGTCTGGGTAAGTCCCAGCTGACCTCAAATTAGTCTCATACTCCACAAACACAACCTTGAAGGTACAACAGGTAGAAAGCAACAATATCAAGAAATTAGGTCCTCTGTGAGCCCATATGTCTTCGGCATTTAAAGCCTATAAAGGCAGCAGCCTTCTGAAGTCTTTGGGTTCTGTGCTGTTAAAAGTTCAAATGGCCAAAGAAATCCAGGGCAGATCCCAAAGGTTTAGAGAAGAAACATTAACCTCTGGGTAAGGGTGCCGTTCAGAAGCCCTGCAAGGTACACGAATACTGATCCAGTTGCAGCTAAAGCATTTGGTGGCGAGGTCTCAATTTCTCTAACTTAGAGTTTTCTTCCTACTTCAGAAGGTTATGCACACAAAGTGGAACTTTGATAAACAAAAGAATCAAATTCAAAAGCAATTGGTGTCAAAACAAAAAAAAAAAGAAAAATCTGATCACAATATGTACTAAAAGAACCGCACTTTGAATTTCCATGACACAGCTCCTTCGAAGAAAACACAATCTTGCTTCCATGAAACAGAGGTCCATTTTTTAATAACTTTCCATCAAGCTGTCTCAGCCAATCTATCAGCACTTTAATAGAGGCCTACTCATGGAGTGTCTTATTGTGTGCATACAAGGAAGAACACAATTTACATCATTATTTTCAAAGCAGGGTTCTTCAAATACAAGGAGGTAGGAGTGGGCAAGACTGCTCACAAGCCCCCCAAATTTCTGACTCATATGGCTCCTTATCTTCACACGACAGAACTGGCTTCCTTTCCGCATGCAGTTGAGCTGGAGAGGTGACTCTGCAGACTTCTAGTCAGACTCAGGGATCCTCCATCTTCCTGACCCACAATGTCACACTTCACATCACCAGTGTAAAATCTCACGAACATGACTGAGAAATTTAAAGGGAAATCATGGAATATCTAAGGTGCCTTCAATAATGACTTCTGGTCCTAAATAAAATTTATATGGATTGACAGTGTCCGTGTCTGCAGTGTATAAGCCAGTTCATTCTACTGTATACTCTAGTAAGGAGTTCACAGGAGTCATTACACCCATCATCACAGTACGGTTCTACCAACCAGAAGAAAATATAAAAATGTTGAACAAACCAAATTCACTGTAAGTCAAGGCAAGATTCTGTAAAGACCAAGCAAGAAAATAAGAATAGTTCCTGACCCATTGTTCCAAAAAGAGGTAGTTTATATTAATTTCTCAGGGTGGCCATATTTAGCTACTAAAATATACTCAAATACTAAATGAAATCATGCTAATGTCAAAAGCAAATACACAGTATAATTTTTACAGTTTAATTTCTAATCACCTAATTTTTAGATGTATTATGTCAGTAGTAATAATTACACAAGATGTACAAATAATTTAAGGCTCAAGAAATGCTAACCCAACACACCTGTTCAACAGTTTATACCTCTACAATAAAAAATTTAAAAAAAATCAAACTGATCGTTCATACTTAAAAATCTAATTGGCCAGTCTCACTTAAATTATATCTCATTAGATATCAAAGGAGGATATAAACCCTACCAGATGGTATGGTTGTAAATACTGAAATAGTATAAAGAGTCATATAAATCTCCTCTGAAAAATGCTCTTAAGATGTTCTGCAATGTCATATTAAGCTTTTCACACAGTGAACACCATGTAACAGTAGGTTATTACTAAACATGTACTAATTCATACCATTGAAAAGCACCTCACTGGTCCACAGTACCATAGCTGATTCAGAAACCCTCGCCCTTATACCATGAGTTAAAAGCAGCTTGCTTTCTACAAAGTTGTCATTTCATATTAATTTACTGATCAATTCTGTGCCTAATTGCCACCATTTAGCCATTATATTTCTTAAATAGTTTCTCTTGATGTAGCCTTCGGGAATGTCTTCAAATCTTGGTTTTTAAAGCGCAGAAAGAAATAATAGAAAACAACTCAATAAGTCATTCAAATGATAGTGTCCCTTCAAATCACATATTTGTTCCTTGTTTCATCCAATCCTTTTCACATTCAGAAAACAAAAAAGAAATGGTTAAGTCAAGGTTTAAAAATATCACAAAAGCTGTTGAGTAACTTGCATCAGACATTTCTTATTGTTGTCAGAATAGACCTAGAGCACTTAACTTTTAGCAAGTAGGTTAGTAAAAGAGGCACCTGAGCACAAATGAAAACAATGAGCATCAAATTTAAAAAAACATGCAGAAAACAAAATGTACAGATTCAGAAAAAGATGTAGAGATACTGATACTGTGGAATCATTAGGAACATAAAACATCTCACTCCTTAATACAGAAACTAAGTATAGAAAAGGCAATTAGCTTAATGGGTACCCTTGATGAAAACAGATGAGCTACACTCAAGGTACTCAATTAGACAGACATACTATATGGAATACAAATAGCATACGAAACCTAACATAACAGAAACGCCTGATAGCCTACAGTTTATTTTTGTTGACCTAACACCTAAAGATGTCTGTACAGCTATCAGACCGATCCTTGTATCAATAAAGCGTGATGAAGCTGTACAACTGCATTATAAGAGTTACTGGTCCAGTGAAAAGGAAGTTCAGCCCTGGCACAGTATGCGATAGTATGGCTTCTATCATTACTGGTCCCACACATTTAGGCCAGTAGGCCAGCTCCACTGCGGTCCACCACGGGCACATCTTTGGAAACAGAGCCTCAGGCCTGCAGGCAAGGAGGTGACAGGAATGTCCATAGTGGACTTACCCTATAGTCCACTTGTCATACAGCTGAAAGGAAATGTTGGCTGAACATCAAGCAGAAACTGCTAAAAAGAGCATTCATCTCTAGTTTTGCTAAAATAATACAATTATTTCACAAATAAGCAAAGTAATACTGTAACAATAAAAAGGTCACCGAATAACTTTATAAACAACAGACAAAGCATACTGGTTTTACCCAGATTTTTAATTCCTTTTACTTTAACAATATTTGCAGGAAGTATTTCAGATAAACGAGCTCACATTTTGTGTAAAAGGACACTAAGAGAGACTAGACTGAAAACTAAAATAAAGGAATGTGTTGCAAGCTCCTAAACGTATACTTCTAAATGGCAACCTAAGCAGTCTAGGTGGTTCAGCACTATCTCCTTGTTGCATATGCACACTTGCAGGCTACAGTACATGTACAGAGCAGAAATGTGCAGTGCCACCTTCAATACAATTGCTCAAACACATATCTGAGTCAATTTTTGTGACAGCTGCCAAATCATGTTTACTAACAGACATTTTGTTAAATTATTCATTCCCCATAAGAATGGGAATATGTGAATATGGAGGTGAATTTCAAGTCAATACTATTTATTTTTTTGATAGAGTAGCACTTCAAACTGCCAAAAAGCAACATACCTGCCATTTGCACTAAATCAGTCATTGAGCCCAAAAAAAAAAAAAAAAAAAAAAAAAAAAAAAAACCCATTATATCACAATATCACAACCCACAGTAACTACAGAAAGCAATAAGGGAAAGGATCATTGATGTTTTACTGTAATAGTTTCAATAGTCTTCCGCAAGCTGAGGGTTTAAATATAATGTTTCATGAACTGAAAATAAGAAAACATCATTACCCCTTATTATACCGTGTAAAACAATGAAAAGGCATCACTACAGTCAATTCAGTGTGGCCAGATTTACTGAACAGCGTGAAATTAAAGTATTTGCATTGTAGGCTTCTGTAAGCCTGAAGTCAGGTTTCATCAGTAACTTTGCTAAAAAATGTTTTAATGATGTAGTTTAAACGTAACAGAAGATACTTTTGTATGCTTAAAAGTGTGCGTCATATTCTGAATGCAGCTTATTGGAAGACAATTATTTAAAATCACTTTCAGAATTAAATGAGAAGCAACAGCAAAGACTACACCAAAATGGTTCAATAATATTATTTCTGCACTGAGCACAAAAATGTATATTTAGAGTCAAATACATATTAAAAAGATGTTAAATTTAAAGTGCAGGTCATCATTTTTTATGAATGTGTTTAGGAAATGTGAAAAGGATATGATTGCTGAGTAAAAAATAGCTTTCTGAAATGTATGAGAGGCCCAGGAGGAAAACCTTAGAAGGTATTGTAGTGGTTACAGCTGCTGTCTTTAGACCCAAACTAAGGTCACAGGTTTGAATCCCACCTTCAGCAGTGGTACCTTGAAGCAACGTACTTACTCTAAACTGCTCCAGTAAAACTATCCAGCTGTATAAACCAGAAAATAACTTAACCTTGCAAGTTGCTTTAGGAAAAACGCATCAGCTGAATGAGTAAATAAGGTGTTTCTTGCTCAGCCATGTAGGGTCATCAGCAACAAACTATGTATTCTACATTTTGCTGTTTAAGGAAGTAATTAAGTGTTTTATTTTGAATTTTTTGTATTCAGAGAAGAGTTGCTGGCAACAAATCTGAAGTTTCCCTACTGGTGATCTATCATTCTCACATTTTTGTTCATGAGTGGTGGTATAGCGTTTGTACTTGTGTAAGGACCCAGATTTTTCTTTATTTTTTTCTGTTCACCATCTGACTGGATGCTCACGTAAAAATGTTCATTCCCAAGAAGCGCAGCTGTAGCAAAAGTAACACCTGATTCAGAGATACGCACAAAAGGTTACATCTGCCATTTTATATTTTGGAGGGGGGTCATTAGTGTTAATGAAGAGGTGCTTACATTTTAAACTGTTAAAATACCGCTGCAATAATCGTTGCAGGTCAGCAGTAATACGAATATTTGTGCAACGGAGTAAATCGTCCGAATTCCCGCGCAAAATTGGCACTTTCAAGGAAATCGTTAATAAGTCGCGGAGAGAAGAAAAAAAAAAAAAAAAAAAACACACACAACACTTAGCGGCAGAGTAAACTTTCCCCAGAAAGCCATTAAGAGCATTTCACATGTGGAAGAAAAACGCACAGCGGACACAGTCTATGGAAATTGAGTGGAGTGAGTTCAAAGCGGACCTGGTTGTCATGGTATCCTAATTCTTGGTCATTCTCAACCAAGAATCAATCATGAATCCGTTTTTGTTCTGCGGGATTCCGCTGTTTTTTTTGTGTGTGTGTGTGTGTGTGTGTGTGTGTGTGTATGTATACCACCGTTCGTATCACACTCGCCCATCAAAAACGAGAATTCTTCAAGGATGCAACCGCTTTTTGTCATTAATTTATTGGCGGCTTTTTTACGCGTGTTGAAATGCAGGTACACGTTACATCACATTGTGGTGGTGTCTACGCGGAAAGGAGGACTGGAGATGAATACCAATGGCAGGAGGAGAACTGGGGCTCATTGTCAACTGCAGGAGTCGTATAGGAAAAACCTTCCTAGTTTAAGAAGTATGTCATTGGCGTCTATCTACAGCGTGCAAACAAACAGTCATCCTTGGGGAAAATTAAGGCAATCAAAACATATTTTAGTCAGTGACGTCTTCAGGAGGTCCAGCCGACCTCTTTCCTCCCCCCAACCGACGCGCGGAGCTAGTCAGTCACCTCAAAAGTGTTCCAGAACAAGTCAAGTGTATCTCAGGCAAAACTCCGCATTTCATTTAAACGTCGCAAAGTAAAATGACAAGTACACTAGTCCGTACACAGTGAGGACCACCTTCCATCCCTTAGGAGCAGCAGCAGCAGCAGCGCCGTGTTTTGGTGCGAAGCAGCTCGCCGAGGTGTTTCAGGTGGAGCGCGCGCTCGTCGCGGGCGGAAAACGGGTGCGCGCGCCCCTCACGACTCGCCCGTGTCATCCGCTGCCCTTCAGGGCTCTTAAATCCTTAATACGGAATATTTTGATATCACCCACAGAAATGGGGGGGTGGGACAATTGCTTTAAAAGTGTTTTCCAGAAAACATTCACCTTTGCCGAAGAAAACACATTTGGAAATGTCGAAATGAAATGTGTGCTTACAGGAGGATGTTTTCATTTTTTACCTAACAGAGGGAAATTATTATACAGTAGTATGAACGAGGACACAAGCTGCAAGACTTGCATGTAGATATATAAGATTATAAACACACAAGACTATGCAAGTATATAATCTTACAGTTTATACACTATTGTTTCTCCAATCAGACTAGTTATCTACAGTGTCGTTTACGTCGGTATTGTGTCTTTCCCTCTAATCTCTATTTTAGTGCCCAATTCCATGAAGGAGTCGCTGTTCACTCTTCAGTTTGCTCGCTCGAAATTGACAAGTAAAGTAGATGGGGGGCCATTTCACCAACAGGTCTATTTATCCAGCCTCACTCCAGAAGGAGGCAGAGGCAGCGAATGTGGCATTTATGAAAATGACATTTATAAGAATAGCAGTCTCTCACAATAAACTCGCTGGAATAAAACTGCAAATCTGCCCGTTGGACAATACATGGCATCCGAGAGCCCACTTGAGGGCTTGAAAGCTTGCGGTGCAATTAAGGCTTTAAGTTAATCAACAGAGATGTTCCAGTGTGATTTTTTTTTTCTTTTTTTTTTTTAGTGGAGAGAGGGTGAGTGGGCTGTGCAGGACATGGACCCCACGCATGGTGTGACACTTGGTGTAAGGACTTACATGATCGTGATGTTCTTGAACAGGTCCTGGATGCTGTTGCTGTTATTACCATTGCTTCCAGTCTCCTGGAGAGCGAGAAGAGGGAAGAATTTCCCATTGTCGGACTTATTGCAGTAGATCTCGGTGGGAGAGCAGCTGCAGCTTGGCGGACAGTCCAGCATGGAGCTCAGATAGTCCTGGAAGATGCTCAGGAGAAACAGTACCCTCCACCAGCAGATTCTGGGTGTGAAGAGCCATACATCCATGTTTCCACGGCTGCAGAAGAGGCTGATGTCCTTATGTTAGGATAGCAGTATAAACGCGAGCGCCGATGCTGGCCGTGCGCGCGTGCGCTAACGCTCGTGCAGGTGTGTCAAATTAACAGCGAACGAGCGCCGAGATTTTGTGAAGACGGAAAAAAAAAAAAAAAAAAAAAAAAAGTGGCAAAGCAGAAAATAGTCCAGTTACAGCAGAAGGGGGTGAAAAATGGTTAGGTCGGCTCCGTTCTCCTCTCTGGACTGCATGGTGTGGGGTTAGAGAGTGGTGTGTTCACACAGACAGCTGTGGGACTCAGAGACAGCAGTGTGGAGGGGCTGCGCGCGCGCGCGCGCGTGTGTGTGTGTGTCGGTCTGTGCAGTGTGTGTGTGTGTGTGAGAGAGCGCCGAGCATCAAGTCCCACCTACCGGGCACAGTTAAAACTGACAGAAACCTGCACCACAGCGCACGACACGGGCGGCATGAGAAAGAGCGCTGGAGCATGCGGAGGTTCCACACGGACACGTACACACTACACTTGCGTACGGTGACAGTACGGCGGAGTGGCAACCGCGTCTCACCTGCTAAGCACATAAACTTCGCTATGATACGATTCAATAAGCCTAATGACAAAAATCGGCAAAAATCGTTACGTAGAAAGCTAAACATTTTACTTTTAAAAAAAACACTGTAATAACTAATTAATATGAAAAGGACCCATAAAACACTTAAATTCTGAAAATCATGTGCATATAATAAATGCCCCTCCTCTCCCACGGGAGTCTGACAGCGTCGAGGCAAATTCAGGCGAGATGTGTCCACGATCACTTTCTGCAAGAAGCAAAAGTCCTAAGTTGCCCAGGGCCAGGGGGCTTTGTGATTTAAAGCCGCCTTGGACCTGCTCGTGCGAAGGAAGTGCTTTGCGCAAATTACTCCGTCAGTGAATTCTGCCTCGCATGGAACTTGGAGTTGGATAATCCCGGGAAAAGTGAGCATGACTTGATTTATGGAATGTTTATTCAGAGTAATATTGACAGACTGCGGCTCTGTCGAGCGGATGGTGTATGTTGTATTTATCATCCACTTGCTACCTTAAGATGAGTGGAAATAAACCACATCTTTGTAAGTCAACATAGTAGGAGGGTAAATAGGAGGGTCACATGCCCAGGAACATATGAGGGAAATAAATATGTAATTAATAAATATCTAATTAATGAGGGTGCCAATCGCCTTATTGGCAGAATTAATTAAAGTTATATGGGATAATGACCTTTTCGTGTAATAGAAGTGATAAGTAACATATTTTTAGGTGTATAGGATGTACGGTATTTAATTACATATCTTAAAGTAAAATCATGTAAGAAGAAAACTTATGACATTTATCACTAATCTCCAGTATAAAAAATTACATTAAAGTTAATAATTTGTGGAATAACAGTTTTTTTTCTGCAGTTTTTCTCTGCTTTGTTTTTGTCGGTTACTAAACTGTCTGCAACACCTCAGGTGCTTTTAGTTAGTATCAAATATATGTTTTGCAATGTTCTCAGACTTGATCTAGTCATAGCAAACACAGCATATTCCAGTTTAGAGGAAATTACTATTTGACTCAAAGCTCGTAGCACTTTACAGTGTGCTGAGTGCAGAGAAAAGGGCAAATTTTGACTTTTTGTTGCGTAATTCTGAACTTTGCTAGAGAGAAGGGCTTATTTTGTCCAAAATAAACTGATTAATTAACACTGGAATTTGAGATCTGAGTATTTAACATAAACCACTTAGGAATGCTGAATCAGTTTAGACAGAAAAACGGATGTGTTGCTTATCTTGATTTCACAAGATTAAACCTCTGTAGGGAGTTTTGTCCTTATGTAGCCAGCACAAATGTGTAGTTTTTAAATTACAAATACACAGGACACATTCAAAAACATGTAATTTTATTACAGTTTATAGATTTTTGTAATTAATTAATTTATAGTATTTAAAAAATGTAAATTATTTTCCTTTGTGAGGAAGAAATCATAAAGCAGAGTCTAGTTCCAAGAACAAAATATGGCTATTAACAGAGAAATAAATACAGAAAGTAAATGTACAGAGTTGTTTTTATTATTATTATTAGCTGCATGTTAACAACCCTCTGTAAATATTACTGAACATTTATGATTCCCTTACATATGATCATAACTACAGGAGGTACATAACTACAGTTACATGAGCCTCCAATAAGATCACACACCATTTCAAATGTCAGGAGAATATCTGAACAAGTAGTAAGGGTATTTGTTTGTGGGGAATTACAGGGTTCACTTTCTAAAGTTAAATCATTTTTAGGGAGTTTTCAGTGAGGTGGCATATGATTTTGTTTTTTCTGTAACAGTGCACAGAGGGTGGCGCAGTGGGTTGGACCGGGTCCTGCTCTCCAGTGGGTCTGGGGTTCGAGTCCCGCTTGGGGTGCCTTGCGACGGCCTGGCGTCCTGTCCTGGGTGTGCCCCCTCCCCCTCCGGCCTTATGCCCTGTGTTGCCGGGTAGGCTCCGGTTCCCCGCGACCCCGTATGGGACAAGCGGTTTGGAAAATGTGTGTGTGTAACAGTGCATTTTTTCATTTTTTCTGGAGATGGTTTACACATTCAGTGCAATGACATTTTCTGGGATACAATTGAATGTATGAAGTGTATGGAGAGTACCACATTTTATCTAAATGTTAGGCCATTGCTAACTGAATGCACAAAAGAATGCTGACTTTTTTGCTGATTATGATGATATAGTATTATTAATTACTAAAGGGATTATGGTATGAACAATATGTTTTTTTTTACACATTGGTCACAGGTACAAAATATTTATGGTAAAAACAAGATAATCTCATGAAAATGCTTGTGTGTAATTTTCTCTTGCACCTGTTCGTGAGAGAGAGGTTAAGGGATAGAAGCAGCCTCTCATTGTAATTACAAAGTGTTGCTTCCAAGGGCCTCACAATCGATAAAGCACATAGAAATTAACACCCAGTGTAGCACATCTGTAGGTATAAAGCATTAAAGAATACTTTAGCATATGCAAGGAAATAATTCACATCTTGCTTGCTGACAAATAAGTAGGAACAGCTAAATGTAAGCAAGCCGGGAATGCTTTAACTGGATTCCTGAGGTCTTTAGTGTGTTTTTGTTTATTACTAGTAAATATTCTCTTAAGGCCTGCATTAGGAATTAACACTATTAGTGTTCACCGTTTTTTTCTTTTTTTTCCGTTTGTTAATACAGTTCAGACCAGTTAGAGGTGCCAAAGGTAGTACATTTCAGAAGAATACAGCAAACAAAATAAAAATTGGTCATTGTTTATTTTTGATTAAATGCATTCAAATTTTGCAAAGTATAAAATGAATTGCTGTAACACCACAACCAACCAACGTCAACATCCACTTGCCCTGAGCCAGAGCCTACCCAGCAACACAGGGCACAAGGCCAAAGGGACACACCCAGAACGGGATACCATTCCGTCGCAAGGCACCCCAAGCGGGGCTTGAACGCCAGACCCGCCCCATAGCAGGCACCAGCCAAACCCGCCACACCACCACAACCAAGATATGATAAGAGTAAAGAGGAGATCATTAAAAGAACATACAAAGGTAAATTTATAGCCTTTGGCTTAAAGAGCCTATTTCCTTTCTTTTGAAAAGAAAAAAGAGGTCTAGCATAAGGCACAGCAAAACAAGGATAATGTTTGTTGTTTGGCTTTGTGTACTGGGCTACAGGGAGTTCTCTTGTTAAATTTCTTAGACACTCAACAAAATGACAAATGCATTAAGAAGGACCTGAAAGCACACAGAGACATACTGCTGGCAAGAGCTGGTCATGTCTGCCACCAGCTTGCAGCTGGGGGTGGGTGGCACACACTGAGAGGCTCTGGAGAGGGATTGTGTTGTTGGAAATCAACAGAGTGAGGGGAAATAATGACAACTAAACCAGTCTTGCAAATACCTAGGCTCCTGAGGCAAGTGAAAACGGAATTCGGGCGCGAAAGGAAATACACACACACACACACACACACACACACACACACATCGGCTGAAGCTGCTTGTCCCAAGCAGGGCTGCAGCAAGCCAGAGCCTATCCCGGCAACACGGGGGTAGGGGACACACCCAGGGCAGGACTCTATTCCGTCACAGGGCACCCCAACCGGGACTTGAACCCCAGACCCACCAGAGAGCAGGACCCAGCCAAACCCACTGCGCCCCCCAAAGGAAATACAGAATGCTTTATTCTGTATACTGGTTTAAGAGAGGCACATATCACATGAATGGCTTATACACAATTTATTTATATTAAAAAAAATGGGAAGAATCTGTCTAGTTTATTCTGTAGAGAAAGGCTTAACAGACACATGCCCTTATTGTAATATACTCATTCATTTGGATGTTACATTCCATATTTTGATTATCAGTCCTTATGAATCATTAAGCCTATGACCTTTGAAGCACAGGATTGTGTGCATTCCACTTGTATAATGGGTGATTTCAGATTCTCTGTTGGACATCATTTTTCCAGAGGTATTTAATTAGAAAATGAACTTTATTAAATGCATTAAAACGGACAAGCATTTAAGAAACTAAGAAACAATGAAAGAAATTCATTTTGTATCTGAACTGGATGTTGTAACACCACATCTGAATTATGCTAAATATACATAAATCTGCATATTTATAAATCTGTTAAATCCCTACTGATTTATTAGCACCTTTGAAAGTAGTTTGAAATCAGCACCATGGACAGCTCTATCAGAGAGAGGACACTAGATCCCTATCAAGCATGGTGAAAAACAATGTGGAATGATCAGTTTAATATAAAGTAATAAATATTTTCACTGTCATCAAAAGTATTCAGTTAACTGCTAAATACCATAATGTGTGCTGTGGTAGAACCTTTAGCAGTGGTTTATTGTGTACACTGAAAATACAGGTGTTAAAATCTAAACTGGTAATGAAAGCAACTTTCTTTCAGAAGTAAACACACACAAAATGACCACAACCACTTGTCCCGGCGAGCCAGAGCCTAGCCCGGCAATGCAGGGTGCAGGGCTGAGGGGGGAAGGAGCACACCCCATACGGGACATCAATCTGTTGCAAGGCACCCCAAGCGGGACTCAAACCCCAGACCCAACACAGAGCAGGCCCTGGCTAAGCCCCCCGCACCACCCATTCAGAAGTAAAATGCTGGTCCATTTTAAACTTTTCACAGAACAATGTATTCTTGGCCTTGCTTGTCATCCATATTTAGCTGAAAACATCAACGTGTATTGGCTGATCAGCCTTAAATGCATTAATAGCACAAAGTAAACCAGAGTTGTGTCATGAATAAATTATATGCAATTTAATGCAATTTATATTGTCAATTAAGAGCAATTCGTATAATCTCATGCTAGGTTAATGCTATCAAAACATCTCTTAACATAATGGACATGATCATCACTTACCTTTTGTCAATTTACAAAGCACCACTCCAGAACAAAATGAATGACAGGGGAGCAGGTTCCCAAACAATGCATTTTCATTAACCAATTCATTTAGCTCAGTAGCCATAGCATTGTTACACTATAAATCAGATAGCTGTTAAATCAGCCATTATCTTGAACATGGCTAACAGTCATAACAAGGTTCTACCAGTCATTTAATTTGTTGATGTCACAGATGTACACCTGGCTTAGGAAAACAGACTCAAGACCCCAGTCTTCAGGATTTAACCAAGCAAATATTTGGCATCTGTTTCATGTCTAACCATTGCTTATGTTCCTGACAGTGAATTACCCACAGCCACTTGGCAACAAACAACATAAGGGTCTTTGCTACCTGCCCAACACAACAAGTGTTTCTTGTAAACCTCCTCACACACCAATCAAAAGGATCACTGTGTATATCTTCCACACTAAAACTGGAAGCACTGACCTGCCCCATCCCTTTCCCTGCTCATCCTCCAAGAAGCATAGGGAAGAGCTTCCAGAGCCGCAGGGCAGAGGGTCTGCTTGACAGTGTGGGGAACCAGGACCATCTGTCAGCCACAAGTCTGCCAGTGTAACCAACAGAGGTTTCCTGTTAATGAGAAACAAGTTAAATGCTCAACTACACATCTAAAAACATTGTGCTGCCAAGAAAAAACTGCAGGACAGTGACAGTCACAATACTGGAATCCCTTCTTTTTGATTTTTTTATTACAACTTAAATATAAAAATGTATTTTTGTGAACTCAAAGTAAGAAAATGCAAGATTTTTGCAGCACAAAAGGTTGTAACAACATTTATTGTGCACATCTTATGATGCACCAGGACATGTCATCACTGAAGTCACATGGCATCAATGGATGTTTAGGGTGTTTCAGCATCAGTCACACTTGCCCAAAGAGCCCAACCAGGGTTTTTTAGACCATAGACCATTTCCAGGTAGCACTACCTTGAATCCACAGTTCACTTTTCTTGATCCACAGCCATTTAGATGCCTTCTCTGTACCCTTAGTCACAGCTTTAATGGTCTTTCCCCTCTGACTGCCTGTGATGTCCAACACAATGTAACTTCTATACAGTGCAAAGTCTCTGCAACCTACTTCAATGGGCATATTTCTTTCCTTTGAACCTTCTGAGTGGAAGTTTTCAACCAGCATTTTGTACTTCATCTTCTTTCTCTCACTGGCCTCCTCCATTTGTTCTTCCCATGGGACTCTACACCCCAATAAGACAACATATCTAGAGGCTTCATAAAGACCTCAGTGTCTGATAGCTGGAAGTTTTCTTCATAAATTGACCATCATGTCAGTTTCCATGCTGTCCCCAAAAGGCCAAGATGGTTCTTGATAGCGGTTTACTCCTTCGCCCTCCCTGACAAATGATATGGCTTTCCTTGCCAGCTGGCAGGTCCTACTGTGTGAGATCATCACACCAATGGACTCCATTATAGCTTTGAGAACCTGGTCATGGCACCAAAGACTGGTCCTTTCACGTTTTACACCTTAACACTTTCCCTCGGCTGAATAGGTTAGATGGAGCTGAAAGTACATCATGAACTGCCTAGATCAAAAAACTTGATACACTGATACATTTATTATATCCAATAATTAAATGCCTTACTTACTGTATTTATTTTAGAAATCCAGCATCAACCCATAATCCTAACTATGAGTATGCAATTATCATTCACATATCATCCAATACATAAACACTGATTATGATTCACCTGTACCTCTTAGATTACCTCTACTGGTCTACAAGTACAGTTACTAGTCTATTTACTTCAATAAGCGTGAATAACTAGATGTATGTAATACACCTTGGAAAATGCCTTTGGAAAGTTCCTAGGGAATGTTAAGATCAGTAGTATTACATGTTTGTCTGACAAACCAGTAGTGTATCTAACAGTCACATAGTGTTGTTCATTGAAATTCAGCAGTTCTTGAAACCAAAAATTTTCGTCATCTTTTTCTATATTGGGGGGCTCGGTGGTGCAGTGACTTTGGCCGGGGCCCACTCTGTGGTGGGTCTGGGGTTTGAGTCCTGCTGGGGGTGCCTTGCGGTGGACTGATGTCCCGTCCAGTGTGTCCCCCTCCCCCTTCCAGCCTTGTGTCCTGTGTTGCCTGGTTAGGCTCCAGTTTGCCGTGACTCTGCTTGGGAGAAGCTATTGTAGACATTGTGTGTGTGTGTGTGTGTGTGTGTGTGTGTGTGTGTGTGTGTGTGTGTGTGTGTGTGTGTTTCAACATCCCTTCTGAAATATGTGGTGGCAACAGAGGTGAATTGAAAACAAGGTAACCATCTGGAGAACATCATTTAAACATCTGACATGTAC
The DNA here is from genome assembly GCF_900964775.1 of Scleropages formosus. Lineage (NCBI taxonomy): Eukaryota > Metazoa > Chordata > Actinopteri > Osteoglossiformes > Osteoglossidae > Scleropages > Scleropages formosus. The sequence continues at coordinate 15,561,889 of NC_041812.1, read as the reverse complement.
TCACAGCTGTGTCGGTTCACCTCTGGTGATAGTTAAACACAAACAGTCAATCCAGAAAATTGACTCAAAGTAATGGTTCTAGACAGTATAATACTCATGACGAAAAATTCAACATTGAGCAAGGGCACAAATTTTCTCTTGAGATGATTTGGTTTGGCTGCCCAGTTAAGGAAGCAGGGTGATCAAGATGAAACAACCAAGTGATAACACTGAATAAAGAAAAGTCAATGCTTTATTTTGTTAAATCTACCCATTAGGTGTCCCTCAAACAGTTGCTGTTTAATTTGTACTTTCAGTTCACTTCTTTTATCCATACTACCTTTCCAGCCTGGTGTCTCTGTGTGGAGGAACAACATACACTCTGAGATGACACAAGCAACCTTTAGTAAAAATAGTAGCAACAACAACAACAACAGCAACAATAATAATACACAGTTAAGAGCAAGGACAAAGAAAAAAGCCGAAAATAAACTTATTTTCCTTGTTTATCTGTGTAATACCACATCGTACACCATAACTGGTGTCTCTAAATTATTGACTGCACAAAGCTGCAGTACAATGTGGAGAGTTGGGTTTATCAAAAACAATACAATTAGAATTTTTTAAACATTTATAGACTACATGTTGACTGCTCTGTAGAACAGAATCTGTTGTTTGTTTTCATTAATCATCAGATGAAATACTGGTGATATTCAGCTGAAACTCATGGAAAGTGGATTTCATTATCCCTTCTATGTAAAAATCAATACATTTGTCATAACATAATGTCATTAGCTACATTCTTAAGTAGATATAATACAGTACGAGTTTAAAATGTTTTATATCTATCTTCTTGAAAATGTGTTTTAAAACCTTCTTTTAGTTCTAGATAGCTGTATGACTATAATTCACAGAGATAGATATAGTACAGGACATCACTCTAAGACATGACAATAATTGTATTACATTGAATATGTCATTTAGAGCACTAAAAATGTTCCCAGGAGATAAATGTCCTTCATGAACATTTGTGTAATTTGTCATTTATTTACCATTCAATGTTTTTCATGTTCCTCGTACAATGATTCTAGCTGACATCAATGTCCCATTCATCATGCAAACTGTTCTCTGAGAGGGCAAGATAATGAAAGGTTAGTTGATCTATATTATAGGCTTTGTAGTGAATAATCAAATGAAGAGTAGGCAACTTTGTTCATTTTGAGAGTGAAAAATCATGGTCAAATGGATAAATACATATGTGGGTTGTGAGCAGGAGTTTGTCTCTGTTATTTTGTGTGTTTTTGTGTGAGAGAGAATATTTGTTTGGCTTGATCCCTACATGTCCCCTGGCCAGAAGTCATATTTTCCCATTGATCCTGTTTGAACTCTGTCTGTCTATATTTTCAGTGGCTGGCAGTTTTTGTATTTCACATAATCAGTCGAAAGTCTGAGCACATCTAATGAAAAACACATACACATTCACTGAAGCCACTTGTCCTGAGCAGGGTCGCAGCAAGCCTGAGCCTAACCCAGCAACACAGGGAGTGGGACTGGAGGAGGAGGGTACACACCCAGGATGGGATGCCAGTCCATCACAAGGCACCCCAAGCAGGACTCAAACCCCAGACCCACTAGAGAGCAGGACCTGGCCAAACCCACTGCGCCGCTGCACCCTCAACCCTAATGAAAAAACTTTTCTTCAAAAAATTATGGTTTCTAGCCACGTAATTAATTTGACTTTCCCTTTCATTCCTTCTCAGGCCATTTGTCCACAACTTTGAGGTGTGTTTCAAGTTATTATATTGCTGAAGAATGAAGGACTACCCAAATAGCTTTAATCCTGGTAGAATGGCAGGCCTGGTGAAATGCTCTCATAGTCATGCTGGTTGGGACTGCCATGAAAATGGTAACAATTATGAACTCTGCCAGCAGCAAAGCAACCCTAGATTATGACCCTGCCTTCTCTACAATGAACAGTGGGAATGACACAAGCACAACTCATAAGCCAGTGCTGCTCTGTACCTTACATATATTAGCGGGATGAATATTTCCCGGACATATCGATTCTGAATCACTAGTCCACTGCTGAAACCACTACTTTCTGTGTTTTTTGCCCAAGTAGGCATACATGTCATTTTGACAGATACTGTACACTGAAGGTTGACTTGATGCAGTTAATATCACCAGTGTCTAGGATCAAATATAATTTGTCACGTTTGGACTTCTTAATTCAAAGTCTTTCACTTGTGCTCACCAAATCTGCTGAAAACAAAGCAAAGTGCCCCCCCCTCCCGTAGTCCTTCCTCATTATTTCCACTATACCTTCTGCTCATTTGTTTCATTTGTTGAAACAATCGTTCAAATAGTTTTTAACTAGTTTCTAACAAACTGGCTTCTAACCAAAGCAATAGTTTGAAATGCAGCCATGAAAGTAAATGTATGCTAAAGACACAGATGAGCACTTCAGTGATTACTGTAAATACATGCAAATTACTTAAATTGTGAATGTTTAATAAATTTTAATAAATATGGTAACAGGGTGTGTTGCTATGCGGTGCTCCCATGAGTTTTTTAGTTACAGAGTTCATGGGACTTTTCTGGTTTCTGGATGGCTGTGTAACAGCTACTTCTCTGTGACCCTGTTGTCCATGACACCCTTCACCTGGCTGTGTAATCCTCCACGTGTCTGTGTCACCCCTGCAGAGAACAAAGTTAACACCCGCAAAGACTCCTCTCAACACCTCTCCCTCACTGTTGTTTCTGTCTGCCTGCCAATCGCAGTTCTGTTCATGGCAGGCAAAAGAAGCAGGCTAGTAGGGAATGTTGGTGTTGGGTAAAACTGCTCATATGAAGGTCAGTAATCCATTCTATGGCATCCTGCCACCTACTCTGACTCCTACCGAGCAGAGGGGATGGCGTGGGAGAAAGAACCATTCAAGGCAAAAAACCACACTGACAGCAAGCCCAGCATGTGGAACGGAGTGTGCCTCTGCAAGAAAATGGGACGGGAGAGGGCAGGACCAGCATGGAAGTACTACTGTTGAGCTCTCAAGAGGAGTATTCTTCCACATCCAGGAAAGAACAGTAGACAAAAGAGATATTTTAACGGCTTTACTACATGGCAAGACAAAATGGTACTGCAGCTCAGGGACAAAAACAGAAATGGTGAGGCATTCAGTAATATGAGTGACTGGATGGCCAATGCCATCTTCAGTGAATGCCACACCTCCATTTTACACCAGATATTACATTTAGTCATTTAGCTCACTCTTTTCTATAAAGCAGCTTACAGTCAAGCTACTTATAATTATTTACCCAGCTGGATAATTTTTACTATAGTAATTTAGGGTAAGCACCTTGCTCAAGGGTACTGCAACCAGAGTGGGATTTAAACCTGCAACTTTCAGGCTCAAAGGCAGCAGCTATAACCACTATGATACCAAGGACAGGAAGAAAGGAGAAGAGGGAAAGGAACTTCTTTGAAACAAAAAGCTGTTAAAATTTTAAATTTTGTATTAATGTTTGCCAATTTCTTCCACTTGTTTCATAGTTGGGGGGTGCGGTGGTGCAGTGGATTGGACCACAGTCCTGCTCTCCAGTGGGTCTGGGGTTTGAATCCTGCTGGGGGTGCCTTGTGGTGGACTGGTGTCCCGTCCAAGGTGTGTCCCCTTCCCCCTCCGGCCTTACGCCCTGTGTTACCGGGTAGGCTCCGGTTCCCTGGGACATGCGGTTCTGAAAGTGTGTGTGTGTGTGTGTGTGTGTGTGTGTGTGTGTGTGTGTGTGTGTTTTTCTCCAGAAGAGGAAGAAAAGTAAAGACCCTTTCAATAGTAATACACACACACATTTTCTGAACCACTTGTCCCATACAGGGTCGTAGAGAACCGGAGCCTAACCCAGCAACTCAGGGCGTAAGGCTAGAGGGGGGAGGGGATGCACCCAGGACAGGACGCCAGTCCATCACAAGGCACCCCAAGCAGGACTCGAACCCCAGACCCCCTGGAGAGCAGGACCCAGTCCAACCCACCGCACCCCCTTCCTCAATAGTAATATTCTACAGAAAAATATTGTTCTTTATCTACTGTTTATCATTCCGTGTACTAGTTGTGCCACTGCATTTGTTATATTATTTTAATAGGTTTAATTAAGTTATTTATGTACATTTCCATGTGTTGAACTGTTGACTAAAGCATTTACCATGTTGACAGAGAGAGTATAATGTGACTTAGCTGCCTTATTCCAGGTGTGGCCTTGAAAATACACCTGTCCTCCTACATCTACTCATCCCTTATATTTAGAATTCTTTTCATTTTTGTGGGATTTGGCCTCCATTGCTTTGATTGCAGGTTTACGTGGACTGTCCTTGTTGCCATAATGAAACTACAATCCAACAACAATATAAAAAGTGCTTGGAGGCCATGTCAGCAAATGCAGAATATGTGACATCACAGTTTATTTTTTATCACTGTGATGTAGCAGTATGACAACAGCAAAGGACAAGATGCATTTTTTTAAATCTGTAAAGCTCTTAATATGTGCATTTTAAAGTTGCTGAAAGATAAATTCATATACTTTAAGTTCCACTGAGATGATTGTATAAAGAATTATTACAATGAAATAATTTAAGGAAGTACTGAGGAAAAATTCAAGACAGCACTGCCAAATATAACCATCCTGTCTTTGCACATAAAGCACTCTTGCATGGATAAACACAACAGAATACTGTCAGAGAAAAAAATGCTGTACGATGGATTGGACACTTTAGATTTTTGGTATAGCCATAAAAATATACAGCTCAAAAGGTTACCCTGTCTACTTACAAAATTATCAGAGGGGAGAAATACATTGAGTGAGATCTAGCCTTACTCCTCTGGGACCCAACCTGAGAGAAAAGGATCTTATAGTTTAGGGACAGTCTATTGTGCACAGGATCTCCAGATGTCTCCACAGAAACTGTCATAAATGAAGAAAAGGAGGAGTAAAAAAAAAAAACAGGACTATAGAGCTACCGACAATACAATCTCCCATTTTTATTCATAGACCATGACTTTGTGTTTAATGTTTTGAAAGCATAGTCAGAAAAAAAGCAGTCTTTTTTATAGTCAACGAAAGTGCAGTTGCAGATTGGGAAGATCCACCTCTGTGAAATATGATACAGGCTGAAGATAGGAGGGTGGCAGAGGAACTTTGTGCAGGAGGAAAGTAGGACCAAAGTCGTAGGACCAGAAAAGGCATCTGAGCAGAACCAGGTCAAAGTGAACCCAGTGGAAAGCCTCAAGATACATTTTTTCCAGACTGACCAGCTTGCTCCCAAAGCCCAGGGACACCCATTTTATCTCCTCCACCACATGAACATTCTCAACTTTCTGAAATGTTCTCTTCGGTTTGACCACCACAGTTGACTACATGAGATTGTACACTGCAGTTTTGAGATAAAGGATTTTTTTTACATCAATGACACTTCTTTGAGTGATATGTGTTTATCTCCATCAACGTATCAGTAAGTTTGCACACCTGTGCTCGGCTAGAGCTCCGCAGACAACTTGAAAAAACAGGAAGTCTTGAAAAGAAAAAACTTATTATGTGAGTGAGGTCAGATGTGTGAAGGCTAGGATATGATTTTTGTTATAAAAGAAAGAGTAGAGGTAGGTAATATGATTAAATATTCCATATACGTACTCTGTATATTACAGCAGCTTCACTGCAGTAAACTTTCTTCTTCTGCCTCCCCAGTGATGCATTTCAGAGAAAATGTAACTAACTAAAGTGGAAGATATGTATGCATTAAAGGAGTTTTCTCACAGCTGGGGTCAGCAGGTAGCAGAGTGGTTAAAGATGATTTTAGACTTGAAGGACCAAGGTTTGAATCCCCTCTCTTGCTATCATACCCTTGAGTAAAGCACTTATGCAAAAATAGCTCCAGTAAAAAATGTCCAGCTACACATCACTATAAGTAGTTTAATACTGAAAGTTGCTTTGGATTAAAAAGCATCAGCAAAATAAATAAATGTGAGGCCAATGAACCTGTCTTTAAACTGATGCAAAGCAGATTTACATTAGATTGCTAGTAATTACCAATTTGCTAAAACTGCTGAGTTTTAAGGAGGCCAAACTCCACTGTATGCCTGGTCTGTGGAGCTCCTGGGGTGCAGACCTTGAGATTAAGGCAAATAGCAGGATGCCAGCTCTCTTTGGTAAAGCCAAGATAACAAACCAGCTCAATATTAAAGGTCCAAGGCACCTCCCAGGACACCACATCCACCTGTGAGATTACAGATTATTGTTGATGACCTTCACTTAAAAAATCTTCCTTCGGGGGGTGGTGAAAGTCTTCAGCTAAATGATACATTATGGCCACTGTCCCGTCATCATTGATTGGGAATTGATTAATCAGACCTTGATTTGAGGTGTAGAAGAGGAGGGAGGTTTAATTTATCTTTGGAGTCTATTTAAGGTTTAATTAAGTAACAGTAGATTCAGAGATTTTAATAAGGCAGAAGGGGAGCAGGATGTGGATTTTTCAAATTAACAAGGTGTAAAAATATCCATTACCTTTTCTTTTTTCCAAGACTTTCTTTCTACATGCTGTTGCCCTACTTGTGTCTTCTCTCTTCTCTCAAAAGGAAGGTCTTCAAAGTCAGATGCTATTTCACATTTTCTGTCAAAGGCGATTCAATAAAACTTGCACTGAAACACACAAGCTTGAACAGTGACTTCACAGAGTCTTCTTTAATAAGAATTGCTCTCATTTTTATAATTTCACAAGTGGGCTGAATTTTAAACCTTTGTACGGGATAATATTAATTTGAAGCTGGCACAAAGTTCTTTATATCACATTGTGTTCTCTGTTACACAACAGTTTGCGCAACAAATGGCGGTTTATGCCTTTGTCATTATGCTCGGTGTGAGACTCAGCAAGAGCTTGTTGGCCATTGCCTGCATCTGAGCTGCAAGAGTGTGAGAGAAGAAGAGAAAAACAATTCTGACAAGCTAGTGAGAGATTTTTACACATTGTAAGTCACCATGCTAGGGAGAAGAATTCCAATGATAGATATGGATGTACAAAGAACCTGCTGCAGATCTCCTTTTATAGGGCAGTTCTGAAACTGTGTTAACCCACCCCATACACTCACCCACATACACTTCTGCATGCCTCTGACTGCTCCAAAGGTCATGTGGGTAATTTCGACATTGTTTGCACTCCAGTGGGCCCCACAAGTCACAGCCACTTTCAAAAAAATCAATACATTGGCACAGGGACATGGTTGACATCTCTAATTGAGCTCATTTTGTACCTTTTTAGCAGCTCAGAATTAATAAAGCTACAGAGAAACCACTCAAGCTGAAGTTTAAAATGTGTTTTGAAAGTGTTAGTGTTAGCAGGGTTTAATTCAGTGACAGAGTACTTGAAAATGCACCCTCCTGACTTGCAAAGGAAAGACCAAGACGTCCTGAGCAATGCATCTCGTCCTACTCCTTCCCAGCACCATTGAGAGCACGAGATGTGGCAGGTCTGTTCTTTCACAGCAGATACTGAAAAACCCACCAGGAACTGAAAGAGTCACTTTTCTTTTTTTCAGTCTCTAGGAAAGAAAGCATTCCCCAAAGAGACCTTGATTGAGGTCTGATTCTGTTAAAGAGTCTTGTTCCATGGACAGATTTTCACTGCCTTGATTTTTTTTTTTTAAATCTCCTGCAGGAGACTGAGATGTGAGACTGCACCCTGGATACATCTTTTTGAGCTCGAGGACGGAATATAGGTAGCAGCAGTCAATATACAAGATGAGCCTTGAAAGAGAGGAAATACTCTCCAGTGGAACCTCAGGCAGAGCCCACGTTTCATTACCGGCTAAGCCAACAGTGTTTCACTTTCTCTGCCTGTTACAGGTCGAGTCCGATAGGACTGGAGAACCATGAATCATAGTTTGGAATTTTTGTTGAGAAAGCAGAAAATACTGTACACAAAGGATGGGCTCAACTTAGGGGACATCACGTTACACATACCTGCAAGAACACTTTAAAGAAAGAAGTATGTGAGGATGTGTAAATGTTGCTGGAGACACGTGAACCTAACAGAAGTTCTTCTATAGCCGTGGTGTGTCTCCATTGCAACATGCGATACACTGTCACTTTGGCATGAAGTAGGAACAAATGGAAATGATGCCATTTATGGATTCAGTACACTTTACACCTGGATAAAGACTTTAAAAATGTTGAAGACTATAGTTAGCATGGTATAGTGGTAAGTGAAGATATACAAGCGTCACTACTGTGTCCAACCAAAGCCTATGCATTTTTCATTTATTGATTTTACAGATGCCATTGACCTGAGAGAGCAGGAGACCACACTGACCTAAGAGTTGCAGTGACTCAGATAATCCAGGAATGGCAGAAACTCTGCTTGACTGGGACATGAGAAGACTGCAGTAGCTTGAGAAAGGAGATAGTGTTGAATTGTATGTGGAAGATATAACTTTGACCTGAAAGGAGGATTAGGAACCTAAATCTTACCCTTCAGGCACAGCATTAAGGATTCAGTGTTACAAGTTCACTTTTCTCTTTTACTATTATAGTCTTAAGTTACCATTTCAAAGTTTATGTTCATAGATACAAATTCAGTCTCTCCCAAAGGTACAGTTTTTTAGGTTCAGTTCTGCATATGAGACTGCAGGTGTATAAGTTCTGTGACATTTAATAACACACACACACTGTCTAAAACCACTTATCCCAAGCGGAGATGCGGCGAGCCGGAGCCTAACCCGGCAACACAGAGCACAAGGCTGGAGGGGGAGGGGACACACCCAGGACAGGACGCCAGTCCATCGCAAGGCAACCCAAGCAGGACTCGAGCCCCAGACATGTCAGAAAGCGGGACCCGGCCAAACCCGCTGCGCCACCAAGCACATTTAATAGCTTCTATGACAATTTTTGTTGTTTTAGAGAGAATTTACTCTTCTGTGTCTCCCTGTTTGTCTGTACGTCTCTTCAAATGGTTAACAAGAAAAGAAAGCTTATTGTCCAGTTCCATGTCTACTGCCTCTGATCTGTTATAAGCCAAACAGCCTGCAGTCAGTTTCAGATGGAGAGGTTAAAAAGTGCAAAGAATATAAATATATATTTCTTTGAGTTCTCACTACAATGACTTTGGACTTGCTAACATTGGGACAATGCAGAACTTTTTAGTTAGTGTCAGGCAAAGTGGCTTTGATAGGTTTTGAAGATTTTTCCAGTTTGATCATTTTTTGGCCCAAGGGTAGAGGACTTCATGCTGCTAAAATAAGCAGGTGTGGATTGTACCCAGGAGGCATCATTGCCAGATCACCTGCTAGAGGCAGTTTGGTATAAACCTTTTCTGTGCACCATACCTCCTCTTTTCTTTCCTGTGCTGGTTTTAATTAAGTATGCACAGATTTGTTGTCAATACATTTTTTTTGGTGGAGGTACTCACCTTAGCAGTACTCATGTCAGTGAAGAGTGTTGTATCCCTTCTTCCTTTCTTCTGTACAGGGTGTATGTGTGTGTGTATATGTAATATATATATCCATCTGTGTGGCTCATTAGTGACAACTCGATTTATGGCTAAAGGAGAAATGAATGTGCTGTAGCACTAGATCTTCAGGGCACAGGGCACAGCCTCTCCCCTTCTCCCTCCAAGCCCCAGGAATGGGGCATAGAGCAGAGTGCCAACAGGAACTTCTCAAACCCTTGAGCAACTGGCAGCTGACAGAAGGCTACACAAACACAGTCAGCTTCTGCCCTTTCATCTGAATATAGTTTGCTTTTTTATAAGTCTTTTTTCTGGGCCTTTTTAGTGAATGCTGTGACATGCCATAGCGGCCCATATGTCAGCCACAGGTGGAAAGTGTCCTGTGCATCATCAGCGCCTCACTTCAACCTCAGAATGACACCTATATCCATTGCCATTAATTTTGCACTCTCAGAATGAAAAAATACACATATATTGTTTCTGTGCAGCAGAGCTGACGGTGTGTTTGGGACTGCTTCACAAGTTCTGAGAACATTCTGTAAATCACTGAATAAACTCTTACGGTGTCTGTGGGAACAAAATGTACATTACAATGCACCAACTCCTATGTGTAGTCTGTGTGTCCATTCCATTAAAGCATATCATGTCTGATGTTTCAACTAAAGCAGATATACAGTAGTACAGTATTTGCATGCAGAAGACAGAATGGAGTTTTCTATGGTGACAAAGGAAAAGAGTTGTAAGAATATTGTGCAATAATGCAGTTTTCACTCTGAGAAATGTCTACTGATAAAAATGGTATACATACCAAGTAATATCTGAATCCTGCCTTGTTTATTATAATTTTTTTTTACTTGATTGATACCTTTATCCAAAGTGACTTACACTTGTTCACATAGGAGGGTTTGCATATTGGAGTAATTCGTAGCAAATTCCTTCCTCTGTGGTTGTACAGCAGGAGCAGGATTCACACTAAGAAACCTACACTGAAGAGACACACACACTGTCTGAACCGCTTATCCCATACGGGGTCACAGAGCCTAACCTGGCAACACAGGGCAAAGGGCTGGAGGGAGAGGGGACACACCCAGGATGGAACGCCAGCCCGTCGCAAGGCACCCCAAGCAGGACTCGAACTCCAGATCCAACAGAGAGCAGGACCCGGTCCACCCCACTGTGCCGCAACACCCCCTACGCTGAAGAACAATGGTTCAAAGCCATTACATGACCCACAACCTTGTTTAATGTGAACATTTATAAATGACAGAGTAGAAAGCCATTTGCTTGTTGTTGTTGCATCACCAGTCGAAAATGGATTGCTGGGTCAGGTGAAGTTGGAGAAGGTGGATGTGGCAGACACATAGAGTACCTCAAATGCCATGAAGTGGGCCCAGTAGCACAGTCCACATCAGCTTTAACTGGGTGTTTTGCCTAACCACTATCAATTACTCAAATGCAGTAATGGTGCGGTAAATTCTATTGTGGATTACAAACTGTAAAGAAAATTAGTAGTAATCCTTAAGAAAACATGAATTCTTTATTGTACATTAACACCACTCTACCACACCATAAAACTCTGCAAACGATATAGTATGCTCTGGTTACCACTGACTCAACTTCTGTGAACACCGGAGTCAGAGGAAGCTGACACCACGTTTCAAGATGTCAGTTGCACTAGAGCTCTGTTTTTACCTAATCAAAATTCAGCCAGCAATTAATATGCTCCTAATGAATGATTAAGCATCTGCTGCAAGATGATAACTCAGGAGAGCAGCGCAACGGTCTCAGTAATATGATTGCTATGTCTTTCCAAATAATAAATTATGGCCAGCATCTGAAAAAAAGATGGAAGGACGCATTGATTAAATAAGTACCAATATTAAAATTTTGTCTAAAATTCAGAATCCAAAGAGTAGCTAATTATAGAGTTCCCTTTTTATATACCTTAAGTAAGTCAGGTCCTGTATCTCTGACATTTACTTTCATTTGAATAATCTGGCTTTTCATTTTAAAATTACAGTTTGAAGTCACTGTTAATATTCTGACTTTTTTGACAGGAAAAAAAATCAGGGAAAAACATGAAATCAAAAAATTACATTTTCTACACCATTTAATGTGAGACTTGCACACACACACACATTTTCTCTAACCGCTTGTCAAATACAGGGTCGCAGGGAACCGGAGCCTACCCGGCAACACAGGGCATAAGGCCGGAGGGGGAGGGGACACACCCAGGACGGGACGCCAGTCCGTCGCAAGGCACCCCAAGCGGGATTTGAACCCCAGACCCACTGCATCACCACGCCCCCCATCATGTGAGACTTGCATTCTATAAATAATTACTTTGACAAAACTCAAATTTTGACATTAGATGGGCTAACATGTCCAACACCCTGAGTTCAGCAGTTCTGTCCGATTAGAAAAACACTACTCACTGATTTCTCACAAACATCTGTGCTTGAGTAAGGTAGTGAAAAAACCTTACTGTGATCATTATAAAGTGGAGTAAGCCAGCAGCAAGTAAGATAAGGGTTCGCTCTTGGACCCCAAAGTCACAGGCTTGATTCCTGCCTCTAGCTGTAGTACTCCTGAGCAAGATACTTACCCTAAATTATGCCAGCAATATTACCTAGTTGTATAAATGGGTAAACAAATGTAAGTAGCTTAATGCTGTAAATTGGAAGGGGGTGTGGTGGCGCAGTGTGTTGGACCACAGTCCTGCTCTCCGGTGGGTCTGGGGTTCGAGTCCCACTTGGGGTGCCTTGCGATGGACTGGCGTCCCGTCCTGGGTGTGTCCCCTCCCCCTCCAGCCTTACGCCCTGTGTTACCGGGTAGGCTCCGGTTCCCCGCGACCCCGTATGGGACAAGCAGTTCTGAAAATGTGTGTGTGTGTTAATGTTGTAAGTCATTTTGGAGAAAAGTGTCAGCTAAATGAAGAAATGTACACCACACTGACAGAAAGTACAGTACTTCTCTTTATTTGGCCTAAAATTAATGAGAGGATGCCTCACATTTTTTGCCATAAATATTGGATTGTGCAGCATTTGATTACACTCCATTTGAACTCTTGCAGCAAACTGGACAGCTGATAATATAGTGGTTAGTGTTACTGCCTTCAGATCCAAAGGTTACAAGGTCAGTCCCCATTTCTGGCTGTAGTACCCTTGAGCAAGGTACTTGCATTCATTCATTTAGTGGATGTTTTTCTCCAAAGTAACATACATCTCATAGAAAATACAATGTGTGCATTACATTACCAGAAAGAGAGACTTAGATGCAGATGTGTGATTCTTAAGTACAGTTAGTCACTTTCTGCCATATGAATCAATGAATCAATGTACATTATGCAAGTAACTGCATAAAACTTTATCAGATTACTTACCCTAAATTGCTCCAGTAAAATTACCCAGCTGTATGTAATGGGTAAATAATTGTAAGCTTGTAATAACTGTAACCTTAACATTGTAAGTCACTTTGGAGAAAAGTGTCAGCTAAATGAAGAAATGTACGACTGACAAATTGAAAAGTTAAACATCTAAAAAGAGATGTGCACATTTTAACAATTTCCTTAAATTTCATAATTGCCCAATTCCTATAGAACTCAACAGTTTAAGCAGTTTAACGTCACAGACATCAGTGATTAAATGTTCAGACAGCTGAAAATGATCTAAACTTCAAAGCTGCAGTGATGTGGTGCCTATTATTTTATTATTTGAAAATGTAAAGAAGTCTAAATAGTTGCCTCATCAAAAAGATTCTGACACCCCCACCCTTTGCATCTGATCCCCTGAAGGAGAAGTCGACCATGTCTCCTCCAGCAGCGAAACAATCCGATCAGAGTTGTGTCTGCAGGATTATGTTGTTAATCATCTACCAGTCGCATGTGAGACTTAATATTAATGGATTTTTAAACTTTTTAATCAAATGTAATCTGAAACAGAGATTTGGGCAGAGCTTCGGTTAATTGGGCTTTATCAGGTTGTGCAACATTGGTGCCTTAATTGGGTTTAATGTGCCTGGAGGCCCACTGAGTTCTGTTGAACCTGAAGGTGAAGGAATAAAAATATTGGAGGCTAGACCTTTTTGGTTAGTAATTCCCCCCCCCATCCCTCTTACCCCAGCAGAGACAGGAAAACATTGTGCTGGAGAAGAAATACAAATGGTACAGCATGACATTTGGCAAAGTTGGGAGAGTATAGACTCCACAAGAATAAGTTTCCACAATACAGTACCAGTCAAAATTTGAGTACACCTGCAGGAAACTACTTTTTCGATCAGATATTTGGTGAACAAGTTTAGACATGTCTTCCCAGCCCTTCTGCAGGTTTCTGGAGATGGAGGGCACTTCTTGGTTATTTTGCTTTCACCCTTCTGTTCAGTTTTTCCCAGTCTGTCTTGGTGTATTCACACTTTCTAATGTTACTGTGTTATTTTGCTAGTTATTTGTTTAGCTGACACTTTCTCCAAAGCACCTTTCAAGGCCAATGTTTTATTCATTTCTACACCTGGGTAACAATAAGGGCAAGTTAACTATGTAAGAAAAAATAATGTTGACTTCTGTTCCTGACTGAACCATCAAGATTATCAGAACTTGAAAACTTGTTTAGGTGGCTGGCATCAACCTCCAGTAGCCAAGCAGAAATAAAACATAGTGTTTTTGTCATTGTGCCCTAGCATGAGGCCACAATCTGGGAAGGACATTTGGGATAGCCAGTCTTCTTAGGGACAGGTAAGTCCAGGTTGTATCATCTCACGTCTAAAAAAGCCAACTTGCTAACACTATGTATCGATTAAAAAAAAACCTACCAAGTGTTTCTGAGCTGTAGTAGTAATATCAGATAACAGTCACCTCAGTGAGGTGGATCTTGGGGAATTTGTATAGAAGAACCTGAAAAGTAATTATCCACCCAGGAACAAATGACTATTTATGCTTTGTTTTCATTGAGTTTATTCTAACAAATGATTTAACATTTAACACCAGGACACACATCTAAAAACACATTTCTGATGGAGTAACTACTGTATTTCCATATAAAAATGCTATACACAACTATTAAGGCACAGAACTTCATACTAATAACAAATAACTGCCAAAGCTAATGGTTTTGCAAACATTTGCACCCAATTAGCAAGCGTTTTACTTTTATATATAGTCTCTTATTAAACTGAAAAATTAATTAAAATATTACCATATTGCCAGACAGAATAAGAAATTAAAATGGAATAGTAAGCAAAAGTGATGAGTGATGACATTAAAATTACATATGTGCTACAAGCCTTTGCTCAAGACAATTAAATTATAAGAGAGGAATGATTCAAAAGCTGTTGAATGTTAAATTTTATTTTGTATTAGAAGTGACGTAAGAATTTATGTCCACTGCCATTCACAGTTAAATAAAAAGGTCCAATAAATGTTCCTACCTGCAATGTATTGCTGGATTAGCAGCAGTTATTTCTTTGTTATATCCTGAAGTCCAGGAGCTACTAACAAATTGCTTCAGTTAATTTGGTGCTGCAGAATTCCCAGGAAATGTGGCAAAATTGATTTTTTCATGTTTGCTTTAATGGCAAGGGAAAGAGATCCAAAGACTCTGCAGGCTTCGTAAACCGTCTGCGTTCACGTTCATTCCTACTCAGTGCGGTTGAGGACTTATCTTTGAGATGTGCTCATTGAGCTGAGCAACAGCTTGTACCTTTGCTACCTTAGTTCTTTAACTTCATGGGAACCTAGTGTTTTTAGGACCTTGTCCGCAGGTTAATAATCCCCTGTCATTAAGTCGGACTTACTAATCAGCTACAGCTCTACATCCTTAACAGACCCCATTAATCGCTGGTGAAATCATTTCAATGACCTTTATTCCCTTCTTTGACATTCATTGACTTATAAATGAACTAGACCTTGTTTATTTCCTCTTTAAAATTCAGTACTTCAACAGTCTGATAGCAGTGTTTTCCTCTTTGTTAGCATTTCCTAATCACCTCAGTTTCTGTATATTTTAACAGGACAGAGTTGGAAAAGACTTTTTAGGAAATTAATTCTAAGCATCCATAAAACCTAATACCTACTGGCAAAGTAAAAACAAAGAAGCCTTAGCCAAAGTAAAGGTGCTTTATGATTAGTAACATTAGACAGGAAAGGTCCATCAGCATTGCAGTTCTTTGAGACAAATGTTATAACATTAATTAAATAATTACGCTCAAAATTGTCTAAATACTGGTAGGCCTTTCCTACATATATAGAGATGCTATATATAATTGGTAAAAAAGTCTGTACTCGAGCTTTCAAAGGACTTGTCTCTGTTTTCATCTTGAAAATACAAACAAAAGTAGTGCCTAACTCAGCAACACTGTCACACGCAGCTGCACAATACGAATTAAATGAGAATCCATTTTAAAGCTCAGGCTGCCAGAGATTTTGCGAACAGAACATCCATTTTAAACATTGGATTTTTAATGTTCCCTTTTAAGTTTTACACAGCTAAAATCCAATGGCAGAGGAAAACATAAATTCCTAAGCTGATACTGAAATCTGAATTGAATGAATTGAAGTATATGAAATATCAAATAGAAAAATGTTACTTCAAAAATATTATTCAGTATTTCTAATTTCACACAAAAAAAAATTAAAAAAAACAACCAAAGTCCAGCTTATAATTTTTAATTAAATTTTTAATGCTGAAAATAAATTGAGTTTTGGGGAAATTCTAGAAGTACTGACCAAAGTCCTGGTCACTCCCAACGGTCAGTTACATGTAACCTGAATAAACTCCTACTTACCTACATTGACATGCAAGAAAAATACACAGTACCTGCTTTTACCATGGAAGAACTGTGACTGAAACTGAAGGAAAAATTAAGGAAAATAGAGAGACTGGTATCACTGAGAGATGAGAACCTTTTGGATTTGAGACAAGTGTCTATCTCTGTTCCAGAAAATCGGATTTAAGTATTTGATACAAGTCAGAAGTAAATACCTGATGTTCAAGTAAAATGCAACAGGTAAAAAAAGCTGGTGTACTGAATATTTTTTAATTACTGTTCCATGAATAATGTATATCTTTTGATAACCTTCATCTTTTGACATTTTTGTTGTATGGAACCACATTATATGAAGGGGAGAGTATGCAGGGATTTTTAATCCTGCATCAAAAACTGGACTTCACAAATTAAAGGATATTTCATGCCACATCCAACACACTTACCACAGGTGCTAAAATGAAAATAAAATTTAATTGAAATTGTATAAAACCAATAAAAACAATAAGTAGCCCCCATGCTTCTGATGTATTCAGACACCCCGAAATCAACATGCAAGTAGACGAAAAGTGCACAAAAATTTTAAAATCTTTAAAAACTACAATCTTAATGTGGTGAGTGTAAAATGAGTAACCAAAAAATAAGCAAATTGACCTTAAGAACCATGACAATAGAATCAATGTGAAAGCAGGCTCCTTCACTGTTGGCAATAACTCCTATTTAGTATTACCTTTGAACCCTTTACTACCAATATGGGCTCATATAATGATGTGACTCACTGGAGAAAGCCCAGCGGATGGTGCTTGTGTATTTTACTGAGACGTAAGAAACGTTCGGCCCAAGAATCAAAAGAGCTCTAAATTACATTTTGCTGTATTAACCAGGAAAAGCCGGCCAGAGCAGAGCCAGAAAATGTTTCCTGAGCATTGTGCAATCTGTTTTAGAAGCCCTTATTTTATAAAATTCTTCCTGTTTGATATGTGCTCACCATTTTACTACAGCAGGGGTGTTCACCCTGGGGCACAGCAGGGAACCCTGTTACTCTGACATAGAGATAGGGAGGAAACAGAGGAGGGTTGTTCACAATGGGATCACACAGCACAGCAGATGGAAGATGTCCTTATATCCATGGGCAAGGAATCTTGTCTGTTCTGTTTGAGCCAATACATCATATAAGCTTATATTTAACGCTTGGTTTCTGGTTTTTGTTGGCCAGTGCTTTGGAAACTCGTGTCTTTGCCAGTGTGGATCAATTAAAAAAAAAAAAAAAAGCCAACCTTTCAGAATTAATAATTACTCAAGGGTTTGAAACAGGCACTGCAGATGCTCATAGCTTCTTTTATAGTAGGGGTTCTCAGTGAGCAGTGCTGCAATCACTTATTTAAAATTGTAATGACCAAATTTCTGCATACTGTGTATTCTTAATTTGTTCTTCAGCTGATGTTTTATCCAATGCCTCTTAGTGTTTGACCTATTTATACAGAAGGGTTTTCCACTAGAGCAATTCAGGGTAAGTGCTTTGCTCAAGGGTACTACAGTAATAATAGGGAACACTGCTTGAAAGAACAACCTTCAGGTTGCATCATATCCTACACTACTTACACCACCTACTGCCACAGGTAGACATTTTACACTGTAAATAAAGTAGCACTCTTTGTCACCTGGTGGATTTTTTTTCCTCACTTAGGGACAATGATATTTCTGTCAAGATTCCCTAAAGGCTGTGGGGTTGTGCTCCCTGATCCATACCCCAGCTATACCAATTACTCTCATCTTTGTGAAGCTCTAGCACCAACTGGAACAGCATGTCTTTTACTGAGAACCACCAGTAGCTCTTAGGTACCAAGCACATCAGTGCCACAGTTACAGATAGTTAATGATACAGCCCAGCCCTGAACCACAGTTGTGGCTGTAGAGCCTAGTCAACCCTCAGGATAGGCAACTCTCAAATCCAAAGCAGTCCAGAACCACTGAAAATCATATTTATTTGCCCTGACTTCATCCTTGAAGCTACAGTATTCAACAGATCACATCTAACATGAAATCAGTGTCTCATGTCTGAGCTGCATTTCATTAAGCTCATAACACCCCCTTTCATTAAACAGAATGTTTTTATTGTTTCTGCTGACAAACAACAAGCTTGCTTGGTTCCCTCAATTTGTTCATCATAAGCAAGATTAACTAGCTATTCAATGATCAATGGAGTGTACCAGTTCAATATTAATAAAGGGGGAACTCTTGTTCCAAAAAATGTTTTTCCAATCAGTAATGTAAAATACTGGAAACCAAGGGCAGCACAGTGCTACCGGCTCACAGCTACTGGGCTTTTCAGGAATAGGATTAAATCTGGCTCAGTCTGTGAGGAGTTTGCAGGTTCTCCCCATATCTTCATGGGTTTCCTCCCACATTACAGAGACATCCAATTCAGGTGAACTGGTGACACTTAATTGCCCATGTGGGGCCACCTTGCAGCAGACTGGCATTCCATCCATTCTTGCACCCAGCAATTCCAGGACAGACTCAGGAAGGCCACAGACCTGAGCAGAGCAAGTACACACACACATTTTCAGAACCGCTTGCCCCATAGGGGGTCACAGGGAACCAGAGCCTACCCAGGGCGTAAGGCCAGAGAGGGAGGGGACACACCCAGGGCGCAGGACGCCAGTCTGTTACAAGGCATCCCAAGCAGGACTCGAACCCCAGACCCACTGGAGAGCAGAACTGTGGTCCAACCCACTGCGCCACCACACCCCCACAGAGCAAGTGTTTAGCAAAAAAACCATAAGTACTCTTCAGTGAAAGTGAGCCTGAACGTACCCATACAGACAGAGCAAATGGCAGTTAGTTAAAGAGAGAAACAAGCACCAGGTGTATAAAATTATGACAATCAAGAGACTATAAAAATGAGAACTAGAGCGTCTTATTCCCTAGGTCGCTTCCAAAACCGAAGTGTCACACATTTTGTCAATATTCAGGTGAAAGCTATCTTAATAAAAATAACAACCCTGGAAAACCAGTCTTCTGACCTTTTAATTGCTTTCATTGGCATTTTATGAAATTACAGGATTTCTAACCATTTATTTATACAGATATTTTTACATAATTAATTGCCTTATGCCAATGCCACCAAAAGCTTCTGTTTAATTTTTAGAGAGGATAGGTTAATGAATGATAGACTGCAAGGGGTTTCAAAATTCAACAGGAGCTCGATAATGGAAGGCTGTGAGTTATTCTTGTAGATTGCTGGTCATCCCTTCCTCCAACTAGCTCAGAGATGTGGTGGCCCCAGGGGAAAGACTGCCAGCAGGGGAATCCATGACCAGTGCCCCTCTCTCTTCTTCTGTTCTCTTTACTTTGATAAAAAAAATCAAGGGAGGAGGGGAAGCTAGTAGCACAGTGGTTACGGCATCTACCTTTGGGCCCAAAGGCTGTAGGCTTGAATCTCCCCTCCAGCTGTAGTACCCTTGAGTAAGGTACCCACCCTAAATTTCTCCTCTAAAATTTCCCAGCTGTAGAAATTAGTAAATAATTGTGAGTGGCATAATATTTAAGGTGGTTTGGAGAAAATTTTCTAAATGAATAAGTATGAAATTATGGAACAATATCCATCCTGGTGGTGTCATAGTGAGATCTGAGACATATTTTGCCATCTTCACGCTCTTTTAAATAGAGAGATCGGTGAATAAGCAAAGTACAAAAAGGACAAGGGCATTTAAGTGATGGTTTCATCAGTAAAGATGACTTGCGCAGTCAGATAGTTCCTGCACTGTTAATAAGTCTGAAGACAGAAGAATAACATCTAACCCTTCCTGTTAACGTATTCATCAATGTCGAGAATCCATTTTATGGGCCCCAGTTGTCTGTCTTATCCAAATGGAAGTGTTTTTGTTTTAACTAACCACAAGGCCTTTTAACTCCCACTGACATGCACACACATTTATGGTCTCCTGGAGGAGAACTGGGAGTGTCCTAATGGAGCAGCTTGTGCCTGTAAGGATGCTTCCCGGGGGGTCTGGGGTGGATGGCTGGGGGAGTAATTTGGCTGACACAGCTACTCCAGGACATTATAAATTGCTTCCAGCGCAAAGATTTTTTCAAAGATTGGTGATCGGCACAACAACAAACTTAATGTGAGGCAGACAATAGATGGTTTTATAAACAGCAGTTAAGGAACTCTATGGTTGCATTTTTGCTGCAAGTCATGTAAAAGACATACTTTCTTGTTAAATATGGGAGAAAAAACAGTATTTTTTTCTAGTAACAGCAATTTGTGTGTGTGACCCTTTTTTATGTCCAACTGAATGACTCATTTGCACATGATTTGTCCTATGCAAATATACAGTGCTACTGTATATGAGAGAGCATATCAAACAGCCAACTCACATTGCACACAATCAAATTAAAATTGGCATGGGGCAGCGTTACATAGCTAAGAGCTGCGTACACCACAAGGGAACAGTACTTTTCAAAGCAATGTGTGCTATTTGTGAGGTACTCTCCACATGCAACACTCAGAGTACTTTGAAGTGAGCTCTTCCAAATATGTATGTGGGTGGATGTGTAATGCGTTCATTAGACTTCACAAAAAATTAGTGCAATGGAGACTGTCATCTAAGAGATTACATATCTCTTGCTGGGTTCACTTTAAACAGAAAATACTTATCAGACTTTCCCGTGAACTTTCTAATGGACCAGGATTTTTTAATAAAATCATGTCGCCTTTTAACATTTAGCATTTCAGTGATAAAGGGCACACAGTATATGAGATTTCAAACTGCATTCAGCCTGTTAAAAGCAATTTCAAATGAAAAGTTAGGTGACCTTTTATATTTAGCATAATTTTGCATTCTACATTTACAGTACATATTTTATTTTCAAAAAAAATTATGACGCTATACTTATTTGCAATTCTGTACAAAAATAATTTCAGTAATGAAAGGGTTATTCCAGGACAATAACTGATTATCCCTGATATTGAGCAGTTAAGACAAACTCTCTGTAGTGCTTTTAACCCACACTGAGAGATACATATAGCCAGTTGTTGCTTGACACCCCTCTCGTCAGCCGCCAACCAGGGATTATAACACAGTTTCGGTGGCGGTACTGCCATCCCTGGAGCCACCAGCAGCATAATGCCACAGGGGGGTGTCTGATTTTGATGGCCACATCACATACATCATGTCACTTCCTTCAGCAGCTTTCTTGACTTTGACCATATCCAGTTCAATGCTTTCTTAGCAGCAGTTTGAATATGGTTCGAGGCAGCTCTCATGGTGCGATCACCGAGACCCAATCGGGTGAGGAAAGAAGTCATGGATCGGCTAATGAAGCGAAGACAATAAGAACTGTGTGGCATGCAGGTATGCGTGGGGTTCAGTGGGTGACCAGGTAGGACATTGCAGTGGGAGGATCTCTGAGAGCTTTTTTTACCATTTTTTGCTTCTACACAAAGGAAATGCTTAAGCTAGTAAAATATAACCAAACATCTAATGTCCTCAGACTCAAGTTCTTGTTTCCTGCTAAGAAGTCACCTTCAGATGTGGCTGCCAGTCATGGTGGGGAGTGGGTGTGGTCAAGCCCCAGCCTGCCACACATTGAAGAACACCGTGAGGTAAATCCACATGAAATCCCTTTCAGTTTAACAAGCTTAAAAGGTCCAGAGACTTTTTGCTTGTTAACTTTCATATGTTTTATTAAGAGGTAGAAATCATGTACTGTATGAAATTGAGCATCAAGGTTAAATCCCTAGCACTTACTACATGAAAACACATAATACATAAACTTTATTTCATACTGTGTTAGTACTAGTTCAGCACTGAATAGCTCCAGATGAGGTACCATAGGTTGAGTACTCTAACAGTTCAAACTCAACACTCACGATTTAGAAATTTTTGCTTGACTTCTCTGCTGTCACACCAGCGTGGTTTCAAAAGAGGCACATGATGAATTATTGTGACTTACAGCATCAAATATTCCTCTGTGAACTAAAAGCATTAAAAATGTGACATTACCTTAACTAAATGCATCTCTATGTGCCCTATTTAGTTATTTCTATTTATCTGAAAAAGCACTGGAGCCGAAGGGGAAAGGGGGCCATTAAATGGGCAGCAGAGCTCCATTTTGCTTGTCTGCATTGCCTCATTTGGTCTCCAATGAATAGTGCAAAAACAAAGAAGCACAGCAATTATGTGTTTTTATGACTGTCCAGAATACAATAACCTGCCCACAACCTAGACCACATCCTCCTCCCAAATATACTGCCCTGATCTAATGGCAGTGAATGGAGACAAGAGCCTTGTTAGTGCATGTCTTATCTAATAACTTACTCACCCGATGGTAATCTCTGCACTCAGCCTCCAATCCCCTCGACCTTGTACATTTTACTGGGGACAGTTGGTGGCTGTTATGAA
The DNA here is from genome assembly GCF_900964775.1 of Scleropages formosus. Classification (NCBI taxonomy): domain Eukaryota; kingdom Metazoa; phylum Chordata; class Actinopteri; order Osteoglossiformes; family Osteoglossidae; genus Scleropages; species Scleropages formosus. The sequence goes on along the minus strand of NC_041812.1, from coordinate 15,539,260 downwards.
AAGCATTGTCACGGTGCACACTGCCTGAGGCCCAATTAGAATAATACTCTTAGAGGGGGTGTGTTTCTACAGGACTGTGTGAGTTAGTTCCATCTGCAGTTTTCTTGCCACTTGGCATGGTAAATGGATGAAAGGGAATTAAAACAACAGGCCAGGCTATCCCTGATGCTGCACCAGGGAAAGACCCGTAATCATCTGTCTAAGAGTGTCATAAAGTACATTACAAATGCTTCACGTAGACACCAGGAGAGAGGTTCAAACCCCTGGACTGTCATTACCATAATTCCGTACTAACTGCAGAACGTCACTCATCTCACTCCAATTGTTCTAGGTTTTTTTTCTTCACTTGAATCTGTGACCAAAAGCGTGGGATTCTCCCATGTCTCCTTTCAGCCTGAGCTTCAGAAAGATTGCAGAAAGGGAACAGAGCAATCGACAATTCCACCTTAACAAAGTCCCTTTGATGTGACAACAGCTGGGTTTTAATGAGGGAAACTATGAAGGAAACCCTCCTCTCCAGATTTCAGGCATCCATGCACCTCAGCAAAGCAAAGTCAGCATGAAAATAAACAACACACATGCAGGTACTTGGTATTCACTTTAACCATGAGCATCCAAATGGCAACTAACTTCACAATAAGCATGGTGAGCTTGAAATTTGTACCATGAAATATTGGTCAATTTACATTAAGGCATCCCTTTAATGGAATGCTGTATAATATAAATTAGCAATCAATCCAGTTATACTCCCTTGATCGAGTTGAACTATCTGTTATTTTAACAAAAGTGAAAATAAAAAGTACAACTTTAAAGTGTGATGGGCAGCACTGATGAATTCTTAAAATAAACTTTATCTTAGTACAATAAATAAGTGGGATTGAGCTGAACAGAGACCAGCTAAGTTATTGCATTCTCTGTAGATGTCACATTACATCGAAGGTCTTGGATATTTAGTCTGCAAAGTCTAAAACATGCTCCCTCTTGGCAAAAGACCATATACTCAAACTGTACTCAGATAAAAACATCTGCTGAATAAAAAATTCAAATGTAAATGTTCCCTTGATTGACTTAACTAGCTGTTATTTTAACAAAAGTGAAAATAAAAAGTACATCTTTAAAGTGTGATGGGCAACATTGATGAATTCTTAAAATACACTTTATCTTTTCTAAGTATAATAAATAAGTAGGATTGAGCTGAACAAAGACCAGTATTCAAGCTACGATGCTTTTCTATAAGCATATTTTACATTAATTTTTATCATTTGTGTTTACTGTATTTTCATTAATAAGTATCAAACATTTTGTCAGGGAATGTCTATTTCACTATGTTTTAAATAGGAATGCATCTTGTACTTTTTCATACCTATACAGCAATCAAAACAAAATTGTTCTTTTCAGTGTCATATATGTTTACTGCTCTATCAAAACATTCATGGATACTTAAAGAGTATCAGCAGAACAGTTAATATTTTTTGAGAAAAGCAATAAAAGCAATGAAAACACTTATTTTAGTGGATAAGAACACAGACCAGCAAACATAAATTTATCAAAGTGTCTGAAGGAAGCATGCTATTGTATATTTACATTTATTTATTTAGCACACACTTTTTCCCAAAGCAACATGGATCTCAGAAAACAATACTGTAGTGTGTTATACCAATAGACAGGGAGACCTAGATGCAGACACATGATTCTTGAGTGCAGTCAGTTTGTCTCATACCACCATATATACCAGATACATTACACTAGTAGTTGCACATACATGTTGAGAGATTCAGCAGTTCTGAGTGAGATAGGGGGATAATTCTACTACAGAGCCAGCTGGATTTGATTTTGGACCCTTTGTGCATGGTCCATAGGCGGAATAGTGTATCAGTCTGGCTGAAGTGTGAAGCAATTAAGTCTTGTAGGAATCAGAGAGTAAATTCACTGATGGTCTTGTAAGCCATAAACAGACTCTTGAACTTGAAGAGAGATGAGGATGGAAGAAAAGTATGACTCTTCAGAAAAGTAAATTCCAGTTGTTCCAAAAAATCCTGCTGTATAATTTTTTAAAAAATGCTTTTCAGTTTGCTTAAATGTGTTTGTTACTGTACATCATTGAAATGATGATAATTCTCATTATTTGTACAGTTTACTTAGCCTGATGGAAGACATGCCCTTGTATTCGTGTTCTTGGCCAGGCAACTCACCCACCTGCCAGGTAAATAAAATTCTGCATAAAAGTATTATGCAAAATGCAGCAAAAGCCACAAAGAAAGGCAAGAGTCCAATCCATAGCTAATGGAAAATAAATAATGACTATTGACAAGAGCTCTGCATCACTTTAACTACTCCAGCCTTCAGTATGTCAAAACAATATATTTTTCTGATATTAAAATTGTATCTAAATACCTTGCACCTCCAGAGGCCCTTAATGATTCACATTATGGCCCTGTCACAGGTGACTCCACCCCCATGTGGAGAGCTGGCCCAGGTCAAAGAGATCCCAGCAGAGTGACACCCTCTCAGCTTGGCAGCTCCTCCAGGTTCAGCAGCAACTGCCAGTCATGCATGACTGCTAACCCTGCTAGACTCCTCCCAGGGAAAGGTGGTGTCAAGCAGCCAAGGGCCACCTGGTCTGCAGAGTGCTGTCAGCTTAGTTTATTCATGACCAGGTGCCTTAAGGCAAGCCAGGTTTATAGTGTTTTTCCAAACAATGTGTCTTCTAAACTGCTACCCTAACAATTTCAGCTGTTATTTTTAGTTTACAAGTAGCAGTTAGCCAAGTACCGGTAAGCATCCCCACCTTTAAGCAGAAAGTATCCAGGTCTGAATCCTACCACCTGCTGTATTAACCTTGAACAAGGTACTTAACCTAAGTTGCTCCAATAAAAGTAACCCACCTGAATTAATAAATAAATCAGTGTATTTAGCTTCATGCTCTATGTCACTATGGAGAAAAGAATTGGGTTTAAACGTTTTTGGCTTTTGCTGTGATATTAGATTGTACCGCAGACTTTTTATTCAGCAAACTGCTTCCAGTGATTATGTGAATAACATGACAGACACATTTTATATAACCAATGGTTCTTCAAACAGTTTGCTTACAACCAGACATTGGAGATATGATGGACAGTATGGTCATTAGGGGAGTTCATAAATGACTTAACATTGTCTAGGATAATTATCTGCCAACATTAGATAGATGGCTTCCAACAGGTATAATCAGGGATATCCAGGCTTTTCTGCACATCCCTGTTTTTGTTGGGTTATGTGCAGTCCAGTTTAGAGTTATCATGTTAAACTTTACATTTGGAATTCAAATTGCTTGTGCAACAGATTTCTTCAACATTGTCTCAAATGAAAATTCTTCAGGATACATTATGCTCTTAGTGCCTCAGACATCTATGAACATTCCAGATAAGAGGCAAAACTGGAAAACCTTTTTTACTCATGATGTACCTGTGGAAGGGAAAAAAACCAATGGCCACAAGACCCAGGCTTCTGAAATATAATTCAAGGCACTGAATTCTGCATGTTTGTTGTTTCTCTTGGTTTTTTATAAAATGTCCACCAAAATATTGGGAAACACTTTGATGGCCAGGAATAACCCATTTGTCACGTCCACGCCCACAACTCAACCGACAACACCTAACTCTGGGTGATTAACCGCTCACTCTTTAAAAGACCCTCCTCAGCTCCCATACCATTGCAGAATCTCATCTGGGACAACCGCCCTTCCTTGTGACTCCTCACTCATACGCATCTCCAGTTCTCAGTTCACGCTCTCTGGTTTTGACCCTTAGCTTTTTTTCTCGACCACGTTCATAGATCTTCGTTTCAACTCCGATTGCCGTTCAACCGACTCTTCGCTTCGTCTCCTGACCTCGCCCATGGATTCCTGCTCTGACCCCAACTGCCAATTGACCAACCTTCCGCCTGTCCCCGATACAAAGAACTTGCCTGGTCCTTTGACTCCAGACGAACGACTCCGCACTTGGGTCTTTCCGTCCCGGTTCTCTCGGCCTGTCGTGATACCATTATTGCTGATTTTCCAATTTTTCCACATGCTGGTGCACACAAAATGCCAGATTCTTCTAAAGCCAATTTTTCTTCCATGGGCCCATTTACTGTAAGATTTGTCAGCATGTGCTTCGTTATATTACGTAGTAATCCTTTCAGATGCCCAGCACCGTGCCTCAGACAGCTTCAGACAGATTGAACTGTTAAGCATTAACTTTAAGTGCAAAACTCCATTAGTCTTAGCCCCTTTTTGTTTGTGTCAGTGTTTAATGCTGTTTTGACTTCAGCAGCCATTACTATGAGCTGATGTCTCAAAGTGCCTCTGTGTAACATGCTAATTTGATTCCTTTCAAAACGCTCCTGTGACAATTAAGATGTCTGGGTGTGCATGAGATCATTGTCTTCTTATGGGGTCAGGGGTACTGGGGATATAATTGAGACCCACAAAAGACCAAACCAAAAAAAGGAGGGAACCAGAGATCTAATATGTCATAGATTTAACAGAAGTAGGGATAGTGGTTGAATGCTGAGCTACCCACCATTCCATCCATTGGGGCATGTGGACTAGATGAAGATACTCAACAGCAAAAATAACAATTAAAATCCCTGGAGGCTAAAAAAATCAGTGTATTATCCATTAATAATGTAAGACTCGACAAGCGGGCACAGAAGTAAAGTGTTCCATTGTTGTTCCACTCTGAGCATAATTAATCGCTTTGCTAAGAGCCTTAAACGGGGTTCCTAATGGGCATTACACACTGCACTCTGCCCCAGTGACTTACCAAAAAGAGCTGCCACTTTTACAAGTTACACTGAGATTGCTGTTATCTGATGGTCTTCACTGCCTTTCAGCTGTTCTGGGATAGATCCCACAAGAAAGAGGAAGCCGGGTTTCAAAAAATGGCAAAAATAGGGGGACCCTGCAAAAGCATTTCCCTGTGTTTGTATAGTGTTCTGACATGTCACAGCGCCAAGGTTTCAGGTCTGAATCTAGTCATCTATCTGAATCGGTGCAGAATCAGTATGTTTGGTCATGTGAGTTTTTCCATCACTCTGATTTCTTTTATTGTGAGACAATTATGAGCACGCAGTTGTTGAAAATGGATGGTTTTAGTAGCATGTAAAGTCCCATTGTGCACGAATTCAGCTTCATAAATAAACTGCCATAAACATAAAAAAATTCTGCAAACAGACTCTGACCATTTCATTTCTGCAACAACCGAAGACAGCACAGCGTACAGCTGTGAATATGGTCAATATTTGTTATGTTGTTGTTGAAATGCCCCCTTTACGAACCAACACTTGAATATTTCTCTGTCAGCTGTAGACGTCATTTATTTCAGAAATGACTCCATAGCCTAAAGCCCTAGCATTTTTTCCATTTCTTTCCAAGTAAGTGATTGAACAGCGGTAATCTATCGTAACAGTCATCTCCACAGTCCCCCATAGGAAGGGTACACAAGTTGGGAATATGCTGAGGACAGCTTATTGTGCATTTTCCTCCACTACACTGACACCAGAGGAGGGGTCTCCAACCAAAGCAGGGGCATGAATGAGCAGAGTGTGAGAACAAGTGATGTTGCTACTGAAAGTATTGATGAGGGAAAGCCACACAGTCAGGTGGACCATAAATACTGACCTGCAATTGGCTCTACACGATACCTACAGCCAGCTCAGTGACGTTCCAATAGCAGTAAGGTCAATTTATCCAATGTAATTGGCCTTTATGGCCTCTCCTCTCAAATGCCACTGGCTACAATGGGCCCACACCACTCCCAGTGATCAGTGTCTTCAAGATTAATGAAGGGTTCTATTTGGGCCCCAGGGCCGTTACTCGCTGAGGGCCAGGCTAACTCTGAGACCCACAGTGGGGAATTTGTCAGGCTGCCATCTGGAATCAATAGCATAATTCCAAATGGAGCATTAAAAAATCAAAGGTGCCGTCTACAAGAACCAATCTATACATCTCTTTTTCTAGATGTCTATTTTGCTTTTTCTGTTATCTTAACCTTGTTGTTTGTTTTTATGGACTGATTTGATATCACACTGTTTGAATATATGTTAAACTCATCCCCAAATTCCTTTCATTGTTGTGTTTCTAAGGCAGGGAAAATCATGTGCAATTGTGATTTCAGTTTCCTTTTATGAAATAAACAGGTAATTTGTCCTAACAAAGAAGGGGGGCAAGGGGGTGTAATCGCTAGATAAGTACATTGTCAGCAAAGCACATGAAACTTGTACAGTCAAAGGAGGCAACAGGGCAAAAAGAATTGACTTTTCCAAACCACACTTTAAGAAAAATGCAAAGGAAAGGAAAAATATACCACATTAAAAAGATGGCTGTTTATATTATACACCACTTTTAAGCAATTTTTTCATTAATGTAGTGACTTCACTTTTTTATAAATTGGTCCCATGGGTGTATTACTCCAATCCCAGTAATGCTGTTTTGCACCAAAAAAGCACAATCAGCACCTTTGACCTCATCAATCCATTATTCCGGATGCTCATTTGGTATGGTGACTTCACTTTTCCTGGTGTCAGTGGTTTCAAAATGTTTATCAGGTTAAAGTTCTAATGCATTTGTGGTTGGTTTATGGCTCTCCTTGGAACTGTAGGTGCACAGATGATCTTATAGAAGCTCTTTGGAATGCAGAATAGACTGTATTTGTTTGATAATGGGTTGTGGTTTTCTAAAAAAACACCTATATTACCCTCTAAATGAAACAATTAGGGGGTATTTATAGGGGACTGGTCCATAATGGTGCGTCTCAAAAAGTACAGTAAATGGCATATGTTTTTCTAACTCATCAGACCCAGGAAACTAAGCATGAACCACAGGGACCCTTTGGAGTCTGGATTTTTTTCAGAATGCATTAAGCACTTGAACCCTGCATGAGTGAAGTTTTACATCTCTGTTGTGGCAGAGTCAGCACAGTACCCAAAACCATGCTCGTAACAAAAGAAAATAATACAACATTCCAAGTTCTGCACAGCACTGTGACTCTTTTAACATCCTGTTGATCCATCTTATGGCAGTGGTATGAAATAAAAGAGATGTGTACATTCAACAGTTTTTTATGTTGGGGACAAAATATTAACCAATGTGTTTAGACTGGATTATCAATTGAGAAAATGATCAATGACAGCTTTCTGCATTAATCTACTGTAGCTCTGGAATAAAATGCAAATGTGCCCAGCATATGGGTAGGAAGGAATGTGTGTAATCTACCAAAGTCCCATCTTTAACATGCACTAGTGGCAGCAATGAGTCAATGGGCAGCTTTTGCACAATATCAAACAACTAATTCATCATGTTTGGCCATTCTGCAAAAGATTGATAGGGAGGTCAGTGTGTTGCAGAAAGGAAGAAAGATTGATTGGAAGTAGGTTTGGGCTTCAAGAATCTGGTTAACCCATTGTTTGTCTGAGAGGGCTAATGCTTTGGGGTATTTAATTGAGATACACACAGTCCACAGAAATCTCAAAATGATGTCATCCACAAAGATCAGCACATCATGCTGTTTGCCTGCTTACTATACACATTGACATATGTATTTTACTGTCTATTTTTAAACAGTTGCACTGTAGTGCTTGCTTGAAAATGACTTTACATACTTTGAGTATCTGTCTTTCTAGCAGCTGTGGCCAAGCCCATGTACTATGATCGTGACATTATCCGTTGGGTTGCTAAGAAACAAGGAATCATGTTGGGTCTTGAAGGGACAAAATGTAATTACAGGGGACAGCAGACTCACCACACACAGAAAAGTATGGGAAAAGTTTTTCCATTTAACTTACTTTTTGCAGTACTTGAATGCCTACACCTCTTTACACATTAAGCCACTGACTAAGTTCAGCAAGTAATTAAATTGAAACTGGCATCCAGTTGTATTTGTTGTCATGATATGTTCACCATGGGTTTGGCCTTTAATCTATGTAAATGTATCTTTGTCTCACATACCTTTGTTTCTCATGAATCCTGATTACCAACAGTTATTGTGAGGAGTTTAACTTGGTACCAACCTGCGAGAGGTTCAGAGGCACAATGAGTCATTCCACGGCCTAACGTGACATTTAGAATTTTTCAGATTTTAAATCAAGCAAGGTAAAAGCCAAGTACACAAATCCTTCCCACACACAGAGTCACTGTCGGTTAAATGCTTTTCACTGGTATCTGTCCTCTGTTTCCTCAGGCAGAAAATAATTTTTCCTTCATTTCTCTGTGTTGCATCCTGGTTTCTTTGTTTGACTGCAGATAAATAAAGCTGAATCAGTGATGGGAATGCTGACATCATTATTTTAAAAACAGTATAATTATTTCTGCTAAACCTTGAAAATCATAACATTTTTTGAACATTATAATCTTGTGTGTTTCTTTTTTTGCCAAAGTGATGTGGTGCAATAATTTAATTACATGTGAACTGTGTTTCTCACATGTAAATATGTGCATTCTGCTTCCCAACATCTAAATCTGTGGTGCAACAGAAGAGAAGCAGTAAACAGCAAAACTGCCAAAGTCTCCAACTGAAGAAAGTTACAAGGCGTACTGTCCATGTCTCACACTGAGAAGTGTTTCGTTTTAAAGGTCAGCTTTTTAGGGGACCAAGACCAGACCTTACAAAAAAAGATCTGCCAAAGCTGAGTGATACAGGTCAGTCTTAATATCCAATACAGATAGTTAATTGAAAGTAATATAGTGTTAATAGCATCTATTTATTCTAATGAAGAATGACAGATCTTGATAAATAATTAATTATATAGATAAGTTTAAGGGTAAGTACCTTATTCAAGGGCAGGCACTACAGCAGGAGGTGGAATTCAAATATGGGTCCTTTAAGAGGATGGAAATGACTCTAATCAAAATGCTATGCTCTGGAAACCAGGTCAACATGTCAAGTGGTAGGTCAAAATCAGTAGATAAGAAAACCGTAAAAGAATAAGGTTTATAGCAGTTATGGTGGCCCAAGTTTCCAAAAAGAAAATGATGTTCTGACATGTAACCGTTTATATTTCTTACACATGTAGCCCACCCACTCGATTCTGATGTTTTTTCCTCTAGCATGGGAGGTGAATCGGTGGTGTCTACAGCACAACTTTGGGATGCGTGTACTGTCGCCCCCCCCCAACTTCGGGGTATGGCTCTTGCTAGGGTGAGGAGAGGCCCAGTTAGCGTAGTACAGCTATACTGTTATATTACAGTCGTATAAACCTCCCATACTTCACACACAGCGACCCAGCCCCGCCTTCCTTTGCCGTAAAAAAAGAACATTCACACCGACACAGGGACGGTTACAACATTCAGGTGAAATAAGCCCAACAAACATTTAATATAAAACGTCCACACAAATAATTCACACCACCAAAACGAACACGTTTTTTTTCCTTTTATGCGACTCAGTCTCTGGTGCCGGCGTCGTCTCGTTGGCGCGCTTTAGTCTGGAGCTCCTTATCCACCACCGAGGGAAATTCCCGCCGTTACTCACGGTTTTCGTGCAGGGCAGGAAACCGACAGCGACCTGTCCTCACAGCCACTCTCTCTCCAGTGAGGATGGCGGGACGATGATGGCGAGTCCTGGCGACCTTCTCTCCGGGGCCAGTCGCGCTGGCCAAACCCTAATCCTCCACTCCCCAATCCTCGCGGGCTGGTTGTCCTCGCGCCGGTTTTTTTTTTCACCAAACCCCCTTCGCGCGAGAACGAACCCAAAACTGCTCGTTCTCCTCGCCCGGTCTCCCCCAAAAAAAAACAACTCCCCTTTTTCCCCCGGAACATCCCGCCCCCAAACATCCAACTACACAAGAACAAGTTGCGTAGGGGCTACACTCTTCCCCCACCAAAATTTGTCATGTCCTCATGACAAGCAACCCACATCACGTCCCATCCTTTCAACATCATATTAGAACAGAATATATACATTCCCTTCAACCTATCCACTTGTACAAAGTGCTGGTGTATCTCCGGATAGGAGGTGAAGAGAAACTAGCGAAACCTTCCCCAACCTTAACTGAAATAGCTCTATGTGTGCTAACAGCTACTGTAGTGGGGCTCCCCAGCTTATCATAGGTGAGTCGGGTAGGGGCCCTTCTCAGTCGCTGAGGCCGCGCAGACCCCGCCGAGTTCTCTGCGACATTATCCCGTCCCTCACTCACTTCTTCTGCTGTCCGTACCCCAGCACCACACTCGACTTCATCTCCCGGAACATCCGTCCTACAAGTTGCAGTGGGTCCATCCACGTCCATCACTGCCGGCCCCTCAACCGCAGTCATTTCCAGCCCTGAGCCATTCGTGAGAACATCCAGACCCAAATCCAGGTCAACGAGTTCAACAGATCCACTGCTTAAAGGCTCTGGCTCCGGTGACCTCCTCTGAGGATAACAGTCATACCAGACCCCCGTTTCTTCTTCTTCTGAATCAGACTCAGGCTCCCTTGCACATTCCAGTTCAACCGCTGGCAAGCATGAGCGACCACAACTCTCATCTCTCGTTTGGAGCCGCTTACTAGCCCTCCTTTTAAATTTGGATGCCTCTGTAGTCTTTTCAGACCGCCACCGTACCTCCTGCCCAATAGGCAGAATGTGATTGCGGTGCAGTACTTTCCCAGGGCCCAATTCACCCTCTGGCTTCAATCTGAACACAGGCAACCCAGGAAGTTGATCCTCCACAACATAAGGGGTGTCCTTCCAGCGGTCAGCAAGCTTGGCCTTCCCCTGCAGTCCAAGATTTCGAATCAAGACGCGGTCACCAGGAGCTAAAGGGCAGTAACGGACCCTCTGATCGTACTGTCGCTTGTTCCCTTCATTCCTCTTTTTCGACACACTCTCAGCCAACTGATATGCAGCTTGAAGGTCACGCTTCATGTTTTTGACGTATCTTGTATAGGATTTGTTGGAGGTACCGTCACCCGATGCTCCAAATGCCACATCTACTGGCAACCTAGCCTCTCGACCAAACATTAGGAAATACGGCGAGTAGCCGGTTGACTCATTCAGCGTGCAGTTGTACGCATGTACGAGATAGCCAATGTGCTTACCCCATTTCCTTTTGTCTGGCGCGTCAAGGGTCCCGAGCATATCAAGCAGAGTTCGGTTAAACCGCTCCGGCTGGGGATCGCCCTGAGGATGGTAAGGTGTAGTTCTTGATTTCTTTATGCCGAGCATGCCCAACAACTCATGGATGAGCCGACTCTCAAAATCCCTGCCTTGATCAGAGTGCACCCTCTTGGGCAGCCCATAGTGGATGAAGTATTTCTCCCACAGAACCTTAGCGACAGTTTCCGCCTTCTGATCCCTAGTTGCAAAAGCTTGAGCATAGCGGGTGTAGTGATCTGTAATCACAAGCACGTTGAAGAGGTTGCTGGAATCAGGCTCAATCGTCAAGAAATCCATGCAAACGAGATCCATCGGTCCATCACTGCGAAGATGCGACAACTCAGCAGTTCTCTTGGGCAGTGTTTTCCTCTGAATACACCTGAGACAGCTTTTACAGTACCTTTCAACCTGTGTCTTCATGCGAGGCCAATAAAACCTCTCTCGTAGCAGCCCATAGGTCTTCTCAAACCCAAGATGGCCCGACTGGTCATGTAGAGACTGGAGTACTGTCTCTCGGAACTCTTGGGGAAGCAACAGTTGCTGGCGAGGCGGCTTGTTGGGTGGCTTACTCATCCTGTACAATACGGAATTCACAACCTGTAACTTATCCCACTCTTTCAGCAGCAAAGACACATCAGGATGTCTCACTTTGTTGGCACGCTCGGCATTCTTCTGATTAACCGCATGCCACACTTCGCCAATGCAGGGGTCTTTCTGCTGTGAATATGAGAGGTCTGTTGGAGTCAGCTGGGGCAGCTGCTGAATATTCAGGAAAGACAAGTTGCAATAGGCTTTGGGTACCGCCCCTTTTGATGAGCCCATGAGATCAATCGCTCTGCAGTGACGATAGCGAGGTGGTCTGACTGAGGACATCTGGCAGATAGCTTGGACTGAGTCAGCTGGCATGGCCCCTCTCCCCTGAGATGCCTCAGGAGGGACATGTGAGCGCCGTGACAAGGCGTCTGCCTCAACATTCTGCTTCCCGGGGCGGTACTTCAGGCTGAAATCATATGTGGCCAGTTCTGCCAGCCATCGATGCCCTGCTGCATCCAACTTGGCTGTGGTCAGGACATAAGTCAATGGGTTATTGTCTGTGTGCACCTCAAACTTAGCTCCATAGAGGTAATCATGCAGCTTGTCGGTAATCGCCCACTTTAATGCCAAAAACTCTAGCTTATGGGTGGGGTAATTTTTCTCTGCTGGGGTAAGGCTTCTGCTGACAAAAGCCACAGGGCGCAGGCCTGCTCCCTGATCCTGATAGAGGACACCCCCCAAACCTTCTCTACTAGCATCAACATGTAGCACATAAGGCAGTCCTGGATTGGCGATGGCCAAAACTGGGGCCTCTGTGAGACTCCTTTTTAGCGTTTCAAAAGCTTTCTCGCAGTCCTCATCCCACCTAGGACCAAACGGCTCTGAAGGGTGGTGCCACTCCTTTGGACACAGACCTGATGTTGGTTTCCTTCCATGCTGAGAGGCAGTCTTAGCCCCTGCCACTCTTCTTGGTCCTCTAGCTACGATGCAGCCCTGCAGCAGCTGATTTAAAGGATAACAGACCTTGGAGAAATCTTTCACAAACCGTCTGTAGTACCCACAAAACCCGAGAAAAGAGCGAAGAGCAGTAATGCTCTCTGGGCGTGGCCACGACTTCACTGCGTCAACCTTCGAGGGATCTGTAGCAATGCCATCTCTGGACACAACATGACCAAGGTAAGTCACCGAAGGGCAGCAGAACTGGCACTTGTCCAAAGACAACTTCAGTCCCTCCTCCTTTAGTCTGTCCAGCACCTTTAGAAGGCGCTGCTCATGCTCTTCCAATGTTCGCCCAAATACAATGATGTCATCAAGATACACCAGGCATTCCAGAAGATTCATATCTCCTACAGTCCGCTCCATGACCCGTTGGAAGGTTGCTGGGGCCCCACATATCCCTTGGGGCATCCGCTCAAACTGGTAAAATCCTGCGGGACAGATGAATGCGGTCTTTTCCTTGTCTGCCGCGCTCAGAGGGATCTGATAATAACCACTTCTGAGGTCCAGCACACTGAACCACTGGCTACCACTCAGGCAAGCCAAAGCATCCTCCACCCGAGGGACTGTGTACTGATCAGGAATTGTTCTCCTGTTCAGGGTTCTGTAGTCCACACACATACGTATGGTTCCGTTTTTCTTCCGAACCACCACTATCGGAGAAGCGTAAGGACTCCGAGATTCTGAGATGATTCCAGCCTCCTTTAGATCATGGAGATGTTTCCTCACATCCTCTAGATCCCCTGGCGGTAAACGTCTAGAACGCTCTCTGAAAGGCGTTTCATTCGTCACTCGAATGTGGTGCTGCGTACTCTTAGCACACCCTACATCAAACTCACTGCAAGAAAAGACCTCTTTCCTCTCCATCATTTTCCAACACAGTCTATCCTTCCACTCAATAGACACAGGAGAGTCCCCAAAGTTGAAAGAGGAGGGGGATAGTTGAGACATATGTGGCATCGTCTCCTCCCTACCTAGCCCCTTATTCATCACATCCACTGGGAATAGGTGCGCAATAGGCATTCCACGTTTTAATGTCACCGGCTGCTGAGACACATTCCTCAAAGTGACTGCGAGGTGACGGCACTGGACAGTTCCTGGCTCCTCTACAACAGGCATTACCAGCAGCCCTTCCGGGAAAGGGCCCTCCTCTGGGTGATCTACAACCACGGCCTGACTATTCAGGTGCCCAGGAAACTTTGGAGTGCCAATCACTGTAGCAACACCCCCTGGGGCCAGAGTGAAAGGCTTGCTCCTCGTGAACCAGACGGTCCCTCGCCTTTCCTCGGCCAGGCCGTCAGAAGCTTCCTGGAACTTCTCATACGCTTCTTTTATTACTGGGTGGACAGCAAGGGTAGCTAAGAAATTTCCCCCCTTTTGATTTATGCAAGACTGGAAGAGCCTCCTAACTATGGAGGTGTTTGTACCAATCACCCCAGAAACCTCCCCTTTCACAACCGGGTCTGGACACACAAGCACAAGCGTTTCTATGGTCTCCACTACTCCAACTACGTCTCCAGTGAACTCCAGTTTCACGCACAGATAGCCATCATATGGATATTGCTCCACACTAAGGCCCCAAATCTCTAGGCACTCGATAGGGGTCAAAGGCAAGTGCTTCAAATACTGGTCATAGAAGGAGCGATACAGTAGAGTAATCTGGGAACCGCTATCGAGCAAAGCTTTAGCGTAAATGCCCTCAATTTGTACCGAGACAATAGCACTGGGTCCAACTAAACCCTCTGGCAATATAGCCTCCCTTTGCCGTAGCATATCACACCTGGTGGAACGTGTCTTCTCCGGGGCGGCAGGCCGTTCCTTCACTGGGCCCCTGGGAAGTTTCCCGGCGGCTGCCTTAATTTCAATAGTCGATTCGTCACCTTTCGAAGGTTCTCTGGATTAGGACACTCTCGCTGGAAATGCCCATCTTCACCACATCGATAGCAAAAAACACCAGCACGATACTGGGGTCTGGGAGCACCCTCCCTTCCGCAGGCATACAAGGTCCCTGTACCCTTCGGATTGAGATTCTGCATGGTCTGCTGTGGTATGCCATCGGAGGCAGCTATCGAGGCAGAAAACAGCCGGGCAACCTCCGTCTTTAGCCCTCTGAACTCTTCCCTGAGCCGTTCTATTTCCTGACCATTCCCCGCTACCACAGGTACTGCAACATTTTCAGGCTGCACTGGTACGGGGGAGGGTGTAGCGCACCCCACACACCTAACCATTGCTGGAAGAGCAGCGTTCCCCACACTTTGCCTTGCCAGGATCATTTCCTCTTCTTCTCGGACATCACGGAGCAACTCCGTGAAACTTGGAGGAGGTTTAAGCTTATACATCGTTCGGATGCGCATGGCAACAAGATCATGGGACAGAGCTCCTCGTGCAACCTGCTCAATGCGAATTTGGTCCAGGTCAGCCACCTCAGCCCCACCTTTACGATGAACTGCATGCAACAGTTTGTCTAGACGGAACAAGTATGCTGATAGTTTCTCACCTTCCTGCTGGAATGTACCACGGAACCTTACCATGAGATCAGCCGCACTGTCTGTGGTCCCAAAAGCTGCCTCCAGGGCTTTGAGGTAATCATCGGCAGTGACAGAGGGGTTACTAACCCTTAAGCACCGGACAATGTCTGCTGCTGGCCCTTTGAGACTCTCAGCTATCCTCTGCTTCTTGACAATATCTGAACACTGCCATTCATCCAACATGTGAGTGGTCTGCTCAGCCCAGGCATCATACTCTTCCTCTCCCGGTGGAGTTGGTTTCACACCGGAGAACAAGCGAAGTTTACGATAGCCGAGTCCGTCCATAGGCGTGGCTTGGCATTTCTCCACAAGTGAAGAGATGGCATCCACGAGTTTGGTGTTCAAGTCTGGAGCGACAGGTGGCGCTGGAGTAGGCCCAAACCAGCCTGAGACATCAGCTAGAGTCTTCCCTTCACTTGCTAGGAATGACAGGAATTTTGCCTGGAAACTGCCTCTTTCACCAAGTATTGGACATTCTCGGGTCTCGCTGACATTAACCACCCAGGGCCCCGACTCACCTCCAAAGGCTAACTGTTCAGGTATGGTAGCCTTAGTCATATCATTTGTGGTTTCAACTAACACAAGTTGGTTGTCTCCAGCCGGTTCTAAACACCGTCCCCTTACCTTACAATGACCAAATACTCCCACCCCATCCAGCACCTTGTACACAGTCTCATCAGTAATGTCAACAGAAACCCCACTAAGCACAACAGCTTTTCTTATATCAATACCCTTGTCGTTACACCATTGGACTATCTGCTTTGACTCCATGTTACAACAACTTTCCAGACATCAAACCACAAATCATATCAAAGAGACATCAAATCATACAAAAATATACTCACAAATACAGAAAACAGTAATCATATCCCGGACGAGCCCCCAAGTGTAGCCCACCCACTCGATTCTGATGTTTTTTCCTCTAGCATGGGAGGTGAATCGGTGGTGTCTACAGCACAACTTTGGGATGCGTGTACTGTCGCCCCCCCCCAACTTCGGGGTATGGCTCTTGCTAGGGTGAGGAGAGGCCCAGTTAGCGTAGTACAGCTATACTGTTATATTACAGTCGTATAAACCTCCCATACTTCACACACAGCGACCCAGCCCCGCCTTCCTTTGCCGTAAAAAAAGAACATTCACACCGACACAGGGACGGTTACAACATTCAGGTGAAATAAGCCCAACAAACATTTAATATAAAACGTCCACACAAATAATTCACACCACCAAAACGAACACGTTTTTTTTCCTTTTATGCGACTCAGTCTCTGGTGCCGGCGTCGTCTCGTTGGCGCGCTTTAGTCTGGAGCTCCTTATCCACCACCGAGGGAAATTCCCGCCGTTACTCACGGTTTTCGTGCAGGGCAGGAAACCGACAGCGACCTGTCCTCACAGCCACTCTCTCTCCAGTGAGGATGGCGGGACGATGATGGCGAGTCCTGGCGACCTTCTCTCCGGGGCCAGTCGCGCTGGCCAAACCCTAATCCTCCACTCCCCAATCCTCGCGGGCTGGTTGTCCTCGCGCCGGTTTTTTTTTTCACCAAACCCCCTTCGCGCGAGAACGAACCCAAAACTGCTCGTTCTCCTCGCCCGGTCTCCCCCAAAAAAAAACAACTCCCCTTTTTCCCCCGGAACATCCCGCCCCCAAACATCCAACTACACAAGAACAAGTTGCGTAGGGGCTACACACAATGGGCAAGAGTTGTGTCATTTTCAAAGTAAAGGTACTCAAGCTGAAGAAAAACATAACACTTCCAAAAGCAGTAAAGGAAAAAACAGATAAGCACCTTGTGAATTTTTATAAAAATATAAATACACAAGGTGGTACCACTCATCATGGTGCAACATTTCGTGACTGATCTGTTTTGGCATAGGTTTGAACCCAACTCTGTGTGTTAGCATGTTCTCCTCATGTCTGTTTGTTTCAGATTAACTGCTCAGTCAAAAACTGCCCTGTAATGAACTGGGAACCTGTCCAGGTTGTACCCCTCTGGCCTGGTACCCAGTGATTCTGGGATGGGCTCTGGATCACCATAACCCTGACAAGGACAAGTGGTTAATTAAAGTGAGTAAATGCACATACAGTATGCATTGATTGGGCACTTTCAACAGTTGAAAAATGATTTGAAAGGATAATAATAACATTCCATCTTGCCAAATACTCATCATTCAGCTGTCTTTTCAACAGTTTCTTTAATACCTTTTACAGTGACCCAATATGAAAGATCAATTCCCAGCAATTTCATGGCGGTCAACAAACCCCTCTAAAGGGCCATCCTCCAGCAAAAAACAGCTCATGATGATATAATTAAAGGTTTGACTTGTAGAACTTATTTCATGCATTGATAATTAACCTTGTTAACTTTTGCAAATTGTGCTCACCTTATTTACAAATCGAATTCTACCGGGTCGATTTGTTGTTTGCATATAATTGAGGACACAATAATTACGTTATGTATTTGAGTGGCAATTAACTCCTGGTTTCCCAGTCTACAAGAAAATCTTCATTGTTCTGAAAAATGTATTTTTCACAATCGTCATTTGTCCATGCATTGGGTGGAGCTTTGACACCCACTTTGAATCGGTATACCAGCTCCCTTTTGCTGAAAAAAAGAAATACTAAATGCTTCTCAAAAAGTTTGTATCAGTGAAAAGTTTGTTACTCAAAAGTTCCAAAGTAGGGGACTAACTGTGCTTGTCCCCAAGAACATCAGCAAATCTCATAAGATCCTTGCTATAAGTTTGATCTTCTAATACTGTGTGTGTTTGCAGTTTTCACTTGCAGTTCCAAGAATTATTTATGCATGTTGCTTAATTTCATATGCATGACAGCTTACTCACAGTGAACTCACAAAGTTGCTACTACTCTTACGTTCTACACCATCAAATCCCATTGTGGATATTTAGTAACTGTCTCTTGTGTTTTCATGTCCTTCCATAGTAGTATTAAGAGTATCAAACCTTGCAAATGTTTGCTAAGCTTTCCCTTCAGCATTACCAATACAGACCCCATGAATACAGACCCCCATGCTCTTTATTGCACATTTGCCCCATTAATGGAATGAAGTTAGCAAAACTGTATTTTACTGAAACAAATGTCAAGAGTTGACCAGTGAAATGAGGAAAAAAGAAATAAAGGGACATCTTTGGGAGGACTTCTTGATTTTCTTGATCATCTTATTTTTCCTTCAGTCTTAGTTTTGATCCGCTCTACTGTTCTCAGTCTCATCCTGTGATTGATTTGGAACTAATTGAGAGCTACAGTTTGTGTGTCTTTGTGGGTGGGGGCATTTGCATTGTGTTACTTGGAGAAGAGAAAACAATTCCAACGAGCAAAGAACATTATGGCCCCTGTCAGGAGGAGTGCTGGCCACCACAAATAAACAGCACATCTGCTGTTTTGTTAGAGCTAGTATACATTTGTACTTCCACTTCAGCAAGAGCCACAGAAAACTGAACAAAATAATGAGATAATTTTCAAACAAACAAATTAAGTAGCTTCATACAAATCTAATACATTCAAACATTATTTGTTGGCCCATTTGCTAACGTGATTCATGTTAAATTGTACAGTAAGCACAGTAACAGTAGTTTATAATTAAGAGCCATCCAATAAACTGCAGATGAGTTTTTAAAGTGTATGGAAGTGCTAGGTTGGGATTGAACTGTAGTATTTTGATTTTCTGAGAGCATTATGATGTGGGCCTTCATTGCTTCTCATTCCAGAAAGACCTTCTGACTTACTGGGTAACAGATACAACTGATCACCTGTTCATTATTATTTCTGTTTTTCAGTTTTTCATTTGTTTAGGTTATATTGGGCCCAAGAACATATTGCATGGCCAGCAACAGATATACTGACTGCTGACTGAGTCTGATAATTATTTATTTATGCTACTTTTTGGCAGGGGGGTGCAGTTGGTTTGGCCTGTGCCTGCTCTCAGGTGGGTCTGGGGTTCAAGTCCTGCTTAGGGTGCCTTGTGGCAGACTGGTGTCCTGCCCTGGGTGTGTCCCCTCTCCCTGCCCCAGCCCCATGCACCCTTTTTGCTGGGTTAGACTCTGGTTTGCCATGACCCCACTGGGGGCAAGCTGTGTATGTGTATATTTTCTGGCAAGTCAGTAAATATTCTACAGTAAATAAAAATCTTAACCAGTGAACAGCACACTTTTCAGCTGTTAACTGGTCTTAATTAATTGCTGAAAATGGACAGAATATAAAAAAACAGGTAATTTATTTCATTAATTCTTAAGGGGAAAAAATCCAAATTCACCTCAGAATCACCTTAAGCCTCCAGCCTTATGCCCTGTGTTGCCGGGTTAGGCTCCAGCTCCCCGCGACCCCGAATGGGACAAGCGGTTCAGATGATGATGATGATGATGATGATGATGATACCAAATATCATCAATATGTAGCTGTGGAACATGTTAAAATAGAATGAATAATAATTAATAGCATTGGTTATTTATTATTCCACCAAATTCATTAAGTTTTTTTAATTGTGTGACTATCTGGGAAACTGAATCATGTGCATAGCCTTTACTTAATTGGTCAGTGCTGTAGTGCCAAAGATAAACCTGTGTATAAAAAAAGCATCCACATCATTGCATATCTGAGAGTTTTTTTAACGCTACATTTTTCATTAGAATGGACTAAGAACACACACACACACACACACACACACACACATTTTCAGAACCGCTTGTCCCGTACGGGGTCACGGGGAACCGGAGCCTACCCGGCAACACAGGGCATGAGGCCAGAGGGGAAGGGGACACACCCAGGACGGGACGCCAGTCCGTCACAAGGCACCCCAAGCGGGACTCGAACCCCAGACCCACTGGAGAGCAGGACTGCGGCCCAACCCACTGCGCCACCGCACCCCTTGGACTAAGAACAATGAATCTTCATTTCATAATATTTAGTTTAACGGCATTTTTTTAAATAATAAATAAATGCAGAAATTACAGATCTACTATTTTATCATTTTTAAGATTTACTGGGACGATAAGGAAATGGCAAGCTATTTGTGGAAATTTCATGAAGGGTCTTGTATATAAAATAATTTCTTTAAAAAATTATTTCATAAAGTAAACCACCACTGATTCATGAAAAATTGGATATGTGGAGAATGAAAAATGTGGGATTAGTTTAATTATTACTGTTTCATTATACTCTTAAAATTCATTGTACTCTTAACAAAGAAACTAGACTGTGTAGCAAGGTACTGGTGGAAACCAAAAGAAAATTTATACAGACAAAATTTATTAAGACATGCAAACTGCACTAGATGCCAAGTTCATATTTTTAACATAACTAAATTTAACTACTTAATGTGCTTATGCCCATTAATGATAATAAATACACATACACACATCTTCAGAGCCGCTTGTCCCATATGGGGTCACGGGGAACCGGAGCCTACCCGGCAACACAGGGCGTAAGGCCGGAGGGGGAGGGGACACACCAAGGACGGGACGCCAGACCGTCGCAAGGTACCCCAAGCGGGACTCGAACCCCAGACCCACCGGACAGCAGGACTGTGGTCCAACCCACTGCGCCACCGCACCCCTGATAATAAATAGTAAATACTTATTTTCTCTACCTTTTAAATAATAATAATAATAATAATAATTATAATAATAATAATAATAATAGGGTTGGGGCATATGATTTCACATGATTTGTTAAATTATATTTCAAATAATCATATACAGTATGTTGTGGGTGTTAAATAAACTATAGCTGTTTCATGTTAGCAAACAAGCAGGTTGTAGCTTGGGGAATTTGTCATCATTTAATTAAAAGTTATATCCTAAGAACTGCTAAAGCATTTACATGACAATAATGACCATTATACAGAAAATGTTATGCCAAGACTGAACCACCACCCATTATTTATGAAACATCATTCCCACAGTTGTGTGATAATGTGTTCAAAGACTGGGAAACAATAGTGAAAACTGTATGAATAAACACTGAAATAACAAGGATTGTCAAAAACATGATATGTAAAAGGCCAAGGGAACATGGATGTGTTTGACATGGATTTCGGTGGGGAAATGAAGATGGGACCTTTTAATGTGTTTAATAATGTACATTGATCACGTCAAAACTTTCACATGTCTCTCTCTGGTTTGGGAGCTGTAGCCATGCCCCCTGACCTCCTGTAGACCTTGATGGGCAAGCTTCAGCTGAGGCTCTCCCAACCTCTGTGTTAATCACTTCTCCAACTTTCGATCAGCACTCTCTTTCCAGCTTCTTCTAGGACCCCAATGTTACTGTCTTAAGTCAGGTTAATCTCTATTCATTCCAAAAGCTTCATCGCCTGCACTGCCAGCTGGTTGTCCTGTATCTCCCCTCCATCCATGGCCAAGCGGGTGTCTGCCGCTGACAGGGGGGAAGACAAATTGGCCGCCCCAGCCACCTTCACAAAGTCATTGCCTTTCCACCAGCAAAAATGGAAACCCAAGCGAGCTCAAGCTTCACTATATGTCTTCTTTGTTGGAGCGAGATTGCCGTTGAATGCGCCAGTAATTGCTGTTATTATGCTGTAATTGTGTTACAGGAATTGTATGTCTATGACAGGCAATGCTGAGAAGCTGCCAAGTCAGTACTTCAGCAATTGCTCCAGCAACTGCTTGAAGGAAATGATTGCACAGCTTGTTGAGATCGGACGCTTTGTTGCAAAACTTCTGTAACCCAACGATTGCTCTGGTGTCGAATGCTGCCTCCTAAAAGTGAGAAAGGTTTCGATGGAACAATGTAGAAACAGGTCAGATATAATTTACAGTTTTCATCCACACTGAAAAGTTGCCCCAGTGAACAAGTAATTCAGTCTTGGCAACCTCAGCTACATCTGAAAGAAGTCATCAGCTATGTGGAGGCTCACACACAAAAACGATGACTTCTGCAAATGCCACTCATTTATGCCCCTGCTGTGTTGTAGGTTTTGTAGAAAAGAAAAAGGACAGGGGCAGCTTATAACTCAATGTTTGTAACTCAGAAGTTGCTTTTACCATGTTGCAATCAATAGAGGATGAATAATGCATATGTCTGTCCACTTTTGAAAGAGTTAGGGTGAATTAGAACTACAGAAAAAGCTACAATGAATGAGTTTTTATTAACCTCAAAACTAAATTGAAATTAAAACTTCTTTTACTTACAGAAAAAAGCTTAATTTTCACAACTTCCATTCAATGTCATAAAGCACATAATTATTTGTAAGGTTTGTCTGTTATGTGCTACTTTCAAATTTATCATCTACATAATCAGCGGAAGCTTAATCAAACAGATGTTTTTTGATTTATTTATGGATAAGCCTCTGTAAATATCTTGGATGTAAACCATAAATAATTCTTATTAGTTTTTCATTTTAACATTTTTATTGACTTTGAAATAAACTAAAAATGACTTCTACTATTTAATATAAAAACAACTTAAAGGAAATTAGAAACAAAAAGTTTTGTAAGCAAAATGCAATCACTGCTAGATACACAAACACTGACCTGCACCCAAACACAAAGATTTATGGTGCCTTGCGGTTGTGGAGCCATCCAATGTTATCGTACAGCAGATGGAGCAGTTTTTCAATGACAAAACCAACCAACCAGCATGAACAATCACTTGTCCCAAGCCTACTCAGCAACAGAGGGCACAAGGCCAAAAGGGACAGACACAGGATAGAACACCAGCCCACTGCAAGGCACCCCAAACAGGGCTCAAACCCCAGACCCACAACACAGTGGTCAACAGCCAAACCTGCCACGCCACCACACCCCCATGACCGAAATATTAGGACTTAAAAATAACATAATAAAGTTAATGAAATAGGTGTCATAAGTCTGTAAATCGTATGTCATAATGTCATGTTGAGTGTAGGAGACCAGAACGTCTCTCAGTTGGAGGTTCCGCGGCCAGGTGTGTCGGAGTCGGTGCTTTTATACTGCATCTCCGGGATTGTCCCCGGGGGGGTCGTGGTGGTCTTCCAGTAGGCAGCTGTTGGGCGTTCAGTCATCAAGTACACGGTCGTCATGGATGCCAGGAACGCCAGTGAGACATAAATTGAGGACTACCTATACAGGTTCCCGTCATATAAGAAAGGGTGTTTTTATGAAAATTCAGAGTTACAAGCAAGTATGCAGTAGTTAGCACCTACCAAAAGTGGTCAAAGGAATGACAACAGGTGAACGGGTGACCGGGTCATGGGTGCCCAAGGCTCATTGATTTGTGTGGGGAGTGAAGGCTATCTCGTCTGGTCCAGTCCCAAAGAAGAGCTACTGTAGCACAAATTGATGAAAACCTTAATGCTGGCCGTGATAGAAAGGTGTCAGAACATACAATGCATCACAGCTTGCTGCATATGGGGCTGCATAGCCGCAGACCGGTCAGAGTGCCCATTCTGACCCTTGTCCACCTCCGAAAGCACCTACAATGGCCACGTGAGCATCACAACTGGTCCATGGAGCAATGGAAGAAGGTAGCCTGGTCTGAGGAATCATGTTTTCTTTTAGATAATGTGGACCCGGGTGCGTGTGCTTTGTTACCTGGGGAAGAGATGGCAGCAGGATGCACTATGGGAAGAAAGCAAGCCGGCGGAGGCAGCGTGATGTTCTGGGAAATGTTCTGCTGGGAAACCTTCTGTCCTGGCATTCATGTGGATGTTACTTTGACGTGTACCACCTACCTAAAGATTGTTGCCGACCACGTATACCCCTTCATGGCAACGGTATTCCCTGATGGCAGTGGCCTCTTTCAGCAGGATAATGAGGTCTGCTACACTGCAAAAATTGTTCAGGAATGTTTGAGGAACATGACAAAGAGTTTAAGGTGTTGACTTGGTCTCCAGATTCCCCAGATCTCAATCCAACCGAGATCCGTGGGATGTGCTGGAAAAACAAGTCCGATCTATGAAGGCCCCAGATCTCAAAATACAGGACTTAAAGGATCTGCTGCTAAAATCTTGAAGCCAGATACCACAGGTCACCTTCAGAGATCTTGTGGAGTCCACGCCTCAATGGGTCAGAGCTGTTTTGGCAGCACAAAGGGGACTTACACAATATTCGGCAAGTGGTTTTAATGTTTTGGTTGATCGGTGCAGAAATTCTAAAGTAATTTACAATAAATACTAACATTTATGAAATTACTACCACACAATGAAATGAAAATAGCAATTAAAAAAATAAAACAACAACAGAACCCAATCATTATTTAGTACTGTTTCTCCAATGCACTGGTCTGGAGCCTACATGGGAAGCATACTGTGTGAAGCAGAGTACACCTTGATACACAGGACCCCATCCTTCACAGAGCTATCAAACACACCAATTCACTCACACACATGCAAAGGACAATTTGAAATCACCGTTTCATCAAAAACAGATGTCTTTGGACTGTATGAGGAAACCAGAGTATCTAGATTAAACCCCCGTGAATACTGATGAACATCTAACTGACACTGAACCAGATTCAAACCTGCACTCACTGCACCACCATGGCACACAATAACAAGAAAATAAAACAACTAAATAACAGAAAATAACAGCAAGTTAAATTAGAAATGTAAAGGGGAAAAAAACAAGAAATGTGAGAAAAATTGAACTTGCAAATGTATGTATACAGTATAAACAATTTTGAATGTATAGGTTTGAAGCCTGTATTTAATGGTGTCAAGAGTAGTTCTGATGTTCTGGACTTAGTTCTTAAGGCAAAAATTTTTGATGAATAGTGAAAAAATGGGCACACCTTCAGGAGAGCTGGTAGCGCAGTGGTTAAAGTTGTTGTTTTTGAACCAAATGGTTACAGCTTCAAATGCTGCCTTTAGCTGCAGTCCCCTTGAGCAAAGTGTTTCCCCTGAATTGCTCCAGTAGTGTTACCCAGCTGTATAAATGTTACTGTGGAGAGAAGTGTCAGCTAAATGTTCCTTTCTTTGGCAAAGGAATGAATTATCTATTTTTCCCATTTAAATGAATGGTAATTAAGAGTTAATTTTGTGAGAATTGTCTTTACAAGCAGATCTTTGTGAATAAATTACTCTCATTATGAGAGAGAAGCCTGTTCTACAATATTTTTTCTAGGACTCCATTGATGCTGCTCTGTCATTTATGCAATCAGGGGTGTTAGAAATTTAGAAAATTCAGTATTTTATTATTTTTGGTTCATGAAAACAGTGATATTATAAATATACCAACAAAACATACCGAATGGCTTTTTGAACAAAGTCTTCACTATTATTCAGGGCTGAATAGTCAAAACGAATGTTTTTCGGACTTTGAGAGTACGCTTTAAGTGATAGTGTTCTTCTATAAACTGAGGGACAGTGCAAAAGCATAAAAACATTAAATGCTACCATATTGAAACAGAGAAAGAGATGAGCTGTGATCGCATCCATCAGATGTGAAATGTCACACATCTAAAGATTATAATATGGCCCAAGCAATGTACATATGAATGTAAGATAGTAATACTAATTTTCAGTTTAAAGGAGTTTAAAGGAAGGCACGAAAGTGGAAAAAAGCCTTTACTTATCAGGCCTTTAAACTCCCTTTTCAACCTATGATGTCTTTTCTAACGACTTGATCAATCATGATGACAAACTGTACACAAGCGCCACATAGCAAAGGTTCATAGTCACATGCACTGCTTCCAGTTTTTCATTCTTCTTCTTGTGTCTCACATAAATTCACAAAAGACTTCTAGGCTGAAAAAAAGACTTGCATTATTATGATTGGCAGTAACATGAATTTTGATATTCTGTAATGTGTCTTTGTGCCTATTGTTCCACTGCTGTGGCTTTTTATTTTGGGCTCTGAAGATATCAAACTCCTTTTTAAATCCTCGGTGGAATGCAAATAAGTGGCTATTGTGATTCCATTACTGCACTAAGAGTTTCATTCCATCTAAATTATACAACTGCCAACACTAATAGGGCCACAACAAACTGTAGTTGTTTTTAAAGCAGCTTATGTGTTCAGACGGAATCTACTTATGGACTTTATTAACAGGCATTTTACTTATTCAGATTGTTTTCCATCGTTCACTGCTTATTCACCACTGTCGTTCAGCACCACCGATCACATTTTCTGGTAACACATTCGTTGCATGCCCTGTTAATGAGCCAGAAAAGGGTAGTTCTCTTCTGTGGAAAAATATTAAGGTCTAAAAAATCTTTAGATCATGAACCACCACCGTTCATTTAGCTATGAGCTGCACAGGGAGGGAAGAAACTTTCCCAAATAGCCTTTTATTGACTACAATCTAAAATATACATTGAACTGTGACAACTGTACTGGTTCATGTGAGTACAGGGTGCAGGCTCAGATTCCACGTTTTGACGAATCTTTATTTTAGGCTGAGTGAGTTCTCTGGGAGAAGGGGATCAGAACTGCAGGCAGGATGTAGAAGATCTCACTGTGAGCAGACGGGCTTAAATGGTAAAGTCATAATAACTCAGAGTTAGGTCTAAGCAACAATGGTCAACGGGCACGTAGATGCATTGTCATTGCACCCTTGTGTTTGTGTGTTGTGTGTGCATGGCACACAAACCATTCCATAGACTTCTGTATTTTTCCTTATTTTTAGCTTTACTCTTTATATAAGAAACTCAGTTACATGAATCCTACTGGTTTTGAAATAAGAACTGTCTCTTTTTCTTTAAATCTGAAACTCTTTATTCCGTTTGAGGTAAGAGATTCGAAGGAACTGCTGAGAAAATGATAAAACTGAAATAAAATGAAAAGGCAGTTCCAGATACCTTTCTAATGTCATGTGATAGATTAACTGAAGGTAGGACTGACTATGATTTGCAGATCCTTTAAGGTTCCTCCATTTTTTAGGCCTTCTGAAACTGTAATGTCCTTCGGTCTTTAATATTTACCTTTTTCACTGTTTTTTGGTCGGAAGCCTTTCCAGTCTTCGTATTCAGTGGGGTTCATATAAGTAACAAAGGGCTATCTTTTTAAAATTATTTATTGAAAGTTATTTATTTTTCTCTCATCTTTAAGGGCGATAAAGTAAATTGTACGTCAGTAAAGGTGTGTATAGGCTTTATCAGGATGAATCAACAGAGGAAGTATGAAAATTTAAATTATACTGCATACATCAATGCTTTGTGCAAAACATACTAAACAAGACACTAGAAATAAAAAGCAAACT
The DNA here is from genome assembly GCF_900964775.1 of Scleropages formosus. Classification (NCBI taxonomy): domain Eukaryota; kingdom Metazoa; phylum Chordata; class Actinopteri; order Osteoglossiformes; family Osteoglossidae; genus Scleropages; species Scleropages formosus. The sequence continues at coordinate 15,511,957 of NC_041812.1, read as the reverse complement.
GATCCTCCACAAACCCAGACAACATGTGATGTGCATAGTCTAAGAAACAGGTCTCAGCTGTATTTCATATCCAATTATTATAACTTTCCATCTTTATTCTTACTTGTACTCATGTTACTGTTAGAGTATTGGGATAATTTTTTTAGGATCCTGTGTTCATTATGGATAGCACAGTAAAATTAACACCGTACAGTCTCTTTTGTTACAATTTTTTTAATAAAAACATTTTCAAGTTTATTTGTTATATTTGATTTGTTTTTGCTAACAGCTTGTCCTGGTCAGGGTCATCCTGAGCTTGTCACAGAATCACTGAGTGCAAGGCTGGGGGGTTACACCCTGGATGACATGCCAGTCAATTGCAGTATTGTCTAGTTTATTCATTTATCATTGCATTTTCATCAGTTATCTATGTTTTTACTTGGTCAGCTCGTAGATCTCAGCAAAATGTGCCCTTAATATAGTCGGAATGCAGGACCACCTTAATTTAAGCCACTTCTGCAGTGTCTACAGCTCATGCCTGGTGTCTGATCTGAGTGGTTATGATCAACAACAATATGAAAAATAATTGTATGAGAGGATTCAACAATCAGCACCGAATACTGAACACTCAGTACTGAGTTTGTAAAGACAACTTATTTTGATTTTCAGTCATTTAAAATTAGTTTTAAAATGTTGCTCAAAGTTAGTAAGTTTTGCTATAAAGCTATGTTTTGATGGAACATCATGTTACATTAATTCATGTCACAATTCTAGTGGAAAAAATGTGGTTGTGGTAGAGCACATTAAGTACAACTGTCATGACCTATAACAAATTCACAGTATACCCAAAATTAAATTAGAAGATGAGATGCAAAACCTACCAAAACAATCTGTCATAAAAAATTATAAAGTACATAAAAATAGTACAAGAATATGTAATTTTCTATTTCCAGTTCTAACAGTTTCCTAACTTTGTTAGTCATGTTAGCTAGTTGAAATACCATAGAGAATATATACTGCATACAAAAAACACAGTATATAAATACATTTTAGCTAAAATGTATGCCTCTGCAGGTTTAGTAACATCTCTGTTGGGTGTCTTATGGTGAAACATAGTGACAAAAATGGAGCAACATATCTGTAAAACAGCATATATCTGTTTGCCATGTACCAGGGATTTGTATTCTACATCCTGTTATATGGAGTAGAAAATATTAGACAACACCCTTGCACCGGTTAGTGGCATGCTCAGGACAAAGAGGCTGACCCTAGTCAATGTTTTCACACGGCAAACGCCTGTCATGCTGGAAGAAGGGAAGCCGGGGCGTTGGTGATTTGGACCCAATCACAGGTTCTTTTATTATTGTCAAAAGTACAGAGGCAGGTTAAAAACAATAGTCAGGGACAGGCGTGGGTCAGGCGATGAGCACTTGAGGTTTCGTTGGAGAGACGAGGGACGTAGTCGTGAAGACGCACCAAAGGTCGGATGCCAGAGAACCAGGAACAGGAAAGAACGAGGAATGCGAAGCACACGGGGGTTGCGGTTGCTCGAAATGAGGTTCCTGCAAGCAGGCGTAGAATCCCAGCCTCTTTATCCTATGCCTCCCTGATGAGAGGCGGGTGCAGGTGTCGTGCGCGTGACATCGCCTTTGTCCCAAGGAAAGGCAGTCATTTATAATTGCTTAAATGAGCACAGCACATCTTGGTGGCATGGGGGTGGCTTGCATGAAAGTGATGGATTGTGGGGGAGGGGAGGTTATGTGGGACATGGATGGCAGATGGGGACTTTTGACAACAGGCAGCCATCAGACATCTGGTTCCTCATGCATCTCAGCTGCCCCTATTTAAAACACAGCTGATGTATTTATATATCCATTTGAGTTGACTGGAGACAAACAAAAATTAACTCAGTTTTTTTCAAGTTTGCAATTTGTTCATTCTATTAGCACCTTTTCAATTAAGTTCTTTTGTAGGGCTAAGGGAAAACCAGGGTATAATTGGACTTATACCAGCTACCTCACCACTCACATCTGAGTCCAGAGCTGGTGAGATATCTGCCAGGGACAGAAGGCAATGAGTACAATGGAAGCTGCCAAACATATGTGCTTTTCATATGCAACTTATTTCTCACAATACTTCCATCCCTGTCACTAACAATGTTCTCAGCCCTCCTCTATTGACCTTCCCAGTGTGGGACCCAGTGGCGCTCTAGACAGGGAGGTACTCCTGATGGCAAAGTCAACTCCCCAAAACCGCTCATTTTGTCACTATCCTTCACATATCGTCAGAGGGCAAAAGAGTTACACTAAGAGACTGAGTAAGAAAGGACTGATCGCTTTGCAAGGAGCAGTGTGGGCCATGCAGTTAAATAACCTACAGCTAGGCATCCCTCTGCATCCTGTCTGTCCTCAGGTACAGATCACTGATAATAATAACATCTTCAAAAGTCAAGAGCTTTCCTTGCAGCAAGTGCGAGACCCTGCCTTGCATAATAGGTGTTATGACGTCGGCACTCCTTATGCCAAGGAAACCGTGACAGCTGAGAGCACTGCGCTTAGCTGGTTGAGAGAACATGGCTCAACAGCATCCCCTCACAGTGCATGAGCAACTCGGACCCATCTGTCAGATGGATCGGCGTTTCAGCTCTCTCACCCTATCCTGGGCAATCAGACGCTTTTCTGCTCCTTACACTATAATGCAACAGCTGGCGTAGTTTCTACAGCACAGTCAGGTTTTTCGGTTGCATGCAGTTGCTGTCTCAAATGCACCACACACGCAAGCGAAAGGTTTGCTCTCACGCTGCCTCACACTGCTTGACGTGGAAGGAAACATCTTGTCAGCACAACAGCTGTGCTGCTATAACCCCAAGAGTCACAAAAACAGTGCCAATATTTATCTATTCCCACAAAGAGTAGGGGCCAACACCTCCCCAAAGAAAGTAAAGATTCCAAATGTCTGATAACCTGTCAAAGCAAGAAGAAGGGGAGTACAGAAACTAGTTTGAAATTCTCTGAATCAGAGCCATGAAACATTCCTTTTGTGAGTCAGAAAAGATCTCAGCAATCGTTTCTGATGCTTGATATCCTTTTAGTCACCTCGGGATGAGTTCTTCTTGTTGCTCCTGCAAAACTCCCATGTCTCCATGTGTTTGCTGCTATGTAAGCTTTTTCATCTTCCCCCTCTGTGTTCTCCCCCGTCCTCATCCTTTCACATATCCTTCTCCTGCTTCTGCTTCTTCATATCTCCTTCTGCCTGCCTTCAGTTTCCCTGTGTTCATAGCAACAGTGCACCCTGTCTACCTTAACCACATCCATATATTCTCCCTAAAGCTCCAGCTCCTTCCCAGCACCCCACAACCACCACCCATACAACAACATCCAAGGTATGACACCGAAATGAGGAAAACTCTAATCTGGTGACACTTTTTAAAAATAAATGCAATACTTATTATAAAACAGGAGAAGAAAAAAACTGGTCATCAAGTTCAAATCCCTCAAATCCCATGGTATGACTCCCTGAGGGCATGTAGGCTTCAGTGGATCCTTTTCACTTTTCCCATATGTTGCTAAGAAACAGATACCCTTCTCATAGAGCCAGCACCTGCCTTAAGAGGTCACTACCGTTAGCGTGCATAACTCGGGCAGCTGGTAGTGCAGTGGTTAGAGTCACTACCTTTGAATCTAAAGGTTATAGGTTGAATTTTCACCTCCAGCTGTAGTACCCTTGAGTAAAGTACTTACCCAAAATTACCCAGCTGTATAAATGGGTAAACAATTGTAAGTTGCTTTGGATAAAAGTGTCTGCTAAATAAATGAATGTAAACTTAGTGAGTATCACTGGAACTGCATGTCATTTGTGAACTTGCTGGGGGTGAATCCAAGTCCTCATTCTCTGTGTCCATATGTAAAAATGATGAAAAGCATTGTCTTGCCAGAGGTTTTCCTTACTGATGATAGGTTTGAACACAAACCAGCTTGAGACTGCACGATGGGTGAGCTTTCAACAAGCAGTAACCCCAACACTTATTAATCCAAGAAAGCAAATGTTCTTTAACAATCTCGTCCTGCCTCTACTAGTAGCAGTTCAATGAATAAGTCGTGACCATCGGACTAGGGCCATTGTTGTAGTTTTCATTACCCTGTACTATGAACTTCATCTGCATTTTACACAGCATTGAGGTCAGGTAGCCACAAATGTGTTGAAAAGCCCCTCAAAATCCTCCACCTGCATTTGTCTCTGCTTCACAGTGACCTCGCTGAACTAGGCCTCGGACTGAAACAAACAAGAGCACATACTCGTTGGACTTTCCACCTGGTGTAATTATGACGGATGGTGCAATTTACAACAGTTGTCTTTAGCTGGGGGTTCATCGCGTTTCTTTCAGCTTTAATGACTTTTTAATAGAGAGCGCCCACAAGGTTGCATCAACGGGACTCCAGAGAAAGTGGGGGAAACTCGACAGAAAGTTACCATGATAACAAATCATCAGGCTGGTCTATTTACCGTGCCATCCTGCTGTTAGCCTACTGCAAAGAACTTCCATGTTCTCTCCTTCATCAGAGACAAATGTGCTGACTCATCTGTCTTGTTGCTGACATCATCGCATAGAGCCAGCTCCTTAACTTCTGGCGGCATTAATATCGTCCATTAAATTTACCAGTTCAATAGACCCCATGGGGGTTGTTATCTCAAATTAAAAAATACTGTCTCTTTCTATCTGTCTGCAGTGCACAGCAGTATACCAATGGGAACCTTCGAAAAATCTAGTTTGGGCAAAACAGTGAGAAACATTGCTTTGTTTCTTCTCTGTGTTCATTGTTACAGCCTGCAATGGCCAAAGAAGCAGTCAGAACCATTTTTCCTGGGTCTCAAACGACTGATTCAACACAGGACAGGCTACTTGTAGAACACGGCTAGTTCCAGCATTGACAAGTGTTTGGTGTAAGGAATTAGGGTTTCTTAGAAACCATAACAAAATGAGCTTTTTTCTATTTGTCTATTGCAAATTTATATTCAGTTCATTTTGCATGGAGCCGAAACCACAGAAAAACACAAACAACCCCCCCCACACAGACACTACTTCTTCCGTGAAGCGTGCTCTCCAGGGTGCCATGTGTCCAGCCCGTCAGCCAGTCCAGGATTACTTCCACATCGGAGAAAGGAAAAGTCTCTGCCAATATTTGTTCGCATGTGAATGTTTGTCCTTTTTTTCCTGCAACCAGGACAGCGCAGTCTCGCACGGAAGCTGTTCTATCATTCCGAGCCTGCCGCAGCGATATAGAGACAGCAAACAGTATACCTCCTCTCTCTTTTGTATGTCGGGTTCCACTGTGTGTATTATAGTATTCTTGCAGAAGTGTTACAAAAATCGAAACGACATTGATGAATAAAAGGAGCAAAATATATATGAAGAAATGGTCCTCAAAAAGTGCTGATCAGCCAGTTCTCATCACTGCTAATGCCCGTTTGCCTATTCCTTGGGAGCTGAGCTCCAGCCTTGTGGTCTTTTTAAGAGGGTGAGGTGGGAAAGAAGACCCCATTTACTCCCCCCAACTCCCATATAGAACGTCTTCCTGGCCCGCGAGCCCCTGACTCCGCACTGAATTATGAATTAAGCTGTCAGGAGACCCACTGTTTATGAGCTGGGGGGGTAATTTAAATTTAATTTGAAAAGGGATTTTAGTTTGGAGACTGTCTGCTCAGCAAAAAGAAAACTGAAAATGCGCTCTTGATCTGTTAAGGTTGAGAAGCGTCTCTGTCGACAGAGGCTTGGCATTACCTAGAGATTCTGCGCAAAGATGCTGGTTTTGGTAATAAAAATTTCAACAAAACACAATGTAATCTAAAAAATACATTTAAATAACAGAATCTGGAGAAAGCCGCCTAGCCTTGTTAGCCTATGGGCTTTATGATAACATTATAATTGTATTGCAAAACACTAAAGAAAGTCTGTTTCAAATCTCCTAAGTCTTACATCTGTTTTTACCCTTTTACTAAGACAGGTGGCATAAAGTAAAAAGATTTTTTTTAAAGAAATAATAACAATAATAATAATAATAATAAAACAAATTCATTTCAGCTATAAACAGTGGCTGCCATAAGGCTTTTAGATTATTTTTAAATATTTTCTTTGAATAAATCTGATAAGGAGGCCACAACCTTGGCTTCAGTTCTGCACAATATTTATGGTGTTGACCAAAAAAAATCTAATCAGGAGAAACCTGTGGGGTTCTCAGTGAAAGCTGTTACCCCTTGGCAGACGGGTTCTGAGTGGGTGGGCATGGATCGAGAGCCTGCTCTGCGTTGCCCATCAGTGCAGAAGAGGAAGAGGATTCGGACCCAGTCTCGCCAGCACCCAGCGGGGTGCAGATCCACTGGGGTGTGCCACGGGACCACCAAATGCTCCACCACTTGTCCCTGTTGGTGCTCAGCCAGGCAAGGCTCAGTCAGAAAAACTGGTAGAAGAGGCATTCAGCTGCCTAATAAATTAATGTTTCCTTCCATAAGATGTGTCAGTTGGAATGTTGCTGGATTATTGTTTGATATACAGCATGACACATCACTCTTCGCATCTGCCTCAGATACAGTTCCTAAGGCATCTAGTCAGTTCTCTAAATCATTCTGGATTATCATTCTATATTGCTATCAGTCATTACCCATGATCCAAGATACAGTTGACCAATACTGTTAAATTATTGCTGGTTGACATGTATCATTTCATACAAGTAAAATTATGTCACACCAGCAGTAAGATTTTTTTTTTTTCATCATGTAGAGCTAAGAGTGTTTCTTTTCCCAACACACTGTTTTAAAACATAATCCTGATCTTGCTCATCAAGTTCTCCTAATAATAATAATAATAATAATAATGATGTGTGGTGGGTCTGGGGTTCGAGTCCTGCCTGGGGTACCCTGAGGCAGACTGGCGTCCTACACTGGGCGTGTCCCCCTCAGCCCTGCACCTTGCGCTGCCAGGTAAGGCTTCAGCTCTCCGCAACCCCGCTCGGGACAAGCAGTTGGTGACAATGGATGGATGGATGGCTGGATAATAATAATGAACTCTGACGTTTCGTATGTTTTATTTATTTATTTTATTTATTTTATTTTTTATAGGGCACTCTTCTCACGCAGTGACACAGAGCGCTTTAACACAGACATAAGGCAAGAAAAACAGATACAAACAGAGAAGACAGTCAACTAATGGCTACCATAATGAAGAACTTATTATAGAGCTATAAGTATACCTACTGGCCACCGGGGAAAGGAACAAAAACTCCCAACTGAAAGTTGAGGGAGAAAAAAACCTCTGGGGGTCCACGGGCCAGTGGTAGCCCACCCCTCCTGGGCATTCTAGAAAATAACAATTTGTAAGCTAGTGTTTAACAAGTAATTATAATGTTGGTAAATGGCATCTTGGATCCCCGACTCGGCATGTCACTGATTGTGAGTTACCAACTGAAATGTATACACAAGGAGATCAAAGGTCTCTTTTCTTCTTACAGTTGGTTACAGAGTTCAAAAAATTTGAAGGAGGAGAAGTGTTTTTTCACGAAATTAATGGGTCTCTTGGTACATTATGATGGTTTTTGTCTGATTTGATGCCCGTAAACAGTTCAGTGTTCATTATGTGGACTACTGGTATGTAGAATGTGAATCTGGATGGGGTGGACTGATACATAAGGGCTGCACCTGTTGAGAACAGCACTTCACAAACAATAGATTGAATTGAATTTCTTTCAGCCCCTCCCCTTTACTTGCATCTTCCTCACTATGGCTCAGTATCACTGATCCAATGACTGAACCCACCCGTTCCTCAGTATAATTGATCTCTGACCTGCCATCTCTCCACACGATGCTCCCAGCAGCTTGTGCAAGTCTACATGGGAACAATGAACCCAAGCCCTTGTGCCAGGTCAAATTCCTGCACATTTGCCTTGATCCCTCAATCCTCCTTCCCTCTTGTTGCCATGCAGGACAAAATCACTGGCAACAGCAAATGCTGTCAAACATTCCTGCATACGACACTGTTAATTTTCCACAGATGGTATGTGACACAGTGCTGTACACACGGAATACAATAGCATTCATGGACGAGAAAGCACAGTGATGGGTTTTTTTACAGTGATACTCTGTATCCATACTCTAAAGTAAAGGAATACATAGCTGAAGTAACATGTGACCAGATGACGAGTGAGTAGCGTGCCTGGAAATGGGGCAAGGAGAACAAACAAGAAAACGGGATATGCTCGGAGGAAATGAGAACAACTTCGTGCAGATCAATATCTGCGTGTCTCAGCCTGGAAAACTCCTTCTTTGCAGATTCATTTTTATTCAAGGACTTGGCCCTGTGGCCCTCAGATATCGTGTAGAGCGTTAACAAGATAAAGGTTGAATATACAAACCTCCCCACCCTCACTTTCTGGGCCTCCAGCTCGTCCTTCACCTTCATATTTTTCTCTACCTGGTGGTTCATACCTACTACCAGTCATTGATGCTGATACCTTTCAACATCATGTAATGCCATACTGACCATTATGACCATTTTGTCTGTAAAACCAACATTTAAACCTCAGAAAATCACTTAAGTCCAATGGACAGGCGAAAAGGGGAGTAAGATTTTGTTCAGTATAAATTGGCCTTAATTCCTAACTGAGTTGGTCTTAATTGGCCAAGTTAGCTAGAAGAACAGTTGGTAGCGTAGTGGTAAGCGCTACTGCCTTTGTATCCAGAGGTCACAGGTTTGATAAATAAAACAAAGCTCCATGTTATTAAAAAAAGTATTTGCACTTAGGAAAGTTGCACATATGAATGTTCATAACACAGTACAGTGTCCACAATATGTCTTTAGCATCATGAGCTGTCTGAGCTGTTGACTGGAACCTGGTGTTGGTAGGACGGGTGTCTCCACACTACGTTTCTTCTCCTGATAAAGGGAAATATCATGTAGCTTCTGTTTACACCTGTGACTTGTTTGGGCTGTGGAGCTTCAGGGAGAGCACAGTATGCCAGCTCATTGTAAATGTAAAAACTGGCCACTAGCCTTATATCATTCATTTTAATATTGTAGTCCATAGATTTCAGAAAGACAGAATGGTCAACTGTCATTACAGCTGATCCACAGAGTGAGCTCATTGATTAGTATCCGACGTGTTCATTCCGCACAAAGCAGTAGCGATTGGAAAGAGGTGCAGTATCCAAACAGACACACAGACACGCTTGCGCGTGAACACACACCCGGCCCTGAATTTCCAGGCTGTAGAAGTGTGTGCAATTGTCTGACAGCAGACTGCCAAGTAGCATGCCCTCAAACTGCCCGTGGGACACGACCTTTGACCTGATGTGACACAAGCCTCCCTCGCCTCCCGCTGCACTTTTGTGACAGATCTTGGCAAGAGCTGACCCCTGGAGCTGACATGCATGCTGGCTATCAGGGGATTGTGGGTGTGGTGTGTAGCAGGTGTCAGAGGGGGCTCAGTGTGGCTGACTCAGCGCTCTGGTCCCTTCCCCGCCATAACGTGACCTTTCCTACCACTGTCATCTATGTGCTCCTTTAAAGAGCAGTTCCTGTAAGGAAACCGACCAAATCACTTCTTAACTCTTTCCTCTCCATCTCATGACAATGGGCACACAGCATATGCATGTTTTTTATTTAACCGTTGAACTTTATCTATCCCGGAGGCACCGAATGAAGCTATAACCAAAATGTCTGTCCATTTAACACCGAACACGCACGTGATGATGTCGTTTTCTTAACAACCTGCCCATCTGACGAGGATACGCAATGTGTTAATTTCATAAGTTTTCTAAGTACTTTGGGGAACGGTAAGTCTGGCTACAATGCGTTAGTGCTACATGAAGTAAATTACTCATTTTAACTCCACTACAACATTAATAAGACATTAACCATGGTGATCGTGCCAGTCCACTAATCATATGCTCGAAAATGATGGCCACCAAAGTTATTATGCCTGAAATAATAAAGTTGGAAAATGGTCATTATTAATGAACACTTTAATTTAGTTTCATAAAGTTATGGTTACAGTCTCCGATATACAGCATAAATCACTGGGCTTTGTGTCTTAGCCGTAACCAGACATTAACCAAAATAAGTGTAAGCAAATAAATATATTTGAAAATAAAGTTTAATTAAATACTTAGCCCTGGGCCATTTCCAAGTTTAAAAGCTGAATTTCATGAACTACAGTCAAGTCCACCAAAAAACTGATTTGTTAATTTGCTCAGTAATTGAGCAAAATGTTTTCTAAATGATCTATTATTATTAGACACAATGGCAATTAGAATGACGACTAAACAGTTCATTTTACTTGGCTGCTTACTTAATCTAAAATAGCAATTTTTCATTAAAATAAGTAAAAATAAAAACTCTTTAAGTAATTAACTAGAAATAACACAAGATCGAAAAACGGTTCTCTTCCTTTGCACTTCACATATGATGAATTAACTTGACAATGAATATTTTTAAGGGTGAACATAGGTTTACAATACACACACACACACTCACATTGGCTGAAGCCGCGTGTCCCGACCGGGGTCATGGTGAGCCAGAGCCTAACCCGGCAACACAGGGCGCAAGGCTGGAGGGAGAGGGGACACACCCAGTGCAGGGCGACAATCTGTCACAAGGCACCCGAAGCGCGAATCGAAAACCCCGGACCCACCAGAAAGCAGGACCCAACCAAGCCCGTTGCGCCACCGCACCCCGATCTGGTTTACGGTATAGATGTATCCAAATGAAACGTTAAATAAACGCTCAGAACTTCTCGAGAAATACATTACGCATGAATGGGACATTGTACCCCTCACCTCAACATTTTAAAACCACATCTACTGGAAAGTTGTTCAGATAAACTGTAAAGATAATATTACACTGCCCAGCTTTATTGGGAAGGATACAATTCCAATGAAATAAACATTTTATACAACACAAAACAGAGTGAAGTAAGTTGCAGAGCGAATTAATGAGCCATGGAAATGTCTACCACAGCAAAATTTAAATTTCCTTGCTTCCACAAATGAGTGATTTGCCTTTTTACTATTTTATTGTCCCAGACACTCTCATACCTCCAACAATAAGCTACTTTGTCATCACACCACTTCACAGAGAGCAGTTTGTTCTGTGAGGGCAATGCCAAATGTGTCAGAAAGGTAAAACACCTGAAAGTGGGAACACGGGTGTGAATTAGCAGAGACCACACTCTGAACTTGTGGCTGAGCCTTTTGTCCTTGATACACGCTACCTACTATTCCCTCCCTCCCTCCCTCGTATAATTTCAGAGCCAGGTGGCTTTGCTCATAGCAGCCTGAATGCCAACAGACAAGCCTCCTCAATCGCCCCCCAGGACCGCAGGGCAGCTCACTGACAGGAACATGCTGAATCGTGTAATCGTGGAGCGTTCTCTGAACTCCCTGTTCCACCGTGTTCCTGTGAAGGGTCAACGTTATAAATGTTAAAAAAAAAAAAAATCACTAGAACTGCTGATATCCTAAGGGAGGTTTGCAGTGGTCTGGAGCCTATCCTGGAAGCATAATGCACTAGGCTAGTTGTGATTTTTCCTGGACATTATTCACTTAGCGATGCTTTTCCCCAAAGCATCTTATAACGTTAAGCTACCTATAATCATTTACCTATTTAGACAACAGGGCTTTTTTATTGGAGCAATTTAGGGTAAGTACGTTGAAGAGTGGTGTTACATTACTTCATTTAGCAGACAATTTTCTCCAAAGTGACTTCCAATGGATGCTATATAGTGTTATCAGCCCACACCTTACTCACCCAAAGTGACCTACACTGCTAGATACACTACTTACACTGGGTCATTCAGCCATACATCAGTGGAACACACTCTCTGTGTCACTTACACACACACTATCTGTATGGGCTTACTGTGGATCCTCTGGTTTCCTCCCACAGTCGAAAGGCATGCACATGCACACACGCACGGTCTAAACCGCTCATCCCAGCTACGTTGAACCGGAGCCTAACCCAGCAACACAGGGCACAAGACAGGAGGGGGAGGGCACACACCCAGGATGGGATGCCAGTCCATCACAGGGCACCCCAAGCAGGACTCGAATCCCAGACCCACCAGAGAGCAAGATCCAGCCGAACCCACTGCGCCACCATGCAGATGAATTGGTGACGCTAAATTGTTCATTGTGTGTGAATGAAGGCGTGAGTGTATGTAGCTACCCTATAATGAACTGCCCTTCCATCCAGAGTGTACCCCCCACTACCCCAGCATTGTGCCCAGTGATTAAAAAATAAGCTCTGGACTGTCACAACCCTGACCAGGACAAGTGGTTAATGAGTGAATCCATGAATAACCTTGATTTTGATTCTAAGAACAGCTTAAACGCTCTCAGCTGAAAAAAAAAAAAATAAGCACTGATATGACACTTATTATTTGTTGCTCTACAAGTGCTTTTATCCAAAAAGACCTAATTTACACCAATAATCTTCACACTATAAATCCAAGACCATAACAGTAGCTGCTGTATATGTGTTTGAATACCGAATTTTTTTTTTACTAAAATAAAAAGCAGAAGCATTCCCCAAATCTGCTGAATCAGTAACAAAAATGTGATGAGTAGGATTTTTAAATCAGACACAACAAATAAGAAATTTAAATTATTTAATCTCATTGCACACGTACTGTCAGTGTTTTAAAAACAGTGTGTAACAAAAGAGCACAGCAAATGTTTGAGAGGGACTATAAGAGCTACATTTCTAGCCCGTCATGAAAACTCAGGAGGTCACTGTACATTTACTCTCGGATGATTTTAAAGACCTGCAAAAATTTTCCATTTCAGTAATTTTGGATGTTTAGTCCAACAAGACACTGCAATTCATAGTCATCAATAATTTTGAAATTCACATCTCACTTTATGGGCAAGAACTTCGCGATGAAGCTGAGATGTGAACTGAGCTCAGATTTTTCTGCCAGATTTTGATCTTCTGCCACACGGAATATAGTTTCACATTGATTTTTTTCCTCGACTCATTTGTTTTTGAACCAGTACTCAAAACAGTGCTTTAATAGAATCATCCAACCAAATTTCAGTTTTTAACACCTAAATCGAAAAATTTTAAAGGTTTTCTTTTACCAGTCCTACAGTCATTACCCCGTGTATGTTAATTATCTGATCTTGGTTGCACATTCAAGATCAGCTGAGGATTGCGGCAGTGTTTTGTGTGTACGTGGCTCAAATAAAAAAAAAAAAGTCAAATGTAGTTGCCTCCTTAATAAAATAAAACTCAATAAAACTGACAGTTTCTGTTTTTAATCAGAGTGACAAAGTATATCCTTCAGGACAGAGGAGATGATGAAATTGCCTTCTATAATGTCCATATAAAAGTACTGAAAACAGACAGGTTGACAGATAGACAATACTTCTCACATTCTGCACTCAGATACAGCTTGAGATTCAACAGTGACACAAACCTGTATTTCAGAGTATCATTTCAGTCCTACCGGGGCAGACATGATACTTCAAGTCACTGCAACTCTTAACTGGACGAAAGCAGATCTCATCCTGGCCTGCATCATTTCCCAAGTGTCTTCACCCCTGAGTATCTTCAGCTCCCACCCCATATGTAACATGACCTGTTTTACTCTTATCAGTCTTCTACTCGTGTGACAGTCCGTTTTTGCCTATCACGATGGTCAAAGTAGCAGATGCAAGAAAAAGAGGAAAAAAGACAAAGGAAACCAAATAGAACCAAAAAAGGTCACGGGGATGCTGCCAGAAACAAATATATCCAACACCTTGGGCTTTGCAGTGCACTAACCAGAAAAAGTCCTCCGAAGGTTCCCAAAAGACACCTGTTATCTTTAGAGGAATCGAAAGGTCAACACCATGACACAGCACAGTGGCGGTGGGAATAACATTACTATGAGATTACACCCTGATAACTTTAACTATAATATGAAGTACAATTAAAAGGTTTCTTTTTTAATTATGGGTTGAGACCCATACAGATTGTATGTTCGCAAAATGCATTGAGTACACAGCTCATGGACTGAGACACGAACAAGGTCTTCTGGTGGGGCAAAAGGGCAGTCCTGTGTTTGCCAATTACCCAGTGGCCATCATGGTGCAACATCATGGGGACATACTCTATGAAGACCGCAAGGACCTTTTTTTCTGAGACCATGAATTCCAGGTCCAAGCATCAATGATCAGTTACTGTGATGCATCTGCATCATGCAATTACTTTATTTACAAGTGAGTCCGACTGTTCACAAAGATGGTACATGGGCACACGCTAATATTCTGTAGCTCGGGCAATTTATTCTTATGAACTGCAGATGTAAGTGAATTACAGTACTGTGCAAAAGTCTTAGGCACTTAGATGTTTCACAAAAATATTTGTTATAGATGGCTATTTAATGTCTTCTGCGTTGGTGTCAGTAGGAAAGAGCATATTTTAGATTTTCAAGCATTCCTTCTGCAAAAAGTTAAAGTATTATAGTAAGGGTTTTGTATGTTGTTAAAGAAAGTAAAATAGTAATAAACCGCTTTCTAAATAGAGGACTTGAGGTCTTTGTACGACACACCGATTAAGTGAAGCAAAAAAAGCTGTATAGAGGCAATAAAACTGGGTGAGGGATAACCATACTTAAAATGTGAGGTTTAGTCAGATGTGGAAGTTGAACTCTCAGATCTTACACCATGGCAAGAGTGAGTATAACAACAAGACACAAGGTGGTCATCCTTGAGACAACCGCTAGTTGACGATGGATGCTTGCTGAGCTTTGTGGGAAGTTTATTAATTAAGAGCATTATTTTTGGAATCGTTCTCTTGCACAGTACTATATATGGAATAGAAGGAGAAAAAAAAAACAAAAAAAAGTCTTTGGCATCCATACTAGATGTTAATTTTTCTGTAGGCTTATTTCAAAAAGATTATTAGATCACAGTTGGATATATACAAGTCACCCAAATGTCACCTTTAACAATACCGTTTCAGTAGCGGAGAACGGCAGATCAGAGAGACAGCAAAAGAGGGAATAGACCACATTATTACTGACCTACTTTAAAGTTAAGGACTGTGAGGCTTCTCTGAAATGACTGCAGTGGCTTTAGCTTTTGATTCCAGCTCAGCCTTCACTGCTGTCTCTTGCTGTCTTTGTCCTGCTCACTACTACTAACTACTGCCACCAAGTGGTCTAGTGTGGCATTGCATGTCAAATGTCAGCAGGGGTTCAACAGTTACTTAATCATTCTGCTCACACTTTTCTCTGAAGCAGCTTACAATGTTTTGCTGTCTGCGATTATTTACTCATTTAAACAGCTGGGTTATTTTCACTGAAGCAATTTAGGGCAAGAACCATGCTCAAGGGTATTGCAGCACAAAGCGGGACTCAAACCTGCAACCTGTGAGCACAAAGGTGGCAGTTCGAACCGGCACGCTATACCTGCTGCCCTGACTGAAGTGTCAGGACATAAAAGAAACACTTCCTTCACTGGAAATGTGTACATAATGTGCCGTAGCAAATCGCGGTCACCTGTTTGTAAGACTATATGTGCACGATTATTTGTGTTCTCATATTCTGCCACCCAGCAGACATCTGTGCATCTGTTTCATTCCCGAGGTCCCGGCATAAAATGTGTGAAAAAACAACCTGAAGTTATGCAAAGACACATATTCCCTATAAAACATCTGTGTGAGTGATAAACATAAAAATTAAATGACTAGCTATGCATTCAACGACACTTTCTGAAGGTTTTATTTGTGTGATGGTTAAAAATTAGGCATGCTGAAGAAATCCATAGTAAACCTGACCTTTGAAAAAGGGCACTATAAAAATATGTCTAAAAAACAGTTGTTAAAATAATTAAGTTATCACTGTGTATATTGTGTGGTACTAATGTATTACATTGTATTACTGTATATTGTGTGGTATATTGTGTGACCCATAGTACTGGGTGAGAGGAAGGAGTCTGAGTAGTGTGACTATGGCTTCTTTTAGGTTACTAACACTGTGCTGCAAGGTCCACTTGCAGGTTTAAGATTTCGACTGTTTTACCGCCAGAAAAAAGCCGCAGGTTTAAATAATGGGTGTGAATGTGAAGGTTAGGCCAAAAACAATCCAATTAAACCTGTGGGCATTACATTTACACCGAGCATCTCTGGCACAGGAGGCAAAAGCTAAATAAATCTTGATGGAATTTGATTAAACACCTGAACGACAAGGACCAAGAGGGCTGCGTTTAAGTGTACAGCCACTTCAGTGCCGCTCGCCCTTCCGGGGATTTTCATCTATCCACGACTCAAGCAGCCGATTTTGAAAGCCGGCAGAAAAAATCTCTGGGATGAAGCTTTATTTACAATGTGGGCTGTAGGCAGAACAAAGAAGGAGGAGAACTAATGCTAAATTTTTATTAGATATCAAACAATACATTACTGGGGGGTCCCAATTCCCAGTTGTAGCATCCCTTTGTCTGTGCTCAGCCCTGGTTTAGGAGGGGCAATGAAGTCATTTGGATCAATATCTTTTATGGTATAATAAGTAAAGCAAATAAATGTTGATGTCAAGACAAAAGCCCAGGGGGCTCCCGTGCGACCTGTGGTCCGGAGAACATACTGAATTTGAGCTGGGAAGCACACCTGAGACGTAAGAGGCGGCGCAAGCCAGTGAGGGTTGAACAAATGACAGCCTCCCAGGGAGGTGCCGGGCTCTTATTTCAATCACTGCTGGGTGATGCATAGCAGGCCAGTAAGAATCCAGCGATGGTGTACACAAGAAATGTACGTGTCTCTCACCCCTCGATACTTGCTGGCACAGGTAGGATGGCATTTCAGCTAGACGAGTATAAGTAAAAGCTGGAGAAACAGGTCACGGATGGGCAATAAGCCAGAAATAATCACTTCTGTGCTGAGGATGGGCTCGGCAGAGTTATTACAGCAGCTGAAGGCAAAGAGTTTACTTTGTCACATTTGCCAGCATACATTACACAAAAAATGTAAAAAAGAAAAAAAATCTGATCAAACTAATTGACTGTATTTTGTGAATTCTGTGTCTGCATTTGTAGTATTTCTCTGTTTGCTGGTGAAGTGCACTTTTGTTTACTTGAGAAATGTGTCGCTTTAGAGAAAAGCGTCCACCAAAGGAATAAATTTGAATTACTGATTTTAAAACAATTTTTTTAAAATTCCACTCATAAATTAAAAAACTGTCTTTTTAATATGTTTTGCAGTGGATGAGGATGTCTGTCTGACACATCAGGAAAAGGATGGTCACCAGTTGGAGGTATTGTAAGGGGAACATTAATTTACTTTGGTGGATTTATACTGGAGACGCAATATTCACTAAATGATGCCTGTTAGCAAACCCCAAGCAACCATCAATCCTTAACCTCTTCAAAAATAAAATATAATGTAGCCAATACAGCTTCCACACTTCCAGTCCAAACCAACCATCAATCATCATCACGGAGGTACTCAAGCTGTCTCGGAACAGAGTTTCATGGATGCTTTTCAATATGAAACGACTTCACAAAACGGACAATATGTTTATGATGTGTCACAAACTACTTTTATAGCTACACAGCGCTTTGTAGCAGAAGTAAACCAGCTGGTCAGGTATTAAGTGACCAGGAAATATTATCAATAGTCTCACGTTGTCCCATTCCTCCGAGCATTTTCGAGGGACACGAGCAGATTTTCCATCTTCTCTGCAATGTTTTAAGATTTAGAAGTCGAAAGGGCAGAGGGTAGGCTACTTCTGAAACAGGGAAAGACTAAAAAGTTAAAAAATAAAGTTAAAAAATACATCTAAAAGGTATTACTAGAAATGCCTTATGTCTTTCATGGTCAGGTAATTTAGTGGTCAGAGCTTGTCACACCTTGCATACATGGATGAATGTGCTTCGTCTGTGGTTTCCCCTTTATCCGTTGGTAAATCACAGCAACTTTTGAGTGGCAAAGGTATTTATTACAGTGCCAAAAATAAGTTACGATAACTATATACAATATTTATATAAGTACACAGCATTTCACACGTGCTATCAGCTGCACAAAAAGCCCATTGCTGTGCATGGTGGCACAGTGAGTAGCGCTGCTGTCTCACAGCGCCTGGGTGGTGCAAGTGGATATGGGTTTGATCCCCGCTCAGTATGTGTGGAGTTTGTATGTTCTTTCCATCTCTGCGTGGATTTGCTGCGGTCCAAATACCGTGCAGGTAGATTGGTGGCTCTAAGTCACCCATAGTGTGTGTGAGTGACAGAGAGGGTGTTTCACTGATGTAAGGATGAGTGATCCATTGTATGTCATGGATCTAGCAGTGTAAGTCACCTTGATGAATAAGTTGTGGTCTGACAACACTAGATAGGGCTCATTGGAAGTTGCTTTGGAGAAAAGTATCCGCTAAATGAAGTAATGTCTACAACATCCTCTTGCAAGAGAGCAAATGAACCCTTTAAATAGCCTCCCTTCAGTTTTTAAGTAAGGGCTGAACAGTTTACACAGAAAGGGATAACACAATAATACAGATCTTAACCAAGTAAAACAGTGACCTAAATACAACATATAATGAATTATACATCAGTATTTCAGCAGATTTATGCATCAGCATCTTACAGCCCACCATCACTAAAAAATACAAGGGCTAATCAAAACCACATAATTACAAACATCCCCAGGCGATGAGTTTTTTTCCATTTAGCTCCAACTGCAGACAATATTTAACTATATTAACGGATAAGTAATGCACAAGTAAAATACCAACATTACACTTTATGCATAACACACATGTAATAACATAAGAGTGGGGAGCAGGAGTGTTTCTATGTATATATGTGTTGTTTCTGTATGACACAACAGGTTACCCAACTACATGTGTGCACCCGCTGTTAGATCAGCTGTCCAGAATGAACAAGTTTTCTGCAGAAACTGCTGCTTTAGGACTCAGAGGTTGCTGATCTGAGTCCCACCTTGTGCTGTAACTACCTGCAAGCCGCCTGCTGTGAATTGTTCCAATAAAAATTAATAAGCTGTATAAATCGGTAAATATTTGTAGGTAACTTAACACTCTCAGTTTTTGCAGAAGTGTCAGCTAAATGAGTAATAAATATCACATGACATCATACTCGAAATAACTACATCAACTTATTCGTACTGTGTCACAAACTGGGGATTGTCCCCGTTAGGCTCCTGCTATTACAGGAAACTTCATTCGCAGTCATTCCTTAGCGTAGAGTTAGTCTAACTCATACCTGTGTGTCACTCACCCAGCAACATTGTTCACTATCAGTGCTGGAAAAAAGACCCAAGTAAGGCTTTAGATGGCCTTATGTACTACCGGTTTCCCTGGTGCACATCATCGATCTCCTTTGGTTGCTTCCCAGTTGCTGTCAAAACTGTCCTCATCTCACCAGTGTTTCAAAAAAAAAACCTCTGTGGATCCAGGCTCAGTGCAGAACTACAGGCCATTATCTCTTCTCCTTTTTCTATCAAAAACTCTAGAATGGGAAACTTATAACTAGCTATGTGTACTCCTCGCCCAAAATTATCTCCTTGATGGTTGTCAGTCTGGATGCAAAGTTAACCATTCCACCAAAACTGAGCTCCTTGCAGTTTTAGATGCTCTGCAGCCAATTACAACAACCTCCCTCTCTTCTGTCCTCATCCTCCTCAAGCTGTTTGCAATATGACAGTGCAATATTTGGCACTGTCAACCAGTGTATTCTATTCTCCGTTCTTGGATAGCATCGTATCAAACTGCTGAAATCGTTTGAGTCCTACCTATGTAGCACCCCGTAGGAGGGTCAAGACTCTGCTTATGGCTTACAAGACCATCAAATCTGCTCCCTACAAGACTTGATCACTTGCTTGTGCTATCCTCCTCCATTTCTGTCTCCTTGGGGGTTTCACCCACAAGAAATCCAAAAATAAAAGCACTAAGGTTTTTGTTTCTGACTCTAAAGTGTACCGTATGTAATAATTACAAAACAGCTGAATGAGTGTAAGGAGACAGCCATATCATCTTATAGAGTAATTAATGAAGGGAAACTGCCTTGTCCTATTGTGTCAACATAAATAATATCAGTTACTGAAGTAACTGTGTCCATTGTTGATGGAATTTGTGATCATTTAAATTTAATCCGCGGCAGTTTTGGAGCTAAGGAGCACATAAGAACTTTTGCATTTAAGATTATTGGTAATTACATCTTCACATTATGGCAAAGGGGAAGCAGTGGTGCAGCAGGCTTGGCTGGGTCCTGCTCTCTGGTGGGTCCGGGGTTTGAGTCCTGCTTGGAGTGCCTTGTGATGGACTGGCATCCAGTCCTGGGTGTCCCCCCCCCCCCCAGCCTTACGCCCTGTGTTGCCGGGTTAGGCTCCGGCTCACCGTGACCCTGCTCGGGACAAGCAGCTTCAGCCAGTGTGTGTGTGTGTGTGTGTGTGTGTGTGTGTGAGTTATGGCAATTCACCTTACAATCGGTTTTTCATGAACACATTTGGTTCTTTCAGCTTATCATCAATTTACAAAAAATCCCCAGAAAGATCATGCTCACCCCTCACCACATTGCGAGGTGCGTGACACACTGAACCATACCGTACAGTGCACCTAATTCAGCTTTACACAGCAGATGACAAAAATGAAGCAACTGTACAGCACCTTTGAGCATAGATGGAAAGTTTGGGACTTTCACACAATGATTTGTTTACTCACTGTAGGCTTTTTAATGAAAGCCTATTCTATGTCCATGAGTGACTGGTTTGGTTAAGGTAATGTCTCCTAAGGTGATTTTTGCAGTTCAATCTTCTCTACTCTCTCAGCATGTGTAAGGTCACTATACAACTGCAGAGCTCTTAGGGGAAAAAAACCCTCCCACACAACTCCGTCTTGGAATGTCCTTGAGGAATTTGTATTTGTGAAGTCCACGAGGTGTATTGCCTTGGAAAGCTGCCTTAAAATCAGGACCTGCAATCAATACCAAGAGACATTAGTCCTAGCTTGCGAGAAACGGATTTCAATTGTGAGAGCAATTTGTTTTCACCTATAAAACTGTCTTTGTACCAGTTTTGTCCTCATAGGGCCGCTGCTGAAAAGAGCGATAGAAGCAAAAATAGTGATTGTGCTTACAACGAAGAAGATGCAATCAACTCTTATTTAGATGCACTGGAAATAAGCATGGAAGATTTACTCATACTCAGCTTAAGTGCAGTGTATTATACTAATAAAAAATGTCTAACTTCGAAGATTAATTTCAGTAAGCAGGCAGAAGAAGGCTTTCCAAAAGCAAAATTTACTTTGCTTAACTTCATATTATAGCTCATAAACACAGGTCATACAGAAAGGAATTGCTGTGTTGATAATAAGGCCAGTAATAAAGTCAGATAAGCCCATTGAACTCTATCTAGCCACTGACCCTCTATCCTCCATCCAGCTACACTGGCCCACAGCATAACAACACATTGAACATATCAAGTGTTTTTCAAATTTTATTGCCTGGTCCTTCTGTTTGTCTCATTTGACATAATCATCCATACAATTGTGGCAGCAGTGTAATTATGTTAAATATTGTGGAGTAGTCATTAGGAGCTACTGTACATTAAAAAACAGCTAAATGGGTTTTGCAGCAATAAATATGTTCTTAACGGGAATTTCCCCTATTAATCGCAATACATCACTGAGAATCTAAAGAGAAACCTCACTGTCTCAGTCCTAACGCCCAGCCGTTCTCTAAATCTGATGCATGACTATAGAGACTGTTAAAAAGAAACAGTGGCAATGGCCTGTGCGACCCCAATAAAAGGAGTATTTAATAAGCACTAAAAGCACCTATTGCAGTTGAAGTCCAAAGTTATCTTCTGTGTAAAGTCACATTAGTTTATTAAGCCGAAGCTGATTCAGAATTCCTGAATCTCTAATGTTCAAGAAGGGTCTAAAACACATCTCTTTTGGACTCACTCCATCCAGTGTGTTTGACAAATGTATATCTGTTCGGTAGTTATTTTAAAAAACTACATACAACTACTTGTGTGATGTGCAGTGGCTTTTATGGTAATGTGTGACATATTGACTCCTCAAGAAACACATGTCTGCATCTAGAGCTCTCTTTCTGTTGATGTAATTCACTTTTGTATTGTTCTCTGAGATATATGTTGATTTGGAGAAAAACCTCAGCTAAGTGTAAATGTAAGAGCAGCTGGAAAATCTGTCCTGTAGATTGTAGCTGCACTCCTATCAGGCCCAACATTTTCCCTTATTCCCTAAACCTGCATACACAAGAAAAAGGGTGTTTGTGCAAGCTGTGAGGAATAGTTTTTAGAAATTAAAGTATATTAAAGCATATTAGGAAAGTAAAGAGGAGAGTTGTTAGAATATGATAAACAAGACAAATGTTAATAAGTAATATAAAAGAAAAAACCATTGTCAGTTAGAATTATATCAAAAACATATATGCAAAAATTACTGTATATAGAGTATACAAAATTCCCAACTAACAACCAACTCCATAAAAAAAATGATTTTTTTTAATTTTTTGCAAGCTTTTTGCACTTTTTTTAATATCACCTAACAGCACCTGCCATGAAATAAAGTACTGAGTTATTTGTAATGTAGTGATAACATGATACTACGCTTTTGACTAGAGTGAGCAAGGAACACTGAGCCCCGTACAACAAAGGACAGAGCCGCCTTTACTTTCTGAAGAAGCTTAGGTCTTTTGGGCTGTGCAGGTCATTGTTGCTGATGTTTTACCAGCTGGTGCAATCTTTTCTGCAGTGGAAAGCTGGAGTATTAGTATCAGCACAAGAGATGCCACCTGACTTAAATAAATTAATCAGGAATGCCGGCTCTGTCTTGGGACCAAAGCCGGACTCCCTGGTGGAGGTCACAGACAGATGGATTCTCAGTAAACGCCAGGCCATCATGGATAATGACTCTGCAACCCATCATAGTAAAACACTTTCAGTAACAGGCTGGTTCAGTTGTGGTGTTCCGAGGAGTGCTACCATATGTCATTTCCACAAGCAAAGTCGGGCTCTAAAATCAGTCCTTATGCTGCCAGGGTGGTGATCTCTTAATGATCGAGTGACATGGAGCTTTCTCTCTGTTCCACTGTGGCTATCGGGAGAGTCGAGGCTTTTTCCCAGTGGGCTAGTGAGGTTTTAACTGAGCAGACTGAAAGTTGCTGGCCGCTACAATCAATCAACCTGTGCAACAGACCTGCCAGTTCTTGCATTCGGCCTCTGTGCCAGCCATACACCCAAACACATGTATGAGCCGTTCAGTTTAAAGGAAGTGAATTTGAAGGCTTTTCAGATTCAAATTCGTTTCACTCTAATCTGACACCATAACATTTACAGCCAATATTCACTGCACAGTCAGGCGAGGAACAGTCCCTCTGGAATTGTTACAGCAGACACCAAATTCTGATTGGTCAACTAATGGTCACATTGTGATTATACACTATCAGATTTTCATATTTTCAGGATATGTTTCCCTGTCTGTAGCTAAATTAAAGATTGAGAGATATCAGCCATGTAGGTCTGGGCCTGCCACAAGTCCTTCTTATCTCTTTGAAATTCTGATTCTGTATTAAACAGGTTGTGTAGAACTTTTAACGCTTCTGCAATGCAAATGTGCTTCGTGGCGTGCACCTGAAAACAAATCATATTTTATATGAAAAAGACTGAAGATGACACTGTCTTGAAGAGAACTGAAAGATGGTGCCTTTCGTTCTTTCATTTTTATGTGTTCCAGGACATTTGAATGAGTGTAGTAGTAGTCTGACTAATTTTTGACTCAGCTCTATGAAGAACAGAATATGGACCTCACACCCAGGAGCACTTAGAAACATACATGCACATTTTCAACAGAAAAAGAGATTCTTATGCCCTTGGAAAATGATGACATAACCAAGTGATAGAGACCAATGCCCTACTGTAGGAGCTAATGTTTTAGTGTGGAAAATGCTTTATTTGTCAAGATTTTCCTAAGAGGATAATACTGTGGGCTAAGAATCTATGTGTAATTTCACATTATTGTTTCTAGAATTTAAAATAGCTTATAATGAGTAGTTCTTTTTTTTTTTTTTACTGGAGCTAATTTGTTTTTGGGGGGCACGGTGGCGCAGTGGATTTGACTGGGTCCTGCTGTTCGGTGGGTCTGGGGTTCAGGTCCCGCTGGGGGTGCCTTGCGACAGACTGACGTCCCGCCTTGGGTGTGTGTGTCCCCTCCCCCTCCAGCCTTACGCCCTGTGTTGCCGCGTTAGGCTCCGGCTCCCCGCAACCCCGAATGGGACAAGCGGTTCAGACAACATGTTTGTGTGTGTAATTTGTTTTAGAAGCATCATTGTCTCATATGATACATAGAATAGCCTATTTGGTTTGTGTGTGGTGGCATGACAGCTACATTAATTATAGCGTTTCGTTATTCAGTGCTAGTAAGGGCTGGTCTGTGGCACCTTAACTCCCAGGCTGAAAGTTAGTCCACTCTGTCTGGCCCTGCACCACCTCACTTCAGTCCACTACTGCCACACCTGCATTTCAATGTGTTTGTCTCTTTATTCGGTTCCTAAATTCAGTTGCTAACTTGTTAATTTTTAAAGTGTATTTCCCTCAGAGATTATTAAAGTTCATTCATTCATTAATTTGTTCATTCATTTTAAAGACCAGTTTAAAATGACTAAACAACTCTTAGAGTTCTTCAACTCTTACAATTCTTACCTGATCTGAGACTATAGAAATAGACTCTATAGTCTCAGATCAGGTAGGAATTGTAAATGTCTCGTTTAGGCTTTGAGACCAAAAATTTTGCAATGAATCTCTAAAAAAACAATTTAGTGAATACACTGATTCAATTTCACGAAATGCTCTTCTTAGCAACAGGGAAGTCACAGTCATGAACTACAGTTCTACCCACAATCCTCCCCGGAAGCGGATATGGCACACTATATTGTAAGAAAACAAAGGGGAGTACTACTTATTTACTACAAAATAAATAGTTGTATGCAACGCGAGATGACCCATAATTTACATTCTGAATATATGATACAATTTGACTAATTATACACTATTTCTCTAGATACCGTCAGACTACTCATTTAAATGACTGTATAATATGTTGTTCCCCTAAGTGTAGGGATGTGGACCATTCCCTAACCTTCACACTGCTCGTGGTCATGGATGCGCATCGGTTCATATAATGTCATTTACTACCAATTTTTCTCAGTAAATAACCGTGGAAGGGGACATTTGTGAACTAGTTATGTATAAATTATTCAGTAGATTGTCCACTTTAGCCAGGGGTGTTTGCCATACACGTGCGGATCCGCTGAACACAGCGATTCGTCCACTGTAAGTTCCGTTTGCGAAGTTGATGCTAGTCGTGAATCTGCCTGTTTTCGGTCCATTCATTGATTTAAGAACAGCAGCTAGTTATGCGCTCTGTGTATGATATGCCGCAGCGAAGTTTGTGTTGAATTTACACTTTTAATAATGTGTGCGGTGAAGGAGTGGAAGTTCACGTGCTGTTCCAATGTGATAGTAACTTAGTGAATGGTTTGACAGAGCGCTGCTGGGGTGCCGTGTCGTGTGTCGCTACTTTGCTGTGTTTGTTCGGATTTGTAGAAACGCAGCCCTGAGCCACACGGAGAGCTCTGCTCCAGTCAGTCTGCAGGGGGCGCCGCAGAGCGATGACTCCGCGGACACCGAGGCCTTCAGGTGAGGAGCAGGCAGTCCTTCGCGCCCAACAACTGCCATACAAAAAATAGACTTTTAATTAACTAAATAAATAAATAAATGCAACACAACACACAGAACGTACCTTTATTTAAAAGTGTAGCATTGTAAGCACCCGCGCTATGCCATGGAGGGGCACCACCGGAGCGGGAATACTGATGTTTATTGTAAATACAGCGAGTCTCTCGACTTACGACGGGGTTACTTGCAATAAATGCGTTGTAAGTCGAAAATGTATCCGATGCACCTAACCTACCGAACATCATAGCCTAGCATACGTGTGATGGCCACGGGGCTCGCCGCCTTCGTGCTGGGTAGGTATCTTGAGTTTCTCCTCAAGAGTAATTGCCTTCCTCCTCTTCTCACCAGTAGCAGGAGAGACAGTTGGATGTTTCGTAGATGTGGATGCACAAAATGCAACATAGATACGGAGCGGGGGTGTATCCAAAAAAATGCTGGCAACATAGAACACTACTATAGGGTATTGGTTGTATACACTACCGGCCGTGTGGCAGACTGGGAGATGCGGATGCTGCCCAGTATCGTGCCGCATCTCGCTTGCCTGGGAAAAAAAAAATCTAAATTCAAAATACGATTTCTGCTGAATGTTTATCGCTAGGGCAGTATCATAAAGTCGAAAAATCATAAGTCGGACCATCGCAACTCGGGGACCGCCTGTAGAAAAGCGTCTGCTAAATAAATAAATGTAAATGTAGTCGTAAATAATGGGAATTGTGGGAAATGTGAAATAGTTGTGCAACCGCAAAGGGGACTGTCGTGCACTGTAAGGGGGTGAGCGCCTGTTGGGGAGAGTATATGCCTGGTTCATGGGGCAGAAAGTAGAGCAAAAGGGTTTTTGGTTTGACCATCTTTGTCAGCAAGCACGTACCGTAAAATCCCTATTTAATGCCCTCACCCCTTTTTGAAAATACCCGGTATATTTTTTTTGAGTAATCAGAAAAGAATGGAAAAGAAATAAAACTTACCGGTACCAGGTTTTAAATCCCATTCTATTCTGTAGTCCGTAACATGAAACAATCCACAAACACATTAATAACTATGTGAACACATCAAACTTCCGTGAAAAACACTGACAACTGTTAAACTATATTAACACATTTACACACTAAACAACGAAGATAATCCACTGGTTTATTAATGTCCGGGACTGTCGTAATCCGACGTCTGTCGCATGCAAGTGGTCAGATTCAGAGTCCGAAATTTCACACCCAGTAAGGCCAGGACTACCCTCGGCAACATTCTCAAGCACATTTTCACTCAGGATGCTAGAGGGTGATACCCGATGTACTTGTGGCATTTGCATTAACTTTGTAGGGAGACAAGTGATGATCGATTTCACTACCATATGACCTCTAATAAACACCCCCCTTTTGGAAAATAGGGATTTTGTGATAAAACTGTTCTTTATTCAAAATACATGCTTTTATTTGTTGCCACTGAGAGTCACAGTACTGGCATCATGACATGGTGCAGGAGCACACAGGAAGCACTGCATTCACTGTAATGTGTTTATCTGTGCTGCACAGTTTCTATCCTCCCTTTCCTGGCCAAGAAAGCTCCTTGCGATGGGGAGGAAAGAAATATGAGGAACTTCCAATTGCCCACGTTAAAGCAACATACAACAAGTAAGGCCTTTCCGTTGTGATTTCCTTAGAACTGGATTTCATACCAATAAATACAGAGTGTGTTTAATTCCTGTTTCTTTATCTTTTTCAGTACACACATCCAGGTGACTGACCATAGCGGCAATCCTCTTGTGCGGACATCTTGTGGAACTGAAGGGTTTAAGAATGCTAAGAAATCAACCCCCATTGCAGCTCAGACAGCTGCAATATCAGCTGCAGCGGTGAGAGAATCACACACATAAAGTTAAACCAGAATGCTAACTAGTGTATTGGACTGCCGTTTATTCGTAAACGCTGCATGGTACTGGGGAGGGGGATCCAGTTAAAGGCTGGACCTTTCAGAATTCTTTGACTGCTGGACCAAGGGAGGATGTTGTAGAGGTTCAGATGATGTACAACGGTACAGAAATGTGAAATTAATAACTGAATTTGGGTGAAAGATGTAAATAAGAGTGTAACGAGGGTAAATTTAAAAACTGTTCTGTTACAAACCTGTGTTTCTGTCTTTTTACTTCAGCAGAATGGCATGTGTGGTTGTTATTATAATCAGAATTATTTAATCAGATTCTCTCTCTCCTGCCCCTGTTAAAATGGAGGCTGGTGAAATTAAGTGTTTTTTCTTTTCATACATGATGTCAGTAAGATATTAAACAGCCAGCGGATTACTTCTGTAAGTGTTTTCCTGTAGATTTGACAAGGGATCATTTTTCTTGTCGTTGAAATCCTTTCTCTGCATTTGTGATTGCTCCAACTGTTCCAGTACTATGCTATCTTCTTATTCTTATTATGCAGAGTATACTGTCATAATTCTTAGAAATGCCTGCCCAGCCTTGTTTCTTCATACATAAATAGATTTTCATCTTGAATAGTATGTGCAGTACTGATGGTTCCATTAAGAGACATGTCAAAAGGGTTAAAACTGTAACATTTAAGTCATGATTATACTCACAATAAAGGTATTTCTTAAATAGAAAAAGGCAATAAAATCCATTTTTATAGGACCTTCAGTTTGGAAAAATCAATATCCTGTCAAATAAATTAGAACAGATTCATCATACAAAGTATCATTCGATTACAGCTGTACCACTTTAGTCTTTTAATTCCATTTTTTAAGCAAATTAAACTCACCAGTCAAATGACATTATTTCCTTAATAACATTTCCTCCAGAAGGTGGCAGCACTACCATATGTTTGAATAATGGAGCTATTTAATGTTTCCATTCTTTTTCTGAGCCCCTGCAGCTCAGCCAGTGTGTTTTCTGCTGTACAGTGTTGTGTACTTATGACAAGAATCTTGATTAACTGAGACAACCGTGTATGTTTTGAATAGCATCACCTAACATCTTGTTGTGCAACTATAGTAACCTCCTGCTACTAAGGGTCAAAACAAAAGTTTTGGAGGGAAAGTCACAAAGGAACATTTGCGCACACACTGACCGAAACTGCTTGTCCCAAGCGGGGTCGCAGCGAGCCGGAGCCTAACCCGGCAACACGGTGCCGGGCTGCAGGGGGAGGGGACACACCCAGGACAGGACGCCAGTCTGTTGCAAGGCACCCCAAGCGGGACTCGAACCCCACGCCCACCAGAGAACAGGACCCGGCCAAACCCACTGCGCCACCATGCTTCCGCACCCCCCTAGGGGCATTTACATTTATATATTTAGAATGGGGTCAGAGAGATGATTATTGCTACAGTCTTGTTTGGGCCATATAGGGCACGGCACATTCTTTCAGTTTGAGCATCACAAGCAGGTGTATGGAGCCGGAATATTCCTCACATCCGTACAGGTCATAATTTGTCCAGATTACTCCTTCCGTCCCTCTCATAAAATTAGTGTGATTGTGACCCAGTGGGTCCGCTCCCCATGTCTGCGTTTCCTCACGGCACGCAGCCATACAGTGTAATAGCTGCATGTTCGCTTGCTCTGTACTTAACTTGCTATTATAAGGTTGTACTAAAGCTTTTCATGTAAAATAATTTCTCTTCTGTCTCAGAATGTGTACTAATATAATACAAATTACATTGGACACGTCCATTTTGTCCAAGTCTTTGTGTATTGCAGCATAAATTTATTTAAATCACTTAAACACTTTTTCCCCTCTGCTAACTGGCCATTTCATTGTCACGTTATCATCATAAAGTATGTCAGTGATTAGTGATTTTTATATATATTAAATTATTTATTCATTCATGTAGCAACTTGTCTGTCTTAATTGTACTTAGTTTTATATGTAATGTGAATGTGATGTAATGTGCTGTATGTGATGGTTTGACATTTGCTTTATCCTGAGTTTTTCATAATATATCACCATATAATTTGTTGTATGTTCACTGCGAAACATATGTTGCAAAAACTGGGAATAGACTAAGGATTTTCTTTTTAAATCCATTCCATAGTGTTTTAGTATTTGTTTCTTTTGCTTTTCACTTTTAATAATTAAGTTTTATACTTTAAGGATTATTTTGGAAAGTCAAAAGTGAAATCTTTTTTCTTGTCCATTTAGTGACTGGTAGATTTGATTTAATGGATTTATTTGATCTGAACTTTTATTATCACACTTGGAGGGAAATTTACATTTCTGTTTTTTGTTTAGAATAACAAATATCCATATTATTCCAACAGCCTTTAAAACTGCACAGGTGAACTAATGTTATGTGTTTCTCCTTTTCCAGAAGGCACAGGGGAAAGGTGTGACATATGTACGAGTGGTACTGAAGGGTCTTGGCCAAGGCCGTGCGGTGAGTACTTTGCCATTCAGACTCCCAAAACCTTGAATTAGGGCACAACATCTGGAGGCCACGTCGTCTTTCTATGCTGAACATATCCTCAACTTGTTTCTCTGTGACTGCCTCATCCAGAATGTGTGATTTCAATGAGTTTGCTGTTTCACTTTAGTTGTTAATTTGTATTTGTTTGCATGCTATCATAGATTATTTTATAGACTTTGTTCATGCTTTCTGAAGATGTTTATTTACATAATCTTAATTTATATGTTATACATATATTGGTGTGAGTTATTAAATATAAACAATGTTATTAGTTTTTTCCAGTCACCTAAAAACAGTCCTCAACTACAGGGTTCTCGTCCAGTAACATTCTATTGTCTTGACTCAAAAATGCCCTTACTATGTAGTATCTTTCCACAACCCACTAACACTAGTCTTTCAACCTATTGATCTCTGCATAACCTGACACTCTGCTGTATTCATTCTATGTCAGATCCACAAAAAAAAACTCTTAATCACACAAAAATTGATAAAACATGAATGGAAAGAAAGTATGGAATCACCCCAACTAAGACCTAAACATTAACAAATTATTTGTCCAAACCTGGCCACACTGTAATGAATCCAAGTGAACTATTAGCATTACCAGTGTGCAGTGCTTCTCTTTGTTGTTTTTTTGGGAAACGGTTTTGGTCTCATTTATGAAGGATGTCACTTTTGGGTATTGATACTTTTCCCCCTCCTTTCCCCTTTCAGTCTGCCATAAGGGGATTGACCATGGGCGGTCTGGACATCGTGTCCATCACAGACAACACCCCAGTGCCCCACAATGGGTGCCGGCCTCGTAAGGCGCGTAGGATGTGAGGACAATACACGTACCCCAAGGACAGCACAGTCTGTCCATTAGTCACAGCAAATAAACTGTCATTGCTATTATTAAATCTTTTCTGTCAGCATCTGGAAATAAAAGCTTTTCTTTTGCTTGGTAATACATTAGCGTAATTTTGGTGGGGGGGTGGGTGATTGGTACATTTTGAAAATTGCTATTCGTTATAAAAATGGAACCAGTGCTATTTTTGAATAGTAAGATTCTACCTCTAATTTGGGGTTGTGAGTATGTATAACTTGGCCATGAATGCACTAGTTTCACTCCGCTCCTGGTCAGTGAATCATGATGGGCACCCAAGGACTCAGTGGACCAAAACATGTGTCAGTGAAGTCGTGTAGAATTTTTTTTTTTTTATAAAAATATACAAATGTGAGCTATTAACTACTCTCATGACTCACGGCTCCCTTGTTTTTCAGAACATAAAGTACACAGGTGGTGCTGTGCACTGAAAGTGTTTGTAGTGAGACAACACCCATTGGATGCCTATACTTAGTTTTAAGACATTTTCTTCAGTCCTCATTTCTGTGGTCTTTTTTTTCCATGTCTTAGCTTTTTTCAACAAGGGTTACAAAGTGATGTTTCATTGTAGGAAGTGATGCCTTTCTGCAACATTTTTTGGCTATTTCCTGACTTGTAAGTTGGTAGTTCATCACGAAGTTAAGACGGAGTTATTCAGTTATATTTCACAAGGGCCAAGTTTTGATCCAGAGCTCAATTATGCTGTGCATCTCTAAATAATGCTATCCCTCTGTAAGGGTGCTAACAGTTTGCTGAATGCGTCACTCTGTGAGATTTACCTGCAGAAGCAAGGTATTAACTTGCCATCCTCATGGCTATGAAAATCCATGGAACTTCCAGCCAGTGTAGGGCATGGGTGCGTATCATGTTGATAAGGGTTCTAAAACCGCTCTGCTTTCAAGGGCAGGGGTTTTCGGTTCTGATTGTGGCCTCCCCCTGAGTATCGTGATTTTTGTTCAAACTGACCTTCTCATTAATTAACCTTGATTTAGCTCTTCATTGAATGAATGGCAATCAAATGTTAATTTAAAAATGACGTTAGTTGGACTCTATAATTTGTATTAGTCTAGGACAAAGCTCTTAAACTCACAGTCCTGGAGGGTTCAACTACATGATTTCAAGTTCCCGTCTTGATTGAACCCGTTTAACTCCTTTTCAAAGCTCTTAGAAGTGTGAGGAGAGTTGTAGCCCAGAACTTGTCTCTTCTGAAACATCAAGTATTGTGCATTTACTCATAAAAATCTAGCCCTTATCCCTTAGGATATACATTGCAGAATAAAATTAGCAGATACTGTGGTGCTTCAAGTTGTTGCAATTTGAAGGTCCCTGGTTTCTTGTTCCTGTTGTATTGCCCTTGAGCTAGGTACTTTATTATTACTATTAACCCTTACTTTGCTTACACATCCTTCTAATGTAACTTAAATGTTGTAGTTGTGCATTGAGTGACTTGTTCCTTTATACAACAGGTGATTATTTATTGTAGAATTTCTGGATAAGTAATATGAACCAGAAACCTTTAGATTACAAGTTATCTGCATTAACCACTATGTAAACCACTGAGATGTCCCACTAAGTATGTCCTTCTGTATAAATGGATCGATCATTTTAAAGTTTATAGCCTAATATTGTGATTTGCTTTAGATGAAGATCTCAGCTAGATAAAACTTAATGGCTGAAGTCAAGATGCTTATAGTTAACGTTTTGGTTTAATGTTAGCGAAAAAGTGTATTTGCTAAAGTTTTAACTACCATGTGGTGGATACCAGAAAAGGTTGACATTCCAAACAGTTTGGGGGAAGATATTTTGCTGCTAGAGTGAAAGAGTGTGTGTCTGTGTAAATGCAGGTCTTCGTTTTTTTGAGAGCATTTAAGCACTTTGTTGAATTAACAAGCAAATTCATTTTGATTTTGCTTTCAGTGGTTTAAATAGAACTGTAAGATCTCCATATACATCATGTTCCTGAACCAGGGCAGAGGACAGGTGGTGCTCTGATACCTTGAGATGATGCATTCCTTACTCAATGTTCATCTCCATGCCTGTCCATTTTTGGTGTCAAACTAAACACCAGATATGAGTCCTGCTCTGGCTTTCAGAAAACACACAAATGTTTACACCCCCCATCCTTCCCATCTTACTTGAATTAATAAAGATAAACAATCACTGGGGCACAGAAGGTGCTAGGCCTGCGTTCTGCCTCTAGCATAAAGACATTTTATTTTCGTCCTCAAAGGCCTATTTCTCCTGGAGGCATGTGATGTGTTCGAGCAGTCAGACTTGTGACCACAAGATACTACGTTTGAGTCCATGGAGATGCAGCACTGTTGAACCCTCAAGGTGACTGACCTGAATGGCTTCAGTCCAGTGGTATAAACTGGAGAAAATGTAGATTTGGAAACTGAAGTACTGTGTCTGAAATGCAAATAAGATGCTTTTTCTTTTTTTTTTTTTTAGCCAGAGTGAGCTACTCGAGAAGCTTAACACCTTTTTACATTTAAATTTTATGTTCCTTTTAATAATTGCACTGCTCTTTTGCATTTCTCATTATTCTATAATTTTGCTCTGGTTTCCTTTTTCTTTTTAAAAAAAAAAAAACATGTCAGCCACAAAACTGCTGCTACATTCTTCTACTTGTATTGCCCAGGAGTTCTTGGATTTCTTTCCAAGCATCATCGTTTTCTCTTATTTTAGTCTGATAAATCTTTTCCTTCCCCAGATTTTTTTTTTTTTTTTTTAAAAATGCACTTTTGAAATAAGTTTTGATAATTTTACACTTTCATTTATTCATTTAGCTTTTCTCCAAAGTGACATACACTCAGTATATTTTTCTCTTGAGAGGTATCACATGAATTTCCTGATTTTTTTTTTTTTTTTTTTTTGGTAAGTAAAGTAGTTGTATTGCTCAACAAATCTCCACATTCAACAATGTTAACCACAATATGAGAGTGTAGTAAAAGGCCCTGTTCAAGTCTCATACTTTGCGATTACGTTATTTACAAAGTGATCTGGAAATTGGAGACACGAGTTATCGGAGTACTGCAGAGCCATTTGCAAGGGTTATGTTTAAACAAGATTCACTGTAAATTTCCATCCAACAGGTGATATGCAGATTACTTCAGAAATAGCAGCTGGAAGGGAAGGAATATTTAAGGCTCTGCTCTTCAGGTCAGCCCTGAAATGCTTGTCCCACTTCAACCTCTCACCCAGGGATCGTAACACAATCGTGTCCGTCTCTGAGCGATGGCAAGCAAGAAATGGAATTAAGCACTATAAATAAGTGGATCCATTTAAGATGGCTGCCCTTTCCTGGGATTACGTCAGGTGCTTCATTGCCATGACAACAGCAATTAGCAGGAACTCTGTTTCCAGGCAGCCTGGGGATGTAACTCTGTGCACCTAGTAGCCATAGAAACCAAGGTCAGACCAATAGCTCACATCTGTTTTCCTGAAAGCCATGTTCTAAGGCATAATGGACATGTGAGGGAGTTCTTGTGAACAGATACAATGATCAAACACACTTCATGTAGAGCAGTCTATTGGGTGTTGCTTGGTAGGCTTTATAACCGCAAGGAAAAATGACTTTATTATGTTTTTTTTCGGGGGGGGAGGGGTAGAGGACTGTTATCAATATAGCAATACATTCTGGTGAAATAATTTAGGAAGATTTTGTTTTAAAGTGATATTCTGAAGAAATATTTGTTTTGTTTCCATTATTCCCAGGCATTAGTCATACATTTTTTGTGTGAATTAATATAAAGCATCTGCGATTAATGAAACCCTCTATATTAATTATATAGGCATACAATGCAAACTTTCATTTACCCCTATATATTTTGATGTCAAAGTTATGAGAATACGTCTGATCCCTTAATAGAAGGTACTAAGTTTGAAGTGAGTTCATAGCAAGAACATTTGACTTAACCACACTCATCCGCCACTGCAGCCCCTGCCTCCAGATTTCCCCAGGTGTCCTGTGAGTGTCTGAATGAGTTCAATTAGTTTGTGTAACTGGAGGTCGGGCGGACACTTAATCCCAGAACACCTGTGGTCCTTTCACAGGTAACCCCAGTTAATCATGCCACTGATGGAGACCAGATATCACAGCTCACAGCTGGCTTGGGCCCCGCTTGTCGGACTGGGAATTATTAATTTCTGTTATTATTAGGACAGTAAAGAAAGTCCACTGACTAGTCAGAAGGATCTATTGTATGAACTAGCTGAACCAGTATTGCCTCAAAGCCAGACTCTTCTGATTTCCTATCATCACACATTTTGTTTTAAACATGTTAAAGTATTATTTTTCATTACCTTATTTGTCATGATGGCTTAATACAGCCAAATGTAGATGACTAGCCATGTTCTTAATATAGTGCAGTGAGTAAGGTCTGTGTTCATACCTAGTATTATTTTTCTGTTTAGATTTTTTCCATCTGATTGCAAATGCAAGTGAGGTGAAGTATCTTTTTTAAATGTACTACAGCGTGGTCTTGTGCATTTTACTTCTTTGATCACCTTTTAGAATAATCTTTTGAAATGATTTATTTGTTCAGTTACTTTAGAAAATCTTCATAATCTGTCTTTATTAAATTCTTCAACCTACACAGAAGAAGTAGTGGTCTTTTTTGTTTTAAATGTTTTGACGAAATATGCAGCAAGGAAGGAATTTGCTTTTTTTTAAAAAAAATTACAAACATTCCACACCACATATTTCATACCAGATGAAATGTGATGGAATGTCAGTCATTCTTCGTTAAATCTCGGCTTACGTAGTTTTAAAGTTTTTAACAAACATTCTAAACTTGCATGTGAGCCTGCTGCTGGACCCCTGCAGTGCCCATGCTGTTCCACAGAACGACAGACACTGGCTACTGTCGTTACCACTGCGTGCTGTGCAACAATTATGAAATATGAAGTCTTCTGAGCAATTTTAAAGGTACCCATTAATATACAGTTTAGCTGAAGACTGTGTTTTTTTAATTAGCCACAGCAGCAACACTGGGTTACAATTAAACAGAAACAGCAACATTATGAATATATAAAACAGAAGGACAAAATAGTATTTCAACTGTCATGAAGTGCATTCAGAAGAACACTCACCCAAAGAGTGTCCAGAATTCATTAGTTAGTTCATTAGACTTATCAGAGAGGTTAAATAGCATAAAAAATTTCTACTTTGGGTCATTAAGGGAAGTTGAGGTATGAATCACAACAACAAAATAGTACTACTAAACTGAAAAAACTAAAGGAAATAAAGATAACACAGGTCCTAATAAGTTTTAAATGCATCACTGAGTTGACTGATCTTCCATTTAGTTTAAGAAGTGGCTGTTTTATCCAAGCTTGAATTTGTATTAACCCAGTAGCACTTGGGGAATTAAACATTGCGTTTATCTTTCTGCCCTGAGCTTTGAGCAAAAAAAAGTAACTCTACAGTGGAAGGACAGTCAACACCCCCACACATTCACTTATTTGACGAACAGTATCTTTGTGAACAAATACATATGAAATACTGAGTGGAGGTTCTTCTCAAAAAAAGGCTTACATACCTATTGAGTACAGTTTAATAGGCAAGGTTCTCCACACTCTTACCAGCTGCTGAGGGTTAAATCACATTTCAACCCTGGTTACAAAGCAATAGATATGTAAACAGAGTCATGCATTATGTCACAAGCATGCGGAACAGAGAGCTGCTATAGCAGTTCAACCTTGAGATAGGTTTTGTATCAAAAAACTCTCCTAATGGTTCCTTATACAAATGTGCTGTAGTGAAAGGTTACTTTATTATTTAGCATCTCAGACATGTAAACTGATTGAGTTTTGAAATAGGAACGGAGAAGGGAGCTACAAGGCAAAACTTTAAAAACGAAAAGTATGATAGCAGTTCCAAGTTCCTCAGTTATTTGCTTTTAAATCAAATATCCAGCAAGTCTTGTTTTGCTGTTCCTGTGAGTGGGGAAGTTCCAATCGGATGGTTGCAAGTCCAGAAAAGCTGTGTGTTCTGTACTGCAGGACTGTCATCTGTAGTGATTTCAGTGTAAAGAAGTACTACACACACTCAACTCCAACCTACTCGTGAGCACAGAATATGCAAAATCGCATTTCTCAACTTGTCAGCTAACAGCATTATCCTTTCATTTATATCTTTACAGCTATCACTAGACCACCTACTTAACCCCACATACTGTATATTCAGTTCAGTTAAACTCACATGACATGTATAGCACCTAAGCTGATTTAGAGATCTTAACAAAGGATAACATAAAGGACAAATAACTCTCCATTAACCTAATTTCCATTTATTAATTTAGCTTTTCTCCATGTCAGCAATACAACAGTGGATTATGCCAACAAAGATGTAGGCACTTGAATCTTGAATACAGTTTGTCTCATACAACCGTACAAACGACAAACTCTAAGCAAAAGCAATGAACTTTCAGAGATACAAACTCTTTTTGAGAAGTATTTAGTTTTTATTTTTTCAGAAAATAGAACTAGCATACCAGTTTACATTCAGTTTACATTGGTATTCTAGCCAAAGCTTCACTCAGTGGGCCAAAACACATACAAGTAAGCACTGCCTTGAGTGGAATCTCCCCAAAGGTTTAGTACAGTGTCAAATGCAGTCCATGAAGCCTTTGCATGTCATGAAGTAATTCATAAAGAAAAGGTCAGCTTTCCAAACATGACTTGATGTGTTTTTTTTTTTAATAAAAAAGTAGAGAATGTAGGAAACATGCAATTAGTTGGTGAAAAAGCAGTAGATGATCCTATGCATTTTACATCTACCAGTTCTGAGCCTGTCAGTAAAGTACCCACTTCTCTAACATACTCCACCTCCATGCAATATTTCCAGCTCTGATGTACAGTTCTTATCTGTGCTTCAAGGTAAATATCATGTTACATTATTTCTTAAAAGAAATATTGACAAGACAAGAAATGTCCTCATAATTGTGCTTTCATTTCTTATTATGTTTGTATTGGTCATTAGTCGACTATGCTGAAGACAAAAGAGTAGTGAAAAAATCTATTAAAATAGATTAGAAACAATAGAGAGGGATTTGCAAAAGAAACTGAATAAGCACATACTGTAGATGCAAAAATATGAAAATGCCTATTGCGACTTCTAGGAAGCTAGCTGGGAAATACAGGAAGCCATCAAGACCTGTCAAGGAGAGGGAAGGAAAGACCATAAAACATGAAAAACAATAACTCAGTTCATGAGCAGAATACTTCTAAACAGGAACATCTAAACAGACCAGCACCACTAAATTGCCCATTCATTAAGCCAACCAACACAGGTCTTCCCATAAACTAGGACAAGTCCACTAAGGATGAAATAAGGAAAGCTATAAAACAACTAAAAATGGCAAGGCAGTCAGGCCAGATGGTATCCCAGCAGAAGTACTCAAAGCAAATTTAGAAACATCAACTGACATGATATATCCTCTTTTTTGAGAATATCTGGGAGAAAGAGTAATTACAATCTGATTGGAAGGTGGTTATCTTATCAAGATCCACAAGAAAAGTGACCTTAGCAATTCTTTTAATTATAGAGGAATCACACTCCTGTTAATGTCTAGAAAAGTTTTAAACCAGATCAGATTAAAGGGGATGAAAGATGTTGTCGACCCACAGCTTTGAGTTAAATAAGTAGGTCTGGACCAGAATACTACACTCCATATAATAGTAGGAGAGGAATTCTTTACTTACATCAGTTTTGTTGGCTATGAAAAGGCATTTCACAATATGGACAAAAAGACCCTTTGGAAAATTCTATTTCTGTTCAATTCATAATTAATTGATAAATCTGATCAAAAACTACTATGATGGGATGCCATGCTGGGTGATCTGTGAAGGGCAGCTCACCAAAAGCTTCCAAGTTAAAGACAATGTTAGACAGTATGTTGGCTGTCCACATTCCTATCTCTTTTTGTCATTGATTGGATTAAGAAAAATTATCACCATCAGGTGGAGAAATGAAATTCAGAGGACACTGTGGACCCAATTTAATGACCTGAGCTTTGCTGATGATCTAGTAGTCTTATCCCATAGCCAACAGTAAATGCAGGAAAGGACCAATATACTTGCAGTTATATCAGCATAGGTTAGCCTCATCATGAAGAAAAGTAAAACCAAGATTGTTAACATTAACTCTGCCAGCACTAACTTGGTCACACTGCATGGAAGCTTTCTAGAGGAGATACAGGCCTTTACCTACCTTGGTAGTGTTACAGACTGTCATAATGGCATTGATGCTGATGTCAAGGCAAGTCATGAACAGCCTTCTTGCAGCTGAAGGATATTTGGAGTTTAGAGAAGCAAATCATACACACAAAGATCACTGTTTAACAGCACTGTAAAGTCAGTCCTATTTTATGGAACAGAAACAAAAAAACCGTTCAAAAAGTGGAGACATTTGTCAATATCTGCTTAAGAATCCTTTGAATCTATGGGTCAGATACCAAGAGCAACATAAGTTTGTGACAAACAACATACCAGCTGTCTGTTGACGAAAAGATCACGAGAAGAAAATGGAGTTGGACTGGACATACTGTACACTCTGAAGCCCAGCACATAACATCATTAGGCAGGCACTGGCATAGAACCCCCAAGGCTAGAGGAGGAAGGGTCAGCCAAAGGTCACCTGGTGACATGACCTTGAAGCTGACACAGTCTAACTAGGCTACATGTGGAAATAAACTAGAGAAGATGGCACAGGATGGAAGTCTTTGGAAAATGATTGTTGAAGGCCTAGACCCCACCCGAAGTGATGGACAAAACAGGTGTGACAGCATATCATTGAATCCTGGGTGAAGTCTACTGTGGCACCCCATTTTGTTGAACAAAGAAATTAGTGGTTTATGATATTATTAATGTCCTCTCATAGCAGATAGCAGTAAAACTGTTTCTCACAAAACATGACTGTAAACCCTTTCTTGACAAGCTGAGATTAATTTTTTTAAACTGTACTTAAGATGCTTGACAAATCCTATAGGTCTGTCTCAGTTCTCAGGCATTCAGTGTTTTCTGTGTTGGATTGCAAATCTCTCAACTCTGTTACTGTCCTAGGTGTGGGTGCCTTGTGGATTGCCTGCACTTTTCAGCAACTCGGTGAAATCCCCTGGAGATGGTTCAAAGACATACCCAACTGTATAGGCTATACAGTTTGTATCGGCTGTTCAGATGAAGAGCCCCATTTGTGTTGTGTATATCTTTCACTGACATATGGATGATTGGCCTGTTGTAAGTAGCGTATCTAGCAGTATAAGTCACCTTGGTGAATAAGGTGTGTAGGCTGGTAACACTACATAGAGTTCATTGCTGACTGTGACATGCTACAACCTGCTCATAAGCATGACTTGTGTCTAATTTGAAACTTGTCACATGTTTTTGCAAAATTTCCACACAGATGCTCAACTTCTGGAATGGGGTACAGCTCCAGACTTGACACTTTCTTCACTGTCAGCTTATAATCATCACAGTTCTTCACAGAACCATCATGTTTTATTACTGAGACAGTGGGCACTGCCCTTCCTGAGAATTGAACTTGTTCTAACCAAACACCTTTCTAACCAAAGCATCAGTACAATACAACACAGTACTGTGTTCTTACGTAGTGCTCCATCTAAAAGGTTTCAAATTAAACAAATGACAGACTATAGCACTGGAATATTATTTAAAAGCTAAATTACACAACGTTCGACAAGCTGCAGTAATCTAGCTTGACTTGCAGCTAACTTGATTTCAAGCCAGTGAGTGACACTAATTTCGAAGTCCTAAATGACTCAGCTATAAAACTCCCACATCAGGCAGACTGACTAAATAAGACAAGTTTATGTTTGATAAACATGTACTATGTTATCTGTTTAACAATTTTTTTAAAAACCTTATATACACTCACTTGTATCTTGTATACTGGTTTATACGGTGGTATATGACAAATTCCCTGTACTCTAGAATCACGTGTCTGCATCCAAATATTTCCTTCTGTTGATGTAATGCACTTTTTGTATTGTTCTTGGAGATGTACGTCACTTTGGAGAAAAGTATCTGCTATGTGAGGCCAATACATTGTAAATCTTCCGTTTCTATGCTATTTCGACAGTGTTTCTCCATGTCTCACTG
The DNA here is from genome assembly GCF_900964775.1 of Scleropages formosus. Classification (NCBI taxonomy): domain Eukaryota; kingdom Metazoa; phylum Chordata; class Actinopteri; order Osteoglossiformes; family Osteoglossidae; genus Scleropages; species Scleropages formosus. The sequence goes on along the minus strand of NC_041812.1, from coordinate 15,470,861 downwards.
TCATAAATCATAGTAGATTGAACAATAGCATTATACAGGTGGATCTTCATGTCGATGTTAACTGCTATTGATATTCAGAGCACTTCCTAAAATACTGCCACCATCTTGACTGTTCTATTGTTATCTTATGCCACATTGCTGCCATCCCCGGTAAGCACACTACCAACGTTGAGCAGCCTGTGTCATCTGTTAGTTGTGATTCAAGTTATCACGATGTCCCACCAATCTGCACGGTTGTAGTCTTTTCAAAGCTGATTGTTAGTCCCATTTTTCCAACAGCTTCTTCCACATTGGCGTCATCAGCACTTGTAGTTTATCTCTCATTTTGCCCAGCAGGGCAATGTAATCTGCCAAGTCTAGATCAGTCAGCTTCATTTGTTTGTTCTACTGTACGCCCAGGTTTGGTTCTGTCACCACCTTTTTCGTGTTGTTCACAAAAGGAACAATGCTGATAGTACACAATGCTGGCATTGGCCAACAACAATGGTAAAGTAATGCCAGCATCTTCACACAGCAACTTGAATTAGGGTACACATTTTTGAAGATATATTGCTGTGGGATGCTGTAAAACCTGGCAACGTTCAACAATGTATCCCTGCATGCTCAATTAAAGATCTTAAAATCAATAAGGTTAACTGATATCAGCCACTGAAAAGTGAATACACTGTTCAATGACACTGCTTAACATGAATATCTGTTCAGTACATAATCACCAACTGCAACAGAAACAGCTCGTTGCAAGTGGTGACAGTAATAAAATCGAAGGTTATATCTGGGGTCAGCTGTTTCAGTGTTTCCTTGAAATGTTCCATCCAGTGGGCATCCTGCTCTTTCGTTGTCATCAGCATTTTTACCACTTTGTTTTGACAGGTACGTTGGAATTGCTTCTTGCACCAGTCAGCTCCCTGACATTTGGTACAGGAATTTTGCACCATTTCAGCATGCTGCTTCCCGTGCTTCTGCTCCTTTTCATTCCACATATTCTCTCTTGTCAATACGCCATCTGTTTTTCATTCTGTGGTTCAGCACCTGATTGTTGATTGCAGCACCCTTTTCCTGTTAGTTTGCCCGTTCCTGTTGACATTTTGCCGCCTTCCACAGATCAGTCAATACTCATGTTCGTTCTTATATCCAACGCCCTTCTGCATCCCTCGTCTTCGTCCGATCATTTCCCCTGGACTCTCAGTACCTGTTTGAATAATTTCCACTGTTCCACATTGGTGGCATGTTGGAACTGATTGTTGACTTCTAGTTTGTATGTTTTGCCAGTGGTGGCATCCTTCAGTTTCAATACTACATATGGCCTGGCTGGGCTTCGTTCTCGTCTTTTTAACCATTGTGTCAGCGTCACCTTCACAACACCGTGTTCTGAGTTGACGTCAGCTTCTGTGCAAGTCCTGAGATCCCATAGCACCGATCTCCAACACACAGATATAATTGATTTCGCTGTTGCCGTTTCCATCTGGTGACCGTCATGTCTTCTTATTAATGTGTTTGTGCCCATAATAGGTATTGCCAGCACATAGGCTATTGATATTGCATAACAGGAATATTCATTTGCCTTCATTCTCCTGGAAACAATGACAGTTAGTTTCCAAAATGGGATTTGGTGATAGAAATGTTTCAATATTTTCACTAAATGGAGACAGGTATTCCATCATTTTATTAACACTGCTGCACTTCTTTTGTAACAAAACCAACTACATTATATATTTACATCCATCACATTAGCAATTTCAACAGATCATAACCATCTATAAATAACCAACTGTAAGTATAAATCAGAGTTGAAAGATTCAGTGCTATTATTATTATTCATTTAGCTGGTCCTTTCTCCAAAGCTACTGTTATTTACCTATTTATACAACTGGGTAATTTTTACCCAGTTGTACGTGACCCCGTAAGGGACAAGCGGTTCTGAAAATGTGTGTGTGTGTGTGTGGGTAATTTTTACTGGAGCAAGTAAGGGTAAATATCTTTATCAAAGGTGTTATAGTGACGCAAGTATCAAACATTTCTTAGTAGTGCTACATAGTACCTTTAATAGCACATGGTTACTAAAAACACTATAAAATATGTTGGTGTTATTGTGACTTTTGTGTTTGACATGATGGCCACACATGATGGCCAAAAAGCTCAGCCTTGGTCTCTCTCAACTATAATACATTTTTCTTCATTTTAGCTGGATCCCTTTGGTGCTGTTGGGTAAATATGAATGCCGGACCTTTATGCACCATCGAATGGTCTAATAGCAACTGACAGGATGTTCACATTGAATACCAAACAATGAAAAGAAGTCATATAAATTCCTTACCTTTCCAACTGATTATGAAAATATGTATTTGTTGATTGGGTGACTACTGTAATTTTGTTACTGACAAAATGTAATTTGCTATGGGTTAAACTGCTAAAGTTTTGACCATCAGGGGGAACTAACATGAATTGTGTTGATCAAACCTCCAAGTTGTGAACCTTTTTTCAACAGTTCCATGGAAAACCTTCAGAAAGCTTTGTTTTCTCATCATTAATGATCAGGTAAGATGGGTGCTGAGAATTTGTTCATGACAGAGTTGACTTTGAAGAAAAAGGTAAAATCTTCAACAGTGGTAGAGGAGGAAGTGGGAGAAGGATGAGGGCAGAGCAGGGAAGAAAAGGTGGAGAAGGGTCTGTGTGGTTTGTTGGGTGCAGGCTGTAGTTTGTGGTGGAAGAAGGAATTTTACACTGAAGAAACAGCAGAGTGGAAGAAAGTTAGGTGCTCCTTGTAAACTGAAAGGTCTGTGTGATTCTTTGATTTCTACCAATGTCTTTCAGCAGCAGGCAGTTTGGTCCTGTTGGCATGGAGTACATCTGACAACCACAGGCTGGAGTTGAGGGTACACTAGTCTGGATGTAAGAGGAGTCTAGAGAGGAGGATAGGGTTGAGAGGAAGACATTGGTGGGATTGTGGAAAACTCTTGAGAACTGTGCAACAGAAGGGAAAGAGGCTGACATGGCAGAGAAGGGAAGAGGGCAAGAGAGATTTTAAACCACTCCCGTGTGGCCTTCCGTGTATATTTTGGGTCATTGTCCTGATGGAAGATGAATCATGCAAGTCCCACTGTTCTTGCAGACTTAAGCATATTTTCCTCCAGTTTTCTGCAATTCTCTCCTTCCATTTTTCCTTGGATTTTTATTATTTTTCCAGTTTCTACTGCAGAGAAGCATCCCCAGATCATGTTGCCACCACATTTCACAGTAGGGATGGTGTTCTTAGTGTGATGCACTGTGTTTGGTTTGTAGTAAACACAACACTTAGCATTGTTTGGGTACGCTCCAGGCAAGATATGAGTCTCCTCCCAACAAAGACTTTCTTCTCACCACCCTTCTGTGCAAGCCAGATTTATGAGCATGCATGCTATTGTTTTCTCAGGCACAGTGTCTTCCATCTTTGTTATGGAGGACTATAACTCCTTTAGAGGTGCTTTTGGTGGCCTCCCTTACTACAGCTCTTTTTGCCCAGATGCTCAGTTTCAAAGGACAGCCAGGTCTAGAGAGATCCACAGTTGTTTTATATTTCCTCTGCTTTTTAACAATGGACTTCATAGTGCTTTGAGGTATATTCAATGCCTCAGAAGTTTTTCTATATTGTTGCCCTGACTGGTATTTGTTAATAACCATCTCTCAGCTCAGCTTGGAATGTTCCTTGGTCTTCATGGAGTAGTGTTTCCTCGGAAATGCACTAACTAGGTAGGGAAGCTCCCACATGAAGGTGTATTTAATCTGAAATCATGTGAAACACCTCATCGGCACCCAGCTGAACTGCAACACATGTAATTGTTACTTGGGGAAGAGCACTGGTTGCTTCAGAGGTAATTTAGGTGTGTCAAAGCAGGGAAGTGAATACTTGCACATCCAATTATTTCTATTTTTAAAAGGCCTGGATTTGTTTTACTTTCACATTATTGAATACTTTGTGTTGAGCAGCAAAAATTCTCATTTTAAATGCATTGTGAACACATGCTGTAATGCAATAAAATGAGGAAAAAGTCCAAGGGGGTAAATCCTTTTCATAGCTCTTCCAGGGTGACTGTTGGCCTTTACAAAGTTTCCTCCACAACTATGGCTTTAATGTTGCATTTTGGCATAGACATCTCTAGGCACTGTCTGGGTAGCATAATGCATCTTCCTAACTTATTGAGGCAACAGTGTTCACAAGGATAGTCATAGACTGTATTTTATGCCCTTCTCTATGCATTTGTAAACAAGTTCCAAATTCCCTAGCAGCCATTTGATCTTCATTTTCTCCACTGCGTGTAAAGGATCCCCGCAGGGTTTTATCCAGTAAACGGGGCAGATTGGTACACAGGCAGGGACTAGCGATGAGGCAAATATGTAAGCACGTGAGGATATCGTCTTTCACTGGAACACTGAAACATGGAAGCAGCATGTAGCAGTTTGGCCTTTATGATCGTAGGACTGCAATCATTACTTTTGGCATTAAATAATTTTCTGTTTGAGGATTTGACTTTACAATTATAGCCGATTAGCAGATATAGACGATTCATTTGTAATCCAGTAACGCTTGATAGTGTTTCCACCTGAATACTTTTGTAAGGCACTATATCTATACAGCATAGTGGCTTACAAAAGTATTTCAGTGGCCCTGCTGAAAGACTCTCAAAATGAGAAGTGTCCTGAATTGCTCCAGTAAAACATACAGCTATGCAAAAGGGTAAAACTATAAAGTGCTTTAGATAGAAACCTTGGCAGATCAACAAAGTAATGAAGAAACTGTAAACCCAACAAAACTGTATTTAAGGACTTACTGGCCTTGATAGAAAGATGAAAATGAAATACTCAAAGGAATATAATTCTCAGCTCATCCCATTTTACTAAAGAATAGGAAGCGTGAATCTGCAGATTCTATCGTCATACTATAGAATTTTTAGGGTGATATAATTAGTACTAAAATGATTCAAGACACTTGCAGGAACAATCTTCTTTAGGGCCTGACAGACTACAGGTCACCAGAGCTGTTCTTAGCTGTCATTGAGCCAGATGGAGGGCTCTTAATGAGCTAAATCATTAAAAGTAGTAGCTACAGAATCTGGTATATCTATACATGTTCTATATATACACACACACTGCAGACAAAAGTTTGAAACCAGTGTGTCACAGCTCTTCTGGAGTCTCCCATAAATGTGGCACTTACAGATAACCATGAGGGAACAATTCTCCCGAGACAGTGACATTGGGTTTTCCATCATCTGCTCCTTTTGATCATCTGAAAAGAAAACTGCATGAGGAAACACTGCCGATCCCAAAGAGACAGTTGAGGATAGTAGCATTTGCTCCTGGCTTTTGACCCACAGTGTATATGGCGATATTCTGCATATGCACAAGTAACACATGGTGAAATTACAGTGCATTTTGTAGAATAATGCTGACATTTAGAAATGATTCAGTTAAATGCCTATTTATCAACAATCTTTTCCACAGCAGATTTACAATGTTTGACATATGCCATTGTGCTTTTCAGCAGCTCCCTGCCACATAGCACATTACATTTTCAACCAACTATTTGGCCTTTTAACTCCATGAGCGGTTTCATTTTGCTTCAGAAACTAAGTGTCCATTTATAGTTATAAATTGGTTAACATAATGAGTCACCCGTGTTGCCTTTGTCACTGATTTAATAACAAAAAGGTTTGAGACCCTTTAAGTCTTTTCATAATTTCATCTGTTCCTTGTATGTGTACACACACCATATCTGAGATGATCAGACTATGCACGCACGTGCACACACTCAAGTTACCCAGCATTCTGATATGTTCACTTTCAAGCAAGCCAATAAACAAGATATCATTAGAAAGCCCCCCAGGCAGCTGTACAACTGCACTGCATGTATTCTTGCCAAATGGTCAATTCAAAGCTGACACCTCAGCCAAGAACGGTAAAAACCACTGATTAACTATGATTTGGTCCTACATCACAAATTGATTGAATCACTTTTTTTTTTTTTTTAAACATGCATTACTGCATTCTGTGCACTGAACCCTATTTTAATATGCATCACACCCCATCTTCCCAATGGGACTGTTCAATTGGGTGCTCATGTGGTGTAAACCCAGCATAAGCAGGGATCATCTCCAACGGTCACATTGCCCTTGACTGCTAGGTGGAAAGATGCATAGAATAGATGTGCCTGATAATGTAACTGATTCTGCTGACAACTTCACAAAAATACTTCAGTTTTGTCTATGGTTTCTCTAATTAGGGCACAGAGAAAATAGCCATATAAAAACATGACAGCAAAATTTTAAAAAAAGTCTCAGTTGACATGAATGAAATAAAACCTGAAATAGACATTCTGCAAATAAAGTTCCATTTACCCACAAAAATTTCTTTTACTAACATCACACAAATTTACTTCTTATTTATGCATGCTAAGGGAAGTGTGACCTAAAGTGAGAAGACATGTACCATGAACATTCACTCAAAACAAATGGACTAAACCCAACTGCAGCACAACACAGAGAAACCCCACAAGGCAGAAACCAATGGCATAATAATTTGGAATTTAGGACAGGGTCTGAAATACACCAGTTTTCATTCGACATTGTAAAACAACACTCAGATAGCCTTGGAGTGAGCACAGCTGCTAGTCTTTCTTCACAGCATAACTACAACTCATAGCTACAGTCTTATGTAAGAGCAACTGAAAAACAAAAGGTGTTATAATAAAAAGTTTTAATAGCACAGTGTTTAAAAAAATTCACAATATACAGCTAGTTGATAAAATGGAAATAAAAAAATTAAGCAGTAAGTGCTTCTTGTAACAGGTCAGGTAAAAGCAGAAAGCTGGAGGTCTTAAGCTCCCTCTTTCAGCACAACTGTGCTTTTTATTTTTTGGCATCTTTCAACCTGGTTGCTGATCCCTCAACCCCTGCTCAGAATAGTCTGTCTATGTATCTGGCCTGGGGTGGTGTGAATAGATGCTGGTCTCACTGATGCAGGTGACAGGTTTGGGATAAGTAGCTTTCTGACTGGGCCATGGTTAGACGCACACATGGCGCATGTGGAAGTTGACCACATACTCAGCGTTGGTCCGCTGCACAGAGATGGCAAAAGGCTCAAAAGGGTGGAAGGTGAAGGCCACAAGGCGGCGGACAGTGTGGTTGATGGGCCGGCCCAGCAGTCCTGCCTGAATTTTGAATTTCAGCAGCCCAGAGTCCCTAGCGTAAAACCTACAGGGGTTAAAAGAGGGGTTTTAAATCAACAAGGAAAGGCAATTACAGAACGTCTCATGATACACTAAATATTATGGAAAAGTACCATCAGGCTTTCACAAATAAACATCTGATAGAACTTTAAAAATATACATTGTCAAACTCCATTGCTAAAAAGAATCATTTCCCTTCAAAACATAAACCACACCTACTCACAATCAAACTGAGAAAGTCTTAATTAAAACATGCAACCTTCTGGAAACAACCTTGCTGGATTACCTTATGGGATGGTCCCCACAGGTCTTTGGTCGTTCCATCACAGACACCCATTTGTCATCATAGCTAAACAGGGAGAGGTCCAGGTAAGGGCTGCTGCTATATGACTGGGCGCTGATGGGTAGCTGGCCTAAGAGACGCCTCACGGCCTCAGTATGGCCACCATACTTGGCATTCACAATGGTGTCCTTGAACCTGACCAGGACAAACAAGCACACTGTGTTCACGAGGAAGGCATCCTTAAGGAAACGGCAAAAAGCTAATCACAGGCTGAGCCCCGGAAAAGAAAGGACGGTCACCTTCGCTGGACTTGTCGTGCAAAGTTGTTGCTGGAGGCAGAGCAGGGGAACTGGACGGCTTCGCTGTGCAGAGTGGCATTGCGGAACAGGTCACAGAAGTTCTCAAAGAGCTCCAACAGCTTGTCGGAAGTGTTCTCAAATACAGCCACCACCTCGGTGGACACCATGTTGTACACCACAAAAAAGGAGGGCTGCAGAGTGGGAGAACAACATGGGCTGGCATCACTGCAGAAATGAAATATTTGTGGAGAAAGTCTTTTATAAGCACAAAACTTTGTTACATATGAAAATTTAAAACTGATTTTAGTCACAAAAATGTCAATACTAAGATGGATCAAAAGTCTGGCAAAAAGTGAGTTTGGCTTTCTTGTCATTTTCTGCCCTGATCCAAAAGTTGATATCCCACATAGTACACATTTTGCAACGGTGGTTTTTTTAAATCCAAAAAAAAAAGAAAAAAAAGAAAAAAAGACATCCCTTCTTACTGAGATCATCTGAATACTTTTCATACAGGAAATACCTACATTCAGGGGAAAACCTATTGCTAAACAGTACAATGATCTGATAATGACCATCTGGTAAAATGGCAATGGGTAAAAATGAACTAGGTTGGACCCAGCAAAAAAAAAAAAAAAAAAAAAAAAAAAAATGCAAGAAAGGGGGTCAGAGGGCACATGCCTGGGAAGGGTCGGTGACACGCAGAGTGACCACATCCTCACTGGTGTATTTAATGAATAGGTGGTTCTCGTCAAGCAGCTGCATCTTCCATATTCGCAGTTGGCGTAGCTGGTCGAAAAACTGGAAGAAACGGCGCTTGGCTGCAGCGCTGCCATCCTGCTCTGCACGTCGCCACAGATACACAAGCAGGCGATGTTTCAATGAATTTATGGTTTTCTCCTTGAAGAGTCGTGAGAAACCTTGCTGGCCCTCCACCCGTGCCTCTGGGTACACAGCTGATAGCGTCAGGAGGTCATCCTCGTAGCAGAAGCGCCCAATCGTCCGAACATCCAAGAAAGTGCCCTCAGAGGTCACCTGTGGTGCCACAAATAATGCAGCATCATGAAGGCCAAAAAAGGGGATCAGAGAAGGTGAGGAGGGGCACAGAAAAGACATCATACATATATCATTCAGCAGAATTTGGCTATTCACAGAATGTCCTAGACACAGAATCTGTCAATTCTCCATGACTGCTTATCCAGATCTCAGTCATTGCTGAGATCTGAAGCCAGTCATAAAAATGTACGATACAGGAAGATCCAGGTTGAGCCTGGATTGTACCATTCCGTCAGAGCAAATACACATATTTACACACTAACGGAAAGGTAAGAGTCTTCCATTTACTTACTATAATGTTTTATGGAATTAACAAGGGTAAATGCATGCAAACAAAGGCAGTATGTGCAAAAAGATATAGCTTGTTGAATTTGAACCTGCACCCCCAGAGTTATACAGCAGCAGTGATAAATGGGGAAGGGAGAAGAAAAAAAAAAACTGTACTAAAACATGTTATGCTGGAGACACAAAAACACAATGACAAAAGTCATCAAGAGCACCACCTGAAAGATGTGGATAGTCTGCTGCTGAACAGAGAGAACGGCTAAGATGTTTCGGTACAGATAGAGGCCTTGGTTGTGCGAGAGGATGATCTTGTCACATTTGAAGGCCCGAGTGTCGCACAGGCGGCCGGTGTGCAGGTCGATGATGTGCAGCGAGTAGTCCTCCAGCGGTGAGCGAGGGTTAGGCGTCACGGACTCATTGTTGCGGTACACTTCAAAGAAGTGTGGGTGCGGCTCCTCGGGAAGGTAGGCAGCTGAGCCCACTATGACATAGCGGCAGTCATCTGTGAACAGGCTGCATTCACGGTTCAGATGTTCACCATTGGATGCCACATTAGTGACATGCATGAGGGAGAAGAAGCGCTCAAACAGACGGCCACGAATACTGAGTGAGCGCTGGTCGTGTCCATTGGCCAATGTCTCACCCTCCTGACCCAGCAGCAGGTCCTCGGCTGCCTGGCACCCCTGGTACTCATAGATTTCTAGGGAAGTCTGGTCAGACGAGAAGGCAATGAAGCAGCGGCCATCAGGGGAAAACTTGCGCAGGAAGCAGGGTGGCTTCTCTACATTTACCACAGTGAAGTTAGGAAAGAGGTTCTGGTGGAAGCAGCGCACACGGTACCAGTGCGCCCCAGGGGGTCCTGAGCAGATGCGCCGTCGCTCTAGGCGGTAGACAACGTTCTGGTTCTGAATACGGCGGGGCCGTAACGTGGGGAAGTCGTCCTCCATCATCCAGCTATTCTCAGAAGCCATGAGTTTCATCACACTGACCAGTGAGAGAAAGCAGACAATATCACACCACATTATATTACATGTGCACTGCCACACTGAACAACTATTCACAGTCCACATTTAAAACCATGTTCTAGGAAAGTTCCTTTAATCCAGTTCTCAAAGCAAGAAATTAATTTACCCTTTTCTTTCAACACTATTTTTTTATTCAACTAATGTTAAAAAACAATTATTCCAATCTTAAGTTATGTGAACAGAAAGAAGATGAATCCACCTTGAGGAATATTTTTATTTGGTGTCACATTTCCCTCTAGTATTTCTTCTCAGCCCGAAAACATGATCTTAAAAGGACTCATTCCTAAAAACCTTCAGCAGTCCATTCATAACATATAAACCAGGAGGTTAACTATGATACTAAACACTGGAAATACATGTAGTAATTCAGTGAATTAAAATGACTCAAGAGTATAATACACACACACACACACACACACACACACACACACACACACACACACACCATCTGAACCGCTTGTCCCAGACAGGGTCACGGGGAGCCGGAGCCTACCCGGCAGCACAGGGCGTAGGGCCAGAGGGGGAGGGGGACACACCCAGGACGGGACGCCAGTCCGTCGCAAGGCACCCCAAGCGGGACTTGAACCCCAGACCCACCGAAGAGCAGGACCCGGTCCAACCCACTGCACCACCGTGCCCCCTAAGTATAATGCAGTATAATTAAAATACAAATATGAAAATGAACAAAATTTCAGTTGTGTAAAACATTTAAAAAAAGCGTGACATGACAAAAGTAGACGTGAAAAAGAGATGCAAGATAAATGAACCACCATCACAATGTATTCTCTGCCAGCAGTGATGCATCACTCTTACAGCTGAAGGAAATGTAATAGTATTATACAAACACAGACACTGACATTCACAGACTCGGCATGGGAGTCGCTTCAGTTTTATAAATTGCTGAAGAATCAACAAAAAGCAATAGTTAAAGCGCAACTATCTTCTAGTGTGTTTGGTTCTGTTACAATTGTTTTCTTTCAATTACAGTCCAGGGAGCTGGTGACTGAGCACATCACTGGTATTTTGTATGTATTTTATGTAATAAAATAGATATTAAAGGCTGAAAAGGCTCTGAAACATCAAGCATGCAACTTTATAAGGCATCTTTTTTCTTAAATTTAAATTCTAAAGGTGAATGTGTCTGAAGTCTGACTACTGACTGGCCAACTCATGTAGTAGCTTGGGTCTTGGTCATCTCTGTTTCAACAGCTGATCACGATCTACAACCGATCCTCTCGAAGACCAAGATCCTTCATCTCCCAGCAGGTCCATCCAGCTATCAGGAACACTATCCAACTGGTCAGCTCACACATTTCATCCCTTTCTTCAATTAAGAACCTGAGACTAACAATCCGGTGAAGTTTAGCTTTCTCAACACATTGATGCCATAACCCGGTCTTGCAGATATGTTCTGCATAACACCCACAGGATCCACCCACCCACGCTGACTAAAACGGCTTATCCCAAGCGGGGTCGTAGCGAGCCGGAGCCTAACCCAGCAACACAGGGTGTAAGGCTGAAACGGGAGGGCACACACCCAGGACAGGACACCAGTCCATCACGAACCCTAGACCTGCCAGAAAGCAGGACCTGGCCAAGCCTGCTGCACCACCGTGCCCCCCTCTTTGATCTGCATTAAGGGCACTTTAAAAATTCTGCATTATTATATATTGATCTCTTACTTGCATTTTTAAAGGCATTGTAAAATAAAAACCAAAAGGAAGACAAAACATCCAGCCAATGACAGCTGGTACCATTGTGGTTAGAATTGCTTCCTTTGGACCCGAAGGTCACAGGTTCAAATCCCACCTCCAGCTTTAGTGCCCTTGAGCAAGGCAGTTGCCCCAAATTGCTCCAGTAAAACTACCCAGCTGTATAAATGGGTGAATAATTTTAAGCAGCTTAACATCATGAGTTGCTTTAGAGAAAAGCACCAGCTAAATGAATACATGTAAATGCAATGGTTCTCTCCATAAGAGAGGATGTAAATACTTTCCCCATGTTAAATCGCACTTGTAAAAACACTTATCTGATTATTTTTCTAGTTATCAGGTGCCTTGTCAGCACACACTTTGAGGAATGCAAGGCCTATTGGCCACCTACAAGAGAAGAAAAAAAGGAAAAAAAAAAAAATCATCATCACTAGAGTGGCCAAATGAGGCCTAATAAATGCTACTAGCAGCCAAACTATACATTGAACATAAATCTTAATCAAGGTCCAGCACCACTACACATGTGGTAAAACTTGTGGTTGTGAAGACCATCAGTAAAACTGGGGACCTGCAGGTGGTGTCACGCTTAGCCATTTGCCTTCCATTTGGAGAACCCAGGTTAGATTCCCACCCTTGCCATAGTGCTTTTGATCAAGGTGCTTACCCCAAATTGCTACAGTAAAAATTACCCTGTTACATAAATCAATACATGATATTGTCAGAAGAGAAAGCCAGGCATCAGCTAAATCATGAATACAAAAAAATTAATTTGAGATAGTTACAATAAGGTTTAGATGTCTTCAATATTTAATCACTCCTGTTCTAATAGCAAGCTGAGTATGTCGAAAATCCATTGAACCAACTGGAAGATGATAATATTAAAATTAATAATAATAATAATAATAATAATAATAATAATAATAATATTAATAATAATAATAATACAGAGTATCAGGATGAAGCTTTGATGTTGCCGCATAGGTAATGAGTAATGCGATAAGTTAGTCCATCAAAACAGTCCCAGAACTACTGCTGATAACGATGAACACAAGATCGTAAATAGGAATCATGTGCTTCACTAAATGACAAGAAGGGGGGGGGGGGGGGGGGGGGGACACAGACTTGCCACACTGTGAGAGTGACAGAGAGAGAGCGAGAGAGAGAAACTTTGAGAGAGAGAGAGAGAGAGAGAGAGAGAGAGAGCGAGCTAGCACCGTCTGGAGTTCATAGGCTCTGCTACAGAACAACGACATCAGCATCACCTATCGTATGTACGTATCATAAAGTACGTGCGTTAAGTAAATAAGTGTGAAGCAGCCTTACCTTCCTCCATTCTGCTGCCCCTCTCACATCGCAACCACCAGTCAGTGTTTTAACTACGACTGTAAGACTGGCACAACTAAGTGCTTAAGTTGCCGACTAACTAAGAACTCTTTCACATCCTTGTTACATCATAGCAAACAAGCGCCAGATTCTTCTTTTGGGCCGAAACACTTGACATCTTCATACAAGGTAACAGTGTTAAATGGAACGACTTCCGACAACATTCCCAGCAGTTTACGCTATTTAATTCAGCGCCGACAGGAACTTAATGAGTGTTTTAAAAAAATCAAGAGGGACACCAAACAGCACAGGCACTCGCTCGCTTTTGATACAGCGCCACGAAAGTGTGTGGCTGGAAATGGAACTGCAAGCACATAGTGACAGCGCAGGAGTCAAAGTGGTAATACAGTCAAATAGCACCTATATTATAATTTTATTTTAGTTACACCTGCACCGTAACGTCTGACATTGAAATATATCTGTAAATGTACCAGATTTATGATAACAAAATTTGTACACATTAAAATGACAGTAATACAATGACAGTAAAAGTATCATATAGAAGAAAATTATATTATAGCAAAATATTACTCCTTAGAAGCTGCAAAAATAGTTAAGATTTTCTGGACAATTTACACATGTGTTGTCATTTCATCTGCTTAACATAAAAACTCACGTAGCGTTAAGAAAGTTCATTTTTTGTTTATAAGTGAATTTAGGGCATTTTAGAAATAAAAATACACAGTGTGAAAAGGAAATAATTTTGTGTGTTTCTACAAGCACATAAATTAATTCCAGTTACAGTACATCATAACATTCCATGTATAGTCGCAATGGGAAAGGCATAGCCCTGTGATCGTATGTAATTAATTTATTTTATAATGTATTTATGTTTTTAATCTAGATACTGTTTAACAGTTGAATCATATAAATAGTTTACATTCTGAAGACTTTTATTAACAGGGTTATTAAAGGTGACAAAAGCTTAAAACTGTTCTTGTGTAGCCTCTGTTATGGTATAACTATGTAATTTTATGTCCTCTTCAGTCAGTCCCTGTGGGCACTGTGCCCTAAAAAAATAATAATAAAAAAAATTAAAGAGCATTAAAAGCATAAGGCAGCATGCACACTTGGCCTTGAGTGCAGGATAATGAGTCTGTACCCTGTTACCCCTGCCCCAAGTATGTAGATTATGTAAGTTGTAATTTTCTGTAATAGCAGGTTGTGGACATAAAAAGACATAGTAAAATCTAGGAAGAAAAGAGCACAAGAGCTCTGAACAGTATAATACACATTTTCAGCTTTAGCAGCATTTGAAACACACAGATACAGGATGTGAAAGATTTGCCCCTGAAAAATATAGGACCAACTCCCAGCATTCATCTTGACACAAGGGTAGTGAGAAGAGCCTTTCGTATAGAGACTTTTCTTGCTGTAATTTTAAGTGAGCCAGGGTTTTTCTTCTCGCTCTGGCTTTTAGCAGCCACCCGCAATGTCCCGGTACATTGTGGGCTTGGTTCAGGTGAGGGCTAAAGGCCTGGAATGCCCCTCTTCAGGTTTTGCCCGGAGGGCCCAAGTCCTCTTGAGGGTTATTTGCTTCCACTCACCCTGAAACCCTTTGACAAGGAACACAGGGGTCTGGGAGAAACCGCACTTCTTTAAGCGGAGGGGGGAATGGTGGGCGGTAAGGAAGGGCAAGTGGCTGCTCTCAATATGCATTAAAAATGATAAACACAAATTGAACAGGGAAATGGACGAGCTACTTTGATTCTCAGCTCCATCGAAAAAATAATCATACACGGAACCAATAACGAAAAGAAACGGTCCCATTTTCGATTACTGATCAACTCCGTTTTATACTGAGGGAGACTGAACTCACCGGACCCCAAATAAACACAAAAATTTGAACAGATTGCAGGAAAGGGCCCCGAAGTGAAACGTATGAGATTAGTGAGAATGATCTCCACTGAGCTATGGACAAACACACATTTCTTCCGCAAATCGAAAGGTTTGTTAGTTTCTTACCATGGATAAGTAAAAGGTATATGTACTGTAAATTAAAACATATGCTTCATGGCTGCATTTGTCAGCTGCAGTTTCAGATAATAAATAGCTACTCCTTAACCTTTCCTGTAAGCAGACGCTCCTTATCTATGCTTTGCCGATGCCTGAATTTCCCGTCCGCAATGCTCAGAGTTGCAGGGTCTCTGTGTTTGTGAAGTCGCAATGCACAGGAGCAGATGGCTTCCAAAGCTTTCTGGATAACTTCTGACATCAGCGGTAAGAATGCTTGCAGACCAAGATTGTCTCTTAATTGGCTGCTGTATTCACTTCACTAATAATGTTGCATATCATCAGTTTTTAAGTACCTTACTCTAATGTGATAAGATCACAGTTCTTCGAGTAAGTACCTTACTCAACAGTAGTACAGCGGGAGGTGGGGTTCAAACCCATGACCTCTGAAACTTGTAACTGGAGCTCTCTTAGTAGTAAATCTAAATCCTTAGCCACTATATCTATTTTAAAAATGCTGGAGATGAATTACAGTCAGTTCCTTTAACACTTTGAATTAATACTTAAGGACATGGTTATTGATGTTGCTTCAGAGCTTGCTGCTAAAAGGGTAGCTGGTGGTGTAGGGATGAGAGCTACTGCCTTTGAACTCAACAAAAGGCTTACTGGTGTGCATTGTGGATTCTGACAAAGAGGGTGGGGAATTTGTCTCCTTAAGAAAGCTGGTTTCAGTATAACAGACCCTTTCGCTGTACTTCTGAGAAAGTCATTTTATTGGGGGATAGCTGGTAGTGCTATTGCTTTTAGACCCGAAGGTTGCGGGTTCAAATCCTATTTCTGGCTGTGGTAGCCTTGAGCAAAGTGCTTACCTTAAAGTTGCTCCAGTGAAATTACCCAGCTGTAAAAATGGTTAATAATTATAAGTGGATTAAGATTGTAAAGCGCTTTGGAGAAAAGTATCAGCTAAAAGAATGAATTGAATTGTTTTATTAAATGATTCTGCTATAGAATTTGGTACAACTTGGCAAAGCAGTTTTATCAAGGACAGTTCTTTAATGTAACTCCGAAATTAGGATAGGACACACGGCTTAACATGTGACACATAACACAAAAAAAAATGTACAAATTGCAAACAGTTACAAATGATCAGTTACCTCATAAATTTCATATGCCTTATAAACCTTTTTATATGTAACTCGCAGTTCCTGAGCTGTGACGTGACTTGGATTTGAATTCGGCCCAGTTTATGTGGCGTTTGCATGTTCTCCCCATGTTTGTGCGGGTTTCCTCCCACAGTTCAAAGACATGCATGGAAAAAGGCCATGGTAAACCGCTTCCTAGCTTCCACTAAGCATAAATGGCACACAAGTTGTCACCATAAGTAAAACTTGACTCAACAGCACTTACCCGTAATCTTTTCAAAGGAAAAATGCTTTAGAATATGTTCTGCTGGAAGAGGCCTGTTGTTGCTTAAGGATGCTGGTTTAAGTACTATAATAGATCATTTTGCAAATTAATGTAAAATTAAATAAATAAATACACATTGACTGAAACCGCTTGTCCTGAGCAGGGTCGCAGCAAACCAGAGCCTAACCCGGCAACACAGGGTGCAAGGCTGGAGGGGGGAGGGGACACACCCAGGATGGGACGCCGGTCCGTCACAAGGCACCCCAAGCAGGACTAGAACCCCCGACCCCCCAGAGAGGAGGACCCCGCCAAACTCGCCACACCACCACACCCCCTAAAATTAAACACTCACGTAAATTTTAGATGAACATTTTATTTTGAATGTTTGCAATACAATAGGGGTGCGGTGGCGCAGTGGGTTGGATCACAGTCCTGCTCTCTGGTGGGTCTGGGGTTCGAATCCTGCTTGGGGTGCCTTGCGATGGACTGGTGTCCTGTCCTGGGTGTGTCCCCTCCCCCTCTGGCCTTACGCCCTGTGTTGCCGGGTAGGCTCCGGTTCCCCGCAACCCCATATGGGACTAGCGGTTCTGAAAATGTGTGTGTGTTTGCGATACATTTAGATGGTGAATCTAAGGATTTTATAAAAGCTTTACTGTGCTCGTTGATGGACCAAAAGGTGTTAACATGAAGGCTTTGTTTGACATTAAAGGCATCACACTGAAATCATGACCCTTGAGGTTTTCAGAAAAAACATTTTCATTTGTATAGGGAAATGCATAAATCTTGGCCTCTAGAGCCAAATTCATGGGGCTTCTAGAGCAGGCAGAAACACATTCATACTTAGAAGAGTAGACATTGACAGCCTAAAACTAGTGGGCAAATGGCCTGTCCATCATCCATCAGATAAAGCTGCTGGTAGCTATTCAAATGCAGTGTAATGAGTACTACACAGTTAAGTGTACCGCTAAGCATAGCTGTAAAGAGAAAAAAATACATTCAAGCAACTGGCTCTTGAAATAGTCAGCGAATACCTGGCTGACACAGTTCTACCACCTACAAAGAGGAGCTTTCCATTTAGCTCTTAAGGATACTCATCAAATTGGATAATTTTAATTTGTTTCACATTTTTGATTTGTTGGTTTTTATTTCACTTGAAAATGGTAAAATATTACTGTTGCATTTATTTCACATTAAATTGCTTAGCCTAAATACAGTATAAGAACATGAACTGTGAGTTTTTGTTCTTACATACAAATATATACATCCATTTTATATAATCATTCCTATACTGATTATATAATATTGTGCATTGTTAATTGTTTCATTGCAGACTCCCCAGAAGGAATAAATTATTTAAACTGTTTCTTTGAGTATGTATTTATCCAGTCAGTTTTTATAAAATATGATATCTTACCATGACAGCAGCTCAGCAAAGCGTATAATCAATTCCTTCCATAATTTCTACTGACACATTATCTTTCTGCTTCTAACATTTATTTAGTTATTTATTTATTCATTTATTTATTGGTCATTCTGCATTACTATTTACCCTTCTTAGAAAATCCTGTTCCTCAGCAACTAACGATTCAGTATAGGCTGGTTTTTAAAGCTGGTTGCCATGGAAACTTCTCAGAGCTAAACAAAGAATGAAGGCTAAAGGAAAGGAAGAACACAAGGGAGGAGGAGGAGGCAGCTATGCCACTTGTTGGTGCTCGTGTTATTTTGAGGGTGTGTGTGTGTGTGTGTGTGTGTGTGTGTGTGTGTGTGTGTGTTTGTGTACGTGTCTGTGTGCACGTGTGTGCGCATGTATGTATGTGCAAATATGCAAGTTTGTTTGTATGTGAATGTGAGTCTGTGTTTGTCCACATACCTTTGCAAGTTGGTATATGAGTACATGCCTGTCTCTGTGTACAGTATTTGTTTACTTGTGTGTGCAAGGTTGTGCGTGTGTGGGTATGTGCAACTCATGTACTGTATATGTACAGTATATGGGTAAATGTACCTTCCTCTGGGGGGTCTGTGCAATGGGTGGAAGCGGTGTATTTGAAGTGTTTCTTTGATTATTCCTTAGTCAGTCACAACCATTTCTCTGTGACCTTGAAAGAAGTCACTCATGCCGTAGCTGTGTCAGTCACATTGCATCTGTTTTTCAGACATGTTTTGTCTGCTAGCTTTCCTCCCCACCTTGCACTATGTGTTGTAAGTCTCAGTAACTGCATTGTTCAATAATTTCTTAATTTTTTTCTATCATGTTCAGCAATGTTTTCTTACATTTATTTAGCAGGTGCTTTTCTCCAAAGCGACTTCCAGCGGATACTACGTAGTGTTATCAACCCACACACCTTATTCACCAGGGTGACTTACTCTGCTAGATACACTACTTACAACGGGTCACTCATCCATACATCAGTGGAACACACTCTTCTCTGCGTCACTCACACACTATGGGGGGAACCTGGACAGCACGTGTTTGGACTGTGGGAGGAAACCGGAGCGCCCGGAGCAAGTCCATGCAGACACAGGAAGAACATACTTGTCCACTAAGTTGTTTTCTGGAATTGTGTCCTAGTAGGTGACTGTATTTTTAGTGTTTATAATGCCTGCAGTTAGCTGTTTTCATATGGCTACTAATTATAGAATATACAATATTATTAATGTAAGTGCCTTTTTTATTATGAAAACATATGGTACTCCTTTCACAAACCAGGTTGAGGGAGAATCACCCTCTTACTCCAGAGGGGGCAAAAAAGGGGCATTACCATTACAAGAATGTTGTAAAAAACCACTTTGCTGCAATTGCCGATGTCTGGGAACACAGCTGAAAAAGAAAGTGCATTTTTCCTTTATTTCCTCTCTCTGGACTATTGGGAACATCACGTCACAAGAATTTGTCAATGCTTATTGTGGGTACCTGTTCCAACTGGTTCATATCCTCACACTGTTTTATGCATTCCAAATGGTTCTGCAGTGTGATGTCAATCTATGGTTTCTTTTCCAAGAAAGAAGGCGCTATGGAGAGTATAAAGCATTACATGTGCCCTTGCTTTCCTTTTTTTCCTTTTCTTGTGTATTTTTCTATGTATTCATTTATTTGATAACGCTTTTCTCATCCTCATCAGAGTAGGGCCCATTAGAACTAGGTTTATTCGGTTTCATCACCTGCACGTCTTGAGGTGTGTTGTAGGTTGGCAAGGTACCGGAGAGACAGCACCACTGAATTCTGGGAAACTAGCCCTTTGTTTAAGGTTTTAAACCAGTGAAAGGTCATTAACCAAAAAGCGCAATTACCTGGAAAGAGGCACCTTCTGCCAGGTGATTAGGGATTCCCGTGTCCGGGGATATATATGAACAGATGCTCTTTCTCACCGAACACAATGAATTACTTATAGCCTGCATAAACAAACAGCAAGTGGCCTGGCGCACATTTGTGTAACACTGATACGCACATCTGCTAATGTGACTTTTGAACTCCGCTGCTCTTTTCTGACAGGTAACAAAACCCTTATCACTCCTGCTCAGAACCACAGGCAGCTGATTAAAAGCTAAGAATAAATTTTAAAATTAATTAAAAACCCTACCGAATGAAAAAGTAAAGTGCCCGCAAGCTCCCGTGCATGTTGTAAATATTTGAAAAGATCTGTTGAACACCGCTAACAAATATTTGTGAAATTGGCTTTATACCTTTCAAAACCTCTGGAAAAAAGAGAAGTCATCTGTCATGGGCCATAATTAAAACAGCACTAAGGAATAGAATAACCTTTTTTATTTCAGGTGTTCATATGTTCTTGGTGAAGGGAGCGCATATCATCTGTAACATTTTTAAAATACTCAGAAGTGTTTTGTTACACAATTTCATAATGAATGGAGAGTTGGTTACACTGTACATTGCTTGAAGTACTATTCTATCTGTTCAGAAATGAAAAACCATACTATCGTGTCTCTACACATTATTTTACATGCTATTGTTGTACCTTTTAACAATATATATTCAAACTAAAGTAATAAAAATATTGATTTGTATGATTTATTATTTTTTAATTGTGGCACCCCTTGGTTTAGTAGTTGATCTGATGTTGTGTGTTTGGTAAATTATGTGCCAGACCACAAAAAGGACCCTTTTTTATTGTATATAACTGAAGTCACCTTTCTAAAACAGTCTGTACTATTAAATCCCAGCATCATCACATCAGATTACGGCTGCTCTAATCTACACCTCATCTGTGTTGGTGAACACAGAGTGATCAGGGTACAGAAAGATGTAGTTTGATTATCACTAAAGTACACGCATGCATGTGTACACAAATGTATGTATGTACATAATGAAAATGTATGAACTAAATCAATCATGTTCTCTTGAGAAAACATGATATAATGACTCATTTAAAAATGAGCTTTGTTTTTTCATGCAATCAGCTACTAAAGGGTAAACTTCTTGCTGCAGTCAGTTCTAACAAAAGATCCCAGCTGCTGTCCTGAACACTCACAGCAACATATCTCACTTCTTGTTCCATAAGGATTGTTATAGCTCCTGCTGCAAGATATTGAGTGCAAATAGAAATTGTACAAGCTCAAGTGCAGCAGGGATTTCTTTCTGAATGCAGACTGTTTCATGCTGTGTATGACATAAGTTGCAAGAAAGGGGCAATGTGAAATTAAAACACTGTAAAATAGCCTAGCAGTTTATCGCTTTGCTTTATTTTGTAAGGGAATCATGTATTATTCATTTTAACTAAAGATGAAAAAGACATCCAGTGATGTCTGTCTTAATTTTTGTATACAGACATCTAATTGTCTAACATCATTTTAGAAGCTGCATGATCTTATCTTTCAGCAATTGTGAATTTATGTGAAAGGGCCTCAGCTGATGTGATCTGTGACAGAAGGGAACGTGACTGAGAACTTGTGCTTCGATTCATGGCATTGTCATAGGGGCATTTTTGATCTATAATCATGGAAAATGACACCAGTCAGGACTTTCTGACATTCGGCTGCAACAGACTTACCAGCGCTGAAACATTTCGCTTGAAGAGAGATTATAATCGGACTGGGACTCTTTAGGGCTCTTAGAGTCTGGACCCACTGGACTGTGACATTCGTTCTTTCATGTGACACACCATGACATGGTATACTGATGTGTCATGTTTTGAGCAGGACAAGAAGGCAGAGGAAAAAAAGGCAGAGGAAGTAAACACAACATACACATTCTTGTTTAGTACAAATACATAATAATAATAATAATAATAATAATAATAATAATAATAATAATAATAATAATAATAATAATAATAATAATTTATGTATTATGTATTTTTGTAGGGGGTGTGGTGGCGCAGTGGGTTGGACCACAGTCCTGCTCTCCGGTGGGTCTGGGGTTCAAGTCCCGCTTGGGGTGCCTTGCGGCAGACTGGCGTCCTGTCCTGGGTGTGTCCCCTTCCCCCTCCGGCCTTACGCCCTGTGTTGCCGGGTTAGGCTCCGGTTCCCCGTGACCCCGTAAGGGACAAGCGGTTCTGAAAATGTGTGTGTGTGTGTGTGTATTTTTGTATTTATGTAGCAGGTACAATTTTACAATAAAACATTTTCAGATTGCATTCCTATATGCTGAGTTTGTACGGAGAGGTATTAGCAGTACCACACTTTGTGTGGGCAGGCTTTTGCCCACCAGAGATCTGACTCAGATCATTTTGGTGGAGGAATCAGTGAAAATTGTCACTGTTACTTTTAAATCCAACCAGACTAGAGCAGAGCATATTTACAAACATGGAAAGCGTTGTTTCTGTTTGCACTTGAGCATGCACTGACACAGGAAGCACACAGATGCCCACTACATCCTCTGACATGTCATTGCTGCTCCTCCTTTGGAAGAAAGGGAAGGTAATTATATTTTCTTAGAATAACTGGGGTGCAGGCATAATGGATGGATACAGAGTGCATGAATTCACAGCTCAGCCCTGTTCTTGCACAGGAGGTGCTTCTCGCAAAGCTCACTTGCACTTTTTAACCATTTGCAAGCCTGGTACCCTGTCTTTGCCCTGCTGCGCCACGGTGGCTCTTATTTGCATCCCTGTTTCCATAGGTCCCCAAGGACTTTTGTTATGACAGTGGGGTCCTCTCTTTCCTGGATGACCTCATGGAGGCCTGTGAACATGACAGACCACCTGTGGCAGGAGGTAGCCTTTAAAGAGGCAGGCATCTCATAACACTGCAGCTGTGGCTTTTGTCTCAGCACATGGCATGAAGAAGGGCTGTCATCCGCAGGAGCTGCCATGCAGAAGTGACTACAGCAAATCATGAAGCCAGATTTAGAAATCGACCTCTTTTGTTTTCTTTTTTAAATCACTAGATGCAGAAGGACAACGGTGAAGAAGCAGGGCATAGAGGGAGAATCGTCTAGGAAATGGGGGGAGGGGGATCCATGTGATTCAGTGTGGGCTTGGTGAGAACATCACCATCCTTCCCACCACACACATCACACATCCAGTCTCCAGCACGCGAACGAAGAGCCGACGTCAGGAAGAAACCTGCAAACAAAGCTTTTACTCCACATACCGAGCAAATTCAAGGTGAAATACAGGAGGTAAGGGTGATGAATTTCATTAATCCGTTTTTGTAAATAGAAACTGATTTTTACAGTCAGATATATAAAATTATTATTTACGCTTATACGCACGTGCCGTGCGTTATGGTCGCATGATTTCTCCAGTGAATCGGTGTTATTTACTCTTCCATGTTGCGCGGCGGCGAGAAGGTCGAGCGTCGCAAAAGTTCACAGAAACGCGGAACGAAATTTGCACAGAGCAACAGGTTCGGCGCAGAACTAGTCCATTTTCCCATCTGAAAATGAAGTCACCTCCAGCGTAATTCATTTCTCTTTTCCATTCTGGATTTCGGAGGTTTCCTGTTATTTTTGTCAACACTATGATGTTTTTATTCTAGCGGATAAGTGGGTTTACAGTACGAGTCCGAGTGGACGCTTGGTATTTCGACCAAGAGAGCCTGATAGCGTTCGTCCTCCTATATAATGCACACATTTTTGGGATTTACCGCTAGGCATGATGGGCGACCTTGTGGTGGCTACCATTGACAGCCGTCTCTGTCCATTAAAATAACCGTATTAATGTCATGGCAACGCATCGGCGGCTCCTATTGATTACAGGAAGGGCGCCCTGCTAAGATAATGTGTCTGTTGTTGCGTTTACCCGACCACTGTAACTGGGTTTAAAAAGCACTTTGTTATAGTTAGCCCTGACAAATTCAATATCAGCCCGGCGGCCGTGTCCACGTGTGTTTCTCTAAAGGTAAATCACATGACGCGCCGCCGCGCGGATCGCTCCTCGCGCCTCGAACCAGGCGGACGCGCGACTGCGAACCGGTTCCTCCTCGGTATCCGAATATTATAAGAGCGGCTCCGGAGTCCGCGTAGCTGCGAACTGACTGGAATTTCCGAAAAAATCGCCCACCGATTTCTGTGTTTTACCCACGGTTCGACGGTTTGTTCATTATGTCATTCTTAAAAAAATAAACGTCTGGTTTGTTCCATTATTACTTTTGAAATATCGAAAAGCAAACATCGCAGCAATAAAACACCTCTACAGCTGAGAACACAACAGAAGCAACTACGCCCACATGCACGTGTTATTAAACCATTTTGGAGCAACAGTCGTGTAAAGGAAATTTAAACATCTTCAATGTCAGTCGGATTTCGAAGTAAATTAACAATGTTTTGTAATATGACATTGCATTTGTATACTTAAATCGCTCGCTTTAGATGTACCAGCAGTTAAGCGCACTTGGAAAATGCAGCTGTCAAGGGTCCATTTTAGTTTCCTCAGATATGGTTGTTGTTGTAATTTTGAGAGAGTATGTCATATATCAGGGTATACTTATGGTTGATAATTCCAAAAAATTAATTAATTAATTAATTAATACCATTTGTTTCTTACTGAGTGTGTATTTATTGTGTCACATTTAAATTTATATTGTTATCATCAGTATATTGTCGCTAACTGTCGCGACACTGGTCCCTAAAATCAATGATATCTTTGTATTTTATGCTACGATCTGAAATTCAGGAAAATACGCAAATGCTCAGGAATAAAGATTGACACATTTAAAGGGACCTTTACAAATCAATTGAGCGCCAATTGGAAGCGGTTAGGAGGCCGGCGGGGGTGGAAGGGGTGACTTTACCCGCGCTCTGTGGCTGTGTTCAGCACCGGCCTGCGGAGAGCTCCAGTGTTCCCGGCGGGGGGTCGGCCTTCGTGGGGGGCACCTTTCAGCACCGCCGGCTGGCTGCCTAATAGAGCAGAGCTCTATGGGCCGCTTTAACAAATGAATCATTTATTAGGAACCAGAGACGTTCGTGTCTGGGCCCCTCCGGCCCCGACCCAGAGAGATCGACCCAGCCGCGCTTCCCGAGGACCCCCGCGCGCAGAGATCGCAGCGCGAGACCATGCACCTGGGAGACGCGTCTCGCGCCCCGGGCTCCGCGCGGCCCGTCCTCACACCGTGACCGCGGTACAGCGGACAATGTTCGCGCGCGTTCGCCCCACAGACTCGCCATCCGACCGCATTGACCTTTTGTGTCCTGTCAGACGAAAAGACGGTGAAGTTTCTGTGTTCTGAGTCGGGTGAAAAAAAAAAAAAAAAACTCTTTTTGGATTCAAATGAAATGTTAATTTAAGCCGACTTTGCCAGGAAGAAATAAAACTGCTTCACTTGTACCGCTTTCAAAAGGTTGACACAGCCAGAGACTATCGAACGCTTAACCATTTCCTTAGCTTGTACACAAAAAGTTTTTAAGCTGTACCTGTGGTAATTTATTATTATTATTATTATTATTATTATTATTATTATTATTATTATTATCGTCATTGTTGTTGTTAATTTTATTCTCAAAAATACGAAGAAAAAAGAAAATGGCGCAGCTACAAGTAGGAAACAAGCAAAAACCTTGAGTTTCTGCAAAGATGAAGGTTAAGTTATACAGAACCTAGATATCTGAAATAAATCTCTTCGAGTGTTACAGCATGCTTGATTTTTTTGAACTTGACCACCTAGATAAGTGCTGTAACTACTGGAAATATACTTGGGATCAGGAATTGAGGGGCACTTGACTTGCACCGTTCGACGTGTGTATAGCTAGTTAACATACATAGTTGTGTGGGGGGGGCTACTTTTCCATTTTCTACATCCTGTCGCTAACATCTGTTAAATATTTCTGTTGTTAAGGCTAATCAGTCCTTTATAAGTTTTAACAGCCGTCAATGAGTCATAGCAGCTTTTTAGGAAAAACACCCAACTTCCAGTCTCCTCATATTTCATACCAGGTATCCTATGTTTTAGTCCTGGTGCAGGGTACACAAAGTACTAAATTATTTATAATGAGCTATTAAATGGGCAATAATTCTATTAATATTCTAGTTTGCGCATATTACTTTCCAAATTCTGTGGGAATAATATTTCAGCTCCTAGTCACTTGTAAAACCAGTATGGTCACTCTGTGGAGTTTATCCCTCCCTGCTGTCTCCCCGTGTCCGGCCTCCTCCACAGCAGTCAGCGATGCGACGGCGGTTCATGACCCCGTTGAGAAATATTCTCCATCGTTAGGCACATATTCCTCTTATAACATCAATACTTTCAGTCACAGCCCCTTCGCATCAGGAAGAACAGGGGGCTGCTACACTGCTACTCGTACATGTTTTTTCAGACATTACTTTTCCCATCGCAGGAAGTTTCATTTAAAGTACTCAGAGGAACAATATTTATCCTTTTGTCAATGTTTTTGTGCAACAGCATACATGCAAAGACAAATCAGTGCAACACTGATGGCATATTAACCATGTAAAAAATATTTAAATAGCAACTTCAGAAAAGGTTAATGGTTTTTGTTCTGGGTATTTCAGAGAAAAATCTGACCTCCATTTCTACATTAGCCGACTTTCTGTCCTGTCTGCTCAGGGGATAAAGCAGTTATAAGTAATTAGTTGTCCCTGTGGAAGGCATTTACATATTGATCAGCAATATAAAACAGAACTGGAAATGACTACGTAAACCGCAAACACTGGCAGCATTTTTAAAGAAACCTGTCTAAAGCAGCTGTTCAAACAGGGCAACAGGAGCATGCAATCAATTAGTGGAATTAAACGCTCTTCGAGCAGAGCCTTGCAGTATCTAAGGCCTAACATGTGTTGGGTCATAGTAACGGTGTGCAGGAAATAATGGCTGTTGACTTTCCTTCGTTCGCTATCTTGAGAAAACACCTGGTGAAATTTCCACTTGTGGCCCTGCTGCCACAAGCAGTAGGCCAAACATCTGACAAAGAAGTGTTGCGATCAGATTTTTTTTTTTTTCAGATTTAACAGGTCATTGAGCAGGAGAGGCTTTATTTTAATAACAAACAAGATGTATTCATAATGAGAAAGGCAGTGTGGTTTTACAGCTCTGTTTTCAAGACATGCTTAACGAGAAAAAAATTGTCCAGTCCACTCTGTTCCTGCTGTCCAAGCCATTTTTTTCAGTCCTCTCTATTTGTCCGGTCCACTTTGTTTCTGCAGTCCAGGCCACTTGTTCAGTAATTAATTTGTCAAGTTTACTCCAGACATCTATACAATAGATTCTGATTGTACCATGGACCAGAAGTTTAGTGTTGCTGTCTGATAATTTCAATGACCCATTATGGATATGTTTCCAGGCACAACCAGACCGTGTTGGTGAGGACAGAACACTAATGGGGCAGCTGGATCTGTGGTAGCAGTCCAAGCCACGAGGATAACCTTGTCCACCAGCCTCTGCTACCCTAGGAGAGGGCCGTCTCTCTCTGACATTGTCAGCTCTTTTGAAGACGTAGAAGCCTGACAGGGTAGCCTGCGTGACATGAAAATACGATAAAATTTATGGAAAGGGGAGCAGTTCGATAACGCGATTGAAGTGCATTCACTATCAACACCAGGGTGGCAACCGGGTTGCTAGGTCCCAGTAGTGCTGTCATTGCAGGACACTGAGGCATCACTTTTGATGTGGCCTTTCATCAGATCCAGCAGGGGGTGGGAGCCAAAGTAACGTATCAAGCCAGAGTGCACTGGAGCTGGGGGGGCTTCCTTTTTCAATACTGCATCTAGGTTAAATTAGTCACAATTTAATCTGGACTCCAAAGGATCCTTATAAATAAATGACTATGATGATATTTGTTTAGCACTGTTTCACGTATGGCATGAGACAATTACTGAATAATATAATGTAAGTTCACTTTATAGTGAACTGTTATCATATTTCGATGATGTTCTTGCGAAATTGCTTAAGTCTGTTCCTCATACATAAATTGCCGCAGTCAGATTTACACCTGTGCCGGAGGCAAGACGAGGCACATTTAAGCCATGTAGTTAATGGCATTCTTTAAACTGAAGTAAAACTATGGCACCAAAAAGCTTGATAAACACAATTAAAAATGTTCGAGATGTCTGTGAAGTTTATAAGCTGCCTTTTTGGCTCACTTTTCAGTGACCATAATGAGAGAATCATTATAAAATGTTTGTCCCTTTGTATGCGTTTAATACATTTTGGACAGTAAATTGGAACCATTGCAGAATCGGTAGCTGTGGTGAAATTGCAGTGCGTATACATTTAAACCACAGAAATCATTACAAATGCAAATCCTTCAAACCTAACATTTTTGCAGCATTTTAAGAATAGTTCATGACATTTTTTGGATAAAATGAATCATCCGCACATTTTAATAATGAAATCATATACAATTTTCCAGTCTTAATAGCTCAAGGTCTCTGTCAAACTGTTTAGTGCAGATGGTTTTAATCTAGTGATGTATTGTAAATTAATGTTATTTCTGGTCCTTCTGCAAGAAGTCAGTTAGGATCTGTTCCTCCTCATGTTAACAAAGACACCCAGTCTGGCGACAGACCTGCCCTGTGTCTTATGCAGAACCAACGATGATAGACTGACACTAGATTGTTAGTTTGAGAAGGCTATCTTTTCCTATGTTTACTATTCCTAAAAAGCTGAAGGTAACTTAAGTATCCACAATAAAGTTTTTTTTTCCACAAAATAAGACATTTTTTTAATGCTTACGGAAAACATCAGATTGAAAGTAGAAAAATGAGAATAAACTGCTATTGACACTGTAGGCCAAACATGGTTATTTATGAGACCATTGTCCACTCATTATTGTGTATTAATGTGTGCATATAAAAATTTACTTTACACTCAAGATTACCGCATTGTCTTCCCTAAACAGTCTGATGTTTCTTCTCTTCTGTCTGAAGCCAGAAAGAAACATATGCGAAAGATTCTCAAGAACTGTGATTATGTAACTTGGCACACCTGCCTGAATTTCTGAACAATGGAAACAGAGTAAGTATATTAAACATAATATGCATGCAAAGGTATTTCTTAATTTGTTTTTGTATTTCTTAAATATTAAGCTATATGTTTACAACCATTTTTAAGCCCCAAATGAGTTTGTATAAATTGATCCATTAAAGCTAGAATTCTGCAAGGGGTTTTTTAACGTTCAGACAGCTTTGGTTGCTTTGGTTACAGCCACCCAAGAGGAAGTGGCAATAAAGATGGAACATGTGTGGCATCTGGTCACTCTCCATGGGTTGCCAGGGTTTTTTGCACAAATCAGTATACAGAGATTGAAGCTGTTCTAGGGCTGATAGGAGACAACAAATTGTTTGATTTTCTGGTAGCAGCAGGGAAAATTACTCACTGAAAAGAAAGCATTAATGGTCATATAGAGTATTGCAGAACAAGTGGTGTGGGAAAGGGTTGACTGCTCGATCTGCTCGATCTAGTGTGGTGAGGTGCTCAGTGAGGAGTCTGTGCTACCAGGCTTTCTAGGCAACCAGCCATCTCCCAAAATCCTTGACAAAATGTTCTCTCCCCACTCACCCACTTACATAGAGGAAGACCCTGGGCCATGCGGTCACTGCACCCCTCAGGCAGGCCCTTCTGTGGGTGCCTGGTGAGCCGCTGTCAGTGGTCCGGATGAACCCAGCTTGCCAAGGCTGTGCAGCTTGCATTTTATAGGAGTTAAAAATGCTTGTGTGAGTGGGCGGCCACACAGAGGTATCTCATACAGTCGTGCAAGAATGCTGTGATGCTGCCCCCAGTTCCCGTGCAGTGCCCTTCTTCACCACACTTTCTGTATGACAGGTTCAGGTATTTCTGTACAGTTAGTTCAGTCAATACAATATGATGAAATATAAAATGATTGCATTCTCTAGTCTTGTAGAATGCCCAGAATTAAATTCTATGTAAGAAGATACAATCCGTTTCAACACACATATCCAGCTTAAGTGTCTGATGTGACTGGAGGCATGATGTGATTACTTTGAATAAGGACATTCAGTTTTCTAGGGTGACAATTAACTAAAAAAAAGTCATGATTAAATAAGCCCCACCAGTACTACAGATGAATCAGAAAATGGTTCTAATGGTTTATTACTTTATAGATTAAGCGTTTCCACGGATATACATATTACATTCGCTACAATTTAGTAATGACGGGCAAAATGGGAAAATGACAGCAGTACATCTTTTTAGGGAATGCAGAAGCACTATATTAGGTTTGATAGAAATTGTACATACTTCCTTAAAATCACCTGTGCCTGCACTCACAGGATTTCAGGGCAAATGTACTACACTAATGGTAAATTTGGCTCCAGTAAAGATGAAGGCTTCACTGTACTTCCCAGAGGATTCTGCCACTTTGACAAGCCTAAAGACAGACATACAAGTGTAGGGAAAACTACCAGCGCCACAACCCTTCAATTTCTGCAAAGCAATAATGCAAAAAAGGAAGGCAGTTCCCCACTGGGAGGATGGCAGAAAACAATGCTTAGGTAATTAAGTATAGCTAAGCTGAGCCCCAGTCAAGGCAATTACCACAAATCATACACTCCTTTCAGCCTTAATTATTGAAAATCTGTTTGCCATGTTGACTGACAGACTCATTTCATGTTGCACACTTACAGCAGTAACCTTGTTACATATTAATACATATCACTCACGAAAAATAAAAGAGAATACATGAGTTTTTTTTTTTTTTTATTCTAAGTTATTTCAATTGAACCACAATAAGAAACATCTCATTTGCTCAGAACTGTTGTCAGCCATTTAGATTTAAAAGTATACACATTTTATATGTTCTATATTTATACCGTATACTACAGACTGTGAGTATTCCCTGAATATATAGAGTATATAGTTTGTTTTCCTGCTTCCAAACTTTATTAAATTCAATAAAGTTTTTAAAACACTCTAAAATTTCAAATGACTCCTTAAAAACCATTAACCATTACAAAACAAGCTATAACATAGACTTAAGGACCTCTCGGTTATAAACACCTAAAAGACAGATACTGGTTACAATTTCCCAAAGAAAGCATGACCTCTTTCGTATATATAAAACATAATTTCCAAATTAAGACCAGCAGTCATTCTTTGACAGACTATAAAGAATACACACTTCCAATACATACCTATACACACACACACACACACATTTTCAGAACCGCTTGTCCCAGATGGGGTTGCGGGGAACCGGAGCCAACCCGGTAACACAGGGCGTAAGGCCGGAGGGGGAGGGGACACACCCAGGACAGGATGCCAGTCCATCGCAAGGCACCCCAAGCGGGACTCGAACCCCAGACCTACCGGAGAGCAGGACCGTGGTCCAACCCACTGCGCCACCGCACCCCCTTACCATACCTATACAATCAATCAAAAACATAATACAAAGACGTTCGGACTGAAAAACATTTACATTTCTTTCTGTACCTGCCAGCAATATTATATTAAAACAACACTTGTGCAAATCATATATATTCCAGAAAGATGAAGGTTGCTTAAAACTTTTATCAGATTTGCTCTGGTTGTCTGCTGATACCCCTGATTAAAGTATTTTTCACATCTCACTGAAGTCTCACAGGGAGTGTGATTCGTTCGGAGACGTAGCATAGCGTCTTCAAAGCGGAGAAGTGTTGGCTTCTGGGGACAGGCTTCTGTCATAGAGCTGTGGTCCTGCCAGGTTCCTTCTGCTGGCCTGCTGGTGTTTTAGAAGGAAATCTCAGAGAGTAAATATACTTCTTCCCTGGAAAGAGAACGTGGGGCGCCTCACTTCCATCTCCATGAGTTACCCTCTTCATGGGCTGCATGAAATGAAACAAAATTTCACATGCTAGTCATATTCCACCAATGGCAGTCGTACTGACAATAATTGCAGTGAATCATAAGGGTGAAGAGCAACCACAACATTCATCTAAAATATTTTACATACATCTTAAATGGATTACTGTTTTTAATTGACTTTATTGTTATAATAAAATCTTTCCCATATGAGGTTTGTTTTAATTTTATATCACAGACAGTTGATATTTACATTTTGGGCAATTTTCCCCATTCCCATTCCGCAAGCAAACTGTTTCTATGTCTGCTATTTCTGGGTGGGCCGTGTAGTTAAGTTGAGTATATTCCTAATCAATTAATCACTGGTATACAGCAATCTTTCAAGTCAGAAAATGAATCCGTTCCTGAAAACAGTGCAGATACTAAAATTTCATTTACATTTAAATTTATTTATTTAGCAGACGTTTTTCTCCAAAGCAACTTCCAATGAACTCTATGTAGTGTTATCAGCCCACATACCTTATTCATCAAGGTGACTTACACTGCTAGATGCACTACTTACAATGAATTTCAGATACTGAAAGTATATTTCTCATTAATTTAAATGAGAAAAGTAATAATCCAGGTCATCCAAAAACCCAAACCAATTTTCCCAAATATCACTAAAACACTGTAAAACCTGTGAAACACCGATATAACTATCAGCCCATGATTTCAGAATATGAAACACATTTTTATTTAATCATTTAGCAGATGCTTTTTACCAAAGCAACATAAATCTCAGAAAACAATACAAAAGTGCATTATACTAACAAATAGGGAGACCTAGATGCAGGCACATGAATTATTTCATGATTTCCAATCAATTAATGGCATAATTAATGGGTGTGTTCCTTAGGCATCACGTTTCATAAACTATTTATGTTTCTGTTATATCCAGTAGAAAGCAATGAACAATTAGTGAAAGTTATGTTAAAAAAAATAAGTGCAGACATCAATTTAAAATAAACCAACTATTTAGTGTAATGAAATGTTATTGTACTCACCAAGTGAAGAGAAGAACAGCTGATTTCTGAGTTGTGTTAGGTGGAGGAGGGAGGAGACTTGGCAGTCCTTCTTGCACTACCACTGCACAAAGGCATCAAACCAAAGCAAACATGGGAGAAGAAACCAACAAGAAACAGCTGATGGTACGATAGTGCTAACTACAGTACATTATTACACTTCCCCTTCACTTGCACAATGCATAACTTTCACGTTTTTTTACATACCTTTACATAAATTTTGCTCTCATGATTTTTTATTTCATAAATCAAAAATTGGGTATCAAAAGCCAAGAGCTACTACACCTAAATTTCAGACAGTGAGAACTCATAAATCAAGGGACACCTATATTGCTATTAGAAATCACTGCATCAAAAAACAGACAGGCTGACCAGACCAGCAGCTGTTTTTTTTTTTAAAAAAAGTCACGTAAATGCAGATAGTTTAATGGTATGCTTCATAATGCATGGCATATGTGACACTAGTGTGGTATAGAACAAGAAGTACCCCAAACTCCTTGCTTGGTGAGTGGGGGCCCTCTCTGGGGAAACACTTAGTCACAGAGCCAAGATGCTTGGCACTGAGTCTAGCTTCTCAGGGAATATACAGTACACCACCAGGATCTGTCACTGCTTAGTATTCTAATTTTATTCCGCAAGATGGAATGAGCAG
This sequence comes from Scleropages formosus, assembly GCF_900964775.1. Classification (NCBI taxonomy): domain Eukaryota; kingdom Metazoa; phylum Chordata; class Actinopteri; order Osteoglossiformes; family Osteoglossidae; genus Scleropages; species Scleropages formosus. Next base: position 15,437,400 of record NC_041812.1, on the reverse strand, counting down.
CAGACACAGGAGCACATAACATCCATGTTTTTTCCAGCGTTGTGTGAAATGGCTGCTATGGTGGCTCCTGCAGATCACCGAATATGGTGGCTTTAATCAGCTGCTGAGACGTTACACGTCAGAAGCCCCGACTAAAATACGCAGTGGACAAAGTGTGAGTATCATCCTTGGGGAACTGCAGGGAAGGGAGGGTGCAGCACCTCGCATTGCAGTTTATCAAAACCCTCCATGGCACACTGGTCACTGTGAGGGAGTACTTTAATAGGAAGGGTTAAACCCTCCATTATTTAGTCTCAATTGTATTCTTTTCGGACTCCAAAGTTTTGAGAACTTCAGGCTGTAGTTCATCACCAGGGTTTTTCGACCCGCGACGGAAGCATGACATTAGATTTGAGGAGTGTGAACCAATTATGCAAAATGTCGGAGCTCACCCCAGCACACACCTCCCGCACTCCCAACATAATCGGAGGTGGTGGACACCAGTATGGGGTGCGAATTCTTTTGTCTTAGACCAACAGCCTGTTTTGAAATACAAAGCCTTGCTGCAGACCTTATAAATCCTATTTGTCAAACACATGCCAGGAGGAGAATCAGTTTCTAATTAAATAGGAAGTGATTAGGCTGGGGGAAATGGCCAGTCATATTCCTCTTTGTATATCATTTCTGCAGGTCAAAAAATTCAGGCCCTGCAATGTTTGCACATATTTTGTTGAGAAAGGCTAATTAAAATAAATATTAAAACTAAATGATAATGACATATATTTTAAAAAATGAGACGATTTCCACTTTAATTGGGAATCATTCTTAATTCACATGGCACTGTGAGCAAACTCACGGTGCTGCTTCTGTTTGCCACCTGGCTTTCCTGTACCGCCTGCGTTTCCTCTATCTAATTATGTGGGCTAAAAGGCATTTATCCTAACTGGAGAGCATAATTTAACTTGCCTTAATAATACATCACTATTCAACATCAGACCCATTATTTTTACCAGGACCCCAATCAGAGGTAGGAACAAGTTGTCTCATGCAAGCTCTTTTTTTCCAGGAATCTAAAGTAAATATGTAATTGCATGCAGAGACATACTCTCCTCTTTTAGAAATGTCCCTACTATTCATATGAACGGAGCACCCCATTATGGCTAATATATTTTCTTAATAGGAAAAACATATTTGATACGAGCTAATTTCCCCTTTGTGGCCAGGCTTCTAAAGTAATACATTACTGACTTATGAGTCAGCAGCAGTGAAGAGCAAGATACTAATGACCCTTCCCTCCAGAGAAATGAATTGTCCTGTCACTCTCTGGAGTACTACTCCCAGGACAATAGCCTTCAGTTGTTTTCACACTTATTGTGTGTGCTACACCAAGCAACACCTTATACAAAATAAATGGGCCTCGTAACCCGACCTGTGCACAGCCACAGCACCTCATAGCCGCTGTCAGTGAATACAAAGCTACGCATAGATATTACTTTTATTACAATCTACTTCTACATACAAGAATATGTATATATGTATGTATGTAGAAGTAGGTTGTGCAAATGGGCGGGTGATTAGGGGTTTGCATTCCAGTACATTGCCACAATGGGGGCGCGGTGTGTGGCAGGTTTGCCCGGGTCCTGCTCTCTGGTGGGTCTGGGGTTCAAGTCCTGCTTGGGTTGCCTTGTGATGGACTGGAGTCCTGCCCATTGTGTGTCCCCTCCCCCTTGCGCCTCGTGTTGCTGGGTTAGGCTCCAGTTTGCTGTGACCCTGCTTGGGGCAAGTGTGTGTTTGTCAATTGAAAAAAATCAAATTGTTTAAAAGTCTGTAACTCCAAACAGTTCAAACAATTGTGCATTTTCCTTTCTGGATCTGTCTATCTATCTGTCTCTGTCTCTCTGTCTGTCTAATGCTGCTCCTGAACCCTGGCAATGACTGTTAGCTTTGGAACTCATGGTAGGAATAGTGTCTTTTTAAGCACTGAAAAGACCTGTCTAAGTGAAGGAGATTTATAATGCCTTTAATGTGCACCCATGGGAGGACATACAGACAAAACAGCTCAAGGGTGGTACCATGATCTCCTCCAAAGGCCTCTCTCTTTCTGGTCCTAAAATTAATGTTTGTTGAGTAAAGATGTGTGTGGTGCAAGTCCCAGGAACAGAGCAGGGCTCAGATGTGGGACCACTGAATACTCTATTGGATTTAACTAGCCCTGTTCAAGTGTAGCACTGCATCAAATTTTAAACAACTATCCGTTTCCGGTGATCAACAGCCAACAGTCCATAGAGATCTTTCTCCATAACTGCTTCATTTATGGATTCATAGCTCATTTCTCTCGTCTCATAGGGCATCTCTACTACCAGGCTGACCAAATGGACCATCCAGTTGTTCCTTAAACCAGACTCTTTAAGAGCTGGGACTGCTGCAGTAATGACACAAGACATCACACATGAGCAGTCATAATGCATCTCATATGGGCTGAATCATTGGTGTTAGCAATTTCCAACATTTTTGCATTTTGCTCTATGTACCCAGACTGCAGCACAGAGAATAATCATACAAAAGAAAAATTAAACACGTCACCAGAAGTATAATGCCAATGTGCGTCACGCAGCAACTATAAAAATTGTGACTGAACCATGCAAGCAAATAAAAGTTGTTGAATTCCTGTTGTGTGACATCACAGAGAATCTGCCCTTTTGATTAAACCCAAATGCAATATTGGATTTGGAGGTTACTGTGTATGTGTGTGTGTGTGTGTGTGTGTGTGTGTGTGTGTGTATTGACATTTATATACATATATATATGCACATATATATTTCAGTTTTGCTGTTCATCTTATGAGCATCACAGCATCGTGTGGTCAAGGTGTAAGAAGAGGACACATCCAGCTCAGCCCTATCCACAGGTCTGCTATATTAAACTGGAAGCCTGGAGATTAAATGCACTGTATCCTCCAATTTTATAGGATTCAGGGTTGCTGGAGCAGAGCTAACACAGATGGCAGTCTACGAAGATGATGGAGGACAGGGCTTCGGTAAGGAACAGGGCTTCTTGAATGCTGTGCTCTTGCAAACGTCAGGTATCAAGGCTTTATGAAGTCCTATGGATTTTTACTTTTACGGCCAAAAGAGAGTTTTTCATTTTATGGGGAAAATTTAGATCGCGTGAATTCTCAAGGCTTTATTTAAATCACTTCCGAAGGTCTTGCCTTGTATTTCTAAATTTTTAAACATTTACATTTATTCTTTTGGCAGACTTTTCTGCAAACCGACGCACAAATCACCGCAAACGAGAGAGCAAAAAAGAAAACAAAGTGAAATGACAATAATGACAATACTGGCTTTAAAATGGGGTACTTGCATAAAATTCTAAGAAGAAGCCTCTGAAACATCCCTTTGCAAGTGAGCATGCTTGTTCTTAGTCAAAATATTACTGTCTTTTGCAACAAAGATATGTATTTGGTTTAAATCTGTTTAAAAATTCGTCTATTTATATATGTGCCTAGCAGCGTAGCAAATTCCAGTGGAAAATGGGTACACGCTCTCACCTCATGCTGGTAACTTACATCTTATAGAAAATATGAGAATCCATTTGTGATGAATTAATCTTCCATTATGTTGACTGTCCTTTGCAGACTTCCACAGTGTGCTGCAAACCAGACCATTTTACCATGTTCGTTTTTCCAGTGGGAGTCTTCCTGACAGCCTGTGCTTGGGCTCTGGTCACTGTGGAAGACTAGTGATTTTGTTGTTTTAAATACAACTCCTTGACAACAAATCACAGTCTACCTCAGTGATGAGGGTGCTGTCGCCTGGTACAGCTTAAGGAAAGGACCTCTCTGGGTCTGCTGTGCGTTTTTCAGGCAGCTCTGTTCATGTCAGCGAGGAGCTAAGTGATCCGCTGAGGATGGGACACGCTGACCACGGAGCCTGTTCCCCGACTTCACAGCTTGTATTTCACTTACTGAAAAACAGTAATAAAGGAAAACGGTTTCTCATCCAACCCGATATCCGAGCTTTTCGTGCCTCCGTGTCATTATTTGTGCACCAGTTCAGCGGCTGGGAGTTTGGACCACTTGTGTTTCATTCGGCTCCTCGCTGCTGGTCCATGGTTTGAAAGTTAAGTTCAATTCTATTAAGAGTTGTTTAGTCTTCCCCTACAGTATGAAAAAGTTCCACCGGCTGAAAAAATTATATCATCAATACAAAATACGTATACTGCAGAGAATACATGATGTACCTGTTCATTTACACTGTTACATCTTTTGGTGTGCAGAGTGCAAAACTTGTATATCATTTATATACAATGATATTTAACACACTCTTAGAAAATCTGCTCACGCAAATTTTGTTTGTGATAAATCCTTTTTTTTTTTTGTAACGTATTTTGATTTGAAAGACAGCTAATAATTTTTGTACGCTGGCAGCGCTTGGATTCCCTTTAAGGCTACGAAGCTCCTGCTGCAGATGCAGATACACATTCGTTTTCGGTTGCCTCTCCTAACATGTCAAATAAAAATATCTTTGAACCGCCGTGTCATTCTTTACCTCACCGAGCGGTAAGACAACAAAGGATGGAAGGTTATGAGTGCGTTCGTGCTCATCTGAATGGCTGGAGACCAGACACGTGAAATGCTTCAGCTTGTATTTCGCCGCAATGTCTAAAGGATGCACAGACATAAGGATAACTACATGGTCTGGTGCACTAATAACAGCAGTTTGTGATCGCTTTCTGCAACTATGAATATGCATCGCAGAAAGTGAACAATGGGAGTGGGTGTTACCTTCAACTCTCAGAGAACAGTGTAGGATGTTTCCATGGATACGACCATGGCAACCACTCGCTGAATTACCTACCGCGGCCTTGGACGAGTCGGCGTGGAATAGTCCCTGCGATTTTACATGGCCTTGAGGGGTCATTGCTGACAACACTCCACATCCCTGCTATTGTTCCACAAACTGCATTTCTGTGAGCAATTAAAAACACATTAGTGAAAGCATAATAACAATAATGCTCGCAGAATACTTGCACGCTGTACGTTCATAATTTCAGGGTAAGGTTTAGCTAAAATACCGTAACTACGCAAGTGGTATACCATGAAGCGTATCGCTTCTGTGTGGAATTTGGTGGATCTCCTTTAGATTATCTCGGAGCAAACTATCCACCAGCATGCTGAGATTACACCTCATTAAAACGGTTCTGATGATCAAATCACTGTGAGGAGTATCACACACAGCCGCAAAAATATCATCCTGGATTCCAAAAAACATACATTACAACTGAAAGGTTAGATATACAGATTAAATCATCCATATTTCCCCATTACTTGTGCAGTGTTCAAGTTAAAAAGGACTCATCAGGAGGACTGAATTCACTGAGTGCCAGTTGCTAAGCTGATAAAACACATCTTACATCCAGGCATGTTCTGTAAGTGGTCATCCAGTTAGGGCTACAGTGATTGTGAGCCAGCTTCAGACATCATTGGCTGTGAGGAAGGGCACTGAATGGGATGCCAGACCGCAAGGAGTGCAATTCAAAGTCACCAATTAACCTCACCAACATGTCCAAGCACAGTGGGAGGAAACTGGCGAGAGCCCATTGGAACACTGAGAGAACATGCAAACCGTAGACGTAGCTGGCTCCACACTTGAACCCCAGCAGCAGTGGCAAGAGGATGACACTACCGACAAAGTCCTCGTGCCGCACAAAACCATCTAGGATATGAGTTTTCGAAGAATTTCAGTTGAGAAAATTATGAACCCGAAATGTCACGATCTCTGCAATGGACCAGGGTGCAACCGGCATGCTGACTGACCCAGTACCCTGACCAGATCAGAACACACTGCAGAGTGACGCAACCCTGACCTGGACAAGCAGCACTGATCGTAAGTGAAATGTCACAGTTTGTATTTTTATCATTAACACCATCATGTTCTGTGAAGGAAATGTATTTAAAAGTTAATATATTAATTAACAGGGGATGAGGTGGTACAGGAGGAGGGCGCGGTGGCGCAGTGGGTTGGACCACAGTCCTGCTCTCCGGTGGGTCTGGGGTTCAAGTCCCGCTTGGGGTGCCTTGCGACGGACTGGCGTCCCGTCCTGGGTGTGTCCCCTTCCCCTCCAGCCTTATGCCCTGTGTTACCGGGTAGGCTCCGGTTCCCTGTGACCCCATATGGGACAAGCGGTTCTGGAAGTGTGTGTGAGTGTGAGTGTGAGTGTGAGGTGGTATAGCGGGTTTGGCCAGGTCCTGCTCTCCGGTGGGTCTGGGGTTTGAGTCCTGCTTTGGGTGCCTTGTGATGGACTGGTGTCCTGTCCTGGGTGCGTCCCCTCCCCTTACAGCCTGTGTTGCCAGGTTGGGCTCTGACTTGCTGTGACCCCACTCGGGGCTAGTGGCTTCAGCCAGTGTGTGTGTATGTGTATTCATTAATACAACTGGATGCTACTGTATGCATCTCAACAAGTATTTGGGAGAACAGCAGCTCACACAGTGCTTACGGATGCTGCCTTTGGACATAAAGGACCCCAGCTTTATTCCCATCCCCTACTGTAGTGCCCCTAATCAAGGCAACTGCAAAAATGACCTGGCTGTATAAATGGGTAAACAATATTATTTGGTTAATAAGTATATAAATGGAGGGGGTGCGGTGGCGCAGTGGGTTGGACCGCAGTCCTGCTCTCCGGTGGGTCTGGGGTTCAAGTCCCGCTTGGGGTGCCTTGCGGCGGACTGGCGTCCCGTCCTGGGTGTGTCCCCTTCCCCCTCCGGCCTTACGCCCTGTGTTGCCGGGTAGGCTCCGGTTCCCCGTGACCCCGTAAGGGACAAGCGGTTCTGAAAATGTGTGTGTGTGTGTATATAAATGGCTAAACAATAGTAAAAGAATGAATGTAAGTATTGGTGCTGGAGCAGCATGTGGAAACTGGATGTCAAGGATAGAGAATTAGAGATTCTGCTCTCCTCCTCCACACTGAGTCCTTGTGTCGCTGCTAAACTGTCATATTGCTTACTCTATAAATATGGGAACATTTCCAACAGTAGGCTTTTTAGATGCACCATTGGGGTTTAAGGAAAATGATTTACTTCTTACAGCCTTCTGGCCCACACTCCATCGCACTGCCCTCTACTGGCATTTCTCCACACAGACACGTCACACAACTTCTTTCTGGACACTTGAACTGGATCTCCTACCAATGCTCTGCACAGCACCATTCTAGTTTCCTAGACAACTCTTACCAGGTCAGCGGTGAATGAGTTCCCAGGAAGTGCCAAGAGCAGCTTACTGTTAACCTGTGCCATGCCGGGGGGGCAAGACTGACACACCTAAGTGAGAAATGTGTGTGTGCGCGTGTGTGCGTGTCATTTTGTGTTAGAAGGGTTACTTTAAGACCCTAACTTGTCATCGGACGTTTGTTTTTTCAGTCGCTGGAGTGTTGTACCGTTCAGCAAAGATTTTTCCACCTTAATGACATCATTCCATGAATGAGTGAAACTACAACCAGCTTTCAATGCTTATGCTGTTCTGTAGTTCTTCCTAAAAATAGCATGTGGAGGAGCGCAGATTGCAGCGGCATTGAACTGAGTTGTGCTCTTAGTCATAGGTTATCTTTGCACTACATCTGTAACAGTTTTAATTTGTTACATTATAATTTTACACTTAGTTTGTCGCCAAATAATTGTTACCCTGAATTTTTATGTTATGTTGTATGTTGTATGTAAGTCATCGTCAATAAAGGCATCACTTAAATGAAGCATAACAGCAATTAGATAGATAGATAGATAGATAGATAGATAGATAGATAGATAGATAAAAACAGGACCTGATTGCAGATGACAAACAGACTGCTACACTCATCCACCTTCTGGCCATTTGGTGGTCCCATGCACATGAGGTCCAAAATCAAAAGCATAAAGGTTTTCAGTTCTGGTTCCAGTGTGGTGGATTGATCTGCCTCTGTCACTCAGAACTGCTGAATCTCTTTGGAAATTCAAAAAGGGTCTCGGAACTCTTCTCTTTCGGACTCACTTCACCCCGTTGTGCTCAATAAACGTGTACTACGTTACCTGTTTAATAATTATATGTATATGTGGGATTGAGTGGTTATCTGGGATGCTGGAACAACAGCGTTGTGACAAAGCAGATTAGGAGAACACTGTCACCATTTGGTCTTTCCGCTTCACTGTATGCATCCCTGTGTCACTCCTTTGCCTATGAGACACAATGTCAAAGTATTAATTAATATTAGAGCACTCCTTGACATTCAGCGATGTCAGTGCTCTATTACTCCCCTACATGAGGCATGGGATTGATTCAAGATGATGAAGCTCCTTGGCACATTGGCAAAGATTAGTTTAGATTTGGTTGTTTTTCTGTTGTGCATTAGAACACCCACATATTCAGCATATACTAAAAGTGGTCAGTTTGACTTAAAATGTGTAGGTGTTCTAAAATCACGACAAGCATTTGTTTTCACCTTGTAAGCAATTGTTTGCAAAATAATCACATAGTATTTTTAACCCCGGAGGGGGTGTTTCAATGGCAGAAACAATTACATTGTTTTGAATAATTATTTGTAATTTACAGCATTTTATGAAATCCAGAATGTGCTCCTAGAAATGAACCCTAGTCAAAAAGAGCTCGGTGTGACGGGTTTGCGAAGGCCTGCATATAGATAGTTCACCATTTATGCACCAAATGACTCATCCATCATAAACAAAACTCTCATCATGGATATGGTGCAGAAGACTTTACTATACTTAGGGTCAGTTTGCTATGTTGGCCTTAATTTATTCATATGTTCTGTAGTAAGTTAAGTCCATTTAACTGTCTTTGCTTTCGATTCTGAGCAAGCTTTAGATTTCATGAACTTCAATTTTTTTTAACAATTTATTTTTTTATATAATGCAAGTTTAATTAGCTAGAATGACAGTCTCTTCTCATCTATTTTGAAGCAACTTATGGCTTCTAATAGTGGGGAAATGTGTGGACTGTGGTCATCTTAATCATTTTAGTCTTTTTATCACATGTTAACAAATGAGCCCCATTTTCAAGACGCAGGGGGAATATAAGAAGACCAACGATATGGACCGGAGTAAGCAGGATGAGGAATTATAATCTTGGTTCTTTGAATGAAGAAAGTCCCCTGTTTCACTGATTATTATTAAGAATGTTAGCGAGGTAATTCAAAATCAACATTTCTTGGCACATTTATGCCAGCCCATTGAGATTATATATACACACACACACCCCACTTGTTTGAAGCGGGGGTCGCAGCAAGCCAGAGCCTAACCCGGCAACACAGGCCGCAAGGCTGGAGGGGGAGGGCACACACCTAGGACGGGACGGCAGTCTGACACAAGGCACCCCAAGCGGGACTTGAACCCCAGACCTGCCAGAAAGCAGGAGCCAGCCAAGCCCACTTGTTATCATGCCCCCTACATTGAGAGTTTATATATATATATATATATATATATATATATATATATATATATAGAGAGAGAAAATAAAGACAGAAAGAAAGAAAGAAAGAAAGAATATATATAAATAATAAATAATACATATATATATATCAAACAAATAATAAAAGATATGTCATATATATGTCAAATAAATAAATAAAAAATAAAACTGAAAAAGAAATAAATAAATAAATAAATACAGAGATTTATTTATTTCTTTTTCAGTTTTATTTTTTATTTATTTATTTGACACTTTGAAACAAGGATTTACCTATTCATACACCTGGGCAATTATTGTACCTTGAGTACTGCAGCAGTGGGTGGGAGTTCTGCTTGCCTCCTCTAATCACTACATCACCTGCTGAGACATGAAAAAAAAATCCTGTTGGCTTAATTGAAGTAAGAAAGACACCTGTGTGTGTGTGTGTTTGTGTCTGTGTGTGTGTGTGTGTGTGTGTGTGTGTGTTATATGTCGTACAGTCATTAAAGTTCTAAAACTGACAACCATGTGACACTGTTGAACTGTTATCACCAATGGTTTTGCAACCACAGTAGTGTCACACACCAGCCAGTCTTAGAACTTTTTGACTGTGTCACACATGTGTAGATTTGTGTTATTGTACATTTTCTGAGTCAGTGAAGCAGTCTGGAAGAACCAAAAAGGATCCTTGAAAGCAAAGAATTATCATAGCTTTGCTGCCAAAGGTCTAGTGGCTCTGTTACCGCTCCTGATGGAGTGTGTAGTGTGTGTACTGCCCATTCTCCGGTCTGGGTCTGTCCCTGTCTCCTGGGCCTTTACAGACATGAGTCCTTCTCCACATGGTCCTCTAAATACTAGTTTCCTGCAGAACAACTGCATATTATGTTGATCCTTGAGGGTTCCCCGCATGGTCCAAACCAAGGACCATCAACACAATAACAACGAAACTTAGTATAAGTCTATGCTAATATGAATAATATGAAACCCACACACACATCATCGGACACCGCTTGTCCCATCCAGGGTCGCAGGGAGCCGGAGCCTAACCCAGCAATACAGGGCGAGGGGCTTGAGGGCAGGGGACACACCCAGGATAGGACACCAGTCCGTCACAAGGCACCCTAAGTGGGACTCGAACCCCAGGCCCATTGAAAAGCAGGACCCGGGCCAACCCACTGCACCCCCCCCCCCCCCCCCCCCCCCGAATTTGTACAGAGATCATCTTATTATTATTATTATTATTATTATTATTATTATTATTATTATTATTATTATTATTATTATTAGGGGGACACAGTGGCACAGCAGGTTTGGCCAGGTCCTGCTCTCTGGTGGGTCTGGGGTTCAAGGCCTGCTTGGGGTGTCTTGTGACAAACTGGCATCCCGGTCAGGGTGTGAGCCTTCTGCCCGGTGTTGCCAGGTTAGGCTCTGGTTCGCTGCAACCCCCCCTTGGGACAAGCCGTTTCAGACAGTGTGTGTGATCACTATCATTATTATTATTATTATATGTTTCCATTTTCCCTCAAATTGATATTTTACTCTGGCTCTGCTTGAGTGAGGCATGTATCCCCTGGATGATCACATCATGTCATGTTTAAGAACAGCTTGTTGTCCAAGTTTTTTCACAATCATTCCTGGTCCTGGCGCCTGTTTGTGACATTCCCCAGTCACAGGTAAAAAGGTCCTGTACCACAGTAAGGCTACACTGATGTACCGAGTCCATGGGAGAGCCACGTAGGTGAGCAGCTGGCGCTTCATCATCAGTAACTAGTCACCCACTAGAGATGAACCCCTGTCTAAGAGTACCATCAACCTTCAGATGAACCGTTCTCAACACTCTTCCTGAAGCCCTCAAGTACGGACTGGTTTTCTTCACTGCTTGTACACCTCTGAAGTCAACTTTGTTAATTTTATTCAAATTCAGTTGAATTATTGCGCAGCGGCTGAGAACTTTCAAGGAGTAATTAAATCCAACAATTAAGTAATTGACCATAATTATGTTTAACAGTACATTGTTAATTTTTAGGGGCACAAATGAACAAAACATCTGTAGTTTGAATAAACATGACGGTTTTTTTTTTTTATTTTGTCAGTTGTTTAGAGTAAACACAGTGGGGGGAAAAAACTCTTACAAAGAGTTCAGAAATGTCAAGCTCTGTGACAGTCAGAATTAAATCTCCATTGAGCCTAATTAATTTAGTGTTGTGCCAGGAACAAAAGCAACAGCAAATAACACTAGGGTTAGATGTACGGTGACTTGTATTTCCCTATAAATGGTTTCCCAAACCCCGTCCTGGGTGTGTCCCCTCCCCCTCCGGCCTTACGCCCTGTGTTACCGGGTTAGGCTCCGGTTCCCCGTGACCCCGTATAGGACAAGCGGTTCTGACAATGTGTGTGTGTGTGTGTGCTTAGTAGGAAGACAGTCCGTCGCAAGGCACCCCAAGCGGGACTCGAACCCCAGACCCACCGGAGAGCAGGACCGTGGTCCAACCCACCGCACCCCCCTCCTCCTACTAAGCAGTGTAAATATAATGAAACTTCCTCTCTAAGCATATAATTAAGATTTCAGAAAAGCAAATAATACCTAGAGGGGTGTGGTAGCACAATGGGTTTGGTCTCTGCCCCCTGTGGGATGGGTCTGGGGTTTGAGCTCTGCTTGGGGTGCCTTGTGGTGGACTGGCATCCCACCCAGGGTGTGCCCTTGCACCCCGTGTTGCCAGGTTATGGTGTGCAACCCTGCTGGAGACAAGCAGTTGTAGTCAATGCAATGAGAATATAACCATTGGAAACAAGTCTGATAACTAAAATGTATCAATCCAATCAGAAGAGCATGAAAGAAGATCACTCAGTACAAAGAGGTATGTTTTGACTTGCCTTACAAAATACTATATCTAACTGATATTTAACAGTTTTCAGGAGAAATGTAAAAACTTAAAACTTTTCACCAATAGCGATTGTGAGCTTCGCTTGACATTTGCTTTGGTATGAAAATCTGTACCATGACTGTATCACCTCTGCTGAGATGTGAAGAGGATACGTTTACAGCCTTTAACAGTTATTAGTTTCAAAAATGTTAACACTGACATTTCTTTGATGTATAAGAACATATTTTCAGAAACAATTGCCACTGTGGAGTTTGGATGTTTTCCCCGTGCCCGTGTGGGTTTGCTCTGGTTTCCACCCACAGTCCAAAGACATGCATTTCAGGTGAATTGGCAATGCTAAATTTCCTGTAGTGCGTGTGTGTGTGTGGTTAACTTTTGATGGACTGGCATCCTCTCCAGGGTTACCCATTCCCCCCCCCCCCCCCCCCAAGCCCACCCCACTCCACCCCTTGTGCCCAGTGATTCATTGTGACACTAACTGACAGGCTAACCAAAGTACATTTTGGATTTGCTTTTGCACGGCTTTCCTCGGGATGCTCCGTTTCCTCCGACAGTCTAAAGTGTGGGAGTGTGTTACTCGGCTCTGTTGTGTAAATGAATAAATGACTGTAGGGAGTTTACTGTGGTATATCTATCGCTATCTATCGCTGTAAGTCATCTTGGTTGAAGGCATCACCATAGTAATCATTGTACATCACTTCAGAGGAAAGCATCTGCTAAGTGAATAAATGAAAATATAATGTAAAAATATTGCAGCAGAGTGTGTGTGTGTGTGTGTGTGTGTGTGCGCGCACATCAGTCTGAACATCTGTCAACTCCTGAGGTTCCAAGGCCTGTAATGCTCCGTTAGAAGTGAAACGCGGGTGTGTGAGACTGCAGAAAGACACACACACAGGCCCTCAGACAGCTGCGAGGAAACAAACACATCCTCAAACATATGGTATGCAGGTACACTAACTGCGGTGTCACCGCTGAGCTTTTCAAAACACTAATTAGCAGAGTAAACCCCCAGAAAGGTACGCGGTGTTTTAAACGGCTACGCAGCTCTTTCATTTCCGCCGTTTCCGCTGGCGCGCGCACAAAACGAGCGGGGTTTGACGAAGCTCTGCGGGAACCACGTTGAAACACCACGTGAGGTCATCGCGAGGCCTGCGCTGTCCACGCCCTGCCTGTAGTTCATTCTCTCGGTCGGTAGGGAGCAGTGTTCACAACACATTTTAGTAACTCATCTTGAGGCACGAGTAAGAGAATAAACGAAACATTTTCACATATTCAATACAAACTTTAGAAGCAAAAATATTAACGAGGAATCGTTAGCATTTTTCTAATGACGATTTCCAAAAATGTTTGGGGGGGAAAAAAGAAAAAGGAACGAGCCAGCCAGGAGTCGAACCTAGAATCTTCTGATCCGTAGTCAGACGCGTTATCCATTGCGCCACTGGCCCGATTGAAAAGAAAGGTTCTATAAATGTATAAAACGTTCTTTCGTCAGGGTGATATATCGTTTTCTATTATTTAGAGGTTTGGTTGTACTTGTAATTATTGTAATAATTATCTGTTTGTCCATAAAATTAAAAGTGGAAGCAAAGAAGCTGCAAGTGATCTGCCATGGGGCAAAACATGTAAAACCAGACTGAGTTGAGTGAACATCGCATTCATCGCGATCGCTGAAGCTTGTCGTGATCCTCAAAAAACGGACATTCAAATAATATTCTAATTATCCCAAGCTTCCAAACACTTTTTATGTAAAGCGTGGACAAATGTCACGTATATCTCGAAAGGGATCGCCACGAGAGGGCGCCCTAGAGGCCATCTGCTGACTTGGAGAGTCTTCCGGTGCCGAAGCGACATTTGTCCCACAGTGCTGCACAGGACATGTTATTCCGGCTAAAAAACATAAACAAGAAAAGAAATACGTGTTATTACAAGTGTCTTCCTGGTAACATAAGACTAACAGCTACCAGATTTCTGTGTTTTGGTTGAGGTTCCACCACCTATTTTCCTTTATTAGGTCAAATTCAGGAACAACATTCCAACACTAAAAAAGCATGAAGAGAGAACACCTGGAAAAAGAAGCAGTTGCTCTCACGTTACGTTAAATCAAACACATCACTCAAGTTAAAAACGGAATCCGTTTCCTCTCGGCCTCATTCGTCCCGGCGCTGATCCACGTGTCGGGCGTGAGACCGAGTCCTTCCGAAAGGAAAGTTAACAGGTTGACACCCGACCTGCAGGGCGACGCGAATGAACTGCGCAAGATGAGGTCACCTGTCCGATTACTGGAATCCTTTCGAGTTCAGTTATTTACGTGTTTCCGTTGGCATTTCCTCGCCGCGCTAGTATTTTCATTACGAAGCCATTTGGGCCTCATTTCAACAAGACGCTACTTCCGTACCCATGTCGTCTCGTTCCCTACTTCCCGTGAGTAACGGGCCTGCGTGCCGCAGGAGCACGGCGTTGTCACCGCAGAAGTGTCTGCTTATAAATAAGGATAAAAAGGTGTCATTTAAGAAGAATTTACCCAGCAAGTCATTATCTTCAGAGATGTAAAAAAGACATTGATTGAGAGAAACTGTGTATTCTGTGCATCGCAATCTGAAACCCTTCCGCGCTTGTTCTGGTAGCGCTCGTATGCTGTCACACTTCGGCAAAAAGAGCAAAATTTCGTCATCGTAAACCGCTTTCGATTGTTGGTCCAAGGAGGACAAGACACTATTTTATTTTAAAAATTTCATAAGCAACAGCTTGTCCCGGCAGGGTTGCCTCGAGCCGGAGCCTATCCTGGCAAAGTGGGGGACAAGGCTAGAGGGGACACACCCCAGATGGGATGCCAGTCCATCGCAAGGCACCCCAAGCAAGACTCGAACCCTGGGCCCTCAACACAGCAGGCACCAGCCAAACCAGCTGCACCACCACATCCCTGGAATTTCATAACCATTAATGCAAATTCAGTACAAAACAGAGAGGTCATAGAGCTCTCAAAAGAAATCAAACTTTATAGTGCTACTATTTAAGATTCCACTAATAAAAAAGCTATCAAAACTGTTACACCCTGTAAATCGTTCAATATTTTGACTAAACTGTAACCTGTATTGGTATTCCTTTCTTGTTGTTATTTTATATATAAAGTCTTTATATCGGCGGTGCCTTGCAATGGACTGGTGTCCTGTCCTGGGTGTGTCCCCTCGCGCCCTGTGTTGCCAGGTTAGGCTCTGGCTCGCCGCAATCCTCAGACTCTGTGTGTGTGTGTGTGCGTGTGTGTGTGTGCGTGTGCGTGTGCGTGTGTGTGGTGCGTGTCTTCATGTTGCTTTCCTTGTTGCTCTCTTTTATACTACTGTATTGTGTTAAGGAATTTTTTAAGAAACCTGAATATCACTACTGCTTATATAGTGCTGTTTGGCTCTTCTATTTTTTCTTTAGCCTTTTCAGTAATGTATCATTATGATTTACCTTATGTTAAAAAAGTACAAAAATATTTAAAAATGAATGAATTAATGACCTCCTCTAGTGCTGTTTCATTTAGAAGGCTAGTCGAGGTTTTACTATATATTAATTCTGTCCCAGTGTTGTTGTAACTGTTTTCTTCTGTTCCTTAGCAAATTATCTCGTGTTACGAACTATCAAGTGACGATTTCTCGAAGATACGAACACTTTTACACGTTTAACTGCGTTTTCTTCACCTTCAACCTGAGAAAATGTATCCGTTGAAGCGGGAAATTGGTCCGCAATTCCACTTTCCGCCATTAGATGTCAGCAAATCGCACTCGGATAGAGTAGAAACTCGAAAGTAATGCGGCAATGATTCAACTGTAACAGATTTATATGAATTTTGAAGCTATTAAAATGTAATATACATAGTCCGCGTGAATCGTTCCTGATCCATTCTGGAAAATAAACCGAATCTGAAAAAATCGGATAGCGAAAAATATTTATTCCAATGTTTCTTAAGGGGAAAATTCTAATTCATTCCTAGCCCATCCCAAAGTAACACTGAAAATCACCATAAATTATGTCTAATAATATGAACAAACACATTGAATTAGAACATTAGCTTTTTCTAAGCTTTTTCTAATCGCAGCGGTATCAGCAAAGCTTTTTAGAGTCATACGCGCAGTCACAGTTAAAACAAATGTAAGAACAATGACTTTTGTTTCTACTTTATTATATTTTATGCTTAAAATCCCTTTTTATACTTTATAAATAAATGCGTAAACTAAAGATTTTTATTTTATATTTGCTATGTCAGGGTCTACTGGATCTATAGTGTAATGATGAGCTATTAGCAAAAATTTCATTTACATGACCAGTGAACATCAAAGGTCTACTGTACATAAAATAAGGTTAAAAAATAATTATTTCATAATGCACATTTTCTGTGATAGTGCGCATGGACTGTCCTAATTAAGATTGAGGCTGTATGTCACATTTATATAAACAAATGGTTAGAAAATTAAATGTGCAAGGCTGAGGATGCAAACAGAGTTCCAGTATTAAATATGTATAACATTCCCCTCCGTGAACCGCCACCTTACCGTGGTGGAGGGGTTTGAGTGCCTGAATGAGTCCAGGAGCTATGTTGTCTGGGGCTATACGCCCCTGGTAGGGTCTCCCATGGCAGACAGGTCCTGGATGACAGACGAGACAAAGCGCGGTTCAAAAACCCCTTATGAAGAAAAAAATCAAGGCTTCCCTTTACCCCGCCCGGTTTGTTATACATATTTAATACTTTTTGCCCACATATTCCTCCAGTACACTGCAACTTGTGTACTTTTCTTTATTTCACTGTTTCCAATTATTGCCAAAACATCTAAAAACAGTCAACTTCAAACACTTCACAACACAATAAATACACCACATGACACCCCAAAAGAAAATTTAAAAAAATGAGGAATGATTGCAACACCGGTGCACAGACTTCTAAAGATGACTAAGATGCTCTGACCACTGGTCCCTCATGTGACTCCCCAAAAACGTCAGATAAATTAACTTCCTCTGAAATCGCAGCTTCAGGGTAAAAACTGTCCAGTCCAACTAGAGAGGAGAGGGCTTTTTCCATGGCGCAGGTGACACAGATAACCTTTTGCTACATCTTTTCTTGCTCCTGGTCACACTTGCAACGTCTTTTTCTGTTATGTCATGAGCAGAAGCAACAGAATCCCCACTGCCTGAGAACACAATAGGTGCCCTGGTCTCAGTGGGTATGCCTACCCTGGCCAGTGCACAACCATCCTTTGGATATGATACACCCACACTTAGTGCAGCAGCAAGGGCCTACACAGTCCTTGACCAGGTAGCCAAGGTCCAGACACTGCTGGCACTTCATACCCCTACAATCCATTACTATGTGTTCCTAACCCTTACACATTTACATTTATTTACTTAGGAGACACTTTTCTCCAAAGCAACTTACAATGGATAGCATGTAGTATTAGCCCACACACCTTATTCACCAAGGTGACTTACACCGCTAGATACACTACTTACACTGGGTCACTCATCCACACATCAGTGCAACACACTCTCTCTGTGTCACTCACACACTATGGGGGAACCTGAACAGCATGTCTTTGGACTGTGGGAGGAAACCAGAGCACCCAGAGGAAACCCACACAGAGAGAACATGCAAACTCCACACAGACTGAACAGGGATCAAACCTACATCCTCTCACACCATCCAGGCACTGAGACAGCAGTGCTACTCACTGTGCCACCATGCTGCCCACGCAGATGGCAAGAATCAGAATCAGAATCAGAATCAGAACGAGCTTTATTGCCAAGTATGTTCGCACATACAAGGAATTTGTCTTGGTGACAGGAACTACCACAGCACAGACAGAATGACAGTGACAAGACAGGTGAGAAGATAGAGTATGTGAGCAAGGGATAAAAAATATTTAAAAATATAAAGTACCCAATATACAAAAATAGTCACTAGATACAAATGCAAGGGAGTGTGAGTAAGAGATATGTGATAAATAGTTATAAATATAAATATAAATAGCATTATGTATTGGACGGTTTACTCTCTAGGGGAGAGATTTAGGTGTTCATGAGGTAGATGGCCTGAGGAAAGAAACTTTTCTTATGCCTGGCTGTCCTGGTGCTCAGTGCTCTGTAGCGCCGGCCAGATGGCAAGGGTTCGAAGAGGAAGTGGCCTGGATGTGAGGGGTCTAGAATGATTTTGCTCGCCCTTTTACTGACTCTGGACGAGTGCAGTTCTTGGAGAGCTGGGGGGGATGTGCCGATGATTCTTCCAGCAGTCCGAACTATCCGCTGCAGTCTTCTGATGTCTGACTTCGTAGCTGAGCCGAACCAGACAGTTATAGAGGTGCAGAGGGCGGACTCAATGACTGCAGAGTAGAATTGCATCAGTAGCTCCTGTGGCAGGTTGAACTTCCTCAGCTGACGAAGGAAGTACAACCTCTGCTGGGCCTTCTTCACAATGGAGTCTATGTGGGGCTCCCACTTCAGGTCCTGTGAGATGGTGGTGCCCAGGAACCTGAATGACTCCACTGTTGCCACAGTGTTGTTCATGATGGTGCGTGGGGATAATGCTGAGGTGTTTCTCCTGAAGTCTACGATCATCTCCACTGTTTTGAGCGTGTTCAGCTCCAGGTTGTTATGACTGCACCAGACAGCCAGCTCTTGGACCTCCTGTCTGTAAGCAGACTCGTCGCCATTCCGGATGAGGCCGATGAGTGTGGTGTCGTCTGCAAACTTCAGGAGTTTGACAGAGGGGTCTTTTGCGGTGCAGTCATTGGTGTACAGGGAGAAGAGCAGTGGGGAGAGCACACATCCCTGGGAGGTGCCAGTACTGATCGTGCGAGTATTGGATGAGAATTTTCCCAGCCTCACTATCTGCTGCCTGTCTGTCAGAAAGTTGGTGATCCACCGACAGATGGAGGCGGGCACAGAGAGTTGGGTTAATTTGGACAGGAGGAGGTGTGGGATGACGGTGTTGAAGGCTGAGCTGAAGTCCACGAACAGGATTCTCGCATAAGTCCCTGGTTTGTCCAGATGTTGTAGAATGTAGTGTAGTCCCATGTTGACTGCATTATCCACAGACCTGTTTGCTCGATAAGCAAACTGCAGGGGGTCCAGCAAGGGTCCAGTGATGTCCTTCAGGTAGTCCAACACCAGTTTTTCAAGTGACTTCATGACCACAGACATTAAGGTGACAGGTCTGTAGTCATTAAGTCCTGTGATTTTGGGTTTCTTTGGGATGGGGATGATGGTGGAGCATTTGAAGCAGGAAGGAACTTCACACATCTCCAGTGATCTGTTGAAGATCTTTGTGAAGATAGGGGCCAGGTGGTCAGCACAGGTTTTTAGGCAGGCCGGTGAGACACCGTCTGGGCCTGGTGCTTTCCTTGTCTTCTGTTTGACAAAGACCCGACGCACCTCCTCTTCACAAGAAGGTGCAATCCATGGTAAAACAGGTAGCCCAGACTGTCAACAGTGGAAAAGTGTGCAGGTTTTACTTGCTTTTTTGCTATACATAGAACTAGAACAGAAGAGCAGGAGTTGCAGGTAATACAACCGAATCTAGCCAAACGGTTGAAGTCAGGGGCTGGATCCTATGGCTGCAAATTCTCATCATAAAAGTGTTTGTGCTGTGGTGCCTCTGATAATCCCTTCTTCATTCTGTTCTCGATGGAAGCCCACTGTTTTCTGCTACCTTTAAAATTTTGGTTTTGTTTCCCAAATTGTAAAATGTTAGTACAAAAAAGTATGCAGAAAAAGTATTACACCACACAGAAGACAACTAAGCACTTCAGAGCCTTAATAATTCTGTTTCCAAATGTGGTTTATATTAACATTTTGGTCTACGGGTACTCTTTGGTAGATATACGGACTTATTAATTCATTTGGAAACTTGTTTTCCCATTTCCCTTCACTCGTCACCGGAAACCAGTATTGAGTGGTATAATTTAAAATAATTTAACTTGTGCTTTTAATGGATATCAGCTCTGTTCTTCTTATTTTGTTAACTTCTACATACATGCTAAGTAACAAAAAATAAATAAAGCGCAACACAAATTCTGTTGCTTTGCACGCTGAATGCTGCATTGACTATTTTAAAGCCGAAGAGGGGGAACTAATTTATCCACTTGTCCTTCTGACACAACGCGAGCGCTGTCTTTGTACGGGATGGTTACAGTTTCCGGCCGGCGCCGTGACGTAAGAGGTCACCTGACTGGTTTGTTTTGTTGGTTAAGGTAGACTCCTTGCAGTAGGTCAGCTGAGGGAAGCGTGAAGCAGTACGGAAAGCAGATAACCTGTTTCCCCCTCCCTAATATATTGTTTTGAAAACACACTTTAATTGTAAGGTGTTATAATAGAGACTTCACAGTGAAGTCAGTAATTAATAGGCGTCTTGGGCTTCATAAAAAGCCGTTTGACTTCCGAAAACAACATGCCTTCAGAAAAGACGTTCAAACAAAGGAGGACATTTGGTACGTATCCATCCATGTTCGACTGCTGAACTGCTAAACGGCGTCGTGTGTCAGGGGCTCTTTTATAATACTAATTCAGTTGTACACGTACGCGTTACGCATATAATTCGAAATATTGTTGTAACAAAACGCCGAGGTTATATGCGAGAAGAAGTCAGTCAGTGTTGCCGCAAGCAGCTGACAGTGACAGAACTGGATTGCTTGAAACGTAACGAAGTGGATCTAACACCGCTCGGGGTCGTTGACACAGGCCGGACTATTGCGAGCAGATCCAGTCTCTTCTCTTGTGGGGTGGCGCCTGGCTGCGGCCTGCGCTCTCCGCTCCGCCCGACTCGGAGTGTAGCAGATCACATCGGATCACTAAGTAGGGCAAGGGGGAGCAGAGAGAAGCGCCCTGGCTGGAGGTGACTGGACTGGCTAGGCCAGCGGCTGGGGATCAGAGCACGAAAAAGAGAGTAACTGTCCGGTGCTCTCGAGCTCTGGATGCCCGGCCGAGAGAACACATCATGTGCGCGTGCTCCCCTGCTGCTTCCCGCCGTTGGCCGCGAGACGCAAACAGTCGCCCCGTGTGCGTTCCGTGTGCTTACAGTGTGTGTGTGTGTGTGTACACGTGTACGTACAATGATAAAACATACATACGAGCCAGTCTCATAATAAGCGGCCCGAGGCGTGAAAAATGAGATTTCCCACGCTGCTGAACAAATTGGATAAACGAAAACAAAAGTAAAATGAAAGTGAGAGAATCATGGGACAGAAATCTTGTCATTTTAGTGCTGGTAGACTTTGTACTTCATTTTTTTGGCTGCCATCAATCCCCCCCCTGTCTTTTCCAATATCTTCTGTGTTTAGTCTAGATTAACTCATTTAGAGGTATTAGTTATTGTTCTTTAGCTGATGTCTTTGTCCAAGGTGATTTGTAATATTAGATGATCAACTACACAGATTTATCGCTATTCGTACTGCATTCGGCGTCTTGAACCTGGAACCTTTGGGTTCCACGGTAACAGAACTCCCCAGGACAGCTACAAACTTCAAATTTACATCAATAGGGTGTTTCATGAGCCTTCCATCTGCAGTAACATATGGGATTCGTCTGTATTCCTCTGTTCATCCATTTTGCTGACACTTTTGTCCAAAGCGACTTGATGCTAAGCTACTTACAATTATTTACCCATTTGTACAACCGGATTTTACTGGAACAATTTAGGGTAAATGCCTTGCTCGAGGTTTCAAGGCTACTACACCTGGAGGTAGGGATCGAAACTGCAGTCTTTGGGTCTAGAGGCAGCAGCTTGAACTACTACACTACCAGCTGCCCATTTCTTTAAATATTAACTACCTACATTATTACATGCTAATTGATAAATCAGACACTATCAACATTAGTCATACACTCAGTTTGATTAATGACAGTTGTTATTTTTAAGTGAACTGTTTTGGTTTTGTTGCCTTCCTGTGTCATTAAAGTCCTGGGTTATATGCTTGCAGAAGATTCATCCAAATCACATTACTGAAACATGAGCGTATAACCAGCTACTATATACAGTCATCTATATTTCATGCAAAACTTCCATTTAGAAGTTTTTTTGCAGTTTATTTTTTATAACATAAAGCAGTTTCTTTTCCACATTTTGCCTTGTCTACTAAATAAATAAATAAATATTGTGAGAGGGGCGCAGTAGGTTGGACCGGGTCCTTCTCTCCAGTGGGTCTGGGGTTCAAGTCCCACTTGGGGTGCCTTGCGATGGACTGGTGTCCTGTCCTGGGTGTGTCCCTTCCCCCTCCAGCCTTATACCCTGTGTTGCCAGGTTAGGCTCTGGCTCCCCACGACCCCATAAGGGACAAGCGGTTCAGACGGCGTGCGTGCGTGCGCTTAAATCGCTTTTACATTAACAGCATAGTTATCCTACATATGATCAGTCATGCCATTTGGGCTTTCTCGGGGTTGTGTGTTTTGCAGAGAAAGAGAACAAAGCATTTGATTTCATGATAATCATTCTTTACATCGTAGCAAAAGACTTCTTTTTAAGTCTTGGGGTGGAGGTCAGCAACCGTGAGATCAGTGGTAGTAAATGCAGTGAGTTTAGGATTGCAAGGATTGTGTTGATTTCCGGAGACAGCTAACACAAGGGCATTGTGTCCATTCTCATTGGAGACAAAGTTGCCTGCATTTGTCACTTTAGTTGACATGTTCTCTCCATTTCAATACATGTGCTTAACAAACCATCCCACAGTGGTCACTGTAAGATCAGCAACTTAATGAAGCTGATAAATTTGTGGTGTTTTCTACAATCCATTCTTGATTTTTTTTTTTTTTTTTAAAGCCTTTGTGAACTTTAGAAACCTCAGTATTTGTCACAAACTATGAAACTATGTTGCAATGAAAGTAAAATTGACAGTGCACGTGTCTGCTGCACACCTTTCACATTCCTCCTGGTTTTCTCTTTGCAGAACAGAGAGTGGAAGATGTCAGACTGATCCGAGAGCAGCACCCTAACAAAATCCCAGTGAGTATAAGTCCTTTGACCACAGCAGCCTATGCAGGATGGTGCACCAGAAGTTGGAAAATGGCATCTTCATGTTTCAGACCTAGTCTGTGAGGTTTAAATGAGGCCTGCTTGTTGTATTGAAAGTTGTGCTGTTTCAAAAGTAAAAACATCTACTTCATGAATGGAAAAATTGAATGTGTTGTGTATGTAATTTCTTCATTTTACTTAATTGTTACCAAGGGGCTCTTAAGCCATCATGTGTCATAAAAATTCAGTTGAAGATTAAGTCAACTGTTAGTTAACAGTTGACTTAAGCTTCAGCTGAATTTTTATGAAACATGATGGCTTAAGAGCCCCTTGGTGCTGTAAAAATTCAGTTAAAGCTTCTCAACTGTACAGCTTAATGAGAAATGCAGCAGTGTACATTTGTGACAGAATTTTCTTCATGTCTATTCATATCTTGGTGAAGGCATTATACAATGGGCACCAAAAATTCCTTTCACTGACATGGTGCTATGCCTTAAGTTGAACAGCATTCACAATTTCAGAGGCAGCGGACAGTTGTTAGGGTGTCTTGCTGTTAAGACATCTGTCCTGGAGTTTTGTGCTGTTTATGCAGACAGCTGAGGTCAGACAGATTTTATAAATTACATTCAAACCCAGCATAATGTTGTCTGTCCTTTTACTTTACTGTAAAAGTAGGATTATTATGTAGGGCTATGGTATTATGTAACAGTAGTTTACTAAGCACACTGCTGACCAACCCCATCTCTGACTTGTATCTTTTGTGATCCGTGTGATGTCTGCTGGTAAGAACTGACTATGGGTAATTTGAGTCTCGTGTTAACATGCCTATAACTGTACCCCCAGCTGACAAAGATGGCCAAAGGCATTGTAGAAACCCAGCATTTGGTCACCGTACAAATCCTAATCCTCTTTAAGACCCCTTTAAAGGGGAAGGAGAGTTCTTCAATATTCATGGAGTGTCCTGGTTTCCAGTCTATATTACAAGCTACTGAGTCAGCACAGAGAGGATAGGGTGTCACATGAATCTTCCATCTGCGGTCACACATGGGGGCACAGAGAAGACCATCTGTAATCCTCTGTACATCCATCAGTTTTCCTCCATTCATTCTTCCCTTTGTTTTAATAAGATGCCCCACCCCTGCTATTGAAAAGCAGCCCCACAGTATGATACTGCCACCACACTTCAGTGTGAAGATGGTGTTTCTTGAGGCAAAAGACAAAGTTATTACAGCTAAAGGAGGCTATAACAAGTATTAATGTGTGGAGGCTGAATATTTATGTAAACAACATTTTTCAGTTTATTTAAAATATTTTAACAAATTAGTTTTTGCCTGAAAGTTATTAGGATATGTGTGTATTTTTGAAAGGTTTGCAGTTTATACATTTTGAAAGTCTTTTTCTCCTCAATGGATCTCCACTGTCAATATTGTCCCTGTGGTTGGCAGGTCAAGAGTGTTGCTCTTCAAACATAACACTGGCTGTGTTTTATAAAACCCCTTAAACCCTTTCAGCACCTGACAGATGGTTCCTGACTTAGCCTGAGCATGTTCTAGGTTGGTTCTGGTGTTCATCTCAAATGTATGTCTGGGATAAATGTCTTGCTTATACAGGTCATCATCGAGCGATACAAGGGGGAAAAGCAGCTTCCTGTTCTGGACAAAACTAAGTTCCTGGTTCCTGACCATGTCAACATGAGTGAGCTCATCAAAATCATCAGGTAAATGAAAGTAATGGTCCTCACATTTCAGTTGCACGTCATGATTTCTTATAGACTAATCTTAGAATGCAGGTTTTTCAGTTTCTGTTATGATACATGAAATGGATACGAGTTGCATAATTTTCAGATTTACACTTTGAAGCCCATATTGTGAGTCACTAGGGTGGATACTTTACAAAAAGCATAATTTGATCTTGGTCTTTCTTTGGAAGTCATTACAGATGGGCATGTCACTTTCTGGGTGATATAGTCTTCAGCTAATACTTGTATGATTTTTCCACTGTTGCTTCACTTTGACCTGCAAACTGGCTTAATAGTGGAAATCTGGCATTTTCTGCATCCAAAAACTTGAAGGCAATTTCCACCCCCCAGAACCTTGTACATTTGCTGGCATACCTGAATGTGTCAGCCCTTATGTTTGAGTCTCTTTGTCAGAAAAAATGTTTTTCCTATAAGATTTACACAGTTTTGAAAGCTTTAGTTTTATGTCCATTCCCCAATGTTCTCAGCAATGCCTTTGCTTGCCTTAAGTTTCTACCTCTTCCAGAGCTGAGTTTATAACAGAAACTCCCCAAACACAGTAAACATTGCAAGGTTATTACATTTATTCATTTAGCTGATGCTTTTCTCCAAAGTGACTTAGTGTTAAGCTGCTTAGAATTATTCACCCATTTATGCTGCTAGGTAATTTTTACTGGAGCAACTTTTTTAGGGTAAGTACCTTGCTCAAGGCTATTACAGCTGGAGGTGAGGCTTGAACCTGCGACCTTTGGTGTCCAAGGGCAGCAGCTGTAATCGCTATGCTACCAGCAGCCCCTGGTTTAAAGTTATTAAAGTATTGTCCTTATCTCTGGCTTATTGGAAAAGGTGTTTAACTTTTCTAAAATGTGTATATGTTAATATTTTGGAAGTGTCATGCAGTTGTTGGTGGTGTGTTTTTTTTTTTTTTTTTTTTTTTTTTTTTTTTTTTTTTTCCCCCCCCTCTCTATAATGTTGCTGAAATGGGAAGCATAGCCTAAAATGTAGAATGTACAGTTACTACAAAGGAGAGTATTGTTTGTTCTGCATTGTGGTTTGCTGTTGAACCACACTTAATGCATTGTGACACACCACTGTTTTTCTGGGTGTTTTCAGTAGGGTTGGTTGTGTTGTAGAAAAGGTGGGCCTTGAACTTGAACACCCATGTTGTTGGGGTTTAGTGAAGTGTACATAAAAGGCAATATGCTGATTGTCAAATCAAATCTGCTTTGAAAATTGAAGAAACAGTATAACCACTCCAACATACATTCTAAATCCTGTGACACTTTGTGTATTTATTAAATTTATTGATCGTAAATACAGGTGGTTTATGTATTTCTAAACCACCTTCATCCTAACATATCACTAGACGTACAGAGGGATGCATTTTAACTCAATCAAAAGTTACAAAATAAGTTTTATTTAAAATTCTTATAAAAAGTTTTTACAGAAAATAGTATAGAGGTGTTTTAATTGCCAGATGTGATTCTCTTTTAAATGACAAGAGAATAAACACAACTCATTTAAAGTGAGGGTACACCCTTACTATCAAATATAATAAAGAACATGAAAATACACAGCACTCCGTTTCGTGTTTTTTGCACAAAATGTGAAATGAGGCGGTGCAGTCTGCCTTTTTTTTGTTTATTCAGTTACACTCGTACCACATGTTTTGAACATATGACAAATTTTCAAAGATAGAAGCAATTACAAAGTTTATTTTTAATTGCATTTTCTTCACAAGTCATTTTTCTGACATTTCTGGGGAAAAAAATCAGGAAGTAGAAAAAAATAACCCACATTTCTGCTTTCTACCATCAGGGGCAGTAAATGCACTCTGAAAAGAAACTTGGCTGTGGGGGGAGCAGGCAGTTCACAGAGCACACAGTCAGCCTATTTTTTAATTTTATTATTGCCATATGCAGAAACTACCTAGACAATAAACAGATGTACATTTCTGTTAGTGCACTATTTTGACACACCCACAATGTCTACAACTGCTAGTCTCAAGTGGGGTCAGGGCGAACCGGAGCCTAACCCAGCAACACGGGGCACAAGGCTAAAGGGGAGGTGACACCACTCTGCTGCAAGGCACCCAAAGCAAGACTTGAACCCCAGACCCACCACAGAGTGGGCCTCAGCCAAACCCACTGCGCCACTGGCAAGTGCCCTCCACTAGTTTGATAGCAAACTTAAATTAGCCAGATACTGACAGACATGTTTCTGTAATCCACCTGTGGCTTCCTTGTGGCTAGTTTTGTGACCTCTGTGACGGTGAAACCCTTTTTCATTCATTGTCACCCATGATCCATTCATTACACTGAAGCTCATCTTCATTTGTTTCATTCTACTGTGATGCTTGATGCACAGGAGAAACACTGCATTATTTCATGTGTATAAATCAAAGTCAAATAGTGTGTGTTGTGTGTGTTTTTTTTTCCCCTCTCCCCCAGTTCATTTTATCTGATGTTTTTACTACTTGTGAATAAAAGGGATTCAGGTGTTGTTAAGCTTTTATTGATTGTGACATAGTGGGTGGACGTACAAATAAATTCGGAGTTACCAACTGACTTCCAGTCTCAACTGCGTTTGTGATTTGAGGTACAAGTTTATCTTTAAAAGTTGATCAAATAATCTGTGGCTCCCCAGAAAAAAAAATATGAACAGCTGAATTGGTCTGCATGCTTTTCAGTCTTTGATGTCACAATAATGTTACCTAATGCTAATGTTTACCATTGTTTCTTATGGAAAAATATCGCCACAACAAGCTTCTTCGCTACGCTTGACACTTGTTTTAGTCCATATTAGTATCATTTTGCAGGCACCAGCTGCATATTGAATATGTTGTGTATTTTGTGCTTGACTTATAGGAGGCGCCTGCAGCTGAACTCCAACCAGGCATTCTTCCTGCTGGTGAATGGCCACAGCATGGTTTCTGTGTCTACAGCCATCTCTGAGGTGTATGAGCGTGAGAAGGATGAGGATGGATTTCTCTATATGGTCTATGCCTCCCAGGAGACCTTTGGGCAAGACACTGCCCTGTAGCACCCTGCATTGTTCCACCCCTGACAACAATACTAGCTTACTGCCTGGTCTCTGTACCTTAACACCCTTTCCCTGATTCCCACCACCATACACATCTAAAACAGAAATCAGATAATGTCCCCCTTCCTGCCAAAGGGACCCCATTGATAGAGCCCCAAACTTGAAGTTCTAATCTGACCTATTTCTACTTACATCATCCATGAAAGGTGAAGGATGAAACCAATGATCTTGTGCTGCTGTTTGCCATTAGATGAATTGGATCTGCAGAGAGGAACACAAGTGCTTCTGAACCAGAGTCTAGCTGGAGATTATGAAGCGTGAGTGTAATGTCTTCATTCAGTGCTCAGCTGGTACAAAACCTATCATGGAGAACATACACTTCCCCTTCCATCAGATCTGAGCTGCTAAGTTATTTAAAGGACATGTTGACACCATTCAGTGACCTTACTGGGGCGTGATATGGTAAGGTATGTCTTATGACATAGCAGCCCAAGTTTTGATGAGGTGGGATCTGTGTGATGCCATGGCTGCAACTGTCAACTACACTTTGATGTCCTTTTGATGGTAGTTGGCATTGCCTCTCAGTCCTTTTCATTAGAAATGGTTATGCAGTGTTATACAGGGCAAGGGCTATAGATGTTGATCACTTGCCCTTCCTATCTCCTTTTTAAGTTTCTTTAGTGGGTCTCGGGTCAATTTGTTCAACTTATTTTCAATGAAAGTGTTTAATTTGCATCCGTCTTGTACAATGTCTCTGACAGAAATGAGCATTGTGGAATTCTGGATAATATTCACTGTGCTACCGGACTCCTCTTAAATTGTAGAGTAGAAAAGTAGAAGAGGCACATTTAAGAAACATGGAAAAAAGTCATTATATATAGTAATGAGTGCATGAATGAAACTGCAAGCTTGTTAAGGGGTCTGAGGGTTCTCGTGGGGTAAAGACTGGGCAAGAGTATCCACTGTAGGTTGTCAGCCTGCTCCAGGCAGTCACAACTTGATCAGAGCACAAGTTGCCCACATTCCCTCCTCCCCTTTGCTTTACGATTAGGACATTCATTTTTATTCTGTCTGCCATTTTACTCTTGAATCTGTGCTGTTGGTTTCCTTTCCATCTGGAAGAACTGTATATTCCTTACTTCTTAGATGCCTTTTATCTTGAGCTTTCACAAGTTAATTTTGTCATTTTACTCTGTGATGTTTTATGCTTGTAAAAAATAAATATATGCCTATACTTGTTGTGTGAAATGCTTAATGAAAGTTGTGAATGAATGACTTGCTACAGAGGACAGCATAGTTCCATCAGGCCATATCTGTTCCTTTTGCTCCTATTTACTGCTCTTATATTCACAGCAATATTATACATCCTTTTTCTTGTATTTATGCTATTTTAAAAAAATAAAACATATGTACATGGGTTTGTGTATGCATTTGTTTCTTTATCATGTATTACTTGTAATTTTTTTTTTTTTTTTTAGCCCCATAGGGGATCCTGCTGTTATCTTTTACCCAAGTAAATAATGCACACGCACCCGGCCATCCATGCGATTCATCAGACCAGGCTACCTTCCATTGCTCCATGGTCCAGTTCTGATAATCATATATGCCCACTGTAGGTGCTTTTGGCAGTGGACAGGGGTCAGCACAGGCACTCTGACCAGTCTGCGACCACGCAGCCCCATACGCAGCAAGCTGCGATGCACTGTGTCTGACACCTTTCTATCAAAATTATCAGCAATTTGGGCTACAGTAGCTCTTCTCTGGAATTGGACCGGAGGGGCTAGCTTTCGCTCGCCACACGCATCACTGAGCCTTGGGCGCCCATGACCCTGTTGCTGGTTCATCAGTTGTTCTTCCTTGGACCACTTTTGGTAGGTACTAACCACTGCATACCAGGAACACCCCACAAGACCTGCCATTTTGGAGATGCTCTGACCCAGTCATCTACCCATCACAATTTGGCCCTTGTCAAAGTTGCTCAGATCCTTGCCCATTTTTCCATCTTCCAATACTTGAAATTCAAGAACTGACTGTTCACTTGCTGCCTAATATATACCACCCTTTGACAGGTGCTATTGTAACAAGATAATCAGCTATTTACTTCACCTGTCAGTAGGTTTAATGTTGTGGCTGATCAGTGTATATTACCTGCATACCACCTTTCCCCTCATAACAGATCCAAAGTACAGAGAGAAATCACTGCAACATTTTGTGAAAATATATGCACCTTTACCTTGTGCTACAGAAGTCTGACTTAAGGAATTTTGAAGAGGCAGTACACTACTTGGAATGCACTCCAAATGGACACAGGAGGGAGGGGACAGCACCGCAGAACAAAATATTTTTCAGAGACGGGTACATATTATGACAGCAAACTAAATGCTGACATACATTCACATAATGGCCAATTTTGTGGATGTTTACCATGAGACGAGCAATCAACGGATGTAGAAATCAAGCCCTACTCCACAGGCAGATGCTGTTCAGTTTCAATGAAAGATCCTCAAATGTACTAAAGTATTGACAAGAATGAAGAGTAGAATTTTTCAAGCAATGCCACTTTATACAACACTACATGACTGTAGAGGGACACAGCACAGAGGGTATAAATCAGTGCTTTCCAGTTTGTGGGTTGCTTGGTGGCCCTGAGTTCAAAGCATAATGAGTCTGTACATTTCTCTCTATACATAAGAAGGCCCTAGCAAACCACTTGTGTTCCTCCCTTGATTAGAAAACCACAAGTGGTTGCCAAGAGTCTTCTTCAAGTGGCTGGTGCTTGCATATGATTGTGAAAGCAGGATGTTTTTTTTTTTTTTTCTTTTTTTTAAAGAATTTTAAAAAGAGGGGGAAACAGGCTGAATCCTGGAGGACACTTAAGAATGCCATGAAAATAAACAGGTGGATCTTCAGGCCAGAACAGTCAGCAGAATCACCAATGATGCAACTAAGGTTATTGTACTTTGGACCTGTCATGAGAAGACCAGAATCTCAAGACAATAATGATTGGAAATGTTGGAGGAAAAAGATGACAACCAGTAGCCAAACAGATACACACAATCACTATGGATGCTGGAGACACTATGTTGTGGCTAAGAGTTCAGAATGATTCAGAAGCACATAACATAACCTGTGCAGGTTGTATATTCCCAAGCTTGTACAATACCCTGAAAGCTCTGCATGGAGAATTTCACTTTATAGGCATTTTATTGTGCACACTATGTAATGAAAGTCATCTAAGAATTAGGGAAAAGGATTAACTTGTAACCTTTCTGATAGAAACATAGAAATCCTAATAAGTCACAATGAGCAGCAACCCAACATTCACCACACTGACATTTTAATCATTTTAATGCTCTTTACAAAAAAATCTTTGACATTATATAAAATACAAATTTTAAAACAACCTATTTTCAGTTTGAAAGAGTAATACAAAAAAGATCAAAATGGCTACAAATACTTTTCTTAAAAGCAAAAATATGACAACATGCATTGCTTAAATATACAAGTGCTGACACAGAATTGAGGTTCTGTATCCCTGACGGTAAAATCTGCTGGACAGAGCAGAGACATCTGAATTGTTTGTGGAAGAGTAAAGGAATCCTCTCTGCACAGGTACTACTTGTATCCCAGTGACACTCATCTCTCACCAGCTTCCAGTACCATAAAATTCAAGTGTCCACCAGGAACAAGAGTCAGAATCCAGCATATTACATCTCCCACATCACCCTTCCATCCATTTATACATAAAAACATATGAACATATTCTACATTTGAAATCACTGCAGTGTCCACTTTCATTTCTCTCCAGATGCACAGCTACAAGACTTCATAAGTTTGAATGACATGTGAATGGCAGTGTTTGCTTCAGTATTTCTTTCTTTGCAAGCCTGTAAAAATTAAAGAAATTTTTATTGGCAGACATTCCTCAAAATTCTGCAGCAACTATCAAAGGTGCTGCAACAGCACTATCTACAGATGTTGAAGTACAACCTGAGAGGTGTGAAGAATGAACTAAGTCAGACTGATCTCACAGACCCTTAACCATTTGAGCCCCAGCCTGGATCTGAGGTCTTAAAGATCAGTTAAACATACCATCTTCCTAATTTGGCTGGGAAAAGCGAATACAGCCGATCCTTCCTGTGTCCTTTCTCTGCGCTTTATTCATTCCCTGCTAGAGAAGAGCTCCTATTGCAGTTGTCAGTTCGCTAGTCTATATGCTCAAAGAGGCAAAACAGGGCTCACAGGGCTGATATCTTTGCTCTTTTTCATCTACATTCCGTGATGACACTTCCGACACTTCCGACTTCCACATGGTCTAAAGTGTTACCGACTCCTGAAATTAACCAATGGGAAAGCTTCATTTTAAGTGAAGCCATACACATCATGTACAAATGAGCGTTAGATTGCATCTACTAATATTTCTAATCCAGAGGTTTTTTGCCAAATAATCTTAAGTGTTCCTTCAAGTAAAAGAAAAGAGAATGGTCTTATATACGGCCAGTCATAGAGCCATTTCAAATTTTAGATATCACTGGTGAATTAGCTAACAAAGCTAGCCATTTAAAATGTACCTAAAAAGGCAGCACCAGGTCCTGGGAGCAGTCAGACAGCTCAGCCTTGCTGCTTTGATTGAAGACAAAAGAGACGTGACACATAAGAGGCTAAGCCCTGACAGTTCAGCTACATACTACACCTAGCTTCTTTGCACTTTGCATGCCAATTGCCTGCAGCATGGCTCTAATGAGATCTTTAAGGTCTATTATTGCCTGTTTTCCTGGTTCGTTCTCTGGTTTTCATTCTGAAACTGGACTCCACACATTTAGACAAAGGACGACAGGTTGACGGGAACTCCTGTGCTCAATGAGCCTCATTAATAATGACTAACTGCTCAACACCTGATCAGTAACAGACAGCTGTTTGCCTTGTACTGCTCCCAAAAGCATTAGACTGATGACTAAATTGGCCAAATTCAAATGACAAGACTCGGGCAGGCAAAAGAGCCCCAAAGATATTCCGTACATGTACCGTAGTTCCGTCCTGCTCTGTTCTATTTACATATTACCCATTCACATACAACAAAAAGGAGGTAGATGAACTCATGAACCATAAAACTACTCAAAGTGAATGTTCCACTATGTCAAAATAGTGCAGTACAGCCCTTGAAGTCACCCTGATGATGTTAACTTAAAAGGGCAGGCCTTGGCACACGCATATTCTCGCATGCCTTCCTTAGTACATCTTCACTTGATATCCTCCTCCCATCTTTTTCTTGAGCTGTGACAGCTTATCAAGTAATCCAACGTCCTTAGCAATATGTAGCCCGTCCAGTCTCCAGGTGCACCTTGAGACGTCCCGTTGTTCTTAGCCAACACCACAGCAGGGTGGGATTAGACAAAGAAAGCGTCGGTCATATCCAAGTCATCAGTCCGCTGAATCCTGACTGTCTGACGGGGGAGCATATTTCAGCCGAAAAGTCCCTGGAGGAGAAACATTTATTCATCTTATCCGTATTGGATTATGTGACCACATAAACATGACAATTGTCTAACGTTTACATTTATTCATTTGGCTGACACTTTTCCTCCAAAACAACTTACAATGTTAAGCTACTTACAAGTATTTACACATTTATACAGCTGGATAAATTTTACTGGAGCAATTTAGGGCAAGTATCGTGCTCAAGGGTATTAATGCAGTAGCTGAGATTCAAACCAGCAACCTTTGGATCCAACGGCAGCAGCACTAACCACTACGGTAACAACTACCCCTAAATTTAATGTTGCGACTTCCCACAAGCCCCTGCAACAGTACCTTGCTGTGTGGAGTCCATGGGTGGCTGCTTGCAGTCCTGGGCCCAATGTCCACTCACACCACAGTTGTAGCAAGACACATTCCCTGCCTTCTTGTGCTCTGTACCTCCGTTTCCCATCATGCCTTGGGTTTGATAGATACCAGCCCCAGTCCCCAGGTAACCCTGCATTGGTGGCAGGATGAGACCAGGCTGAGTCTCATGGGGGAGGCTGCTGCTGTAGAGAGGTGGAGCAGCAAGAGGGTATGAAAAGGGTGAGGCCGTGACGCTGTGCTGCTGGGGATGTGGCCCAGTCATCAGTGGGCTCAGGTGCAGCAAGGGTCCAAGCGTGAAGACAGAGGGGCCAGAAAATGGGTGCTGGAAGTACCCAGCATAGTTAGCCGGCAGGCCAGTATAGGAGCCACAGTTGCCACTACACCCACAGGAACTGCAGACGCACACTGAGGGCTGTGTGCTCACTCCACCCAGGCCTGTCTCTGTTGAGACAGGGCTGGAACTTGCAGGGGCTGTGTTGTGTCCTGCGATGACGCTGAGGCTGGAAAGGGGTGGGGCCACAGAGGTGCTTTTCACACAATAAGTGTTTTCAGGCAACGTTGCCATGGGAACAGAGCTCACTGGAGGGAAGGTTGACCAGGAGGACGAGAAGTGTCCCACACGATGTGGGGATGCAGGGGGGAGAGAAGGGGACAACTGTGGCTGCAGAGGAGGCCGGGAGACATGATGCAAGGTGTTTGAGGTGGCCGTCGGTGCTGTGCTTGTCTCTACCATGAGACCCGGGGGTGACCGAAGGGCCGTAATCGACCCTTGTAAGGCGGAGCTTGAGGCAGAGCTTGAAGCATCCTGCAGGAGGGCAGGTGGCATCTCCAGGCTCAAGCCAGGAAAGCGATTCTCCAGCTGCACCCCAACAGCCACACCCGAACACAGGGGTTTGGTGCGGTCATCTGAACAGAGAGCAGACAGGCTGGGAGGGGGTGGAGGAGGTGGGCGGGTCTTGCGGGGGCCACCAAGAATACGTCCCGGGGAGAGAAGGGGCAGAACAGGGGGCGGTAGGTGATAGGGAGACAGGGAAGATGAGGGGTCATTCTGGACTGGGAGAACCTGTGCAGTGGGCCGACAGGATCCAGTCGGTACCATGTTATTTAGGGTCACACAAGACCGGTCCCGATCACCTGATTCGGAACCCAGCTCTACACCTGGAGCAAAACAAGTAACCAAGATTTAGTCACCGAGATGATATAACATTTATGTTTTTGTTAGAGTCACAGTGTGGTCTTCATTTGAAAGCCAAGTCTGGGGTTGGGGCAATTGCTTACGTCGACGCGGGTCCTTCACCCTCTCGAAGGATTCATCACGTGGTGCCATAGGACTGGAAGGGGAGCTTGAGTAACCCGAGGAAGAGCCGCTGTCCCGAGGGTGGGTGTGGGAGCTACCTTCTACATCCACTCGCAGTTCTGCGAGAAGATCCAGACCACACACAGGCATTCAGTCATGCAGAGATTATTGGGACTGTGCCAGTGCTGATGCCCTTGAACTTGACAACAGATAGGTGTTGAAGGAACGGTTTATTTGTACCAATAGCTTACACATGCCATTGAGCTGTAGGTGTACACTTTTTGTGTTAAGAGTAGACCTCCTGCAATAGTGGTGTAATCAGGATCATCTTAAAGGCTGTTGTTAAGAGTGTGTGCAGCATTAGCAGTCTCCTAGCATTTCTTACCAGTGCAGTACCAATAGATCACCTGTTACCGGTAGAGTGACATGTCAGGGTGAGTTCAACCTGAGAGCACCAGTTACCTGCGTTTCTGACAGCGTGAATAGGAGCCATTGGGTCAGCATGGTTTGATGGCGTGACTCTGGCAACTCCGCCGCATGACACAGGAAACTGTGACACCACGTACCTCTTCTCTGACTTCTCCCGACTGGGGGGGGGGGGGGGGGAAATCGGATGCATTACCATAATACCTTCATGCAGTTAAAATCAAAAGTAAACCATTCCTATAATTATGAAATTCTTTAAGAACAAATCACAGAAGGAAACAGACACATTTAAACTGTAAAGCCATTTCAATCCATTTGGCCTTATTACATGGTACATTTTTTTTAATGGTTCCAGAATTTAAATCTAGCATCAAGACACATGCAGAACATGCTTTTAATATTTGATGGGGTTTTCATTTTTGAAGGTTTGTGTGTGTAAGAAGTTATAGCATTTTCCATGTACCAGCACACCACCTCATACTTAGGGATCCCTTGTCTCCACATGATCCCTTTGCCCCTTGAGCTCAGACTGAGTATGAGCTCTGAATAGCCTTATCAAATGAACACATTCTATGTATATCACTCTCTCTTTCTCTCTCACACACACACACACACACACACACACACACACACACACACACACACACACACACACACACACACACACACACACACTGCTATAATCGGTCAGACTCAAAACACTTGAGTTACTTGAACACAGCTGTGCTTTGAGTTATATGTATTATCCCACTCACAGTAAACTGCCCACAAAGGAGTTTGCAGCATTAATAATGTGGTACAAAAGGGCGTTCTCACTTGATTTCAACCCTGGAAATTTCCACCTTTCGACCTAGTATTAACCCGGTAATTTACCAGGTGATGTACAGTCCAATATAAGCTGATGATAAACTAATAATAAAGTACTGTAATTATGTATTTACAAAATGAATGGTGGTATCTTGAGGAAAAGTGAAATATTTAAGTATGTACACATTCCTTCTCAGAGACAAAAAAAAAAAACATTTCAGAAACATTAAGGAATCTCATAAGGTCCAAAACAACATATGGCTGAAACCTCATACTCGGCTCTTTCAAAAGCAATGTGAAACAGCAATTAAATATCCCCTAAAGAATAGCAGTATGAATGGAGACAATTCAACCAACAGTCAGAGCCTTCAGAGCCACAAATTTCCCAGTACCTCTGATGTGAAAGGCCTAAAGCTGGTTCGTCAGAATAATTTTTTTCTGACCAAATTAAGCCTTACCATTGTGACCACGTGCACCATTGTGTTAAAGTGATAGATTGATAAGACCGTGTGGTTCCAAGCCACAGTTTGGGCTGAGAGCTTGAGTGTAAAGCACAGAAAGTTCACGGAACACGTACAGTGACATAGGAGCAGGGTGACTCAACTATGATTCAGCCATTCACACTGGAGTCATGGCTCTTCTATGCAAGTAGTGACACTATGATATGACTAAGAATATATAGAGTCTGCAACCACTTTACATGCTCATCTCCCTCTCTGACCACCGGTGGTTCATTAGCAATGTGAGAGCACCCCACCTAGGAGCAACATGACACCAGTGTGACCCCAGAGAGTGTGTATATAACTGCACATGATAAAGAAACAAATATGCCAATGTATCCTTTGTGAAATTACTTTTTTAGCAGATACCTCTGTCCATGGCAATTCAGAGTGTCAGTGATTCAACTATACATTTCGCTTTCCTGACATTTAAAATACTGGGGGAAATAGGCTTTTCGTAACCAATATTTGGATATCCATATTGTTTTCAGGAACAGATTTTATAAATGGAGGGATTGCTGTATTTACACATGGCATCACTCTTGTGTAAAGCCTCAGATTAACCAGAATTATACTTCAATTTTATTCTGTTCCTTAGCTATTTTGTAAAGTGATTTACACAGCTTACTGTCCTACTTTATGAACAGTTATCAAAGTTAGTTGCTGCAGTAACTTGGTTTCTAGATTTTATTAAATTTTCCCCTCTTCCTTGTTCATTATATTATTCCACTGCTTAGATGATGGGTTTCATTGAAAACAACTTAAATCCTTCAATTTTCTTCATTTTACAACAATCCTGTGGTCACAAGTACAGTT
Organism: Scleropages formosus; assembly: GCF_900964775.1. Taxonomy (NCBI): domain Eukaryota; kingdom Metazoa; phylum Chordata; class Actinopteri; order Osteoglossiformes; family Osteoglossidae; genus Scleropages; species Scleropages formosus. The sequence goes on along the minus strand of NC_041812.1, from coordinate 15,399,660 downwards.
CTATCAAGCTGGTAATAAGAGACTAACTTTACTGTAGTACAAGCATATACTTCTATTGTAAATTATAAAAACTCAATTTTAACCTAGCAGGTGAAATAAACAATCCACAGATTGAGTCCTCCTAAAAATTCTAAATATTTAATATACTTTTTGTAGAACCAAGGAGTCATGGCAAGGGAGTACATCAAAATAAGTAAAGAAGTAAAGTAATAAGAACAAGGAATGTTGTTAACAAATGAAGCAACTGATTGAAAACTATTAGGAACACTTGCAGAAGGTGTTGTAAGCAGATGAGCTGCATGTTCTCTGCAAAATATATACTATATTTGCATATGAAAATCAGCATGTGTGTGTGGCACAGCAGGTAGCACTGGTTGGCTCACAGCTCCTTGGCTGTAGGTTCTCTCCAGATTTCATAAGTGCATGATAAATGCATATGTTTAATAATTTTAGTAACATTTTGTCTAATAATGGAAAAGTCTTTATGCAGCTGGTCATGTAACATATAATGGTTGATATGGGGTATGTGACAGATTGAGTACAGTCAATCACGTGTCTATATCCAAATCTCCCCTTCTGTTCATATAATGCACTATTTGTATTGATTTTTGAGATGTACATTGCTTTGGGGACAAACATCTGCTAAATGAATAAATGTTTGGATGTGGGCTTGAATCCAGCTCAGTCTGTGCAGAGTTTGCATGTTCTTCCAGTGTTCACAAAAGGTTCCTCCAGGCACTCCCAACTGACCCAAACTCAGCCCAGAATTACAGACTCCACCTCATTTCTCTCCACTGGCTTGCTGTAGCTGCCAGTATGAATGACTCTGGTTACAGCCTATAACAGAGTCAAAGGACCATCTGCTTGATCGACTTGTAGAACCTGAGCTATCACTACACTCCAGCAAGAATGTGACAGACCACCACCTTTAGCCACTTGCTCGTTATTCCCCTCATTATTTTCAAAACCTAAAGCTTCCCATTTCACAGCCTTGGCCCTAATGTGGTGTAATGAACTGCCTCTGTCACTCAGAACTACCAATCTCCCTCCACCATTCACAAAGAGTCTAAACATGTCTTTTTGACTCAATTTCCTCTTGAGTTCTTGACAGTTTGGTAAGTTAGGCCTTCCTATTTTTATGTCACTTCTATGGATAGCTACTGTAATTTATGGACAAGAAAAACAGGGCTATTAGACAAGTTGTCTTTAAATTATTATTGTGTTATGGATCCAAGACCTGTGTCTTTTTTTTTTTTCTTTTTTTAAACTTCAAGTTGCTATGGAGAAAGTGTCAGCTAAATGAAAAAAATGGAAACGCTCCAGCTTCCTCCTACAGTTAAAACATGTTTCAGGTGAACTGCTGACTAAGTTGGCCCTAGTATATGTATGTGACTAAATGAATGTGTATTTTACATTGCTCTGTTATGTAAAGTATGTATTTTAGTGTATTTAAACTACACTTTAGGTCACCTTGGACAAAGGCGTCAACTAAACACTAAAAGCAGTCAATAGTAAATACAAACAGTGCGAAGGTCATAATTCTTCTTTTAACCCCAAGGCTGAACCTATGATCAGTGCCAGTAGGACTTCATAAATGTCCTATAACCTCAGGGGCCAGCAAGCGGTGTAGTGGCTGAGCTGTCACTATGTACTCAAAGGATGCAGAGTTGCATCCTGCTGCTGCTCTAGAAGTCTATAGAAAAGCAGTTATGAATTGTTTCAAAAAAAATTACCCAGTTGTAGAAATGGCTAAAATAAAATAACTAACTTAACACCATGTTGCTCTGGAGAAAAAAGTGTCAACTAAATGAATCAATAAATAAAAATAACTTGTGCCCAGGAACTGAAAGTGGAAAGAGAAAGAACTGCATTTGTGTGTGTTACAAAAAATGTCTTGCACCACCTCCTGGTGGAGAAAAACTGTCAACCTTCACAGGGTTCCCCTTTACCAACATGATACTTGTGCCAATTAGTCATCACCCACAATTATGCTTTTTTTGTTAAAGCTTTATGATAAAAATATTTTCTGTAGCTATAATAACCATGTTTATTTTATATCAAACCAAGATTCCAAAATAACTAACTACCCACTCAGCCTCAAAAGGAACCGTAATACAATGTTAAACCAAAGTATTAAACAAAAACAATGAATTTAGTTAATAGTAATCTCCATCTTTTAACACTGATATCTAAATACCAGGCTCTGAAAAGGTTGGTCCTGTTTGAGAGAAAGTAGCAAGACACAAAGGAACTTACTTTTGCAGTTCCAGCTGGGTTTTCAGCTTTTTTTTGGCCCCCTGAGTAAGGTCATATTTGTTGAGGTCCTCCTCTGTGAGGGCTAGGAACTGAAGGAGTTTTAAAGAAAAAGAGGGCACAGAGAAAACGGGTATGAGGAAGGAGCAAAATACAGTTATAAGAACAGGAACAATGTGTTGAAAGAAGGACGGAGGGAATAACTATTAAATTCTTTTTTTAACTGCAACAAAAAGTATATATAGTTACTGTGCATCTTCACACTGTACATGATGGATTTTCATCAACTGCACACCTTTGAATGCTCCACTCCTCCACTTAACTCTACCTACCTTCTCCATGGTTAGCTGCTTGAACACAGGATAGTACTTGTGCAGGCGCAGCTTGCGCAGCCAATCCAGGATGCCATTTTGCTCTGAGCTGGGTTGGGGGGCAGGATTTAAAGGAGGAGGGTTTAACGGGGTTGTGCAATCCCCAATTGCTGGGACACCTCCAGAAGATGGGAAGGAGGTGGCCGAGTGGGGCTGGATAGAGCACTGAGTACTGATGACTGGTTGGATGCTGGCCACTCCACAGACTGGCCTGGGGGCCACGCAGAATGGTGGGAAGTCAGGAGAAGAAGGGGCACGGTGAAATGAGAATGAGAGAAGAAGAGACAACAAAAAAGTTGATGACATCTTCATTTACAAAGCTTTGTACTACAGCTGAAGAACCTGTGCAGACATAGCAAAAAAAAAAAGGGAAGGCAGACAGACACCATTTTATTTGTTTCCAAGGAACTGGTTTAAAACTGTTTAGAAATTTCATTGAGTCAGCAAAGAGAATTGCCTGCCAAATAATGAATAAAAACAGCACAACAACCCAATAAAAAAAGGCAGCAAAGACTATTTACTTCCATATAACTGCAACTCTTTTCAGTATTATTATTGTGACAAAAACAATTTGTCTAATATTATTGTTATTATCTTGTTATACATGTATTAAATCCTGGAAGGGTTATGGTAAGGTTATCTAGCATAACCCCTGCAGGTGGGTGCTATGACCTTTTAAAAGAAACATGGTAAATAAAGGACAGCCTCAGTTTTGTTGCCCCCAAAAGTAATTCTTTGTTCCCAGGGCTCTGGTGGGCATGTGCTTTGTAGCTGCACAGCAGAAACATTGTACTGAGAGAAGGGTTATTCTCTGATAACTCAGCACATATGGGGCTGCCTATAACATACAATATTGCTCAAATATTCAGTTTATAGTGATCATGACTGAGGCCTGTAATATCAAATCATTCCATAAGAGAGGGGAGGGATTGGGTTGCATTCCACAGGCTGGGGTGGTAAGGGGCTACAGAGGGATGTGAGTGTTTCTGCATGTCTGGCATGACTTACCTAGGTAAACCGCTTGCTCCTCGATATTGTAGCGGACAGCCAAAATCTGCGGAGGGAGAAGTGTTCATCGATGAAAAAACAACTCTTACTATCTGACAGTTACATTCCTACAAGACACTTCCATACACTGACAGAGGTAGAGTGCCTTCCGCTCAGCCTGAAGCGACAGCACAGATCATCTAAGTATTGAGAGTTCCACCCACTCATTCCTCAACTTACTAACACACCTGAGACCAGAAGTCTATTCTATTTTTTATAAACGCAGTGACTTTTACCATGAATTCAGTCAATAAAAACCTCAGTATTTATGCAGACATTCCTAAATTTATTACTGGTTAGGGTCTGTAAAAAGATTATCTATAATAATTTTTTTTAAAAATTCTCAGTAAAACATTTAATTATTTTAAATTAGCTTCAAACAAAATTAAAATTAATTTCAAATGACTAAAAATAAACTAAATCTGTAATTTCCACAATGAATCAAGGTGGCAGACCAATTCATTCTAGAAGGATTTCCAGTGTTTGTCAGCATCTGGCCACTTTCAACTTTACTACCTACATAACAACCAACATACTAACAACCAAAAGGTTACTAATAAAGATGTCCCTTGATTTATTTGCAGGTTAGCTTCTGGAAAATTCTTAAAGCTCTTATATATACAAAAATCTTTAAAAACCTTTTTTTTTTTTTTTTTTTAAATCTCTGATTTATTTCATATATAACTTTAAGCTACATTAAAATTAAAACTCATTTAAAATGACAAAAACAGTTGTTACAAACTCCTATTTAATACAAGACTGACTGATTCATGGCATAAACATACGCAGTGTTTATCATATTCTTATTCATAACCAACGTTCAGAAATACCATACATGAGCTATAAACACTGTGGAAGGGAAATGCGTTTACTCGGTCCACATTTCTATTCTCTCCGAGTACATTTTACTGCCATCCTTTTGGTGCTGTAACGCAGGTCACTTTCCCTCCACAAGACAAATTTCACGAAACACAAGTGAAGACAATACAATCAAAGTAAATAACTTAAAAACTGTCTATCTTCAAAAATTCTGAAATTTCTGTAGCACAAAGAGCCATTCTATACCAGTCAATATTCTGTGGTGTTGAAAAACATTTTCCTTTACGGTAATTATACTGATGTGTTTATGATCAAACTTGAATCTTGATGTGCCTGCGGATATTTGCGTGTCTGCAGTCAGTTTAGAATATTTTCAAGCCTCCAATATCACCAGACTATCATAACTTTTCATGGCTTTCATGGAAACTCAGGCATGACAGTGAGCTTTGCCATCCAGATTTCAGGGTTGCCCACTGACTGAAGCCTTCCTATTCATCCTCAAGAGAAAACACACAAAGCCCACTGATGGCCATGCCGCAGACCTTACTTGCACTAGGAGTGAACTGGGCAGCCAGAGTAGAGCTGAAGAACTGCCTGACCTGGTCATGCTTGAGTAGATGCTGTGGTAGCTTTGTAAGGCACCTAGGGGGAAACAAAAAAATAAAAAATAAATAAATAAATAAATCTGACACCCTTCATCTCATCACCAGAGAAACTCTTCTTCTCCCAGGTGGGACAATGAGTTCAAGCATCTTACCTGGGGTCAGGCTGAAAAGCAGAATCCAAGCTGGAGGAGGGAGATGGCCTTGAAAAGTTCTCATCTTCTGGGAAGAGCTGGGTAAGCTAAAAGCACAGCACCTCACATGAGTCCACACTGCAAAGTACTGAAGCACAGAAGGACTCTGGAGAAATTCAGTACTTACAGGGCCACATGAGAACTGCCTTCTAGTAACAAGTTCCCACTTAGTATTTAATCATCACTCCACACCTGGTTAAATTCCTCTGTCACGCCACTGAATGTTACTATGCACACCCACAAAACTTTCCTTGCTACATCATGGGTCTCAACCTGCCTGGAAAGAAGTTCAATTTCTAAAGCCTGTGGATTTAGACAAGATAAAAACATATAAAGCCACATGCCATTGAATGAGGTCTCCCTTCTCATTTCATGTCAGTCTGCACTACATCTGCCACTATGTTAGTTCAGTCAAAAAACATCTTTTTGAAGACTCCTTGAGAGACAAACATAAATGATAAATCAAATGGGGGTTCTCCAAATAGAGAACAGCACCCAGTCTGTTTTGTTTTAAAGTTCTGCAATTTTAATCTACTGCTGCTGTTCACCTTTACCTTTTGCAGCTGCAGCAAACATTATCCACCTTCAGTATCGCTTCCATAATCTCTCTGGAATGCAAAAAAGTTAACTGTCCTTTTCCTTAGTAATGTCTCCCCAACAATGTTCTGTTTTTATCAGTATATCCTAGAAACCAGGTATGCCCCTTTCCTGCTGCTACACATTGATTACATTTTAATAAAGCACAATCTACTTCCACCCTTCATTTTTCCATTCTACTGATAATTCATTCTGCACTTTCTTCTACTTTATTTTTAAAGCATATGTGAAATATTTTCAGTCAATACATATAGCAAATTTTTACATTAAGCTGTCATAAACCATTATTATAAACCACATTCCATGGATGGGAAAAAAATAAAAACAAAGTGCCAGCATGAGAAAATTTTCTTTGACCACTACCAGATCATCAAATAAAATGTAGTAAAATCTATCTAAGCATCTTTTGTCAGATTTTCTAAATCCATAATTACTTAATTAAATACTGAAAAACTCCTGTCAAAAATTTCTGCATACCTGGAAAACCTACGCAATACCTGTATGGTACGAACTGGACAGAAAAGTAAAAGTAGAGCAACCAACAAGTGTTCTACATCTCTGAGAATTACTGCAGAAGAGTTTGGATCAGCTGATATCTTGATCAAACTTGTTCAACTGTTTCAAGGAAATGTAGAAAAACTTTTGACCAGAACTATAAAACAAAATGCCATTTTCACTGAGAATTAATCAGTACTACTCCGGACACATTTAAAGCTATACCTAAGGCAGAGACAAATTGTTCAGCACAGAACATTTATGTGAGCCCTTTTGCTATCACTTTAATATATTTATATAATGACCTCTTATTTATTTCCTGGGCTGTGGATTGAAATCAATTTCGAGTTAATAAGGTGTAGTTTCCATGTTTGCCCTGAACCGAGTTCCCTCCGTGGGCTTCAGTTTCCTCCTACAGTCCAAAGACATATGTTACAGGTGGACTGGTGACTTCAAATTGCCCACAGTATATGAACAAGTGAGTTAATCAGTGTGTGAGTGAGAGAGAGAGAGAGAGAAATTGCCCTACAGTAGACTGTCATTGTCTTTCTTTAAACCTAGTTTTGCTTTGCATTGTTGTGATAAATGATGGCTTTACACTATGATTAAAAAGTAATGCAATTTTTGAGAGATGTTTGCAAGCAGGTACAAAACTACAAGACGACAAATGCCCAAAAGAAGCAAAAATACATGGTGGGGGCTGCTCAGCACTACCAAGACTTGTTCTTTGAATTGCAGTGTCTTTTTTCATAAGGTTTTTCTTCAAGCATGAGTTGATAGCTTGTTATGTGAATTTTAGAGTACAAATTACACGTACCAGTAAGTGCAAGTTCTTATAACTGAGTGCTTGTTATGTGAGGGAAGTATTTGAGTTGCATGATCTTTCAAAAAGAGTCTTCTTAAGAACAGTACAGTCTCACACCTGACTTGAACTTTACCTTGGAAAGAAACTCCATGACCTCCTGACAAGTCCGGGAAACAAGTGACACTATGGAGTCAGACCACAGGACCTGGAGACAGGGAGAGGATTATCATCATAAGGCCTCATGTTTGTTTTGCATCACTTCAGCCAGTAAAGAAACAAGCTCATACATGTACTATTGTTCTCCAATTATTGCTACCAGTAGGAGAAATGACTGGCTCATTGTTAACAGGATTAACAGATTACTGAATTTCATGGTTCTCACTAGGATTAGAGGTTTGTGCCTTGGCTTCTGATAAATTTAATACCAGAATGCAGGCCAATGTGTCCAGAGCAACATAAATGCAATAAAGAGAACAATGCAGTTACAGGGGGATAAAGATGGAATTAAACTCCACTCCTACATCCATAGCCTTGAGGAGTGATGTAGAGATAGTGGGGGGGGGGGGGGGGGGGGGGGGGGGAATTTTGCATCTTTTAGCCAACCAGAGAGAGAAATATTTCCATTCTGTCTCAGTCAGAAACACAATGCTATGAGCCTTTGCATCTGACAAGGTAATTTGGGACTACATCAGAAAGTATCTCACCCATCATACAAAACCTCAGCCTTAACATGCTGGTCTGACATATTATATATATATAATATGGTAATTTTCATTTGACCTTTGCTTTCTCTGTGTCACACCATGGTATACAGATGTGATCCTTCTCCAGAGATCCAAACATATACAGAGGATGGTCCAAGGGCAGAGGTCAAGGTCCATTCCTTACATCCTCTTCTCAAAATATTAGTGCCACTAATCACTTCAATTTCAATTTATTGTCATGGAGCACTCTTTTTTTAGCATTGACACAGAGCTGAACAATGATTAAAAGCTGGAAAGTGATAAAACAGTAATAACACATAACAGACTCTGATAAGAACACCAGCTGGCAACCAAGAAGAGGAAAACAAAATTACTCAGAGCCATGGAGAGAAATTAACCTTGGTAGTCCAAGCGTCAGTCACTACCCACCCGTGCTGCGCATTCTAATGTAGTTACAGAGGACCTGTGTAGAGATGTCTACAGCTAAAGGGCCAGAATTACTAAAACTAACCTGTCTTAAGACGATCTAAACCCAGCTCACGTTCTCTATTAGTGGGTGAACAATCCAGCGCTTGGTGAATTCTGCTTCATAATGATAGGAAGAGCCGACATCGAAGGATCAAAAAGCGACACTGCTATGAACGCTTGGCCGCCACAAGCCAGTTATCCCTGTGGTAACTTTTCTGACACCTCCTGCTTGAAACTCAAAAAGCCAGAAGGATCGTGAGGCCCTGCTTTCACGGCAGTTGGAGCCTACAGAGACAGGCCCAGGTGGCTGACCAGTGGGGATAATGAGTGGTCACCCATTCTCTCTGACTGAGGGGATGCATTATCAAGGGTGTCCAAACGTATCACATTGCCCTGTAGCATGTTAAACAATTTCTATTTGAATCCTGAACATTTCGCTGTCATCTCTACAAGTAAATCAATAAAACAAGAGCAGAAACATGCTATCCTTTGGATCTACTGTATGCTATGTCAGCATCAATCATTATATGCAGTCTGTTGTGTAAAAAGGTAGTATTGCTCAGTAGTACTGCTTAATTTTCATTATCAAACTCACCTCAAATGAATACTCAGTTGGTTTCTCATTCTTCTGTATCACACCCTTCAGCTCTATCCTTTCAATTCTGGCTAAAAACAAAAATAAACATGTTATTTTTATTTAAAAACAAAGTATGCAAAAGAAGGATAAATTGCTTTTGTCATTTGGACAGGTTAGGACTTATTTTCCAGAACTAAAATATTATAATTAAATGTAAGTGAGGCTTTGGGTAGCCTGGTTGCAATTATACCTCAGTTTGGACACTTTAAACTGTAAGGCAGTTATCACATAAAACCTCAGAGAAAGAACGAAAAACTGGGGGACTGTTTTAACTGGACTACACAAAGAATTCAATGTAAAAAAGGAAAAAGACTTTTACTGCAGTACATACACACTTGAGGATGCAGGTGTGTACATAACACAGCAGAACACCACTTTTCAGTCTTCAGTCATTAGCATTGAATAAACACTCTGTGGCAGCAGTACGACATGAGGGGAAAAAAGTGAAAATGCAGAAAGCCTCAAAAAAAAAATAGGGCCCAGACACCATCTCTCCCCACTCAGGCAAGGAAGGCTCCCAGCCTCACGGGCAAGCGCCAACATATCTGGAATGTACCGGAGATCAGACAGTCCAGTCTATACCTCTGCACACTGAACCATGCAACCTACAGTGCACACCCTGCCTCATTCAATCCCACAATTCTCAACCTTGTACTTCCCGATCAACAACGCAGGGATACAATGCCCACACGCAACCATGTACTGGGTTGTAGTAGTGTTAGTTGACTTGGGGTCTAATCGGACAGAAAGCAATCAGTGAGCCTTCCAGGAGATCCCGGGGGGGGGGGGGGGGGGGGGGGGGCAGTCAATCTGACCTCACTAGGTCGTATAGTATACATCAACACCTGCACAAGCTCTCCCCCATGAGTATGATTTACAAAGCCCACCAGCTAAAGCCTCCTATTTTTAGTCACTGCATGCATAAGCCATTGAGCAATTCAACCTGTCACTCAACAGCAAGGAGTTCCATTTGCATACCCCTGCTGAGCATGTTCCATAGGGCTCCACATTGAAATCAGCAGGAACAAACCCCCCGAAAGGGTCTTCGACCTTTCTCTCCACACTCCCAGGAGCTCGCACAATGCACCAAGTGAAAACTTTTCAACAAGTCAAAGGAACGCAGCTGGTGACATGCCACCCACATTGGTGACCTTCGACAGGGGGCTGTACAGTGAATGTACATATCTCTACACTGAAACATCCAAAGTACCACGTCAAAGCTAACAGGTCCCACCCACTGATTGTCCCTCCTTTTAAAACTCAGCTCACAAAAGCTAATGACAAAGTACACGAGTTGCTATTCTCAAGGAGAGAGAGCACAGTTCAGAAAAACATTTTAACAGTTGAACTCGTATTTGAACTGAACCCCTCACAGCCGAGAGTCCACAGAGATGACAAAAAGGTAGTACAGTGGGTTGTACAATTAAGGTGACCAGTTTAAATCCTTGGAGAGCCTCTGCTGTTATATTTAACAGCAAGTTATATAACCTGAAAAAATTAAATACATCGTACAATATAAATAACCAAATTTAAGATGCACAATACACTTCAGAAAACAATGTTTCTACAAAAGAAACAAGAACACCAAAACAAAAAAAGTTCACTGTTCTAAATTCAACATAAGTGCTAAATTTCCCTACCTATCAAAAAGGAGAAAAGTTCCATTATGCTTGTCCAAATTAACTGAATTACACTGAATATAGTGGCATTAAGTTGCTTTCAGGGAGCAGCTTGTTTGGGTTCTGCAGCTGAATTATGCTGTATCCTGTATGTCAGCCTAGGATATGCAGTTTAGCATCCTGTGTTCACACCAGATGAGTGTCTCACAACCACTACTGTAGCCTGCTTGATGAGCTGCATGTGTTTCACCTAGGTGTTAACATATAATGTTTGGAGCAGGGCAACAGTAAAGAGGGAATGGAAAAAAACCTGATGCCTAACCCAGAACTTTCAGAACTATAAAGAGTATAAGGCATGGAGACAGAAGTGGTATTCCCAAGTGCTTCTGGATGAGCTTAGAAAATTGCTCCAAGTTCTGGTGCCAGTGGAACATGTCAGGAAAGAGTTTAGGGGACCTTCCTAGGGAGCCACCTAATGCACCTCAGCTGAGCGTTCAATATGCCAAGTCTCAGCCCATCTTGGAAATTGTGCCTTCCAGCAGCCATCCTTGTCCACACTGCATTTAACATTACCTTTTTCTGAAACACAGTATACATGCAGTGTTTTCAAATTCATCTCCATTTCAAGAGCCATAAAGCTTCTAGAAAGCACAGTCACTTCTGCCTTTTCCATCCAAGACTTTTGAAAGTGTTTGATAAAGAAGTATTCTGAAACATTACGCTTTCCTAATTTAGGAAACTGTCTTCACCACATAACCAACGTGCCAAGAGACAACACTGGCAGCAAGAGTGCGTGTCAGGCAAAAGCACATTCCTCCAACATCAAATTAAATAATATCACATAATGGAGGGGATGAAGGGTACCTCTGGCACTGACCGGCTGATTGTACCACCCCCAGTGACAAAGACGAGAAGGCAGGAATGCTCGCTCAGCGAAACTGGGGAACAGGAGCTATTTCGGGGCCCTTTACTGCAGGGCCACTGGTGCAGGCTGTGCTACGCAAGTGAAGTCGTTGGACAGCGGTATGTTTAGCTCTGGCATGTGCTGATGAGTGGGACCGTGGCCAGGCAATGAGGTAATGCAGTGAACCAAGCCCATGCCAGGGGACGGGTGTGGGCAAGCCAGTCCCGAGTATCCTGCAAACAGTCACAACCCCACGACTCGCTACTGGAACTGCAGTCAGGGCCTGAAGCTGTGTGCATGCTTCAAAAGTTGGATAAACATATCAATCATTAAACACACAACTCACACTGAACTCATGCACACAGAGTCGCTCCTGTCAGTGCATCACATCGTGGAAGATTTTGGAGATAGAATATCTGGAGGCAAGCCTGTAGACTGCTTGAGGTTAATAGCTGCAATGTTGTTGAACTGTCATGTGGTCCACCACAGGTCAAATCCAACCCAGCAGTAAAGCCCAGACTTGAATGTGCTCTCCCTACATGGATCAAAAACATCTGGAGCATCAGCAGGGAAGTCAGCCAAAACCGAATGCTATGGATTTCCGTGAGAGAAGCCAACATTTCTGATCTCTGAAATAATATACCTTGGATTCTGTGTCTGTGCGTGCTTTTACATATCCAGTTACCTGCTTAATTACACATTGTCTGTATCAAAAAAGTCACTTGACTCTACCACTTCTGTCGCCTCACATTTCAATGGACCTTTATGTTCCTCAGCACCACCAGCCAGGTCTCAAGGAGTATGAAGTACAGACACTCTGGGATGGAAGCCAAATAGACAGAACCACACACACACCACCTGAAAAATGAATGGAGTATGCTCCTCTTCACCAACCTACATTTATCCTTTCAAAACATATATTCCACACCTCATGGCCTCACCCCTCATGGTCCAACACCCAGTATCCCCTTCACAGCGGGGGCTTTCCACACTCACCGGTACCTGACATCACAGGGTGATGTCATGGCTTTCCTAGCAGGTCTGAGTCATTTGTTACTGAGAGCAGTAGAATGAGGATGAGGAACCAGCAGAGGGTGAGACACAGAGGAAAGATGGACCACTAGAGAAGACTTTGTGGGCACGCTGACCATAAGAGCTTCCCTTTGCTACCCGTCTACCAACGTACCTCTCCTTTATGAAAAAGGCACAAAAAAACAGTCGGCAAAATCTCAGACTAAAAGTTAGGCTGCCAGCCTAACCACAACCAGCCAATAATCTCTGGCTAAGGTTCTCGGTGGAACACAGAGTCACTCTACTGTCCAACTTATTAAGCGAGATGTGGGAAAGAATCTCTTTACATTCCTCAGGGAATTTTTTTGGAGGTTTTTAAACTGTGAGCATGTGTGTACATGTTCTCCAGACACTTGTCTGTTTGTGTAGCACAAACCACAGATTTCTCCATTTGAGTGACATGAAATCCTTCCACTGTGAAACTGTTGGGAGAGCCTGAGTCTATTTTAAGTTGGCAGATTTCTTGCACAACAGATAAAAAGAGGAAAGAGAGGACTGTTACTCACCTTTAGCGGGTTTCCCTGTGTGCACCTTGATCAGAAGGTCCTGATAGCAATGTACTGAGGCTGGAGGCTGGGCATCCAGGATGTTCCCTTCATTTCCTTGTTCTGCCTTTTCATCTTGGTGCAGCACCTAAAACAAGGGTAAATAATGGAAAGCAACTCATTCTGTTACCTCCGCACAGACTCTCAGAAATTTCACTGCCTAGACCAAAAACAAAAACAAAAAAAAAAAAAAAAAAAAAAAAAAAATCAAAATCTACATTTTTAGAATAGCTTGTGACAGTTTTGTTCATATTGTGGGAAACTGTGGCACAGAGGACTATATCTACCCACTCAGCTGAGAATATATTTAAAAAAAAAAAAACTTGGAGATGCACTTTGTGGGCTAGTACACAACAATGGAATGAGTCAGCTGGTTTTATATTGCAGTGGGTGGCAGGTAGCAGGGGTGCTACGACCAGACACGTTGCACGTCCAAAGACCCTGTTAGTGTAACTGTGACTAGAGCTGTTAACCTGAAGCATTTCAATCAAAAATCCCAAAACTTTTATCAAATTGCAAAGATTGCCATGAACGCCACTTTGTCCAAGAGTCTGCTAAGTAACTATAAAGAAAAAGTAACATGATATAAACCACAGACATACACTCTCACCCAAGAGATTAGTCAGATACTGCTTCTTTTGTCATTCTTTAAAGTCATGGTGCCACTCAGGAGACCAGTCCCAAGGCTCTCTACTCTCCCCTTCAACCAACTGTAAACCCAGCCCATTACCCTCTCCTTATCATGACCATAATCTAGTTTCCATTCCCCTGACAGCATAACACAAATCTATTTATACTTTAGCTACTAATTAACACACAGTTTTTGTGCCATTCAACACTAAAAAGGATATTTTAACACACTGAGAAAACGACCAAATATGGGAAGTACAGTCTGTAACCAGAATATTTTTAAGAAAAAGGTTTAGATAGTCTCTTGAATGGAAAACGACCCAGACTGTCAGTGTTGTCTCGACATCTGTCTAAAATGACCATCTGGACTTTTATACAGGTCCTTGACTCCCTGTAGGTTATTTAACCATTGCTATGTTTGTATTAAAAAGAAGCTGCATATACAAAGTAAAAAAGTTCAGATTGAAGACCACTGAATATTCTCAACTCCCACCCTCCTCTGACTCGGGCAACTGGATCACTGTGCCTCATGCTAACTGGAGCAACACAACCACCAACTCTGAAACCAATTACATCTGTCTTTCCACTGCACGGCTGCCACATCCGATGCTCACTCCTGCCAAATCAGCTCCTTCTGCTTGGGGGAAAAGGAAAAAAAAAAAAAAAAAACCATGCAGCTCTAGGACCAATGCTGTGGGGGCAGAGACAACCTCAAAAAAAATCATCCCCTCCTTTGGCACTGGACCAATCAGGTCGGATAAGCATGACCAAATCCTCACCCACTCCTGCAATAGTTGACTGGATGAGCACCACTGAATTTCTGTCACCACACCACACTGGTCATTTCATTTCTATTAAAAATTCTTGCAGATTTTGAAGAAGCACAGGGACATGGTCCCAATCATCAGCTAACAATAAGCAAAACATCACATGCTGCTCTCGCACAAAGGATGGGACTGCCATTAAACAAATCCAGTGAAAGTAGATAAGGTATTCATATAACCATATATTGTAAAAGGGATGAAAATGCCACATGCAAAAGGGGGAGGAGTTAGAAGATTTTAACACTTTCGTATGAAGGTAATTAAGGAGTAATCTACAATGGACAGGGCAGTTTCTCCTTCCTGGTGAGTCACATGGGAGTCTCAACAGGGTTTATTTCACCATGAAGAAATGTGCTGACCCAATCTTACCAGAGGCCAAGACTAACAAAACAGGAAAAAAAAAAAAAAAAAAAAAAAAAAGTTTCCTCCAGTGTTGAATATTTTTCCCCTCAAACAGATGTATTTACAGTCTCATCTCTGCGTCCTTTAATTAAACACAGAGACGCATGTTCTGTCCCCAGCTAAACACAGGGATGTGCACCACCAATGGGGAAAACATATCACATTCAGTGATGCTGTGTGGTCTCCTAAACAGAAAAATATAATGCTTACACATACACAATTCTCAACACTGATCTGCTCCACATTTACAGTGTCGCACAGAAATGTACATGCACAAAATTTCAAACTTAGTCTCTTACACATGCTCACCCTCTTACACACACAGATCATGAGATAGTAGGGCTGGTGAGGGTGCTCCTTTGCCTGACATTCTCAGCACAGGATGATCACACACAGGCAGTGGGAAAAACTCTAAGCTTTGCATGACTCCACACCATCATCACAAAACCAGTACAACATACTCTGGGAAAACCCAGATCCTAAACAAACATCACCCCCTAGCCAGTAAGGAATACCAGTGAAACATAAGAGATTTTACATTAACCTTCTAACTTCCACTTTATACCACTGAACAGAAGAATCTTTCATCATCCCTACAAAGTACTTTAGAAAGTAGTACTGAAAGACAGGAGTCTGAACTAAAGCTCTTCAATTCCTGGACTGGAAGAATGTAATCCAAAAGCACCCAATTTTACATGAACCAGTAGAGTAAATTACCCTGTCTCGTTCATGGTAATTCATTAGCACAATGTTGCCCTTCAATCTTAAGAGAAAAGGGGAAATCTGGTGCTCTTTAAATTTTCAGCCAGCCTTGGCTGAGACAGTTTATATGCAGGTAGTAATATTACCTAGGTGGCTAAGTACTCAACAAAACATTCCTGGTTAAACTGATTTAGCTTCATCGGTCACTAATGATGATGCAGGTATGTCAAATGGAATGACAGCAGCTTTTAGCATAGTGGTTAGAGCTGCTGCCTTTGAACAAAAAGGTTGCAGGATAAAATCCCATCTCCAGCTGTAGTACCCTCAAGCAGGGTACTTACCCTAAATTGCTCCAGTAAAAATTACCCATAGCAATAAAGGGGTGAAAAACTGTAGGTACCTTAAAATTATAAGTCGCTTTGGACGTCAGCTAGAATACTGTATAGCTAGCTATGACCAGGAATGAAGACTGCATTCCCAGCATCTATGTTTAATTGTTAAAGATGGTTAGTAACACTTTTTTAAAAATATACTACAGTAAGCTCCCACAGAAGTCATATAGTTTGAAAACTGATCCTCGCTGTGAAATAGCAAATGGGGGGGGGGGGGGAACACCTTTATGCACCATACATTGTGAGATGTAACAGAAGGGTCCTTTTGTCACTATCATGGCTGAGCGTATTCATTTTTCCTCTGGTCATTTCAGGCTGCAGAAGGGCAGGGTGCTGACCCCTCGTGGGTGGTGCTTTAGGTCAGGAGAACATTAGCTCTTATCCCCTGGAGGAAACTCCACTGCCAAGATGTACTCATGATGAGACACCAAAACAACTCAAAAAGGCATTTTCAAGACAAACAAAACAAATGAATCCCTCACACGGAGAATCCCCAGCAAACAAGTCCATCAGTGCATCAATTCTGAATATTTACTTTTCCCCCATTCAACATCATGTGAGTCACTCAAGATGCTGTGCAGCGTATCCAAATCCGGAACAAAACACAGTTGGTTTAGTAGAAACTTTCCTTCAAAAGCAACGTACGACGATGTTGCAATTTTGGAAAATCTCGCAACGTAATCAGAGCGGCATGCGAGAGAGACACGGTAAAGGCTGCCCGCACCAACCTTGCGAGCACATGGATGCTCGGCGTGGCCCGAGCCGGCGGAGCCGGCGCTCGCGTAGGCGGGCGCTGCCGCGGCCACGGCGAGCGGCCCCGATCCGCCGCTCGCGCGATGCTCCCCACAGGTGGCCTGCAGGATGCCCTGAACCTGCACGAGCTGCTGCCTCAGCACCTGCTTCTGGTGGAAGCTGAAGGCCGGGTGGTTGGAGGCCATGGTGAACAGCAGGAGGAACTGGTCTCCCGTCTGGCCGTCGTTGAGCTGCAGCCCGTAGTTGTTAATGATGGAGTCTATGTGCGTGAGGGTCCGGAAGAGCACGCCGGCCGCCTCCCTGTTGTCCGAGTTGAGCAGGGCCAGGGAGACGAGAAGCTTGCTGCGCACCACCTCATCCGTGATGTTGGTCAGACCAGCCAGGTCGGTGGGATTGTTGGCCTTGATCTCGGCGTCCCTCAGGGAGTGGTAGTCCTTCCGAGCCAGGTCCTCCAGGCAGGATCCTAGGAAGCGCAGCTCGACGGGGACACAGAGGTCGAGAAGGCCACACAGGAACTCGGCCCTCTGGGCAGAGCTGAGCTGGGAGAACCAGCGGTACACACCCTCCCTGTGAACGGTGCTCCTCTTCTCCACCATCTTCCCACAGCCCAGGTCACGCAGCGCTACAAGGCGCTCCTAGAACATCCGCCCCCAACTTCCCAAGTACGACAAACCACTTTTGAAGGAGTTAGAGAAGAAGTGCCACCACTCAAGTGAGAGCGGTTCCCCGGGCGCCGAAGAAGTGTCCGCTCGCTCGCTCACGTGACCCGCTTCCCGTCAGTTATTCAACTTTGTTGTACAACAACCCAGCGTGTCGTTCTCTTCCTGAAGAGGAATCCACATTACTATTAGTAGTAGTAGCAGCAGGAGTATTATTACTATTATTAGTATTAGTATTCGTATTCTATGCAGTTATTTCGCCGCGAAGCGCAATCCTCCGGTAGAGAGCGCCGCGCGAGCGCGATCAGCGCGCGCGCCCTCCAGCCATCGCTCCCCCCCGTTCTGCTGCTCTTCCCCACGTCTTTCGATCGCGGGGGAGACACAACACAAACCGAAGGCGCAAAACACGGCGAAACACAGAGCCAGTCTCAGCGTGGCGGGAAAAAATACGGTCCACGTCCCCCTTCCGACAAGAATGCCATCTTCTCTCCGGAGTTAAAGCGCACTCGTTTCAGCTGGAGCCCCCGCGGTGACACGCGTTACACCGTTAGGGACCGTCGGCAAATGAAGATCGCATGTAAACTCCTCCAACTTCACACTGTAGTTTTAAGACGAAAAGGGGGGTTTTATTTAAACCCAAAGTAGACAACGCGAATATTCATCTTATATCGAAGAAGCATACAGAGTAGTTTTGTTTCCCTTCCTCTCCGTACACATGGCAGGATTCTCCACAAAGGGATAGGATACCCTCTTCCGCTTCATATCGACCCGTCCTTTGAAATGGAGCAAAACAGCTGTCCGCTTAAGCGCTCCATACTCTACACTTTATCCCGCCCCCGCTGCCTGACTGTTAATTCCTATTGGATCTGTTGTTTGTCTGCAACAACACATTGTGATGTGATTGGCCAAGAGCATCCACACTCCACATCGCTCTCACATGCGTTCATGCTTATGTGGATTCTGACAGTGAGATGCAGGTTTCATTAAAAGCCAGCGCCCCTACTCATGCTGTTTAGTCAAAAGTGAACTACAGCATGTTTCTGAAGTTATTAGAGACGTCATTATTATCTAATCGCCAGAACATTGTGAATCGACATCACCGTGAAAGCTTTAACCCTACCAAAGGCGTGAGGTACAGTGCTAGAAATCAACCGATTCTTCTCGGTGAGCAAAACCGAACTCCCTTCCCCTAGCGCCTCACGCGTGTGGGATACGATGATTGGACGTCGCGTACGGGGACGTCCGCGCGGTGTCGTTCTGATTGGCCAAATTAACGTCAGTCTCGACTTTGTTCCTATCCATGTATTTTTATGCATTTCAAGAACTACTCAAAAGGTAACGAACACTTGTAATGAAAAAAAATGTCTTCAGATAAGTACTCGCGGTTTTCCAGCAGCTTCAAATACTAATGATAATGTTATTTTCAGTATTCTAGGTAATCTAGGAGATTGTAGGGATGGGGTTGGTATTCTTAGAGGCCACTTGGGTTAATAAAGGAAAATGTGTAGCAACTAACTAGTAGAAACAAAAATTTCACAGCTCTCTAAGAGCATTAAGAAGAAGAAAAGACAACAATGACTTTTTATCTTTTACAATTCGGATGTCCATACGAGCTCAATCCGAGTATCCGTGCAGTGTCTGAGAGCGACTGGTAGGTGGCATCGTCGCCCCACTTCAGAGCGCGCGCTGCGCCGCGTCAGTCTCGCGCTCTGTTCAGTCCACACGTCCGTGTTCAGCTGCAGGCGTTTTTTTTTTTTTTTTTTTTTTTTTTTTATATATATATATCTATCCCCATTTTCAGCTTCTTTCAAGAAGACGCAGACAATAACTGTTGCGTATCTGCGCTTTTTATTCTTAATGGTTTGACTGGAGAGGCTTTAGACCTAACCAAAAACTGATAATACCAGTACAGTACGATTTAATCTGTAAATATACTACAGGTGACTTATGCTAAGCTACTCACGAATCACCTCTTTTACTTATTCAACCAAATTTGCCTCAGTCAACACAGACATGTTTTATTCTTCAGGTTTATTCAGTTATTCTGTATCAAGCAGCCGTAAGTCACAGGCTTGATTCCCACCCCTGGCTGTGTAGTTCCCTTGAGTGTGAGGTACTTACTCTAAATTGCTCCAGTAAAAATTACCCTGCTGTATAGATTGGTAAATAATTGTGAGTAGCTTAGCATTATAAGTCACTTTGGAGAAAAGTGTCAGTTAAATTGGTTATTAATGAGGGGTGGCGCAGCCACCTCACACCATCCAGGTGGTGTGAGAGAAGTTGGGTTCAATCCCTGTTCTGTCTGTGGAGTTGGCATGTATTTCCTGTGTCTGTATGGGTTTCATCTGTGTGCTGTGGTTTTGCCCTGCAGTTCAGGTAGATTCGTGACTCTACATTGGCCTTGTGTGTGTGTGGCTACCCTGCAGTGGACTGGCATCCTGTCCAGGGGGTACTACTCCTAAGCCTTCTGCCCAGTGCTTCCAGTACAGGCTCTAAATCGCTACAGCCCTTCAGTACAAAGTCATTATTGAAGCTGGATGGATGGATGAATTATGGAAAAAGAAGGGTATGTTCCTCAACAGTCAGTGTGTGCTCACTTAAGTGTTTCACCTTTGTGTAGTTTTCAAATCCAGCTTCTGCTGCAGCTGTACAATGACCCTACTACATAAAAAACTTGTAGGATTCATGTGCACTGAAACCTAGTCCACAGCATTTTTGTTTGGGTATAACATCCGTTTCAGTCACAATAGCTTTATCCTATGGCAGCTAGATTGTTTGTGTTGTGTTGATGAATTTCTTGTGATTTGCTGGCTAGGATTTAGGTGCAACACTATCCTAACCCTTTTATTGACACCGAGATCAGGTGATCTGTTGAAGTATCCATGTTTAGAAGGACATTAAAGAAAAAGTTTTAGAAGAACTTGAATCAGATTTTGCCTCTGCTTGTTGCAGATGGTGGTAAATGTAGGACACTGTGTGATGTGCAGTTCACAGGTACACATTTCTTTGCTGCGGTTTCAAATGGTTACGTACAGTAGCTAAGGCAGAGATGCGGTGCCGGATGTGGAGGGACAAGCTCAGCAGTGATCCTCCACAGGGATGTGGGTCTCCAAAGATCCTGCCTGCATGAACCAGCAAGAGCAGCCGCTATGTCAAAGTGATCAGCATCGAAGCTATTTTTACCCTGCTTAGTCTGATCTGATCTGCAGTAATTGACTGGGTACAGTAGCAGAACGGTAGCAGGGTACGGAGAGTGGGGTGCAGCTCAAGAGTGATAGAATCTCCTCAGCTCCTCTTAACAAACCAGATGCCCCAGTTCAATCTAAAATTAATTTACAAAGTGATTTGACATGTTTTGTGTCATTTTCTGTCTCCTGTATTCTGACATAGGCACACGTTCCACAGAGGGGTATTTACTGAAATAAACTGTTGTCACACATAAGCAGAACCTTCCAGTTTCTATTTAATGTACCTGCAGAAGGAAAAGGTTTGTGCCAAATGAGCGGCTCTGTAGTGGACTAATTATTTCATGGGACACGGCAGAACATGGCCAGATTGAATATGAGGAAATGAGGAGAGCGAGCGGGCAATTAAGAAAGGTGTTTTTTTTTTTCCTCCTGTCCCAGAGGTACAGGGACAGAACTGGAAGCGGCTCACGCTCACGCAGCTGCTGTCCCTTTAAATGGCATCGGTGGGGGGTTTGGGGGGAGATGGGGGGGGCTGGAGCAGTCCTTCTCTAATGAGCACGTCTGAGACACATCACACACATACACACACACAGACACACACGCACGCACAGAGAGAAAGAGAGACGCGCCAGTGACGAGAGGAAACGGGGGAATCGGGCAAAGGCAGTCGAAAGAAAAAGGACCAGAATAATACAGGAAAATAATGCGTGTGAAGCCTTTAGTTGCTTCGGAGAGGGGAATAGCACTGGATTTTTCAGCACCGGGTGAAGCAGAGCAAGCCGTTCCCTACTAGGCCGGCAGCAACGCACACAGAGAACTGAGAGAGAGAGACAGACAGAGAGAGAGAGAGACAGAGAGAAGGTGGAAGAAAACATCCCCGAATGAGATGAGCTGTTTGCTTCGAAGGCGTGTGTGCGCACAAGCTGCGTGTCGGTGAGCGTGTGCGCGCGCCTTCCTGTGTGTGCGTTCGTGCGTGCGTGCGTGCGTGCGCTCTGTGGGACGGCGCGCGTGTGCGTGCAGCGACGGTGCACTGCATTGCTGTCAACCGCACGGGCAGCGGAGAGAACCATCGCAGAATCCGCCTCTCCCGTCCTCTGCGTGTCTCTTCCCCGGCAGCCTGCTGCGATGTCGCGGGGCAGGAACGGGCTCAGCCAAGGATGGAGCCGTGAGGGCTGATCGCCTCCTCCTTTCCTGGCTGCATCGCCGTGCAGGACTCCGGGTTTCTAGGTGGAGTCTGGTCCTCATCTGCCCCAGAGGGGAGGGAAAAACACCTTGGCAGGGAGCTGCTCGGAGGGGATCGGCGTGAAGGGAGGCAGGCACCGCACCTGGAAGGGGGGCAGAGGTGCATCGGCGGCAAGACGCATGGCTGGAGGAGGCCTCCCCCCGGCCCACAGTCACAGCTGGAGCAGCTCCGGCACGAGTCAGCACTCCGGGAGAATGGTGTAAAGGCCCTGGCCCTGCACCTGCCTGGCTCAGCAGCAGGGGGACCGCTCTCTTTGGGGGGCTTCGTTTCCGTGTTTTTTAAGCAATCCACAGGATTTCTTTGTGGCATCTTCCTCTCCCAGCCTGCACTCCTTCTTCCTTTTTTCTTTTTTTTTTGAGCTTTCGGGGATTTGCCAAAACCTATTTCATGCATGTCCACTGGGGGCAGGTTCAACTTTGATGATGGGGGGTCATACTGCGGAGGGTGGGAGGAGGGCAAGGCCCATGGGCACGGCATCTGCACCGGGCCCAAGGGGCAGGGGGAGTACGCGGGCTCTTGGAGCCATGGGTTTGAGGTTTTGGGCGTCTACACCTGGCCCAGCGGGAACACCTACCAGGGCACCTGGGCGCAGGGCAAGCGCCACGGCATCGGGGTGGAAAGCAAGGGCAAGTGGGTGTACAAAGGCGAGTGGACACACGGATTTAAGGGACGCTATGGTGTGCGAGAGAGTACGGGGAGCAGTGCCAAGTACGAGGGCACTTGGAACAACGGCCTGCAGGACGGATACGGCACAGAGACCTACTCCGACGGAGGTAAGAGCATCCAGTGGCTTCCCCCTCCTTCCCACACTGTGCTGGACAGTGACAGAGACGGACACCTAGACAGAACTGTAATGAGAGCAGTTTTCTTGTGTCTGAGGTTATTCACTGTTCCCCCCCGTTTTCACATACGCAGCTCCTAACTGAGCCTCAGTCCTCACAGCATCCACCTTCAGTCCCCCTCTGCTGTTCTTTCCCCTCCTGATGCTGCGAATGGAGATGAATTTGTAGGCCCACATTAAAGCCTTTCAGACTCCACAGCTCGAGACACAGACTCCAGCTCCCCTGCTGTGCCTGGCTGAACCCTACTGAGTGTTAAGGCAGTCAAACCAGTGTTAAACCACAACTGGACCACAACCATCAGAAGAAACTCTGGAGCCATTTTCTCCTTTATCCTACTTTCCTACACCCATTTTTACCTTCTGTTACACTGTGATCCCCTTCAGCTTGATGAGGTCTTTTTAAAAATACCACATATTACAAAGAAAGCCTGACCATTATGTCCCAAATGCACAGAAGAAGGAGAAGTGATGGATTGGTAGCCCAGACCTTAGACACTTGACAACACCTTAGGTCCAGCACAGACGTGGATCTGTAATTTGTGATATTTAATAGGTGGCATCGTTGTGTGAAAAGTGCAGCATCTGGTGGATACGTAATCATTATAAAGTGCGTTGGATCTGTGAAAGCCGTTGGGGGCTGGGAATGTTTGAAAGAAAGGTAATATGTAGAGAGGGTGTGTAGGAGCTCTGAGTGTGTAAGGGCTGCAATGTGTAGTGGATGTGTATTAATTGCAGGCGTGGAGTAGTGTTTTAAGGTGCAGCGGATGTGCGAGAGTAGCGAGGTCTGCCGGTCATGTAAAAACTGAGAAGCCGTGGTTGTATAAGAAGTATGAGCTGTATGAATATGCAGGAAGTCATGGAGGGGCTGTGTAAGACCTGTGGTGCATGAACTGTGAGGGTAGCAGATTTGGAGGAGCTGTCACACATGTAGTAAATGCAGAAGACATTCAAAGAGCAAGGCAATGATAAACTGTAAATATTAACTGCGGTGTAATGTCCACGTAGGCAAGGTGGCTGGGAGACTGAGAGATGGTTAGGAGGTGTCTCGTTAGGGCAGGGGGTGGGGAGAGCAGATGGAAGGAGCTAGGCTCTGCAGCAGGGCTGGACCACAGAGACATCCCTCACCGACGGTTCCCTCAACCATTGATCATCCAATGTATCCACCCAGGTTCAGTGCGGTGATTTAGTCATTCTCACCGCCCTTCCTCTTCGTTCACTGGGGAGGTGTGGGGGGTGGGGGTGGGAGGGGTGGTGGTGAGCACTTGCACTGGACTGGAAGAGAGGGAGAGACCAGTCTGCTGCCCACACTCCTCCCACCAAACAAAAATCTCCTGTGTCTGAATCGTGTCAGTGTACCTTTTTATTTATGGAGGAGGATCAGATGGAAGATGGTCTAACCAATCTAGGCCACGGGAGGTTGTGTTCCTTCCTTCTCCTCGCATGAGAACAATGAGGCAGAGAACAGTGGTGCTTTCTGCTCTCTAAGATTCTCATCATTGTAGAAGTTTGAGGATGTGTGTGTGTGTGTGATGGACATATGCAAGTGAGGATGTTGACGTTTCCATGACACTACACATGTGAGTTGTCATGGGGGCGTCTAAGGAGGTTATGTCTTACAACTCTGAGTGTGATACAAGGCTTCGGTGTGAAGCACTACGCTGTGTGTGAAGAGGCTCAGTGTATATGACTTTATATAACCCTGCAGTGTGTTGCTCAACCAGTCGATTGCTGCTGAGATCATTAACCGCTGTCCTACAGTGTAAGGGCACATGAGATGAACTTTGCCTGTGTCTCGCACTCTGCCGAGTGCTGATGCTAAAGGTGGCACTTTTCCACTTGGAGACTTCTGATTTAATTCCTGCTTTAATGAGGGAAAAAATCTGTAGAAGCACCATATCTCAGAGCAATGCCTTGACATTAGAGGTTCTGGTTTGTGCAGACCTCCTGTTTTCTGCACGAGAAGAAGCTCTCTCTTTGCTTGCTTTTCCACTGCATTACAGCAAAGATGCTGCTGTACAGTAAGTTGTCATGGAAACGCTCACAGACACAAGTGGCAGATAGGAGAGCCACTGGGGACACAGTGCTCTGCACTCTGATTGGCTGGCTGGCACTGCTAATGGTGTTTACTTACTTGAACATTAATCTGGGCTGCCTAATCACAACCATGGCAAAGACAGAAGCGGAGGAAGGAGGGAGTAAACTGAAACGGCAATAGAGGGAGAAACAGGAAGTCTGGGACAGAATCAGAAAAGAGAGAAAAGAATATATTTTACATGAGAACCAGGACAATGCATGACTGTTTCCTGGGGTGCAAGCAGAAGCACAAAGAACTGACTGTATGTTACACTTCTATTGCACCTAGACACTAAAATGCAGTATGGAACCAAAACTGTTGCTAAGCAACCACTGTAGAAGGTGGGATCACATGCCAGTTGGTCACTGATTCACAGTGTAAACACACCAGTAGTGACCTCTTAGGATTAAGTGGAACTAATCCTATCTTCCTACAGTCCATTAAAACCCATTCAAATCACTCAAAAGCTTAAAAACTGCAAAGTGAAAGTTTTTTGTAAATGAAGAATCCCCATGACATATTTTATTCCATTATTAATTTTAGAATCGAATAGAACTCAGTGAACAGGTTCAGCCGGGTCCATAATAGTGGTTCTGAACATAACTTGCAGTTCAACCTGCCTGCACTATAACAAACAATATATGTTGTTAAAGTGCAATGTTTAGGCCATAAAGTATTATGGTTCAGTTCAGTTATTTTTTCTCCAGTGTCTTTCCTAACCAGGGAGAACTTAACAAAGAATAATGTAAAATGCATCAGAGAGCCAAATAGCAATACACCATATTTCAACAAAATACGAAATTAGTTACAAGTTTCTCAATCACAGAAAATTCTGCTGTAGAACAAAAATGTATTGTTCACATTTCTTTTCTAATATTCAGTCACTTTTGTCATAAACTTCTCTGGACAAACTTCTGGGCATAAACCTTCTGGATGAACTATGTCCAAGAATAATTGATATTTTATCTAAGGTCAGTAATTGAATCTGGGTTCAATTCTATAATGGTTATTCACGGTGCAAGAGAACTAGCAAACAGATGCAAACCTGAAAATTCAGAGGAAATATAAGCACAACTTCCTGAACTAAAGTACAGCTTGAAGTGTGCAATATATCGAATACGTTAGAAAATGTGACATTACATCGCAGCTTCACTGTGATACTGTTATCGTGTCTTTAATTATTCATTGGAATCCAGGAAATATGTAGTTTGAAGAGGAATAATGCTGGGAAAACACTATGGATAACATAATAAGTAAGTGTTTTAGATACAGTACTAAGGCTAAGTATGACCCTGATGTCCAGTCACCTTTCCTGGGATCTACTTTACAGGCAGCTGGCATGCGCATGAAATAGACCTGAACATCCGGAATGCATGACACACCATGAGCAAGAGGAAATCCAGCAGGCTGCAACCCTTCATATGCTTCTCAGCTCACTTAAGTGCATTAGTACATAAGGAGGGTAAGATTTAGTCATGTTGTTATGTAACAGCTTTACGAGACCAACGTTCCTACAGTTTCAAATTACACGTTACACACACAGCAAACATTCCCAGCAACAGGCAGACGGCTGTCTTAGGAGCCTAAGTACCTGCAGACTCAATGGTCATGAGAGGACAATGTTTCAGGCTGTACCAGTATTCTCCTGCTCCTCTGCTCAGGGTTAGGGTTAAATAACCTGAGTGAGAGCCACAGGGCTCTAGGACCACAGAGAAGGGGTGCTGTTTTCTTTTTATCAATTATAAAGGTACTAAACCTAAAATTCCAAAAATAAATATCCAGCTGTTCAAGTGGGTTATGTGTGAAATTTTAAGCTATGTAAGTCCTGTTGGATGAAAGCATCTGCTAAGCCACTAACGAATAATCCTACCAATAATAATAATAATGCAGTTCCGGATTTTTACCATTGGAATGATGGGCTTTTTTATGCTGTACAAGTGTGTGAAAGTTTTGGGCTTGTAAGTGCTGGTCTTATTCAAATTGGGAATTTATCGTTTGCAGTTTGCTTTCACAACATGCAAAACTGACTGACACATAAACTAATCTCAGGTGATTTAATACGATTATAGCCAATAGATTAGGCACAGGGAATTTTGCAGCGCATGGGTGCATAGTCTTATGGAAACATTGTGCTTGCTATGATAAGGTGAATATCTGATTTGTTATATACAAAATAAATATAAATGCCATGTGACACTACCGTAGCTTTTGTGGATATTGTAAATGTCATTGATATATTTCTGTTAGAAAAACAATTTGGCATGTGATTCCAAAAAACAAGATGCCTGTATTTTGGAAGACATCTGGAAGTTCAAAAATTAAAATGGAATGAATCAATCATCTCTATAGAAGTTATTATGAATTTCCTTATTTGAAAGAACATATTAATTTTAAAAAGCCTTTTTGCAAAAACTGAAGTTGATAGTATTCAGTGTAAGGCTTCATCACAATTAGATTAAAATTATTTATATAGCAAATTTTTTAAAAGTGGAGACTGGAAAATACATAATCACTACTTTAAATCAGTCCGTTAAGACTGACCAGCTCAGTTTAAAACCCACCTCAGTTTACAGCTACTATCAGTCAACAGTGGTATGTTGAAGAAAAGGACAAAGTTGTTTCAAGTGTATGTATGACTTCAGCATAATATCCATGAAACTAATTTATTTTGCTGTGTGGCTTCATGTTATAAACTGAGTAGCTCATATTAAAGTCCACTCCAATATACAGTAGAGGTTTAATTCAACAGACAGTGTTCTGACTGAGCCATCCTCATCCCAGTGACATAGTTTACCTTTACATATCGTAATTGCAGCATCGATGTGTATTATCTGCTTTAAGGTCAAACCAGGCATTTTGCTGTATTTTGTATGGCTTTACATTATTGTTCTTAACATAATTCCTGTTACATGGAGAAACCTTTTATGACTGTCAAATGGATTTGTGTTTTAATATTCACTTTGTCTAAGAATGCAATATTGAAAATTCAATGCAGACTGAATTTGAGATATTGCGAGGGCAGACGCAGGGAGATCTATTGCAATTCTGTTATTTTCCAAGCTGATATTTGATTTGAATTAAGCCCACAATGCGCTGTTATCATTGCAGGCTAAAGTAATTTCCTTAATTGTCAAACATAAAACTAATAATCAAAAGCGCACACACAGACGCGCACACACATATACACACACCACACTGTTCCTGATTACTCTGAGGTGGAAGTGCAGTGTAAGTGCTGACTTGGTGAGAGAGAAGGAGAGGGGACTTGATTAATAATGAATACAGGAAGCCATCCAGACACACTCTCTGCCTATTGCACTCCATTCTCACTGTTATCATATTAGTCTTCAAATATGAATTTAACCCATTGCTGTCTATATACGTTAAAACAGAAATAGTTATCATCTTGTAATAACAAAGTGGTAGGTTACTGCAAACAATGTTATGTTGTTAATGGCAAATGATTTTCTAAACTGCAAGGCAATCAGTGATTCACAAATAATGTGTGTTACTTTACATATTAGTTTCCAAAATTACATTTGTAAGATGTGTAGGACATATTTTTTATGAACTCAATGTTCTGTGGGAATAGCTTGGTGGTACAGTGAGTACTGCCACCTCACAACACCTGGGTGGTGCACAAGAATCTGGTTTCAATCCCTCAGTCTGTGTTTAGTTCGCATGTTCTCCCATGACTGCATGGGTTTCCTCCTGTAGTGCAAAAATGTGCAGTTCAGGTGAATCGGTGATGTTGAACTGCCAATTTGTAAATGTGTGTGTGACTAAAGTCCCGTCCATTGTGTACCCCCTGTTAGTCTCTTATGCCAGGATGAGATCTGGTTCACCCTAACCCTGCTCAGGACAAGAAGTTATTGAAATTGGATGGATGGATGGATGGATGGATGGATGGATGGGTGGAATTTCAATGTAAATTACTCAGTTTAGCTAATTTATAATAAAATCACTTCCTTTTTCTTTGGGAAGACCATTTCTCAGATCAGTGTGATTGAGACCATATCTGCAGAAGTGTGTTATAATTTCATTTATATACACTCAGCTGTAATGTAACAGTCCCATTTATGTGTCTCCCAATAGTTGAGTGGTGTGAGACCAGAGTTACAATCTGGTCTTCTTCACAGTTTTAGTTTGGCTTGTTGTGCATTAAGTTCTCAGTCTCTTAACCCTTGTTACCTCTTTTTCCTAGTTAAGCCTGTTATAATCTCAGTAATCATGTCCCTTGTTTGGACCATCCGAAC
The DNA here is from genome assembly GCF_900964775.1 of Scleropages formosus. NCBI lineage: Eukaryota > Metazoa > Chordata > Actinopteri > Osteoglossiformes > Osteoglossidae > Scleropages > Scleropages formosus. The sequence goes on along the minus strand of NC_041812.1, from coordinate 15,370,565 downwards.
CATGTTTAGTGACTGCAAATTGATTTGTGTTGTTTTCATTGTGTTCATGTATTCATTTCATTTGTCTTTTCTGTTTTGTTTTCTTACAATAACAGTTGAGTGCATACATAAATATTGAGTATCACATGTATGATTTGTTTGTGAGGGTTTGGAAAGTGTGCGATATATAATAGCTTCAACAGAACTAAACAAGTGCAGGTAGACAGGCTTAAAGTATTACAGACAAATTAATGCAGAGAAGCCTCCTTGCTGATGTCTAATTTAAACTTATTAAACTCACCAGTCATGTAATTTTGTCCATTTTAACAGGATTTGATGATATTTTGCCAAAATATCACACTCTCAGTCACCCTCACATGCAGGGACAGTGGAGAATTTAAAGTCACCAATTAATCTGAATGGTATGTTTTTGAACAATCCATTGTTCCTGTAAAACCATAAGAAACCACGATCTTGCCTACCAATTTCAGAACCTCGGACAGCTCTATTGTACATCATAATGCAAGAAGTCGTCTCTGCAGAAGATAGTCCTTACCTTATGCTAAATACCTTGATTTAAATATTATAACAGTCTGATATATTGTAAATCTACTCAGTCTTCTGTGAGAAGTTAGAAAGTAGGAAATAACCAAGTGACAAGTTAGAAAAAACATTTCATGTGGTGGACCACTTAGCAATACTCACAGTGCACAGTAATGTTAGACTTTGGACACAGACATGAGTAGTGTATGGGTCAAGTAGCCTTAGGGTTGCTTGAATGTGTACACATAGATTTGTTTGCGTGTGATAATCTATCCCTAAAAGGCCCTTTTCTAGGCATGGATCTGTGCCACTGCCTTTTGAAGTCTTTACCAGATTTTTCAAAGGTTTCATCATTTATCGACTCCCTTTGGGCTACAGCTTCTGTCATTCATGGTCGAAGGGGGTCATACAAGTTCAGAATAGCCATATTAACCTAGAATGGTTAGGTTGCCTGTGCAGCAAGGAAACGATGAGGGGGCAAGGGTATTTAAAAGAAGGGCATTCCAGCATGAACTTCATTCTCTCCATACATAAAAGTGACATCCATAGGACAGATGTGTTGGGGAGATAGTAAGGATACATTTGAGTTTCCTTTAAAAATAGAGGTGAAGTAGACTGGAGATAAAGTAGAGGAAATTGAAGGAAATTAATACGGTTTGATGATGTAATAATGAATATGCCTTCTTAACACCTGGTGTTCAAATCCTCACTGCACATGTTGATCAATTATGAACTGCAACGTTCTTCACACAAAACCAAATTTTTTCAGCAAAAACCCAATAAACAGATGGGTACATTCGAGGTGGAGGACAAGTTGACCGTTGCTGAAACCACGTGCCTGTAAATCCTGTAATGACATGCTTCTGTTACTTACAGGGATGTGTGTGTCCAAGAAAAACCAGAATGAGAGCACTGAAGGCCCCTGAGTAGGCCCAGTGCATCTGGATATAAACACAGTTACAGATGCAGATCCATCCACACACGCACAGCTCATTGTGTGAGAGTGTCTCAAAGCAACACATGGAGGGGCCTTCTTCGGAGTTGCGAAACAACAATGGTGGGAGAGCAGAGGAAAGCAGATGAAAATGGCCTAAAATCCTGAATGAAGCCAGGGCAGCAAGCGGTGCCTCTGTCCGCCTCTGCTCCAGATGCCTGGGGGCTAATTTCTGGCCTCTCTGTGGGAATATTCTTGCGTAATCTCATCGGATTACGGCTATGTTTGATCTGGTTTAGAGTGGACTGTCATACGGCACACAGCTGCCGACTGACAGGATCGTGGGTGGGGCCAGATGCCGGCCAGCTGTCGGTGACACAGCAGCCGCTCATGCCAGGCAGCGTGGGGGAAAGGGGACAGGGTGGGCCTTCCTAGTCGCCAGGGGCAACAGGATCAGATCACAGCCATCTATGTGATACAGGGCTGAGCTGGCATGGTGCTCCAGATAGGTCCTCTGTATTTGGGTCTGTTACTTATGCTCGTGCACATTTGGAGGAAGGGAACTGGTAAAAAAAAACGCACAGAAAACGCTTCTTCCAGCAATGGCTCATTCTGTTGTGAGCACAATCGTACACACAGGAGGACAAGCCAGGACGAGGAGGAATAAAGAGGTTTCTAGCTCATTGTGGCGGTAAAAGGAGAGGGGGAGGAGCAGATGAACTGTGATGTACTCTGCTGTAGCCTCATCGAGCTTCTGAAATTCATTGACATGGCAGCACACAAAGATCAATGGTGTCAGAGAGGGCAGGATGTGTGTGTGTGTGTGTGTGTGTGCGTGTGCGCGTGCATGCGTTGAGAAGGTGCAGTCTCGGTAGGAATATGTGCACCATTGGGTATTCTCGGGTACTCTCTGTTTGTCTGAAGCATGCAGGAGATAGGGGGAATTACACAAACGCAGAGGAAAAAAGCCAGGCTGAGAAAACTGTCAGGATTGCAGAGCAGGGGGCTGAAAAGGTCCACACTTACGCTGTTCGTAGTAGGATAGATATGTATTGCGACCCTAATAATGGCAGCTCAAAATGCAGTGGTATCAGTGCCTAATCTGCACCTTCGTTCTGAAAGCTGCCAATTAGCACTTCCATTTACCTTATGAAATCACTTTAATAAATCAAGTATTATAAGCAAATTTAAGTAGGGAAGAAATGCATTCATCTTTTCAAACCTTTCAGCTTGTTTGATCATGTGGAGTAATTGCAGCATCGGTCACTCGTAATTAAACGCGTCATCACTTGTATTGTGCATATTATTATAAATCACCTTTTTATGAATGTGTGGCTGTTGGATGCAGAAGAATAGGCGGATACAGAGAGGTGCAGGGAAATACCACTGACCAGGCAGTTTTTGCAGGAGATGAAGGCTCGTGTGCACATGATTAGGCATAATAGTAAATGGACTGATGGAACATGAGACCAACTGGAGAAGAGTAACAGGGACGGGAGAATGGAAGAAAAGCACCGTGCTCTTGCTGCATTGTGGGAAACGGGCAGCAGTGTTGCCCTAGTTTTCAGCACCACGGAGAGGGCCTACCGTTGGCCTGACACGGGGCGAAGGATGAGAGCGACATAAAGAGGGAACGCGGTCTCTGTTCTGACCTTATTTGGAGCTTCGAAAAGCCAGCCAACCTTTTCTTATTTGACTCTGTCAGCTCGTGTTGTTTTCACAGCCACCTGTGTGTGAGCGACGCTGCTGTGTCATTGCAATACAGCCCCTTCAAAACGGCACGAAAACCGAGAATATGGAGGAGAGATGATCACGGAGGTTTATTACAGGGCCAGACAAAGCACTATTGTTTTTTTTTTTTTTTTTTTTTTTTTTTTTTAATTTTACGCAATCTTAATGTCAAAAACAGCATTCCATAAGAAGGGACACTGGAAACTATTTGATATAAGGGTGCTAAAATATGATCTGTGATTGCCCTGCTAGTGTCTGTGTGTGTGACAGATAAGCTATAGTCTCTTGGGATGTTTGCCAGTTCTATGGCATGCAGAATGCACACATTGTGGGTTGTTGTGTCTCGCTGCCTATTTTCCCGTCAAAAAGCAGCTAGAAGTTTAATGTAGATCTAAGAAATTCATTTTAGTGCAGCCACGCAGAAAAAAAAAAAACTTCAGTGAGTGATACAACTGCAGTGACTTACACTTGGCTTAAATGAGTGATGCTCAGATCTAGGTTTCTGTGCGCTCACAGTAGAGCAGGGATATTGAGCTCCGGGCTGAGGGTTTGCTCATTTTTGTCGCAGCCAAGCTCTCAATTAGTCCCTGATTGGGATTTTGATTGAATGCATCGCACAATTTTAATCATGTTAAATCAAATGCATTACAGGGAGAGCTCCCTGTTGTTCCTCTCTCATGTCAAACTGAATGAAGGTTGAAAGAGGGTGAGGGTTAATAGAGGAATGTATTGTAATGATTGAAATGCAAGTAGAGATTTTTGCCCCTAAAACTGATTAATTATTTCAATGAATCAAGCAATTATTTGTCTTCTTAGCCCTTGAACAATTAAACAGTAAATGGTTGACAAACCTAAAAAAAAAAAAACGATACTTATTTGTTCTGCTTTGTTTTGATTTCCGAAATAAAGGGAAAGGGGGGCAATTTAAATTTGATTTAACAGAATTAAATTTTGAATAAAAAAAGTAAAATTTTAGAAAAATGTTTTAGAGAAACAGTTCTCAGTTCACAAATTCTCTTTAGCATGATTTTTAGTGCATTGAATAAAAATTTCAACCAAGGAATGAGCAGCTCAGCTGGAAAGGAAAATGGGCATCAGTCAGGCCACTCTGGAGTTTAATGGGCTGCCCTAGAGCATCGCTTCAGAAGGCCCATGTGCTCTGTCCCACTTGTGTCAGGCAACTGGGTCCTGTGACGGCTCACTTACTCCCTCTCGCCATCGGCTTGCCCAACTCAGGGTTCCGGTGGTCCAGAGCCTCTCCCAGAAGCACAGGGCACCAGGTTAGTCAGGGCACACCCTGGATATGATGCCTGTAATGGCTTTCTGAAGAAATCCTGGGATGCCGAACAATGAAAGTCAGAGATGTTCTATAATCAGAAATGATCTACACATAGTCATCAAGGATCTCACTGTAAGATAGCATAGTCAATAAAAAAAAACCAACTGATGATGTCAACAAATGTAGCTTATACAAACCTAAACTAGGAATGAAGACCACAGATTGCATATAAAATGTGTGGATTATTGAGTTTGTGCTTGTGAAATACGCAGATCATGAGATCAAACAGGAGCAGCTAAGATGGTTGTACGAAGTATGCACTACCTTCCAAAATTTCAATAAATCGGTTATTTTGGCGTTATATTTTACATATACAAACAAATATTAACTATTATACCTCTGTAAGGCCAGTTGTGTAGCAAATATCCTTTGGTTATATGGGTAAAACATTCTGGTGACGCTGTGATAACTTGGCCTTTTTCTTGCATGGTCTATAAAATGAGCCCCTGTTCAATTTAACGTCCATATGTACATCGCTCACTTTGTAGATCAAGACATTTCCCACGAAGCAAAGTTTGTTCTCTGCCAAAAGTGCTTTTCTCAGCTTCTCAAATGTAGCGCACAGTATTATTCACCCTATTCCTCTGCCCTTCTGCCCTCCAGCCCTCATTTTCTGTATCCTCTTGGACACATCTAAATGACTGAACGCTGCAGTGCAGGTTTTTAAATTGAAAATGTATTCATTCCACAATATTTGTCTAGGTATCATACTCATCTACGAACATTTTTATGTTATTCTGGTGATTTTCTCTTTCATCCATCTTTAACGTTTTACTGTTATTACAAGCTTGCACGTAAATAAGTGTCTCCTGTCTTTACAAAATTTCTGCTCTTGAAACAAGAATAGCACTGATTTGTTATAACGTAAAATGATGGCAGACATAAGCAAAGAAAGTGAATGTCGTTATAGGCGTAACTGACGTCCACCCGTTTCTCCACAAATAAGCCAGCGCTCGGTAAAGTCTGCTGAAACTGAACCAGTGACAAGAGACCTGGTCTAAAATGGCAGCTATGAGTTAGCAGAGTAGAATAAAGAATAAGAGCGATTAAAAAAAATTGTGATCAGCTAATAGGAACATGATATGTTGTATATGGACGGAAATCAGAAATGCGGTACTCTGTTCGTCTCCGTGCGAACCGTGTGTTCGCAGCATAAAACTTGCGCTCGGTTTGTTGTTCAATACCCGGGGGCAGTGTTTTGAAATGCCCCCAGTCACTGTGGTATTTAAAAAAAGTGAAAAAGAGCCAGCCGCTCAACTGGGTAGTGAATGCACTGCTAAGAACCAGTAAGTGGCCTTACGTAAGTGCGCCTGTCAGGAAAATAAATAACGATCCGACGGCATGTCGGCTCAAGCGAGCCGCGGTCCGGCACGGCGATCAGCTGTTCCTCGTCGGAGGAAGATTTAGCTGCTCGTCGTGGGGGGGCGGAAAGTACGGGACAGCCCCTCCCTCGCTGTCGCCCTGCTCCATTTTCCCTCCATCGACATTAGCACTTATAAAGCCTAACATTGTGCTTTCCCCACACTGCTCTTCGAAGCCGAAAGGAGCAAAAATACATTCAAATATAAACTGATTCACTTCCTGGAGAACTTTTCCTGAGGAGGAGGAGGTGTGGTGGCACAGCGGGTTTGGCCTGTGCCTGCTCTCCAGTGGGCGTGGGGTTCGAGTCCCGCTTGGGGTGCCTTGCGATGGACTGGCGTTCCGTCCTGGGTGTGTCCCCTCCCCCTCCAGCCTTATGCCCTGTGTTGCCAGGTTAGGCTCTTATGGCTGTTGACACATGCAGTGGCTTGTCGAGCACATTCACAATGTGACAGTATGTTATTTAGTAACTAGGCTTCTGTCTAAGAGGGGGTTGCTCACAGTCGAAAAGCGCAGCTTTGATTCGGTGCTGGGCAGGTCATACGAGGTAACCGCTATAGCAGGAATGCCTCCTAAGCGCTTCGCCTTCCTGTTCGTGTCTTCGGGACCGAGGAGCTACTATACTGAAGGAAAATAGCAAGTGAGCCACAGACTTTGTGTGTCCTCCTCTCTCTGGGTCCTCCCAGACCAGTCGGAGTCTCCATGATCCAAGGAAAGGCTGACTTGGTTTGTTTTGTCCTGTGTGGTATGTGAGGATACATATCGCGGTTTCCTGGCGCTCAGTCCAGGTGGAGGTGCTCTCTGCACCCTCTGCAGAGGATAAGCTAAGGACGGTGTCTTGCAGTAACTCAGAACTAACAAGAGTACATCTCCGCTTATGGCGAGGGCATCACGAACGTACGAAAATATGTTAGCGTCTTTGCCAGCGATCAGTCACGCATCTGCGATGAGGCGGTTCCACTCGTACGGGATGTCGGTAGTGTGTTGATGGGCCGTTTTCTGACTGCTTCACCTCCCTATTGTATCCCTCTCCTGCAGGAACGTACCAGGGCCAGTGGGTTGGGGGCATGCGTCACGGGTATGGCGTGCGCCAGAGCGTGCCCTACGGCATGGCGGCCGTCATCCGCTCGCCGCTGCGCACCTCCATAAACTCCCTGCGCTCGGAGCACAGCAACGGGACGGTGCTTCACCCGGATGGCGCGGGGGGCGCCGGGGGACCGGGCGGTGCAGCAGCGGGCAGTCCGGCTGTGTCGCGCGGTGGCTTTGTCTTGACAGCGCACGGCGAGGCCGAGCTTCTCAAAGGCAAGAAGAAGGGCCTCTTCCGCCGCTCCATCCTCAGCGGGCTCAAGCTGCGCAAGTCTGAGTCCAAGAGCTCTCTTGCGAGCCAACGGAGCAAACAGAGCTCCTTCCGCAGCGAGGCCGGCATGAGCACTGTCAGCTCGGCTGCTTCCGACATCAACTCCACCATCAGCCTGGGCGAGGGTGAGGCGGAGCTGTCCGTGCTGGAGGACGACGTGGATGCCACCACGACCGAGGCCTACGCCGGGGAATGGAAGAACGACAAGCGGGCCGGCTGCGGCGTGAGCCGCCGCTCCGATGGCCTGCGCTACGAAGGCGAGTGGGCGGCCAACAAGCGGCACGGCTATGGCTGCACCACCTTCCCCGACGGGACCAAGGAGGAGGGCAAGTACAAGCAGAACGTCCTGGTGAGCGGCAAGCGCAAGAACCTGATCCCGCTGCGCGGCAGCCGCATCCGCGAGAAGGTGGACCGTGCCGTGGAGGCCGCCGAGAAGGCGGCTGAGATCGCCAAGCAGAAGGCGGAGATCGCGCTGTCCCGGTAAGACCTGCCTGAGATCCATCTCTGGCTCCTGTCCTCTTGAGCTGTGTTTGCACTGCATACAGTGGTAATCTTTTCCCATATCATTGCTGACTGGATCTGCTGCGGGCTGTAGAGAGGGGATACCTTTACTGGAAGGAAATGGTGTTTTATTCATCCGTGGCTGCTTATTGGATGCTGGTTAAAGTTAGAGTCTGTACTACGGAGCACTGCCGTAAACCGTTTGTAGAACCGCAGGTTCTCGTGTAACATTCGAGGTGGTCATTTAAGAGCACGGCACTGCAAATCGAAGTCTTGGTGCATAACAGCATATTTTTTCGGAAGGAAAGTGTAAATCCTATTGCTGAACTACAGCTCTGGGCATCTTAGGTTTAATGGTCAAAATGAAGACGTGCGAACTGAGGTTAAGGAAGACTCTGTCTAGCTGGAAACAGAGCAAGTGGTAACTGCGGCCGAGACCGACCTTTCATGGAACAGCGGAGACCTCCCATGGATAAAACCACGACTGGCGAGTAGAGATGAGTGCACATACACAGGCCTACATCCAAATTCTCAGTCGAGCGAGTTACGTACTCATGCAGGCCATTTTTAGTGAACGACAATTGGAAAGACCATCGAAAATGACAGGCTTCATGACGTACACAGGAGGATCAAACATTTCGGGGGGAAAAATGAATCTGTCGACGTTACAGATCTTGCTGGTACACGCTATAAATTACGACATGACTTGCAGAAAAGCTGTTAATTTGGTGCTGTATTCTGGCTGTATGAAGGGCATTTGCATCACAGAAACCAAAAGTGGCTGTGAACAGACAGTGTATTTATGTTATTTTGGCACTGGAGCAGTATGTTGCATCCAGGAAAGTTACCACGCCGATGACGGGCAGAGACAGAGCAGTGTTTCTCCACGGTTACATTATACTCTCGCCTAGTAAACTCCTCCACCAGTTAATGAGGTACGGAGAGGATGAGCGAGGAAGACAGCGTAGAAAAATACATGCTGCTTAAATCACATTTGGTGCTTTTACCATTTCCACCTTGATTTTCCGGAGTTAACGTTGGCTCTCTGTGTCAAGATTTCCCTTCGTTTTATTTTAGCAGAGACTACAGAGCTTTGCACCTCCTGTCATGCAAATAAAGCCAGCTTGAATAGGAATTTGAATTCTGAAATGATGAGGGACAGATGGGCAGAGCAAGAAAAATCGAAGGAGTGAGCAAGAGAGATGGAGGGAGGGCTAGAGAGCAAGGGAGCGAGAAAGAGAAGGAGAGACCGAGAGAGATTTCCGCATTATGCCAACACGGTGCTGGCTGCCAGCCCGCGAGAGCGAGCGAGAGAGAGCGAGAAAGAGCGAGAGAGAGATAGAGCAATAGAGAGAGAGAGAGAGAGAGAGAGAGAGAGAGAGAGAGAGAGAGAGAGAGAGAGACAGAGTGGAAAGGCTGTGCTGGGGACTTGCCAACACACAAGCAAAAAAACACACACATTCTCATACACCCACCGGCCCACACACACCCTCCCACGTACATAGCACATGGACACGTAGCCGCCTACACGCTGAGGCATGCACGCAAACACACACACGCAATGCAAGCACTTGCAAGTGCTTTACTGTGAATAAAATATTACATTTACATTAACTATTAAATCAACAACAACTCTTTTTGCATCAGAAAAGCCCTGAAAGGTGGTGTCTGCTTCTCCATAACCATACTTATTATATGATATTGACAGCATCGCTGGATCCATCCTTTTGCTCCGCTGTGAATTTTTCTGTTCTCAGTACTGAGTCCAGATGGACATACCTTTGTTAAGGCTTTTCATTCTGCTCAGGTTTGCCCACCTTTAGTTTAGGGGCTCTCCAACCCATTGTTATTCATTGTTTATTCTCATGAATATGTAGTCGCTGTCATAATGACTGTTATGTTTGAGGGGATTAATCGAGTAAATAATTGAGTAAATTCTTACTGTAAGGGTTTTCACAGTATTGCCTTTGAGCTGGACAAACTGGATTTTCAGTGGCGCTCATCAGTGATCCTCTGGATAATCTCATACCATGTATTTATCAGGAAGGGGGGCGCAGTGGCGCAGTGGGTTGGACCGGGTCCTGCTCTCCAGTGGGTCTGGGGTTCGAGTCCCGCTTGGGGTGCCTTGCGACGGACTGGCGTCCCGTCCTGGGTGTGTCCCCTCCCTCTCCGGCCTTACGCCCTGTGTTGCCGGGTTGGCTCCGGTTCCCCGTGACCCCGTATGGGACAAGCGGTTCTGAAAATGTGTGTGTGTGTGTGTGTACTCTTCCTGATATCTTTTATTGTACTAAATACACACACATCACCTGAAACCGCTTGTCCCATACGGGGTCGCGGCGAGCCCGAGCCTAACCCGGCAACACAGGGCGCGAGGCTGGAGGGTGAAGGGACACACCCAGGACGGGACGCCAGTCCGTCGCAAAGCACCCCAAGCGGGACTTGAACCCCAGATCCACCGGAGAGCAGGCACAGGCCAAACCCACCTTGTCACCACACCCCCTGTTATTATCATTATTATTATGTTGTCCAGCAGTTTTAAGTACAGTAGTCATGCACATTTTTCTAGAAGAACTCTTCTGTAACCCGGGGAAGTTTGAAATACAATAATAGTATTTTATTTTGTGTAGTGACCACAGTAATTTGCATGTGATTTTTTTTTTTTCATTAGATTAAGATGCATATGGTTATTTGTACTAACCGTGCGTTCAGTTGTTCAAGCTGGTTCGTGCTATTTCAGCTGGACAGAGTGAGGTAGCAGGGTCATATTGTGTTTATGTCATATGTGTTCTGTACTTTGGTGTGTTTTATATGCGGTTCACTACCAAGACCGTGCATGTTTCGTACTCGTTTGTTATTTGTTTGTTTTAATAGCACTTTGAATGCTATTGCTGAATTGGGACAGAGGCGCAGAATTGGTTCCCATACCCCGTGCATGTGTTGGATCGCAATACGGACATGTATGAAAGAGAAAAATCTGCGCACGCCCGACTTGCTGTGCAGACTCTTGAAGGAGCCGCACCATAAAACAGCTATAAATGTGCCGACAGCTTTCCGTACCAGGCTACATTTATTTGTTGCTTAGCTGGTGTTTTTTATTTTAATGGACCAATTCAGACAAAAGCATTCCTTGCCTTCTCAAGGGCACCAAAGCAGTTTTGGGTAATGAAGACTGAACCAGCAACCTTCAGGTAACAAATTCACAGCAGCGTGAGTTTGGCTCGCCGCTCTTCAGGCAAGCCCAGGGGGTCAGTCCGCTCGGAGCCAGCAGGAATGTCTTCTGCTGGGGTTGTGACTAATGTGGGTCAGATAGCACGCAGACACACGCTCACAAAAGGAGAAAAGAACCGCTAGAGTAAGTTGACAGGAATGGGCCTGAAGAATGGTCAAGGCTATCCACGGGTACCGGAAACAGGAGCACCCGGCACTTCGGACAAAATCTCACAGATGGTCGGTCCATCAGGCAACATGTTAGGGCAGAGGACATTTTGAAAAGAGGACATGAATATTGTATACCTGAAAAACACCAGGAATGCTGTATTTTAAGCTGACCTAAAATAGGATGAGCGTACAGCTTCCATTTGTCTTTCTGAGGAAACAGGAAAAGGGGAGCAAATTCTCAGTTACATGAAATGGGGAGGAGTTTGGGTCTAAGATGTGCTTTCAAGAAACACCTGAAGACATTTGGGATAGTGTGATGGTAATACATGTGGATGAATATAAATATGTTTTATCCTATAAGTGTTTCTTAAACACAGGAGATTCTTAAAGATATAATACTAATGACCTTCTTCTTATATTATGTCTTTTGACTTTTGACTGCTCTGGCATATGTGAAGTACACACATACACATACGAAGTACTGAGAAAAGTTTTAATGAGAGAAGGTATGAAGAGGGGGGTGCGGCGGGTTTGGCTGGGTCCTACTCTCTGGTGGGTCTGGGGTTCGAGTCCTGCTTGGGGTGCCTCGCGACAGATTGGCGTCCCGTCCTGGGTGTGTCCCCTCCCCCTCCGGCCTTCCGCCCTGTGTTGCCGGGTTAGGCTCCGGTTTGCCGCGACCCCGCTCGGGACGAGCGGTTTCAGTCAGTGTGTGCGCGAGGTATGAAGAGGATGAATACGAAATGGTCACATGAAAATGCTCAGTGGAGAATAATTCCTCGAATCTGGGAGAATAGAGGAGTGGAAAAAGAACCCTTCATGAAAAGAAGGTGAACAACTGAAGGCAGCAGCGAGACAAGTTTACGAAGGCAGAGGGAATAGTGGACAAGAGATGGACACAACTCGACGGGAGATGTTGACTATTCGCTGGGAAATCAGAGAACTCAATGGCTTTGAGCAGCAGAGCAAGTGAAGGTGGGTTCCGACAGTCACTAAGCTTGTTAAGCCCCTCAAGTTGCTTCCTCTAGGTCATCTTCCAAGCAGCCAGGTTTGCCCTACGATAAGGCCTTCAAACACACCGGCGCAGCTCATGCTGGGCTCGTGTGCTGGAGTACGCGCGGTCCGCGTTCAGAGGGCTACACGCCACGTAGCGTGGACTCGGCTGAGTCTCCCTTCCGTGCTTGCTTACGTCCCACTCGTACGTACGCTCAGATTCTGCGTGTCGGCCCAGAATAAACGGCCTACATGTAAAAACTGGAAAAATCGAGAGCGTGGTGGATACCGTGTCTTTTCCATAGCTTCTTGTAGCACGTGGGCGTCGATTAGGGAATCAGCCGAGTCAGCAGAAGAGGGTCGAAGAGGGATAGTGAAAGCGGGCTGGCATTCACAGATAATGTATGTCCGAAACGAGAGCTGCGGCTGCGAATGTGTCCGGCAAATGCCCCGATATGGGTTGTCATCGGCTCGCTAAGAAGCACGGCTTTCAATTATACAAAGAGCTACCCGGTCAGATGGCTGTGAAACTGACTAACCCACTAACACGTAACCAACACCTGTCTGGCACCAGCCCTGCCAGCTGGAGACTCTTCAGGCCAAACCATTTCTTGAAGCAAAGCGAAGTGTTGCGTGCAGAATGCTTCTGCCGCGAAGCCACGGCGACAGCGCTTTATGGTCTGGCGGTTCCCACATGGTCTCTACGCTGGAAACCCAAGCGCCCCGGTCTGCATTAGAACCGCGACAACGGCCAAGGGATCGATATTTGCTGTGTGCGCAGACAGGCAGCGGCGAGCAGCCCAAACGTTACACGATAGCGTCACATCAACAGCATCATGTGAGAGACTGTGTGTGTGTGTGTGTGTGTGTATGAGAGAGAGAGAGAGAGAGAGAGAGAGAGAGGAGGGCTCATGGCTTGCCACTGATGTCAAGGAATAATTAGCGCTCTGACTTAACTTGTTAATGATCTGCTGTAGCCCTGGGTCTAAATTATTATAAATAGAACTGAAATCTCCTTTGCGCTGTTCTTGATATATTATCCGATCACACCCAACAGGTGAACCATGAGCGGTTGAGGACCAGCCTTTAACTTTCTCGGCTACGTAGTCGCCCATCATGCACCACAAACCTCTATGAGGCCCTAAGCATGAGAATCCATACAGCGACTTGGTAACAGCTACATAAAGACAGTAACTATGAACTGCTCTCTAATCTCCGATGTAGAACAAAGATCAAGCTAGAGCGCACGTCCCTGAGTAAATGAACGTATGCGATCTAGATGTCTCCTTGAATTCTGAGCCTTACCTGGCAGTAAACTTTGACCTCTGATTCGTTCCCTTGTAGAGCAGAACTAATGTGCTCGTCTTGTCAAATTATATTGCTTTATTCCAGCGAGTGTCGGTAAGGTTAAATGAATTAATGTGAAGTTAATGTGCTCAAGGCTCATTTTTCCTTACAGTTTAGAATAAAAGCAGCAAACCTGTGCGTGTGTGTGTGTGTGTGTGTGTGTCACTGACTGTTCCTGCTTCCACCTGTTTGTAAGTATAAACTACTCTTGTTTACAGTGGCAAAGTAGCACTGAACAGGAGCATCCTCTCTCTATCCACCTACTGTCCTGCTGTTGCCAGGACAACAGGAAGGAGGAGAGCTGGCTCCCCCTATAGGCCAATCTTGGGAAAGACCTAAAATTCATCTGTGAAAGGAGCAGCTTTTCTCCAAAGTGACTTATATGTACGCTATAATATTAAGCTACTTACCCATTTATACAGCTGGGCACATTTACTATACCAGTTCAGGGTAAATACCTTGATCAAGGGTGCTAGAGCAGGAGCTGGTATTTGAACCTGCATCCTTCGAGCGTAACTCAACAGCTTTAACTACTGCGCCACCTACTGGGCTCAGACTGCAACCACTTCCACCCAGTCCCACCATGTTAAAACAGCAGTGTAAAATGGGCTTGTCTCACACTCTATGCAGAAATGTCATTTAATGCTGCATTCATCAATTGTTTTAATAAAATTATACAATAGGAAGTCATAACAGTTAATAGTTCTGACTTTGTAATATTCTCACTAATTAACACTTCGGAGGGGGGCCTCGACCACCCTAGAATCTAAACCTCTGTCCTCTAGCGCTTAACGATAAGAGTAAAGAAATCATGAAAGGATATTTTTTTTTCTGTATGAACCAGAGCTATTAAGACGCGACAAAGCGTGACAGAGAATAAACCGATTTTTTTTTTTTCATTGAACAAGTCCAGGGGCCTTTTATGGTTTAAGATGAAGTAAAACGGAAAAAAAAATATTTATTAGCTATCCATTCTTTACACAGTATTAGATCAAATTGTGTCGCGCACAAAAAAAGAATTACATACTAGATGACTGTGCACTACAGTTGGACTGTACACAGTAATTATGTCCATAAACACTGTCTCTGTGGACATGGCAATTTTTCCTACACTTAAAGCCATTTACGTTAATGGAAAAGGCTTGGGTCTTTTGCGAAGTAATGAAATCAGTGTTGAGGAATGACTAATCTTAACATTCTCTGCTATTATACTCTTACAATTATTGACAAAATGTAGGAAGCTTTGGTATTACAGTTTTAAACTTTTTTTTTTTTTAAATGAAATTTTCGTCAAATAACTGCAGGCCATACCGAAGTTATGATGGCGCTAGCTAGCTTGCAGCCTTTTTTTTTTTTTTTTTTTTTGAAGGAATATGTCTTAAATTATTTCTCAGATGTTTCACAGCATTTTCTGGAATCCCGCCTGTACTTCTGCGCCGTGAATGACATGTGCATTCATTCGTTTAGCGGACGCTGTACTCCAAAGCAGAGTACGTCTCAGAAACCAATAGAAAAAGTTCATTACATCAGCAGAAGGAGAGATTTGGATGTAGACGCATGATTCTTGAGTAAAGTCGATTTGTCTCATTCCACCACATGAACCAGTGTACATGACACCGGTAGCTGCACACACACATTTTCTGAACCGCTTGTCCCATATGGGGTTGCGGGGAGCCGGAGCCTAACCCGGCAACACAGGGCGTAGGGCTGGAGGGGGAGGGGACGCACCCAGGACGGGACGCCAGTCCGTCGCAAGGCACCCCAAGTGGGACTCGAACCCCAGACCCACCGCAGAGCAGGTCCCGGCCTAACCCACTGCGCCACCGCACCCCCCTACATATATATTTTTTTTAATTTTTAATTTTTAGTAGATAGCATAGTACTTGTTCATCGAGCTCACAGGACACCAGGGAAGAAGTGAGTCTGAAAGAGATGTGTTTTGAGACCCGTCTTAACTGTTGCGACCCTACCCCTCACCTTTAATCGCACGAGACAATTGCTTCATTGGGCCAGAGCGGGATGATGGCAACGGGGGGTGATTTAGATAAATGAGATAGATCGTGGGGGCCTGAAAAGGAGCGGGGTCGGTCGGTTGGGGGGTTGGGGGGGGTCTCAGCATTACAGCTGAGCGCTAGAAGAGCAACTGGAGACAGAGAGTGAGAAAATCAATAGATATCGACATGCAATACTGCACCAAGACAGCCAGTGCACTAATACAGGAGGAAGAGACAGAGGAACGGGTGGTGAGGTAAACATGGAGGGAGAGAGGGGAGCGACAGAGGAGTGCACAGCACAAGTGAGGAGGGAGGAGGGAGAAGAAGAGAAGGGGAGAGCCTCAGTCATCTGCAAAGATGTGGTTTCGCTCCTCTTTCCTGTATTGGTCACATATGTTATACCCATCGCGGTGGCGCAGTGGGTTGGACTGGGTCCTGCTCTCCGGTGGGTCTGGGGTTCGAGTCCTGCTTGGGGTGCCTTGCGACAGACTGGCGTCCCGTCCTGGGTGTGTCCCCTCCCCCTCCGGCCTTACGCCCTGTGTTGCCGGATAGGCTCCGGTTCCCCGTGACCCCGTATGGGACAAGCGGTTCAGAAGATGTGTGTGTGTGTGTGTGTGTGTGTGTGTGTGTGTGTGCGTGTGTGTGTTATACCCATCACATGCGTTTCGAACAAACACCCCACAGCAGATGCACCTAAAACAGGAGCGCCAGTATCTCTGTGGCTGTGTCATAGGTCACCGGCAGAGATGATCTTGGAGGAAAATGGAGAGGAGACAGGTGTTCGCGATTCACTGAGAAACGTGGTGTGGGTGAGCACCAGAGCCTCTCACACACACACACATCGATACTCCGTTTTAATTATTTACCAGCCTCCGGGAGCTCGGCTTCGTTCTTGAGGTTTCGTCAACGAGCGGCTCTTTTTTGAAAAGCCTCACGTGATGTGCGTCGCGCAAAAAATGGATACTCGTACAGGACCTTTCGGGAGCATTCGCACACGGAGGGAACATTCAGTGCTTCCGCATCCCGTTTTCAAATGCAGGTGTTATGAATTTCACTGTCACTGTTCCCGGCTGTTCTATCACTCCAGATTAATTACAGCGTTAAATTAGTTTCAGTATTCATTTGCCCCACGTGTCGGCAACGTCTAACTGTTTTTGACGTCCTTAACCAACTACGCTGTTTTTGCATCAGCCAAAATATCAGTTAAGTTTCTCAACATGTAACCTGAAGTTGGGCAGGTAAAGCCCCACTTTGTTTTACTGCTGTGGTCACCATGATCAAGGTATTTACTCTGGGCTGAAACAGGAAGAATAACCTGCTCTATAATTGAGTCAAATACTGAATGTCATTTTGGATAAGAAGTCATCCCAGCAACAAATAAACTATAGTGAAAATAATCAGATTTATCAAATACATTTTATTATTTACTATTGTATTAATTATATATGTGATATATGTCCATGTATTCTATTTATATTTTAGATAGATTACATTATGTATTTAAAATCCTCACATTTGAATTTAAAATAATACCTTTGGGTATCGACAGTCGCGCCAGTAAAATTTATCCATCTGTCTAAATAGGTAGGTAACTGCAAGTTTAAAAGTCGCTTTGTAAATTTCAATGCATTTAACTTGCATTAGTACTTGTACAGGTAAACCAGGAGTAAAACACAAGTAAAGGGGAAACGAATTGAAACATCCAGGTGCATATTTTGTGCGCCAGCAGCACAGCTCTGCATGCAGATTTATGGTATATACGAGACTGCAGGGCTGTGGACAGTCGGTCTCGAACGGTCCCCAAACTCCAACGGTCTCAAAGGAGGAGTCATCCTGACGCGAGGAAGGGAGGACATCTTCGTGGGAGAGGATCCGCGAGCAAATGAACTTACTCCGGCATTCTGACGTTGAAGCATTAATGCCGAGCGAGACCCAACGCAGTGATGGCACGGCTGGGTTCGGCACGGGCCGTGGGAATCGCGTACGAGCAGAGCACAGGAGACCACCGAACCTGAGAACGTACAGTTGCTGAGTTGCTGTGTTGTGTTGCGAGTAGGGTGGAACTTTACGCTTTCCAAACTAGTCGTCTGTATTCTTGGCAAACAATCAGGTGCATGATGTCTTCGGAGTTATACATTGCAGTTCTTCGTTGCCACCCATTCGGTGAAAATCACATTCATGATGTTGTAATCAGCATAGTGGCTAGATTTGTTACCTTGCGAAAGGAACCGGGGGTGAATTACACCAGTAGTACCCTTGATCGTAGCGCTTACTCCAAATTGCTCCAGTCAGAATTACCCGGCTGTGTAAATGGGTAAATCAGTGTAAGCGGCTTAGTGTACAAACTTGACACGGTAAGTGACTTTGGAGAAAAGCTTCGGCTAAATGGATATATAATAATAATGTTCCACAACAGGCAGCAGAGCACATGGTGCCCTTTGTCAATAGGCAGGATGAAACAGCATGAAGATGAGCTTACTCATCTTCCAGAACCATAACCCAGAACGCAATGAGCTCTTACTGGGCATCTGTGGGACTGGTTCACAGACACAGAAGACCGAGCTCTCTGGAACCAATGAAGCCTGCGTTCAAGAGAGGAACCCCGATGAAAGAATGGAAACGATTCCATACTCTTTCACGCTCAATACCACGTCAAGGATGTGCCATTGTGACATGTAGTGCTTTCGCAATCCACGGATGCCGTTTTTTTTTTCTTCTTCTTCTCTCTTTCTTTCCCTCGTACCCATTGAATGCTTTCTTCAAACACATAAAACATCACGGTGGCTCCGCAGGTCGAACCGCTGCCATGTGGCTATCGGGTCACAAGTTCTCCCTGTACGTTTTCCCAACGAATGGTTCGCTACTCCTCCTCTGTTGTCCTTCCGTGTGCTAAAGACATGTAGTTGAGGTCAGTTCCTAACTAGGAGCTGCCATTAGTGTGTGTGTCTGTTTACAGTTTACAGTTTGGACCTTGCACTGTGTCCTGCCTTGTCAGGGATGACTTCAGATCGCTGGGATCTCCTTATATAAGTGATTACTGGAAGTGTATAAATGGATAAATAAAATTCATACCACAAACACGTGTGTACGTGAGCTGTTTGAAGCCCCCCGGTGCCTAGGCGTGTGTATCTAGGCAGGTTTGCCGTTGGACATGCTCTTGATGGTGTGTTGTGCCGCTGCACGGTGCACTAACGCCCACCCCTTCCTGCCTCCCCCTGCCACCCAGGACAGCCCATGCGCGGGGGAAGGCGGAAGCAGCCATGGGCGCTGGACAGAAGGCCCAGGAGGAGTGCCGGCTCGCCAGGATCACCGCCAAAGAATTCTCTCCCTCCTTCCAACACCGTGGAAACGGTCAGTGCGCCGCCGCCGCCGCCGTGCCGTGATCTGCTGGCAGGTAGCGTGATAGCGGCAGCTGAACATAAGAACGTAATCCCATAATGCTCCCTTGTAATGGGCTGGAGCCGCGTCCTATAAAGGGTCCCTCGTGCGCGTGCCGCACCCCAGCCGAACCGCAGTACCTTGGTCACGTCCGAAGTGCGGCAGGCGAGATTTCCCACGCCAGTCCCGCCGGGTGACGTAACGGCCTGTGGCTGCTGCGAATGTGGTCAGTCTGTGCAGCACTGTCACTGCCACCCCCACCGCTGGAAGTGTGTCCCCGTGGAGTCCCACATATGAGAGCCACCACTCCGGCGGTCCCAACAGGGCAGCGTAACTCACGTAGCCACTGTTAAACCCTGCGGAGGACGTAGCTTTACGTGGTCTTTCTAAGACCGGGCGGATGATGAAGCCGCCGAAATTCTAATCCCGTCTTTCGTCCTTCGCCGACATCCTCCCGTTAACTGTCCGTCTTTCCACATCGCGTGGCCGGCGAATGACATCGTTTCCTGTGGACAGCCCCCGACAGAGTGCCAGACATAAGTACGCGTCGTCTATTCTAGGTGGAGGATCATTTCCATCCCTCTCTAATAGGCTCACTGCTAATAGGCTCAGCCAGACCCCTACTAGCCTGCGTGCAAGTCCACATCCAAGGGCACCCGTGGGTCTCTGATGTCACCGCGAGTCGCCAAAATGTGCCCATGTCTAACTTGTTTAAGGGATTACTTTTAAAGTCTGATCTTCTGGAAGTGGCGTGCTGCACGGGCGGCATGAACGTTTTCCCACTTTTCTTTCCGCCGTGGGTCGAAAGGTCGTCGTGGCTGCGGGAGCAAGAACGGAACGGCACAGGAAGCGCGTGTTGCTGTCGCGCTAGGTGCGTGCGGAGTGCGGCGTGGACTGCGGCAGGGGCTCCGCCTTTACGGGGCTTCCGGGTGGCGCTCGTGCGCGAGGTGCCGAGCTAAAGCTTTCAGCCAGAGTTAGAGGGGTCGGTCGGCGCTCCAGCTCGCGCGGCAAGCCATTTGTGCATGTTTACGTGTCTCTGGATGAACACAAGGTCACGCGTTCACACAAAAACGAGACGTACGGTCTTGAGGTGCGCGATGGGGATGGTGAGGGGGGGCCTGGAGGGAAGCCAGGAATGACCTTTAAGAACACCGGCGCGCCCACGCAGGGCCGAGACGCGCGGACCAGCGACGCGCCCCGAAAGCCTCCGAGGAGAAGCAGCCCCCCAACGGCGAGAGCTGCGAGCGCGTTTGGCGCGTGGCGTGCGTGCGGCGAAGGCCCCCCCAAAGGCTCAAGGCCATCGCGGCTAAGGTTCCCGGAGGAGCGAGGCAGAGGGGCAGAGATGAAGGCGGAGAAGGAAGGACGGAGGAGGCTGTTTCGTAATCCTTCCCAGCGAGCGCTTACAAGCGTTCCGCGTTTCGGCGTTCAAATTAACGTGTCACACAAGAGGGACCCGAGGGCCTTCCCGTCACGCGTCACGCCTCACCGCATCCCCCGGTCCCCCTGCTCGCGCACACGTTTCCTCCGTGCGCATCGCAGTGACTCTCGCTAACATGCCAGTGAAATTACTCCACACGCGACGCCGCACCGGAGCGTAAAGGGACTCCTTCTGAACCGAGGACTTGGCGAAGCTTACCCTGGTGCTTACGGGGCTGGACTTAGCGCCGGAGCCCCAGAAAAGACAGATTCGCGGAATATTTTCAGGCAAATATCAAATAAATGTTTAACTCGACCAGCTTATTAAAATTACATAACTGCCATTTCAGTATGGAGTGTTTTACAGGAATTAAACAGCCTTTTCGAGACCTCACATGCACTTACTGCTCTAAATACGCACATACATACATATATATTTATGCATCTCTGTATATGTGTGTGTGTGTGTGTGTGTGTGTGTGTTTATACGCAAAGCTAGGGAAATGTATTTGAATCTTTTTTAACTGAAAGAATGCATTTTTAAATTAAATAATGATTAAGGATAAGGTAAATAAATTTAAGGAAAGGGAGCACAGTGATTGTAGGACTGTTTTATAAGTAGTGAAACTGACGCTGACTAATTGCCAGAAGTTATGTAACACACAGCGCACGCGCACGCACACACACACACACACACACACACACACAGAGAGAGCTGAACCATTACAGGGGTCCATTGATGTCCCATGCTAACCCCAGGCCTGTGCGTACGCTCACATCCAAACTCCCCGATGCGATCAGGGAACACCACCGACAGGAGCTGTCACCCATGAAGCATGATCTCGAGCAAAACACTGAGCTTTCACACACCGAATACTTTACAGCTCTGGGACAGAACCAGAATATTGTACTGAAGGGGAGCAGATCCAGCTAAAGGGCCATTACATAAGTGCTCTGCCACGACAACGCAAACGCGCACGGAGCCACCCCGCAGAGGGATCGGACTCCGGAAGGGGTGTCGATCGACTGCAAGCCGTCAGCTCCGCGATGTCATTCTGATGTATATCGTTGGCTAGTTATATCGAAGAGCTGAGCTTTATCGTATTTCATCATTAGGAAGTCTTCAGATATTTTCCGTTGGCTGTGGCACATGATTTCCAAAATGCCTTTGAGGGTGACGCTCACCGAAGACCGGGGAGAGGCCTCATGGTAAAGGAAGACCCAGGAACCTTCGCCAGCCGGCCATTCGTTCGCGTCTTTAGATACGACCCAACAGGTAGAGCAGGTCGGCAGATCGCTCGGTCGTCTGTCCGTCAGCGATATTTTGCGACACGGACTGCTGCGTTTGCAGGTTCTCGGGAAGGCCCCTCGTTCCATAGTGAGTATAACCAATGAAACACTTCAGTCTGGTTTGTGATGGTGCCCTTCGGAATGGAAACGTTCAAGTCCACCTTTAGGAGCACAACTGCGAAACAACAGTTTATCGTGTACAAACAACATAAATAAAATAGGTTAATAGGTTAATAGGTAACTAGTAATAGTGCTTGAAGATAGCATCTGTAGTTAAAAGGCAAATAATATAAATGCATGCAACAGTTAAAAAGTATATGAAATTATCATGTTTTTATTCAATAATTTATATATTTTTATTTCAACCAGCATATTATTATACTTAATAAGCTACTTAATGTATTTCTATTTCCTTGTCACGCAATTTGGCATCTGAAAGTTTTCATACGCTCTGGACGACCTAACAGGTGTTACGTGTGGGTCTAAGGGCTGTTCAGGTCTACTATTTTACGCTAAAAATACGTTCACTACCTCTTAAACCCATCTGCCACTGAAATGGAACCATGGCAAGCAGGTAAAACTCATCCATGCGTGACCAGACCTCAAGCCACCGGATACTGGAATGACTAGACAGTTCAGTACATCACAATATATTTTTTAATATATATATATATATATATTTCCCAGAATTTTCCCAAAAAAAAAAAAAAGAAAAAAACTTGGTTTCGGCTAATTGGCGAAATTCAATCCAAATTGTAAAAAAAAAAAAAAAAAAACACGAGTTAAATATCTAAAGTGATTTTGAAGCATACGATTCGATATGTAACTTTTTTTTCGGAAAGGTACGGCTGGAAAGATTTGTCCTACTCTTTGCACCACCCTCCTCCCTTTCACTGAGACCTTTCTAGTTTTTTCTCCCTAGTGGTAGGATATCGGGTGAAATGAAAGACGGTTTATTAAAAATAACTTTATTTCACTACTTCGGATGATCTGCAAGCACACAGCTCTAAATGCACAACACCAAAATATTTTCTAAAGTTTTGAAACATTTTATTTACTCATAACAAGATTATTATGCGGTCAAAATGATTAAAAAAATCCCATGACAGGACCCCCCCACCAGCCATTAAAGAAAGATGAGTCGTGTGGCTGAGAAAGGAATTTCTAGGCAGCTGTGAGCACTGCGGTCCAGGGTCTCTGCTGCTCTACTGTTACACCCTGATCCTATTCTGATCTCTTTGTGTTTGACTCTGTTGCTTCATCACCCGTCAGGAGTCGAGTGCCAAAGGCCAAAGCACCAGAACTCCAGCGACAACGACATCGAGGTGATCTCCAGCGGCACGCCCGACAGCCCCGAGCTCTACATGAAGGGCACCACGCCCCCTGACCTGACGCCGGACCTGAGCCCGGCACCCAGCCGGCCTTGCACGCCTCCCTGCAGTCCGTCGAAGCCCGCCCACCGCACCAAGAGTGCCCGTTTCCTGCGCCAGAGCGCGGTGGATGATGAGCGGGGAGCTGCCGAGATCCAGGTGCTCATGGAAGGCCGGGGCGGCAGCGGGGAGTACCTGCGGCCGAACAGCTGGGCCGAGGACAAGCACCCCTCCGGCGGGGGCGGCAGCCGGGGGGGCAGCCGGGGCAGCAGCCGCTCCACCACTCCTTCCGTGCAGGACGAGATGCGCGGGCCACGCGCCAATGGCCATAAGCACTCCTCGTCCAATCACAAGCCTCGGGAGCACTCCTCGTCCAATCATAAACCCCGGGAGCGATGGGCGGACTGCCCTTCGGTGGCGTGGACTACGCAGCGGGCGCTCAGTGAGAGCCTGGCCCACTCGCGGCTGCTGGAGCAAGACGAGGAGAAGCTCAGCAACTATGAGATGGAGATGCGACCCCTACAGCCCATGGATTCCTCCTTCCAAAAACACTACGGTTCGAACGAGGAGCGCCAGGGCCACGCGGAGGTCCGCCCTCACGCGCTGCAGAGACTGCGGCCCAAGAGCCGGGAGGGCCGCGACGGGGCGAGGCCTGCGGGGGCCCGGGAGCCTAGGGACGGGGCCCCGGACTCGGTTCAGAAGCTGGACAGTCTGCGCATGGGGGAGAAGTTGGAGGCGCGGCCCCTTCGCAGGGACCTCACCCTCTCCCCACCACAGAAATCCTCACCCATTGCACTAGAACACGACGAGGATAATCTGATCCAGTTCAAATCAAATTCGGTGAGTGAGCTCACCTGCACTGGGTGCCGGGGGGTCGGGGGGTCGGGGGGGGTCTGGTCGTCAGCTGAGGGGCACGCTTTGCTTGTACGAGGATTGGGGCGTGCGCGGGGGTTTGGGGGGGGCTTCTCTGTGTTTGTTGCCGTTAAACCAGGTTGAACAGTGTCAGCGATTGTGCATTTTCTGCTCTGTAGTGAGGGGGGGGGTCATGCAGGGGTGAGAGCGAACAAAGTCGAGGTTCAGGTGGCACAGCTTAAGTGGAACAGTGCTGAGAGAAAACACAATCTTGCGCACGCACACACACACAGAGTGACGCTCGTTGCCCAGCGAGAAATTGGCGCCCACGCAGGAGGCTTCCCAGCAGCCCGCTTCACTCCAGCAGCGCTGCCTGCCCGCTGCGCGCCCCAACACGCGCGTTTTTAACACACACCTCCCACTGTAAGGCTGCCCTGCGCAGCCTGAATGGAAATGAAAAGCAACAAAAACAGGAGCCCAAGATCCAGACGGGTCTTGTACAAAGACGGAAAGAGCGTAGCTGCGGGAGAGGGGTTTTGGGGAAAGGCGCGGGGCCTAACGCTGGGGGCGCACGGGGGGTGAAGTGCACCATGGGACAGAAGAGCTCCTGACCATCCCACGCTCACATTTACGCGCACACGTCTGCAAGTGGACGCACGCAGCCCTCCGCGCTCCCCTCTCTCCGACGCACATGTGCATTTATTCGTTTGGCTCACCCTTTCTTTTCAAAGCGACTTTTAATGTCAAGCTACTGGCAGCGATCGACCCATTTATAAGGCTGGGTAATTTTTACTCTATTAATTCACGGCGAGCACCACGCTCGGCGGCGGCGCCGCAGCGAGAGGCCGAATTCAGTCCTAGGTCCTGAGAGTGCAAGGTGGCAGCACTAACCGCTACGCCACCTGCTGCCTCGGGTGAGCAACGTCAGCGGACCGCGTTCTCTAGATTCTACCTGGGATTTTCTTCCTGGAGAAAGAAAGGTAAAAAGACACCGCACGGTAACTCGTGCATGAGCACTATGTGTAACACGGGCTGTATTTACTGGTCCCGCGTAGCTCCAGCGAGCACCTTCAGGATGCCCAGGATGCCCGGGAGCCCCGCGCTCACCCTGCCCTCACCTCGCCCCCCCGACACACGGCCCCGGCGACCGTCCACGGAGCCCAGCGGCCCTTAGCAACAGTGCATTGGCACGATGGCTCCTTCCGCAGCGCAGCCCCGCTATTGGCTGCCTCGTGCTCTGTTGCTAGGGAACAGCTTATGCCTTGCTCAGGAAAGAGCCAATCGGGCGGCGGGTACAGGCGTCCGGGGAGAGGGGGTTGTTTGCAGCAAGAGAGGAAAGCAATGCAGCAGTCTTGTGTAAGATGTGATCAGGATACGCACACGCACACACACAAGTAGTACTTCGATGCGCACAGGTGGTCACCGAAATGATTTCTCAGAAACGTTTGTTAGTGAAAACAGTCACAAACAGTCATTAATTTTAGCACAGTCCCTATATGTGCCCAGCACATGCTGAGTACCTAGAAGCAGCTGGGTTGAGAATCGAATAAATGCAGCATTTTGTAGGAACGCTTTTTCCCGGAGTCCGGGATGCCCGTGAAAACCTTGAGAGTAGCTTCATTCCAGCACGTGCGCATGTTTATTCGTCCTATTCTAAGCGCGCCGAGGTACGTTCGAAGAGCGCTTCGTGGTTTCGAGCGGGCCCCGGGTTTTCCTCGCGCAGCAGGCGCAGCTGGCGCAGCTGGCGCAGCTCTCTCATTGGCAAGGAGAGGTTGTCAGGGAGACCTGCGTGCGTTTGAGACTCGGCGCAGCAGGGGGCTCTTACCGGCCGGAGAGCCGCGCGGCGGAGGGAACGCCGGCGTCTCTTAGCGCAGCGGGCCCGGCGCACTCGACGGCAACACCTAACGGCGCCCTTGTTCCCCGGCAGCCGTCGGGAGAGGGACAGCGGGCGGCGCGGGCGGGATGCACGCAAGGGGGGGGTCTCGCAGAGCATGTCGATCCCGTGCTCCCGCAGGCCCCGCGTCGTCGCGGCAAAGGCCGGGCGCGCGCTCGCGTGGGGAAAGGGGGCGCGAGCCGGTCCGCGTGAGGGGGACGTGTGACGGTGCGGAGGTGGACAGTAAGCCCTATTAACACTTTCCCTCTCTCCTTTTCTCCCTCTCTTTCTCTCTCTCTGTCTCCCACACAGGGCTCCAGCTCAGTTCTGGTTGTCATGGTGATTTTGCTCAACATCGGAGTTGCCATTTTGTTTATTCACTTTTTTATTTAAACGATGTATTGCCTATTAATTCTTCTTATTATTATCTATACTATTATTCTGAATTAATACAAATGTTATCATGACTACTCACCCCTCACCCGTTTTAACAACAAACACTTCTCTAAAGAATAAGAAGCTCAATAAGCGTACGGAAGGTAACGGTAGAAAAGCTCCAAGCACTCGAACCTGGGCGCAGAAGATTTCTGTTCAGCATTTCCTCTTTTTTTTCTTTCCCCTTTATACTGAGATCCATCTATTCCCATGTGGTTTTCGCATTTCAAAACCTGGTTTTAAAAGGTCCTTTTCACTTATGATTCAAATATATTATTCATTAATGATATTACGATAACTGTTTGTTTCGGTTTCTTCCTTACTTGCCTTTTTTGCTTTATTGATGATGTTGATGTTTTTCGGTTAGTTTTGTGTTTTTTTTTTTTTTTTTTTTTCTTTCTTTGTTTTTTTTTCCTCCTTGGGAAACAAACTGTTTGGTGAACGGAAGCGCTGGCTTATATGACGTTCTACTACTGTGGCATGGCATCCGGGTGACCTCACTGCTCACCCCATGACCCCCGAGACGGCCCCACCACTGCCAACCCATCGCCAACTCACCGTCACGAGGCAGAGAAACGCCCCCTGCTCAGAAATGCGTGAAGCAGCTATGAAAAAAAAAGAAAAAAAAAAAACGAAATCCCAGCTCCCACCCTGACCTCCTTATTCCCCTCATCACATAGACCTGGACCAGAAAACCTCGTTGCCTCCCTGCACCAAGCCCTTGCTTCGTACACACCTAAAGGATTATGGCCCCTAAAACACGATAGCCCTTCTTCCAAACCCTCCCCCTGCAACTCAGCGAATCATGGCATGTGAGGACTCAAAAAGCAAACTTAAAACAGGGCTACTAACATTAAACCGTATGCAAAAGAAGGCTCGATGGATCTGTCTGAAAGGGCTTCGTCGCTGCATTTTGCCAGCGCAGAAACCCTGAAACATTTTCTCACTAAAATGTTCCGAAGCTCACCCCGCAGCGCTCTCTGGCCGGTGCCACAAATACTCATTGACAATTATGCAACAGGAAGGGGAAGCTGCGTCTTCCCACGATCAGCTCTTCATCATCCTCCATCGTCATGCGTTCGGGGCCGACGTTCCTGCGGTGCTCCGGTACTCCGGCACAAGCGTGCGGTAGGAGCGCCGAGGTCCTGACGGTAGTATCTGAGGCTGCTTCTATACACCCCTCCAGCTGCGCCTGCCACCCGCATCGTGTTCCACCCCACCCACCCTGCACATTGCAGCTACCCTTTGCATTATAATGAGAAAATGTTTCAGCCAATCCACAATCGCAGAGAGTTGGAGTGACATGCTGGGTGAACGATGCTGCCATGCCCATGCAGAGTTCAGAGACTGTTATGTTTCAACCGCTGCTTTCAAAACAACTTATTTACTGGAAAAAAAAGAAAAGAAAAGAAAAAAAAAAAAAAAAAAACTTTTTTTAGCTATTTGCAAGACGTCTGAAAAAACGCCAACTGCCTTGTTTTTTAAGAGTAAAAACAAAATTGCATGCTCACGTATGTTTTAGTTTTGTATAGATAAAAATATTTAAAATAAATCTCTCTCTAGTTTTGGAAGCAGTATAGGGTTGCCACACGGTTTTAAGTTCATCCCTTAAATAAAGGTTAATCTTTTTTGGGCTTTGCCAAGATGCTATTTATTGCAAATCTTTCCAAAGGAGTCCATGCATTTTAAAAAGCAGATACTTCCATGTGAATGAGTGTCCGTGGCTGGGACTGCATCCATCTGCTTTTCCGTGAAAATCCAGACTTCAGAAAAAGAAAAAAGAAAAGTGTTTTTATTTTTTATAGCTGGCTTACGAACAATGACTGTCTATGAGACATTTTTATAGCATGTGTGTAAAGGGGCCTGTATCACCCCTTGTTCTCCTGCTCCTCCTCAGTAACACCTACGGTCTGTGTATCTCCCCCATCTTTCTGTCTATCTAGCAAAAAACAAACTCTTTAACAATGAATAAGGAACAAAAGTCGGGTAAACACTTTTTATTTTTCAACGTTTGCTTACCAGACTTGAGTTCCCAAGTTATCAGTGAAAATGATGACTGAAACTAACAGTAAAGCGATGAATGAAGACTATCTGCTCCTGTACTTTTATACCATCCCCCCCAGGAATAGTCATCACCCTGTAACATCATCGCATGCCCCAGCATGCCCTGTTCCTTTCTCTGTTTTATAATTTATTTATTTTTGGGGGCTTTGGTTCTTTTTGAATTATGTGGAGAAAATAATGAAAGTGTTTGAAAGTAATCTCCTCTTGTGTCGTTATTCCCGTCTCCCGTTCACGTGGCTATCTGATTACTTTCCGACTTACTCGCTCACGTGGCACATAAGTCCTCTTCCATTTGTTTGAAAAAAAAAGAAAAAAAAAAAAAAAAAGTATGATAGTTTAACACTCCCCTTGCCCTCCTCCTATTGCCCTGTGCTTCTAGATGCACTTGACACAGCAGAGGTCAAAGGTTAGTCGTAGAGCCCGTTCCAAAATACCAGAATGTGAATCGGAAGCGCAGCGGATGTGCATGATGGAGGAAAAAAAAAAATCAGGGCCTCGATGACAAGAGCAAAGGCCAAGGGGAAATGGTGAAACGGTCACAGGGCGAGAAGGAAGGAAGGAAAGGAAAGTACGCCTTTAAATCTCGACTGTCTGGGTGGGCCGTTGTCATGACAACCCCGATTCGGGATTCTCGTCCATCATGTGAGGGGCAGGGCCAGACAAATGGGGGCGGGGTTTGTCTCCTGAGGGTTGCCATGCTCAATGAAGAGTGAGGGAAGAGCGCCAGTATGGAGCGATGGGGGGGGGGAGAGAGAACAGAAAGGAGGCAGAACGTACAGGACGCTATTACTGTACTGACATCTGAGCACTAATACAACTAGCTGGTTGAAAACATCCCATATCCACACCATCTTTAACCTTGACTCAGTTATTAAACAGGCATAAAAACAGTTATTCCTTGCCTATATTTATGCAATACACATATTTTAGAAATTAACTGCACACGGTTCCTGCGCTGTTAACACATCAGTGACTTTTCTGTTGTGTGTCTATATATCATTGCCCCTATATATGTATATACTGTATATATGTATATACACATACATATATATTTTATATTAAACATATATAAAATAACTCATGTGACTGAACAACTTCATGTTGCATTGTTTCTCTGTGTAGCATTAACAACTCACATCCCTTTGTGTTGCACAGTATCTGTGTTATCTCAGCATTTACGGTTTGAATGTCAAGCTTTCGAAATTATTCATACAAATTGATTCTTATTGACCCCCTTTTCTTCATTCAGCTCCAGCTGCCAATAACACTCCAGTTTCAGTGAGCAACGAGTCCCCCACCACAACCCCCACCCATCGCCCGGTATCATCTTCCAGTCTCCTCGCTGTTCCCTGTGCCCCTAAGCCACTTTTATCCACAGTGATTACAGTAATAAAATCACTACTTTACTATACTTCAGCATCACCCAGCCATGGAAAGAGGATTATGTGTTGTTTCACAGAATCCGCTGGGGGGCCCGCTCTTCCCCCGCCCCCCGGAGGCATCGTGGGACAGTTACACGAGGGGTCCTAAGGAGACAGAGCAAAGGGCGTTCTGTCCATTCCGATACATATCAAAGATCAACTTAATATGGATACGTTTAGCACGCAAATGTTTCCAGCACTTTTTTAATCCAAAAATAAAATGCTGAAATCAAGTAAAGTCATTATTTGCTTACAGATATTGTCCTTATTCCTCTTGGATGGATGCGATATTGCAAAGAGATGCAACTCTGAGTTCTGTTTCTGTAACTTATGACCCAGTTCAATGATCAGCATTCGGTGTCCTATCAAGTAGTTCATACTTTTCTTTTCTAACCACAAAAAAAGACTGTTAAACATATAAACCATAATCATCATCATCATCGGCATCCATCAGTCTAGAAAGACCATGGAATTGCCAATAAACCATAATAGGGCACCACTAAATCTCGAATTATGTCCTCTAACACCAGCATTTTTAATGAAAAAATACAGCATGTCCTCTAGCGATAAGCATAACCGGTTATCATAAGTGAAGTATGTATAACAGAAGGCAACACATAAAATACCAGGTCCGAAAGCGAAATAAGCACCGGTATGAGCAGAGCGCATGATGGGCGCAACCCGCACGGCGTTAAGCTTGCAAAACACATCTGTGAATGGCTGAGAGAGAGAGGAGGAGAAGGAGGGAACACCCAGGACAAATGACTGCGTTCGGATGCTCTTACCCACATCCTGACGTCCACACACACGCACACACGCGCACAGACACACACACCCCTGAGACTGCTGTGACGTGCGTTTGACGTTGGAAGACCTGTTCCTAAAAAAAGGTCCTTTTCAGTTATTTATAAATTCCGTGTTCTTATAAATAGATTTTTTTTAAGCGTTTTTGGGAAGGCAAGAAAGAGGGGAGGTGAAAAGGATGTTGTCAGCAGCCTCATCCGTCTTCCAACCCGGCATCAATTATTAATCTCATCTTTTCTACATCCCTTCTTCCTTCTCCTTCCTTTCTCCACCGTCAGTCCGGCACTAGAATGAGGTTACTCCGGGAAAGAGCCGTTTTGGGGGGTACAACCTGTCTCTTTGTTGCCCCTTTTTCTCACCTACCCTTTTCCCTGTACATCCAGCCATCTGCAGCCGCTTGTATGAATCACAGTGATGATCACAGCTCCCTGGGGCAGGTGAGAACACCAACAGAACTTTGTATGATGGTGGTGCTGGGGGTCCTCATCACGTGTGACTATTGGATCCCAGCGCTGAACGGGGGGGGGGGCAGACAGACATTCATGAGCTCTGTCTCGTATTTGCTTCTCAGGGTTACATTGATTGTAGACAGGAGGTGCTGTTCCCTCCTGCAGTGAATTATAACCACACCACTTCAGCAGGTGTCCAAGTTGTGTTAATACACAGGGAGCAAAAACAAACATACTATCATGAGTAAGTATGCTGCAGCTCACATATTGGAAAAACAGAGTGCGCACGCAGGTGAAGAGTCAACACCGACGTGGGCAGCACCACCACGTCTCACGAACGGCCACAAATGCGGCTGAAACACTCAACAGTTCATTTTGATACACCTGGTATTTCATGGTGAAGAAGGACACCGACACAAGTGGAAGGTGTGCAAAATTAAACAGGTTTATTTGGGTACCAGAGGGGTACAGCGGCGCAGCAGGTTTGGCCGGGTCCTGCGCTCTGGTGGGTCTGGGGTTCAAGTCCCGCTTGGGGTGCCTTGCGACAGACTGGCGTCCCGTCCTGGGTGTGTCCCCTCCCCCTCCGGCCTTACGCCCTGTGTTGCCGGGTAGGCTCCGGTTCTCCGTGACCCCGTATGGGACAAGCGGTTCAGAAAACGTGTGTGTGTGTGTGTGTGTGTGTGGGTACCAGCACACAACAGTGACAATCATAGAAAAAAGAGCCCTATCAATAGAGAGAGATGGAAACACACTTCAGGAATACGTATTGTGAATGTGAAAGACGGAGGCTGGCGTGGTCTCCGATTTCTTGCTACAGGGAAAACAAAAAGGTAATTTGGGCTCATTATATAAATTGCGATCAAATGGTATCAATTGTGAGTTCCTTTCTCACTGCCCTGCCACACTGCTTCACTGCCAGAGCCTGGTTGGGACCACCAAGCTGAGCCTAACCTCACACACAGTGCAGCCCTCAGTCAATGTATCTCCTGACACTCGAAGGACTGCACCACGAGGTACTTATGGTTGACCTGCGTGCGGGTGTCCATTATGGCGTCCAGGCAATAGAGTGAACTGTGGTTGGCTCAGAAACAGAAGTCTCATGTGTGGAAATAGTACCAGAAGGTCAGAAACCCCAACTTGATAGCTGACACTTAACTGCACGGTACCACCGTTCCTACAGCGTCAGCTTGCTGCTTATGTGCAGTAGGATCCTTTCTCTCCATCTTCTAAGACAGGGATGATCCCAAGCCCCTGTCCCACATGTCAGTCTGCAGCACAAAGAGGCGATAAAGGTCAGGACACGTTAGGAAAGGACCAGAGTGCTTCTTCAACTAACAGGGAGGTACCCTGGCATTTCTCAAAACAGTGAACCGGACCTGAAGCCCCTTTCCGAAAGCAGGCGGTAATCTACAAAAAGATTTGAATGAGTACTATTTAACAAAACTAAAACCACCTCATTTTACCATGTTTGCAAGAAACTGAGGTGACGCTACTGCCATTCATAACCCATCTCTCCAAATAACCCCAGAGGCCACATGACCTACTCATTGTGTGACCTCAAAGAGGCCTTGCCATGGCACTTAGTGGGCTGTTTAGAGTGACAGGTTGGAACCAGTATAATGACTGTCTCCCAGTTTGAATTGTTTCAGTTGTGGTCTCCTGTTGTACAAATATGACTGCAGTTTGGTTTGCAGGTCCAGCATGTACCGTACAGAGTTATCAATGGACAGTGGACTCTACTCCAGACTTTCTCTCAAACTCATCTCCAGAAGGCCCCTGGGCCTGCACAGAGTAAAACTCTTTTGAACTCCTTCCAAACAACAGGGCTTCCATCAGTTCATCCCAATCACGTCTTTATGAACAAACTTGGAAATCATATTCGTTAATGTTTTACTGAACGAGACAATCCGTATGCTCATGAAACACAGTCGTGCAAATGGCTTTAAAATAGAACATGCGGAGTATATGAATGACGCGCCTTGATCGTTTAAGATTTCCTTGTTAATATCCACTTGGCAGACATATTAACAACCATCAACATTTTCAAAGTCCCAGACAGTATAGCGAGGCCCGTAAAGTTCATAAAGTCTTATCCTAGAGGTCCAGACATGAAATTACTCTGGGCTGCATGAAAAGGATTCTGCAGTGGTCTTGGAGAACCAACAGTTGTACCACTTCCAAACCTGTTTTTAAGTCTGCTAACTCAGGACAATTTATAACTCTCCTACATTGCCAG
Organism: Scleropages formosus; assembly: GCF_900964775.1. Taxonomy (NCBI): domain Eukaryota; kingdom Metazoa; phylum Chordata; class Actinopteri; order Osteoglossiformes; family Osteoglossidae; genus Scleropages; species Scleropages formosus. Next base: position 15,337,525 of record NC_041812.1, on the reverse strand, counting down.
CACTCCAGTCCTTGCCTCCAGTTATCTTCAAGAACCTCCTTGGCTACAGGAAAGGATGAGGTTAAAGGAAGGGAGAGGGAGTCTGGGTCAGGGAACAGGGTCACATGAAGGGAGGTTAGCACAGGTTGTGAAGGACTGGGATGGGGTCACAGGCAGGAAGGGACTAGAAGATCTCCAGAATGGGACTGTAATGGGCTAGAATTTGGAAAGGAGAGGGAGGCCTATGGCTGCTCTAACAACCAGATGGTTATTGGTCAAATGGATCACTTCAGCCAGAGACATCAGCCTGATGATAGCAGAGCCAGTCTTCGGTACTTTTCAGGAATATTGATACAAGCTGTGCCACTGCCACCAGCTCCATGATATTGTCTGGCGAGTGCACTTTGACTGCAGCCAGCATCTTCAGCAGAGCACCAGCAAAGAAAAGCATTCACCTCCATCATGTACTGAAGGCTCCAGGACTTCTACCTGCAGCCCTTTGCTGTGAAGTATAGCTATTTCCCAAACCACCTAGTGGAATGTGTTGCACTCAGCTGCAAAAGCCACCAGTGCTGGACCAGCTGCAGCCAGAGTATACGCTATCAACAAAGGGGTGAGCCAAAGAGCCCATTCCCTGACTGATCTAAAACAAGCTGGCACGGTCCTTTTAAACAGGTTGGGGATTATGGGTCATTCTCTTAGAAATTACTATGGCAATTGCGATTAGTATCCATTAAGTAGAATCCACTGAGATCCCTCTCCTCTACCCTGCTGAGTCTGGTATGTGCCACATTTAGACAGGTAGTCGTTGACTTATGAGATGCGCGACTTATGACAACCTGGCCTTAATGACAGCCATCCCATCAGAATAATTATACTATTTTTGAGTCCCAAAGTTTGGTCATAACATCTAATGGCGACAGCTCTAGTAGCTGCACAATAACATCGGCTATACTGCTGCAAGACACCCATATTTCTTATTGACTATGTGTGTGTCTACCAGCTATTGCGAGTTACAAAAAATGTTTTACAGTACGTTTCTTTTGTGATTCAAGTTTTAAAAAAAGTTTGTGGGACATGGATGAGAGAAAGGACACACATGAAAAATGGGGATATGTGACTATTCATCTATAACAAAAGGTAACATCACATAATATAACAATATACAAACAGGTAAAACTCCAAGATGCAAAGGAAAATCCATGTAAAAGACTTATCGAAAAACTGTACACAAATGACTAACAGACAGCAGACTCAACAAGACTCTAGTGCCACACAACATAAAATCTGCCAGATACTTCTCCCATATACTGCAGAAACCTCGAGACTATGTACATTTACATTTGTTCATTAAGCAGACCCTTTGCTCAAAAGCAAAGTACAAGAGTACACAAAAGGTCACTTCACAACAGGTGAGAAGAGCTTTAGATACAGAAAAACATTTGTCAAAAGAGTGACTTTGTCCAATACCACCATTTTTATGGCCGCATGTTACACAAATGGCTGTCTGCAGAATTAAATCAGAGATGAAGCCGATTATGACAAATGGTGCGATACAAATTTATGTAGCTGTTGGAACATTAGAAAACGATGGGTCCAAAAGAGATATGTTTTAAGACCGGGTAGAGGTCAAGGAGCTTTGCACACTTACTGAGGTATAGGGAATTATCAAGTCTCCTTGGATCCAAATCCCTTGATTGTCCTATAGAGTCTTGAACTTGATACAGAACTTGATCCAGGTCAATGGAGAGAAACGAGAGTGGGAAATGCATGGTAATGCTTTGGTAAGCTGAACACAGCATACGCCACAGCATTCTAGATCAGCTGGACAGGCTGGATGGCAGTGGTCGGAACACGAATCAGGAGGGAGATGTAGAAGTCAAGGCAGGACAGGGATCATTTTGTGGACCAGGAGCTGTATGGAGTGTGTTGTGATATATGGAAGAATTTTGCAAATTGTACACACAGGGTTTCTGCAAGATTGGGTTATGGTCTAAATGTGCTGGGAGAAACAGAGATCTGAGTACATTGTTTTTCCCAAGCACTTGAATGATGAAATAGTTTAAATTGGTGAATTATCCAGTTTGGCAGCTAGCTCTACACAGGTGGATGGACTTGCTAGGAGATGGAGGATCTTGGTCTTGGATAGACTGAGCTACAGCTTGTGGTTAGTTACCCGAGCAGAGATGTCCGAGAGGCAAGATACAACGCAAGAGGATACATCTGAGGCAGTTGGGGGGGGATAAAGAAGAGCTGATTATGAGCACAGCTATGAAACATGAATCCATGAGAAGCAATGACAGAGCCAAGAAAAGGAGTGGTGATGCAGAGGAGTGAGGGGTCCAGTACCAAGCCATGTGGAACACCAGATGACAGACCAAGGAGAAGACAGACAGCTATGCCAAACCACCTGGGAATATCTACCCGATAGGTAGCAAACTATTTCCAGGGCAATTCTTTGGTTCCAAGCTGTTCTACAAAGGCAAGTTGGATCTATTGACTGACGGTGTCATATGCTGAAGAGAGGTCAAGGAGAATGAGGACTGAGAAAAGCGAGATGGTTCTAGCCAACTGAAAAGCTTCTGACACTGCAAGGAGGGCAGTCTTATTAGAATAGCTGATCTTGAATCCAGACTGATATCCATCAAGAAACACATTCTGAGCTAGAGAAGATGAGGTGAGAAGGGAAGAAAAAGCAGTGTAGTTCATTACAGAAGAAATTAGTTTTAGTTGAGGAAACAGCTGAGTGAAAGGACACAAGGAGCTCACAAACTTAAGTCTGTGACACTGTGTACCCGCTTATTTGCCACAACAGCACACATTGTTGCACAAACACTAGAGAAAGACAAGCACAATACCAGGATCCAGCCATAAAAAAGCTTTATTGTACAGAAAATAAGAAGTATGATGTACCATGGTGTATATAAGGTAGCATGTTTCCAGATATTAATATATTCGATGCACTTAGAAAAGGCACTGTGTTTTACCACTAACTGGAACACACATGCCTGCATATGTACAAGTACATACTGTATACAGCTATCCACATATGGAGAAATACACAAGGACACAACCACCCACTCTCACATATCCACATCACATCAGAGGATCAGGACTGGCTCACCCCCACCTGCTCTTCATAGAAGACCTTGGCCATAGCTTGGCCCACCTTCATCACCTTCCTCTCTTTAGCATCTGGGCCCATGTTGGCCCTTGCAAGACCTGTCCAATACTGCTCGGTTCTGGCCTGGAAGTCTGTTAATGTCTCGCCAGCCTTCACCGGGGGATGCTCCTCTTCTGAAAGACAAATGCAGGACAGAGTTAGCGCTACCGTTAAAGTGGCTGGAGCTGCTAGTGCTGCATATTTCCATCCAGCCATCCATCTGTTCATTTCCATTAAGTGCTTGTCCTGATCGTGGTCATAGTGGTCCAGAGCCTAACCTTAGGTGCAAAGATGAGGGGAGGTACACCCTGAATGGGACACCAGTCATTGCAAGGCAGCTGCACACACTGAGTTACTCACCCATTCATGCACTAAATTTACATTTATTCATTAAGCAGACATTTTTTCCTTCACTGCTACCTACAATTACATATTTACCCATTAATACAGCTAGGAAAATTTTTACTGGCGCAATTTAGGGCAAGAACTTTGTTGAAGGATGCCATCCAACAATACTAACTCAAATTTTATACAACTCTTGCAGTTAGTACTGCAACTGAGAATGGTAACTAAATTTTTCCAAAACCTGCTATTACTACTTGTACTGGAAGAACCAACTCACTGTTTCTGCTACTGCTGCTAATGGAAATGTTAACACAGTGCTTTTCATACAGCTATTGGCAATACTAAGTCAATGTTTCAGATACTGTTAATCTAGCACTACTTTTGTTTAACTCACTTTTACTACCTCCATCTATAATACCTAAAACTATTGGTATGACAACTATCTTCGCATCAATCAACTGATCAACTATATGACATCTTTGCATCAAAATAAAGGTTCAGTACTATCGACTTCTGCCAGAACAATGGGTTACATAAATTCAGTTTAAGGTCAACTAAGAGGAATAAGGTATACATGGGGCTGCAGAAGCCTAGAGAGACAGAACAGATCACAGTGCACACTAAAGATGCAATTTAGTGAGTTCTGACTAAATTGTTGATAACAGTAAAATCCTATCAGCATAAAATTAGTCAAAATTCATCTTCTGAAGTCAAAAAAAAAGAAGGAAGTCATTCAGAAAAGAAAACACATAAAACAACTTATGAGTGAAAGCTAGGTCATTCACTACAAAGAAGAAAAAAAAAAAAAAAACATTTGCCATTGTATGTTGAAACAGCCCCCAAAACTTGCAGTCTCTCATCAAAACCTTCAAAAAACTACCAGAAACTGAAACACTAAATCAACAGATTTTCTCTTTTTAAAAAATAAAAAAAAAAAATCTGAATGATTATATATTACATTTCAGCTTTGGTGCACCTTGGCTGCCTCTCAAAATTTCTTCTTCAAAATTCTTCACAACTGACAATGAGTAATTCTTTTGGAGTAAGAAATAATTTTTCTGTCTTTAGTGAGACTCCAAATGGCTACATGGTTTCTTCTTTGAACACTGAAGTGCAATAAGCTTCCATTTTAGATTGAAAACCCATTAAAGCCATATAAATTTACATAAATCTATTACATACTTTTAAGTGATTTGTTATTTAGGCCAGACAATATTTACCAGACATCTCTGGTACTCTGTATGTGTGCTTCTCAAAACAACATCCTGAAAAGACTGTTGCTGCCCAGTTGTGACTACCACCAAGTTTTCTATCCAACACACCATCAGCCACAAAACAAAGGAATACAAGAGCAGCAATAACCATGATTTTTTTAACATGAATATTTGCCTTAAGTAAAAGTTCTGCCAATTGAAACAGGTTTCTCTGCAGGATATGGCTGGTTTTGATTCTGCAAAACAGATTTCCCAGTAATGGGGAAAAAAACCAACAACATGATGCTGCCACCACCATGTCTAATGGTAGTCACGGATCTTTGTGGTGGGCTGTGGTTGCCTGAAAAACTGCATTTTCTGAACAGCTATAGTCAGATCACAAAAACTGAGAATGCCTTAAGGTCATATGGCTTCGTGTAAGGATGGTGTAATTCCAGGGGTGATTTAGTGCTGCTCCTTCTGAGATATGGTTGCCGTCTAGGTACTCTGCCGAAGAGGTGAAATCTGCAAAGTTCTAAAGAGAAAGTTGATCTCTGGACCATTTTCCCTCATTGGCAATACACTCTGCAACTGTCAGTGATGCAACAGGATTTTTGGACATTTCCCTAAAAACTACTTTCCTTATCTAGTTGCTCAGTTAGGTAGAATATCCTTTTTGGCAATACCATATTTTTTCCATTTAATTCCAAAAGGATTTCTCTAACTTTTTGCTTCAACAAAGTTTTACGAGGAGTTTAAACTGCCATGTCAACTGTCAGAGTTGAGTTCTTTTTTTTTTAACACTCATCTCACCCACTTTAATGCAGGTGGGTCATGTTTATGTTTTACTGTGATCACTAAAGAAAATACAACACACCTGACCCAACAGACTACTAACAGAAAAGGTTAAACAATTACAGTTGTTTACAATTACAGAACAAGCGATGTTCTGGTTTTTTAAATCTTTTTTTTTTTGATATTTTGACATTAATATCACTTTGGAAAGAATTCATCCATCCATCTTCAAAACTGCTTGTCCTGGTGAGCATCACAGTAGCAGCAAGTCACTATACTAAGTTCTCCATAGCAACAGTTTCAAACACCATTTGGGTATTCCTGTGCAAGACAAAAAACACATAAAGCCAAATTTGCAAACATTTAGTGCTTGTACAAACCATCTTTCATTGCTAAAAAGTAAATGCCAAATTTAACTGTAAAGACACAATAAGCCTTTAACAGATATAAGACAAAAGGGTTGGGGTGCTAATTTGTGCACATTCACCTTATTGCATATGGATTTAAAGGCATTTCCCTTTCACAGCGCAAAATATTGATTGGAAATTATGCAAGTAAAACACTGAATCCGATTGGCTGGCAACAGTTCAATTATTGCTGATTGCATGTTATTTAATGCCTGCGAAAAGCATGTTTTAACCTGTTTTGGCCTCGAAATTCCTGCCTTAGCTGTTGCATGGAGGAGGCATAGACTGCAACAGAGGCAGCATGTTAGGAAGGATAGTTTTCTCAACATGTATTAGTTTATTTACAAAGTTACAAAATCCCTGCAAAAACAAAGATTCCAGCTACTCCATTTCTTGGCCTTTGGTGCTTTTCTGCACATGTTGGCTTCTGTCCCTGGAATCTCACAGGTAGCATTGTAAACTGTGTTGTTTCTACTCTTTCTCCTCCTGAGGTCACTTATGCAAAGAGTACAGAATCATATACTTTTCCCAATAACCAGAAGGCTCTTAATATGATACCAGACTTCCCAAAGGTACTAGGTGCAATTAATGGTACACATTTAGCTGAACCTCCCATTTGAAGCTGTGTATGTGCGCTAATACAGAAAACCCACAGACACTAAGCATTCAGGCAGTATGTGACTCTAAAACCGTATCACAAATATTGTGGCTAAATATCAAAGTGCCATTCACAACACTTATATTTTAAGGAGCAGTAATGTATTTCAGAAGATGAGAAAAGGTACAATTTGGCACTTTTCAAAAAATGGTCAATTATTGGCTGTTTCCTATTCAAGAAACGAATGTAAGTGTTGAAGGTGACCATGTGTATACCTTACACCCTTGGATCATGACACCTGTGCAGAATCTAAGATCATCTACAGAGAAGCACTACAATCAGATGCACATCAGTACCCAAAGCACCTTCACTGTTCTGTTTTCATGTGATAGAAAGAACAGAGAGAGCCCTTCTTTGCAGTCAGCAGAGGATGTGCCAGATTACTGTCCCATGTTGCACGCTTCAGAACATTGCAGTGCCCCGTGGAATGCCAAACGAGGTGGTTTCAGAGCAGAGGCAGAGGGCAGAAGATGTGGACACCCCAGAACCCTGGCAGGCTGAGGGCAGACAACAGAATTGAGGATGAACTAATCAGAACATATTTTTCACAAGGACAGCTCAGTTAGTCTAATGCACGTTTGTTTGATTTCGTGCTTTGTTATGTATGCACAGTTATTTGTGAAGTATATCTCATATATCTTAATCACAAAACAGTGCTAATAAAGTAGAGAAAAGCTGTTCAATCAAAATATGTATCTATTGTATGAATTTATAATAGGGTACATGTCCCCCAAAATTTCAGCCTTGCTGGATGACAGTTGCAGTTTGTTCCAAAGGTGTAAATGACAATTAGACATTTCACTAAAAGCAAAATTTTCTGTCGTTTTGACATTGCACCTTTTTTATATCACTGCTAGAATGCTCGTTTGACCCACTGCATTTACCTTAACCAATACGGTATGGTACACAGCACTTCTACACACAAGCCACACAATATGATTTTGTAAAATTTAGATGTATTTTTGATTTCCTTCACTAAACCCAGTAACTCTACTGCACTATATTCGACTTTCTTTTACTTCCTTTTATCTGGGTGGCCACACTGCATCCTGAAAGCAAATGGTGCTAAAAATATGGGCTTACATTATGCTAGATATTCAAATGAACAAACTGTGCCTGTGAGTTGCTGGACCATTCTTAGATAACTCAAAACCTGCAGCCCTCCCTCAACGTCTGTAACCTCACACGTGTTTGTGCTTCCTGTGACAGATTTGGGTCATAATCTCTCCAGCATGTCCTGCATCTGCCCAAGGACCTCCTCCCAGTAAGGAGTGCCCAGTATACCTGCCACTGGAGGCACTCCCGAGGAATTAGCGAGACCCCTGATACACTTCAAGTGGCCCATCTTACACTGGAGATCCAACAGCTATTGTCTGAAGGCCTTTCTGAATGCTGAGCTCCTTAGCCTGTCATGTAGTGTGAACCCTGCCACCATGACAAACACATCATTTCTGTCACTTTTACCCACTATTTTGCACATTTGGTAACTACTCAACAACTGCAACCACAAATAACGATGAGGATATATATATAACGTGAAGTAAACTACAAGCTTCACCCAAAGACTCAGCTCCTGCTTCACTACCATAGTTTTGTGCAGTATCCGAAATACTTCAACTGCTGCAACGTGTCGTTATTCAATCTCACGATTCCCGCCTGCCCTTATCCATAAAAGGAACCTCAAAGTGCCTAAACAACTCCATCTGTAGAAGATGCTGCATCAACTACAGAAAACAACATATCATTACCCTGGGGAAAACATTACCTCAGAGCTGGTGCTGCTCACCTTCATCCTGACTGTGGGGACTTAACTGCAAGCTGATTTAGTGTAGGCTGGATGACATCATCTAAAAATGTTAACAATGCAACCCTGGTGTCTCCAATCTGGATATTCTTTAGTTCCTGACTGTGTCTTAATATCCTGTTCATGAATAACAATAACAGAAGGAAGACAAGTTAGTGTTAGCAGAGTCCAACATCTACACTAAAAAGCTTGACAATGCCAAAAAAGCAAACATACCCAAAAAATTGCATGGTACTCAGAAGCCCATACTCCTTCAACACCTCCCACAGATTACCTCAGGACACATGATCACAGGCCCAGTCTTCTCTCAAGGGTCAAGTTTTGGTCCACTGCTCCATAGCCAAAACAAAAATCAACATTTCACAAAATGCTTTCAGCAATTCCAGACAGACCTCAGCCGCTGCTCTGCCCTGTCACCGGAGTTGTTTTACTGCTACACTGACCTTGGGTCGAGACGGACCTCAAAACCATATACCTCAGAAACTTGAGCACTTCATCATGGATGTTAGGCACATTTATTTGGGTCACAAGTCCCTGAAAGTGCTCCCTCATTCCAAACAATATCTCCAGCTGAGGTCAGCATAGCTATACTCACTCCATAATTTTGTAAGAACAACCTACCTGATCTAAACCCAGATTGTTGTACCTTAGCTCAAAGGTTGATAATTGACTTTTTACTTGTATCATCTACATCCAGGTTATTTATTCTGAAGCCCTGGGTAAAGAGTAGTGCTTGAGCTGTCAACAAAACACTGTCTGGTGGTGAATTGGATCAAGTGACTAAGGAGACCACTGGACAGACCTGGGAGGCCCATACAAGTAGAGACAACATCCTAGGAATGCCTGAAGGAGACCAGGGTTCACCACCAGAAGTTTCTCCTGCATACTGAGGGAAGTTGGACATATGGAGTTGGAATGGGCCCCTTTCCACACTATTATTTTGGAGGATGTTGACAGAAGCTGCATTTCACAGGTGGTTGATATTTGTCACAGTGGCAGATCTAAAAAACATACAAATGCTTCAATTTTTGGCAGTTACTTATAGAGTGAAAAAACCCCAAACATTTTAATTTAACTTTGCAACATAGCAAAAAAACTATTAACTGAAGGTCAATACTTTCTGCTGGAACTGTAAATACATTTGCAGCCATTAGCATGATATTTTGAGAAAGGGGTTAGATACTACAGCCCTCCAACTCTCAAATCAAACTAAATACTGCATTGACATCCTAGATTTTTCTTTCTTATTTCAAAGAGTCAAGGTGAAGAGGAAATATCAGCATTATCAGATTTATGTCTTCCACAGTGGTGGCCTCCCAGCATCCTCTCCTGACAGGTGTTTGAATAGAAGATCAGCAGAGAAGCAGTTTGGAGTGCTGAGCAAATCAGTTCTGCCAAACACAGGAAATATAGTCGCACTTCAGCGAACACTTGTCAGGCCACTCCTGGGGCAAGATTTGGTGGGATGTGTCAGTCAGCACCCATTGCCCCAGACAACCACTTCCCCCCACCAAACCAGACTGCTGACAATTCTGCCCATTATGCAAACAGTTCACACTTGAGAGTTGAACCTTCACAATCAAACATTTTGCACCAAGAGGGAAAAGGCATGGCTTCCTGTTAAATTGTGGATGAAACAGCAGCAACGACTGGAATGTCTGACATAAGGCTACCAAGTGTTTGGGGGTGTCCATGTGACAGTAATAATTTGGAGAATATAACACAATTACTGATACATATGGTACACACACACATACAAACGGCAGACTACCTGACTATGCAAGGGCAAAACTTACCTTCTTCATCTTCGTCGTCTTCAGACTCTTCGTCTCCACCAGAATCATCCTCTTCCTCCCCTGACTCAGACTCCGATTCTTCTAGCCACTCCTGTGTCTCTGAAGGTGAGAAAGGAGCAGGTAACCTTGTATGTGAGACAGCAGCCCAGTACCAACATCTCTACACTGCTCTCTTTGGGCACACACAGATATACTTTCACATTCTTACAGAGACAGATGTTTTCATGCAATGATACAGATAACACACAACTATAAACTAAACAGCAAACAAGCAAAAACATGCTCATTGTCTTTTATACACAAAAACACTCATCAAGTGACAGATAATACAACTCATGTTCACACAAAGACACAAACCCAACAATGCTCACTAAGTAGAGCAATCCCTTGATTTACTAAATTCATCCATTCCTGAAAACAGTGTGGATACTGACATTTCAGAAACCAAATGCTAATTCCCCATTGTTTTAAATGGAGGGGTGGGAATCTGTTCCAATCTAAAAACCCCAATATTCTCAAACATCCTTCTCCAAGACTGACAGAGATGAGAATCTTGTTTACTCACTAGGGTCCATTTCCACCAGCACTTCCCAAAGGTCCACCTTGTGTAGGTCGAGACTGTAGAAGTCACTGAGTGTGAACTGGCGGTCACCAACTTCAAACATGCCACCGTAGAGATACAGCTTTCCATGCTTGACTGCAGCCATGGCACTGGAGCGAGGACAGGGTTCCACCAGTGGTGCTGCAGCCACAGCTTCCTCCTCTTCCTCCTCTTCTTCGCTTTTATCCTCCACCAAGGGCACGGGAACGACCTCCTTGATCGTCATCACTGTACCATCCTCTGTCACAATCTCCTTCACAACCTCCACTGGATCTTGTACTACTTGTGTTTCCTCCTTACACTCCTCATCTCCTTGGCCCTCAGCTGTCCCTTCCTTTCTCCTCCTACGACACCTCTTCTTTTCCAGCTTGGCACCCTACATGAAGAAGGAAAGAAAGATGCACATCAATCCATGACTGAACATGCCAATGATCAGTTTTTAATATTCTTCTCTCAAAATAAACTCAACTGATGTGTCTGGATTCAAAACTGGTCATTTTACCAAGACAACACGCCGCACAAGGTGAGAAGCTCTCCAAACTGCTACAACTGCATCCCTGTACTGTTCTGATTCTTCTCAGCCTCTCTACAGCATCTGGCATGATCAACCTCTAAATTCTCCATATCTCACAAGAATAGTTTGGAATCAAAGGATCGTTGTTTGAAATCTTACTTATCAGGTAGTTCTTACAAAAAGAACCCTGCCTCTCAGTCTCTTTAATCAGTAGTCCCATAGGGGTTGGTGCTTGGCTCCTTACTCTTCTCCATTATAGCACTCTGTTTGGTCATTGCCTCTCACAGTATCTTCCATCAACTGTTATGCAGACGACAACACAGTTATTCTGCTCTTTTCCCCTCAACAAATACAGATATATCATCTCGCATTATAGCATGTCTGTCTGGTATCTCTACATGAATGACCAATTACTATCAATAATACAGTCTTTGTAAGACTTAAATCCTCCATCTCCCTGCTGGTCAATCCACCCATCATGAACTCTGTATCAAATGCGACAAGTCACTTGCATCTTTTTCCACTTTTTCAGTCAGGAGCCTGGGGGGTAGCAACAGACTCTGCTACTTGCCGCACAATGAAGCCATATCCCAATCTTACATGCCTTTTCTGCAAAATTCGTAGAACCTGGTTTTACCTCACACCACACCCAGGTTCTGTCTTAGGCTATGTTATAGCTCCAGGACTACTGTAACTGGTTTTCCAGCTTCTACACTTAAAGCCTATTAAAATAAACCAGAATGCATGACACAAGTTGTACCAGACCTGGCAAACTGTTCCTTGCCAATCTCTTCTGTACCTCATTTCTATACAGCATTTTTGTTTTAAGTTAGTCATAAACACTAATTTAAGCTGAGGTAAGACAGGTGTGCAATTACAAGGAAGTTTTTCTGGGATTTTTTTTGAGCCCATTAATAATTTTATAATTTGGTCATGAAGAGATTTTAGCAGGATAACCACTCCTAAGAAGATTCAGCACTGTTACAAACTTTCTCCATTTGATGACTACAACTGTGACCATGGACCAGGCCCTTACAAATGGCTGCATAACCCTATTCAGATTGATAGGACTCAGCAACTATTCTCTGGCAATCTTTACACATTTTTCAGATGGTCTTCCTTTGAGTTTAGCATGATATGCCTCAACAAATCTCCATTTTGCCATTTTGACTTTTGCTGGAAAAGGTTTAAGCAGTAGAAAATTATACTGACAGGACTGGCCCTGAATAAGCCCTGATTGTATTCAAATAGATGACTAATTATACTCTTAACAAGGTTGACTAAAGTGAAGGGCAATTAATTCTTCATGCTCATACTGTAAAATTATTTCCCATACCAAGTAAACTACATACAAGCAACAGTGGTGTCATTTCTGCTATTTCAAGCTTCATTTATATACCAACAAAAAAAAAAAATGACAGATCAAATTTGATGCCAAAAAATTTGAAAGAAAAGTGAAATACAAATCCTTTTTTACAGCACCGTGTGTGTGTATGTATGTTATTTGGTATTTAATTCTTCCTTCTATAAGGCGATATTAGAGAAATGTCTGCCAGCATGTATACCTAAATGGTTTTACACTCATAACCCTAACCAATTACAGAAGTCAGTTTATTTCATCCTTAAAAATATAATTTTTTTAAATGAATGTACAGAAGGTACATATTTTCAACCACATATCCAATCCATCCATCCATTTTCATTAACTGATTGTCATATTATGGTCATGGTGATACAGAGCCTATCCCGGAAACACTGGGTACAAGGCTGAGGAAACTACACCTTGGATGGGATGCCATTCTATCGGGGGGGTAGCTGAACTGCATGTCTTTGGACTGTGAGAGAACCCAGTAGCACCCGGAAGAAACCCACACAGATACCGGGAGAACATGCAAATTACACACAGACTCAGTATGGATCAAACCCATGCTTTCTTGCACCACCCAGGTGCTGTTAGGCAGCAGCACCACTCACTGTACCACTATGCCATTTTCAACCACAGACACATGGTTATAATAGCTGCAATTTTTAAATGTACTTTTCTAATTTTTTTTTTTTTTAAAATCTTCAAACATGTTGGAATGGTTGAAAATAAGAAAATAAAGAGAGGAAGAAGGAGCAAAAACCTGAACACACGCTGCCTGGAGTTTGATACACTGGTACAACACAGACTAATTTAGCACTATATTCCTTTGAATAACAAACAAACTTACTGATTCACTCTTACACACATATATACACATGTACCTTAAGCTGTACAGGAAACCAGCGGTTCTTGCCAGAGTCATACAGGTAGAGGTCATTGTAGAAATCGCCCTCCAGCGTCTCCTCCTCCTCTTCATCGCACACCCCCCCAAAGAGCACAACCCGGTTCCCAGGGGCAGCAGCCACAGAAAACCCTGAACGCGGGTGTGGCTTCACCCCTGACGGGTTCAGACGGGACCATGACCACTTCTCTGCCGGAATGGGAAATGGAGTAAAAAGACAAAAAAAGAGAAAGTGCCATAAAGTGGAAAATTAACACACACACACACACACACACACACACATTGTCCGAAACCGCTTGTCCTGAGCGGGGTCGTAGCAAACCGGAGCCTAACCCGGCAACACAGGGCACAAGGCTGGAGAGGGTGGGGATACACTCAGGACGGGACGCCAGTCCGTTGCAAGGAACCATTGGAAAATTAACATTTTCTGATATTTTTTTCAAGAAACCAGTCACCTTCCACCTCAGTCTTACAGCAACACAAGCACAGACGGAGACAGACCAATAAATACACGGAGGGAGACCGAGTGAAAGGGACAGCAAGAGACAAACACGCACCTTGGTTCTCCTTGCCCTCGCTCCTTAAGAGGAACATGTCAGAGTGAATGGTGCCTTTGTCTACATCCTTCTTTGCTTTCTATAAAGAGGGAAGAAAGTCACAATCAGACAGAGCATCTGACCATATTAAGGTCACAGACATAGTAACAACAGTAAACTACATTTAGAGTACGACTCAGTTACACTTCGCTTTAACGGCAAAAGGAAAACATTAACAGAATGCACACCTAGTCATTTCCAAGTTAACTGCATTCAGCAAATCTAGCATACACCAATTCGGATAAATAATGCATCTATCTGTAAAACCACACCTGTGATTAAACATATTATTTTAAAAAACAATTAATAAATAAATAACCTGAATAAATTAATAAGGCTTACATTTAGCTGATACTTTTTGCCAAAGTGACCTTTGGAGCAATTTTAAGGCAAGTACCTTGCTCAAGGGTACTGCAGCACTAGGTGCAATTTGAACCTGCAGTCTTCTAATCTAAAGGCAGTAGCTGTATTCATTACACGATCAGCTGCCCCAGAAGTTACATGTACCCATCAGTGATCGCAATCAGCAACATCTATGCGTCCGAGTTCCCAGCGTCAAACTCTGCACTCACCTCCCCGGCCCAGACCTGCTGTTGCTTGGCAACACCTTAGTCTCCCTCCTGGCCTGGTCAGCAGGCGGTGGGTTTGGAGGAAAATTTACAGCATCTGAAGTAGGACCCTAAACCCCTCTGAGTACAAAGGCATGCACATCCTCCAGCAATAAACTTGTGTTTGTATGGAAAGGGGGGGGGGGGGGGGGGGGGGTATCAAACTCTTCACGAGCGAAACTCATTTCGTATCTATTCAGCGAAGTAAACAAAAGGCACTCCATGAAGCTATCCCCCTACAAACAGCACAAAAAAATCCTTCATCTTCCATTAGTGCTGCATTTGTGCTGTTTTGAGCCATGGAAATTCAAATTTGTGCCATTTTTAAGATAACAGTAATTACTTCTTCCAAGCTGCGATGTCAACCAGCCACCCTACAGGCCCCAAAATCAAGCATATTCTTTACTGGAGAGTTTGTGCCCATCTGTGCCATTTAAAGTGTTATTCTCTGCATATCTTTTACTTTTCAGGAGATTAATGGTTATGAGACATCCTTTTCCACCTTCAAGCCCATCACCCTTGGCTGTCCTCAGCCAGACTCTGTGTCAAAGAAACAAAAGACATAAACTATACTACGGCACCCCAGGAACACAGTGACTCACCACTTTTGAATACCCCCCATAGATGATGATGCCATTGCCATCGCCTGCTAGGGTCATCTGACAGGCAGAGCGAGGAGAGGGCACGGAACCCGAAGGGGTCAGACGGCTCCATGTGAACGTGTCCAAGTTGAAGGCGTGGACATCGTTGTAGTAGATATAATCCCTAGGTCACAGAAAATAGTTGTAGACGGTTATGACCACTCCAGGCAACAGACAGCACTGGGCTTTGTGGTTATGTTCTTACCTCAGTCAGAAATTTTAAATACTAAAACTTACATTCAAACTGTTAATTCACACGAGATGTAACGAACGGCAAGACAAGCGACATAAACTGAGCAATGTGTAATGTGACCCTGGTAGAGCAAAAAACAAATAGAGAACAAATATTGTTTTTTCTTACGTTGTCAGAGATGTTTTTTTATTCTTATTTTGACATTTCTTTTTGCAGCCTAGTCTTGGGCATTATGCGCCGCCTTCTGAGCTTTGTGCCTCGTAAGGCTAACACATATTGAGAATTATTTTGGCCGAACTCCCACTGAGCCAAACTGGTATTTGGACTGAACACACCACACAATTCAATTCACATTAAACCAGAGAGCACAATATTTCTGACACCAGATTCTTAAACAATCCGCACATCAAACTATGGCAAATGTGGTAAAGTACAGTCAGAGCTGAAATATTCACCTGATGCCCAGATACTGTTAGTGCAGTACACTAACCTTGATTTTTTATTATACGCTTCCTACGTACTTCATATTGATGTTATGTGGGACCTTTGGCTATAAGAGACACTGTATTGTATCCCTGTTGGTTTACAATTCTTAATTTTAAGAGTTTTCATTACTGTCTTTTCTCAGTTAAATCTAACTTTGTATTTCCCTGCTGTTATATGAATTAATAGGTCCCCTTATTTAACTTTAGGTAAGTGCTGTACCTTCACTATGCTTTTAGCCATCCTGCTTACTAAGCACATGCATTGTTACGTCTTATTTTGGACAAAGACAGCACCTAAATAAAACAGAATGAAATGAGTGATTTACGCTTCCCAGAAATGGATACAGGACACAGGCCCAGACAGAGCCGACTCAGTTTCACTGTATTTTTACATATCAGTGTTCCCTGGCGGACCGTGCTGCCTGTATCAGCCTCAAAAAAAAATTAAATTAATGAAATTAAATTTAAAAATGACCGGGACTGGAAATGCAACTGAAGTAACTGTACCAGGTAGTGGTGCAGTCAAGCATAAAGGGCTCAGATTCACCTGCGGTTGCTGAGACTAAGACACAAATAATTGGTACACACTGACTAGAGTATCACGGTGAAAAGTGTGTATCCATTTTACGTGCAGACACGAAGACGACCAGACTGGATAGTTCCAGCTCCTATTAAACTATATTTTATATCTGTATAGAATCTTGCCATAATCCCTCTCGCCATCAACCCCGTAGCCCTCATAACACTGCGGCATTCTTCAGAGGTGTTATATCCACCCAAGGGACCGTAGTTACCGGGCACTTTCGTGGAAGCCTCCGAACACCAGTAGCTGCCTCTTGCACAACACCATGCGATGTCCACTGCGGCCAGAGGGGGCGCCACTCGCCCTACAAATGACAGCATTAAACAAACTGATGTGAAATCAGGTACAGCAAAACCAGGAATATACTAACATCCATTACAACTTCTCTCTCTCACACACACACACACACACACACACACACAGCCCCTACATGCATTCCTTCATCATATGCACTAGTTTGCAGCAGAAACATACAAATTCCAGTCTTAAGAGTATGATTACAAACCACAGAATTTTCATCTTTAATCTAAGTCTGCATAAAAACACATCAGAACAAAATAAAAAAAAAAAAAAGGCCATTTATCCGCTTCGTCATCACACAGTAACCATGCAGTTATTTTGATACTTCACTGCACACAACCGAATACAAATCAATACAGTCCATTTCTTGCTTTCCTTTGACATTTCTATATGATGAGCTCCCACAATGAGCTTGTGCTGCACAATTCCTGGTTACCTGTTGCAGGTATTAACATCCCATTTCAACAGGCCTATTGAAAAATGCAGCTTTGGCAAGTTTACTGAATTTTTGTTTATAGCTTGGCTGCTGCTGTTTATTGGTTTTCAGTTTTGGCACTGCGCTCTCTCTTTCTCCCACTCTTTCCGCTTTCTACCTCAGTGGTTAACGTGTTTCTGTTTATGCCATTTTTGACAATACAATACACAGTATTACAATGTTTACAGCAATGTGGCAAAACTGAACTTTCACTTAAAGCTGTCACCTGAGACATTAATGTAATCAAGAACATGATTGTAACGACCTGCATTATTGCGAGTTCGAGAAGGGAATGCGTTTATTGTAAATAGTTGCATTATGGGAAAAATGTGAAAAAAGTGTGCAACCATTAGGGGGGACTTCTGAGAAAAATAATGGAGTGACTGTGCTTGCCAGTGGGAAAGAAAGCATCGAGCACACTAGGCAGGCTGGGAAGGCTGGCTCGAGGCGCAGGTCCTTGAGAAAACCTCATCTTCGGACCGAGAGCATTACTTCCCTGTGTGCCGGTGTTGTAATAAAATGTTCAAAATGAACACTGCCTGCGTGTCCTTCTTCATCCCATCCAAACCCAGAGTGCCGTGCACCACAATATTTATAATCTTCAATTTTCCTAAATGAAACAAAACAGCCTAATCAAAAGTGATATGTGGCTGTATTTACCCCTTTTACACTGAATGAAAGTGCTGCCCATGTCATAATATCCTTTGTATTCCTAGTATGTCTACATTATGGCAGTACATCTTCACTGGGTATGTCCTAGTACATCTCAGCTGTTTTTGGGTGCGAGGCCACTCCAGGCACTGTGACATTTATTCTTAGACTAACAGGCTACAGGTTAAGTTCACCGGAACGACATCCAGTAAACTACTCAAAAGCCCTTCAATACGAAGCTACATCTGTCCCTCTCAGCCAATATTATCAGTTATTTTAAATAAGTGCTGCTATAACTATAACTCAGTGGTTTTCAACCTTTTGGAACTAAAGCCCCCCCCAATGACTAGATAGATAGATTTTTTTTTTTTTTTTAGATTTTTTGTTTAATGTTTTTTTTTGTCTTTTAAAACTATATAAAGGACAATAGCGGAACACGCCCTTAATTTATCAAGAATGTTTCTGAACAATATAGAACTAATTTGTAACATTACGTGTAACGTAATGTGATATGCAAACTGGGACGTAGGGTGCGTTTCGCTAGCCATGCCATTATAAATTAGTGGGAAACTTACGCTTGCTTCTTTTTACAAAGAAGCACAATGTGCGGTTCAGTGTTGGACAGCGCAAGCCTGAGGTCATCCTCCACCTGCAGGCGATTTCGGTATTTTGTTTTCAACGCAGGCAATTCTGAAAACCCGGCCTCGCACAAATAAGTTGAGGCGAATGGAAGCAGCAATTTAACGGCGGCGTCAGACAACTGAGGATATTCAGTCATCACAGTGAACCAAAACGAAGGCAGAGAGCAAGAGCTATAGACTTTTTAGCTGGAGGTGCTGACAATAAACCATCGCCACAACTCCTTTTAGCATATGTGATGAACTTATTCATACTAACTATTAGTTCAACTAGTATCTCTGACGTTCTGACTCATGTCTACACTGCCAGCTATACATAAAAGGTTGGCTTAAGCTCCGCCTCTCCAACTCAAAGAAAATGCAGGGAGAAGGAATACGTTTTTAAAAAACTTTTTAATTATAATTATTTTTAAATATTTTTTAAATTATATTTTTTTAAATAATGAAGAGATTTTTACATAGATTTTTATAAGTTTTTAATTTTTATGCACATTATAATTGAAAAGCAATAAAATACTGTGAGTACCCAAATGATGACCTGTCTCTGTGCTTTTTACTTGGAAACAATTTGCACCCCCCTGTTGAGAACCAATGCTATAACTAAAGGAATTTATTTGTTTTTTCTTCCTAAACAACAACTAAAACTCTTTTTTTTTTTTTTGATGTATATGGAATACAGACTTATTATTCTTGAATACTTGTATGTGATTGTTATATTTAGTCTATACCCAATGCACTCTCTTCAAAACGAAAGGATCATAGGAGGGCTTAACTTTTTCCGGTAGAAAAATTAAATTTGACTAATATGATAACTCTATTCATTACATTTGTTCACTTAGCAGACGCTTTTCTCCAAAGCGACTTACAATGGATACTATGTAGTGTTACCAGCCCACACACCTTATTCACCAATTTAATTTCAAAATCTCTGCTGTTTTCTCAGAAATATAAGCACATACA
The DNA here is from genome assembly GCF_900964775.1 of Scleropages formosus. Lineage (NCBI taxonomy): Eukaryota > Metazoa > Chordata > Actinopteri > Osteoglossiformes > Osteoglossidae > Scleropages > Scleropages formosus. Next base: position 15,317,873 of record NC_041812.1, on the reverse strand, counting down.
CAAAAATAAATATGACAGAGTGTAACTGCTCACTTGATTTGTTCCCAGGTGCGTGAGCCCAAGTGAAGGACCCACAGATCTTTGTAGTGGTAGAACTGATCTCCATCGGGTGATGCAAACTCACCCCCAAACACCCACAGCTGTCCCCCGGCCTGTGGAACTACCACTGCCTGTGGAGACAGATCAGGGCCTCAAGCTCAGGAAATGTTATGGCTTCAACAAGATGTCTTCCAGTTGACCAAAACTTACAATGTTAAAAAAGTAGTGAAATTTAAAAGTTAATTTACACAAGAACTCTAATATTTAAGCAGATGACGACAACAACGCGCATATTCTCGGCAACGCATGCTAAAATATTTGTGACTGGATGGAAAAACTAAAACATTATGAAAAATTCACATTTTTCAAATATTTTCCTTTGGAAATTTAAAGTAGCTGCCTAGTTCTGAGCGTTTTACGGCCTACTGTGAGCTTCTTCTCCAGGAACCCTAACAGAAATTTAGACTGCACATAGCATGGGTTACAAATTCTGGTGCTTTTCCAAATCCTGCTGCAGCGTATAGCAGTTTTCCTTCTCTTAGATGCACTGGGATTTTAAACAAATGCATCTCACAATTTAAAATCATTTTAAACTGAAAAAGGACAATATGTTAATCAGAATGAACATTAATCAAGCAATAGTTAACAGTGCTAACAGTGAAAATATATGGTGCTGAAAAACAAATCCAAAAAAATCTTTTTAACTTGAGCAATGTTAAAGGATAACTATCTCAATAAATGAGTGCTTAATTGTGCTATTATCATGCCTCCAGTATGAACACATATTGAAGACACAGGGGGAAATCTCCCTCTGGTGGACAAAAGTACAAGCTACATGGCACTGGGTTCACAGTAGTTCACTGAGGCCTGCTTTTTACCACGGCTACAGGGCGCACAACCTGGTACAGCACACGGTGCAGCATGGCATGTGAGGGAGAGGAGGAAAGAGACGCCTCACCTGGTGGGCACACCGGCGTGGAGGAGGGTTGGGTATCTCAGACCTCACCCAGGTGTTTTTCTTGATGTTGTAGAAGAAGAGGTCATTGTACACATAGGTCTGGAGGGATGACAGATGAACCTACACTCGTCACTGTGAACATTTTTAATATCCTGCCAATGAAGTGGTGTAGCAGGTCGCACTGGTCCCCACTATGTCTAGGTTTAAATCTGGCTGAGGGTATGGAAATAAGAGTGGAGTTTGGATGTTCTCCTGTGTTTGCGGGGGTTTCCTCCCACACTACGAAGCCATGTGCGGAAGAAGGCAATGGCAAACAAATTCTACACCCTTCTATACCGAGAAATCCTCAAAAGATCACAATGTGAATTCAGTGCGACAGCTGTCTTTCTGACACAATTATACTAAAAATCTGTTTGTCGCGATTGAAACTATTCTCTCTTCATGTAATCAGGGATGACAGGAAACTGAGGATCAATTGGGAGAGATTCCCTCTTAACATTCTAACGATGGAATGCACTCACAAAATTCATTAAGCAGGTTTGGGATTTTAGGGACGTGTGGTGAGCTCTACTTTTAGCTTCTCGTGTTAAACGTTGTGGTAAAACTTTTCGGCAATGCGCAATGTCCGACTCAGCGTTTTCAAACTGGGTCTCAGTACAAGGTACTGAGGGATAATGTTGCAGGATGATGATCAAAAACAATCCAGGCAGCTGACTGTGTAGTGGATAGAGCTGCTGACTTTGGAACTGAAGGTCACAAGCTCAGATCTGGCCTTTTGCTATAGTAACCTTAATCAAGGTACTTACCCAACTGTATAAATGGGTAAATAATTGTAGGTAGCTTAAAACTGTTGGCCACTTTGGAGAAAAGCATCAGCTAAATGAATAAATGCAAATCCAGAAGTGTGAAGGAATGATGCAGCAGGCTAACTGACGCCCACGAGAAGAGCTTGTGGTTGAAGCTTAAGGTGGTTGTAACTGATGGTTGGGTGCCAATAATATTGTGCAAGCATTTTTTTTCCCACATGAAAATGCTAAACTTTAAAATATTTTTTTCATTAGTCTGTTTTGGTTTTGTCACTTAAACTAATAGAGGAAAAGCACTTTTCTTTTTCTGTTTATTTCTAAGAAATGTGAATCACCTGAGTGCCAAATAATCTGACAACCACTGCAGCACATTTACATGTAATGGTCTCACACCTTTTTCCCATTGAAGTATTCGCCCCCAAACAGGACCAGCTCGTCCTTCTCTGGATGGGCTGACAGCGATGCGTTCAATCTGGGAGCGGGACAGAAAAGCGGAGGTTTACAGCGACGAATGGGCACGCTGTCCATCGGATGCTACTTCCCGGCTTCATCCCCTCGGTTACACGTCACTATGGCAACGGGAGGCAGCTACCTGGGCGATGGTGGCGCGCACTCCGTTTCCACCACCTGCGTCTTCTTTGCATCCAGCGACTGGAACTCTGCAATTAGAGCTTCCAGATCCTCCTGTTTGAGACAAAGAGCTGTGAAAAGGAAGATCACCTTTCATGTGATTGGGCCACAAAGCCTCACTGATCATGCCTTCGCTAACAGTTTGAGCAAGAACACACATATACCCATTTTATTTTTACTGGAGCAATTTTAGGGTAAGTACCCTAGCACTGGTGATGGGAACTGAACCTTCAACCTCTGCCCCTGCTCTAGGTCCAAAAGCAAAGGGATTCGGAAAGTAGCTCTAACTACTAGTATACTACCAGCAGCACAGTTTGCTTTGCTCTGCTCAGTGGCTCGGTGTTCCTCAACAACTTACACTACTCTATTCCACTATTTTCTGCATTGATTGCACATGATTCACAATTCAATTCAGCCTGGGTGGAGACCTGATTATTACATGATTTATTCACCTAATATCACCACTCTCACCTCTTCCCGTTTTGCCCTCTTAGACACCTTCTTCTCCATTTTCGCCGCTGTCTTTTCCGCACCTTTCACCTTTTTCTCTTTTTTATTCTTCTTGCCCATCTTCACTGTCTGATCGGCGCGTGAACACACCGTGCCCGGAACTGCGAACCGCTGAACTTCCGGTAACACGCGCCGCACCAAGAGCAGCGCGCTTGCGCGTCACCCCTGAGGCCAAATGCACGGCCGTGCGACACCGTGCGGTCAGGAGGACTTATTGCCCTATTTGTTTATAGTTTGTTCTCTGGAGATGTTGGTTAATTAAAATTCTCTCAGTTGTTCCAGATAAAACACCTACTGCTCCATTCCTATGCTGTACATTTTCAGTGCAACAATTCACCAGTGTCAAAGAGACCCAGCAATGTGACATGAAGAGTATTTTGGGAGTGATGAAAGAGTAAATGAAAGTAAATATCCAGTGGTGCGCTAGCTGGTACTGTAGCGCTTAGAGCTGCTACCTTTAGACCACAGGGTTGCAGGTTTGAATCCCACCTCTGCCTGTAGTTCTCCTGAGCAATGTAGGTACCCCAGATTCTTCCAGTAAAATTACCCAGCTGTATGAATGGGCAATTAACTGTAGGTGGTTTAAGGTTGTAAGTCGCTTTGGAGAAAAGCATCAGCTAAATGAAAATATATTGAACATTCTACTATAGCCCCATCTCTCCTGATTTGCAAACACTATATTATACATAAAACCTTTGGCATATGACACTGGGGTAAGAAATGATACACCTCCTTGTGGAATATCCATACAGCACGGTCTCAGACACTTGTGCAAATTCCATCACCATTTTTTTTTTTTTTTTTTTAATCAGCCCTTACGTATATCTCTAAATGTCATTAATGTCTTATATAAGCATCATATGACCCTTACCCTATCCCTCACTGACTAGGTAACCCCGTCACTGCACCCAGCTTATCCAATCATCTCCCACCACCATCCTCCAGCTGTAGCTCATTGACCCCGATCAAGTTCTAGAACCTCTTTCTGACCAACCAAGTATCAGATGCTCTCATCCGGAAACAACCAGTCTGACATCAGCTATTAAACGCTGGTCACAAGAGCCCTCCATTCATTTATACCCATCTGCATGTGCCCTTCTGCAGCTTGTTTTGTTGTTCCTTGTAGAAGATCAAGCTCCCATCACGTCCATCTCCATGTTTACGCAGGGCATAAATGTCAGTCAGATGTTTGCATTCTCAAACATCACCAGCATTAATTAACCAAGAAATTATTTAGATATATTAATTAATTTTATATATACAGTATATATATATATTTATATTAATTTTCTATATATATAAAATTAATTTGATATTAGCCAAGTGAGTTTCCATCAATGAGAGGGTGTACTCAGATAATACAGTATAAATACACTCCATTCTTTTACGCCTCTTTATGCCAGACAAATTCTGCTGTAAAATGAGTTCATACGACAGTTTCATGTAGGTTAAGTGAATCTGGAAACACTGTTAGTTTCACCAACTCTGCAGGTAGATCTACAACAGCATGTGGCGTACATGTGTTCATTTGTAACCCCTTTTTCAACCTTCTTCCCACCTTAGGAAGGTCCATGACATCCAGAAAGGCAAGACCTGAGAAGATCAGCTCAGCAAATCCTTGAAACAGTCCTTGCCCTGCCATCACTCCTCACCAAACAACTGGTACACAGACATCCCAGACAAAGGCCCTTCTTTCACTTACCTTTAAGTCACAGAAATGTTTTGAGAAACATTTAACCTGCAAGATATTCTGTTCCATGTTCAATATCACAGCCTAGTAAGAGTAAGAATAACTTGCCATGGTACTCAAGCAGAAGAGCAGGACTTCTTTTCACACACCGGGCATCTGAAGAGAACCATAAAATTCAGATCTAAATGATCTACCTTCATTTCCTATCCAGAAATATCATGAGAATTGTTCTGCGCATCCCTTACAAAAACAAATGCTCTTTTGTATATCAGTGTAGTGAAACAGCACACATATTACCCATGCAAGCACAATATTTCGCTTATCCCTGCTGAATTTAGCACACTTTATGAACGAGGTTTACATGCTCCTGAAACGCTGCGAGAACCCTAAACGTGTAGGCTTGTTCTATTTACAGTTTTCACATTTACTCGCTAGCTGGCGAGGTCATTGATGCGGCGCTCCTTTTTCTGGGCCGTGCCCCACCGCAGACCCCTCTGCATCACTGAGCATTGTGCTCATATTCCGGATTCTTCTGCATCGACAGGCCAGAACTCTGTGTGCTCCCTATCTGCATCAGTGTGTGGAACCAGTCCGCTCTCTGCTTAACGGTCCACTGGTCACACGGGCCAACACTGTAGAGCCAAAGTAGAGCTCGGTATGGAGGGAGAATGGAGGAGAACGATTCCCCTGTACGCAACTCTGTAGATATGCGAAGATCAAAATTTTTTGTTCCTTTAAAACCAGTAAGAATTTGCCTTAAGGTTGCTCAGCATCCAGGAATTCAAAGAGCAAATTCAAAAAACCTTTTACAGAAAGTTTGATTTGCTTCCGTCTATTTTAAACCACAACTTAAATTTTTTGTTGGTAATGTCATGGCACATAGGGTGGATACTCTTACGTAATTGGCAAGGAAATGTGTTTTAATATTGTGATCAACCCCAAAAGTTCCCTCCATAAATATGTGGTTGACTGAAGACCGAAATTTCTGTCACTTGAAAAACTGAGATTTTATTTGCATGACAGCTGATGAATTCTGGAATGTCTGGATACACTTTGGAAGTTATTAGACAGTGCTACATGATGCTGTATGATCATACCTGTGATATACTGTACTGTAACCTTTGGAGCCTGACTCCTTGCTCTATGTATAAGGACATATTTGTAATTTCTTGGTGTACTGTCTCTGCCTGACCCTATGCTGTTCATAAAACTGTTAATAATTTTAAAAAAATTAAAGAAATTGCCTTAAGGACTGAAATAAACGAAAGCCAAAGCCACATGAATCATTTAGTGTAACCACTGTGGTCTCCGCTGCTTTTGTACTAAACACGTACAAGCACTGAACAGTCATGTGGCTTTGGTGTCTGCAGTCCAAAAGCTGAGAGTCCTGTTCAATAGCTGTGTGAAAGAAAGGAGGGCTTACCCGGGAATGTGTCACACGACTCTTAATGCAGCCATAAAGAGCAAGAAAAACATGTCATGGCACCAAAGTGCACAATGGAAACTTGTTTTCATAACTCATAACCTTCCTGACTAACCACAAAAGAGGACATCATGTATATGGCAGTCCACCAGATGGACTATCTCACAACTCAGATGAGAGAAACACAGTATACCAAATATCTACTTCAAACTCTTGCTTTAAAAGAGACGCTCGCTCAGTTCCGTATGGGGATGTGATTAAACACATATGTTCATAGTGGGTTTATGAAGTGCACACACAGAAAAATCTATTCATTTAGATGATGTTCTTTTCCAAAGCATCTTATGATCGTTTACCCATTTAAACAGCCAGCATTTTCTTACTGAACCACTTTTAGGATGAGTACCTTCCTCAAGGGTACTATGGGGGAGGTGGGATTCAAACCAGCACCCTTTGGAGCCAAAGGCTGCAGCATAAACCACTACACTACCAGCTGTCTCCATGTATGCCTCTAACTGTGTGCCATTAGGTAAGGCTGCCTGTTCTATTCTGTCCAAAACAAGTGTAGAGGAAATTAATATGATAAGGATCTGCTCCAAATGCGTCATTGAAGTCAAAATATAGGCCCCTTTGCCATGTCTGCTGTAAACATGCATCACCTACCAATTACTGCCGATTAGAGATTTCTGTGTTTTATTTCCGGGCCAGGAATTAAGATTCATCTCCATCGAATGTAAAAGCAATCAGATCCCACTTTGTGGTGACATACTGGCTTTATTTCACCAAAGAAGTCATTCCTCACATTGATTCATTCAGCAGACGCTTTTCTCCAAAGCGATACACATCTCATAGAAAGTCAAAGCAATAACATTTTCGTGTGTTTACATCACTGGGTATTTTAATATACCAATTTGAATTAAGTACCTTTCTCATGGGTAACCCTTCTGAGCTGGCAAATGAAAAGCTCTTGGTTCCATGCTCACGTCACTGATCACCATGCTGCCTGCAGCAGCGCATATTTAAAAAAAGAAAAAGATTAATCTGTCTAATTACACATTGCCAGATGACTTGTAAATCGTAAAACAACTCGATCCCTTAGCGATGCAATCAGAATTCAGATGCTTTATGCGTTAGTCCAAACCCATCTATATACATAGACTGAACTGCACTCTGTGACACATGGTGGCAGCACTCACATCCTGCACTGGATGAGGCAGGAGAATTCTCACCCAGCTTTAGCTTTGTTAGTTAAAACAGCTCTGGTTACATTTACATTTATTCGTTTAGCAGATGCTTTGCTGCCAAGCAACATACTGCTCAGGAAACAGATGCAGAGACATGATTCTTGAGAACGGTTTGTCTCATACCATCGTATAAACCGCATTACACAAGTAGCTGCAAATAGTTTTCTTAAGATTATTATTCAACAGATAACACAGCACACGTCTATTGTGCACGTAGGAGATCGGGGTGAAGTGAGTGTGAAAGAGATGAGCTTCGAGACCCTTCTTGAACGTGGAAAGGGATTCAGGAGCTCTGAGGGATACAGCGAGCTCATTTCCACCGCATCATAGCCAGAACTGAACACCTTTGTGTTTCTGATTTTGGACCTTTTGTGTGAGGGACGACCACGCAGGCAGAGGTGGAGGACCACATCAGTCTGACTGGAGTGTAGTGAGGGATCAGGTCCAGGGGGAATAAGGATACAACCTAATATAAGGTCCCATGTATACCTTTTTGATTAAAGTGAGCATCACGATCATGTTCAAAATGATCAATGCGTATTTTAATCACAGCATTGCAAAATCTATTTATTGTACCAGCCAGACTTATCAATTGCTCCACTGACAAAGCTTTCAATTCCTGCTCTTCTCTCTCACTCTGATTGAGTTAGTGTTCATCTCAAAGTGTGTTTCTGAAAATACACACTGACAGTAGCAGCCTCAGGTCTGAGTGAACCTCGTTAAACCTGGTGAAGACTTGTGTTAGTAAAGCTGTTATATGAAACGGTGGCTGTTCTGAAGAATCCAAGAGAGAATTTTGAAGACCACCAAGCAGCCAAAGGTGAAGACAGGTAGCAGTCTGGTTTGAGCAATCAGGTCCTGTAAGTATCTGTAAGGTCTTGTAGTTATTGATTAAAATCAAAAGAAGGCCATGACACAACACTTGTACGAAAAGATCACACACTGTATGAACTGCTTGTTCCATACAGGGTCGTGGGGAGCCAGAGCCTAGCCTGACAACACAGGATCTGGGGCTGGGGGGGGAGGGGATACACCCAGGGCAGGATGCCAGTCTGTAGCAAGGCACCCCAAGGGGGATTCGAACCCTAGACCCACCGGAGGGGAGGACCCGGTCCAACTCACTGCACCACCACGCCCCCATCTATGAAGAGGTTATTGCTGTAATTTGTTATTTAGAATCGACTGAGTTTAGCCAACTCAGTTCCAAACAGGCAGCGTGAAGCCATTGAGCGGAGCTGTGCTTGTTCAGATTATGAGTCAGCGTTTAAAATGTAACATGTAAATAAAGAGCAAGTCTGCCAGAGAACTCCTTTGGAGGAAGAAAACAGAGGCTGACCCACTGTAGAAGATGCCAGCCTTACTGAGCTGCTGGCTTATATGTGCAACCGCACCATTTATGGGAACGCAAGGAGGTGGCACTGGACCCACACCAGTTACTGTCGGGGCAGCAGCAGGACTCCTTCGAAATATTTGCCATCGGAGGAGGGTATGGGAAAATGTTGGTTAATCTGAAAGAAATATGCGGTTGTATTGCAGGACAAATTACAATGAGCAACTTCAAAAATATCCCACGAGTTCGCAAACACACAGCCTGGCTTGAAAGACCCTTGGAATTAGGTGGTATTTGAGTGTGTTTCTGCATCAACTGCAGAAAGTTGAAATTGGCCGGAAGCTGACAAACACTATACGTCCTTATGTGAGGAATTGGTTGGCAATCGGGATCGCATAGGTGGTTGTGGAGATGAGTTATTCCTTATGTTCAGTAATTTTAAAATAATTTTAATAATCTAAAGTAAAAAGGTCATTTTATTACAGATTCAGTTTAGGTTTTCAGATGACCCTAATAAACTGGCGTAAAATTTACACACACGCATTGGCTGAAGCTGCTTGTCCCGAGCGGGGTCGAGGCGGACCGGAGCCTAACCCGGCAACACAGGGTGCAAGGCTGGAGGGGCAGGGGACACACCCAGGATGGGACACCCATCCATCACAAGGCACCCCAAGTGGGACTCGAACCCCAGACCCACCAGAGAGCAGAACCTGGCCAAACCTGCTGCCCCGCCATACCCCAAGAAATGATTTATGTAGCTTTTATTGACTGTGATTTAGCAGTACAAGTGACTTTGGATTAATGAACAAATCAAGTTAAAACAGATTTAAGATCAAAGCTGTAACTGTGAAGCAAGTAGCCACTATATACTATGTGACGCAGCAGAGTACCTGATGCAGCACAGAAGTGAACATAGTGGAAGAAGTACCGTTTTGAAGTCAGACAGTAGAGTCTAGTTAGGCAGCGAAACTGCATTCTACAACAAATAATAAATGGATAGGGCTGCTTTAGCCTTTCAACCGCCAACAATGGAATGTAAACAACCCTTCTTTGATTGAACAGCTTTACATTCAAAGGCTTCATGAGAAACATTTTGTTAATAAGACATTAATGATTAAGCAATGATTAAGCAACATAAGTTACACCTCACATTTCTGCATAAAAATTACACTGCATGTCTCTATGAACAAACAGAACATAACAGCACTAATAATTTTACTTAATACAATAACTTTGTCCTCTCAGACTCTTCTATACAACTTGAAACCTCAAAAGTGTAGTGCAGCTTTGTGGGGAACTCAACTTCAGGTTGAGAGCATAATAATAATAAATGTGAGACTCAACAACACTACAGTTGCAAAAGCCACATTCTTCTCGAGGTCCTGAAGCACAATCACACCCTCAAAGAAAAGAGAGCAGCAATTAGTCATGAACAACAATAAGTAAGTTTAACTATTACTAATAATTTGCATCGCAGTTACATTAACTTGCGTCAGCATTCACAGCGAAGCAAGTGACGTAATCTAGCTATGGACAGGGATCGACTATCGCGATAACTGTCGCAAATATCGCGCAACTGTCACGACTATCACGATCGCTGTCCGACTATCACGAGCACTGTCGCGACCGTCGCAATGACACTCGGCGAAACTATATAGGCCTAATCTGTTAAGGCCGACATTATTTTTAAAAAGTGTAGGGTTTTCTTAAAACGCAGTTTCTTGTATTTAACGCTAGGCGGACAGCTATTATCAGAATACTATGAGATTTTTATTGCAATTCTTACCTTCTAATTGTCACCTCGGGTGTCGCTCTCCAGACCAACGCTCGTGCTTTCCAAGCGCACGCGCAGAAGGCAGAGACAAAAATATGTGAGGAATAAACTTGATATTTCTTGAATGCAAGCTAAATACATGGGCAGCGTTTCAACAGAACAGCAGCTCATCTATTTTTTTCCTATAGAAATGAAGCTGTGATAATAAGGCTTAGTGGAAACACGCATTCGCAGACAGTTCAGACTCGGAACAGGATGATGATCCGGCTGAAGCCAAGATTTTCTGTCTTGTTTTTATCATCTTGAAAAGAAGCGTGAGGTTTTCCCCTTTTTTCGAGAAAACAAGAAAAAAGTTGCATGCTATGTCATCTGCATAACATTATTATGTTTATCATTAATAACGTGTCATTCATATATATTTAATAAAATGATAGCATGTTAAACTATATAATAATACGTTATAACTATATAGAATACTATATATATATATAAATAGATATATATTTTTTAATAGAGCCGGCTCCTGTAACACGCCGAGGCGGCCGGGGAAGGGGGCGGAGACGGGGACAAGCCAGCCACAGCTGGGGGCTAATTACTGCCTCCATTAGACCGAGACCGAGACCACGACCACGACCGAGAGTCTGCGGACGACGCAGCCGAGACCGAGTCGGCTCCCCCCCCCCTCTTGTCTCCTCCCAGGCGCCGCGGCTGAATAAATAAAAGACGCCAACAGGCGAGCGCTGCACCAGCCCTCCTGTCCGACTTTGTGCGTTGCGCTCCCTTCTTTGTTTTTCACTTCAGTATCAGCAATATTGGCAATACTCTGACCCAACAAATGTTATTCACATAGTCCCAACACAACTGGATTAAGTAAACGTAGATGGATAGTACGCAATGAAATTGAGACAAAATGCAAAAGAATTGTGTTGCATCAAGTAATTTTAATTAAGTAAAGTGAACAAGTAAAAATCATGTTGAGTGAACACCGTCTGTTAGAAGTCTAAATAGAGTGGAACATTTTATTGCATCGTGATCATATCACTTTTTGATGACTGTTGAATTTCACTTGGACTTTATTCAGTATAATTATGTTCTCATCTCAAACATGCATGATGTATAAAGTTGATTGTAAATGTATTGTTTTAGTATTTTCAGTAGAGCTACTTCCCATTTTTTTCCACTGTGTACAACCAACATATTAGTGAAAGACAAAAATGCACCATGACTTATTCTAGCTAGGTCTCTTACATAACAGGGAAAGTTAATTTTTACCATTTCAGGGATGGTTGTGATTGCTAAAGTGAATATTAAGAATGCCAGTTTCATAATTAATAGTATAATAATTAACAGTATCTGTATCTCTTTGCTAGTGGAACACATTGCACACATTCTCCCTAGTATACACTGGCAAAAACACACATACAATAGATACGGGCACTCTTGGCATACCAAGGTGTCACATCCCACGGGGTCACTGCCCCTCCTGGTCAGAGGCGGCGCCACTCAGTGCCGCTAGCTAACGCTCACCTATCACCTCACAGTCTCGTAGGACATGGAGGTATAAAAGGAGCCAGCGGAGCAGAACTAGTCGCGGATTCTTAATCAGCAGTTCTCTTGTGCTTCGTTGGCGATTGGTAGTCTCTTGTTCCCTCAGTTTGTTTTCTAGGTGTGCATGTTCCAGTCCCGAGTGCCCGTCCCGTCAGTTCCTGCCTCTTGTTCTTCAGTCCTGGTCCATCGTTCCTGTCCGGTATTTCGTCACGTCTCAGGGTTGCGGTCAGACTCACAGATTAGCGTTTCACTGTTCACCGTAGTTCCAACACCGTGTGTGTTTCCTGGTCTCGTGTTTCTTGTTTCACTTCCACCGAGTGTCTTACAATACTCACCGTACACGTCTAACCTCACACTGCACGTGAAGTCATTATATATTTCGTCTGTGTTTGGACGTAATAGCAACGCGCGTCCGTGTCGGACTCCCGTCCGGACGCTACAGAAGAATCCGCCTGCTAATATGACTTCAGCGGAATGGCGTGAGCTGGCGGATCTGACAGAGGCGAACCAAGAACGGCTCCTGGTTTGCGCAAACGCCGCTAGCCGCCTCACAGATCAGTTGGAGCAGTTGACACGACTCCTCAGTCACGGTGGGCGGGGCGCCGATCCGACCAGTTCGCAAACGCATGATGATTGGCGGACATGTCTTTTTGATCGTCTTTATGCTTCCTCGGGTCCTCGCGCAGAGCCCACGAGCCCTGTGCAGACCAATGGGATCAGCGCTACTGAGCAGCTGTCCGTTCCCTTCCCGGAGGCTTTGCAAGGTAGTAGAGGTGAGAACCAGAATTACACAGAATACTCAATCTCCAGTCCAGCCTCTCTGTTCCCAGGGCCCTACTCTCCAGAGTCACCCCCTAGCCCAGACAGAAAGACAGAGAGACAGTTCTTCCCCAGCACCAAGAGTTTTCAGGTGCGTTCCAGGTCTCCAGTGGAGAAGACATCCAGCCCCCGATTGTCAAGACCACTCTCTCAGGAGTTCTCGCCGGATTACCGGAGCAACTCCGGGTCCAGCCGGACCCCGACGCCGCCAGGGCAGCAGGTGCCCTACAGCCCTGTGGACAGTGAGCCGGCTCAAGCACGCAACCTTGTCAGCTGTGCAGGGCTCGAAGAACAGTGCGTCAGACAGGGAATAATACGACTCAGTAACGGGCGTTTGACAGAGGAGGAAAGGAGGCGCCGTTTTCGGCAACGCTTGTGCTTTTACTGTGGAGCTGCGGATCACGTGCAGGTTTCCTGTCCAGTGCGGCCACCCCGTGGATCCCAACGGACCGACTTACTGGTGAGTGATGTATCTCTCCATACCTCCCTGTTGACATTACCAGTTACAGTATCCTGGGGTTTCCAGCAGCAGCAGACGGAAGCTATGGTAGACAGTGGCGCTGCAGGGAATTTCATGGATCATGATATGGCCGCGTCCTGGGGCTTGCCCTGTGCCCGATGCCCCAAACCCCTGGCTGTTAAAGCTATTGATGGCGCTCCAATCGGGTCGGGGCGTGTAGAGCAGCGCACAGAGCCCGTTACTATGCAGGTAGGGCCACTCCATAAGGAACAGATATGGTTCTATCTGATTAAGTCCCCTGATAACCCCATTATTTTGGGATATCCATGGTTATGCACCCATGACCCTATTATCTCTTGGAGGGAGGGGAAACTGCTGTCTTGGGGACAGCAGTGTCCCGAACACCTGGAGACATCTTGTAACTCCACATCCATAGAGAGCCCTAATGCAGATCTGCCCCTGCAGCTTCCAAGGGAGTATGCAGATCTAGTGGCGGTGTTTAGCAAACACAAGGCTGCAGAACTGCCTCCTCATAGACCTTGGGATTGTGCTATAGATCTTTTTTCGGGCACTACACCCCCTAGGGGGCGGGTATACCCTCTTTCTCAACCTGAACATCAGGCAATGGAGGCTTATATAACGGAGGCACTAGAAGCCGGATTCATCCGGCCGTCTACCTCTCCAGCTTCCGCTGGCTTTTTCTTTGTTGAGAAAAAGGACGGGGGTTTGCGCCCCTGTATTGATTATCGGGGGCTAAATGCCATTACTGTGAAGTACCCGCACCCCTTGCCTCTTATCACGTCGGCCCTCGAACAGGTTTCCGGTGCTACCATCTTTACTAAACTGGACCTTAGGAGCGCATATAACCTGATTCGCGTTAGGGAAGGGGATGAGTGGAAGACCGCCTTTAGCACCGCCCTCGGCCATTATGAGTACCTGGTCATGCCTTTTGGCCTGGCGAATGCACCTTCCGTATTCCAGGCTTTTGTTAATGAAGTACTCAGAGAACTAATTAATCGCTCAGTATTAGTGTATCTGGATGATATCCTGATCTTTTCTCGGTCCCGTGAGGAGCATATTGGACATGTCAGGGAGGTGTTGCAAAAGCTGGCAGCACATAAGCTGTACGTGAAAGGGGAGAAGTGCCAGTTCCATGTGCACTCTGTGGATTTCCTGGGGTACATCCTAACACCCAACGGGGTCACGATGGATCCACAGAAGGTCTCGGCAGTTCTGTCATGGCCCCAGCCAAAGACAGTAAAGGACCTGCAACGGTTCCTAGGTTTTGCGAATTTCTATAGGCGCTTCATAAGGAACTTCAGTTCCGTTGCAGCCCCGTTGACTGCTCTGTTAAAAGGAGCCCCTAGGCGCCTGACCTGGACTCCTGAGGCGAGTCAGGCCTTTGAAGACCTAAAGAAGCGTTTTACTTCTGCCCCAATCCTGAAGCACCCTGATCCCAAACTGCCCTTTATTGTGGAGGTTGATGCATCTGAGGCCGGGGTAGGGGCAGTGCTCTCACAGCGCCAGGGAAGTCCCCTGAAGCTCTATCCATGTGCGTATTTCTCACACAAGATGTCGCCTACTGAACAGAATTATGATGTAGGAAACAGGGAGCTCTTAGCCATAAAGATGGCCTTAGAAGAGTGGAGACATTGGTTAGAGGGGGCTACGCACCCATTCTTAGTGTTAACTGATCACCGGAACCTGGAGTATCTGCAGAAGGCAAAGAGGCTCAATTCCAGACAGGCGCGGTGGGCCATGTTCTTCACCAGGTTCCGTTTCACGGTGACCTATCGTCCTGGCTCCAAGAACGGCAAGGCCGATGCCCTGTCCCGTTTGTTCGAGGTATCGCCTCAGCTCTCCCCACCAGACACCATCTTGTCCCCGACGCAGTTTGTGGCTCCTATCCGTTGGGCTTTATTGGACGATATCCAAGCAGCCCAACGTCAAGAACCCGGTCCCAACGAGCAGCCCCAAGACAAAGAATACGTCCCGTCCACTGTTCGGTCCGAGCTCCTACACTGGGCCCATGATGGTCCAAGTACAGGACACCCAGGGGTCAACCGAACCTTGAAGCTTCTCGCTGAACGCTTCTGGTGGCCATCCATGAAACAGGACGTACGAGACTTCGTCCTTGCCTGCACCACATGTGCCCAGGCCAAGGTCCCACGGCAGCTGCCAGCAGGGCTTTTAGAGCCACTCCCGATTCCCAACCGTCCATGGTCCCATATAGCGGTGGACTTCCTTACTGATCTTCCGTGTTCTGATGGAAACACCACCATATTGGTCGTCATAGATCGCTTTTCCAAGGCCTGTCGACTGATTCCTCTGAAAGGTCTACCTACAGCCCTGGAGACCGCGGAACTGCTGTTCCAACATGTCTTCCGGCTGTATGGCCTGCCAGAGGATGTCGTCTCGGACAGGGGACCCCAGTTCACCTCAAGAGTCTGGACGGCCTTCTTTGCCCGCTTAGGAGTCTCAGTCAGCCTCTCCTCTGGTTATCATCCACAGTCTAATGGGCAAGTGGAACGCCTCAACCAGGAGGTTGGACGTTACCTGCGGAGTTACTGTGCTCAGAATCAAGCGGATTGGAGCAGATACCTCCCCTGGGCAGAGTACGCCCAGAACTCCCTGGTCCATTCGTCCACAAACTTAACTCCTTTCCAGTGTGTGCTCGGTTACCAGCCTCCGCTGTTCCCGTGGACGATGGAGACCAGTGGGTTGCCAGCTGTGGACGACTGGTACAAGAGGAGTGAGTCGGTGTGGGAATCCGCACATGTCCGTCTCCAGGAGGTGGTATCCCACCAAAAGGAGAAGGCCGACAAAAGGCGTAGGACTGTATTGTACCAGCCAGGGCAGAGAGTATGGTTGTCCACCCAGGATCTCAAACTGCATTTGCCCTCGAGGAAGCTTGCCCCCCGTTTCATCGGCCCCTTCAAGATCCTGAAGAGGATCAACCCGGTTTCTTACCGTCTTCAGTTGCCCTCGCATTATCGTATCTGTCCCACGTTTCATGTTTCGCGCCTCAAGCCCCATTGTGTTTCCGCCCTGCAGAGCCCAGCAGTTGCTCCACCTCCACCGTTGGATGTGGATGGTTCTCCTGCCTACTCCGTCAGGGCCCTCTTGGACTCCAAACGGAGACGGGGTACGCTGTACTATCTGGTCGACTGGGAGGGCTATGGGCCGGAGGAGCAGTCTTGGGTACCAGCACGGGACATCTTGGACCCAGCTCTTATTGAGGACTTCCATGAGTGTCATCCGGATCGGCCTGCTCCGCGACGGCGGGGGCGACCGCCTACCCGCCGGCGTTCTGCGGCTGGAGCCGCCCCTGGAGGGGGGGGTACTGTCACATCCCACGGGGTCACTGCCCCTCCTGGTCAGAGGCGGCGCCACTCAGTGCCGCTAGCTAACGCTCACCTATCACCTCACAGTCTCGTAGGACATGGAGGTATAAAAGGAGCCAGCGGAGCAGAACTAGTCGCGGATTCTTAATCAGCAGTTCTCTTGTGCTTCGTTGGCGATTGGTAGTCTCTTGTTCCCTCAGTTTGTTTTCTAGGTGTGCATGTTCCAGTCCCGAGTGCCCGTCCCGTCAGTTCCTGCCTCTTGTTCTTCAGTCCTGGTCCATCGTTCCTGTCCGGTATTTCGTCACGTCTCAGGGTTGCGGTCAGACTCACAGATTAGCGTTTCACTGTTCACCGTAGTTCCAACACCGTGTGTGTTTCCTGGTCTCGTGTTTCTTGTTTCACTTCCACCGAGTGTCTTACAATACTCACCGTACACGTCTAACCTCACACTGCACGTGAAGTCATTATATATTTCGTCTGTGTTTGGACGTAATAGCAACGCGCGTCCGTGTCGGACTCCCGTCCGGACGCTACACAAGGCCATAAATGAGACCAAGTACACAAGGTGAAACAGAAGTCATTCTTATTTCTGCGCAAAAAAAAGTCAACAGCTACCCCTTAAGAACTCTGGCCTTTACATATTGCTTTTTTTCCCCCCACCCACTAAGCTTGTAGGCATCTTGGTGAATGGGTCCTTGTATTGGTCTTGCCCCAACTTTTATCACATGGGACTCCAGACATGATCACATGAGCATCGGAGAGGGGTAGTTCCTCCTTTAGTAATCAATCCCCTTCAGACAAGTTCATGTGAACAATCATCTGTTCAAACTCGGCTTCAGGTTGCTCAAACTGTCATGCATTACACCTTGGGCCACAAGGACAGGGAACAGAAGTCAAAATTCCTTTGTGCGTTAGGCAGCAAGTTCAAAAGATGACCATTTGTGACCACATGTCAGACATCTCTGCACATAACATAAAATGAACCTCACAAAATGCCCTGCTCATTTCATGAACCTTCACCTGAAACTTTGATAGATAAATCATAGATCAGACCAATTCACTACAACAAAAGACCACAGAGGGAATACTGCAGGTTTTCAATCTTTTATTTGTCAGACAATTTAAGACCATGAGAAGGAAAACATGAATTTTTTTTTTTTTTTTTTTAAAAAAAGTTTGTTTCCACATGTTCTACAGAAGTGCATGTTTCTGCCCAAAAGGCTCCATAGAAGACAAAACAAAAAAATACAACCGGGTAAGCGGATGGGTGATGGGAAAATATCACACCTCAGGCAAAAGGAGTGCGTTTAAAGTGGAGAACAGCGTGCATAGAGAATGCCAGGCGGATCAAGAGAGGTGCACAGCAGAAGAAAGCAATGGTTTGACACCACGGCCACCAGACTGCAAGTGCTGATTCAGACCTGTTTCAGCCAACAAGCACAGTCACAATAAGACTGGTATTAACTGATAATTACAAACCTGGTGTTACTGAACACCTTTGCAGGTTATACATAAAGAAAAAAAATCCAGTTAACTGAATTCCCAAATTGGTTGAGGAACTGATTAAAGTCGGTTTATATCTAATACAGCCAAACTATTTCTGTATACTACCTTCAACAGTGATGCAACCTGGGAGGGTTTTTAGCCTGAGGTGTGACTAGATGGGGGGCTTGTCACAAGGACACAAACAAATCGCAAACACAAACATGTAAACACTCGGACATACTTTATAGACCTGGTCTAAATGCGATTACAGGCAAAATCACATTTTTGGTCTTGCTGTCCAATCTACTTGTTGCAGATCAGTGCTAATCTGGGTCCATCAAGCATGCCCCTGTGTTTTCTACAAACAAAGACAAACAAAGAAAGCACAATTGGAACAATAGCAGGTTCAAAAGACACACATCAACAAACATTTGAAATGAGAGTACTGCGGATTTCCTGTTGAGAAGCTTGCAAATGCCCTGATATAAACACGGTCTGAACTCGAAGCACTAGCTAACAATCCCAAGAATAAATAAACATCTATAACAATAGTTTTATTAGCCAAAGAAACAGAATATAAAACAATGCCTAATAATATTAGTTTAACTCATCCTTCATTCTACACAATTTTGAAGAACTGAAATAGATACATGAACGTCAACAGTGTGTCACACCCATATGGGATTTGCAAAAGAAACAGGACACATCGAGTCTAAGAGCTTTAGGAGACACATTTAGGTCAGTATTACAGTTTCACAGAACTGTGCAAGAAAACATCTGATTACTACCTAAAATCTCAATGTATTGACCCATCTTTATTATACGATCCTAGGTATCCCCTACTAAGGGGTCTGGGTTCAGTAAATTCCATCAGGTTGTTAGTGTCATGGCTAGAAAGGTAAACTCCAGTCTAGGAAGAGGAGCTCTGAGCTCGGTTAAAACCTAGGTGTATGCACGCGCACTCACACACAGACATAAACACCCTTGCAAACAGCAGTACTTCAACAGACAAGGGATGTCATAAGAGTGGAAAAGGCCACCACATGACCATACTTGAACCCTCCCTGTGCTGATATATCAAGTACAAACTTACTCTATGGCACATACATAACTCATCACATCTCGCTTAAAATAATTCATGTTCAAAGATGTAACAACATTTTGTAACAAAAACCTTTCCAAAAATCTTCACTGTAATACTGGCACAACAGTGGTTTAGTAGTAAGCACTGGAGGGAAGGGGGGGAAAAAAAAGAAAAAAAAAAAAGAGAGTTACTGAAAACCAGATTATCCATACATTTCATCTGATGTACAGTTCATAATGTTAACATGCAAAAATAAATGGATGTAGTTTTTGTAAAATGACAAAGACTAGCATGTATGTTTCTGGTCAAGCTCTCCGTTAAACTGAGGTACATGGTGACAGAAGAATCAGACATATGACTACAACTGTGCACTACCGTATAAATACCTAGCCACGACTATTCACGCACGGTTCATGAGAATTGTTCAGTTCCTTCACTTTAATTTCTACAGATAACCTGATTTGTGTGCAGATCTGAGGTTTCAGCCTTGGTCCAGACAACCTCCTGTATCACTGTATAGTTTCTGTAACTGTCACACAATCTAAAAATTAAGATGCGCTAGCTAACAACGCACTAGGTAACAATGCACCATCTTAAAACTGTATTGATCAGAATATTTCATTTATGAAATACCTCCAAAACTTAAAATATCGGCATATACGTATACACATTTTCTCCAGTGATGTGTATCATACAGTACTCATTATTAGTTACTACAATGATTGTTCTTAATTTTTTTTAGAAGTTCAATAATTAAGCAACCAAGACACCAACTACTGCAAATGATATATATTAAGTTCATTCTATTTAGCTTGCATTTTTGGCAATCCAAAAAAATGCCATGAACTGTATTTCAATTTTTTTTTTTTTTTAATAAAAATTGGATTAGTGGAGACTTGTTAAATTAATGAAAAACTCAACTGACAAAAACCACCATGCAAAGGGGGTTGCCAAGACAAGGACTCCTGGTGTAGATGTGGCTATAACAATATCAAGAAAAAGAAACTGGAACAAAAACCAGTCATTAATGTTTGTCATGTACAATTTGTAGTCTTATAAAATCTAAGCATCCAAAAAAAGAGTCTGAAATAAGATTTAACCAGAGAAAAAATATATAGATGAATACCCAAAAGCTTTCTATTATTATAAATACAAATCCAAGTTCTGTCAATGAAGGCTTTTTAAATCACTACATATGGAGACAAGGCACAGAGAAAGCCGACTACAGACCAACTTCATCTCTTCATTCACTGTGGAAGGCTTAGAGAAAACCTCAGTGAAGACTGCATCTCAAAGAATGCTCACAGACATGGGGGGTTGAAATCTCTGCAAAACATAGTGTCCCTGTAGGTCTCTCAGTATTTGGTTGTAAGAAACTAAGTTCCATGAACAGGAGCAGTTTGCTGGCTTTGTACACTAGACAGCTGCAAACAGCTGGAGGATGATGAGAAGCCTAAACATTATGGATCAGATGGCGCCATGGACAGTCTGACCTGGCTTCCATGGTGATACTGCCTTGGCACTCCTCAGTGCCATAGCCCCTCCCCACAAAGAACAAGAGCTGGAAGTAGGACTCTGTTCCACACCAGCGTCTTATTGCTAAAGCAGTGTTTCAGAAACCCAGTGGAAAAGGAATGATTGGCCCTTACAAAAGAAGAAACAAAAAAAGCTGAAACCGTATGGAAATACTGGACTAATGCAACATAAAATGTGGAGAGCAATGACCAAATTAGACATAAATACAAAGAAAAGCGCAATCTTATGACTGGATTCCAGATAGAATTACTCTAATACTGTTCCTACGAAATTAATCTCACCCCTGCCTAGCCTCTGCCCCTCAGCCGTCCCCTCGTCCCTAAATACCGCCCCCCTAGCCAATGTATCATTTCAGATGCAGGGAGGGTGGAAGGTCAGAGACACGAGGAGGTCAGTGGTCAAGGAGGCAGGTGAAGTGGGACCGTTCCAGTGTTAGATGAGGCGGGGCCAGCCAGTTGGGATTAGTCATTGTGCGCAGAGGGGGCGTTACTCCCCACAAATTCAGGATTCCTGGGGCACCACCACGAGCAGCTTTTGACAAATCACCGTCATGGAAACTGCAAAGGGACAGAAAAAACATTATGTACCACGCCTACACATGAACAGGCAGACACTCCCACATGTGTCATATTGTCATTGTGGGTGTTCCTATCCCTCAACCCAAACCTGGAAGCACAGTACAACAAAAGAGGACCTTTTTTTGAAAAAGAAATGAATTCATGGCCAACATCCCAGGAGTTTCTACTCATTTTTTGGGAATATTGGCAGAACAAGGGGACCGGCCAATACACACACGAAACGGACTCTCTCCCTGGGCACAGAGCTCTCTACTGACCCCTTCTCTGCTCAAACCTTGACAGGTCTGGGACTTACAGATTGCCTGCTGGAGCCACTTGGGTTTGTTCTGCCAACAGACGCCAAAGTAGTACACGGGCACACCGGTGGCGATGATGCCGAACCCAATGCCACACTCTACGGGGGTCTTCCAAATGGACACCACAATGAGGAACAGGCACGCCAGTACGAAGCTCACCGGCAGCAGGATGTTCACCTGGGGGAGGAGAAGGACTAGCATGTATTCCTCCCTAAGTATGTCCAGCATTCAACAGTGTACTTCTGTAATGTGGTACACACATCAACGTTGTACAGAAAAGCAAGACTCATTTACTCCGTTTTTGAGATTGACGTACAGGAAGGCAGACAACAAGAACTGCTCCAAGGAAAGTCATGTGTGACTAGTGCCAGCAGCAGTTCATTCTGATCACCCCAGCAATACTGCGAACATGACACTACTGTGAAAACAGCAGCAATTATATAGCAGGGACAGTTAAAGCTTTGAGCGCCATATTACAGAAAGCACCTGCTGTATCGGACAGTAGTGATCCCCGAGAGTCTTGCAGGAGGTAAACACTCCAGAAGTAAACAACCCGAACACACACATACAAAACAAGTCTGGAACAATCTAAGCTTAAAGGTTAGAAGGTTAAGAAAGCTTATCCATACTCATTGCTCTTCATTAAAAGCCTATAATTTCATTCAGTCGGACATAATCCCAGTACATGCAGCACAAAGACCCTCAGTGACCACATCACAAAGAGTCTCAGTGCCTACAGGATGGAGAGGACACAAAGAGCTTCTCTGTCCCTCTACCATACCGCCTCAATGCACCCACCCTTGATAAATACACACAATCCATGTTTCATGCTCCCAGTTTTCTCTGTGTTGCTGCCAAAGCTCCACTCCCTCTGTCACCCTGACCTGATTCCCATCACGCTTTCTGATGCCCTGTCCCTAATTTCCTATTCACTGACAGGCAGCACATCCCACCTGGATCTTGATCTTACCTTGATTGGTCGCTCCAGCTCGGGCTTCTTATAACGCAGCCACATCATGCCAATGATGGCCATAGCGATGCAGAGCCAGTTGAAGAAGCTGAAGAAGTTGATGACGGAGAAGATGTCATTGGAGAAGGCGTACAGCAGTGTCATGATGCACTAAGAAGAGAAAGACACATGGGAGTTGAGAACAAATGAAATGCAGGCAGCTACCCAGACAATAACATACTTGGACACAGTTACACAGTAATTACTAGTTTTTTTTTTGCTTGGTTAAATACCAGATAATCTTGCCCTGACCTATTAAAGACACACACTGGCAGGTAGGTATTCTTCTTACTACTTACAAAAGATATTACATTTCCAGAGAACAACAATGGAGGCAGTAAGTTTCAAACCAGTGGCCAGAGTGTCAAATAAAGCCTTGATTGAGCACCACATGCACAACATACTGTGAAGATCAGCGAGGGGAGTGGTGTAAGCAGGCTGGGGTGAATCATGGACAGCAGGCTAGGCAGGTGACCCTCTCGAGAACCTACAAAGAAGAGTCTGGAACACAAAAGAGGGAGCTGACACACCACAATGTGAACCACTGCAACTTCTAAGATGTAATAAATTGCCAGTCCCTCACAAATTCCACAGTCACATCTAAATACAGCTGTGATCTCTTCAGAAACACTAAACAGGACACCGCTGTGTTCCCATTTACATATGTGTATGCTTGCTGTACCTGGAGGAGGTGAATAAGGAGCCGTTGACAGAACCAAAGCAGGACAGCCCCACGAACACTGGTATGATCCAAGCCATTGGACCCAGGTGGAAGTTCCCAAAGTCCTGTTAAGAAGTGTGGGAAAGCAGCAAGTGAATGCAAAGTATTTTCACAAATGCTCTTTTCACAAAAGCTGAAGTGGCACTAGTATTCTGTTGTCTGTAAAAACTTGAACACAGTTTGTTTGCCCTGTCATACACAACCCACTGGTGCTGTGGCAAGACAAGGCTCAGAAAGCCACATCTGTGTAAGAGTGTGGGTCTGAGGAAGAAGAGTTGGAATGGCCAAGCAGCCCATGTAGTCGTATCGGTGCGTGTTTTATATGACAGCCACAAAAAAAAAAAGGAGTCTTTAAAGTGAAAGATTTTGTTTCAAGTCTCACGGAGCTGAAGTTACAAAAACATTTAAAGGATGGAAGTCATTGCAGGATAGATCGACAAACATGAAAATCTAATGTGTTTGCTGTATCTATCTTGAACATGATTGTGTATTTTCTCTGTATGTACAAACACTTCCTAGACAATGAGAGACTCACCACTGCAACAGCTTCAGAGGTGAGCATGTCATCAGGACTGAGCGTGGTAAAGTAGGCCAAGTTTGTTAACACGTAGACAACGGTGACAATGGGCAGCGAGATGATGATGGCACGTGGCAGGTTCCTGTTTAAGGGTGACCAGAGAATGGTGAGGAGAGGTGGTTTATACAGTTTCACATCATCCCACCCGTGCAACTTGTACTAGACTCATTCATTGTTCATTCATTCAAGTTGCTAAAAACCCACTCACAAATGCTGGTGAATACAAGGTGTTCTAAATTACAGCAGCTCTGTTTGGTGGGCTGATTCACTTGACATGAATATTGCAACATTTCACATTATGCAGACCCTGGGAAAGCAGCAGGATTTTGAGACCAGCTACACAAGAAGCAAATGAGGCATGAAATTCAAAACACCTGATCAAACAAGAATTCTGAAGTACTTAAATGGGGGGGGGAATTGAGCACTTGTAATTAATGGGTTGAACACAAATTGACAAAGCCAGATTTCAGAAGAATATCTGCAGTAGGGAATGCTGTATTCAGAAGTGTTCAGCCTCTGGGCCAATTCTTTCATTTTACTGAATCACAAATGCTACACTGAAACTTTGTTATTTTAAAACACACACACTTTCAGAACCGCTTGTCCCATACAGGGTCACGGGGAACCGGAGCCTACCCGGCAACACAGGGCGTAAGGCCGGAGGGGGAGGGGACACACCCAGGACGGGACGCCAGTCCGTCGCAAGGCACCCCAAGCGGGACTCGGACCCCAGACTCACTAGAGAGCAGGACCGCGGTCCAACCCACTGCGCCACCGCACCCCCTCTTATTTTAAAACATCAAAACTAAATTGTTGTAAGGTGATACATTTTATGAAAACACATTTTTAAAAAAAAAAAAAAAAAAAAAAAAAAAAAAAAAAAAAACTTATTTGCTGAAACTACAGACCAAATATATAGGAGTGAGATGGTATGATTAAGCTTGTACTTTCAAATAGCACTACAGATTCTCAGTAGGATTGAAATAAGGACTGACTATGCCATTTCAGGACATTCAAATTTATTTTTGAGCCATTCCAGTATTGCTTTGGCCTTGTGTTTAGAACCACTATCCTGATGAGAAAAACTTTAATCCTGCTGAAAAACTGAAGCTTGGTCTAAAGCAAGCTGTCTGGCAGAATTTCCCTGTGTTTTGCTCCATGAAGTCTTTGCTTTTGAACAAGATCCCCAGTCCCTGCTTATGGAAAACATCCCCACGGTATGATGCTGCCACCACCAGACCTCAATGTAGACATGGTGTTTGAGGTACAGGCAATGTTTTACATCACACAGCTTTTCGAATTTTGGCTAAAACGCTTTATCACGGCCTCAATTGACCACAAACAGTTCTCTTACATACTTCCTGGCAAACTTCAGAAAGGTGGTGGTTCTTGAGTCAATTCACACCTGAACTTATGACCGCAACCAATGCATCACAATCTATACAAGTATTTTAATAAGTATAATAGTTTTATTTGTCACATACACAACCATACTTAGGACAACTCGCAATGAAATGTTTTTCCGACTGTCCATAATACAGACTAATAGCACAAATAAAGTAGAAATTAGAAACATACTACAGAAATATGAAGAATATATAACGATGAAAATAGGATAAAATAAAGAAAAATATAGTGGTCTAAAAATGTGGAACAACAAATGTATTAGAAATATACAGCAAAATAGAATGCATTTGAGGAGAAAAAAATGCTATACAGATGTGGAGTCCAATATTAAAAGGTAAATGAAAAAAAAAAAGTGCGATGTATGCAATGTTGTGTCGGGGGGGAGTTGTGCAATATTTGGCTCAGGCAGTGCTTCTTGTGCATACTATCCAGTCTCTACTCCATGGTGTTATTCTGGTTAAGGGGAATTTAATCTCTTGATTTATTCATGGGATACATTCTGTCAAAACAATACTTCCTCACCATGCTATTCTCATTAAGCATTTTACCTTAAATACTGACATGCCTCATGTATGACCCAACAAAACTGGCCACATGAGTGGAACGGATTCATCAGAAACATGTTTGTCAGCATCTGGTCACTCTCAGTTTGTGGTCAAAAAAAAAAGCATAACCGACATACCTCTGTTCATTCATTTGGTAGTTTCTGTAGTCTTCAATATAAAAACAATTTTATAAAAATAAATTAAAATGTATGAAATTTTTCTTAAAAGGGGGCATAATGCTGAATCCCCTCTTCTTCCTGTCCTCCCCCCACTGAGTCTTGAGTGCATTTTACTATGAACTAATGACAGCAAATAGAAATATAAATCATTTTAGAAAACTGAAGAGTGAAGAAAATGCAATTAATAAACTGGAAAATCTTATATCTTCACAAATCTATAACTCAGATACTCAAAACATAAGGTCCAATTGTGACGGCTTACTGTGCCACCTTCCCACCCAGGCCAGTTCTATGCAAAGCTCTTGATACTGCTGACTGCTGACACCTTCATGTTTATTTTCAAAGTGACTGTAGCTTCTTTCAGATGTCTCTGAGGATGCTCCTGCTACATTACAATTGAACCAGCAGTGCATAATGGGACATATGTTAAAGAATAAAGGTGCAAAATATCTAATTTATGCATTTGCTTTACTTTATCTACATCTGTAAAATGTCTCTTAGCTCTCATTTTCACTTATTTCCTTCAAATTCTCACCATGACCAATAATCCTTTAACAGTGGAATTTTTTATCCATAACATACAAGTTATTTTAATGGTTCACAGGTAGAGACTGTGAGCTGGTGGGATGTGCAGCCTGGAGCAGGCATTGCCTTATGAATAGCTCCCAATGGCTACCCCTAACATGATGAACAACAGCCGTCCAGTCAAGTGGAAATCAAAAAGGACTTTAAAGCAGCTTGTCTTTGTAAAAGAGACCAGGAAAGTACTGAAAGGGAACAGAGGGACTCCCAGACATTCAGCCAGATTCGTGGTTCTCCTGGCCAGTTTGGTGGTTTTTTGAGGTTTGTGTTCATTCCTAAGTTGTACTGCAAATGCTTATCTTTGGGATCTGTTTCAAAGCGGCTGTATTGAAATTTTGGGTTATTAATAAAGACCACAAGGCCAACTGTAAGGCAACAGTGTACTCATGAGGGTTATTCTTCATCTGCATGAACTTAGAGCTTACATGGCACAGGGTCTTAATACTTAGAGAATATTTTTCTGAAATATTTTCCAATTCTAAAACAATGTCAAGCTTTGAAATTAAACAGAACAGAAAATGAAATTTCAGTGTACCATCAGATAATAATGACAATTGGTCAAGGGTCTAAATACTTGTTACTGATTTAATTGTCCACAAACGTAGCTGTATCTTCACTTTGGTTTAAGGAACTCCAACAGTGGTGGTGCATATGGCAGGAAGTGGCAATTTCTGACTGGACACAGCACAGCAGTAGGACATAACCCCTAACAACAGCTAACTAATGTGTTTACATTAAATTTACTCATTTAGAAGATTTTCTCCAAAGCAACATATATCTCAGAGAAAAATACAATGAGTGCATTATATCAACAGAAGGAGATCTGGATGGAGACACATAATTCTAAAGTACAGTGTAGTAGTGCACAGTGTAGTATTAAAGCAGAAAAACAAAAGGATATTAACTGCCAAAAATGAGCCCTAACTATTGACAATTGCAATAAGAAAAGGGTAGAAGTGAACAAACACTCACTTGTAGGGCTCAATCATTTCTTCTGTAACAAAGTTTAGATAGTTCCTGTATGGGGGGGAAAAAAAGCTTGTCAAAACACATTAGTGAGAATAATTTAACAAAGGTTTTGTCTGTAAGGTGATTAATCACTTCTACGCAAGGACTTCGAGAAGAACTCTAAGCGTACAGCTTTCTTCAAAGTAACAGTATGGGTAACAGTCTTTCAGAGCATTCACTCTTACATCAATATGCTCCATGAAATCACAAATTAGTCATTACCTTAAACTGCAAAAATTTAAAATTGACCAGACTACAAAACCCAATGTAAAATTTCAAAAACTAAGCATTACAGGCAGTAAATAAAATGCAAGTTTTTGAACAAAGACATTCAAAGCCATGTATCTCTTGATTTCAATCTAGTTGTAAAAATCTTTGGAAAAAGTACAGATGCTACAGATGGGGTTATGTTCCGATAAATCTATCATAAGTGGGGGGGGGGAAAAAAAAATAAATTGTACGTCAAAAAATACAGTACCATACCTACTGAAGATCATAGCCTAGCCTACCTTAAACATGCTCAGAGCACTTACCATAGCCTACAGCTGAGCAAATTTAAGCAGGAAACAGCCATGGGCGTTTAGTAGATATGATGGGATGTGAAAACACAATATAAAAAAAAAAAAAAAAAAAAAACCACTTTGAACACAGTATCGGTTGTTTATATGCTTGTACGCTTGATTGCTACAGAGGCTGCGAGCGCGGTTGAATGGATGCTGCCGCTTGCTGCCATTACCCAGCATGAGGAGAGAATATTGCACCACATATTGCAAGCACGAAAACAGATCAAAATTAAAAATTAAGTACGAATTCTACTGACTGTGTATCGCTATCGTACCATCATAACTTTGAAAAATCATAAGAACCATCATAAGTAGAGGAGCATCTGTAGTTTTAATTTAACAGCAATAAATCAAAAAGAGCAATGAGGAAAACTGGTTTTATATCAAGATCATAAAGTTTTGT
The DNA here is from genome assembly GCF_900964775.1 of Scleropages formosus. Lineage (NCBI taxonomy): Eukaryota > Metazoa > Chordata > Actinopteri > Osteoglossiformes > Osteoglossidae > Scleropages > Scleropages formosus. Next base: position 15,289,325 of record NC_041812.1, on the reverse strand, counting down.
CCTAGAACTGAAAGGCTGAAAGCAAAGCATGTCTTGTACATGGGGATGACCTGTGGTATCACCTCCAAGGAGACAAACACAGGACCACAGTGGAATCACAGGAAGTGCTGAGTTAATCATGGACTAAAAATTCCAGCAGCCTCATCTGATGACTGATTCCACACGGTGCCAGAAAACTTTCAACAAATTGAAACTTTGGGAAATAAATGTTTTCAATTGTATTCAGAGCAGCTCTGGAACAACACTCTGTGAAACATTCACACCACAGAGATCTTTTGCTGTAACAATATATTTAAAAACCAAAACAAACAATAGTCTCATTCATTACAAATAAATGTCACAGCACTATTCTAGTTAACATTTTCAGTGTCTGACATTTGACAGAGACATTAAAATTAAGCCCATTCTGCTGAACGTGCTTCAAACCTACCAGCCGCCATACGCGAACAGTCCGCTGTACAAGGCCAGCCCGATGTTCCCAAAGTCTGAATTTGAACCTTTGAATGCATTCTCTGGCAAAAGGCCCTCCGTTTCACCTAAGACAGGGACAAGAAAAACCTTTTTCAACAGTTATTCCAATACATTTACTCATGTATTTCTGAAACTGATGTTACACCCTCCTCTGCTCAAGATGGCCCTTAAACTCCCAACTCAGGCCTACCTTCAAGCAAAGCTAATATGGCATGGAGTCAATGAAGGGCTTATTCAGTGCTGTATGAGGCAGGACGGATGTTGGGAAAGCACATTCCACACCCACATGCACTAAAGAACCTTTCACTCAGAACAAACACCCCTTGGCTTGTTGTTCCAGTCAGAACTTGGGACTCATGTGATCTGATGGGAATGGGTCTGTTGGAGGCCCCTGGGTCATCCCCCTCCTCGTCACTGCTCACCTCATGGACCACAGCAGCTCTGTGCTGAAGCCTCTAACCTTGACCCAGCAGATCACATGACACCCACTCGCATGGTGACATGACACTCAGCTGCACCAGGCAAAAGGGGAATAAGGACTGAGGTCCCCCAAACAGTCTCACTCACTGTCTCTCTCTCTCTCACACACTCTTACTCACACAGGCTGGGGGGGGGGCATATCTTAGCATCAAACTGCTGCAGCCATGAATGAACAAAGATCAAACAGAAGCCACAAGGCAAAAAGCTAGAACGTAATATAAAAACTTCTATTATCATTTAAAGGGATGCAAGTTTACCTTCAGGGTAAAATTTAAATATAAATAAAATTAAACATTCTTATACAAGTCTGCGCTTGTAATTGTGTTATTCTGATTGCAAAGAATCGTATTTGTCCACGCAGGCTCAAGGAGTTCAAGCGTTCATTGGTGCAAGAGAACTAATTGACCATAATTGTTGTGGGAACAGGGCCTTGTCAATGAAGTTTTAATGAGGGAACAAAACCACCTCGGACACAGAGGAAAGCCTATTCTAAAGGTATGGGTAACAGAATAAATGCTATGTTGCCACAGTTGACTAATTGATCAAAAACAGAACAATTTTTTCATCTAAAAACATTAGATGAGGCAGCCCATTTCCAGAAGTGTCATATCTTAGGCAGTAAAGTTTTAGGTGACTTTGGTACGTGTTAGAAACGCTGCATTAGGAAACGGAACATAGTGTTCTGAGTTTACCTGCTGCAGATTCAAAAGTCTGAGCACATTTACATTAGGCAGGATCACTCACTTTGGTAACAAAAATGTGTACGTATATACAAGCCAACCTGTTCAATTAAGACTAACAAGGTCCATTTTCCTGGCCGTGCTTTTTCCAACATGTTTCTGCAAACATCAACACACAAGGAGCAGTAATCAATATGATTTATCTGCTCAAGGTTTTACGATTAAAGGATAGACAAAGCCATTTCTTTATGGAACATTGATAGCACGAATGGCAATCAGATTTGGCTCTTTTCCTTTCCCTACCCCTCCTGACCTTTATCATCAAGTCAATTTCTTCACCGCCTTTCCCTGATTCACACACTCTTTCCAAGACACCCTTCATCTATTAACCTTTTCGTACCTCAAAAGCCATCTGCTCATTTGGTGTTGTGAATACTTGATGTTTAGCTATTTCAGCACCAGGTGAGTGAGCTCCTCTCTGTGCCCGAGCATCTACTCTGTGAAACTGTTGTACAGAGACACAGTGGTGCTGGGTGTAAGCAGGCAGACAGGCGATCAGTAATTTTCTGAAGCCGTATAGCTGGGGACGAAATGACATGAAGCAGGGAAGGAGCTGTGGGACGCAGGGCCCAGAGGTAAATGTCAGTCAGTCCAGCAGCAGATCAGGCTTGTCAGGCTGTAAATAAACCATAAAGAGATCCAGTTTCCCCAGGCTCTGAAGAGAATGAACCCTCCAAGAGTAGACCTGGCCTGACAACCCTTTTTTGCCAACACAGGAGGGCATGGAATTTGGTTTCTTTCAACATTACTTGGAGAGGTATTTACTTAACAATGAGAGATAGGAAGACCTTTGGAGGTGCATCTGCAGCCTTCAGTCTGCACTGCACCACAAGCCTGGTTATGACAGGGGTAGAACCTGGCATAACAAATCAGGGGTCCATCTGCTACAACTGTCAACTGCACTCAAGAACATTAAAGCAGCAAGATGACCATTTTGGTAGCTCTGAAAACCTTTGTGTTCACACTTATTACCCTTTTCAGGACACACCTTTTTAGGGGTGGGAGATCATTCTTTAGGTAGATCATCCATAATAATGTTTTCATTTATCCATTTATTCACTGGTCACACTGACACATACTTCCTAAAATATCCATACAAGTCCAGTACAACAGGACCTATATATTCAAATTCATTCTTCTAAGGACCCCTTTAAAAGACATAATTGATATGTTTTGTGCTTCATACAGCTGTTTGCTAGTTAGAATTACAGCAGGGTAGTGGTGTACAAAAGTACAATACCATGAATTTCCATTTCATGCAGCTTGTGCTTATCTTATGGAAACACCCTAGATAATGGACTAGAGGAGAGGGCGTGTGGCAAACACAACCAAAAGTTACACACACCTCTCTCTCTCACACACACACACACACACACACACACACACACACACACACACACACACACACAGTACTAGGTTTCCTACTCTGCAGCCAAAGAGCTAAAATAAGCTATCCAGCAGTAATCCTAGTGTTTATGATATAGCCCAATGTGGAGTAGGTCTGAAAGGGCCCTGACCCACCTACAGCTGAAGTTGCCCAGCCCCTTGTTCACCCCCACACACCATAAACAGCACCAGCAGGAGACCAGCTCCGGCCCAAAGCAGCCAAGCAGGCGGTTCACACTGGTCTGGGCGGCTAACCGCCAGACTTCACCCCCACTCAAAGGGCTTTTTGGGGAGGAGGCAGAGGGATTCACACAGCAGGCACACCCAGTCATCACACTCCTTTATCAGCTCAACCCAATTCACTCGCATCAAAAACAAGACAAATATGCAGGAGTAAAATACATGAACACACAAATATATTGCACAAATACAGTTTGTACACACACACACCTATAAACAACTAGAAACACATGCCACCCCAATCTCTACAACACTCCTCCTCCATCCATGAACACCCAGGTCTTTTCTAGTTCTCAGAGGCACGCCAGCCATTTGTTCGTCCTGGCAGAGATGGAATGGCGGTGGGTCTGTCCCGTGCCAAGTCTGCCAGGAAAGCACTGCAAGCGGCCACTCTCATCTCCCCATGAGCCTGCCAGAACGGGTAGACCAGTCGAACAATGGCCACCACTGTTCCGAACCATGGCCCTCCGTGACTGAGTTCTTGCCCAGTAGGTCTGAGCCCCATCACGACCGTATTCTGCAGGTGAGCTCCATGAGAGCCACTGGAACACAGGAGACCAGGGTCAGAGGCTGGGGGCATCTTTAAACCATTTCCTCTCCCCTGTTTACTGCCCTTCAGAAACATATATGCCATCAGTTTGACAATGCATGTGAATGTGTGTGCTTCACAGTTGATTCCTGCGATACAGGGAGGCTGCAGAACTGTGTGAAACAAGAATCGGCTCCCAGTTCCAGGCATACACTCACTTGCAGTGACGTTTGAGAAAGTGCCCCTAAGAAGGTGGCCCTGCCCTCTTGATGGCTCACAGAGAGGTCCCCACAGGGAGGCAACACCTGCCCAATCTTTCCCCTCAGTCACAAATATCCACCCCCGAACTTTTCAACCTGTTTACCTTCTCCTACCCCATTTTGTCACTTACCCTCCAAGTCCCCTGGGTTCTGGCATTTCCATCTGCTCAGCTTAATCCTTTAATTTGTCTACTTTCTGCCTAGTTGGGGGCCAATTCAAAACAAGCCATTTGTATCACTTTCCAACCTCACTGACAGCTCCTGTGACTTCTGGTCCTCAGTGAGGCATTTCTTAGACTGATTTAAGACATGGTGCATGGTGTGACATCTTGACAATTTCATTTTTACATTCTACTAAAATGCAACTTGCATTTCATATCAGTTCCCTCCCCCCCAAATGCCTCTGGGAATATTACAAGAGAGGTATATAGAAAACAGTACAAAAATGTACTAACAGCTCTTTGCCAAAGTTCACTGATGAAGACTTTTGAGTCTCACCATCAGTAGTTTTGTCATACGTCACAGGGACTGAGGTCAAAGGGGTTTCCGATTTACTACACTACCAATATTTTAGCATTGCAATGTGACGCAGGTATATTTTAAATGGTCATAAAATTTTATTTATTCCTGTTTCAAGGTTTTTCCATCAAATAGTGATATTCCTGCACCTCAGTTCTCTCTTCTTACAGTAGAGTATGTTTGGTGGTAGGGAGTATAGGGGTGCGTGGTGGTGGGTCATAACAGGAACCAAAACAGTGCAAAGACAACAGAGAAATTAATACTGCAGTTGTATCCTGAAATGCAAATAATGCATTAATTCATACTCTTGCAATGCTTCTGCTGCAGATTTCTTGATACTCTGCAGCCAATGAGGTTAAAAGTGAATACATGAGATATATGTAAGTTTCACATTAATGTACAGTGCTGAGAAGCAGTTGCCTGCTATATTCACAGACTAGTCTGTGCAGCTGTATAACCTACCTTTGCCGATCTGGACAAAGCCGATGATGATGATGAGGCCGAGGGCAAGCAGCTTGGCAGCAGCAAAGGCGTCCTGAACCCTGGTAGCTGCTTTGACACTGTAGCAATTCACTGCAGTCAGCAGCACTGCAACAGACACACACACCATCATTCACAACAACTTAGTTTATCATTCTACACTCAACTCTATATTTGTGCATAACGCTACAAACGTTACCAAAGACATAACAGCAACTGCGCAATAACCATTAATCTACTACACAACATCTTCCTTTATTAACTGACTTTCTACTGAACTACACACTAAGGCTTGAGCAGCTTTGGAAGTGAGAATTTCAGACTGAACATGTAGTGAAGGTCATGTGTTAAGGCTTCCTAAAGAAAAGAGGCATGGTTTCCAGCTGTGTGTGTTGTCTACTCTAGATGTTTTCCCCAACACCAGCGCACATGGCTGACATGGTCAACAAATTGAAAAGTTGCAGAGAACTCAGACAGTGCTCACAGGAAAGATCAGTGGCCTTTCTTTAGTTTAGCTAAATCGAATCACTGGCCACACCAGTTGAGTGAAAGACCCCAAAGGGCTTTGCTACGAAACAAACAGCCCCTCCAGCCCAATACACGCAGAGACAGCCATTAAATGTGATTAACTAACAAAAACTTCAAAGTGGCCAGTCAAGTCAGAGAACACACTGAAGGAGCAATAACTGCGTAAACACTGATGGGCGACTAGTAGCCGTTATGCTACCACCTTCCAAGCATGGATGGGGGAAGAGCCTTCCCTCAGACTCATAAACTTCTTGCTGACAGCACTTGTATCCATAGCATCCTGTTTGTTGATGGCAACGCTGACACCAAGCTGTTCCACTCTACTTGTTCAAGCTTGGGTCTCCTGACTGCAAACTGGCATTTGTATGTATACGTGTGTGTGCTTTGCTCCTCGCTCCACACAAAGTAAATTAGCCCTGTGGACAACAGGGGCTCAGAGCAGGGGATTAGCCAGACAGACACGCTTGCGGGCAGGAGACTCGCTGGCTTCTCCTGCTCCCTTAATCAAAGTGGATGGACCGAGTCAAAGAGTTCACTGTAGTGCCAAAGGGGAGGGTGTGGGGGGGGAAGGGGGTGGTTAACGCCTATATGACACGTTCCAGAACCCAACTCTTTCAGTGCAAACTATCTGAACAGCATGCAAATGACTACATGGCAGTGAAAGAGCAACCACAGCTCCCTGAGCACAGCAGGGCATCCAATGTGGCCAGTGCACTGTGTGGGTGTGCAACACACTGGTTCAGTTGAACCCACATCAAGCCACTGTTAGACTACTGGAGAGCGTCACCTGCACTGGACAAAGAACAAGTGCTGTGTGTCAAACTGCCATTGGGAGAAAATGACAAACAAAAACAGAATAGCATTAGAACAAAGCCCATATGTCATACCCGTATAATTCAGATTTGTGGCTTGTTGCAAAATGCTGGAGTTCAGTGTCTTTAGAGTTCTTTGTATTCTGTTAAAGCCTGCTTCAAAATGCTGTGGCCAAGGACACTTCCATGCGGACTAGCTGACAGCACCACAGCACCCAGGGCCTCTCTCACTTAAATGCTCCAACTTGCCAGTACTTATGCGAAACTTGCTTAGTTCAACTTTGGACGGAATTCCTTGCATTGAACGTGCAGCACATCGAAGACCTGCAGTTACACGTGGACAAAGACGACCTGAAGCGCAACCTTTGATTGCTGAAGAGACTGCTTTCTGGCCTGTTCTCAAAGGTAGACTAGTACTCCATCAACAGCTGAACTTTCATGTCACGCACTGACAAGGCAAATTTTATTTTTTCCATTGTGGGCCTACAGCATTCTGGGTGATGTGATCCACTTAAAGGAGAGCATCATTCACCTGATGGCACCTGCCACACTATGAGCAATGACATGAACATGACCCCAGCCATGTTACCCACCCAGTGAGGTGTCCAGTTGTATTTATTACCTGATTTTATTCTACATTCTGGGACAGGAAGGGGAGGCTAATAAGTCTTTGTAAAAAATCTGTGTCCTTGGCAGTAAATCTGCAAGAATAAAATATGGCGATACAACGAGTCAAATGTCAACCGTGGAATCACCTCAAGTACCTCAGTTGACCTCTCCTCACCATTTTACAGTATTATAAGCTGGATCGTAGAGTATTTTTCACAGCAACACAAGACAAGCAGGCCAGAAAATGAATTAAGTCATGCTGAGGATGCTGATTTACTGTATAACAAAAAGTACTGAACATTGTCTAATTTTGAAATCAGCGCAAGACAATGGGAAGTGCCACCAAGTCCAATTCAACTCATTACTTATATGGTTTTATTAATCAGGGAGGGTACACAATGAACCATAATCACCATCACATGTACTGATGTATTTAATTTTATTTTTCATTATTTAATTCCCTGTTTGTCTAAGTTTTCATATCTTATGTCAGTTCAACTGTAACTTATGTATAACATCTACAAATGACTACTGTGGCATAGTAGCAGCTGGACCCTGGACCTCTGCCACAGATGGTCTGTCTGTTCAGGACAGGTAATTTGATTAAATTAAAAGAGGTAAAATCATTATGATACCTGTCCAATGCATAGGTGGACATTAAGGTAAAACCTTAAGAAAACTGAAAAATGCTGATGTAATTAAAGAAACTCAAGTTACGAATTCCATCATCAGCATTTTTGTTTTTAAATTGTTTTCTTCTTAGGAAGAACCCAAATCTGTCAAAATGAAGTGAAATAGTGCTGGTATCATGCTATTTTGGGCATTTTCTTTATCCTGAAGCCTTTTTCCAAGTATGCTTTCTGTCACTTGAAACAAAATTTTAGTCAGTGAGGCAGTTGGTATCAAGATCTTCTTTCACATTACAAACTGCCCAAATTTGTCAAATATGTATCAAAATGCACTGTATCTTGTCATTTTGGGTGATTTCTTTTAACATGCTAACTCTGTTGCCCATGTTGTACATTTTTGCCACATTTCTCATGAGCACCATTAAACAAGCATGTGACTTACACACAGCTCAAAAGGAAATAAAATCTCAGGAAAGAATTTAAGAACCAGGGGCAGTAGCGGGGAGAGCTACTGCCTTTGTACCTAAAGGTCGCAGGTTTTATTCCCACTCTGGCTGTAGCACTCTTGAGCAAGGTACTTACTTACTAAATTGCTCCAGTGAAAAAAAAAAAAAAAAAAAAAGAAAGAAATTACCCTGCTGTATAAATGGGTAAATAATTGTAAGTAACTTAACATTGTAAGTCACTTTGGAAAAAAGCATCAGCTAAATTCACACACTTTCTGAACCACTCGTCCCATACGGGATCACGGGGAACCGGAGCCTACCTGGCAACACAGGGCGGAAGGCCGGGGACACACCCAGGATGGGATGCCAGTCCATCGCAAGGCACCCCAAGCAGGACTTGAACCCCAGACCCACCGGAGAGCAGGACCCGGTCCAACCCACTGCGCCACCGCGCCCTCCCAGCTAAATTCAATTCAATTCAATTCAATTTATTTTTACAGAGCGCTCTTTTCATGTAGTGACAAGTCAAAGAGTTTACTGTAGTGCCAAAGGGGAGGGAGGGTGGTTAATGCCTATATGACACATTCCAGAATCCAATTCTTCCAGTCCAAACCACTTGTGAACAGCATGCAAATGAATGATTTTAAATTAATAAATGTAAAATATAAGAAGTGTGATATAGGATATGACCAAGGTGATGCCCATTCCACTTGCTGCCACTTTAACTTTACAGTGCAGAGCCACAGATGGATATTAAGCTCTCAGTGATGGGATTACTGGGTGGATCACTGCAAGTCCTCAAAGCACCCATACACTCACACTCAGCCAGTGAACCACCGGCATTATTACTGTTGCCTGGCGACACCCAGCATTCCCTCTCACCCCTGACTGGCCTCCTCCAACACCCCACAGCATCCCCTCTCCTCAGTGGGTATAATGGCTGGGAGAGTTTGTCCTTTTGCCCAACACAGTCCATCTGGCACACTCTTCAGGCACCTGTGACAATAACACATTCATCTTTGCTTCATCTGCATGGCAATCTGAAGAGGAGAGATGCATCATAACAGCAACGCCGTCCCTGGTCCCCGTCTGCGATGGGCAGACTGGTCAGCAGACATCAAGCTAAATCCTCTCTAATCCCAGGCTTGTTAACCTGCCCTCCCCACAATAAGGCTAGCAGACCGTCACGCGTTTAACGCAGTTGTCCGCAGAACAACGAGCAAAGGAACATTTCCCGCGTGTCGCCAAAGCTTGCCGGACCACGACGGCCCCACTTTTCACGAGAACTCTCGGCACGACAGTTAGGAAACTGAACGTACCTGTAACTTATCAGAGCTATGGGAGTCTCACGGTGACAGCTGCCAAAAACAGTGACCGAACATCTATAAAATAAACGAACATCTTTCTGAAGAATAATTCACGAGCGATCAGACGAGATGAGGCGAGATGCTTTTTAAAAGGGTTCTGGACTGGCTTCCTCGGAGCAAATTAAAAATGGGGATGTGCAACACAGGGTAAACTTTTTCCTTTCTTGAGTTGGGCTACCACTTTGACACCGCAGGCCAGAGACGTGCTCTAGGCAGGACTGTACAGTACCTACTAATGAACCGATGTAGGTCACCGCACGCAGCGAAAACTGGAGCACCTGCACGGGAAGGGGGGGGGGGTCGGCTCACCTTTCCTGCGTGCGGTAACACCGCGGTGTTCCGCCAGTCCCTGCGCCCCACTCACCTCTCACATGTCGGGGAATGACAGTTACTTTAACTTCTGAGGCAAAACATGTCCATGGGAAAGTGAGGCACCCCCGAAAAAGACAGCACATGTATTCGAACCGCTAAACACCTGTGTCTCTGCAGTCTACAGGTGAGTACAGCATCATGAGGGCAAGTTACGTACAATTATACTAATTATTAGTATGTTAGGTTACGTACAATTAGACCAATTATTTAGTACGTGTCTCGTTCTCATTATTAGAAGCGCCACTCGCCATTATTATTGCTTCTACCGGTGCGGAACAGAAGGAATTCGTGCGAAACGCTTCCGAAGCAGCGGTTAGCGCGGGTACATGATGCACCTGCTCTCGCGGGCGCGTGCACGCGACTCGATTGCATCAACCGCCCTCGCTCGCTCGCTCGCTCGCTCGCGCGCGCGCCGCACGAGCCCTGCTGATGCAAGACCTGAAGTGTAGTGCAGATCCTCGCGCGGGAACGTCCCCCCCCCCGTGCCCGTGTGCGAGAGCATCGCTTCTCACAGTTCAGATCAGATGGACCCCTCTGCGTGTTTACACTACAGCCATGATGACTCACTTTACCATGGTTACAACCGACAAAGTTCTGTGCGCTGGGCTGTACCACCAGTCGAACAGGATGGTCCAGCACCGCCGGTACACGCCGAAACAACCGGAAAAGGAGAGCGAGCACGCGGTCAGGCTGTAACGGCTAAATAGTTTTAAAAAGGGGACCAAAGACACAAAAAAAAAAAAAAAACCTAAAATAAACCCAAAAAAGCCGCACCCGGAACTGCCGACACAGGCTGAAAAAAACGTGTCCGGGAACGGAGCGATGTGTAACCGCCCTCGCTCACTGCCGCGACTTCTCAGTGTCTTCGCAGCGTGTCGTGTGTAGCTCGTAGACCCCAACTTGTTATTGTATAAATGACACCTCGACTGCGGCTCCAGGAGTGACGCGCAGCACTTTTTTAGGGACCCGAACACGTGTGTCTGTGAGCGCGACGGGCAACAGCGCGGTGAGAGATGATGAGCGGAATGGAGCGGAGCGGATGTGGCGCGTTTCTTTCTGTCACACTCACACACGCAGAGACACGCCACCAGCTTGGCACCGTCCTCGGGCACCGGGCACACGGGGAACACGGGCTTCAGCAGGTACGTGGCGAACACGTAGGCCACGATGTACTGCGAGGAAGGCCGGATGATGAGCAGCTCGATCCACAGCTTGAGGAAGGCGGGCAGCGAGCCGTACACCTCCAGGATGTACGCGTAGTCCCCGCCTGACTTGGAGATGGTGGTGCCCAGTTCGGCGTAGCAGAGCGCGCCCACCGTGGAGAAGATGCCGCACACGGTCCAGATAATGAGCGAGAGCCCCACGGAGCCCGCTTCCTTCACCACACCCGTGGGGGTCACGAAGATGCCCGAGCCGATGATGGTGCCCACGATGATGGCCACGCCGTTCACCAGGGTGATCGTTCTCTTGAGGACCACGCCGGTCTCTTCTTCTTCCTCCTCCTCCTTGGCGGCGGCGCCGTCGTCGTCGCTCGCCGGACTCTCCGCGGGGCTGCCGGGTGCCTGCCTCGCGCTGCCGTTCTCTCCGCCGCGTGGCCACAGCATCTTCTCCTTCACCTGCCGGTCCTCTTCCTCGCGCTCCGCCGACGAGTTCGAGTTGCGCTTCTTCAAGTTTGACATGATGATGATGATGATCGCTCCGGCACGCGGCGCGCGGGAGACGTCGCCTGCTTCCTCTCCTCTTCACCGCCGGCTCACTTCTGAGCACTTGACTGAGGAGAATCGCGTGCCTGTGGCGCTGTGGGAGACGCGCGTGCCACGCCGCAGCGCTGCCTTGGGCGAAGAAGCGACGCGTGGAGAGACACGGGGCCGCACCGTCTCGCGTCTGGATGAAAGGCGCCTCCCGACGCGCAGCCTCGTGCGCTTAAGTACGGCGTCACAAAGCCCCACATGATGCGCTGCGCACAGACGCGAAGCGCGAGAAACAGCGTCCCCTAGCGCTCGATCCCGGCAGTGCGAACCCGGCCGCTTGCTCGCTTTGGCTCTTACGTTTCGGCACAGGATTAATAACGTGTCATTGCAGTGTCACGCGGAGATATGACATTAGATGTGGCAGCTTTGTAAGTGCAGTGCCTGTGGGGCCCCGTGGCGAGAGCTGATCGCTTCTGGCCGCCGCGCTGCCCACGGGCTCGGGGCTCAGGCCCCTCCTCAAGTCTGTGGGCCCAGTGAGCAGCGAGTCGAGTGCTCCTGTCCTGTGAAGCACACCTACCCCCCAGCCGGGGATCGAACCCTTCGCACAGACGTCTGGGGCCCCACCTTCATCCTGTCTGGGCCCGTGCAATTTCCTGCGCTCAGGTGAGGATTGGGGCACGAAGTCCCCATCCTTTGTCTGCGTGCACCCTCGGGCGCACGGGACTTTGTTATTAAACGTACGCAGAAATGCAATTTCAACTGATTTCTTTGATGCCGTTGTCTTGTTTTATTGCTGTGTCTTGGTATTTTCAAAGGTGCCCGTGACTTAGGATCTGTACAAGAAAGGAGTGGGCATTGCGGGCTGTGGGATGAACTCGCCTGACCTCCACTGCTTGTGCTTGGCATTGGCTGGAATGTTCTTTCCTCTGCTGCTGCACTGAGGCAGTGCACCGCATTCTTATTTTATACCGATTTAGTTCGGACGGGATGGGGTGCGGTGGCACAGCAGGTTTGGCCGGGTCCTGCTCTCTGGTGGGTCTGGGGTTCAAGTCCCGCTTGGGGTGACTTGTGATGGACTGGTGTGCCGTCCTGGGTGTGTCCCCTCCTCCTTATGCCCTGTAGTTATGGCCTTGAATGGGGTTCCCAACCTGAACTGCTATATTCAGGTAATTTATTCATTTGGGGTCAATACCTGGAAACAAAGGGCATAAGGTAGAATACAGCCTGGAGGGGACTCCAGTTCATTTCAGGACACTCATGAAGTAAGCGTGCCTTTGTTATCATTAACCTTTATTTAGGTGACACCAATACACAAGGCGACTTATTGTGGTTGAAAAGAAATGTTTCAGTCATTTTCCCATTTAAGCAGCAGAGTTTTCTTGCTTTTTCAGTTTTGGCCAAGCAACATGATCAAGGTTACCACCAGCTGCAACGTGACAAGGCTTTACCGCTCCTTTACCTGCTGCATCTGATTTGAACAGCACGTTCTGGGATGTGAAAGAAAAGCAAAGTATACTTCAAAGGAGACTAGCTGAAGCTCAGGGAGAACACGCTAAATCCACAGAGCAGAACTTGAGCAGAGAACCTCTGAAGTTGCGCGTATAAACGGAAATGTCTGCAGGTCGCTTTGGAGAAAAGCATCCAGACGTATGACTTAAAGTGTAAGCTGGTGAAAGGTGTCTACTAAGCAAAGTAGGACTACTGATAAAAAAAAAAAACAATTTCATCAGTTTTAATTTCAGGTGTTACTGAGTTTTTTCTCCTGTTAACTTTTGTCTGTTCTCTTCCTGTACTCATCGTCCCCCTATCGAAATCATTCCTCTTTGTTTCATTCCTCCACAACTGCTCCATGGTTCCCCCTTTCTTCCGTGTGTTCCTCAGAGATGCGTTTGCTCAGATGGGGTGTGCTGTCGTGCAGGACCTCGGACCTGCTTGGTCTGAAGACCTCATGCCCATCTGCTGCTCTTTGTAGCCGGTGCAGACACATATGGGCCTTGGGCTGATGGAAATATTCAGCACCCCATCCCAGAATACACCTGAAAGCTGGTGTTCAAGGTGATGGAAGGGACTATCTCCAGTTTACTCCTCCATTGTTTTTCTTTTCTTCATAAATGGCCTCATCCAAGGTTTATCTGCAGTGCATGTAAATGCACAGTTAGAAATAGACACAGCATTTGAACACTTGTAAAGGTACATTCAGCACGCTTACACAGAATTCCATTTCTGAAGCCATGGATGTGTAAAAATGACATCTGCACCTCTACACTAACCGCCTTCTTCCCTGAACAACGCGGGACATTCTTTGTGGACATAAAACTGGCCTGAAACGAAGAATTTGTTTTGTCTGGGTGAGATTAAATAGAAGTCGCCAGCAAAGGCATTTTGGAGACCTGCAGTCCAGCAAAGTTTCCAAGATCTCAGTAACACGGCACTCAAGGCAGTTGGACCAATCCGATTAAATGAGGACAACCGTTGGTGGAATCTGACCGGAACAAAAGCCTACAGCTATTCCAGCGCGTCCAGACCTGGTGTAAAGTCTCCTGCAAATACAGAGGAAATGGAGTATCTTGTAATTTAGAAGTATTTTATGTGTTTTGAAGGAGGCATGTATTATGATGATGACTTCGGTTGGGCTGCTATTGGGGGACAGTCCTTTTGGTATGTCGGTGTGGGGAAGACATGGGTCAGTTATATATTTTGAAACCAGAAAGGGATTGTTATGGGAAAGATTTTGTCTTGACAATGTGTTTTGTGTAATGGTTACTTAGTAACTTTGTTGACCAACTGTAGGAAAGTGGTGTTGGGTTTGTTTGATTGTGGATTTTAATGTATTGTTTTGGTTGTGTATTATTGATAACTTTATTAAATAAAGTTTAAAAAAAAAAAAAAAAAAATCTAATATGTGTTTGTGGTCACTAACGGCGTTCAGGCTCATCCCCCCCGTTGAGTGGGGACAGGCTGATGCAATCCATTCAGTCAAGTGCAGAGCATGGGCGTGCCACAGCAGGGAGTTAGAGCGCGCGACACGGAGCCGCAGCCCAGAACGAGGCACAGAACATCTCACGCCAGGCTGGCCCGCACCTCCGCTGCTCTCCGGAGCAACGGGTTCAAGGTGGGGTAGCGTCAACGAGCCTGCTCTGCCCTCAGGGAGTCCAACCTTCCAGCTGCAGCACAGTGGTCAGCAAGCCCCTCAACCGCGGTACAGAGAGACAGGTGGTGCCCCCCAACAGCGAAAACTAAACAAGCACGGCTCAGTGGGGGAAAGAAATGCCTGGAAACGTGTTCCGAGAAGTTTCCATGAGGCATACATTCCTATTTATATTGATTTCCCTATTATATTTTATTTCTTTATAAACATTTATAACAAGTCAGCAAACAAGAGATGATGAAAATGAACCAGGGCGTTTCATCATCTGACCGTATGTGATCGCATGTAAGCCTGGTCACATGATGGCAGAAGCGCGATCGCGAAAAGCTAAGGCGCTCGCGCTGTCAAACACACCGCAGGCGGTAGCCGTGCCTTTTTATTTCCTCAAAGCAAGTTGCAGCCGCAGAAGCTGTTGGAAAGCGTGGCTGATGACGTCCAGATCGCGGCAAAACTAAACAGCGGGTCATCCCAGAGGGAGAGGCCTTTACTGCATGGCTGTTTTTAATTGGGACTAAATTTACAGTTTGTTTTCACACTCGAATCAAAGGGCTGCAGGTTCTGAAGTGCTCCCACAATGCTGGGAAACCACGGGGCCTGGGAGACCCAAAAGGTCACCTTCCGGCCCCTCAGAAGCCCCGGGCCAAGGACAACAAACACGCGCTGGCGCCTGTTTGAAGACGTCCGAGACGAATCTGAAGCAGGTTTCCTCCGGTTCCCCAATCCCAGGACCCAGCCCACCGCACGTTTGTTTTCTGAGCAGGCGCTGGGGCCCCCTGCGCCATTACCCGTCCGTCCCACCCCAGCAATCCTGACATGGTCTCCCTTTTCAAGCGACAGAACAATGGACAGTCCCGCCGTCCCCGTCCTCCGACCCAGTTGTCCTGCTGAAGGCAGAACGGCCTGATCACGTCTGCATCCCCACCTTCCCAGACCTCGTGTTTAAAAGAGCAGGACGTTCAGTACGAGCAACAAACACCCACAGACACACCCACACACGCAAGGTGCAACTGTGCTTAGACTGGCGACTAGAGATTCCGAGGAAGACGTTCAGTGTCTTGCAGTTGTTGCAGTTGGGCAGCACGCTGGCACAGTGAGTAGTGCTGCTGTCTCACAGTGCCTGGGTGGTGTGAGAGAACGTGGGTTTGATCCCTGCTCAGTCTCTGTGAAGTTTGCGTGTTCTCCCAGTGTCTGTGTGACCAGGTGCTCTGGTTTCCTCCCACAGTCCAAAGACATGCTCTTCAGGATCACCAATACTCTGTGAGTGACACAGAGAGAGTGTGTTCCACTGATGTATGGATGAGTGATCCATTGTAAGTAGTGTATCTAACAGTGTAAGTCACCACGGTGAATAAGGTGTGTGGGCTGGTAACACTGCATAGAGTTCATTTGAAGTTGCTTTGGAGAAAAGTGTCTGCTAAGTGAATAAATGTATAGAGTTGTGCTTCTAAGAATATGCAGCTCTGCCCTGCAATATCATTGAATAAAAATTCTCTGCAGTTACAACACATTGCTGCTCATACCCTCGAGCAGAAGTACTGCTTCCCCTGTGGTATTCAGCCTGACTGGTTTTTCTCCTTCATCTTAGATATATATCTTCCCCTTCTTTTATGGGGAGCACGATGGCACAGCAAGTAGCGCTATTGTCTCACAGACCCTGGGTGGTGCAACAGGACGTGGGTTTGATCCCCGTTCAGTCTGCGTGGAGTTTGCATGTTCTCCCCATGTCTGCATGGGTTTCCTCTGGGTGCTCTGGTTTCCTCCCACAGTCCAAAGACAGGCTGTTCAGGTTCACCCATGGTGTGTGAGTAACAGAGACAGTGTGTTCCACTGCTGTATGGATGAGTGACCCAGTGTAAGTAGTGTATCTAGCAGTGTAAGTCACCTTGGTGAATAAGGTGTGTGGGCTGATAACACTACATAGAGTTCATTGGAAGTCCTTTATATCACATTTCTCCACAACACAGAATTAATGTATGCTTTTTCTTGTATTCAAGGTATAAATAGGACATCTGGACTTTTTGGACATTAATTTTTCAATAGTGTACTTAATGAGCGTACGAAAATCATTTAATTCTTTGAACGATTAAATGATCATTAAAGCTGTAAGCCCCGTTGGACAAGAATACCAGATAAGCAGAGAACAATAAAATGAGAAAACATTAAAATTATATAACCGATCCTCCAGACAGACATTCAGGTTACGATGTTTTCACCCCGACGTGGATTTGTGCATTTCCTATAGACCATGTTAGTTGCTTCATTCCAAATTCCAGTTACAATAAACCTCAGCACTGCACTAAAATTCTGGGGGTTGCATTAAGCAGATGAGCATAAGATATGTCCCAAATGTATGCACTTTTTTTTAAAAATCTAGCTAAATTAAAGATTTTGTTGAGTGTAGACATTAAGCGCAAGGAAGAGAAGACAAAATTCTTGCTATAAAGCTTACCAGTCCGATTTATCTGTACCTTTAGCATTTATGAATATGAGACTACTATGCCCCTTTGCGTACAGTGGCATTTTTGCCCATTTTACTTCCACAAATGCACTTTGTGTGAAGCTGACAAAGACACAACAGGCAGCGCAGCCCCAAGCAGGCGACTCCTTACAACACCACACCCCTCCTGTGAGCAGCAAAGTGAACCTGGAATAAGAGTGTGTTGCTCCCTTTTGCTGCCGTTGCAACAGGCCTTGATCTCCTAGTGTTACCCTTTCCAGGATTTCCAAAACCAAGATCACTTACCTGGGCGTACAGGTCACGAGATATCACAGGGTTCTTTTCACTCATGCATTTTCACACACACACACACACACACACACACACACACACACACACACACACGCACACACACGCACACACACACACACACACTGAAACCGATTGTCTTATGCGGGGAGCCGGAACCTAACCCAGCAACACAGGGCGTAAGGCTGGAGGAGGAGGGGACACACCCAGGACCGGACACCAGTCCGTCGCAAGGCACCCTAAGCAGGATTCAAACCCCCGACCCACCGGAGAGCAGGACCCGGTCAAACCCACCGCGCCACCGCAGCCCCCCCCCCTACATTTTTCACTGCGAAATTTTCATTTTTGCGATTGGGTTGCGAACATACACCGTATGTGCTACTGGAACCATCTCATATATATTAAAGTGGGGCATCCTGGTGAATACTGAAGGTAACTGCTCCAAACCCGCTTTGCCGCTGGCCCCGCCATGCACCCATTTCCCTCCCTCAGCAACCCATTAGCTCGTGTAGTAGGGGTACGAGCTCTCAGCCATTTGTTCATCAGCTCTTGCTTTTTGCTCTTTCACTCCATTATCTGGAAAATTGAACATCCCAAAGTCCCACTTTTACCAGTACTTGTAGCTGCGGCATTTTGTTCAGGATTTAGCCTCTCACTTTCCCACGCTTCCTCCTGCCGCTCCATTTGATTTTGTTTTTGAATGAGATCCTTCTAGAAAAGGAGCCATGCCTGTGATATATGATCACTTACACACAATACCTCTGCTTTCTTTGACTGTTATAAGAGCGGCCTGGGAAGAAGATCTCTGACTTACAGTGTCGAATCAAGGCTGGCCATCAGCTCTCAGTAGGGTACCTACCTCCTCTATTTGCATGCGTCACTTTGATTTACTTCAACCTTCACATGACTAAAGCAAGATTGGCCAGAATTTCTTAATTAACCACCTTCTGGACCTCAATATTTGATACTTTCTTTGCCATTGGAGGTGTCACAGTTCCACCCTTACCATTAATGGGGCTTTTGGTGTTCTGCCTGGAGGGAACTCCATGAGCAACAGCTGCAGCCGCTTGATAGCCTTTCTCATATCGGTTGGCACATTCATTTTATAGTAAAGTGTTGATGAAAAGGGGATGGGGGGCACGGTGGTGCAGCGGGTTTGGCCGGGTCCTGTTCTCCGGTGGGTCTGGGGTTCGAGTCCCGCTTAGGGTGCCTTGTGACAGACTGGCGTTCTGTCCTGGGTGTGTCCCCTCCAGCCCCACGTCCTCTGTTGCTGGGTTAGGCTCTGGTTCATCAGGACAAGTGGTTTCAGACTCTGTGTGTGTGGAATAGGGGTCCCCTTCTCATATGCTTTTGGCCCAAGACCTTATACATTTTTTAGAACTTGGAAAGAACGGACAGATATTGCAGGGCCCCAATATGAGCTTGTATTGTTTGTTGCTTTATATATTTATTTATGCTGGAGGCGGTTGGTGATTTTTCCTATAAGTGGGGTTACGTACCATAGTGTCTATCAGTCACAGTTTCACCCCTTGTGGCATCTTTAAAAAAAAAAAAAAAAGTTTGTGCTACACAGCACCTCTCACAATCTAATGTCTGTGTGCTTTGCAGAATAATATAGACAGTGTGCTTGGAAATATTTCTTTATATATCCTTTAGCTAAATTCTCAGAATGCCTTTGCTCAGTATACCATGTCTCACACCATCTTTGTGAGGTGGATGCTGGACCACCATCACCCTGCAAAGGACATGTGGCTACTGATAAATTAATGACTATATAACACTGAAAGACAGTAATACTTTATGTATTATGAATACATTAGACAATGTGAATGTGATCCCTTCACAGTAGGAATTTGCCTATCAGTGATTTCACAGAACAAATTAACACCATTAGGTGAGGGATGGGTGTACACCAAAAGGCGTTTTATTTTGGGTTAAATGTTTGCTGGAATAATGTTAGCAAAAATACGCACCCTTTTCAAAGTATTGTCAAAAGAAATACACTCACACAGACATAACGAAGGATCAATATATTTCTCATTTAATACGGAATTATATTATTCAAAGTAAATATGAAGATTCTTGCACTAGGGAGCAGGTGCATGGTGTTTATGGGTTTTGCCTTGTATTCTAAGGGACAGGAATGTCGCAACAATTAGAAGACACGCACAAGGAATTGGAGCAAATGTAGAAAAACCTACGTTCCTGGGAACTACATGTCACAACCTGCACAGAGGACTGTATTTTAAACAGATAAACATACAGTACAAAGGTTATATGCAGATCTCACAGCTGATCTGCAGAGATTAAATGTAAATATAGGTCAATCAGCATTACGTGACTTGAAGTATGTTTAATTTCAGTCATTTTAAATCAGTTTTAATGTTGCTCAAAGTTAAACATAGTAAAATAGAAGCCTTGCAGTGTATGTTTTTATTATAGCTATCTCTGATCTTTACTGAACATATCCAGCAAATCCATCAAGGTGTGTCCCTTAACTATTGATGATTGTAAATATATATTAAAGCAAACAAAGTGATCCAATGCTGAAGAATGCTGAACATGTAGATTTAAATAAATGAAACAAATGTCTGTGCTTCATGTCCTATATTTAAAAGATGGGCATTAACATACCCCCCACCCTGCACAGGACAAGGATTTCATGAAAATCTAGTAATGAAATCATAGCAATTTTTTTTTTTTTTTTTTTTTTTAATTTATTTATTTGATGTAGTTTTACATGAGGTTTTTATAAGTTTTGTTAAAAAAAAAAAAACAAATCAAAAGACAATTTTAAACTTCTAGTCCCAGCTATGTTTGTAAGCTGGAGGCCCAATGTATCCCACAGCAAAAGTATTTTTTCAACACACTCAAGACAGGTGGTAGCATGACAATGTGCTACAATTGAGACCTACTCAAGCTGCAAAAACTCCAAACATTCAAGACAGGAATGTTCTCCAGTTACACAGGTCTTTCATGCTGAAGGCCCAATAATTTTGTTTGAATCCAATTCAGCAAGTCAAACAAAGAGGAAAAGAAAAGCCAACATCTTCCTGGCTTGAGTAAATGTGTTTGAGGCTAGGTGTTAACATATAAATGATCCAATGGAAAAACCATCTTAAAACTCACAACCTCTGAACTCCAGACAGCTCAGAGAAAATCCCCTCAGGCTTTAACCGACAGGGTTGCGCGAGTCACGCATGCAGTGTGCTGGTGCTGCGGTTCTCCGCTGCTGGCAAAGCCGGAGCAGCCTTTTCGGATCTGCTTAGCATCAAGCTGCCTCCTCGATGCAGCCAACTTGGGTCCAGGTGGTCCATTCAGCAAAGGGGCCATGAAGGGGGCATTTACAGAAAAGCATTATTCTTACACAAAGACAACCATCTACTAGCCTCCCCTCACAATCTAGAATAAACCAGCTCCCTGCCTGTGGTGAGGAGGAGAGGAAAAAAAAATTACACAGAAGGAATTGGCCCACATCTTTTTCCTAAGTCAACAGTGCAGGAGTTCCAGACCAGCAGGAACCAATCAGAAGCCAGAAAATGTACCTCCTGCCAACCACACAGCTGGAAGAGCAGCTCCATCTCTCCATCTCATCTTGTCTCTGTACCAACCTCTCAACCACTGAACAGAAACAAAAGTGAATTCTGAGCAAAAGAACACGAGAGTCTAAGGCCAAGTGTAAAAATGAAGGCAACCCTTGGTATCTCTAGGCTCTCAGTGCAACCAACCAAGGCTGTGGTAACAGACAGAGCAAACAAGGAACAAAGGGCAAAGCTGCTGCTCTTCTCCACTCCGATACCTTTTCCAAGAAACCAGAAAGGGAATGAGATTGCTTGCGTGTGAGTTTGCGCGGTCAATAATTCTATTCATTATAGATGAAACACTGGCTGGCAATCAATAAGCCCTCATGAGTAGAGCAGCTGCCGCTACAAAGAACATCACTGAACATGTTATTGGCACCCGTGACCATGAACACACAATACTTTGACCTAATAAGCACGCCTGGGTAAGGTTCCACCTAATGCCAGAAACAGCCTGCTGAGCGTGGTCCGCCTCAGAAGGATGGCCAGAGAGGGATGACCGTCGACGGCAAGGATCAATCTGCATTCACTGTGTTCTCCTCTCAGACCAGAACAAGAAATCAAGACAAATCTTGCCCCTTGCAGGAGCTTGGATGCAAGAAAAAGAAATTCAATATTCACTTATTGCATACACCTTGAAAATGAAATATTAAGAACTATGCATAATATGTAGGCAACACTGAATTAAGGATTTATTGTGCGTGGTGTAACAGCATCTGATAGAAATCTATTGATTAAGGCATTCTACCTTTAATATTAATCTAAAGTAAATCACGTATTTAAAAAATGGTGGCGTAGTAGTATGAGCTGCCGCCTTTGAACTCGGAGTTTGGAGGTTTGAACTCCGCCTCCTGTTACAGTACACTTGAGCAACGTACTTGCCCTAAATTGCTCCAGGCAAAATTACCCAGCTAAATGGGTAAATTACTGGTAGTAGGTTAACAGAAGCTGCTTTGGAGAAAAGCATCTGATACGAGATATAAAAACCTCAAGGGTCTCTAAAACAGTCCTGAGCATGAACTCTACTTCCTCACCATTTGAGTCATTACAGTATGTGGTTACAACTTGTACTGCAAACAGATCAACACATTACCAAATACATTGCTGCTATATGGTAAAACATATGTTTTACTTTTGTTGATTAAAAAAATATTAACAGCAGCACATGGAACTTATGAAGAGGAAAACTGGTGTGTAGTCTGATTTCTATTTTTTTTAATAGGGAGTACTCCCTTAATCAGATGTGGACCTCTGAAGTTCTGTTTCGTTTTTTTTATCCAGTCCCCCACAAGGACCCCATTTCCATTTGCAAACGGAGGCAGTGTGGCGGACAGGGTCACTGCTGTGCTGCATCGCCGGTGCCCTCAGCTGACAGGGTTTTGCCCAGGAATGGCGAGAAAGAGGAGCGCACTCTGCGTCCTCTCAAAGGCTGCTGGGAGCGAAAGTTATTGACCATGCTCTTCTGCACCTCCTCCTCAGCGGACGTAAACAGCAGGCTCCGGAACACAGCCAGCTGAAAGAGAAAAAGCGCAAAAAAGTGGTTAAAACGTCCAGAGAAGGCGGGAGGAGAACAAGAAGAGCCAAACCAGCTGCGTCCAGCCTTAACCGAGAAAGCTGGCTGTCACTGGCTGTCGACACTTTGCCAGTTGCCATGGAACTGGAGAGTATTCCTTCTCCACACGAGACGGCAAAGAGAGTGGGGCGACTCGGGGGGGGGGGGGGGGGGGGGGGGGGGGGACATTTCAAAGGCTTGCCCAGGGCTCGTTTTTTCCTTAGCCGTCTTTGAAACGGTTATAAAGGAAATGAAAAAAAAAATCATGTGCCGAAGAGTACATCATGTCTTTTTCAAAGAGAGGGGCTGCAGTTGGCATACTGTTTAGCTCTGTCATCTTGCAAGCTGAAGGTTCCCAGTTTCAAACCAAGACCTGCCACAGTAACCCTGAGCAAAGAACCATTTCCTTCAGTAAGAGTACACCGTTGTATAAAGGGGTACATCTTTGCAAGTTCTCAAGGACAAAGGTGTCTACTTAAACATTAATAATAGTAACAGATCAGGTGTGTGTTCAGTAGGTGAACACTGACATCATGGTTATGGATGTAGGACTGCAAGCAAAGCCTACAAATTCCTGTCAGCATCTGACAGTCTTATGACCTGAGCACATTTTCCCCTTTTATGAAACTATCCGTATTAAGTCCCATGGAACAAAGGCATAAGCTAAATAAATAATATCTTTCAAACTGCTGAAAACATCTGTGTGGATCACAACCGTTTCATTTGCTGGCCAGTTAAATCCGTGACTTATTTTCTAAAGAAAAACCTACCTACTTTTACTTTTTTACGCAAAACGCACATTTCAGGCCGTCTTCCTCAACTCCTTCAACTACGTTTGTGTTTTCCCGCACCTGGTCATGGCTGACTTCAATAGGCTGCTTCATGATGATCCAGGTCACAGCCTCTGTCAGCGGTGGTGTGGTCAACGACCCTGCATATGTCCAGTAGTCCTTTGTGTTAGAGGGCAGGAGACAGCTGGGGTCAAACTTCATGAACTCCACCACACTGTCCTGGGGCAAAGGAAAGAACAGAAGTTATTTCAACAACAGGAATCTTCACAAATACTTTAACAACTATGTTCAGACTCACTGATCTCTGCTGAAATCCTACAATATGCACTGGGTTCATGAGCAAATAATTTTATTCTCATTCCTCAGTATATGGCACTGCAGTTCATCTCCTTGGCCACTAGAGGACAGCACATGTCCATCCATCTCGGTCACTTTCTGAACCACTTGTCCCATGTGGGGTCACGGGGAACCGGAGCCTAACCCGGCAACTCAGGGCATAAGGCTGGAGGGGGAGGGGACACACCCAGGTCAGGATGCCAGTCTGTCGCAAGGCACCCCAAGTGGGACTCGAACCCCAGACCCACTGGAGCGCAGGACCCGGTCCACCACATGCTAGCCACACACACTTACCTATTCATACATTATGGGCAATTTACAGTCACCAATTCACCTGTACTGCACATCTATGGACCATGGGAGGCAATTGGAACACCCAGAGGAAACCCACAGAGACATGGGAAGACCATGCAAACTCCAGACAGACTGAGAAGAAATAGAACCCATGTTCTGTCACACCACCCAGGTACATATCAAATTCCTTCCCCCCCCCCATAATATTTTTGTATTACCCACATGCCGAAAGTATTTGCCTGCTCTGGACAAAACAGGTGTGTCTACATTCTCGGAGGAAGGGGGTGAGGCGAGGTGGAGCAGCGGGTTTGGCCGGGTCCTGCTCTCTGGCAGGTTTGGGGGTTCGAGTCCTGCTTGGGGGGCCTTGTGGTGGACCGGTGTCCCATCCTGGGTGTGTCCCCTCCCTCTCCACCCCTACACCCTGTGTCGCAGGGTTAGGCTCCAGTTTGCCGCAACCCCGCTCGGGACAAACTGCTTCAGCCAGCGCGTGTACATTCTCCTGTGGCTCCATTGTGATCCTTTTAAACGATTATAGGACACTCATCTCTAGGAGAAGGACAAAACCGCACTGAAGTAGCGTTAAGGGGGAGTTCACCCTTTCTCATAGATGGGCTCTTTACAATACAGGTGGTCCCGGATTTACGATGGGTCGACTTGCGATTTTTTCATCTTTACGATGGTGAGCTGGCAATAGACATTCTGTACAAACCGTATTTCAAATTTTGATTTTTTTTCCTGGGAGAGCAACGCACTGAGTGATACTCTCTCATAATGCTGGGCAGCGACAGCGATCTGCGTCTCCCAGTCTGTCACGCAGAAGTGTGTATTGAACGCATTTTCGACTTACGATATTTTTGACTCATGATGGGTTTTGGGGAACGTAATCCCATCGTAAATCAGGGACCACCTGTACTTATCTGGCGGTGTGTTCATATGGGGGATTACATACAGGAAAGATACACATGGGACATGGATCCATGGCAGATCAAACAGCATCCTGCCTACCTTACAATCACACATCAGCGGTTGCCATTTACAAGTAGCTGTCATGGAAGTGTCAACACATTTTTTCACATTAATTTTTTCAGGGGTTCCATGGAAGAACACCCCACTGATCTATCATCAGTTTTTTTGAGGGGTTTTACTATGAAAGGAAAATAAAAATGCTTGGTCACTCCTTGGACCAGCTACACCCCAGCATGTCAGTTGTTTTTGACTCTTACACAACGTCTGGCCAAAAATCTTACCTAGAGAAAGGTTAAGACAGATTTTTGATTCTGAATGAACGAAGCTTTATTGCCCAGTATGTTTAAACTAATAATATTTTAAGAGTAAACAGGTAAGGGTCATTCTGGAATATAACAAAAGGCTACAACACATGAAATGAGTCGTTTTACACGGTACTGTATCTTTTACATTTTTTGTGTTGTACAAAACACTTAAAGCATATAAAATTAACTCACCTTGTGTCTAACAGCCGGAAGGGCATCCACCAGTTTCTGTAGGCCCTCATGTCTTTTCCCCACCTAAACACAGATCAGAGGCACAGATTTGTACTCTGGTACAGAATATTTACTATGTCCTACAATTCTTACTGGCCACCCACTCAGTCTTTTGTTTGACAGCATCTGTCCATTCATTTGTCTGTCCATCATGACTGCACTTCTACTAGACTGTTGGGGACATTTAGTAACCGCGCCAGGTTTAAGTCCGAGGCAGTGATTTTACTGCGTAACTTTGAGGCAGTTTAGTGTAACTAAGCTTATTTTGCAGCTGATAGAAACAAAGAAATAAGATTATTTACTGTAATGTACACAACTGGTCAACCTGTCCACATGTGCAGCTACATGGCATCTAACACTCCATCTGCCTAAACGCAAAGTGACAGTCGGAGAGTGTATTTTAGGTGTGGCACGGCGGCACAGCAAGAGAACGTGGGTTCGATCCCCACTCTGTGTGGAGTTTGCATGTTCTCCCCATGTCTGCGTGGGTTTCCTCCCACAGTCCAAAGACATACTGTTCAGGTTTCCCCATAAGTGTGCGAGTGACATGGAGAGATTGTGTTTCACTGATGTATGGATGAGTGACCCAGTGTAAGTAGTGTATCTAGCGGTGTAAGTCACCTTGGTGAATAAGGTGTGTGGCCTAGTAACACTACACAGTATCCATTCTAAATTGCTTTGGAGAAAAGTGTCTGCTAAGTGAATAAATGTAAATTTGTGAGGTGTGCACCAGTCATATGCGCTCAACGTGCAGTCGAGTATGGCCTTTGCTGCATGCAGTGCATATCTGTTGTGCTCAGATGTGACGGGCACCTTCAGGAAGACCCCGATGACCGCCAGTCCGTTCTCCTCCATCACAGCCTCTTCAAACAGGCTGTACCTGTCTGCGTTCCAGTGGACCAGGTGGAGCTGCGGATGGACAAATCACGGCTTCAGAAACCGCGGAAGTGCAAGCGCTCACAAACATGTCTTTTGGACTCCAGGTCTGCACCTTGCTCTGCTTTTGCCTTGAAGCTAGAATCCAGCTCCACTGGTTCTGCCCAAAAAAAGCTAGCCTCTCACAAACGAGCTTAAAGACCTCATCATGACAGAATGCTCTGGAGTAACACCCAAACACATTGAGCAATATAAAAATATGAAGAAACCTGATGGTCCATCCTGGTGTAGTGGTGTGGGGCATTCTGTAGCAAGGAGTCTGGTTGGCCGTATTGTGTGAAATTAGACAGGTGGGATGCGAGCATGTAAGGGGTAACTATTTCGCTGGGGCACTGAGCCTCAGCAGCTGTTGAAAGTACACACAGCATCTGGGCTTTGCCTCTCAACAATGAAATGTGTCCTTCGTGCACAATGGGGGGGGGGGGGGGGGCTGGCTTGGGCAGGGCATCTCAGATGTGCACCATAGTGCAATGTCACCAGCCTCCGAGAAGCTCACTAGTTCCTAGTTTCCAGTCTTCATGCAGCTCTTCACCCCCCATATAGATGTTCATACTCAAGCTTTCTGGGAGGTATGGTTCTGTTGCAAGCAGTGCAGACAGGTACACAGGGGGGAAAATGAACAATTGGGTGGCTGCATGGGTACTTGTTTACTTCATTTTCACTCAATGCTGGTAACAATGTTAATAAGACCAGTAAGACTTTGCTTCTCAGCTGAAAATACTTAGATGTGTAACTCTGAAATGCTATTATTTGAGACTCCTTCAGTTAACACCCTTACAGGTAAGAAGAGAATGAAGTCATTAAGATGCTAGACAGGCGCAGTGAGGGAGCAAGTCAGACGGAATCCTGTAACAGAGACATACAAATATTAAGAGACCTCAGCAGGGTAGAAGCGGTGGTCCACGGTGTGCTCGGAGCCCCAGGCATTGTTCTCGCCCCAGTGGAAGTGGAACTGGCATAACCGGTACCGGCCCTCCAGGGGACCGCCGCTCAGTGCTGACAAAGAGAGACAGTCTGAGCGTTCCATCGGCAGGACACAGGTGACAGCAATAAAAAACATTTTGCTGATCTTTGAAGCACTGCAGTAGATTAGTTAAAAGGTACAATAAGGCACCAGCAGTTGTGGTGTAACTATGCTGGACTGGCAGAGGCTGACAGGAGAGATGCGAGAAGGCTAAAAACCTCAGTGTCGGAAAAACACAGGTGACGGATCTTAGCCGGAACGGGCCTGCAAAGCAGAGCACGCCAGGTGGCTCAGAGCAGGCACAGTTACGTGCTTGTGTTCACCATCCCCCAGCTGAGAGCGTGTCCTTCCAAAGGGACAAAGAAGCATTGGGCAACTGGCCATGAATGTAAGGCAAAGAAGCAAAGTGAAAAACAAAAACTCCACTGTCCGTGTTCCAAATGGGTAACGGAACCCTTATCTTTCAGACCCATAATCTCAGAGCACGGCCAAATCCATACAGATAGGGACAGAAACAGATATAACGTCCGTTTGCTCTGCAAACATGAACCAGCGCTCTGACGTCATCCAGGGGACAGAGGTAGAGACACGGCCACCTTGACGGAAGGTATGCCACGGGAAGGGCCCGGCAGCCCCTCGCCTCCTGGGGACTGCCAGCATGACAAGGACCTTTACCCTGCCAACAACCTAGATGCACAAATGACTGCTAGAAGAGGAATGGACAAAGTTCAGGGAGTTGAGTTCACGCTGGCTGGCCAACGTCCCTGATCTGCGCTGGACACAGTGCGCGACCGCAGACCGGGCTCAGCGGTTGCCAGACTCGGACGGACTCCAAATAGTTTATGCTTATTTAATTTGTGTTCTAGATAATCTAATAAGAACCGGGCAGATAAGCGTTTCCATATTATGGATCATATTTAAAAAAATGCGCATGTCTTTTTCATCACTTGTTGAACAAACTGTTCCATCCCAGAGTTGAGAGAAAGACCAAATGTTTACGTTTCACATTACTAAATATTATATTCAGACATATTCACAAACATTAAATTCAGAACAGGCAAATGCACATCTGAGGAGGGTTACACCACAAAGTAGGTAAAACAGCACACGGCGCAGTGCGTATTTTAAGGAGTACGGTGGACACGGACATAACCCGAAAGCCGCCTTTTAATTTCTATATGGAGCCCTGAATTTCAAGGAGCCTGTACTGTTACGTGGTGTATTTCACCTCAACTGCTCTGGTTAAACATCCAACTGTAAAAATGGCCGAAGTGCATGTCAACTTTCCCCAAATATCCCCAAAGAACTGGAGTATTTCAGCCTCCACTAAGAATGTAGCCATTTCCAGAGCCTGAAAAACTGCTGCTGTGTGAGTATTTAAAAACAAGGTTAGGCACAGATCGGGGACTCGCCCTTTGTGTAAATACAAAGTGACCCATCGAGAGCAACCCCTCTGTACCATGCTCTCTGCTCCCACAGTACAATAGCTGGTAACCCCAAGAGGCCACACTGTCACTGGAGAGTCCAACTTCTCCAAAGGATCTGCTGGATGACTCTATGGAGATGTGCCAACTGCTTAGTTCATCTCATATTAACCCAGTCACTAGCAGCATATGGCTCAAATATATACAGTACAACTGATTTTAAAAGTTAGTATGTAGATTTCTCAGTATCTTTTGACACCAAATACGATAAATGATCACCACTTAATGTAATAAGCTATTTACTAATGACAAGTCCAAGAGTCTGAACCAAAAAAAAAAAAATCTAAAACTCTAGTGACACAAGGTCAGTTACCTCATCCTCCCTTGGCTTCTCACTTATGAATGTTACACAAATTCAAGGAAGGACAACACAGACTAAGATGAAAAACAGGGCGTGAAGCTGCATATTAACTCAGTTTAACGTACATTTACATCTATTCACTTAGCTATGCTTTTCTTCAAAGCTACTTGCACTGATTTATCCATTTACACAGTAGTGTAATTTTCACTGGAGCTGGTAGCATAGTGACTAGAGCTGCTGCCACATCCATGTCCCCAAACAACTCTCAAAATTATTTAGCGTTGTCTAATAGATTACTTCCACCAAAGTGGCACAATCCGTTGAAGTTTCTACACACCACCTACTGTGAAATTCATTCTACTTTTTTTTAAAAAACAACTCTTCTCAGAGTGATGCAGTGCACTGAATAACTGACCATCAGTGATAGAGAAGTGATGGGAAGTGACAGGAAACAAAGAGTGAGAAAACCTTTTGCAAACTCTAAGTATTTAAGCCAACTGGCAACTGAGGAAAGAAAAAGAAAAATCCCAACCCAAAGAAATGAGACAAAAAAATTCTCAAGCTCCAATGGGTATTTGACCCTCATGGGCAAATTCCAGTATGTTACATTAGGCCTGTGTGGCTATGTCTATAATTAAGACCATTTCAGCATGAATATTTCACAGGAGCCTTTCCACTTAAGCACATTCTGTCAGGAATTCTTGCACTCCATGGCATTAATCTGCTTGAGGAGACCAACGTCCACTCAAGGTCATTTCAGGACATGCACAGTTAGACACAATGCCTTCCTGGCACAAACAAGGTGTATTTTCACACAAACATAATGATAACCTATGCCCGTCAAGGACCTGACGGACTTGCAGGCTCAATTTTTCCAGTTTGAACGAAACAATAAATCACACAAGCACAAGATGCAGCCATTGTCAGCCTTACGCTACCCACAGCGAGGCTTTAAGAACAAATCAACAGGTAAAAAGGGCCAAAATGTCATGACAAGACACACGGAGAGAGCGCCAACGTCAACGAGCACGCTGCCTCACTGGATTTGTCTGTGGTGTCATCGTACTCCACCAGGAAGGAGTAGCCGTTGTTCCAGATCTGCTGGCAGGTCCGTGGGTCATATTTGGCGACGAGAGGATTAAGGCATGGATCAAAGATGCTTTGGCGCACAGCAATGTCGATGGGGGACTGCCGGTCGCCACCAGGGATCGCAAGTGGTTCCTGCCACATTGGGTGCACTAGCATGGTAGGAGGAGGTGAGACAGACAGACAATATGAGAGAACCGGGTCAACATCATGCAAATGAAATATAATGACATCTTGAGTAATTACTGGCTGAGAGAAAGCTCGAAAACACAGGGAGAAAAATATGAAACTGTGACCAAATAAGCACAGCTGTTGAAAGGTGCTTCCTTTTATGACTTGAAGCAGAAAATTACAGGGAAGGAAATTGCAACACGGCAAAACATGAAACTGATCTCTCTCCAACTATTTTCTTCACAAAAGCACAACACAAACTTCTCTCTTGATGACGTTACGGTCCGTAGGCCAACTACGGACTAACTAACTCGCCCATATTTGTCAAAGAAATATATTTTAATGTTGGGTCCCTCTCACACAGACATTCCTTCTGTAAACGTGTAGATAAAGTGTTTAAATTTCTGCCACTTTAAAAAAAATATATACATTTCATCTGCATGAAAACTAATGAATTGACGAATGTTTCAGCATGCTTCTGGAAGTTATTAGAAAGTGCTACATGATCATTCCTGTGATACGTGACCTTTTGACCATGAGCCCTTACCTTATGTATATGGACATATTTCTAATTTGTCAGCATATTGTCTACCTGTGCGTTGCTGTGACCGAACGCTGTTAATAAAAGCAATTTACACACACACTGTCTGAACCGCTTGTCTCATTCGGGGTCACGGGGAACCGGAGCCTAACCCGGCAACACAGGGCGTAAGGCTGGAGGGGGAGGGTACACACCCAGGACGGGACACCAGTCTGTTGCAAGACACCCCAAGCAGGACTCGAACCCTAGACCCACCGGAGAGCAGGACCTGGTTCAACCCACCGCGTCACCACGCCCCCCAGTAGCAATTTTTTAAATAAATAAAACCACACACACAAAACATCTTCAGAGTTCTGGCATAATATCATCTGACTTGTACATCTAAAAAGCTCAAAGTATTGTGTCTATGCCCCCCCCCCCCCATTTCATTGGGAGGTTTTCAGATCTGCTTGCACCTACATGTAGGTGAAGTCATATCAACAGTTTTTATGTCTGAACTGAATTGTTGTTACTGAATACTGGTTCATGTCTGAACCTGATACTGCACTCCACTGTCTCCAGCTAGCAAACGCATGTTTGTCTTCATCTTGGATTTACAAGCGTAAAAGTGTCTGGTGAAGCGCTTCTAATTGATACACTGGGTCCTAATGTTAAATTAATTTTTTTTTTATTTTTAAAAAAGTCACTTTGCACAATTTAAGATACAAAGTCTATGTTCAACTCTGTTTTCTTCAAAGTACTTGCATTTCCTCCTCTCCTTTTAAAAATAAAATAAAAAAATTCTTTGCAGAGTAAAAACAAGTCTCTTTACATCCCGGTGTAAGCAAGCAGTGCAAACAGAACAACGTTTAACCAAATAATTTAAACTCACTTCCACAATGTTGAAAGTTGGTGCTCCGAGAGAAATGGTGACCATTAACAATACGAGTAATGTATTTTTACTTTGTCACTTTCAATTAGCTTTAATTTTAATGTATCTCAAAGTTCATAAGAACATCTTATACAGAGTATTTTTTTCTGTATTATAACAGTAACAGACTTTTACAAAATATACTAAAATTCTCTCTACAATTACTCCTCTTTATTGTACAGATAATAAAAGAAACAAAGTGGTCAGATGCTGGCAAACCTTGCACATGACTATTAATCAGTTGGCACTGAATAGGAAACTCTGGAAAAAATTATGTATCTATCTTCTCAGTAATTTTGAAAGAGTCCATTTGAAATGTTGTTCCAAACCACTGAACCTTGTAGGCTCTTTTAAAAAAAAAAAAAAAAAAAAAAAGAAAAAAAGAAAAACAGGGCAACCCTACATATGACAAGTAGTCATATGTAGTCTTATCTCAGGATTTTACACTACTTAACAAGTGAACTGGTGAAACTAAGGACGCCTGTACGTTTTACTCACCGGGACGTCACATTCTGGTTGGATTTACAAACAACCAAAGTCACGAACAAAACTTCCGGTTCCAATTGTGCTTTAACCCGAGGCCTCAGCGCAGTCGCTTACACAGCCTTTTTACCGTGCTGCCAGAGCATTTACACTGCATCCCCCTGAGCGTAAAACATGGTGAAAGTCCACTAGGACTGACCCTGTCGTCGAGCGCACTGCCGACAGCTGGAATTATCATGTGACTCGTGTTACAGCTACGGCAGTTGAGTTGTTCGGTAACGGTGTGGTGAGGTGAGGTGAGGTGAGATGAGGTGGGCAGGGCGGTCATTGCTCATCATCTCTACGTGGGAGCGTCGCTCCGAGACACCCTGCCTGCGAAATAATACGTATGTGAAGCACTTTGTTTAACGCGCGGCCCAGAGCGAATATTCCAGAAACACACACACACACACACACACACACACACACACACACACACAGATATACTCACTGTGAGAGAGCACAAATCTGCTGGAACAGGCGGACACTCCGCACCTCCTCACCGGGACCCAACGCGGGTGCCGCCGGGGGTCCTGAAGGGTCAGGGGACACCGGAGCTGCGAGGACAGGGGCGCAAACAGACGGCGACCCAGCGCTGCCGTCGCCACCACCCTCAAAGTTACCATGGCAACCGGGCGACCGGAACGGCCGGGCAGACCACCACGCACGGCACGAGAGCCCTCGAGTCTTAGTCCTAGGCTACACGCGGCCGCTGGAGTTTGTTTTCTACAGCTCGGCGCTGCTTCGCCTCTCTTCCCTTAACTAGTAGTCGGGTGTCCACGCATCCGTCACTTTAACCAGTCTTGTCTCTGCCCTCTTCTGCCACTTTAACTAGTCGCGCCGTCTCCGCGCTTCTCTTCTGCACTGCAGCACTAGTCTAAGCGCGTCTCCGCTCTCCTCCAGCGAACTCTTGAACAAGGAAGCGTCAGCCGCCTTTTCCGCTGCTCGCAGTTGCATAACGTGGGCCGGCAGTTATGTAAATTTCCGACCCGACGACGCTGCCCGCGTTATTTCGACCCGTGCAGATGTTTGACACAGAACTTTTAACATGTCCGCCCCCATGACGGGGTGTCGACCAGCACAACCCTAAAAAAAACAGCATCACGCAGAGTCCGCCGGTTAGCCAATAAGGTGCATCGTCTTAATCACATCCAATGACGTTCGTTTACCGTCGACAAAATCACAGCCAATCACATTTCTCAAACGAGGGGCGTTTTTTCGTAGTGGTTTGCCTTCACAGAGGCAAATTAGATCTTTTTTTTTTATTATTATTATTTCAGCATCAGAACAAACTTGCGCACAATAACGGCAGAGGTTGTAAATAAATACATACTGTAACGACCGGCGTGGGAAAAGACGTTTATTGTAAATAGTTGGGAATTGTGGGAAAGATCATGTAAAAAAATAGTTGCTGAAGCGGAAAAGCTGCTTTGAGGCGCAGGTCCTGAGGAAAAGGACAGAGAGCATCATTATAATTTAATTTCTTTGTGTACGCTGTGTACGCCCCTATACCTGTCGTTGTGTGCCGCTATTCCAATAAACAGTTGTAATAAACGCAAATAATAAACTCCTGTGTGTCTCATCCGAGCCCAGCGCAATGAATAAATACACTATTTTTTTGCACCCGTGGAGTTCTCTACTAGTCTAGATTTTCCTATTTAACGGGAATACAAAAAAGTTAACGTCATGTTGTCATATGAAACGTTATCAGATTTACAAACAGCGATTATGACGTGCATTGAAATTTTGTTCACGAGCTGAAAATACAAAGACTTGGAGAATAGCGGAATCACGACTCCACAAACAGGCCCTCTTGCACGAAATCCCGCTTCTCATGCTTCTGCCATAGTTCAGCGGTACTTAACTGAGCTTGTGGGTAAAACCTAGAGGTCACAAGTCAGCCAGAGCAGAGGAGGAACCCAAATGACAGGGCTGGAAGAGGGGCTCTACAACCCCGCCCTGTATCCGCTACCATGATCTGTCAAGTTACATACTGTACAAGTGTAACTGCAAAGTACGGGAGTCGGGCCCAAAAATCATCCACCGTCCAGAACCGCTTGTCCCAAGCAGAGTGGCAACAAGCTGGAACCTAACCCTGGAACACAGGGCGCAAGGCTGGAAGGAGAGGGGACGCACCCAGGACGGGACACCAGTCTGTTGCAAGGCACCCCAATCAGGACTCGAACCCCAGACCCACCATACAGCAGGCACCAACATGCTCCTTTTCCCAAAAATCATGAAGAGAAAACACAAGGTTAAGGATTAAAGGAAGTGATTCGGTCAAAGCGTTCAAGGCACCCTGTTCACCTTCTCCGCTTGAACGTTATCTTTGCGGAACAGACATCGTGCCGCTGGGGCGGAGTAGTGGGCCAAACCGTTAGCGGATCTCAGAAACGTGACATTTCTGTCGGCTTGGAAGAACGCAGGGATTTCGGGTTCAGCACAGCTTTTGTTTTACCTCCTGTCATCCGCCAGTGAAACACGTGTTGCGTTAACGACTCATCGCTCCAACTGTATCGTAACAGGTCTGTGGTAGTACAGCAGCTGGGGTGGACCTAAACTTGGACTTCTGACCAAAAGCTGCAGCTTGGGGATGGTTTTGTGTTTAATGTTTGTATGAAGCACGTGGAGCTTGGATGGATTCCCTCCTGCAGTCAAAAGATATGAATTTCAGGTGAACTGAAGACTCAGGATTACCCTCTCTGTGTATGTGTGTGTGTGTGTGTGTGTGTGTGTGTGTGTTGTGTTACACTGCTCTAGTGTATAAATAGGTGCATGATTGCTGGGAATTTACTGTAACGTAACACTGTATGTCACCATGGCTAAAGGTGTCAAGTAGATACTACATTTACATTTTTTCATGACACTTTTTTCCAAAGTAAAACTACCCAGCTTACAATGTTAAGATGACTGCAATTATTTACCCAGTTATACAGCTGGATAATTTAAGTAGAGCAATTTAGCAGAAGTACCTTGGCTCAAAAGGCTGTGGTGGGTTTGACCCGTACCTCTCTGTTTGGGGGGTATGGGTTTCAAGCCCTACTCAGGGTGGATGGTGGTTCTGTGTTTCTCCCTGCCTGTGCCTCCCCCAACATACAGAAGACACCACCAACCCACTTTTCTTTCTCCCTTGCCACGAAATCCATGCAGGTGATTGCGCTGAGTCAGGTTTCACTTGATGGTGGCAACAACAATCCACTTTGCTCAAAGGTACTACAGCTGGAGGTAAGATTCAAAGCTGCAACCTTTGGGTCCAAAGGTAGCAGTGCTAACCACTATGCTAACACTGCTCCTAGTTAATACTATTAACTAGTGAGTTAATAATCATTGTATGTTGCTTAAAGAAAAGCATCTGCTGAATGAATAAATGTAAACACAGAAAAATTAATCATTGTTATTGATGACAAATAACCTCATAAATACCCCTAAGGGAAGTCAGCAACAAGGAGGTTAAGTACCTAGAGAAGCTCTACTGTTGCACCCAAGCCAGTTATTTAAATCCCACACACACCGTCTGAGCAGCTTGTCCCATACAGGGTCGCGGGGAGCTGGAGCCTAACCCAGCAACACAGGGCGAAGGGGCACACCCAGGACGGGATGCCAGTCCATCGCAAAGCACCCCAAGCGGGACTCGAACCCCAGACCCACCAGAGCGCAGGACCTGGTCCAACCCACTGCGCCACCGTGCCCCCCGTCTTATTTAAATCAAATTGTTAAAAAAAACCCTACCCAGGAAACACCTAAAAAAAACTCAATAATAACACTTTACAAACTTCAGTTTAGATGACAAATGTCCCTCACTGAATTAAATTCCAGTTGAACTGAGGTCATCAGATAACTGGACATGTAAGAACTGGCCAAATTTTCAATGGGCCATACTGTGCTTCTTAACTCTGTTCACTCTGATTGCAAAGGAGACACAATATTGACTCAGAAACTGTCAGAAGCTTGTGTTCCTTCACTTGCACACAGGTCACACGTATCACATCAACGCTGTTAATTATTCATGTAAACAGACTGGATTGGATGACAGCCTCTCTAAATCCACAACTCAACAGCCTGTTTTGCTGATCTGTGAACAGAAGGTACAGCTCCACAAACTTCCTCAAAAGATTTTTCAAATTTTAACCACTGTATATTCATGTGGTGAGTTGGAACCATTGAGCCTCAAAGCATTTGTTCAGTCTTTTTATTTGGTCCATAAAGTACAGTATGGAT
Source organism: Scleropages formosus (assembly GCF_900964775.1). Lineage (NCBI taxonomy): Eukaryota > Metazoa > Chordata > Actinopteri > Osteoglossiformes > Osteoglossidae > Scleropages > Scleropages formosus. The sequence goes on along the minus strand of NC_041812.1, from coordinate 15,252,683 downwards.
GAGCCTAAACAAAAACTATAAAAAGTATAAATAATGCCAACTACAAATACCCACAACATGTTCTGTCAAATTGATACCAGGCAGTACACACAAAAAGAAAAAAACGTTCAATACTGTCCACCATACTGTATCTTCTAGTCATATTAATCCATCAAGTAGTTTTATAACCTTTTTCAAAGACAAGGGCAAAAAGTATTTAAAATATTTTTTGCTATTCCACATTTTACGTTTGTATGTGTTTTAAAATACTGCCCCCTCTCTATGAGGATTCATCTGAAGCTTATTAATGAGGTTCATACTATTAAGTCTGTCTTGTAGGTTTTTATAGCATCTCCTGAAAAATCGTGTTAAAGGGTATTCCGACCCTCTTTTCCCTTCTGTATCACCAGCCTTCATGGCATTCCCCCAACAAAAATAAGCCTCAAAACGTAACAGTTTTTATACATATATATTTACAGACATTCGGTAAGAGAAACAGAGTACAAAAATACAACCACAAACACAGCCCTCAAGATGGAAGACCGAGCTTCATTAGTCCAGCGCGATGATGTCATCATCATTGATGGGCAGCTCAAACAGCCGCTTGCGTTTGGACCCAGCCCCACCCGTTTCGACATCCTCTAGCTTCCTCTTGACCCCGCCCATCTCCACCGCAGCTTCCATGGTGCTGGAAGATGGCTCCTCGTCTGAATCCACAATTAGAACATCATCCTTCTCGATGGGGACTACATGGGGGGAAAAAGATACATGATACCAGAGAAACCCTGACTTCATTTGGTATATAAAGCTTTGTATTTATTCTATACCTGAGATGTACTGCAATAAATTAATTGCAGAGGTATGTTTGATATCCTCTTACCCTTGGAAGAAGTAGAGGGTAGAGCAGAATCCTGGTTCCCATTGGCAATATTCTTGTCCTCTTCAGGGACATTTGGTGCAGGCGGGGCTTTGTCAGGAGCGTCACCCACTACCTCAAACTCAACATCCTTCTCCAGGTCCTCACTGTTCATACACAAATATCACAGAGAAATTAGTTCCCAAGAGATGGAAAAACGTAAGCACAAGGACACAAGCACTTACCAGTGAAGCAAGTTGACCAGGAGTGTGTAGTCCTGCAAGAAGTCATCCACTTGGAGGCGGCTACCATTTCGGATCCCAAACTCAGACAGGCACTTACTGTTGTTGGCTACAGGAACGACAGATTGTGGATGTCACAGGGGACAAAATGGGTACCCTCTGCAAGCAAGCAGATTAAATACTCCATTGAATTGAACCTTTTCCATTATCAGGGTCTTACCATCAGTTTCACCCTCCTCAGAGGATATAAGGATGGTACCTTTCCCATCCTCAATTTGAACATCTGGTGCGACCATTCCAAATTTCTCTTTTAGTATCTGGAACCAATAAACCAAGTTTAAATTAGTCCAAACTACTGATCTGAATTCAAAACCCCATAAAGTCTATTTCCATGTACAGACACTCTCAAAGTACTGCTAAGACTCCATCACTGCTATAAACATAAAACCACAAAGAGCTACACTGGTCATCACAGCGGTAATATAGCGGCAAAAAGGTAACCTTGAATTACAGAAAACTTTATCTTGTGTTACTACACTACAAGTCAGAAACGTTCGATTCCTACTGCAATACTACTGAGCAAGGTACTCATCTTAAACTGATACACAAAAGTTATAAAAAGTTATTGAGCTGTACAAATCAGTAAATAAGTTTTAAGCAACACTCCTAATTCATAATCTGTTGGTTCTTGTTTTGCCTTTATTTATAAAGAAATCCTCCCATCAACAGCCTGTGAGCAACTGTAGATGGCTCTACCTCTATTGTAGAGCAACAAAGCCTACTGGTTAAACTCTAACCAGCCAACATCCAGCACTAAAAACTCAATACATTTTCCAACCGAAACAGATATTCTACTGCGTCATAGGAAATGGTTAATGGTTCACTGGCTTTCAGAACTCCTAATTTTTCTGTTTGCGCTGCACTTATTTTCATGGATGGGTTATTCTTATCTAGTCATCTCCTTTAAGTATTTGTGTTTCTGTCTAAAACTTCAGTAAATACTTTTAAAATAAAGTACTTTAGAATACAATAAATAAAATAAATAAAAATTAAATACAGCTCTGAGGTAAAATGATCCATGAAATCCTTCAACGTTCCAAAAATCACACCTACTTAACCATATAAACCCCCTGCTGTTCTGCAATCCACATTTTTCAGAAACAGCATCGCTGAGTTAAGATGGGACCAGAAACCCAGGCAGAGATAATAGGTTTGCCCCAGTCAGCAGTACCTTGTCTTGCAGGCTCTGTACCAGTGTCTTGTGCACATTCAGCTTGACTGTGACCTCAGGTTTGCTGGCGCACACGTAGCAGTTGGTGTTGGGTGGATCCAGAGCACACGGCACCAACAGTTTCTTCCTTGGATTGGGTTGCTTGTTGAGAAAGACCTGAGGAGCACCAGATGGTGCTGGGGTTATAAACCTGGCTGAAACATCTCAAGAGGCTGTACCTGTACCTTTTTACACTTCCATGCATCTGTAGACTTTTGTACAGAGATCATTCAGGATGAAGGTGTTGACAAATAACGCTACAACAGAAAGAGTATGAGAATTTAGCGTTTCTACATGCTCATCACTCATAAATAGTTTAAGCATTTACTAGTTAAACAGATACAGAAATATTTAAGTGTGAGGGATAAAGGCAAAACTAAATGTGTCAGCCGTGTGCAAATGAGGGACATGCAAAACAGGATGGCAGCCCACCGTACGACACTGCTCCAAGTCTCCAGACAAGATCTTGAGTGCTTCCAAAACAATGAGGCCAGCAATGACAGCATTGGTGGTGGCGATGGCTGGGATGATATTTCCTGCCATGGCTGCGGATAAATAGTCACAATGAGTCCCAGAGGTTTAACATATCCAGCATGGATCCAACACTGGGCTCTGGTGGAATACTGTTGCCATCAAAATCCCATGTCCTCAGTTATGTCACTCACATTTGACATCGAAGCGGCTCTTCATGTTCATGCTGAAGACATGCATGCGCAGGTTTGCTGCTGCAGTCACAAAATCCATAGCAGGGGGATCGTCCTAGTAATGACACAAAACAGATTGCACCTCTTCCATTAGATCACAAGAATACAGGGTTATGCCGCTGTTAAACTACTGTGTTATGAACAGGGAAAAAACATCTTAAAACTTTGGCTAGGCTTTTGTGAAATACATTGTCAAAATACAGTATATGCTGACTCCTCGCCTTATGAATACAACTGCGACCAGAAGTCTGTAACTCAACTTGTTTTTAAGTCGAAAGCCACAATCAACAATAAATCACAATCAACATAAGCTTGATAGATATCTTCCAATTTTTCCACAGGTTACAAACCTGACAGTTATATTAAATGAAAATCAAAAATGCTAACTTAAAACAATGCTGAGACTACTTTAAAATTATTGACAAATGAAAATTACATTGTCACCAAACCTTGACCAATTCACCCCATGAGCATGTGCAATGTTTCTTAGCATCCGGCCACTTTCAGATATCTTCCACAGTAACACAACTGCTCCTCCATTTACAAGTTAGGTTCTGTAGAAGTCTTTAATATTACTATACTCAATCAAAATACTTTGTAATACTTTAACATGAACATATTTGTAAGTCAAATGTTCTTAACCTGAGAAGCCAGACTGTACAATACTGATTGTCACATACAGTATACATACAGTCAGTATGAAGCACAGTCATAATATCAATGTAAAAGCATCTCTAGAAGTAATCTGTTATAAAACTGAAAGAAACATATTGCCACCCAATGTCACCTCGAACCCCACCATCCCCCACCCTTTTCTGCCCCATGCCTCACCTTGTCCCACACTAACTGGGCCCCTTCCCCCTTCTCAGCCAACTGGGAACGCAGAGTCTCCACACTGTTGCAGAAGAGCTGGGCATAACCTTTCACACCGAGCACCTGCTGGTCTCGCAAGCCCTGCCCGGACACCTCCTCCTGGATGTATGCTGGACAAGGGTGGAAAAGGGACACTCATTTACTCTCACAAAAGAAAAATTATTTACTGATTAGTTGATGCTTTGTATGAGTGATACAGTGTGTACCACTGATGTATGGAAGAGTGACGCAATGTAAGTAGTGTATCTAGCAGTGTAAGTCACCTTGGTGAATAAGGTGTGTGGGATGATAACACTACATAGAGTTTGTTGGACGTCGCTTTGGAGGAAAGCGTCTGCTAAATAAATAAATGTAAACATCTCCAAATGTGAGTTTCCTTAGCTTTTTCCTTGAAGTATTACATTTCGACTCTGTGAGAAGTTTTAATTCTGTTTCGCTGTTTTAAAATCTCACAGAGTACTGGTTTGCGCCTCAGTTGTGTGTTTTCAGTGCATCGAGCAATCCCACAACTGCACAACAGTGGTTTTGTAGTAATGTACTACACACAGGAGTAACATTGGAGAAATCATGTGCTGAAAGCAAGAGTAATTGCTTCACCATTTTTTATTGCTATGCAGAAATAGTAGTGTCTAACCCATCTCTTGCACCACTGCCCAGTCCAGTGGCTGTGGAGCTTTCCTCTTCTTCCACAGCTTGTCCATTGTCAGTAGGTACATGATGTCATCTTTGAAAAGCTGTAACACATGTAATTTAAACATGTCAGCTGCCAATGACAGACCAATAGCATGTGGAGCAACAACTAGACAGTTCCGTCTAGATTCAAGTCTGCTACCTTATTGAAAATCTTGACTGGATCATAGCCTGTGGACCGAGCCCAGTCCTTAGTGGACACACGCTTGATGTCTCCATCCTGGTTGGATGCTCCTGCTCGTGCTGCAGTCTGTGCAGGGTCCCCTGTGGACATCAAATGAGCTTTCAGAAGAGCACGGTACAGAATAAGACCCCATTCTTCTATGCATTAAACTAAAATAGCTCTTAACCTCTTGTCAACTTGCTAACAACAGGACTGAATGGTGTCTAATTTAGTACAATCATTTGACCCCATTGATTGAGAACATAGATAAAACAACCACCGGCAGACGCTGCAGATAATCGACTCACAGGAAGCCTCCGGGTCGGCTGTGTCGGGAGAAACCTCTTGGTCTGCATCCTCCTCACCAAAAAGCTGACTGGGGATTAGGACAGGAGGTTCACACATCCATACATGCAGACACAATGAACCCATTCATATAAATACCAAATACAGATAAGATGAAAGTGTCCTTTGGGCACCTGGGCACAGAGGCTGCTAATGTTCAGATTTTCGTGTTCATATTTTGTCTCATCGATCACGTTAACATCATTCATTGGATCACAGGTACTAAGCACCACCGCGCCCCCCTTTCATGTGATAACTGTATTTCCTAAAAACCTACTAAAACCTAGTAGGAACTTTCTTGAGTTAAACGATTTTGAAAGGACCAGCTAAGACCACTGAAAACCAGAACACAAAACTGTTCAAATTCCACACTCAAGTGTATTTTCTGTATACTGCTCCCTACTCTTACTTGTAGAGGTACTTTGCCCACACGATGCAGTGGATAGGCTCAGAAGGAGTGTTGCGAATGGTGCAACCAGGGAAGGTCTTCTGAGTGGGTTTTGGTTGGCATTCATAGCATTCAGTCAGACCCTTGGAGGGAAGAAGGCAACTTGTAAAAAAATGCTATAGCTAGCAAAGGCAAATTATGTCTTTGTCCAGCGCACATTTTAGACTGAACAAATTGTGTAAATTGGATGTGGCGGCATGTTTTTCACTTTACAAATACCTGGATGTGTCAGCAGTATACAAAAACATTCAAATGTTTCTCCAAACTTATATCTGGAAAACATGTAATTTTGACTCACCTTCTTTATGACCGTAACTTGGCCCAAATACCCCGCTGTACCACTCTCTATCAGAGGAATGTTTGCTGCCAGGCACATCCTGTTGACATGGTTACGAGCCGCTGCAGGACATGGAGGAAGCCAATTAGGGAGGACATGAAGGCAAGTGGAGGAGAAGAAAGGAGAAAAGTGTAAGGGACAGGTCTGAAGGACAGATGGAGCAAAAGAAGAATAAGAAGCAATAAATGCCAAGCAGGAATCTAAAGGAAAAGGACAGGAAGAAAAATCAGTTCATACCTCGGTTGTCCAAGGCATTCATGACAAGCATGAAATTCTTGAAAAACTCCACGTTGTAATCTGGGCTGTAGAAGAATAACACAAATACCTGAAGGTAAATATCAGCAGAATCATTTAACATTTAGTCAATCATTTATTCATTTGTTTATTTATTCACATCTAAGACGGACAAAGCGACAGTGACAGAAACACACCTCAGAGAGGGAAGCATACCGGGAAAGCACTTACTTCATAATGCTGTCATGGTAAGCTGTGATGTTGGCCTCAGGGCAGAACTGCAGCACACTCTCTTTGGCAACCTGCAACAGTTTGGCCAGCAACACTGCACATGAAAACACAACTTCAACACCACAACATTACAAACACAACTAAATGGTTGTTTTTCTCATATTCACCCCAGGGTTATTTCCAATTCTATGTCAGTCTTCCCACCTGTTAGAAAGCAGATTAACATCCAGAGGCCCAGATTAATTATGATAAGGTACTGTAGGTCATGACCCTGCATCATCAGGTATGCATTAATTTGAGAGACTTTGGGGCCTAAAACCAGGTAATACTTGACCCACAATTATTTAAGAGACAACAAAGTGTCTCACCTGAGCTTTAGACTTCCCCACATGTTTTTTTTGGAAGAGAAACTGTCGGTTCAAGTTGCTGACGTCAATGGTGTCCAGGTCAATCTGCGTGAAATACCAAAGGTCAGCAGCCACACATGCAAAGGTGTACAGCAAATATGACACTGCTGGTGTTTTTCACTCTCAAAGTAACACAGAGACACATGATATATTTACAATAAAAACTGACAGCATTGATGACATCAGCCACAAACAATTACATAACAATGAAAGTAAGTCATGACTGCACATCCCAGATGAATCTGATCAAAGAGTTGAAGGTTTTGCACATTGCTTGATATTTATGGCAGTAAAACCAATGCAGCATTCTGTAGTATCCCCTATGATTGTTCAAGTATGGTACTTTGTGGAATGTTGACACAAAAATAAGGTTTTATATTGACAAAAATACTAACATAATTCACTTGTAAAAGCCCGGAGTTGAATTTTGTCACGTAAAAACTGAAATATTCAGTTCATGAACACCACAAGTGAAGATCTATGTCAGTGTGTCATTGTATCGACATGATCATAGCAGAAATACAACTTGTTTTGTCAAATATCACAGCATGCAATAATATGAAGTAATAAGGTATCGGTATCCTTTGAAGCTGGGTAAATACTGACTTTCTCAATTCCGCTGTGCTCTGGTCAAATTTGATAAATTTACAACTTTTCTCAGTCATAAATACAGTTACATCTGATTGTCATACGGTGTCACCCTCCACTGTAGGCCTCTGAACACATAAAATTAATAATCAGCAATCTCACTGAATTTTAGGTGTACATCCGCAGTGTTTCTGGTCAGATCTGGATGGTTTCAGCAAAGTATGACATACAGAATTCAGGAGTTCAAATGCAGCTACAAAATAAATGGGTTTATTTAGTGCATGTTACCGTCCACCTTGGACTAGCATTAGTTTCACTACATTTTCACAGACTTGTATGAGCCAATATTTATCCAAGATACTTCTTTTGAATGCTTTTTAAATGGTAATGTGCTCCATAAACAATATTAACCATGCTTATTTTGCTCAAAAACAAGAGGTATATTTCAGATAAATTATGTGTAGAACTGGCAGTGAAAAAGTGTAACACATTTGTTGATTTGTTTGTCCTTTTCACAATCAATTGTAATGGGCCGTCCAGTGTTGCATGGAATCACAACAAACAGACTCCCGTCACAACACAGCACAAGTATGAAAAGCACGAGGTGAAAATGTCCATGGTGTTAAAGTCCTCCGGAGAACTCCCTGCATCCTCCCACAGACCGACGGGAACAATGACGCGAACGTGTGTGCGACGTCATGCTTCTCTGGGCTCTTTCGCGCAATACGTCACCGCATCCCGCGCTCTCTTGTGAAAAACGTCACGATTTCCTGCGCTCTCTTTCCCTCCGATAGGAAGAGAGCGGCTGGCGGGTAAAGCTGAGGTTTGTAAAGAGCGCCGGGGGCGACACGGCCGCTACATAGCGCGCCTCAGCACCGTAGCTCGGCTATTATCTATCACAGACGGACAAAAGAGAGGCGCATAGCTGCTTTGCACGAAAACGTAAAAACCGCGAACAGAGGCAAACTTGTGGATTTTAAATATAAATTGGCTCTAAATCCTAGTGGTCGGAAAATTGGAAGCAGGGAGGGAATTCTTTGTTCGATCAATCTGATTAAAACACACGAATCCTGCACTAAAACCCAGCGTTGACTCCGCATTCATGCTGCAAACTGCTGAACCCTCCCTCCATTCAGACGAACGGGCACCCCTCGCTAGGCCTTTCGCGTACAAAGGAAAGTGTCCGCCCCCCTTCCTCCTTCTCTTCTTACCACTTCTATATTTTTGAAGCCGGTGAGAACCAGGTTTTTGAGGAGCTCGCATCCAATCCCGCCGGCGCCGACCACCAGCACCCGGCAGGAGGACACGGAGTCGGCGAGCTCTTTACGAAGGGACCCCACTAGCTGTACCATTATGTAGCGCTTGGAAGGACACACGACGCTGTGGATACTCTCTACTGGCACAGATTCTGTCAGTAGGAGCACACAGACACCAGAGACGACGGCAGTTCCGTCGACGCCGAAGGGATCGCAAAGAAGGCCGATATGGCAGGGAGAGCGCGGCGGAGCTCGCTATGGCGCCCCCTGCCGTATGGGCTGACTCAATTCTCTGTGCCGGGTTACAATGTCCTCATGTACCGTACTTAGAAGTACAGTAATTGCTCCACCCGTCGCATGTATTTTCATATAATTTGCTGTTTCATTGTAGGCTTAGGCGAGGCGAATGTATAATATTTGGTAGACAAAGAAAACGCCATCCAGTACATTAAGATTTTTATTGTTTTTCAAATTCGGCAGGACTAGTAGTGGGAATGTTCCGGATCATCATGTATTCAGATTTTCTTGAGGAGCTTTTTAATTCGAGCTTGTGGGGAAAAGACGTGAGGTGCGTTTCCAGCCATGCCTGGCAGTGTGGGTTCAACACAAGTGAGCAGCCAGTCTGGGGTCTCGCCTCAGTTTCTCCTCCAGGGCCAAGTACTTCTGCGGGGCTTTATCCTTATGCCTTAATAAATAAACACACACACACACACAAATACATGACACCAGTGCTGCAACTGAACAATTCAACTACTTGTTATCAGCACAGAAAAAAATAAACAATTACACCTTCTGTGACTAAAGAGGCTGTGAAACCTATTAAACTGTAAATGTATTCTAACGACCTTCATTACTGGGAGTTTGAGCGGGAAAATGGGTTTATTGCACACAGTTGAATTGTGGGTAAAATGGAATTGTGTTCAACCGCTATTGGGACTCACAGGGAACATAAGGGGGTGAATGAGTTGGCCAAAAAAAAAAAAGGGCCTGAGGGGTGCTAAGCAGACTGGGAAGCTGGGTTGATGAGCTTGAGGAAAAGGGGTCCTTGGACCAAGTGCTTTATTGCCATGTGTTTCTGCTTATATCTCTTCCTGTGCTGTGTTCTAATAAGTGTTTTTAATGGATGCTGTCTGTGTCCTTCTTCGCCCCATCCGAAGCTAGAGTACAGCACGCTACATTAGTTTATAATGAAATACTTTGTATATGGTGCAGAGAGCATAGTGGTCAAACACCTGAAGATGACCAAAAAGACTCATTGTTATACTAAGAATGTCGCTGTGAATAAGGCAATTACCCTGAATTACTCAGGCAAAACAGTGTAGATAGGTGATTGTGTAAATAAGATAAAAGCTGATGAACAACTCTGTCATTAAGTCTTTCAATAGTGTAAAATTTCTCCAGCAAGATGGTGAGAGACACTAAGGAAGCAGGAGGAGAGGGGTGTGCGGGGCAGGGTACCTGCTGAGGCGCAGCTTGAGGACATGGATGCGGAACATGGCGTCAGAACAGTAGGCCAGGTAGGTGGCCTCGTCCTCCTTGCTCATGGACAACTGGTTTTTCTGGTACCACTGCTGCTTCAGCTGCAGCTCCTGGGTTTCCTGTAAAGAATTTCCAGTCACTGCTGGTACAGTCACTTAACTGCGTTAACTCAGTCCCAATTCAGAAGTTGCCTCTCAATATTTGCAGTATTCCTGTCTGCAGAATTAGTCACTATTGAGGTCTAATGGTAAAAGGAGACGTGGGTGGACGTTTAATGGAGTAGAAACGCTGTAACAGTGACTAACACCACCACCAAGATGAGCAAATTCGGCTCTTTTCAGTATTCATGAAAAACACACTAACATCTAGTTTGTCAGGATCAACAAGAATAAACCTCTTGACGGTGCAGCTGTTTCTTTTTGTGCAATGTACTCTTGGAAGAGGTAAATACAAAGTTAAACAAGAGTGAGACGGATTCAGTCGGAGAAAAATCAAGAGAAGTTTAGGGAGAAGGTCCAGAGAATATACAGAAGTCTTCTGTTAACGCAGGTCTCTGTTGTTCAGTTCAGTGTTGTGCATAAGCCACATTTTTGAAAATGTGCCGTGTTCCATGTTCATTTTCTATACAACCATTGTTACCGAATAGTTGATTAGTTTTGATGAACATCCACAGCTTGTAGCATTTTTTCCATAGTTTTTCTGATTATTGTAAGTGGCGGGGAACAAATGTTTCATATGTTAAGAGATATAGGGTTTTAGATATATTTTTCATATTTATTTTTTCTTTTATTAAATTCATTACTAATTTCCTATAAACATAAATATTTACCTTCATCACTAGAACAAGATTTATGTGATAAGTGTTTATAGGTTTTTTTTGTTTAATTTGTTGTTCGAGGTCGTCTTCTTTAGTGTAAGGTACGCAAGTGTCCTAAAATGTTTTAAAAAAATCTGCCTACATCCTCGAGAAGAGACCCGGTATGAATCAGACATTATATAGACCCTTTACTGCAGTGCCTCTTGAATTTAAGAGACATATGAAATCCTGAATATGATACTGCCATATAAGTGCAAGTTTTCGTGGAAGACAGAACCGGAGATCCCCATAGATCAGTGAGTGTCCAGGTTATGGATATAATTTTGCAGCAGTAATGTCCACACCCATGTTAAAAATGGCAATGTACTACGGCCCATTAGTCAGCAGGGCCGGTTTACCTTCTCAAAGCATGCCTGAATTAAATTGGCCTTGTCAATGAGCCGCTGCTTCAGGTCTGTCAGGCAGTCACTGCGCAGCTGCAGAGCCTCCTGGCGCGTCAGGGTCTCTGGGTCACCCAGCTTGGCCAGGAAAGGTGCCAGATAGTCCAGCTCCTTCTGCTCCCGACGCACCTGCTCCTCCTTAGCCAGGCGAGCCTAGGGAGGAAACGAGGAATTAGCAAGGAAGAACAGGGCACGGGGGCGATGGGTATCGGTGACAAAACATAGGCGGCTGCTGAATTCCCTCATGTTGATGGTTAAAATGACTGAAGCCCATGAGGGTCACCTTCATCTCACGGTGCGTGCGGGCTTTCTCATTCCGGGCAGTGTTGTAAATGGAAATGTGAAGTTTTATTTTCCTCTCCTCCTGTTCGCGCAGAGCAAGGATCGCTCTTACCTATTATACATGGCAGAGATGAAGACCTGTTTGTCACAGAAGAGCATATCCAATCACACATATACCTCCTTATGGTCCTTAGCATGGGTCAACTTCACTGTACCCCTAAGCCAGGCCACACTCAGAGAGGGTAACCCTAACTTCATACCTCCTTCTCAGAGTCCATGACCCTGAGCATCACTTTTTCCTCCTCCTTCATCAGAGACATCAGCATCTCATAGAGAAGCAAGTTCTTCTTGGGTTTCTCAAATGGGTCCACCTGCACACACCATGTGGAGCAGTACAAATACAAAATGAATGCACTGATAAACAAAACGTTTCTAAATTGCAGTGAGCCTTCATAGTCCATGAATGTGAATTTGAAATGAGTTAATGTTTAAACCTAAAAAATTCAGTAGGCAGTAGGAAGTTTAGCACTTAAGGACATGGCCTGTTAGTGCAGCTTGATCCCACTTCTTGCTACTGCATTACATACTTTCAACTACTCCAGTAAAAATTCCCAGTTGAATAAATGTGTCAAACAGTGTAAGGTGCTTTGGATAAATAAAACAAAATTAAACAATCCTTGATGTTGAGACTCTAGTTCCCCTTTAGACTTAATAAATGCAGTCCATTTATGTCTTTCAAGTGTCCAGTTTAGTCGCTCTCAAATTATTTCAAATATTTAATGGGAATTTACAATTATAATCAAATACAGTATTATTTCAGGATTTTCACAACACACATTTTTATGAATTCAATGACATTTTCATAAACAGATCTATGAGAGAATAGTAATATATATATAACCCAATAAGACCTACATTTTTCTCGCTGGCAAACAGTGACTTCCCTCCACATTTCAAAGATATAAATTCAAAGTGCAGTCCACTTTACAGCATATTCTACCAGTGTTCCGTATCTCCAAGACCCTAATTTTATGAGAGCTACCGGAAAATCACATTTGATTGCCCTTACAAATGCGTGTGCTTTCACCTGGAACATGGAGACCATGTCGGATGTGAAGGGTTGCTTCTGAGAGTCATGGGGCTTGACGAAGCTGAGCCAGGCAGGGATTATCCTGTCGTCCTCGCTGTGATATGTCACCTGGATGCGGCCTTCGGAAATGAGGAAGACCCGCTCAGCCGTATCCTCGCTGGCTGGCTTTGCTTGATTCCTGTGGAATCGCTCCACCACCTTCTGTTTGCAGTGGTGTCACACAGATGACATCAGTGTTACAGCATGGCACCTGTGTGGATTATGGCTGGAGTCACTTATGATGTGTTCATCTCTACGTAGTTGGGGTTTTTCTTCTCATCACCTCTATGGAGCGCTGCCCTTGGTCCGAGGTCTCGCTGAGCCTGCTAAAGACCACATGCCGATGGTACAGGAAGTCCGTCCTCTGCTCAAATGTCTCAGTCATCTCAGTGGGCAGCTCCACTCGCTTGGCCAGCCCATCAGCACGGGCATGGCTGTAGAACTCCATCTCACGCTCTGTCTCTGGAACCAGTGTCACGTACCTGTGGCCTGTGGAGAGAGAAGCATGTGGTTCTCACATAAAGATGCGTCTTCAACTATGAATTTCACCCCTGCCATATTCAAATTGACCCTACTTAATATAAGTTTAAAACACGCAAACCCCTAACAAGCTTAAAGACTCTCTCAAAATTTGGCACAAGTATGTTAAAAATAATTTTATTTCAAAAAGGCATTCAGTGACTTTTGGGAAAAACAGTTGTTATTTGGGGAAAAAAAAGAAACAGACTGGCAATCAGTAAATGAGGACAGTGATTTAATAAGTCAATACACCTCATGTCCCACCAAAACTTTCAATGCTGGATTATAAAACCTCTGAGTATGTGTACATGTGCTATACCCTATACGCTGTCAGGGTTGTTGATATGTTGAAATTATGTTTTTATATTTACTTTTGAGCGAATAGCTCCTTCCAGGTCGAAAGAGCTCCATCGTCACATTGTCCGCCTTTGTCAGCTGGCGCTCCTGTAAGTAGTCTTGCCGGTGTTGGAACCATTCCTTCATGGTGATGGGCTGAATGCCTATGCAACAGACCAACCATATCAGAAGGTGGAGGTGAAGATGAAGAGAAGACAAAGAGGGAATAAAGAGGAGGTTTTTCCCCGGAGACTCAAAGTGTGTGAAACTTGTGTTTTATTTTTTGCTATTTACAGAAATGGTGCCTAGTGAGGGATGACGGTATTGAAGCTGAGATGGGGGACAATCACGTACAGTGCCTTACAGTAGTATTCAAACCTTGGAGAGTTATCAACATTACCTGGATTACAAATTATTTGTACACAAATTTTTCCAAAAAGTATTTTTACCGTGAACTTTGTATACTCATAATAATTCGCAAACAGTCTGCAAAGTTAGTGCATACTTATCCCAAAAGACTTGAAACTGTTATTGTAGGAAAAGGTGGCTGTTCCAAATATTCATGTGAGAGGTCTGAATACTTATGCAAGCAGCAATTTCAGGTTAACATTTTCTTTAAAATATCTGCAAACGAATGTCTTATTTTGACTGACAGTTTAGCGTTAGAACATGAGTTTGTCCAGAGGGCCAAGTACCATATTCCCAGAACCTGTGCTTTACGAGGTACGCTTTGGACCACCACGATCCAGCATTCCAAAAGTGGTTAGTCATGACGAATGAATGGAATTAGAACATTAAATGGGAATCTAGAAATATTTAGTTTGAAATATAACAAAACATATTGTAAACATGTTCTTATTATCTGGGAACCAATTATTTTTTCCATGAGAAATAATATTCATTTAGTTGAATTAGATCTCTGGGAGTTTGCCTAATTAATTCACTTCATGTGTTCCATGAAATCACTCCAGTGGGCAAACTCCTGTTGTGTGTGTGTGTGTGTAAAGTCGTGTGACAGGACAAGTGCTCACAATTCACGTCTTTGTAGGTGGTCAGACGTGTCACCAAGCCGTCGTTAAGCAGGTATGGGGCAAACTTCTCAAGCCTGGCCTTGCGGTATTGGATCACCTTCATGCCCCCAGGGTAACGCATCTCCATGTCTGTGAAAAGGCCAAGTATGAGCGACACGAGTACAGCGGGGCCAAGCGGACAGAGGAAAGGAAGCAGGGGAAGCCGTCACCTTGCTCAGAAATTTGGATTCTCTTCACCCACGATGGAGGCATCTCAAACACCGGGGGCTCCTCATTGTCTTCCTACAGACACACAAATGGAGAAAACAATGTTGCACAAATGGAAATGCGGTAGAGTAGACAAGAGAGCAAAGAGGGAGAAACGCACCTTATCCTCGTCCCCATCCACTAGATCAGCTGAGGCTTTCACATTGGAGACAGGCAGGGCTGGGTTGCCCCATGGGTCAAACAACAGGTACTCCCATCTTGTTATGTCCCCCAGGTCGTAGCTCATCTCCTACACACATTGCAGTCATCAGGACTGTATGGAGTGCATGTGTGAGATGTGTTTCCAGCGACACGCAGACCGCGCAGAGAGACGTGGCACTGACCGAGCAACCAAAGCGGCAGTCTTGCATGTTGACCCAGTAGTTCCGATGGTTCCAGATGCTCTCCACCCCCACAAAGCAGTCCTCTACGGTGGGGAAGCTCTTCCCTGTCAGTGGGTCAATGAAGAAGTTCTCTGCGACCTCTCTGCTGCCAGACAACACCAGCACCCAGCTGTGCACCCATAGTCCCAGAAGGGGGTCTGGAGAAGGGCGCTCTTTCTCCTGTTTTCCACCACATCACAGAGATATAAATGAAGAAATTAGTGTTATTTATTATTTTACAAGACCATGCATGGATCTGATCCCCGATACCTACAAGACCCGATTTCTTGTTACTCCCCAACAAGACTGCTACACTCTGGCCACTTGGTGGTTCCACACACATGAGGTCCAAAATCAAAATGGACTAAGATTTTGAGTCTTCCCCTCTGACTCAGAACTGCTGAACCTCAGCATTCAAGAAGGGTCTCAAAAACATCTCTTTTGGACTCAGTTTTCTCTCGATCCCCTACGTGATCAGTACACCTGGAAATTCATTATCTGTTAAATAAAAGAAATATTTGCAAACATTTCTAAAATCCTGTTTTCACTTTGTCATTATGGGGTTTTGAGTATAGATCGATGAGGGAAAAAAATTCATTTAAACGATTTTAACATAAGACTACGACATTAAAAATTTTTAAAGAGGGGTCTGAGTACTTTCTGAATGCACTGTATACTCATGTATTGTATACTGGTTTATATGGTGTACAATAGAAACGGACTGTACTCTAGAATTACGTGTCTGCATTCTGATCTCTGTGTAATGCACTGTTGCACCGTTTTCTGAGAAGTACATCGCTTTGGAGAAAAACTGCTAAATGAATAAATGTACATGTAAATGTATTTATACATTTAACTGATGCTTTCTCCAAAATGATTTATAATATGGCTCTGCGTATGTTATGCTATTTACACTTGTGCATTTTCCCTTTAGTCTTTACTAGGATCATTCCGAGGAAGTACTTTGCTCAGGGGTAGCATGAGTGGGATTCAAACAAGGGGCCTCCGACGTCAAGGAAACGGCTCTAAACATTACACTACCTTCTACCCCCTAAATCACATGCTCTCAGTCTTGCCACACCCTTGTGACTGTCTCATACCACATTTTCCACACAGTCACCAGCTACATGGAAAAGAGAGGCGATGCCAGACTTTGACCTGCCATGAGGGAGTGAGAGCATGTGAATTTACCATTTCCAACCTCTCCATCTCCTGTTGTCTTTGGAGGATGATGGCCTGAGCTTGGGCTTGTTGCTTGCTCTCCTGCATCCTTTCAAACCCACTACACAGGTCTTTTGGAGGCTTCACTGAGTACTTCTTCACAGGTGAATTCTGCTCTTCCGTCTTCTCCTGAACAGTGGAGCGGCACGAGTTACCCCGTTACACGCTAGAGAACTGCAGGGATGGGGAACTCTTGCCCTGATGGGCCACACAACATGCTGCTTTTTGTTTCAGCTAAGCTCATAACTACTCAAAATCCCAGTCGAGGCTGGGGAAGAAAGAGCTGAAAATGGGGAGTGAAACGTCTTAGGAACCTTCTTTTCGTTAAGCAGCAAGGGACACTCATGGTGAGACTGATTCAGCAGGCACATCTCTTTCACCGCGTAGCCGCTGACGCAGTAGGCATCGTACCCGGCACCCAGAAGCAGGGAGCAGAGCAGGGTGGAGAAGTCAAAGCAGTTGCCCCGTCTAGTCTGCAGTACCCACGTTGGAGAGGACAGCTGCTTGGGCTGCAGGGACACAACACAAACAAGGCCCTAGGTCCTTCATTCCACCAAACTTATACATTTTTTCCATTTAGTGGATTCTTCTCAATCGTAGGCCCATTTATAGAGCTACACAGACACACCATCTGAAACCACTTGTCCCATACAGGGTCATGGGGAGCCAGAGCCTGACCCAGCAATACAGGGCATAAGGCTGGAGGGGTAGGGGACCAGTCCGTCATAGGGACCCCAAGCAGGGCTCGAACCCCAGACCCACCAGAGAGCAGGACTCAGTCCAACCCACTGCACCACTACGCTCCCCTTTATAGAGCTACACAATATGTTTATACCTTTGCTCAAAGGTAGTACAGCAGGAAAGGGGATTCGTCCCGAGTCCTACAAGACCAGAGGTATCAGTTCTCATCAGTAAACTACCTGTGTCCCTTCTATTAGAGACACAAGTCAATGCGTTATAGTGTCAGTTTATACCCAGGGATGCCTCAACTTAAAACTCTCTTTATCTGAAATTTCAAGGTAACGGTGCTTGGCTTTTGATGCCCAATTTTCGATTTCACCCGGAATGAAAAATCAGTGTAATGAAATTTATCCAAAAAGTATCCAAAAACATTTCAAAGTTGTGTTTCGTGCGAGTGAAGCAGAAGTGCGTTAATGTACTGCAGTTGGCGCTAGAGTACCATCAGCTGTGTCCTGTTGGTTTCCCGTCTTGTGCTCACTTTGGTTTGAGCCATTCGTGCAGTGGCAGCGCAAGAATGATTGCGAAGCCTGGTCTGGGGTTTTCAGGCTTCCGGAAAACGCATTATTATTTTTCCCATTTAAAATAATGGGAAATAGGGTTTTGGTATCCGGAACTTCGGTATCGGCACCATTTTCAGAATTTAATTTCGTCATTGGAGGGAGGGATTGCTGTATATGCATTTTTGCAAGAACTTCCAAAATTTCTATCGATACACTTAGCTGACACTTTCCTTCAGAATAACTTACGATATTAAGCTACTTACAATGATTGACCCAATAATAGAACAATTATTAATAGGGTGGAGGGGACACACCCGGGACAGGACGCCAGTCCATTGCAAGGCACCCAAAGCAGGACTCGAACCCCCAGACCCACCAGAGAGCAGGACCCGGCCAAACCTGCTGCATCACTGTGCCCCCCCCCCAAAACAGAAGGTAGATTGACTGAAAACAACAAAAGCACTGACATGTTCAGACAGATGAAATCATCAGCTAAGCGTCAAAATAACATTAAAGGAGGACTTTGCAGATGTGCTGCTCATACTCACGGGGTCGATGGGTGCATCCAGTGGCTCCAGTGACAGGAAGTCAGACACAAAACTGGCACACCCCTCCCAACTGTACAGCTCTGGGTACGGCAGCAGGGTAGGGCGCAGAGTTGTACTGACAAACTTCTGCCCGGAAAGACAAGAGAGCCTTTCCATCATGTGGGCAATGATGTTATCCATAAAGGCACAAATACAGGCCATCCATCCCTCCCGCGCCTCAACAACCCATCGGAGCAGGTATGTGTCAACATACGGTACGAGAAAGAGAAAGGAGGCCTGTCACAAAACGAACACTGTATAGGAAAATCCGATCATGATGTTGCACGAAAGAGAAGTCTAGATCTGTTAACACTTAATGAAACCTACAATCCATACCATCAACCAGATCACACACACATCATCTGAAGCCACCTGTCCCATAGGGGGTCGCGGGGAGCTGGAGCCTAACCCGGCAACACAGGGCGAAAGGGACACACCCGGTCCGTTGCAAGGCACCCCAAGCGGGACTCGAACCCCAGACCTACCAGAGAGCAGGATCCGGTCCAACCTACTGCACCGCCGCACCCCCCTCCGAAAGGTAGACGTGTAATAAAAAATAAAATTAATCTACAACTGTAAATAAGTAGTTTAGGGACAGTTACATTACAGTGCATGTGTACTACAGTATATTACAGAGCAGGGAGCACAGTGGTCACTACCTCGCACCCAAAGGTCCCAGGTTCAAATCCAACCCTCTGCTGTAGTGCCACTGGACTGATGCAGTAAAAATTATCCAGCTGTATAAATGGCTAATATTTGCGATTCTAAGTAGCCGAGTGCACAGACTTAACATTTTACACGTCGGTAAAATGAATACGTATGTTTTCCTGCAATTCTCTAAAACATGAACTTACAGAAAAAAACCAACTGGTATTGTTCCTCTTCCAGCATTTCTTACCACAACTACCGTAAAACTAAACTAAGCTAATTCCCCGACACGCACACAGCTATTGCCACAGAAGGACGACTTGGCAGCAACACTGAAACCAATTAACTTCAAGTCCTATAAAAAATGACAACAGTGGTATATAGGAACAAATAATCATTTCAGAAAGAGCTACAAATATAATAAATAGTCTGTTGTTGGACTTGGATCACGTTTTCTTGGGAGATGAAAATTATACTGCACTTGGATTTTTAGTGGAAAAGAATGAGCATCAAAATTTCTCCATACTATTTATTATGAAACGTTGTGTCTATTCTGTGGTTGCCGAAAAACATTTGCATTTACTGGTCAGGATGAAGAGGAAAGGTCTTTTTCTGTAGCTGCGATTTCCTCACACGACAGCACAAACAGAAGGTGGAGTGACTAAAAAGCCCATAACTGCCCTTTAGCACGTCTGCGTGTTCTGGCCCAGCATGCGAGTTATCTGTGCCGTCTTCATGATCACATCATTTTTATCTCGAACCCAAACAACTGACCATTTGTACCTGGGAGAATGTGTGCTTTTGG
The DNA here is from genome assembly GCF_900964775.1 of Scleropages formosus. NCBI lineage: Eukaryota > Metazoa > Chordata > Actinopteri > Osteoglossiformes > Osteoglossidae > Scleropages > Scleropages formosus. The sequence goes on along the minus strand of NC_041812.1, from coordinate 15,232,896 downwards.
TTCAAGTTCTAGGAACAGAACTGCAGTTTTCACCGCGGAAGGTACACGGGTTTTGTAGACGCAATCGCATGTATACATGGTGGAATGACCTCCCTCTCTCACTCGGAACTGCTGAATCCCTCTCAGTATTCGAACATAGTCCGAAAATGCATCTCTTTCGGATTCCGTTCTCCCCGATCTCACATGTGCTCAGTAAATACATGTGTAGCCTATTACATTAAAAAAAAGAACTCAAGAACCACATGTCTGTTTCTCGATCTCCTCTTTGTTGGTGTAATGCACTGTTGTTTTCTGAGATGTATGTCACTTTGGAGAAAACTGCCACATGAATGTAAATGTATTTGGCTCAAATTTTCAAGTAGCTGTAAACAGTTAGAAAGGAAACTGCACTAGTTGAGTCATATTAAAATGAAGAGCACTATGTATCTGCTGCAAGGCATTAAAGCGTAAGTATTCAGACCATGTGCTCAAAGTGTCTAGGTGAAAGACATTACTTTATTGAGGATATCTATTTCCTCCACACACACACACACACATTGGCTGAAGCCAAAGGGGGGGGGCGTGGGTCGCGGTGAGCCGGAGCCTAACCCGGCAGCACAGGGTGCGAGGCTGGAGGGGGAGAGGACACACCCAGGACGGGATGCCAGTCCATCACAGGGCACCCCAGGCGGGACTTAAACCCCAGACCCGCTAGAGACCAGGACCTGGCCAAACCCGCTGCACCACCATGCACCCCCTTAGCATCTATTTCCCTTAGCAGCCAAAAAAAAAATGAATCAACTACTGTAAGTCCTCAATGTTTGCATTTGACAGAATCACCTAAAACAGCAGTAAACGTTTATACCAGGGTCTACAGCAAAGCGAGAACAGTTCGGTTCCTTCAACTTCTTCATTTCTCAGTGAGCTGGAGGATTTTCACGCTAAAGAAAGATTCAGCACCCCACTGCATAGCTGTCAACATTTCAAGAATAACTGAAGGGGAAATGTCGATCTGCTGTATTTCTAAATATTTACTTGCCATACATTCATTGTTTGGTGCATCCAGTATTCATCCAACCCATGCATTTATATTTATTCATTTAGCTGACACTTTTTTCTAAAGCAACTTGCAACATCAAATGATCTACAATTATTTACCCATTTATACAGCTGGATATTTTTTACTGGTGCAATTTAGGAGAAATACCTCAAATAAGGGTACATAAGAACAGTAAAGAGGATTTAAACTTGCAGTCTTAAGTTTGAAGACAGCAGCTTAAACTACTACATTATCACCACCACCCCCACACGTATTTGTATGCATGTTTCCATCAAAAAAGTCCCCATGTCAGTAAAGTCCTATGTTAACCCAACAAAATATCATCATTGAAAAGAAAACAAATTTTTAATAAATTAACTCTTCCTTGACATTTGATCCTTAACAGACAACTGTATCCTCTTATTCTCATGCCATATCTATGCAGACAATGCCGATTTTCATCTCGCTTCCTTCTTTCAGTCTCCAGATCCAACACCAGACATCTAATTGTCTCTCAGTTCCTCCTGAGGGATGAATTATCATCACCTTAAACTTGCCCTCTTAGGATCTCATGTCCTTTTCCTATCTTCTTAGCTTAGACTCCAACACATCAATCAATGGCCTTTTCCTTGCATGTTTTCCTTACTGTGCTGTTGAATCTATGTTGATTTTGTAATAGTTTAATTGTTGAGTAATAATTTGAATCTGTTAAATCTAATGTTTACCACCCAGTGGACTGGTGTCTTGTCCAGGGTGTACCCCGACTAGCCTAGAAGTGTTTCCAGGACAGACTCTGGACTAGTACAACTGTAACTTGAACAAGCGGTTTATATAAGTGAGTGAGCGAGCGAGCGAGCAGGTGAGTGAATGTACGACTGCCAAATGCTTTCGTTCGATCATGTGTAATAAATAGGCTGATCATGTTAACTACAGAACTCTGACTGTTATGTGATTACATCATTGTACTGTACTTTCAAAGGCATTAATGTATTGACTCTGTCAATAACTTCTGATAAAGCCATCGGCTAAATAAACATTAATAATAATAAAGTCAGCGTAAAGGACATTGGCAGGAAAACAAAACAAACTGCATGTGTGCCTGCCTGTGCACATGTATCTCTCTCTATAAATATATATACAGTACTGAGCAAAAGTTTTAGGCACTTACGGAAAAAAGCTGTAAAGATGAGGACGCTTCCAAAAATAATGCTCTTAATTAATTAACCTGCTACAAAGCTTAATAACCATCCATTGTCAACAACCGCTTGTCCTGAGTGGGGTCGTGGCAGGTTTGCACCTTGGAAATCTAAAATATGCTCTTTCCCATTAATACTAATGCAGAAGACATTAAATAACCGTCTATAACAAATATTTTTGTGAAACATCCAAGCGCCTAAGACTTTTGCACAGTACTGTATATTATATATACATATATATAATTTGTGTGTACCGGAACCCCACATTCATTGAGTGGGCAGAGCAGTAGTGGTTTGCGCTCCGGGTACAGGTGGGAGTACTGTGCGTGGAAGTTCTCGGCTACCGCCAGCAGCAGCTTCTCCTGTGGCGAATTCTCCTTGTAAGACGTGGGACACCGGGACGGGTCCACCTCTGGCCTCGGTGACCTGTCGGGACATACAGTAATTTGAATCCCACAACAAAAGCTGTGGTTTCCACCTAAACACCGCTTTCTGCGAAGGAATCATCCACCTTCAAGTACGTCTGCTGCATTTATATTATATTTAGAGCACATTACATTTATTTTCCAAACGAACCGAGGACACTAACAATTACTGAACCCTGTACGGAACAGGAGCCACTTTAGGTGAGCACCACAGCAAAGGGGGGATTCGAACCCAAAACCTTCCGATCCAAAGAGCAGCAGCTCTAACCGCAGCCCCTAGAATACATTTGCTCAAAGACAAAAAAAAATAAATAAAAAATCAAGGGGGAAAATCTGAGTTTACGATATGGGCCATGTAGAAAAATCTTGACTTCTGTGCTGCCACCAGAGTGTCATGTTCACAGTCTCACAGCGCAGGCCTGGCGGTGGACACAGCCTCGCGCGACGGGCTCTTCTCCATCTCCTCGAGCTCTCTGCCCCCCTGTCCCTCTTGGAGCAGCTCCTCGATCTTCGGCGACTCCGTGCCGATCGTCGCTCCTTTCCGTCGCTCGTCCATCTGATCGGCCGGAAAGCGGACGGACCCGCTTCTCCACCGCAAGACAGAACACTTTTCTCAGCGGGACCCTTCCTTCAAACACCAGCCCACGATTACAAAAAAAAAAAAGGTAGTTAAGAAGCAAGGAAACGCCGCTACGGTTTTACCTGATCCGCTTCACTTAGAGAAGCGAGTAGGCAGTCAGACTCAGAGTAGAGTAAACATGTTTAGGATTCGATGCAGACTGTGTTAGTCCCGGCCGGGTCTCTCTCTGGAACTTGGTCTGCAGTTCAATACACTTCGTCCACCCTGAATTTTACGTCGATCTAGAGAAAGGCGTCGGTGAAGCAGGTAAAAAGCAAGGAAACAGGCGCTGCGAAGCGGTGCCGCCGCTTGCTGTCGGTGAGCTGCGTCCGTCTCCATGGACACCGCACGTGGACGCCGTAGGGCCACGTTCTCCTGCCGGATGGATAAAACCTCGTAAGATTTCTTACGATCGAAACTGAAAATACTCAAAACGGACACTTTTGCACTGTTTAAATTGCATTCGTATTACATGTTTCTGGTGTTCTTATTTTTAATATAACACAACCATCTGATATATTTGCGTGTCAAACTGAACCGATAATAATTAAATAATAATGTGACTCTTTCACGTTTACAGCTGACGTTTTAACGATGAATTTTTGACCAGAAAATATTTTTACAGATTTTACAGATAAACATGATTTTAGCAGCTCTGTTAGTCACAGTGAAATTGTTTTATCGTCCTTCGTTAATGTTTTACCTCGTTGCTGCGCACACACATCCAAGTGGTTCGGTCAATAGGGCGACAAATGACCGCAGCGCTTATGTTTATTTTTCTGTAAGGGACTCTCTTAAAATGTTTCAGTATTGGCACTGTTTTCCACATGCTAAAGTTTAAATCAGGACACACTGAGTTGCAGCAGCTGGGGAGTGTGGGAGAATTTGTGTGCTGGGACAGATCTGTGACCTCAGACTTTTTCTTGCGCTCCCCCTTCCCCCCTCCCTACCTCGAAAGGGAGCACACATAGCTTTAACTAAAGCCCTCTTTCCTGGTTGGCAACAGAGAGGCACTGCAACTCCAGGGGAGAAGATGAGCCTGTTGTACTCTCGGATACCCGTTCTCCTGCTGCTCCTTGGCCTCCAGCAAGCTCTGGGCTTCTGGCTCATCAACATCATCTTCCCCCCGAATGCGGGGCCCCCTCGGGTGCCCAGCAACAGCACACCACCTCTCATTCTGGGTGAGTTCTGTGAGGCGGGAGCTTCAGGCCAAGCTTCAGGCTCCGCTAGGAATGTGGCCATTGCTACAACAGTTCAGCATTGTAGCTGCTTGAAACTCGGGCAAAAGGCCTATTAAAATACGAGAACATCTGCTAAATATGCACAGCGAAGTTTTACAGAAAGGGAAGGCAAGTTTCATGTCTTGATGTGGGGGTGCATGATTGAAAAGGGGACCGTGAACATGAAACACATCGGGGTAGCTTCATTATAGTGAGTATGATTTAGATTGTGCCTTTGTCACAAGGTGTTGGGCCATGCTGCTCATAAACTGTAGCAGTGGCCTTGGAGGGGGTGAGCTCATGATTCATGCAGCCCTTGCTTGTTTCGTTTCCAACCTCCTCCCGCTGGACACACAACTCTCCTGTTAAATAAAGCTTGTCTGGAAGCTGGCACTCTATTGATGGCAACCACCTACTCAGTGGAGCAAGAAATGTATCCCTCTTTAGCATCAATTGAATGCACTTGTTCTTCTGACTGTCCGCTTTTCTGGAGCGTGGTTCATGCGTGCGCCTCTAAAGTGGCATGGGTAACCACTCAAATATACTACACACTACTGTGGAGAATGTGACATGACTACACAGACTATGCTGAGTATGTCACGACCACACACGCACCTCAACCAGCAGCACCTGACTCTGCTTAGGCACCTGTCCACAGCTGGAGCATTCAGACCATCCCTATCTCCTAACCAGTTGCGGAATCTCTTACAGACCACCGTCCTTCCTGCATCCACGATTCTTTCTCAGTGCCTTAGCCATCCTCCTCCGTATACCTTTCTCGTTGTTCCCACGGCATTGAACCTCGCTTCGCGTCATTGGCCACATCTTCGGATTCTCCTCTAGGGGACCATGTTTGCACCTTGGATTGAACCACGCTTGTCCCTGACTAAGCGTATTTCCTTGTCCCAAGTATTGTAATAAAAAACGATCCCGCAGTTGGGTCCACACCCGGTCTCCAGTCTGCTCTGTGTGACACAGTAGTGCAAATTTACATTTACATTTATTCATTTAGGAGACGCTTTTGTCCAAAGCGACGAACATCTCAGCAAAAGTACAGTTTATGCATTACATTAAGAGAAGGCGACACGGCTACAGACATGAAAGTCTCAAGCAAACCTAATTTGTTACCTACCACTTGCTGCACCGAGTTTCATCGATCGAGTAGGTGCATAAAACACAGGATAGACAAATCCCGATACCCTCCCACCAATTTTTTTTTTTTAAAATACTAGAAGATACACACATAAGCAAGTACAATGCCAGAGTAGTGGCTGAATAAAGATTGTATCTGGGGATGCTTATGGAGTTATGATGTGTGTGACAAGTTACATCGTAAATGAGCTGGAGAGATCTTGGGTGAAGTGGGTCTGGAAAAGGTGAGTTTTCAGATCCTTCTTGAGTGTAGACAGAGTTTCAACAATTCTGAGTGAGAGGGGGAGGTCATTCCACCACAACGGAGCCAGAACCGAGAACCTCCGAGCTTTACCTTTCGTGCATGGGACCACCAAGCAAGCAGAAGTAGAAGAGTGAAGGGGCCTGGTTGGGGTGTAGCGGTTGATCAGGTCTTGTATATAACTGGGAGCAGTTCTATTGATGCATTTGTAGAGAATAACAGGGTCTTGAATTTGATTCGGGCAGCTATAAATTGTAGCGTGAAGCTCGATGTTTGACCACCTTTTCACAAAATTGATAGATAGCAACCCTCTCCTTGTCTTCAGGATAACCTGGACTTTATTTTCATATTGATCAGTGAGAGGACATATTCACCATAGTTCTCCATTTGATGAGGCATCCCATTTTCCCATGGCAGTTCCAGGGAAGTTGGGAAACCAGCTGGAGGCCAAAATTGATAAACCCAGTTTAGTACATTGGATGTGCTACAAGAAGACAGACAACTTTTTCACCCTCTGGATTGACCTCAACATGTTCATGCCCATTGGCGTTGACTGCTGGATCGACAACATAAGGTATGTAAGTTGTAGTAAGTGTGTGTTTGTTTTCATAAAATGGATTGTGTGTGTTTGTAAAATAGCTATTTTTATATTATTAAAATAGCTAATTTTCATGAAATAACACAACTCATTATCATACATTTTCTGAACCACTTGTCCCATATGGGGTCGCGGAGCCTATCCGGCAACACAGGGCGTAGGGGGAGGGGACACACCCAGGATGGGACATCAGTCCGCCGCAAAGCACCCCAAGCGGGACTCGAACCCCAGACCCACCAGAGAGGAGGACCCGGTCCAACCCACTGCGCCACTGCGCCACTGCACCCCCTCTCATTCATTTACCTAAAAATCCTTCCTCTGTCCTGAAGCAGCTTGTTATTCAGAAAAATGTAAAGCTTCCATATCTTCTTGGAGTTTTTGGCATCTACAGCTATTGGTCCTTGTACAAGCCACATCACGTCTCATCATATTGCTCCAGATCTGGACAATGAATCCTACATTAATTCTATGTGTCGTAACTTTCACTCGTTACAGGATTGTGTATAACAGGACTACACGCAAAACCTCCAATGCCCCAGGAGTGGAGGTGAGAGTTCCAGGGTTTGGGCAGACATACCCAGTAGAGTTTCTTGACACCAACAAACTAACTGGTAAGTAAACCTGGTATCCTGCTCTCTACCGCTTTCATTTTCATACCCTCAACATAATAATAAGTGCTGATTATTCAACTTTTGCCCTTTCCTAGGGTACCTTCACACTATGGTACAGCACTTGGTCAACATGGGATATATTCGCAACGAGACAGTCAGAGCAGCACCCTACGATTGGAGGATTGCCCCCAGTGAGAATCATCCACTGAACATCTATAAAGTTTCATTTGTCAACACATACGTAGTGTTCCATAATTCTCCTGTTGTGTTTTAGATGAGCAGGAAGAATACTTTTCTCGGCTCAAAGCCCTGGTGGAGGAGATGTACGATGAGTACAAGCACCCAGTTCATCTGCTGGGGCACAGTATGGGGAGCAATTATATCCTCTACTTCCTGAACCAGCAGCCCCAGTCTTGGAAGGACCAATACATCAAGAGCTTCATTTCTCTGGGGGCACCCTGGGGAGGGGCTGTTAAGCCCCTCAGGGTGCTGGCATCTGGTGGGTCATAGGCAACAGTTCAGTCTTTCACTCAGTGACACACATCTAGTATCAGAGAGGGAGGAAAGGGAGACCCTGCTTTACTCCTCTGGATTTTGAGGGTTACCAGCTGAGGACAAATATTCACTATACTGGAAACAACATTATTTGCCTTGCTTTTCAGTGCTAGATTCAAATATATTCTCGTTACTGTGATTAAAAAAAAAGCCTTTGCCTGTTGTTCACGTTTTTCACTTGAACGTAATCATTTCCAGTTCTGTGTCAGATCTGATCTCAATCTATATTGCTCAATAACATGATGTTTTACTTCTGAGCAGAAGAAATCCACACTGTCTTAACCTGATGTACCTCATCTGCTGCAGGTGATAATGATGGCATCTCGCTGATGTCTACCATTAAGATTCGTGAGGAACAGCGGATGACCTCAACCAACCCATGGATGGTTCCATCAGAACTGGCGTGGCCCTCAGATCATGTCTTCATCTCGACTCCTTCTTTCAACTACACGCTGCAGGACTACAAACGCTTCTTTCACGACATAGACTTTGCGGATGGCTGGTACATGTGGGAGGACACCAAGGACCTAAATGCTGGTTTGCCACCCCCGGGTGTAGAGGTATACTGCTTGTACGGTGTCGGACTGCCCACCCCGGTCACCTACGTGTATGACGAGCAGTTCCCCAATGCAGACCCAGTGGACTTTGTGTATGATGATGGTGATGACACAGTAGACAGCCGCAGCATGAGCCTGTGCAAGCGATGGGTCGGTCAGCAGGACAAGCCTGTCCACATCACAGAGCTCCGAGGCATGCCCCATCTGGACATTGTCTTTAACAACAAAGTACTCACCTTGATTCAGAAAATCTTGGAGGGTAAGCCATATCCCTCAGACCAGATGTCTGCTTCCAGCCCTACCCCAAAACCAAATGGTCAGCCTACCATGGCCAACACCTCTCCACCAGTTTAGACTGCTTCCCCTGCACCAACGCCTAAAGGTGAGAGCGAGGGGCTAGACATGTAACGCAATGACATCCTCTAGAAAGTTTTATAATAGACATACACTTTGCTGCTAGCATTGAGAGGCAAAATGTGTGTCTCCCTAAATAATTAATGGCAACATTCTTGTTCTTTTATTATCAGATTAAACTGACTGACATGCTTCCCAGGATTTGCTTTAACTATACAACCTTGTGCTGGATAAACAATTTGTGAAAATGGATGAATGAATGTGTGGATGGATGGATGGATGGATGGATGGATGGATGCATTGAAGATATGCTCAAACGATTTTGTAATAATATCAGTTAAGAAAAAGCAGTTTATTCATGTAACCTCTACGTTTGTACTTTGTGTGCCATGTGGCTTATACTTTGTGGGCTCTATGCTGAAAGTACAATAATACAGATAATATGTTTTTTTTTTTTTTAACACATTTACCTACAGAACTTTTACATACTTTATACATTGTAACCTAAATTAGTCAATGTCTTTGACTGGAAAATTCTGTTACTCTGTCTGCTGGACTTCAAGGTGTTCAGATTTGCTCTCTAGATCTGCCAAAAGTTTACCTCTACCTCTCCCTGTTGTGATTAAAAGTGCTAAAAATAAAAAAGGTTTAGACTAGAACAACGCTGGAAGTTGGTCTGTTGTCTTACTGAATAAATTTTGCAAAAGGAAAAAAAAAAAAATAAATTTAAAAATTAAAATTAAAAATTAAATTATTTTTTTAAAAAAAAGTTTTGTAAGGGAGTGTTATGTTACACTTGTGTAATGACTTTCACATGACACTTGACTTGCTGGCCCCGCCAGAGAGAATGAAGAAAAACCAGATAAACTGTGACGAGCGCAATTGAATTAAACCGTGAAACGCGCACATCTAAAGCAGGAGCTGAACTGCGCTCTCGGAAATCCACGTGCCTCTATTTTATTCTTTCAATAATACATTCATTTGCAGCGTAATCAGTGAATCCAGCTAAGAAAATAAAGATCCTGCATTAAGAACAAGCAGAATACTAGGTTATGGCTGCTCAGACCCAACCGGTTTAGCCATAAAATCTCCCCCTACATAAAAGAAAAAAATCTGATCACTGGAACAAAACAAAGCAAAGCAAATCAAGAGTATCGTGTTATTGGGTCGGGGGCTGGTGAGTCGCCTCTGAAGAAAGAATCCGATGACCGTAAGTTCAGCAAACTGCAGAGTCCGAAGTCTCAGCGCAATCACAGCACTGTACGTCCTTTGGGCAGGGCTCGTGCTGCGCCGCCGATCGATTGAATCGGTTCGATTATTGTACCTGCCCCCCCCCCCCCAAATCGTTCGACGCTCTCTGACTATGACTTTTTAGCCTTTGACTCTCACCTGACTCGGGGACAGTGAGTGTTGTTTATCTTGTGCTGAGGCGGCTAGACGTCGAATTTTGCGGTCAGTCCTTGCATCAGTGAGACCTTTAAAAGCAGCTTGTTGGAGTTTCGTCAGAGGAAACGAGTTATGCGCAAGCGGGAGAGATGCGGTGCCCTTGCAGGTTGATGCCGGCGCCTGTGTTGCTGCTGCTGTTGGCTGCGCTCTCCACAGACGGCCGTGCTGTAAGCAGACTCGGCGGCGGCGGACCGGGACGGGACCCACCACCGGCTCGTCCCCCGGTCGTCCTCAGTGAGTCTCCGCGCCCTTCCGCATCTAATCTAGACGCGGCCTCGCTTTTTTTCTTTTTCGCCACAAAACGACTCCTTCTTCGCTCACTTATTTACTCCTCTTTTTTTTTTTTGTTATTTTGGACGCGTAGCGAGGGGCCAGTCCTCAGTGTGTCCTTCGAATTTAGGCACAACATCACGTCTCTGAGGTGACGAGTCTGAGGTGTCGCACCGATTCTTTCGTGACGATGATTATAATTATACTGCGGTCAACACGTTGTGTCCGCACCGTTTTCTAAACGATTCAGTGGCACTATCATCATGTTTACTACGTGTAAAAATGTACCATGAAAGACATGATCATGTGCGATTTGACTTGTTCTGACGAAACTTTGGGTCGCTTTTTCCTGCCCAGGCTGTCCGTCCCGGGCCGCCGCCGTGTGTCCGAAACGGAGCAAAAACGGGTCCGTCTCCACTCAATGTCTTCACCTTGGTTTAATCACTTTTTTTTTTTTTTTGTTAACAGTTATTACTGTTTGTACATGATGTTTGCAGCGCCGTCCCTTATCGCGGTTTTCCCCCCCCTGTGATTAAGGCACAAAGGAGCGCTTACTGTACAGCACGTGACCCGTGACCCCCCGCCGCGCCAAGGAAGCGTTTCTTATCACGTGATGAGCAAACAGCGCTTTGTGTCCATGGCTTGTAGTTACGTATTTACCTGATGCTTTCCCCTCCTCCCCTCTCTTCCCCTCCTAGTTATTTACCCATACAGCTGGGTAATTTTACTGGAGCAATTGGGAAATACCTTGTTCAAGGGGACTAGTTGGAGATCGAACCTGTGACCTTTGGGGCCAAAGGCAGAAACTCTAACCGCTATAGTACCAGGTGTCTTTGTGTGTTCTTGTGCTGGGTGGACTGCATTTTATACTGCTTCATCTGTTCTCTCACACACTCACTCACTCACTCACAAAGTCGGCAACACAGGGGATGGGGGGGACACACCAGTCCCTCGCAAGGCACCCCAAGCAGGACTCGAACCCAAGACCTGCCAGAGAGCGGGACCCGGCCAAACCCGCTGCACCGCCGCTCCCCCACCCTTCTGTTCATACAGAAAGTATTTTTTGAAAAACACAATCATCACTTTGTACAGGTTTATCATATGGTTTTTGTGCTTATTTTGAAGTCTTAACAACATGTTGCTGCTTTGCCCAGTTAAAAATGTTCTGGCAGGAGAATTTGGTGCCAGTTTCCATGCATAATGAGCAGAATAGCTTGTGGACAGTGATTGTGTTGCTGTGTGTTGCAGTCCCAGGAGACCTTGGGAACCAGCTAGAAGCGAAGCTGGACAAGCCCACCGTAGTGCACTATATCTGCTACAAGAAGACCGATGACTACTTCACCCTATGGCTCAACCTGGAGTTGCTGGTGCCTGTGGCCATTGACTGCTGGATTGATAACATGCGGTGAGAAGCGGAAGCACGTGTCTTTCCAGTCCTTCCTGAAAGCTTTAATAAGAACAGCAGATAAACTGAATGACTAAGCAGTGAAGTTTCCAAGAAACTCACCAATTTTATCATTGTAATAGCATTTGGATCAGGGCTACTATAGGGTCGAGGGTACAGCAGCAGGGACCCTCTTAGGGTTTGAGCTGTCTTACATGGTTTCCAGTCCTGGTCCTTAACAACGGTGCTACTTACTGTCCTTCAGGTAGGTGCACCACCTTGGATGAAGTATGTGCCTGTAACCATAAATGAGATCAAGTGATTACGTTCTTACATTTACTAATTTAGCTGAAACTTTTCTCCAGTGCAACTTACAATGTTAAGCTGCCTGTGATTATTTACTCACTTGTACAGCTGGGTAGTTTACTGGGGAAATTTAGGATAAGTATTTTGCTCAGGGATGTTACAGAAGTAGGTGAGATTCAGACCTGTGACTTTCAGATCTAAAGAGAGCAGCACTAACTATGTGGGACAGCTGGTAGCGTAGGGGTTAGAGCTGCTGCCTTTGGACCCAAATGTCACAGGTTTGATTCCCACCTCTGGTTGTAGTACCCTTGAGCAAGGAACTTGCTCCAGTAAAGAAACTACACAGCTCTATAAATGAGTAATTAATTGTAGCTAGATTTACATTGTAAGTCGCTTTGGAGAAAAGCATCAGCTAAATCAGACCTGGGCATTTTACGGCCCCCGGGCCACATCCGGCCCTTTGGCTGTCCCTGTCCGGCCTGCGAGAGACCAATCGGAAATTAGAAATCAAATGTAAATAAGTGTACGCCATGCCCGGAATACAACCGCGTTGCTTTTATTTTGAAAGTGACGGCTATTTTTTTTTTCCAATTTACTTATACGTGTGCGTGCCGTAACGAGAAGGATCGAGGACATCGGTTGCGGGAAATCTGGAGCTTCAGCTGCAAAACAAAGCGGACAATTTTGACTTTTTCTCCTTGGCTTTGGTGAAAGCTGTGATGTCCGCAACACAGCCCAGTTACTCGTCTTTGTACGTGGGATAACGAAGGAGAGTTCAAGGTTACGGAGGAGCTGGCAGCAATGCGGTCATTGAAAGGGACAGCGACAGGCAGGGAGGGATTTGTTCATGGAGGTAAATGCATAGTTGGACAAGCTGGGACTGAAATGGGACAAACTGGCAGGTGTTACAAAGGATGGTTGTCCAAATCTGACGGGGAAAACGTCGGAATTTTGAAGCGGATGCAGGATAAAGTGACCGAAATTAACCCAGAAACTGGTATTTTTACATTGTATTATATCAGGAGGTGTTGTAAGTCAGTGTAAAAAAAATTAACCATGTTGTTGATGTTGTAACTAAAATAGTTAAATTCATCAGGGCATGAGCACTGAATCAGAGCTAGTTTGTTGTACTTTTCATTTTCCCCCTGTAGTGTGGATAATACACCCAGCGATGTTCAGCTCAAACGCTTTGACCTGCAGTCTGATAAACTACTGGCAGAGCACTTTTAGTCACTATCACTGCTGGATTTTTACTGTTCTCTCAAAGAGGAGAACTTTCCACACATGAGGAGGCATGCTCAGAAGATGTTTGTTCTCTTTGGATCGACCTACGTATGTGAACAAACATTCTCAGTGATGAAGTTCAACACATCCAGATACAGATCCTCTCTCACTCATGATCAGCTGTCCTTCGCATATCCACCTCAGACATTCAGCCAGATTTCAGTGCACTTGTTCAAACCCAGGACAGACTGGATTTTTCTCACTGAACACAAAAAAAGAACCAAAAAACATCAAAAGCACTTATTGCTTTTTTTATAAAGTTAATTGTTGGTCTTTAACATACTGCAAAACAGCCACATTTTCAGTATTGTTTTTGTGAAGGTTAAAAGTGTGTTATGTTAAAAATAAAATGAAATAGTGGTGTAATGATTGGTTTTTCTAGTACTTTTTACTGCTCTATTTGACCTACTCCACATTTTCATACCCTTATCATTAACATGTATTCTTACGCATAGCAGCTAATTAAAACCATACAATTTACTGCTTTGTGTGAAGCGATAAAATAAAATTAGTATTGATCAGAATTAAGTTCAGCCTATTGGTTCGGCCCTCCACAACAGTCCCAGTTTCTCATGTAGCCCCTTGGGAAAATTAATTGCCCACCCCTGAGCTAAATAAATAAATGGAAACTACTATACTGTCTGCTGCCCCATTAATGTTAAACTGATGTGTCAGTTATGATAAAATAATGAAGAAGCAGGTTTATTTATGGTCCTCTTAGACTTCCCATCAGTTATTTCAGTTTCAGAAGCCCTTTCCTAGCACCTGATTTCAAAACGTTTCTCCTTTTGCCTCTTGGTTTGTTTTTTTTTTTTTTTTTGGTCTCTTTTGTGCAGGTTGCTATGAAGTTTCAGCCATTGTTTCTGGGAAGATCTGGTTACCCATGTATAGAAACTTTAAGTGTAATTTTTTTTTTTTATTTTTTTTAATAGTTCATGTTTCTTTTTTCAGGATTAACAATTGAAATCTATCGTACTTCCGTGAGGTGTAAAAGGACTTTGGCAGCAGATCTTTTGGTGTCATAGGCAGACAGCAAGCCTGACTGTAGATTCTACCATTGACACTGCTGTGTATAAATTAGGACAGTCCAGATATAAATATTTCTGTTACTTCCAAGGTGACTTCTGTACAGTGCTTATGTGTTTGGCTGTGTGTATGTGTGTGTTTATTGTCCATGTTTGTGTCAGGCTGATATACAACTGGACTACAAGGAGCACAGAGGCTCCCCCAGGGGTGGATGTGAGGGTCCCAGGATTTGGTCAGACCTACCCCTTGGAATACCTGGACCCCAGCAAGCGCCCTGTGGGTGAGTGGGTCACCTGTTAAAACCTGGTTTCATTGCACTGATGTGGGTTTTTTTTCTCCCCTTTTCTCTGTCATCATATCTCTTTGTGTGCACAGGTATCTATTTCTTCAGCATAGTGCAGTCGCTTGTGGACTGGGGCTACACGAGGAATGCTGACATCCGGGGGGCTCCATACGACTGGCGCAAGGCCCCCAGTGAGCTCATCTACTCTTAAAGACTCATAAATGGCAGTCAGATATAGTACTGCCAGATTAGCATGACATTGGCTTTAAAAGATTAAAGCTCTTCACATGGCACAATAAATTCTACTGAGGCAAATTAAGAATTTCAAGAAATATTTTAAGCTCATAACTTCTATGAAGGCTTTTCTAGTGTTTTTCTCATACGGTACTGAGAAACAATTTGCATTGCAAGGACAGGCATAGCAAGAACTTCTGGGCCCATAAATAAACTAAATACTAGTGGAATTAGTAATTAATCAGCATCACTCATCCCACTGGAGATGGATCTGATTGCAAGTCACCCCTCACGTGGAAACTAAAGCAAATACAGTTTGCAGTTTCTCTATGGAAATGTGGTCATGAGACAAACTGTACATTTCCAGAGAGAACTATTTTCAATCTGGTAAAACTAAAATTATGTAATGGAAATATGTACAAATTAAGCATGTTTCATGCATCAAGGTAGCATAATACTTAAGGATGTGGGTTTATAACAAGAACATTTCCAGTTTGAGCTGCACCCCTTGCTACTGACTCAGAACGCTTGAGCAAGATATTTAACCTGCATTGTTCCATTAAACAAATCCCAGTTGTATAAACGGGTCAGATACTGGTAAGGTGTTATGTATCTCCTCAACCGCCTATTAATAACAAGTAGTGAGCAGTATTATTTTTGCCAAAGAGTGTTTAGTTTAGTTTACTACAATACTGGAATGTTTTACCATAATGAATACTTTTCTCAGATTGACTTTACTATGCCTGTTTAAATCTATGAAGTACTGTACAATTTGGTCGTATCATGAGGACTTCTGTGTGTGATTATCACATGTCCGGCTTTGCTAAGAGATTCTTTGTGTCCTTATGACAGATGAAAACAAGGCATACTTTGTGGCACTGAGGAAGATGATTGAGGAGATGGCAGAGACATACGGTGGTCCAGTGGTTCTGATTGCACACAGCATGGGCAACATGTATACTTTATACTTCTTGAACCAGCAACCGCAGGAATGGAAGGACCGTTACATCAAGGCCTTTGTGTCCCTGGGAGCCCCCTGGGGGGGTGTTGCCAAAACACTGAGAGTTGTGGCTTCAGGTAGAAACTATACTGTAAGGTTTAACTGTCAATGATTGTGTAGCATTATCTCCACAAGGAAAATTAAAACCTGAAATATGGACATCTTTTTAAAAATTAGATGTATAAGAACTTTCATACCTTTTGTTACAGTGGGGTTGGTAATGTTTAATTACAGTCCCCCATGGATACATCTGTCTAGAGATGTCTGGTTTTGTATGAAGAAACGTAAATATAATTCAGTATTTTACTAACTGTCAGAGAACAAATCATTAAAACATTTTACCTGAAGTGAAGGCAAGTTACTGTTGTTAGGGTGCGAGTGCAGTGACTTCAGATCTTCCCTATCCATTACAGGTGATAACAACCGCATCCCGGTGATCAGCCCCCTGAAGATCCGCTATCAGCAGCGCACGGCCGTCTCCACCAGCTGGCTCTTCCCCTACAACAACACCTGGAGAGATGATGAGGTTCTGGTGTTCGCACCTACTGCCAACTACACGCTACGTGACTACAAGCGCTTCTTCACCGATGTAGGTTTCGAAGATGGTTGGGCAATGCGGCAGGACACAGAACCACTGGTCAGTGCCCTGGAGCCACCAGGCGTGGCCGTGCACTGTTTGTATGGCAGTGGTGTGCCCACACCAGAGGCTTTTAACTATTCCACATTCCCCGATGGGGAACCAGTAGTGATCAACGGTGATGGTGACGGCACAGTGAATTTGCGGAGCACCATGCAGTGCCGGCGCTGGGCAGGTCGCCAGCAGCAGCCCGTTCGCATGGTGGAGCTGCCGGGAAATGAGCACGTGGCCATGCTGCTTAACACCTCCACTGTGGCATACATAAAGAGCGTGCTCTTCTCCCCGTAACACGCTCCCTCACAGGCCACCACATGTCCACCTCGACCTTCTGAGGTCTCAACCTCAGTGACTGAAAGAAGCAAGTGCCAAGAATCTCACAAGTCATTTATCCTGTGAGAGGCTCCAATACACAGGACCTCATCCTTGACTAATGGTCAGAAGCCGCTTTCACCTAATTATGGACGAGTCTAGTTTTGCGTGTGTGTACATCAGATACTCAGTTAGGTTCGACTCAACGTAAATAGATCAAAGGTGGCTCCGGTTTTGTAAGTCTGTGATATTTTGAGTCTTTTTACCAGTTTAAAAAAAACAAAAAACAAAAAAAACTGGCAACTCTTGCAACATGCTTTTTATGCTGAACTATGGAGCTGTTCCGTTTCTGTGATTGTTGCCTTCGCTGGGCTTTTTTTGCAGTCAGAGCTGCAGCCCCTAGAGGGAGTTTTTGCTGCTCCCTTGTTCTAGGTAGGGGAGTCTGCTGTTTAATTATTCTTTGAAATATTTAAACTTTTTAGAAATATGCTAAATAATTGTCTATTAAGTAATACTTTTTCAGGTATAGGTTACATGCATTGAGTTCATGAAGGTGATGGCTTGACCTGGGGGTTAGAGGTATTAAAAATCAGAAGGGGTAGCTGCAACTCTCCTAGTCTTTATACTGAAATATGAGGTATATTTTCACATTTGTGCAATAAGTTTCATTTACAAGTGACCCTGTGTCATCCCTGGCCATGTGGAGATGGTGTTTTTTTCAGTGTTCAGTTAGGTCATTCCCTTTTCTAGCTTCTCTCCACCCTCTGAAGAACTATGTGTTTGCAAGACTCCGCTGCCATTTCTCAGTCTTTGTCCTGTCTATGCATATTTTTATCCAGTGAGTAATCAGTTAAGCTTGATTGATTTAATCTTGTACCATGATTTGAAGTGCATTCTCTGTGAGACATTTGTTGTATGTTTTTACTGATAAAGATGTTTGAATTTAATCTCCACTTGTGCTGCATACCATTACCAGTGTTAAACTTAATGGTGTCAGATCATTGATGAGTCACTGGAATAATTCTGAGATTAAAAATTAAATAAGCAGATGGAAACCTTTTTGGAAGGAACAACATTTTGAACAGCTATAATTCATAACCTCAAGTGTATTTGAAGGATTTAGATAATTTATTAAAAGTCCAGTTGCAGTTAATCAACTCCAGTCTTGGTTAAGCTAAACTACATAGTCCACAGGAAACTCAGGATATGAATGTAGACACTTTGCCTTATATAAACACACCAGACAGCAACCAGCTACATCCTCTTCCCAAAATTAAAATTGAGGAAATGCAGCAAAGCCCAGCGTTTTACCGTTTCCCACTTATTGGAGTACGTGGGAAGGCAGAGGGTCTAGTCTTAGACACGGTGTATCAATAGAAGCTTCTCTGCCATAGACAGAGTTGTTACTGATTTTTGCTAGATGGGTCCTTTCAAAGTGACTTCCAATCATTACTTAAGTACCTCACTCAAAGGTACTACAATAATTGTAGGAGTGGGACTGAAACCACAAATATTCACAAATTCATAACCTAAATGAATGTTATCCGCTAACCTAGATGCTGAGTGTGACTTCTGATCTCCCCACTCTGTGCACAGTGCCTTTGCTGCACACTCTGCTCTGGTCACTTCCTGTTCATGGCAGTGTTATTGCTACAGTTGTGTATGGTACTACAATGAAATACAACTTTGTCAAATATTAAGATGTTTGTCATTCATGACCATTCCATTTGAAACTAGGTTTAACAGGCATTTTTCCTCAACCTGACAGACTAGAATAAAGAGAAATATTCAGAATACATATGTAAACTTTAGTACTTTTCATTCAGTAAAAAAAAAGTTATCCCATGCCAGTCCTGTTCATGTGGCTCAATGACTAGAACCAAGGAGGAACACATCGAGCTTCTTGCATCTTCTTGAAACTGCAGCCAGGCCTCTGCCACCTAGAAGCAACCAAAGAATGCCACTAAGAGTAATACACTTTCACTATGTTACAGTAATCTTAAGTTTTTTTTTTTTTTTTTTTGAAGATACAAACCTTTCCCAATTTATTTGCATTTTCTTTTATTTCTCAAATTATCTGGAGTAAAAACAGCCTGAAATTAGAAGCAAAATGCACTCAACCTTCAGTGGTACTGGTGGGAGGAATAGGTTGCTTCATGGACCAAGTTCAGTCATGTATTTTTTTATTTATTTTTTTTTTTTGTTTAAGATTTACTCATTTAGCAGATATTTCTCCAAAGCAAAGTTTAGTGTCTGATACACATATTTCTGTTTAAAAAAAAAAAGTATTAAAATAGGTCCCCAACTTATGAACTTTAACTTTTTACCATTACAGACTTTGAGGTATTTGTTGGTTTTTTTGAAAACCTATTTACAATGGATCAAATACCCAGGCAGGGGACTGAGAATGTGCAGGCATGTGTTTATGCATTCCTGAGCTCATAAAAATGACATACATTTGTTAAAATAGACAGAAAAGTACTTAAAGCAGCTTCCCTTCATTATTTACTCTGTAATACATTGTCTACCTGCGCTTCTTCAGCTTTCATAGCTATTATGTACCCTACACTTAATTATTCACAAAGAAAATATACATCTTATGTATTAAACCGGTAATGCAAAAAAAAGTTAATGAGGGCCATGATTACCGAGATGAGATTAAATTAACAAGGGGTAATGGACATTGAGAACTTAAGGCAGCATAAGCTACACTATAATTAAGAACTGCTTGGTGGCTCTGGTTTCACGGCATTTGTCTCATCAGGCACATGAAATCCAAACTTGGTCTCTGTAAATGCAAAGAAATCCCTGGTCAGCCAAAATAGGGAGACTAAATGGAGCACCTCACACAGTTGAATTCTCTTAACCCAAATGGGCAAACCTCAGCAGTATGACTGCATACTAAACTAGAAGCAGGCTTAAATTTGTTCTAACTAATTGGTACTAACCAGGCTAATGCAGATGGAAAGAAAAGATCTTGTTCCCAGCCTTGCAGCGAAGCTCTTGACAGGGCAGCCTGAGAAGGAAAGGTCCATCTTCATGGGAGTCTACAAGGTCCTGGAAGGAACAGCATCAGGCTGGGAAGCAGCTTGCATACAAAAGTCAACACAGGGAAAGGCAGATTGCTTTTTATAGGACGCTTATTATGAAGTACAATCTTTTATTATTTATTAAAGAAAAATGTAACAAAGAGTCACAGACCGTATTTACCACTACAACATGAAGATGTTATAATCCTAAGAAATTACTCAAGAGTATAGCTATTATATGCAAATTAAGGGGAAAAGATTTTACCTGTAGTTCCTGCAAACACTCACGGAGCTGGTCTGTTGAGTCACCCACACACCAAGCCAGACTGATATGGAAGGAAGGGTCCTGTGGGGTGGTGAAGGGCATAAATATTATCTTCAACCCTGAGCAATTCTGGGTTTCACTTTTTCCAATCATCTGGACTGATGTGCAACAAAAACATTTTCATGGCAGTTACAAAACAAGGCAAAAACATTAAAAAGTAAAAAAAAAATTTTTTTTTTTTTTTTTTTAAAAAAAAAAAAGATTTTAGCACATATAGACTACCATTCATAATCACTAAAAGACAAGTCAAGGTCCTGCTGCCAGGTCTGTCAGGGCATCAAAAGGGCCAGTACCAAGATTTCATGAAACAATATGTAATGTAGGAAATCATGTCCGTAGAGCAGCTTGGTGTAATGAGGTGTTTCAACTTCAGTTAATTCTCTCCATAGTTATTTTTTTCCTTTTCTAGGCCTGCAATAAAATGACAGTTGTACATATTTACAGAAGTCCATATTGGGTATTTCAAGTTTTCTGACTGTCATTTTTTCATTCAAATTACAAATATAATACTTTCACTTTAATAATGGTACTAATGATGATAATCATCATCATCATATAGTGACTTGTGTGTGAAAGCTACTATTGCCATTATGGAATTTAGTCTTTTTTTTCCCCATTTAGTGTGATTTAAGTATAAATTTATCCTGTTTAAAATTAATAGTCAAAGGGAGCCATTTGACAGATTCTCCAGAACAAAATTGTGCCCATTAAATTGATGCTGACACTTATATATCAGTTGTGATTACACAATAAAAATACAGCAAGAACTTCTACAAAACTCTTCGGCACCAAGAAAGGCTAGTGGTGTTGTTCCATGCTGTCCATGGGGTTGTGGCCTGGGGAGAGTGAACACGTACCTGGTAGAAAGTGCTAAGGCTGAATTCTTCCATTGTTTGGTCAACCACCCTCACAAGATCCAGCAGCTGAGCATGGCCAGCAGACACCTCCATGCCCAGGAAGGTTCTGGAGGGGGGAATCTATTGTTACCAATTTTTTTTGTTTTGCATTTTTCACCTCCTATTCAGTTGCACTTTTTGGGGATTTTAACAGAGAAACACATTTTTACACACTTGCCATGAGGTATATGTAATTTCTAAAATTGTTAATTTCTTCCGCTAATACATGAATGCTGAAATAAATCTAAACGTCTTTGGACTGACCTAACTAGCTTGGGGAATTACTCACATTGTTGAATCCCAGACAATAAGACAGGTTTTAAAATGGATTTAGTTAAAGCATGTGATGCACTCAACAAAATAAAGCTGAGTCTTCTCAGAATCATGCCAGGAATGTTCTACCTGCTCTTCTCTTGATTAGTGTAGACCTTCACCCGGTCTGCTACACACAGAAACCTGCAGACAAAAATAAATACACTTATCACTGAACGGACAGATCAAAAGAAAAACATTACTGCCTCTCTATAGATAGCACAAGTGGCAAGGCTGAGGTTAATAATGCATTTGTGGCCAAAAGATGACCGATTCAAGTCCCAAAACAGACTCTGAAATTTTAATTTAGGCCTATTAATTATTTCAGAACAATATTCCTAATAACATAAGTATGCTAGAATTTAAATTGCTCAGTATAATTAAAGAAATGTCATACAAACAGCAGTCCTTAAATCCAATTAGCAAGACAGCGAAGGACTAGGGGTCATAAGGATGTAAGATGTTAGGCCTCCAGCTCTCACCGTGGGCACTGAGCCAGCCCCATGCGAAGGGAGAGCACAAAAGGTTGGATCCAGTGGTGCCGCAGGACCACAGTCTGGGACATACTGAGGTGGAACTCCTCTGAGCGCGTCAGAGAGATGCCACGGGCATCTGCGAGTTGCATCATCTCATCCAGCAGTTCCAAAAAACCATCCTCGGGCATATCTACAAGAGTGGGAAGGGTTGGGGTGGCAAACAGGGCAAGAGAGACAATGCTGCCAAGTGTTGGTTTGACATGAAGACACTGCTCTTACATGGTAGGTACAAGTAGGTGGCCCAGTTCCCTCGCTCATGCTGGAAGGAGCGCACTCGACCACCATGGAGTGAGCGATCCTCTGTCACCTGCTCCGTCGAGTCTTGAAACATTTCAACAACACTCTTGGGCAACGGAAGGCGGGCTGAAGCCAGGGATGGAGGGCCCAATTCAATATGGAGACCATCCTTGATATCAGTAGAGTTGTGTCCTCTAACCACACACACACAAATGGGAAAAATTAATTTCACATGAAAGCATTCAATCAGCAAATATGCATTTGTTTCTTCAGGGGCGAAATGCAGTGTTCTTTCTATCTCTTATACTC
This sequence comes from Scleropages formosus, assembly GCF_900964775.1. Taxonomy (NCBI): domain Eukaryota; kingdom Metazoa; phylum Chordata; class Actinopteri; order Osteoglossiformes; family Osteoglossidae; genus Scleropages; species Scleropages formosus. Next base: position 15,210,527 of record NC_041812.1, on the reverse strand, counting down.
AAAACTGTCTCAATGAAAATATGGGCACTCAAGTCAGCCCACCAATATGATTAAAGTTATTTAAAGCTAGGGAAAATTGCACATTAAACTATTTTGGTTATGCATGTGCAATGTCACAAGTTATGAAAATGAATAATGAAGCCTGAGTGCTGTACAAAACATATTCTGATATTTTAAATGGTGCAGGGGGGCACAGTGGCACAGCAGGTTTAACCAGGTCCTGCTCTTCAGTGGGTCTGGGGTTTGAGTCCTGTTTGGGGTGCCTTGAGACGGACTGGCGTCCCGTCCTGAGTGTGTCTCCTCCCTCTCCAGCCTTGTGCCCTGCGTTGCTGGGTTAGGCTCCGGCTCACCGCGACCCCGCTAGGGACAAGCGGCTTCAGTCAATGTGTGTGTGTGTGTCTGTAATTGTACTTGAGCAACACTAACATCTGTTATGCATTCTGAAGATTCTGATAAACAGCCTGACGACTATGTTGAGTCCTTTAAAAAAAAAAAAAAAAGTGTGCCAGAGTGATGTGGTTAAAAAGCTAAAAAGTGAGGTCTTTATACATGTTACGCTCCATAGTGCGATAATACATGAGCCGCTGTTTTCACATTATGACTTAATATTTGAGTCTGTGCCTCATCTTCCTGTAACATACAGTACATTGGTGAGAACAGTGTGATCCAGTCAGAGTAGGGAAGGAAATTACTTAAATGTCCTGTCAGTCACCATATGTTATGAAAGTACTTTCTCCTACTCTCTCCATCCCAGTAATTGCACTGTATTCTATTTGTAGAGATCCTAACAAGCACTCTGGCTTCAAATCTTCTAAGGAATAAGTTCCATGTTCGGATGGATTATTTGGCTAATATTCACTGCATACTGAATTTATTTAGCAAACACGTCCACTTGGTGGGACAGCAGGTGGAGTAATAGTAACAGCTATCAACCTACAATCAGTCCTACTATAATACCCTTGAACAAGGTACTGACACTGAACTGGGAAAGTCAGACATACTGTGCTGTATAGTAACTGTAAGCAGCTTAGTGCAGAAACATCACATCGTAAGTTCTTCTGGAGTAAAACTAAATGTAGAAATAAAACAATTGCCCTCCACTGCTATACAAACCAAAACAGCACTGCGGCTTACACCAAATGCTGCATTTGAGGTGTAAAAGACTACAGCCCTTTTTAGTTATACTTTTTCCAGCCATAGAGGTGGCAACAAAAGTCAGCAATTCCAGTGTGTACTAAAACCAATACTCATGGATTTTTCTGGATGATTCAAAAGGATCGATGATTCTAAACCGCCCAGGTGTGTGCATTTACCTGCAATGGACTGAACGAGGAGTTCCCTGCCTAGCCTAATGTCCTATGCTTCTGGAATAGGCGCTGGCCCACCCCACCAGGACAACCAGGTATAGGGTAAGCAATAAATGGAAGATGTTTAGTGGGAGTGGTGTAGCACAGTGGTTAACTTAAAGCGGTTACCAGGTTCTCACAGCTAACACCTTTAGCATGAAGGACCTTGGTTCACATCCCACCTACACTCACTTGTGTTAATTAGTATTACCAAGGATTACCATCCTGAGCAATGCGGTCCAGCAAAAACTGCCCAGCTGTAAAAATGTGTCTCAAGTCGTTTTCAAAAAAAGTGACCGACTCTGCCTACATACATACACATTGTAGAGCTTAATGACTTGTTGTACAGCATTTAAATATACAGCTAGATGAAGAATCAGGAGAACAGCGGAAGCGCGCCTTGGGACCCAATCAGCACGTGACGCGTGAGGAGTTGAGACGGGCTGCGGCTCGCACTGTCTGTTCACTTCAGGTTAAGTGCTGAGCCGCAGCACTGCACTGCACTGCACTGCACACACACACACCCAGAATGGTGCAAAGACTCGGCCGCCCTTCACGACCAAATAACTCCCTACTCACTGAATTTGGGGTGAAAACCGGTGTTGTGGTAACCGTACCGTACGAGACCGAACGGTCAACAACAGTAGTAGTCTAGAGACTAGTAGAATTCTAGGAGGACTGCGAGCTACGCCAAGACACATTATCTACTTACAGAGTTTCTTCTGCTTCGCATTTACGTTTTTTGCAAGCAAATGAACTCCGCTCGCGTTGACAACTTCGTCGTTTTCCGCCTACTTTTTCTTCTTCTTCTTCAGAGCTGCTACTGTACTCAACTAACATATCACCGAAAGAAGACCCAAACAAGTGTCGTATAGCTCGTAATGACATCAGCCGCTGCGATGAAGCGGGCTGACAGAACTCCATTCCGATTGGACATCTCTCACCATTAACCCGCCAGCAGTTTGAATGAACTGAATTTCTATTGGACAGCCCGCACCCTTAACCTCCACCGAGTTGGAGGAACTCCATTCCTATTGGAGATCTCGCACCATTAATCTTCTGGGGGTGACAAGTAGTCAGGCCGGTCCGGGCGTAGTTAGCATACGTACATTCTCCCTAAAAGCATCTTCTAATAAGAAAGCCTTAAGCCAAGAATTTCGTAAATTATTAAGTTGTTTTTGGAGAAATTCTAAGCATCCCTTTATTTATTTTCTTATTTGACTGTTTTTGTTTATTTTTCTTTATCCCCTTTGTCGTTAATGACATGGTCTGTATTGTAAATTATGTTTAAAATTTCAGTTTGTTTGTTAAAATAATACATAATTAAAAAGACAGAAGACAAGGGTTGCGTGTTTTATCGATAGAGATTTTAAACCAAAGAAATCACATCATTTTAATGTCGGGTTAATTACATGATAAGTCTCATCTCTTGTATTTATTTAGAAACGTTTACAACATCATATGATCTTTTAAATACTCACCCACACATTTACATATGAAACAGAAAAATCCTAAAAGGAGATGTGCCGTCCCCAGTGGAGGTCGACCTCAGCACGTTCGCACAGTTTCACAGTTCATGCTACCTTTTTGCATTAATTACATATGGTAAACTTTCAAGCGAAGGCAATATTCACCATTTTTTAGGTGTTTTTACACTTAAGAAAATGTCTATTAATATTTTCACCTTCGATATAATCATGCAGTATTGTACCACACATGGGATGAATCGTGCAAATGTAAAATCAAGATAACTATAAGAAGAAACATTATTAGTGAACCAAGATTCATCGGGGCCGGTAATAATGAATAATGCACCGTTATACTCTGCATTATATTCAGCTATTCCGGGAAGAATAATCAATCTTAATTTAGTTTTTTAGAAATCTCTTTTAGAAAAATGTATTTTTCAATGCCCCAAAACCCCAGTATGAGGCCTAATATTAGACAAGTTCTCCCTCGGGACGTAACGCGCGGACTCAGAGCACATTTCCGGTCTGTTGTGGCTCGCGATTTGCGTTATTCCGTATTCAGGTTCCAGGGCTCCGTGCCGCCTTCAGGCTCTCGGTGTTTTCTCAACCCCAAGCCGGATCCCCGGAGCAGCAATGTGAAAAGGTAATTGCAGTAGTAGCGAGTTTTTATTTGAACCAAGTCGGTCCAGAGGAACCGTGTAATAGCTGTTTCTGTGCATGATGAAGAAAGAGTGTGTTTCGCGGCTGTCCTGGCTTAGGTGGAAGTGAAAAGCAGGTTGAGAGCGGCCCAGGAGCGGCCGAGTGGCCTAGGTCGAGTCGGCGGCGCGCGGCTGTCAGGCCTCCATGGCGCCCGGAGGAGCCCGACATGGCAGTACCCGTTCCTCATCGCTTAAACGTCCGTTTAGCGACCTCAGCGCTCAGCAGCGCGGTTCCGCAGTAACACGAGCAAGCACAGAGTAGTCGCACAGACAGAGTTAGTCGACGAAGATGCGCGCGTTTACATGATCCCAATCGGACATGCATTTGACGGTATCGAGCGGTTCGTCGGCAAGGGGACGAGGGTGCCGAGGGTATATGGGCCGCGGCCGGGTTAGGTTGGCAAGCTTCGCGACACAGCTGCACAGGTGACACGGCCAGGTGAGGAGCCCCGCGCAAGCCGCTCACGGTTGGCACCGCGGTGTGTGTGTTTGTCCCCACGCGATGAAGACGTGTCCGCGCGAGCGCGAAGTGCAGCGGTGGTAGCAGCGGGGCGGCGGCGGCAGCGGCAGCGGCAGCAGCAGCAGCAGCAGCAGCAGCCGGGCGCCGCGCGACATGGAAATGCAACGTCCATGTTGATGCTGCTGCTGCTGGGCGCTCGTGACAGCTCTTCCTGTAACCCTTCGCAAAGGGCTCGTTTCCCTCCTCTTTTGTTGTGCGTCAGTAGAATATTGTTGTCGCGTGTACCTCCTCCACCATTCAGTTTCAAGGCGCCGTTTTCTACTCTTCCGTTGTTTGTGTGCAGTCCCATATTAATTATGTTAATTATGGCTTATTTTGACTCACTTTGAGAGAGAGAGCGAGCTGTGTAGGAAGATGCTGTGCTGCTAGCGGGACGCTTCGCTTGTTCCCTGCCTGAGCTCCGCACAAACCTCTACAAGTTCACTTTATTTTAAATCAATGTGCTCCCCTTTTTCGACTTTCTAATGAAATGTTGCGTTATGCCACCACACCAATAATACGTTTTTTCCTCTGAAACATTAACGTGTGCAGTTTTTATTCATTTAGCTGTGATGCTTTTTCTCCAGACCAAAGCGACTAACACACACAGTGACTGTGTTAAGGTTACAGTTACAAGCTTACAGTTATTTACCCACGATTTATACAGCTGGGTAATTTTAATGAAGTGGGGAAAAAACTGATGGAACTAAAGGATTGACAGAGGAGCTCTGTTTTGTCTTTCTCGTGTATCTGTAGGCAGAAAAGAGAGAAGACTGCTCAACTTGACCACGGTAAAGAGTTTGGGTGCTCAGAACCCCCTGCTTTTTGTAAGCCGAAGCAGCGAAGGGAGAGCGCGCGCGCGCGCAAGTTCGGCCAAATACTTTCAGTTTTCTGGACGCGTGCGTTTCGGCAGGAATTTCTTCAGCTTCTTCGTTCTTCGGCGTGACGCTGTCCCAAGAAATACAAGTATAAATATAACTAAGCTCGTTTGTGCTCTTCCGTCTTCTCGTTAGTCTTTCTAAAGCCATTTGCACAATATTAATTGGAAGCTTTTAAAATCTTGTCAGAAATTTCTATCATTAAGGGCTGCTTGTAGTCACTGGCAAGTGCAACAACAGGCAATACGGACTGGCTTAATTTTTTTTAAACTATATGTTCAAATGACTTGCTGTGTCATATCCACTGTAGCTGCTAAAAAAGCCACAGGAAATAAGACCGGAAGCCCATTTTCATTCTAAAACAGCCATTGTGGTCATAATAACACAGTAGATGAAGATGCACAAATATGTTTAAATGTTTTCTGTATGCAAACCCTACATATTTATCATGTTATAACGAAACCTAAGTTGTTAAGCAGTCTTTGTATGGGGACAGTTTCACGTTTCTTCTCTTCATTGACCTCTGACCTATTTCTGGGTGGCCTTTCTTCAAAGTGCGCGGAATAAACCCTTTCAGAAATAGCTGGTTCTTGGTTCTGTTTGTGCATTTTACCCTCTGAAGAGATGCCCGCAATATGGCTATGCAGCTGAACGAGCCTGACTCTCCGGCACGCAGGTTACATAGGAACCTGCATAGAGATGCTATACTCACATAGAGGTTTCTTCTTTCTCTTCCCTGTTTGGTTTTTGTAGCACTGTATTTCTCTGGGGGAGTGGGTCAAGTGTAACAGCGATGCCCTGCCTCTGTTAATAACAACTGAGCAGACAAAATACAGTAGAGGTATGTGCAGACTTCGCCAGCTTGAAAGAGAGCTAACATTTTAGCCTGTTGGCTTCTACGTGGTGAAGCTGGTAATACGGATTCAGCTCCTTTGGCTTGGCATATATGGTCAAATTAACGCTGGGTTTAAATCTCATTTTTGTGGATGGTATGCTGGCATAGAGATGGGTAATTCCACTTCTTTGTCTTACTTGCTGTTAATTGCCATTAGCAGAGCAGTAGTGAACAACACGGTTAAACTAAACAAATGGAATGACACATGGTATAGTTTCCTACAATAAAGACAACAGGATTATATGAAATCAGTTAAAATGGCTGTCTTATCCTTACCAACAAACTTGTGCAGTGTTTTAAAAGTTAAAAAGTTTAAATTATCTGCTTAACAGTTTTGTACATTGTGTTGTACGCTGATTTCAGAGCAGTTACCTTTACTGTAAAATATATTTACCCACAGCAGTCTGCTCCTGTAAGTACTGGATACCTGTTCTCGTATCCCGTTTTTGGTCATGGATGCAGAACTGTTTACAACAAGTTTCTATGGTTATAGTACAGTCAAATAGAGTGACGTTCCGTAAGGAAACCACAGGAATGACTTTCCCCAGGTAGTCACTTAAAGTGTTATTGATATGGATAACCATTGACATGAACAAGTGAATATGCATCGATATGCTGTTGATACTGTTGCCGTGTTTGTTTTCTCACCATTCTCACACCATAAATATTTTGTAGCTCAAGGAACTTGTGAAAAATGATTTTAAATAGTGTAATGATTACTTTGCCCTCTGCCTACAGGAACTCTGCACACACTGAGGGAGAGTGGAGAGACATGACGAGCAAGAGAAAAACATTTTTGCTAAAGTACCTGCTGTCTTCTTGCATTTGTGGGCTTTGCTGAACATCTGCTCTATGCCACACTGTTGGAAGATTGTAGAGGGAGAAATTGAAGTACTGAAACTTACTTGTAATTCAGATTTCAGTTTAGTCACTTTGTAAGCTGTTGATGTAAGGCAACAACAGAGTATCCTGACACAACTACTTCACGGCTTGAACAGACTGTAGTGGCCTACGATATCTACCTATTGGAATTGTCATCTGTTGCCTACATTTGACCTGCTGGAACTCCCACGTCCCTTCTCCCCTTCCATCCTTAGATGACCCAAGGCCCTCCGCAAGCACCCTGAATCCATATTCACCAATCAGCATGACGGAGGCTTGGCAACAGCATGCTGTGGCCCCTCCCCCTGTGGTTCACACCATCCCCCCAGGGGCGGAGAACACATTGGGCTGTGCTGTGTATGGAATTGTCCTGCAGCCTGACCCTGCACTTCAGCAGCAGCAACAACACCAGCAGCAGCAGCAGCAGCAACAACAACAACAACAACAGCAGCAGCAACATGCCCAGGCACAGCAGCCCTCCCTGCAGGTGGGAGGAGAGGGTGGGCACAAGTGTGGCGCTTGTGGCCATGACATTTCACATCTGGCTAACCCACATGAGCACCAGTGCATGGTGAGCCAGGACCGCTCTTTTCAGTGCACCCAGTGCCTTAAGATCTTCCACCAGGCCACTGACCTCCTTGAGCACCAATGTGTACAGGTGGAGCAGAAGCCCTTTGTGTGTGGGGTTTGCAAGATGGGCTTCTCCCTGCTCACCTCACTGGCACAGCACCACAATGCTCACAGTAGCAGCAACCCCATGAAGTGCTCCATCTGTGAGAAAACCTATCGACCTAGTTCCTCTGGCAATGCCACACCAACCCCATCTGCTGCAAACCCCCAGCAGCCCGGCAGTGAGGGTGCAGCACCTGGCGGCGGCGCGGCCGTTGGTGTCTCGGCGCCCACCGCATTTGAGGCTTCATCCCCGGATAGACCGTACAAGTGCTCTGTCTGTCAGAAGGGCTTCCGGCATCTTTCAGAGCTGTCACGGCACGAACGTGTGCACACGGGCGAGAAGCCCTATAAGTGTGATGCTTGCGACAAGAGCTTCAGTCAGTCTTCGCACCTGGCACATCACCAGCGCACGCACAGCTCTGAGCGCCCCTACAAGTGCGCTGCCTGCGAGAAGAGCTTCAAGCACCGCTCACATCTTGTACGCCATATGTACGCCCACTCAGGTGAGCACCTCTTTAAGTGCAACCTGTGTGAGATGCACTTCAAGGAATCTTCGGAGCTGCTGCACCACCAGTGCCAGCCAGCAGGTGAGCGGCCCTTCCGCTGTGCTACCTGTGGAAAGGGCTTCAAGCGACCATCAGACCTGCGGCAGCACGAGCGCACGCACTCAGAAGAACGGCCATTTCAGTGCGAAGAGTGCCAGATGAGCTTCAAGCAACAGTACGCGCTGGTGCGCCATCGTCGCACCCATAAGAGCTCAGCCGAACGCCCCTTCAAGTGCAACCTATGCGACAAGGGCTTCCTGCAGCCTTCACACCTGCTGTACCATCAGCATGTGCATGGTATGGAGAGCCTGTTTAAGTGTGCCTCCTGCCAGAAGGGCTTCAGCCAGTCCAGCGAGCTGCTGCGCCACAAATGCGGCGGTACCGGGTCGGCTGTAGCCGCTGCTGAGCGGCCTTACAAATGCGATGTGTGCGGCAAGGGCTACAAAAAGTCATCGACACTACAGCGGCACCAGAACTCGCACTGCTCGGAGAAACCGCTTAAGTGCTCGCTCTGTGACCGTCGCTTCCTCTCATCCTCCGAGTTTGTCCAGCACCGCTGTGACCCAGCCCGTGAGAAACCACTAAAGTGCCCCGACTGCGAAAAGCGCTTCAAGTATTCGTCGGACCTGCAGCGACACCGACGTGTCCATACTGGCGAGAAGCCCTTCAAATGTCCCAGCTGTGACAAGGGCTTCAAGCAGCGCGAGCACCTGGCCAAGCACCAGAGTGTGCATGCCCGCGAGGCCCAGTTCAAGTGCGTCTGGTGTGGGGAGCGCTTTGGGGACCTGGGTGCCCTGCAGGAGCACACCGTCCAACACACGGCCGAGGGCGGCGGCTATTCCGTGCCACCTTGCATATAATGATCCCATCTTCCACTCCTCTGCCAACAGCAACCTGCAGTTCAGCTCTCCACATATCAACACTGGTCCGCCTCACTTTTTCGTCTCACTGCTCTCTGAAAAAAGAAGTGGACTGGCATACATGCCCTACTCCTGCCCAACAGGGAATATAGTAAAACAAGAATACGGGTTCAGCAGGAATTGAACTGAAATGTGGTTGGCTGTGTTCCTGTACCCTTTGCATTCTTGGAAAGGCCTGTGTAGTTCAGAACAAAAAAAAAACTGGACAAGCATTGCGTAACCCCTTTGTATCTAATGGTCGGTGATGAAGGTGGCAAAAAAGAGGGCGTGTCCTTGTTTATGTTTACTGTGATGAATCTTAGACTGGTCAGTAGCAGGACACGCATTCTCATCTCGTTCCAGCAGGCCACCGTTCGAACAGAACCGCTGGGTCGTTGCAAGCACTGATGCCTGTCAGCATCCTGGCTCAGATGTTGGCAGTGAAACTTCCCCAGTAGTGGTTAGACTTGCTGAGTTCTACAATGACTGAAGCAGATTGAAAAAAGATGCTAATCTACCACCCAAATTTTAAGATGTCAAAAGAAGCAAAAGTGAAACATTTCCTGCTGGCTAGCATCTACGGCACACCTTTCTGTTTTTGTGTCCTGCTTAGCCAGTCGCAGAAGAGCAGCAGTAATGGAAATTGTGGTGCTCGTTGTACCCTTGCTCTATCCTGACCCAGTATGTTACTGACCCCTCTTATCTAGCACACCATGAGCATAGCACCGGCACTTCACGGACAAAGTGCTATGATCTGAAATGACTGGTGACAAAGTTCAAGCATTCATATGTAAAGTACAGATAAATTTATGCATTTGTTTGTATATTTCTCTCCAGATTCACAGCTACAGTAGCCAAAAGGTTTAAAAAGTGTAAGTACTCAAACTGTCATGAAATAGTATGTGTGTGGGCACATTTATGTATGAGCCTTGCAGTATGTCAAAAAGGCACCACTCTATCAGATCCCAAAGGGTTAGGGATTGCTAACCAGCTGGAGAGTCCAGGTCTTCAATGAATTCTCCTTACATTTTCTATATAAATACAAATATATATATATATATATAAAAAAACACATGCATATATACATATAACTTTTATTCCATGTATACCGTTCACACACCTAGAAAAATTTATCTTTCTTGCAATGCCTGAAATCTGATGAAGGTTTCTTGTATTACTGTATGTACATAAAATAATGTATGCTAATATGTTTACAATTAATGTAGTAGGAATTGCATTGTGTGTGTTTATAAACTGCATCTGGTGTTTCGTCTTTAGCTACTTTTTATTCTGTGTACTTATTACTGTAGTGTTTTAAAGTTGCAAAGCCAATTTTTAATTTTTTTTAGTTTTTTTTTTTTTTTATTTTTAAACAGTTGGATGCTCCATGCTTTTACGTTGATGCCATTTGTTGGGTATATTTGTGCTGCTTGTTGTATCAGATCCTTATAGAGTTTTCTCTGCTGCAGGAGTGTCTTGCAGGGGGCCTGAGAAAGTCAGAGCTCAACCGACCTTATGGTCCTCACATCTGTCCTCTGACAGGGCAGTTGTGGCTACCCTGCAGCTGTGGTTAAGAGAGACATGGAAAGAGGTGACTGCCATCTTCTCAACCCAAGTCTGGCCAACTGAGACCATGTAGCACATACCATGGTGAGAGAGGAACTCTATTCGAAAGCTTACAAACTTAGTTCTTGGGTGTAGGGTATTCCTAAGGTACTTTTAAGGTACTGAACCTAAATTGATTGTTAAATATCTTATATTTCAGAATGTAAAATTGAATAAATGTAAAGAAAGGTAAAGACTTTGGATAAAAACGTGTGTACGCTTCTAAAACCCTTGTGCAAGGTACCTGAACTGAATATCTCTTGGAACGGTTAAAAAAAAAAAAAATTTGGTTGAAAGGGTCAGCTCTACTAAATTAAAATGGTCACACTAGACTGGCTAAGGTAAGGTCATGACCTGTATGTTTGACACCACACCAGCCCTCCCTCCATGTCTCTCTCCCTACTGTCTGCCCTGAGGAAATGACCCCCAGTCCACTGACAGGCCTGCAGTAGCAGAGATTCTTTAGCATACCTGTGTATAAGGGGACATACCATACCAGCGACAGTCACATTTGAGAGCTCATCCATACATCTGGACAGTTGTTCACTTCATACACTTGAACTTATTCTCGCCATGCCTCGCCAGTCTCTTCCCTCTGTGCTAAAACCAGCAGTTTGCCCCTCTCAGTGTCCGGGTCAGGTGAGAAGGGGAATATTACAATTATGAGTTTTTTTTTTTTTTTTTTTTTTTTAAGAAAAAGCCTTGGGGGGAAACTAGCTGAAGTAATTGGTTTGCCTCATTTTACTTTTTTCCACATGGGATTTAAAAAAAGTTGTGGGGCTTGTACTGTACTGAACTGGTGCTTTTTGCTTTGTGTTTAATGATGTTTGGTGGTAATGTTTAGACCTGTTGCAGTTGTCTTTGGGAATTTAAAAGGATCAAATGAACTTTAGTCGAGAGGCCAAAATCCATTCATCATTGAATAGAGTTTTTGTATGTTCTGTAATAGGTTGTTTCCAACGCATCCACACATTGGATTTTAACAGGAATTTGTGGGTATTCTGTGAAACAGTTTACTCTAGGTCTGACAGTCCATGTTCTCCTTGTCTCTTGTTCCCTGTGCAGTCTTGTCTTTCTGAGATTCCTATGAAAGCATTGGGTGCTTCTTTAAAGAAAAGGAGAAAACACTACAGGTCAAAAGGTAATTAGATTAAAAAGTATTTTGTATGTTTGTCAGAATAAGTGTTATAGGTTCTCTTTTTAATGAATGTTATAGTTTAAGTATCATATCTACATTCTCATTAGTTGTAAGGGCTTTGGATAGAGTTGATGTATTGGATGTGATTGATTGGCTGGTTGTATGGAGTATAAACGTGACCTTTCACCTTTGACCTGGGCAGTGTTAAGGCCCTGTGCATGCTCACAGTGTTAGTTTCTATAATCTGCTGTTCCTTGTGTATGTACTTAGGGACACACTTTACCCCAGTTAGCATTTTTAATTTTGTAGTTTGTGGAAGAGATGGCAAAATCCTTGTGTGGCAATGGATGTGTACATTCAAGATAAAATCTGTATGTAGCATTTAATACACACAGCACTAACAAATAAACTTTTTTTTCATTATTATTGAAATGTTGTCCTTGGATAGTGCAACACTGAATTCTTTGTTTTTTGTGTTAGCTGGGTAATGCACATGCTTCACTTGTAGAGATGCTGGGGGACGGGGGTTATTGTTCTGTTGTATAAATGCTCTCTCTGGGGAGCTGGGGTTGTCCCTCCCAAACGCAAGCCTGCAGAAATTTACAACAAAGCCTGGAAGTGGAGTTTATATAAAGCAAGCCCTTCCTACACTGCCTCTGTACACGCAGTGGTCCTTCCATTGTGCCGTGTCAACAAATAAAATGTGTTATTGTACTTGGTTTAGGGACAGGGTGTAATGGTCCATACCCTCTACTCAGCCACCCCCGGGTGGGGGAGTTACAGAGCAACTCTGACCCTGTGCCAATGTCAGTTTTACCCTGCACTAGCAGTACTACTTTTGTTTGTATGCAAATTTGATTTATTCCTATATTTAGAAATGCCTTGTTACATATTTATAAGGGAACAAAGCCTGAAAAACAAAGTCTGTCCTCAAAAAAGAGATCACATACATGGAACATCACTATAAAATTCTAACCCTTATTTTTCTTTTGTGTGAATCATCCACCCATTACCAATAACTGCTTGTCCAGCGCAGGGTCATGATGTGAAGCAATCACTCGGTACCTCCATTGTTTCTCCCCCTACCTTCCTCCATGAAATCTCTGTTTTATCTTTGCCTGCCAACTCTTTGCCTCTCTTCTTTCCCGAGAGGAGATAAAATAGGATTGTTTATTCTCAGTCCGAGATCTCAAGTCGTGGAATGAGCTTCCTCTCAGCATCAGAGCTGTTCAGTCTCCCGATTTTCAAGCACCTCCTAAGAATCCATGTAAAGAAGAGCAGGTAGCAAGGTTGCTAGACCTGTCACCTTGAAAGCTGAAGAGCTTGGGTTCTCACTCTTGCTGTAATGCCTATGAGCAAGGTACTTACCCTGAACTGATCCAGTAAAAATGCTCCAGCTCCAATAATGGGTAAATTACTCTAAGTAGCTTAGTACACAAACCTATTACTTTTAAGTTGCTTTGGAGAAAGCTTTGGCTAAAAGAATAATTTTCCCAAAACTGGGGATGCTTAATCTCAGCATTACATTGATGACACACCCTTTACTGAAACTGTCTCGCTAATCTTCTTGCCTGATTTTGTATAGTTTTGTCTTGTTCATGGGTTAATTTTTTTTGTTAAATGGAGTATTGTACTTCATTTAATGTTTCTAGTCTTCCCCCAACTTAGAAAGGTGATTCTTTCTAGAAAGAAAAGCTTTATAAGTTGAATTCTCATTACTCAAACATAATTACCATTGATTCTATGGTAGAAATTTTTATATGTGCCGAAGTCACGAAAATATTACTATATCCCGTTAAGATGCATGCTTACACCTCCCCTTGTGTTCATGTGGATTTCCTGCCACAGTCAAAAGACGTTTTTCAGGTGAATAGGTGACTGTAAATATGTGTTACAACAGAGCAATGTATAGACAGTGAATGACTGTAGGGAGTTCAGTGTATCTAATGTTTTATGTCACTTTTGGATCAGGGGGTCAGCTAAATACTGTATAATAATCATTGTAATTCACTTTGGAGAAAAACATCTGTTCAATAAATGTAAGTTTCTCACTCCACTCAGCTGGTGAGAGTTAATAATAAGCTACAATGAAGCCATTAAATCACCTATAATTATGTTACAGCAATCTTGGAGAATGGAACCACACACAAATGTGTACAACTTTAAAATAATTCAAAATGTTGTTTTACTTATTTAGTAATTTTACTACTTTACTACAAGGGGAAACAGGCAAGATTGTTCTGGAGGTGCGTATGAGGAGTGAGTTTGTCTCTGGACATAGAAAGCAGGATGTGTTCACTGGGACATAACTGGGGCGACTGCGGTTGACATTCGCAATTTGTTCCAGGCCTTGGTGTGTGTCTTCAGTACCATCTATCAGAGGACAAGAGAGGGGGTGTAGGGGTATCGGGGTGGTTCAGGAGGAAAATGTAAGATGGACATTTTAAAGACTCCAACCAGTACGTTTGATTGTGGTAAGAGCCCCACCTCTGAGATCTCGACCTTGCGCTCCCAGGCCCGTACATTCTGCTCCAGCTCACTATGAGTTGTCTTGGCTGTGACGTACTCCAATACATGAGGCACGTGGAATTTTTCTAGCTGGCTGCGGAGCCTCTGGTTCAGGGCCTCCGCTTTGGAGCGTTCCTGCCAGGTCAAAGTGTTAGAGGCACAGTTAACAGTCTGTGTCACATTCCACTTACAAACGTCTTGAGTAATGAACCGACTCTAGGTCACAGTTAAGTTCTTGAGTCGGGGGCCAACTGTATTCAGCTGAGAATGTCGTAGGGTCACGCTAACCTCAAGATTTGTTTGGGGAATGCTGAACTGACCTTCTCGGCTTGTACTGTCTCTGCCTCGATCTTCCCCAGGATCTGCCTTCGGGCAGCAATGTCACTGCTCAGCAACTTCGACTCATCCATCATACTCTGTAGCTTTTTCTGCAACACATAGCTACATAAAATCAACAAAACAATTCATTTTTCCTGACACAAATACATAGATGTATATGCAGACTCATATACAAAACCAGTTACAATCATTAAAAGCTATAAATATTTGAGCATAGAATAATTATGCAATAGCCAAGGAAGGCAGACCATAGTTTCAGTGCCCTAGCCAATGTCCAACTCCTCACTGAGAATCCTCAGGTGTCCTCCAGGCCACACAAGAAATACATTCTTTCCAGCATGTCCTGGTCGGCCACAGGGCCTCCTCCCAGTAGTTTAAATTACCACATCAAACAGTGTTCATATTTATTCACTTAGCTTATACTTTTGTCCAAAAACACAATTATTTATCCCTTTATACAGCTGGGTAATTTTACTGGAGTACTTCAGGGGAGGTAAAGTAACACAGTTAGAGGGAGGGATTTGAACCTGCAACCTTTGCATCCAAAGGCAGTAGTGCTAACCACTACACCACCTGGTGTTCTCTAGCTCTATAAATGGACAAATCATTTAGTAGTTGTATGTCACATTTGAGAACAGTATCAGCTAAACACACACTCTCTCTCTTTCTGAACCGCTTGTCCCATACAGGGTTCACAGGGAACCGGAGCCTAACCCAGCAACTCAGGGCGTAAGGCCAGAGAGGGAAGGGACACACCCAGGACAGGACACCAGTCCACCCCAAGCGGGACTCAAACCCCAGACCAACCCACTGCACCACCACACCACCATGCCCCTGCTGAACAAACTGTTAATTTTTTTTTTTTTTTAACTAAAAGGAAGTCTTTTTTGGGTGACTTTTTGTCTATACCGTAACCTTTCACCAATTTGCTCACTGGGAACACAAGGTTCCTAGCAACATAGGTCTTGGAGTCCTTGGGGCCCTCAAATTCTCTACCATATTGTTTTACAAATGTTTAGTTAGAATATTCTAAGTAAACATTCTGAAACACACACATTGTCTGAGACCTCTCGCCCCAAGCGAACCGGAGTCTAACCCAACAACATACGGCGCAAGGCTGAAGGGGGAGGGGACACACCCAGGGCGGGATGCCAGTCCACCACAAGGTACCCCAAGCGGGACTCGAACCCCAGACCCACCAGACAGCGGGACCCGGCCAAGCCTGCTGCGTTACCGCACCCACCCCATTCTGAAACAATGCTACAAATTCAAATTTTAACAATTTATGCAGATTAATATTTCAATGGAGCAATACAGCATTCTCAAAGCAGGACAGTCTTAACACTCAAAAGTTGGTGTCCATTTCCATGTGACTACCTAATATACATTCAGCTTCAAGAGGCATTTCCTGTCACATTCTGTCCCATTCCCTGTTTGCAATCTCACTGTTCATGCAGACAAGATGACTGATGAATGGATGAGCAGCTGACTGTACGTAGTGTGCAGTAGGGCGTCTTGCACAGCAAGTCAGCCTGGGTGTAAAGGTGTCAGCTATGTACTACAGTGTTCATTGGAACTTGCTTTGGAGAAAATTCAGTTCAATTTATTTTTACAGAGCGCTTTAACACAGGAATAAAGCAAGAAAAACAGATACAAACAAAGAAGACAGTTGACTACCAACTATCATAGTACTTTTAGAGAGCGAAAAGAATGACTACCAGCCACGGAGGAAAGGAACAAAAGCTCCCAACTGAAAATCGAGGGAGAATAAACCTCTGAGGGTCCGAGGGCCAGTGGCTGCCCACCCCTCCTGGGCATTCTAGATTAAGTAACAATTCTAAGCCAGTTACCAAGTAATAATGATATTGTTGCTATATGGTATCTTGAATCCCCAGCTCAGCATCCCCAGCTCATCAGAAAAGTGTCCGATAAATGAATAAATGTAGGTGGAACGCTCCAAGAGACGCATGGTCCCGGTGTGACGTCCGCACCTTATGTGAGTTGAGGACCTGAAGAGCCTTCCCAGCTGTCAGCTTGCAGCAAAGCAGGTCCTGGTTGCGTTCATCGATGTGCTCCAGGTACTGGCTGTTCTCTATCTTCAACTGCTGGAAGTCCACCTCGTGCAATGCCTCATCCAATTCCTCCTTCTCCTGCAGCTGCATCTGCAGTTTTCGCTTCTGCACCTTTAAGTCTGCGTTTTTGAGACGAAGTTTCTCCACCAGAGCATCCTGCAAAGGGTGTCAGGTTCAAGAAGGGTACCAGGGACGGGGCCCAGCATGATTCATAGGAGGGAACCTGCTGTTGTACCTCTGATTCGTCGGGCTTGAGTAAAACATCCCAAAGCGCAAAAGATTTAAAAACTTGTTTTACAAAGTTGACGAATCAATAATAAATTAATACAGCAAGTGCAGATGGAATACTCTGTTGCAGTCCTGTTATGAAACTATTCTATTACACTTACCATATCACTATTATACTTACTACTTAATAGTATACGATTAGCGTATACCTTTTATCCGAAGTAACTTAGAATTGTACTCACTTTTTGCAATAAATACAAGGCACAGCTCACCTCTTTTTGCACAGTAGTAGCTTAAAAGAGGAATACTGCAGATGCGGAATTTAGAGTCTGTGCCTATTCTTGAAATGTGGGCCAGGGAAGTCAGCAATTTACTTAGAGGAGGTGAGATATACTGTATAGGACAGACTTAACCATTTCTGTTAAAACATGGAAACAAATTGAGGAGTGTTTAAAGAGTGACATAGACCATAGGTATAAGTTTTGTGACGTGGTATCCAAGACATGAACGTTGCTTTATCTATACAGTTCTTAAAGGCATCCACAGATAGGATATGAAAAAATAACCCTTTCTGATTATTGTAAATTGTGGGACTCAAATATATTAGATACTGATTTTTTTTTTTTTTTTTTTACAGAATTTAATTTTTGTATATCATTAGAACATCACTTACGTGACTTGTTTCTTCACAGGATTTTTCCTTTAACTTATTTCTTGCTTGTCTTTAGTGTAAGATGTTGTGTCCTGCATGTGAAAACTGTCTATCAAGTTTTACACAGTCACATATCTAAATGTTTTTACCGGAGGAATTCACATAAGTACATATGTTCATTAATGGTAAAACAGCAGAACCAGTGATGGAACCATGAGAGTGCAAATAATTTTCTATAAAAGCTATGTTGTCTGTGCTCTTACCAGCTTCTCTTTACACCCTTGAGTCACCAGGGAACTCAAAGCAAGGGCACAGTTTGCTCACTCTGATGTGTAAATCCCCCGGCCTCCTTCTAACCTTTGCTCTCATCCTGCGGTCCAAGTAACGGACGACTTTCTCTGCCCCCATCAGGATGCCGCTCTTCTCCCGAAAAGCCTTTGCAATATGCCGGTCAAACTCGTTATTGGCCTTCTTTATCTCCACCAGGTGGATATCCGCCTCCTCCAGGGTGGCCTTCGGGTCGGGCAGCAGAGCGCAGAAGGGCGAAAAATAATAAAGGTTGGGAATTACACTTGAAAAGAAATGCTCCAGTTCATCAACTTGTTTAGCCGTCACTGCTTTTAAAATCTTTGAATGGCAGAACATCTAGAAGTAGGCAGCTGGTAGCATGGTGGTGGTACCCATAAATGGTGATAAAAGTTGGTAGTGTAGTGGTTAGAGCTCTTGCCTTTTGATCCAAAGGTCACAGGTTTGATCCCAACCTCTGGCTGTAGTACCCTTGAGCAAGGTACTTACCCTAAATTGCTTCAGTAAAATTACCCAGCTGTATAAGTGGGTAAATGATTGTAAGCATGTAATAATTGTGACCTTAACATTGTAAGTTGCTTTGGAGAAAAGTGTCAACTAAATGAATAAATGTAGAAGTAAAGACTTCTGTTCCTGAATCAAAATTCTTTCTTATGATTAAAGTACTCTCTTCACCCATGATCTCTTAAGTTCATGGAATGTGTAAATGTTCATGCACTATACATCTGAGATCACATCTGTTACACAATGGATAAACCTTCATGCAGCTATATTCCAGTACTGTAATGTAAATGTTTATACATATAAGAAAAATTAGCAGGAAGGTGATTAGGAATCATTAATACTCGGATAAAGTTTTACGCAACTATTCGTGTGATGAACATTGGTTCATGTGGTGGAAAGAAATTAACTGCACTTAAGAATTAAGCGTCTGCATCCATGTCTCTCTTTCTGCTAATCTAATGAACACATTGTATTTTCTATGAGATGTAAGTCGCTTTGGAGAAAAGCATCTGCTAAATGAATAAATGTAAATGTAAAGTTTTGCATCTCTACCCGTAATTGTTTTTGGATATGGAATTTTGGAATTTTTACAAATATGGCAAAATTGCACTGTACTTCAAACTTTCACTCAGGTAGATTCTAGTTATTTTTATATGTTTTATCTATTTATGTTAATAAAAAATACATGAGAAAAAAGTACCGGAGGTGAGAGAAGCAGAAATAAGGCTGCGAGCAGAGTTTTTATGGGCCGTGCCCATGTGCCAAGCGCTGCAGTTACCCTGTAGTTGTTCAGCACCCTCTCGGAAGTAGCCTTGAGTTTCTGCAGGTCCCCCCGCATCTCATCGAGCTCCTTCTGAGCCACCTCACACTTCTGCTCCACTGTCAGGCGCTGCAGCCTCTCCTGAGCCGCCGTCCTGGCCTTCAGCTTCCATCCATGTCCCTGTGAAGGAGGACGCAACTATTGGAGTCCTTAATAAGGATGTGTAAAGATGGTTTTAAAGATTTTTAGAAGGTCTGTTATTATTATTATTATTATTATTATTATTAGCTTAGTATAAAACCTAACATAAGTCACTTAGGAGAAAAAAAAAGAAAAGCATCAGCTACAGAAATAATAAGAAGTTTAAAATGATATACCCTTTTACAGAGTATGGTGATTTTTACTTGAGTAATTTTGGGGCAAGTATTTTGATGTATTACAGCATTTAAACCCAGACAACCTAACTGCCAGGCAGTGGCTGTGAACATTATGCTACTTTGTGTCACTATTTTGAAATGTTAGAGCTCTCCGTCAGATGTAAAAAAACGTGATGATTTTGTATTAATGGCTCTCCCATTATAAAATGGTAAATTGTGGTTTTAAGATGTATCCATCACATGTGTTCTTTCTTAGTGTATGAAATTTTAAACAGTGAGTCCCAGGACATCCCCTGTCCCATCTCCTTTTGATAGAACAGCTCTAGTAAAAATATTCAGTCGTAAAACTATTAAGTTGTTAAAATGTAATATATTCACTTATTCACTAGTCAGGAGCCTATCCCAGAATCATTGGGTGCAAGGCTTGGGGGGCGGGGGTGCACTCTGGACGGGATGCCAGTCCATTGCAGGGTAACCACACACAAATAGTCTCGAAATCACACACCACAAGCAATTCAGCATGGCCGGTTCACCTGAAAGACATGTCTTTGAACTGTGGGAGGAAACCAGAGCAGACACAGATCACGCAAACACCCAGATGGAGCCAGATTTGAACTTGTGCCTGAACAGCTCAGGTGCTATGAGGGATCAACGCCACCCGCTGCGCCACCGTACCGCCTTTAGTGTTTTAGAAATAACAGGACGGAGCCGCATGCAGAGCGAGCACGTTGAGCACGTGACACCGACACCACGTCCTCGCCCTGCAGTGAAAAGCAACGGGAGCTCAGTGCAGTAGACCCAATGAGGGGCGTGTCTGAAGGGATGGCACCGCCTCCAAGAAATATGATTGGCTCACCGGTACCCCCTCCATCACCATTGGGCTAGAGTACTGTCAATTTGACAATGCCCAACTTCATTGGATCGCTGTCCAAGCTGCTTGATTTGCGACGCAGAATCACAGTACCGCACCACGTTTTTCAAACAGGAGACACGACTCGCCCATTGACCACGTCTTTGTTAATTGTATGAACGCACTCAGTTATATATTTTGAAATATGTGGACCGGGGTGTTGTCGTTCTCTGCCTCGAAAATATGCATAGGTGAACTCCAGCAGAGTGATGTACCCTACCGATGGCCGAAGAAGGCTACTGAAGCCAGTTGGCCCAGTAAAGACAACCCTCGCGGGTACAACGACTTCAAAAGCTCCCAAGACGAGTCCCGTTATAATATTACGTGGCTAGTTAGTTAGCTCGGCTAACGTAACTTCGGCAGGCTTCCCGTGCCCCCGCCCCCAACCTTTTTTTTGCCACCGAACCTTTCTTAAACACGCGACAGTCCAGGAGTGCTTGCGAACCCGCTGTGTCCGAGCTGCGCACACACGTTTCTCGCGTGAAGGGCGATCAGTCAGGGCACCACGTCAGGATCTTAGTTTACCGCTGCCGTGTCCGCGTGAGGCGCAGCCGGGGAGGCCTCCGTCTCGGCCTCGGGGGCACGCGGGCGGGGGTCCAGGCGACTCAGGTGTCGCTCCAACATCTCTGTCTCGGACCGCAGCGCCGCGTTTGACCGCCTGTGAGGAAGAGACACTGGGCTGGACACTTCCACTCGTCTTTGGTCCCGTGATGCGACGTGCAACACGTGCGCAGTGACACCGATGCGACTAAACACTTTTGCTTGACAGACTGTGCAGGTGCGAAACATACACACACACACACACACGACAACAAGCCGTAAATCACACACGTATCTATCTTGTTGTTTTCCCCAAACCCCACATGAAGGTTACCAGTTATGCTCAGTTGTCTGTGTGTATTTTACCTGAGCTCTTCCATAAGTTTAACCGAATTTCGCTGTTCTGTGTGGGCAGTTTGATCTCCGCTCCGCTTGCCGGGCTCCGCCATGGTTGCCGTGGTAACAAAGCAACGCCGAGCGCGCGGATCTATAGCTGCGGAACAGCGCAGGGCGACTGATCCGTGTGACTGGTGCGTTGTTACGCGATCAACAAACTGACTTACTGGGCTAAAAAATGCCGGTTGTACATCACCGATCTCTTGTTAAAAGCATGGATACACACACAGGCAAGAAAAACTAATACGTTCAATTACTCAGTGTAGAGTGAAAGTAAACGAATATCGCGATCGTTATTGGTTAGTATTTTTACGGGGATTAAATTCTGGATTGTGACACAAACTTCATAAACTAACTCAACTAAATATGATTGATCAAAAATGCATTTGTACGAAACATTTTTCCACCCCACACACTATTTTTGACGTGTAACTATACTATTCACAGTTGCGTAATAAGGGCGGGCTGCCTGAGGGACGTGTCCCCGATGTTCAAAAAAGCACAATTCCGATTCCCCCCCAATTCTGTGAATATTACACTTACATTTTTTTCAGTTAGCAGACGCTTTTCTCCAAAGCGACGTACTGTACATCCCAATTATATAACTGTGAATATAACTGAATACACAAGGGGGCGCGGTGGCGCAGTGGGTTGGACCACGGTCCTGCTCTCCGGTGGGTCTGGGGTTCGAGTCCCGCTTGGGGTGCCTTGCGACGGACTGGCGTCCCGTCCTGGGTGTGTCCCCTCCCTCTCTCCGGCCTTACGCCCTGTGTTGCCGGGTAGGCTCCGGTTTCACCCGTGACCCCGTATGGGACAAGCGGTTCTGAAAATGTGTGTGTATAACTGAATACTATTGTATTGCTAATATTCTTTACAACAATACCTGATAATTTCATTCATTCATTCATTGTGTCAGCTGTCTGTCTTGTCTATATTGCCTATAATACTGAAAGCACCAAGCACCAAAGAGAATTCTTTCTGTGCGTCAGCACACTTGGCAAATAAAGCCTCATTCTGATTCTGATTTTTGCCATCACTGCCCACTCTGAATGAAAGCAGCGGACCATTCACATCACTACATGGTTCTCTTGGAAATTACAAAGGGCGGCACGGTGGCGCAGCGGGTAGCGCTCACAGCACCTCGGCGTTCGTTCCTGGCTCGAATCTGGCTGAGTTTGCATGTTCTCTTTTTGTGCTCGGGTTTTCTCCAAAAAAGTACACACACACACACACACACACACACACACACCTTCAGAACCGCTCGTCCCATACGGGGTCGCGGGGAACCGGAGCCAACCCGGTAATACAGGGCGTAAAGCCGGAGGGGGAGGGGACACACCCAGGACGGGACGCCAGTCCATCGCAAGGCACCCCAAGCAGGACTTGAACCCCAGACCCACCGGAGAGCAGGACTGTGGTCCAACCCACTGCGCCACCGCGCCAAAAAAAGTACAAAGACATGCAATTCAGGTGAATTGCCCGTGTTTGAATGTGTGTAGCTAGTAGTGTGTATGTGGTGCGGCTACGCTGCGATGGACTGGCGCCACGTCCAGGGTGTACACCCCATCCTCCAACATCCCTCCATATCCCCCATCCAGTGATTCCGGAATAGGCTTCGCGCTAACGCGATCCGCAGTTACCGCGAGAGCGAAATTACCATCTATTTCGTCCACATCGGAGTTGCCCGCTTTAAGAGAAGTCCTCCGCGCCACCGGGTGGCGCCAACGAGCGCGCGTGCCAGGTTCCAGCAGAGGCACTTCCGCTAAGTTGGTGTCGCTGGTTGCGCTCCTTCACACAGCTTCCGGGTGCGTCCGCTGCAATCAGGTTCCTACAATACGGAGTACGGAGCGAAGAGGGGGTGGGGGGTTTCTGTAAACATTTCCCGCAATTCGAAGTACTTTTTTGCTCGGTTTTTTTTTTTTTTTTTCTTTTCCTTTCCTGTTTCGAGCTCTTAGTTCAGCCGCACGGTTTCGGCCTCGGTGAATAACACAGCGCGGCGCTCTGCACTCTCCTGTGTGGACACAGTCTCTGCCCGGGTCGGAGCATCAATTTCAGCCCCACCCCCTCCTCCTCCTCATCATCATCATCCCCCTTCCTCCTCCTCCTCCCTCCTCCTCTTCCTCCTCCCCCCTCCTCCGCCGGCTCCGCTTCGTAGTGGTGCCGAACCGCCGTACCGAACGGATCATCATGTCCCTCACGATTTAGTAGTGTCTCCACCGCGCGTCGTTCCCGTCCATCGCGAGTCGGTCCGCCGGGCTGCCGTCGGGACTCCTCCTCCTCCTCCTCCTGCCTGGGCGGGTTCGCAGTGAGTCCGCGGACGGGCTTCACCGGCGGCGGCGCTCTCGGAGCTCCCAGGAAGTCCTTCATTCGATCTAAGTGCTGGATGTTGTTGCTCGGTGCTGGACCCGGATAGGCCGGGCTTCGGCTTCGCACGTGGATCCCAGCTGTGCAGCCTCGCGGTCTACCTCACCCCCCACCCAGCCCCGTGTCTCGTGTTGCTTCTGCCGCCGCCGCCTAACTGCTGGAGCTGTTCATCCTCCACCGTGACCATCATCATCTCCACCTTCTCCACCATCCTCTCCACCTTCTACTTCACCATCTGCATCTCCACCGTCTCCATCTTCTGCTCCTCCGTCTCTGTCCAGCTCCTGGTCCACGCCGGACCCACCGCATCTGGTTTAGTGCTCTCAGCCTCTGAACGGTCACAGCCATCGAAACGCTGTCCCTGCCGCCTCCGCCGCCACCGCCTCCTCCTCTGGGACAGACCCTCTTCCTTCGCCTCCACGCGATCCCGGGCCACAGTGGACGTTGACCGTTGTCCGCTCCAGCCTCCAGGCTCCCTCCTTCCAGGCCGGGCTCCGGTGCTCGCCATGCCCGGCCCGGTGGCCGGCAGCAGGTCTCGGGTCTACGCCGACGTGAACACCCTGAAGAGCCGAGAGTACTGGGACTATGAGGCCCACGTGCCCAACTGGAGGTGAGGACTTGGATTGGTCACTGGGTCATGACAGCATGTCCTTATTGTCACTGTAGGACATCACTGTACTGTCCTGCGCTGCTCCTGGTTACTGCAATGGTGCCTGGTGTACATGCAGTATTAGGGGTAGTATTATTAGTATAGCGGCACGGTGGCGCAGCGAGTAGCGCTGCTGTCTGTCTCACAGCGCCTGGGTGGTGCGAGAGGACATGGGTTCGATCCCCGCTCGATCTGTGTGGTGTTTGCACGATCTGTGGGTTTCCTTCAGGTGCTCTGGTTTCCTCCCACAGTCCAAAGACATGCTGTTCGGGTTCCCCCATAGTGTGTGAGTGACCCAGTGTAAGTAGTGTATCTAGTGGTGTAAAATCACCTTGGTGAATAAGGTGTGTGGGCTGGTAACACTACGTAGAGTTCACTGGAAGTTGCTTTGGAGAAAAGAGTCTAAGTGAATAAATGTAAACTGTAGTAGTATTAATGTTATTATTGGCATTGGATAGCACTTTGCCAGTAAGAAAACCCTGCAGTAACAGTGTTAGTCTTGTATACTACACTTCTTAAACTTATTCTCTTATTTATACAGCTGGATTACTGTAATAATGCTTGTTACTTTCATATTCAGTGGAACATACCCGTGAATATTAAGGACAGTGTTGTTATCGATTTTCTCAACGAGTTATTCACTCAATAATTGTGTATGTCACCTGTAAGTGCAGCAGATTATTAGTAAAAGGAGAAATCAAAGTAGAAATGTCCTGTTTGCTACTGCCTGTGTTTAGAGCACCTATTAAAGGCTGAGGTGATGCTCGCCTACCCTGCAAACTCCACGTTTGTGCCTTGTCAGGGCTGCGTTCATGGACATGCATGACATCTCAGATTTATAATGGAGTCCTGAGTGAGTGTTTAAAATAATTGTCCACTTGTAGATCCTAGAGGTTATTAGTCGACGCCCTTACTTACTGTGCTGCCCGCCGCCCCAGGAGCTGGAGCTGTTTCTTTTCCTCAGTGTAAATGGGTAAAGTGTAAATGCTGTGATGGAAGTGACCACCACGCATCCCGTTGTCCCCGTCCTCCTGTCGTTGGTCACATTCACCCGAGTCAACTTGAGCTGGAAGAGTTTGCTTCTGACTTTTTTTTAATGATTTTAAAGACCTCGAAGAAATTCCAAAAATTAATAACAGTTCTGGTGGTTTTATTTATGTATGGCAGTTATTTTTAAAAGTCTGCACCTTGTTTGTTATTTTAGTGTTAGTTAAGAGGCGTTTAAATATTATCGCCAAGGGATCCACCGGCATCACGACTAAACGTGCGGTGTTTTCAATTATTGTGGAGGTTAATTTCCGTTACCATGAAGTTTAATTTTATATGCACGTCAAAAGTTGTCGGAATGGGCTGAAATTATTTGTTGGCGGATTACAAATCATTCAGCCGCATCTTTATTCAGTTTTTGTGTTTATTGCAAAAAAAAAAGTAGATTTTTATTCGCCAAAATTATGTCTCCGTTGGTATGATAAACAAAGGCCAAAAGCCACAACATCAGCTTTCGCTATCTTGTGTTTCATGTCTGCCACTTCAGTATGCTGTGTTGGAGTGATGTCTGCCCGCTGCTCAACAGATGTGCTCCAGCTCTTGCAAGTTCCTGGCAATTCTACATTTACATTTTGCATTATATTCCATTCATCAGTCTCTTTTCTCCATTTTGATACAACTCAGTGTTTAAAAAAAAAAAAAAAACGTGGACTTGACAGCAAAGAGCTTTAAAGTACAGATGCACATTTATCAAATAACCATTTATTTGGTACCACCATACATTATATTAGCTACCTATAGGGTTTCATGTGTAAAATACAAATGTGATAAAATTGATTTGAAGTATGCTGCTGTCAAGAGATCCAGTTTGGTCCAAAAGAGATTTTTCTTGAATGCTGAAAGAGATTTAGCAGTTCTGAGGGAGAGAGAGTGCTTGTTCCTTCATATGTGACCCAAAAACCAGGAACCTGTAAGCTTTTCATAGTGGACCTCTTGTTAGTCAGACCACCGAGTGGTCAGAGATGGAGGATCTCAGTGCTCGTACTGGTCTGTGTGGAGTGATCAGGTTCTGCAGGCACTCATGTACTCATTCTTTGACGCCCTTTGACCGTACAAGTCAAGTCAAAGTGGCTTTATTGTCATTTGAACCATATACAGCTGGTACAGTACACAGTGAAACGAAACGACGTTCCTCCAGGACCACGGTGCTACACAAAACAACACAAAGCTACCAACACAGGACTACGTAAAGTGCACATGTGCAAGATGTGTGCACACAGTACAAGACTGTACAGTAATTACCAAGCAAAACATAAACACAGTAAAAAAAAAAAAAAAAAAAAACGGAATATTTAATACTATAGATATAAACATACTAATTAGCATCAAAAATACAGTTGGTCAGTACAGTAGGAAGAACTGTGCAAAAATTGCAAAGGGAGTGGAATTTTGTTCAGTTGAGTAGTTTTGGAGTTGAGACAAGGAGACACATGAATGCTTTGGCAGGTCAAACACATCATGTCATGGCTTTCTGGGTCATTTGAAGGGGCTTGATAGCAGAAGACAGATGACAGGAAAGTACAGTTACAGTAGTCCATATGCAATATCGCCTTAGCCTGGACCAGGAGCTCAATTAAAAATGATAAACATACGTAAACATAAATGGGTGACACTACAAGTGCAAGAGGATGTGGGTTCGATCCCTGTTCTGCCTGTTTGGAGTTTGCATGTTCTCCCCGTGTCTACTTGGGGGTCCTCCTGGTTTCCTCCCACAGTCCAAAGACATGCTGTTGAGGTAGATTGGTGACTCTATAAGTCACCCATAGTGTGTGTGTGTGTGTGTGTGTGTGTGTGTGTGTGTGTGAGAGAGAGAGAGAGAGACACAGAGACAGTGTATTACACTGATGTATGGATGAGTGACCCAGTGTAATTGGTGTATCTAGCAGTGTAAGT
The DNA here is from genome assembly GCF_900964775.1 of Scleropages formosus. NCBI lineage: Eukaryota > Metazoa > Chordata > Actinopteri > Osteoglossiformes > Osteoglossidae > Scleropages > Scleropages formosus. The sequence continues at coordinate 15,183,456 of NC_041812.1, read as the reverse complement.
CACCTTGGTGAATAAGCTTGGTGTGTGGGCTGGTAACACTACATAGAGTTCACTGGAAGTCGCGTTGGAGAAAAGTGTCTGCTAAGTGAGTAAATATAAATGTAAAAATAGTAACTGGACAAAGATGGTGCTAGATTACAAGCGAAAGTCACATGTGAAAATGTGAGCGGTCTCGGTACTGTAGGCACTCTGTTTGAAAGTACTAATTGTTAAAGGTACGACTCTAGAGCTTTTGCCCTCCTTAGAATATTGGCGATAGAGTGGTCCTGCAGGGAATAGTGGCCTAGCTAGAAAAATCCCCAGCTTCATGCCTCTCTATCTTCCTACCTCTCCAGTAACCAGGAGGACTACCAGCTGGTACGCAAATTAGGCCGGGGGAAGTACAGCGAAGTCTTTGAAGCCATCAATATCAACAATAATGAGAAGGTTGTGGTCAAGATCCTCAAGGTGAGTGAACCTGCTGATGCTCAGGGTGCGAAACCGGACCCTCGAAATCAGTCGAGCGAATGCCTTTGACTTGAATGTTGACCGTGCTCATTTTTGTCCTCACATTTTATTTTATTTTAGAGAATATATTCTAATTATTAGGGCAGCTGGCGGTGTAGTGGGCAGAACTACTGCCTTTGGGCCCAAAGGTCACAGGTTAATGTCCCATCTCCAGCTGTAATACCCTTGAGCAAGGTACTTATCCTAAACTGCTGCATTAAAATTACCCAGCTGTATAAATAGATAAATAGCTGTAGGTAGCTTAACATTGTAAGTAGCTTTGTTACAAAGCATCAGCCAAAGGGATTAAAGTAGAAAAGGAATTAATGTAAATAACCGTGGACAATAGCAGGTCAGATGACACACTGTCCACCCAACAACTGCGGTGTAGAAAATGAGCAGAAAAAAAGTGTTCACAGCGCAGTCTTTGCAAACCACAGATGTGTGCCCTTCCTCTGGGAACACCTTGTACCAGCTACACCAAGTAACACCGAGGTAGGAGCTCACCAGTACCTCCATAGTTACAATCTGTCACTGTGGGACATTCTGTAACAGTAAGGTAACCACGAGGGTAATTCAAAAAGTATCTGCAACGCTTCCATTTTTACATCGTGACTCGCCTTCATACTTGCGCTCTAATTGGCTACATCTCGGCTTTTGCGCAGCGACCACCAGTATTTGGATGCGATGATATGATTTGATTTGCAGTTTTCGTAGGATATGTGTAACAATCTGAACTTCGCAGCCTGTTAAGAAGAAGAAGATCAAGCGGGAGATCAAGATCCTGGAAAATCTGCGCGGAGGGACCAATATCATCCGGCTAGTAGACACCGTGAAAGACCCTGTGGTATGCTGCTCAGTTTCCTCGACCCCTCTTGTGGTCCGGCCGCAGCTGACCTGACCCTTCGGAGTCGACCAGACCTCCACGTTACCATGTCTCATCTGCACTGCTGAACTATAAAATTGTGTCCTCTTTGCTGGTGCTGAGGGCAGGTTAATACATTTAAGAAGTATTAACAGTCCCTCATAGCCGTAAATGTAGATGCATGCCGTGGTTCTGCAGTTTTTAAGATCAGTGTTTAGTTGTCAGTTGTTCAGTAAATGCTTACGTCCCAGCGGAAGGATAGAAGTGCCGCAAGTCTTGGTGGAACGTCTGAGATGAACTCAGTGAAACGTGCAAATGAGGGAGGGTTGTCAGTACTATTTGGCTGGAGGCATCTGGTGAAAAGATTATGTTTGATTTAAACATTTCTTTGCTTTTGCTGAGACCATTTTAATATATTATAATTCAAGTGAGATACAAAGGAATGCTGTATAATACATGTAAATAATGATGGTTTGTTTTAGTGTAATCACATCTGAAGCAAAATATGGTTTGAAATATTGTGGTTACCTGCGTTTAGAGCTATTTTCGATTCGGATTTTTCGTGCCGTTGGTTTCGCTGAAGCAGTTGGCGGCGTCGTAGGTAGAGCCGTTGCCTTTGGATCTGAAGGTCCTGTGTTCAGATCTTCACCCCTATAGTACGTGTGAGCGAGGCATCTATACGTGAGCGTGGATGTATACAACCTAACCTTTTACACAGCCTTGGACAAAGGTGTCAGCTAAAAAAAAAAAAAACAAGAGTAGCAATATTTTTTTAATCCTATAGATTCACTTTTGCAGTTGAGTGTTGTCTTGCATTTCTGATTATCTGCCAGCGTTAATGTGCCTTTTTTTTCCCGTTGGCTTCTTCCGCAGTCCCGCACTCCGGCCCTCGTCTTTGAATGCATCAATAACACAGATTTTAAGGTAGACGTGTTCACTTCCTCTGCTTTGTTTTTAATTTAAGCTGCAGCTGCTTCAGTTGGAACTCCATGATATTTGTACATAACTCTGAGTGGTTCACGGTACCTTGATGGGGGCCGCTGAACCAGGTGCCATCTCTAAAGTGTGAAATTTGTTTCTCCATCTGTTTGAGTGGTGTGTTTGTGTTTTCTATGTGCTTTTCTCAGTCGAAGACTCTTGTGTCTGGGACGTGAATTTCACGGTTGTTGCCATTTGAGTTCAAATGTCAGGTCAGCCAGAGGCCTGAGAAAAGCACATAGATTCAATTTAACTGTATTTAAGGTGACTTAAACACAATTCATTTGACTTTGATTTGTATTTTTTTTGTTTAAATGGCCCATTATTTTGAATGTTGTAAAAAGTAAGAACAACTCCTGGAAAATTGTCATTTTACATATGTTAAAATGTGGATGTCTGTCATTTAAATGCTATCAACGGATTAAGGTAACCATTTTTTTTAAGAATAACACCAAAGATTTGTAATTTGCAATTACTTTTTCTGCAAAATTCCTCTGAAAAGCAATTTCCTGTAGTGGTAAACATGAGTACAAATTTAATTTCATCTTATTAATTTGCCTTTGGTGCACCAAAATAGGTACGTACATTTTTTTTTTTTTTTAAATAGCAGCAGCAGCACTGGGTCATGGTGACATACAAGTGCAAACAAGAGCAACAAAACAGAGTAATACTGGAATCAGTTTTGCAGGGTTTCTCAAAAGTAATCAACTGCTGTTGTCCAAGACCCTTGTCTGAAAGAGTATGTAGCTACGAGTTGTCATTTAGATTCAATTGTAATTAGAAAATTAATGACTAGGATCATTCCTATATAAAGAGAAATACAAGTATTGACCACACCTGTAAAATACTATTAAGTATTAAGGAATAAAAAAAAAAATGAGCAATAGATTTTGAAAGATATAAATGGAATTGTGAAGAGACATATTTTAATATTTCAGTAGAGTAAAATCCTCCATCCTACAATGATATTAACATCCCAGATGATTATCCTGACTGGAAACTCTGGAAAGTTGAACAGCCCTTACTCCAGGAAAACGGTCTGTCCCGTTATCACACACTTAGAATACGAGAAAAGAGAGAGAAAGAGATGAGGGAGAAAAAGACACAGAGAGAACATCCTTTGGTTTGGAAGTAACCATATTGGTTAGAGGGAGGACATTGTGCCAAGGTCAACAGCTGTTTGAAGACCTAAGAAGGACAATTGTCGATGCCCAGGTGTCTAGGAATATTTAAAATGACAAACCTTTCTGCAGAGTGTGCTTTTTCCACATGACATTCATACAGCTCAGTGTCTGAATGCGAGATTCCTCTTCTTACTCATTGGGATTCTGTCTTCTTTCTTCAGGAGCTCTATCAGAAGTTAACAGATTTTGATATTCGTTACTACATGTATGAGCTGCTGAAGGTAAGAACAGCCGCGACAAACTCTCGTATCGTATTTCGCTTCTTCAGCGGTTCCTACGTGCGTAACACGTGTGCTCTCTGTTATCCACCAGGCCCTAGACTACTGCCACAGCATGGGGATCATGCACCGGGATGTCAAGCCCCACAATGTGATGATTGACCACCAGTTGAGGAAGGTAATTTGCCTCCCACCGCTGGCATTGTGTGCGCTTGTTTCTCTTATAGCCTACATTTTTCACAATAACTTATTGAGCTTTATGGGCTGTTGCACAGTATGTTCTATATGTTAGTTATTTTACGCTGTTGGATGAATTGTATTCTTACATGCAAGTTTATTACATACAGTATGTTCCCTTTGCTGACGTGGCCCTTGTGGCTTTGAAATGTCTTTAATTAGCCTAAGTTAATCACACAAATTGTTAATTTATATAACAAGATGCTAAATCAACAATGACATTCAGCAAGTAGTAAAAGTCTACTGATGCCCAGTTGGATATGAAGTGAGTGTACACAGTATGTCCAAAAACAAGTTCTGGGCAGCTGAGCCCTTGGGTGTTTTTTTTGGCTTGCTTGTAATGTTGGTTTTGGGCCTTTAGATGGCAGTGTGGTGACAAAGCAGTCAGTCTCAGGACCAGGGTCCTGTTCAAATGAATATCTGTATTTCTATCTTTAAAAATTAAGCGTTTTCCCCATCAAGTGACTGTAAGCTTGTATTTATGCATTATTGTGTGTGTTTGTGCATCGCAGCTACGTCTGATAGACTGGGGCCTAGCGGAGTTTTACCACCCGGCACAGGAGTACAATGTCAGGGTGGCGTCTCGCTATTTCAAGGGTCCGGAGCTGCTGGTGGATTACCAGGTACGCAAATTTGCGCAGGCTGTGGGGAACCACGATGAGGGTGAAGAGGAAACAAACTTGGGGTGGATTTTGTACTGTAAGGAAACTACAGTCAGCATGTTTATCTGTAGTATGGATTCGTCTGTAGATTGATCTGCTTTGTTGTTCGCATGTTGTTATACTAGCAGCGGATGTGCCGTTGTTGCTGATAGCATGTTGATTGACAGATGTATGACTACAGCCTGGACATGTGGAGTCTGGGCTGCATGTTGGCCAGTATGATTTTTCAGAAAGAGCCCTTCTTTCACGGTCAGGACAACTATGACCAGGTGTGTCACATTTACATTATTAAATTCTTTTCTGTGAAATTTCTGTCCAAAGTTGCTTGTGATCTTTGTCTAGAAATGCAGGCAGTTAATAGTAAAGGAAAGCATTACCAGCTGCTTTCTTACTTGGAAAAACATGACATACACAATCTGTGCCATTGGGAAATTAATTATATGACGTGTGATCAAAAAGTTTTAGAACATCTACATTTTAAAAAAAAAAAAAAAAAAAAAAATTTTTCCCCCCCAAAAAAACCATAAACCAGACATAGCAGTGTTGTGCATAGTCATGGTGCCAAAGCCAGCAATCATTCACAGTGGAGTGAAAAACATTCCTGTGATACCATGCCCTCTGTATTCATCCAACCTCACTCTTTTTCATCTTTTTCTGGTCCCAAAAATCAAAATAAAGCTGAAAGGAAAATTTGATGGTATTTAAAGCATCCGTTATAATGTGAAGGGAGAACTTGCTGACTTCACATTTGATGACCTTCAGCATTGTTCATCCACATGTGTCAGGACTGGGGGAGAAATGCGCATCATCTAGGAGAGGTCATATTGAAGGGCATATGACATAAAAGGGATGTGCACACTTGTTTGAAATAAGTCATGGAAATTTTTGATTACATGTTATAGTACTGTTGATGATTTCATAAACCCGCTAGATTAAGCCCATAGTGTATAGGTGTTCTTCCATTAAAATTTACCATGATTACCTAATCACATAGACATAGTTCTGCATGATGATCTAATGTATTCTGGTTTGATCCCAGCTGGTTCGAATCGCCAAAGTCCTGGGGACAGATGAGCTCTTTGGATACCTGCGGAAGTACCACATTGAACTGGATCCGCGATTCAAGGACCTGCTGGGCCAGTGAGTATCACCTGAACGTTATGGGGCCTCAGGTAGGTGGCATTATGACAGGATTCGGCTGGATCTGCAGCGGACTTTGAATATTGCCAGTTTGCAACAGAGGTATGTCCTACATCAGGTTACTTCATCATCAGGAACTTGATTAGAAACTTTGAATGAAGCTTGAGATGCCTGCAATGTCAGATTGATTTTATTGGGTGTGAAAAATATTGTATTGTGCCTCTTACAATGAATATCATGGCTAATTGTCCAAAATAATCTGTGCCCGTTAAAAAAAAAAAAAAAATTCACACAATTGAGAGTTGAATGATACATGAAAGATACATTGCATAAGTGATCAAAGAATTTTTTTTTTTTATTTACAATTTGAGCCTGCGATAACATCTGAAGAAAAGGAGATTATCACAACTGGCATAAGTAGCAAAGGCACGTTTTTGACAACTTTTGCATATGAGGGTCTATAACATCAAGGGATCAGGCGGTCGCAATACACAAGAGCAGCCCTTGAGAGGGATGCACTGAAAGATTGAGAAAAAGTCCTCAAATGTGCTGATGCATCTTCAAAAATTGAGATGATTTTCAAGAAATGCTCTTATCAATACTACTATATAGATGAGATTTAAGATTATTTGTTGGGTAAAACTATTCATTTTTAACTCTACTGGACAAATTTTTTTCTCTCTCTTGTACTACCCTATGGTTTACAGCACTAATATTTCTGTGTATGCAGATCATTTCCCTATGAAGTCTAGCACTGAAACAATGGACTACATGGGCAAAGTCTCTTGCTTCAAAAATTCATTTTTGAGATTTTGTATTTTTGTATATTGTATGTGTGTACATTATACATGCACACACACGCATATGTAAATGTATAAAAATTATATGAAAACATCAAATACATATTTATGTTCCTGGAAAAAATGCAAGTCAAATTACAAAAAAAAATTAAAATTTAAGAAAAGGTTACAGAACTTCAATATTAAGTTTATCTTCCGAAAAAAGAATTTTCCTGTTGAGCTTTACCACACCTTTCTCACCCTTTTCAACACTTTGGTCGGCATACTTAATACAAAATAATGAGTGAAAACCACAATGGATAATGAGGTGGTAGGTTTACACGCCTCGCTCTTGCAAAGGCATGTTTGGACATGCTTTTCTGCTCACGGGACACATCGTGAGAAGACGGGATTTTCCTGAGAAGACAGTAAGCCACCTAAGCATTGGAGGACAACCGGCGGCCATATGGGTGGTTTCAGGTACAGTGACAGTGGGCATACACCTTTCAAAACTAAGGGCACAAGAAGAGAACAGAACATTCCGGATACAGGATGTAGTCACCAGCATTGATTCAATGACTCGTTGTCTGTCGAGAAATCGATTTGTTTTGACCCTATCGGAAAGTTCACAACTGTCACTTTCTCTCAAGACCCTCAACTAACGGTGTGTAGTTAAGAGCTCAGCTGGAGCCAAAATGTGTGTACCAGTTTCTTCATCAGTCTGTTTCCCGATGCCTTGTAAAACACAAGAACTCGCACTGCACACCCTGAACTGGGCTCAATGCTCCACACCCACGAACAGCTCAAGAGCCGTGACGCACTGGCCGAACCTGCTCTGCCACTGCATCCCTATGCAAAAGTGACAACTGTACTTAATACTGTACAATTGCACAGAATTCTAGTAGTAGTCACTGTTTTCAATAGTACAGATAATAAAACTAGTCTTAAATCTGTAATTTTGTTTGTGTTTAGGGCAGTCGTTTTGGTGACATTGTTTTAAATGCAGGAGACTTGGTTACTGATAAGTTTGCAAATTACCCTGATTTTTTTTTTTTTTTTTTTTTTTTAATCTTATCGGCTAAATTCAAATGTGCTTTTGAACAGCATTTTTTTTAATCCTTTCTAGAGTCTAAACTGACAATACCTGTGTTAAAGTTTTGATTAATTCAATGTCTTATACTGTACTAGGTTTATTTCCATAGCACTAGCTGAAATTTTGGCCAGTTTCCGGTGGGCTAGTTTCATGTGTTTCCCTAAGGAATGAGCCGCCATCTCCATGCAAGTGTGTCTAATAAATGGCAATGCATTTTTGCAGTCAAAGCCAACAAATGCATCCACTGCTTATGGAAGTTTTCCACTAATCGGGCTGAGGATGGTGGCATTGACAGGTGGCTGTTTTGCCTCATCCTTTCCCCTGCTGCAGGCAGACACGGAAGCGCTGGGAGCAGTTTGTCCAGTCAGAAAATCAACACCTGGTAAGCCCCGAGGCTCTCGACCTTCTGGACAAGTTGCTGCGTTATGACCATCAGCAGAGACTCACCGCCACCGAGGCCATGCAGCACCCATATTTCTGTAAGTGCCTCTCTCCCACCCTCCACTGCCTGCTCTGACAGTATTCCTCTCTTGTTTTCATTTATCGTTCATCTGTGAGTTAGACATCCTCTCTTCTCTGACATGTCGCCGACTGCACGAGTCCTCCTGCTTCTCTGCTAGTTGCTCCGTGATGGTCTATTCTGAATCTTGCACATTCGGCTATGACTTCTTTACAACGTTTTTCTAAAGCCTTTGCATAAGCTTGCCTTGTGTTATAAGGACTCCTTTATATAAAATTAGACTTACGAGCAATTGTGATTTGAACCCTAACGAACTATCGGACTTACGAGAATCTTCTTACGACAACAGAAAACTCAAAATATGAGCATCGGTAACCTCAAGAAGCACAGAATGTGAGCAGCCTTCCCCCTGTGTGGTGAATGGCTTCTCTGGCACATCCTAGCTGTCTCATGCCATGTGATAAAATACAGAACTTTCTCTTGAAAGGCAGCGTTATTGCTGATGACTTTGTACGATTTGATTTACGCCTGGCAGAGAGGGGTTTCGATTGATTACAGTTATGAGAATTATTATCAGAACTGCATATTTAAATACTGTTATCAATAATCTTTTTTACATGCTACATTTAAAGCAGCTTCTCTGTACAGTTAAGAAAAATATTGTTATATTGGATGCAGCTCTAAGCAGTTTACAGTCTATTTAGAGTAAATATCAGCATTTAAAAATAGAACACACGAATAAGGGGGGAAAAAACAAAATTACAAACAGCGTTTGAAAAATGATGAAGAACTCACTTTTTCTCTGCATGTAATTTGTAAGAACCTGTTAACATGGTTGGGACTGCAATGTGTGTCTCATTACAGATCCTGTTCTGAAGGAACAGTCTCTCTCCAGTACTGATGGTACTTTGCCATCCAATGGTTCAACCACAGCACGATGAAAGCAGGTTGGTCAGGACCATGCGCATATATCCACGTGTTTTGTAAATACCTCTGACTGGCCTGCGGTTGAACTGTGGCTACCTGTTAGTCTATAATGGAAATGCGGGTGTTGTTGACAGCTGGTTCTCGACGCATACTGAGTACTTCCTTTTTCTTTTTCAGGAAGAAAAAAAAAAAAAAAAACATTACCTCAGTTTTTCCACCCTTTTGTGGCAGACACCCGTTCAGCAGTCAGAGACTGGTTCAATGGCAATCTGTTACAAATACATAAACCCATGTAGGGCTGCATATAGATACAGTCGCCACAAACACGCAATCTGTCAATTTATGGTTGACTCCTACCAGTAGCGTCTTGCTGCCAGACCAATGAGCTTGAAGGTACATCCCAGTGCTGCACCCGTCTTATTCTAAAAACTGTTTCAAAAAGGAAAAAGGCCCCCCTCATTAACCTATAGGCCCATGGACCCTGCCCCCCCTCCCCCCCCCCCCATATGAACAAGCATGGATAATGAAGAGGATGATTTGCTGCCTGTCCTCCTTAAGCCCACTCAGAAGAATGTTGTTCTGTATTCAGCCCGTCAGACCAGAGCTCCACACTGTTCTGAATGGCATGGTGGACCATTCTCTGCTATGGGTATAATAATGATAATAAATGATTTTTATTTAAATTTGTTTGTGTCAGGATCCCTGTGTTCAAACCATAGTAGGATAATTTGATTGTTTGTGGAATGGGTCGTGTTTGCTCTTTGTAATATTTGGGTTCAGTCACGTGAAATAGATGATTTTCACAGTGTGCCACTGCGGTGTCAGATTTCCAAGGAAGTACTCAGTGTACTTTTGTGTTTCCTATGATCATACCTGTAACAGTTGATAGTGTCCTTGTTAAATTTTGGTAAATGCAACATTTCTTGTTTAATGTCTTATCTTGCATGTTGGCCCTTCTGTAGCAAAGAAATTACACTCAGCCCTCATATAATGCAGTCCCGTACAATGAGAAACTACTCCACATGAAAATATATATCCCTTTTCATACAATTGTTTTATTATCCGCTACAGTGGCGGAAGCCTGACTGACTGGCATTTTCGTCTGTTAGTTACCTTATGTCTGTGTTTTATTATAGGACAGCCGATAGTGTAGCCGTTAGAGGTAACGGCTTATAACCTAAGTCTTTTCGAATCCCGGTGCTGCTTTACTCTGAACTCCTCTAGTATAAATGCCCTGCTATTTAAACTATTAAGTAGTTTTAAACCGCTTTGGTTAAAAGTCTCAGCTAAATGGCAAATGATTGATACAACAATTTGGGACAGCAGGTGGCATAATAGTTAGAGCTGTCATCCTGCAGGACTTTGAATCCCTGCTTCTGCTGTAGTACCCTTCATCATGAAACATACCCTGAAATGATGCAATAAAGTTGCTTTACTGTATAAAACTAACTCACCTTGAACAAATGGGACTGCTGAATCATGGTTAATAATACCTAGCGCACTCTGATTTATTCAATCAGTGTAGTTGACAATATCTAATTTTATTTGGACAGCAGATGTGGGTTATTGAAAAGATTTGTTAGAGCTGCATATTGTAGTAAAGATTGATAGTGGTTCATGACACTGAAAAGCTTCATTTCAATCAAAGTAACTTCAGCAGTTGTAGATTTTTGACATGATACGTTTTTACTCGAACTTGCGTAAATCGCCGAACGAGTTCTTTTACTTGAGTAATTTTTGAGATTTACAGTACTTTCACTTGAGTATTGTGTTTGGGTACTCTGCCCGCCTGTTCGTACTGCATGGAACGCACAAAACAAGCTGGCTGTTTGCCGACACCCCTCAACGCGCAGAATCTATTTCTAGAAACACTCTCTTTCCCAAAAGGCTTCCCAAGAGCACAGTCCCCCTCAGCTGAAAATCTGTGTGAGGGTGTAAACAGACACCGAGGTGTACGTTGCTACTCTGCTCCTAGGTGCTGTTGCTGCAGCACTTGAGTTTGGTGTCACATGCACCTTCACCATGCCCTCCTCCGTCGCCACCCCCCCCCCCCCCCCCACCTCACTGGCATTGCCGTGCAAACGCCAGCGTGTGCGTTTCCATGAGTGCCCTGTTGGGAAGGGAGCGCGAGCCTGATGTTACAGCCCTGGGTACAAGTTCACATGGCTGCACCTCCCCTTCACGCTGATTCTCAGGGAAGGAAAAACCAAAGAAATGTGAATCGTGAACATGATGCACTGCGGTCATGCAGCTGTCATCTTGTCGCTGGTCTTCGTCTGTTCAGTTTATTAGTCTCTGCCCAGAAACTGAGAAATACCAAAGGACTTCCTCATTTTTCCAGGTTTGTGTAACGCAAGAGCACCCTTTTTATCACTTCAGGGATGGCGTCGCCTGGAGAGTGCGTTGTCACGATAGCAATGAAACGTGACCTTTGAGCCCACTGCGGCTTTTTATTACACTAAATCAACGTGAATGTGAAAATGCACAATATTGGAGTGTCTGTTATGCAGCACAGGGCTCATATCTTTGGTGTAACTATATACCTGTAACTGTACCTAAGAGCCCCTGTCATCAGAAGAAATGATATTCAGCCAAGGTCTATATTCCCTTTCTGTAAAAGGGCACCACAAGCACCAAAGTATAAATGCTTTATATTTTACGCTTATAAAATATCAAATTTATAAGTATATAAAATAAAATACATATAAAATGAATGCCATTTAGTAATTAATATAATAAATTTTAATTTAAAATACATGTAATGTAATTTTTTTAAATCAATATTAACATATTTAATATTAAATATTTCCAGGCTGGGGGGTGCGGTGGCACAGTAGGTTGGACCGGGTCCTGCTCTCCGCGGGGTCTGGGGTTCGAGTCCCACTTGGGGTGCCTTGCGACGGACTGGCGTCCTGCCCTGGGTGTGTCCCCTCCAGCTTTACGCCTTGTGTTGCCGGGTTAGGCTCCGGTTCCCCGTGACCCTGCATGGGACAAGCTGTTCAGACTCTGCGTGTGTAAGTGTGTGAGTGACAATGAAAGAGGGGAAGAGTGGACGAGTGGACGAGTGGCTCACATGGACAGTGGCTCTGGGTTCAGATGTGTCTCCGTGTGGGTGTTCTCCTCGTCCAAAGATGCGTTCCAGCCGAATTGTTAACTCAGTCATGACCTTCGTGCCTGCGTACGAGCGTGTTTCACTGCTCTGCTGCATAAATGGGTGACTTTAGCGCAGTGTGTGTTGCGAGTCGCCCTGGACAGAGGTGTGAGACACGTACTAGTTCACCGCTGAATGTTGCTTCGGAGAAAAGTGTCCACTAAGCGAGAGAGCGCAAATGTGTACGTGTCCCCTTAATATGGTCTCACGATGTCTCGACCGTTATCCCCCGCCCTCCTGGGCGGAATGGTGAGCGTCCGTTGAGCGTGCGAGCTCGGCCAAGGGTCGCATACTAACCCGTTACCCGTGACCAAAGTATCAGCTTCTTGCAGAGGAGAAATGTGAGATTTCCTCTTCCTGTCCTAAAACCTGACTCCCGGGCCGTGCGCACGGACAACAAATCCCCATCAAAGTTTAAGCACCGCTTGTGCTGGACCGGTGCCACGGCAGCGCGGTCAGCTCGCGCCCGTGTTTGTGTCTGCTGCTCACGCCGCCCAGTACTGGCGGCTGCGGAGCCTCGAGGGCGGCCCGTGAACTCGATCCGGCACGCTCGGTTGTCCTTCGCCCCAAGACGCGGCATCGTCCGACAGCTCTCCCAATGCTCTTTCCCCGCGGCTTGTATCCCTTTCGCACTGTTTTCCGTGGAAGAGTTTTATTTTGGAATTTTCCCGAATATACAGACCGATCTCAGGTGGCGCATTCGCTGAATTTTTTACGTTTCGTACAAGGCCCCTATACCGCACCCCATTCGTTAATGCAGTAGCAATTTACTAATCAATTAACATATTCAACCTGCTTCTCGTGACAGTTGTGTTGAAGTATTTCTGCTAACGGGGGGGGGTGTGGTGGTGCAGTGGGTTGGAACGGGTCCTGCTCTCCGGGGGGGGTCTGGGGTTCGAGTCCCGCTTGGAGTGCCCTGTGATGGACTGGCGTCCCTTCCTGGGTGTGTCCCCTCCAGCTTTGCGTCCTGTGTTGCTGGGTTAGGCTCCGGTTCACTGCGACCCCGTATGGGACAAGTGGTTTCAGACTCTGTGTGTGTGTGTGTTTCTACTAATGGAAGTGATGTATTTTCGACAGCGTTTCTTGTCTCTAGAATGTATCGGCCCAGCTTTATTCCCGTGTTGTCACCGCAGTAGGGGGGAAACGGTTGTGGGCGCAATGGGGAATTCGGTGTCTATTTCAACGAGCAGACCACAAGAAGGAGACCTCCTAGGGGAGGCGTTTTGGAGCAAGGAGGAGCCGAACGTACAGCGACGCAGACGCTCCGAACGCAGCGCGCCAAACGGCTCGTCTCCCGCAGGAGAAACGCGGTGTACGAATTAACAGCGTGATCCCCACGTGAACCAGGAGGCCGTTAGAGAGCTTGCTTATTTCTGAGAATTTTCCATCACAGCAGCCACCCTCCACCCTAAGCGTAGAGTTCACTCTGGAGGGGTATCTCTCATGACTAATGTCCAATTCAACACAAAGATGCACATGAATTGTGCTGCACAAATTCTCCATTGATGGCAATCGATCTAAAGCATGAGGAATATATCCACGCGAATGTGTGTGTGTGTGGATGGGTGTGTGTGTGAAGAGACATGTTTATTTCAAGGCTGAGAGGTGTGCCGGGAAAGACCGAGAAAACTTGAGAAAGATTCCTTATTTAAGCTGTTCCGACCTAAAACTCTCACGGCATAACTGCATATCATATATCAACTGCCCCGGATTAAAGCCCGAACCAAACCGATGAAAAACAACCGGTAGCAGAAGCTTACGGAAAGCTTCCTACCGACTAAACGTAGCGCCTTTCAAACCACGTGACAAACCTCGCTCCCCAAACTCCTACCGCGGTCCTCCCAGATGCGGCGTCTTTATATTTTCCACCCTGGGAACGGGACTGCGACGCGGCGGACGCCTCGCGTTTACCGACACGATTCCGAATAAGAAATGGTTTCCGTCTTTTCAAGGCACGCGGCTGAGGGAGCGTCGATGAGAGCTCAGCTGCGCGTTACGTCCGACCGCGCGGGGCCAACGGAAAAACGTTCACCTAGCTTTACGCGGTGACACAAGCCACGTGTCGGCATTTTATTACATTGTTCACGTTACTGGGTAACGGAGAGGCTGATGCTGTTAAAATAGTATTTTATTGAACTATTGAAACGTATGCTATTTATACTATGGTATATACACCACTGAAATGTTTCCACATACCCTTTGCGTGCAGTGATGCTTGGAAACAAATGCATAGAAGCAAAGGCCTGAAAAAAACATGTTCCATGACTAAGTACCATATTCCCACCAGCGCCACAGTTACCTCTCGTCCTACCCAGTCCAGTCCAGCCCAGTCCAACACAGAGATCAAATGGCAGCCACGTCCATCCTTTGTCTGACTTACGGAGGTGATGTCTCTTAAGCCGCTGATGGAAAAAAAAAAAGCTGGCACGAAATTGCCATGGCAACAAGAAAAAGGAGAGGTAAAAGGAGAAAGTGCTCCCGCTGTCAGTTTGTTGGTTGTGCTCCGCTAGACCCGAGTCTACAGCGGGTCCCGTTCACAGCAACCGCATCGCGAAAGTGATAAACCCCTGCGGACGGGAGGTGGGGTGGGGGCACGGCGTCCCGTCTACTCGGAAGATGAAACGGCGCCGTTAGTAAAACGAAAAAACGCAGCTGTGCACCCGCTGGCTGGAAGCGTGGAGGGGGTAAGGGGCGTCGGGGACACGGGATCATCCCGCGCGCTTGACGTTGCTACTCCGCTTGCGGCGGAAACAGGCGGGGAGACATCGCTTCTCCGTTCCCTTGATGACCTGGGAGCCGGGCGACGGCTGCGTGACCGGTTTCCTGGAACGCACAGACGAACAGCAAACGATGCAACTGTAAAATATCAATTATGCAAATGTCAATCGTACAGGCATCGCGACGGCAGTGAAAAGGATACCGTTAGTCTGAGTGCTTTGACCGCATTTCAATGCGTTCTCTATACGGCGTCGGTTAGCGCAGAATAAACATTTAAAAAAATCCCTTTAATGATATTTTCCCTCATAACGGGGATGAGGCATCGCGTCTCACCTGTTCGTGCTCGCGCTCGCTTCGCGGCCGTGCACCTGTCGCATCACCCGCAGCATCCGGCAGATCTGGCGCAGCGTCATCTTGGGGCCGCGGTAGGTCATGCGCGGCCGAGGGGCTCCCCGGGGACCGCGGTAGGCCAGGAGGGACAGGTATCCCCCGTCGTGTCCCCCGAAGAGCTGTAGAGGTCTTATGCTGCTACTGGCATAGCAGGACGCAAACTAGGGAGACACCAAGGAAAATACGGAGCATAAGCGTAACGAAGGCTACGATGGGGACACGTCCTTCGATATTCAGACAAGTCTAATGTGGCCCCCAGTATATTTGTATAACGACACCGAGCACGACTGCTAATATTTCTTAGGCCTCCCGATTACACCGCCGATACAGCGACGGCAATAAAGGTGAGAAATTTCACAAACGAAAAAAAAAAAAAATCAGGTGATTAACTGACAACAATTAGTTATCGGTTAATTAATTATGCCGAGCACCCCTCCCCCGCACACCCCTTGAGAAACCCAAGACCGACACGTCGGGCCAGAAGATCGATGACACAATGAGATTCTTGATAAACAGATTCTTTTACCGAACCGTGAAACCTGAACACCGGCGAGCAATAGCCGCACGTCTCCAAAGGGTGTAACGGGAGCCGAGCTCCATCGGCATTGTCTGCCTCGCGGCGACGAGCATGTCCGAGCTTCACCCACGTAGCCTGGCCTCCCCCCCGGAGTCCCGCTTTGTTGCCTATATCGCCGAGCACGCTATTTGACCTGCGCCTTGTGCCGCCTGCCCACTCGTTGCCTAAAGAGCAGAACTTAAACCAGTGTTTCATCTCTTGCTCGGGTGCTGGACCTCATGTATCTAAGCGACAGTGTGTGAGCATACCTGTCCCACCTGCAAGTAAAGGCAAGCGCTCTCATACTCACGGGGACAACAGCCGCCATGGCGTCCAGATCGCCTCTTCTCGCACTCTCAGCAGCGCGCCCGAGCCGAGACTTTTGTGCTCGCGCGCCGCAGCCGTCCCGCGTTCTTATATCCCCCCGGGCCAGGGTGGCGGTGAGCGGCCGCCCAATCAGGATGGGGATGCGGAGACGCGGCCATACCCGCTTTGACATCACCTAGTGAGCTCACCCCTGTCCTATTATCCATTTCCACATTGATGGATGAGGATGTCTCAAGTTCACCATCTCGGTGACTTGGCACCGCGGGCCGCGTCGGCTATTCGCGGAGCCTTTGTCCCGCAAGGTAAATTTAGAAGCAGGGCTGGGATGAGGGTATAAACAAGAGCACGACGTCAGAGAGGTGCATCGGCGATTGACCGACTGCATCGTGTCTTTGCACAGCATTATTATTATTGCAAAGTAGTATTCGAAGTAAAATTACCCCGCATTCAAAATTGCGCAACCAGCTAAGACATGAGCCTGGTCTATCTTTACCTAGATCCTCAGTGAAATGACGCACGCGCATCGTCTGAACCGCTTGTCCCATACGGGGTCGGAGGGAGCCGGACCCTAATCCGGCAACGCGGGGCACGAGGCTGGATGGAGAGAGGACGCACCCGGGACGGGATGCCGGTCCATCGCAAGGCACCCCAAGCGGGAATCAAACCCCAGACCCACCGGAGAGCAGGACTCGGTCCAACCTACTGCGTCATCGCGCGCCCCTTTCAGCGAAATCTGTTTTATAAATAAATCAACAGGACAGGATATTGGCGAACTTCCTCCAACAGGTTTGGGACTGTTGTTGGAGGAATCATTATAATTCACCATAATAACTTGATGACTTGAATAAGGCGTGAGAGTAGAACTGTTCCACAAGTGTGGTTTTTTTCCTAATGTAGAATTATATTTCAAACAGGTGGATTAAGAAGCAGTGCAGTATGTAAAGTACGTTATTACTGCTGTGCGCAGCCCGCGCCTTGAATACCTCTAAGCAAGTTAAGGCCGCAGGGTTCAGGATCCACCCAGCAAGACGCAGACAGGACTGCTTTCCGCAAGGACTGATTTCAGAACACCCTCGCACCCAGGTGTTTCCGAAAGAAATGTTCCTAAATAAAAAGTGCCGTTAATGTCATTGATTGACAGAAGTGGAAATGTGTAGGTGGTTAGATGTTACCGCCTTTGGATCCAACGGTCACAGATGCGATCCCCTACCTCTGGCTGTAGTACCCTTGAGCACGGTACTTTTTTTTTTTTTTTTTTTTTTTTTTGCCTAATTTCTAGAATGGTGTCTCAGCGAGCCGGAGCCTAGCCGACACCCCAGGGTGCAAGGCCGATGGAGGGAGGGGACACACCCTCGACGGGTCGCCAGTCCATCAGAAGGCACCCGAAGTAGGAGTGAAACCCTAGACTCACCACATAGAGGGCAAAGGCCGAACCCGGTGCACCACCACACCCCCACGCCCCCCGTCAGTGATCTGTTCTCAAAGAAATATCTGTCTTTTGACTCCCACACGAACATACCGTCTGAAACCACTTGTCCTATGTGGGGTCAGGGAGAGCCAGAGCCTAACCCGGCAACACAGGGCATAAAGCTGGATGGGGAGGGGACACCCTGGACAGGATGCCAGTCCACCACAACGCACCCCAAGCGGGACTCGAACCCCAGACCCACCGGAGAGCAAGACCCAGTCCAACCCACTGCACCACCACACCCCCTCTTTTGACTCCCCTGCATCACAATTCTAACACCACTTTACATACTGTAACCAACTCATGATCCCGCACTCATTCACTCACTTTTGATTTGGTCCTGATCAGGGTTGCGATGGTCTGGAGCCTATCCAGGAATCACTGGACACAAGGCTAAGGGGGGTACACCTTGGATGGAATGCCAGGGTAGTCACACACACAAACACACATACTCAGCTATTCACACACAGTGTCCACACACACACACACACACACACACACACACACACACACACACACATACACATACACACACACACACATTTTCAGAACCACTTGTCCCATACGGGGTCACGGGGAACCAGAGCCTACCCGGCAACTCAGGGCGTAAGGCTGGAGAGGGAGGGGACACACCCAGGACGGGACGCCAGTCCGCCGCAAGGCACCCCAAGCAGGACTCGAACCCCAGACCCACCAGAGAGCAGGACCGTGGTCCAACCCACTGCGCCACCGCACCCCTCACACAGTGTCCAATTACCCTGAATTGCATGTCAGTAAAGAAAGCACGGAATAAACCCTCACGGAAACATTTAATAAAACTGAAGAATGCAGTAAATTCATGAAGAAATCTCACCCTATTATAATGACTGATTAATATGCATGGTGCATGTGGTCCAAGGCAGGGCTGGGGTATGAGCGGGACCATCCAAACACACACACACACACTGTCTGAAACTGCTTGTCCTGAGCAGGGTCATGGCAAGCTGGAGTCTAACCTGGCAACACAGGGCGCAAGGCTGGAGGGGGAGGGGACACACCCAGGACGGGATGCCAATCTGTCACAGGGTATCCCAAGTGGGACGTCAACCCCAGACCCACCACAGAGCAGGACCTGGCCAAACCCGCTGCGCCGCTGCACCCCCCACCATCCAAACGTACTAGAGAAAAATTATTCTGCACATCCCTCTACAATGTCAAGGTAGAATCGCAACTGAAATAGCCGATCCAATTGTTTGTCCATTCAGTACAGGAGGGTAATTTTTACTGGAGTAAATTTAGGGTAAGTACCTTGCTTAAGGGTACTAAGGCAGCGGAATTCAAACCTGGCATCTCTTGACTTCTTGTAGAAATGAACCGTAAACATGTAACTATGAACGCCGTTATTTAGCTGATGCTGTGACAAGCGCTGCGGGACAGCACAAGAGGGGGGAGGGAACAAGCGCCCCGAGCACACCTGGATCCAGGTAATTCGTCCCCGAGAGGGTATTTAACGTTTCCCCAGTAGCACATGATGTATGACCAGACCCAGAGCTCAGCCCAAAGTCCCAGTGTTGAGACTCCTCAGCCTGTTTTCACACACACACACACACAAACAGTTGAGGGCAAAGACATTTCTGCATAACATGGAAGCGCCGATAACCGTGTAATTGCACTATCGTGAATAAAACCTTAATCTCACAATCAAATGAAGGTCGTCTGGCACGGAATTTGCGCGCTTTGCCGAGTGCACCTTGTAGGCAGGGAGCTCGTGAAGTCGATTTCTTTATAAGCGTGCGTAGGGCAATGTGGTGGGCTCTCAGAGCACCCGGGCTGTTAAGGTGTAGATTTCACTCCGAGTCAGTCTGTGCAGAGTTTGCTTCTTCTCCCAGTGTTTTGTGGGTCTGCTCTGGGTGCTCAGGTTTCCTACCACAGTCCAAAGACATGTTTTTCAGGCTAAGCAGCGATTCCAAGGCGGGGGGTGCGGTGGCGAGGCAGGTTTGGCCGGGTCCTGCTCCACGGTAGGCCTGGGGTTCGAGTCCTGCTTGGGGTGCCTTGCGATGAACTGGCGTCCCATCCAGGGTACGTCCTCTCCCCCTCTAGCCCTACACACCGTGTCACCAGGTTAGGCTCTGGTTCGCTGTGACCCCACCCAGGACAGGTGGTTTCAGACAGCGTACATGTGAGATATGTTTTTCATCCAGGGGATGTTTTTTTTCCATCAAAAATAAAGGTAAATGGACCTTCACAATGGAAATTTGCCTAACTGGGTAGTTTCACAGAAAGAATAAAACCCCTTAGTGAGGAATGGGTATAACTCCAGCAGTTTTTGACATACTTTTTACCTTTACTGTGATAAATTTTTGGATGAACATTTATTAAAAGTAATCAGACTTTTATGTAAATTTTGTTTTGAGTGTTCACATTTGTATTTTATATGTTTATACATACTGTATATGGGCTATTTCACTAGTAGCGCTGCTGTCTCAAAGCGCCTGGGTGGTGTGAGAGGACGTGGGTTCGATCCCCTCTCAGTCTCTGTGGAGTTTGCATGTTCTTCCCGTGTCTGTGTGGGTTTCCTCTGGGTGCTCTGGTTTCCTCCCACAGTACAACAACATGCTGTTCAGATTCCCCATGGTGAGTGACAGTGTATGAATAAGGTGTGTGGGCTGGTAACACTGCATAGAGTTCATTGGAAGTCGCTTTGGAGAAAAGCATCTGCTAAATAAATAAATGTAAATATGCTACAGTACACAAAGAACACAGATTACTGCAGAAATTACTGCCTGTACCTTACACTGCAGACTGGGGGCGCAATGTTCACTGTGTTTATTTTAAAAGGAACTGAAACGCAGTTCCAACACAACTGGCTAAATAGAAGTGAAATTAAAAGTACAGGCAGTAGAGAATTAACCTTGAGAAAACATGTGAGCTGGTAGTGTAGTGGTGAGAGCTACTGCCTTTATACCCAGAGATTGCAGGTTCAAATCCCAACTGCAGTTCCCTGAAGCAAGGTACTTACCCTAAATTGTTTCAGGAAAATTAAACTGCTGCATAAATGAGTAGGTAGCTTAACATTTTAAGTCACTTTGGAGAAAAGCATCGGCAAAGTGTAGCTTGACACTGCACATACATGATCTTAGGTGAGCTCTGCTTCGCAGAAGCTCCCCTGCACTCTTACAATACAATCAACAGTCCAGAATTTTCTTAAATCTGTGGACCTGCCATGAAGCTCAATACAGATCAGAAGAATAACTGTACAGGTTTTAGAACATTGGCTCTGGCCATATTTGGGGATTTTAGGTGAGGGGTGTGGTCATTCAGGCACATTTAACACAAAAGAACAACCGACATTCACATTTCTTCACTTAGCAGACACTTTTCTCCAAAGCAACTTCCAGTGAACTCTATGTAGTGTCATGAGCCCACACACCAGGCTTATTCACCGTGGTGACTTACACTGCTAGATACACTACTTACAATGGGTCACTCATCCATCCATCGGTGGAACACACTCTCTCTGTCACTCACACACTACACGGAAACCTGAACAGCGTGTCTTTGGACTGTGGGAGGAAACCAGAGCACCTGCATCAAACCCATGCAGACATGGCGAGAAGATGCAAACTCCACACAGACTGAGCAGGGATCAAACCCACATTCTCGACAGCAGCACTACCCGCTGTGCCACCATCACAGACAATACACAACATAAGAGCAATAAGAGCAAATTAACAAAGTCTGAAGAAAACACAATAAATACTACAGAATAAGCAGGCAGGTGATTAACCATGCAAGAGCCAGGAGTAGTGTTTGGTGTGCTGGAAACTTCCTTGCTGCCCTACAGAGGAGACTGGAAGGCCCAGAAGGTGTCATGGACAAGGTTCTAAAGCACAGTGTGGCCCAAATCCAGCACGCAGGAGATCCATCTGCTCTGGTCCCTGTTGTACATAGTCTGTGTACTCTGTCTACATTTATTCACTTAGCAGATGCTTTTGCCAAAGCGACATACAATGATTATTCTCTAGCACTTAGCTGACACATTTATCCAAGGTAACTCACAGTGTTAGATACAGTACACTAAACTCCCTAGAGTCATCCAACCTTATTTTAATCAGTGTAGTATAACACACAGGTACACACACACTATGGGCAATTTAGAACCGCCATTCCATTGGAAACATGTCTTTAGACTGTGAGAGGAAACCAGAGCTCCTGAAGGAAACCCACACAAGTGCAATGAGTACAAACTCAGACTCAGTGGGAGTCAAACCCTCATCCAGGTGCTGGGAGGCACCTGCTCCATATGCACACTGTCACACATGATACAAACACTGAAAGATGCTTTAATACAACTCATCTTGTAGACTATTATAAAGGAAGGACTTGTCCATTGAGTTGTGTGCTGTCTTTCCCATTTCCTCACCAATATCTGGACCAATCCAGTGTCTCACCTTTCCCATCTTTTTAAAGAGCACTGCTGCCCTCTGATGGAAATGGGATTACAGACAGGTGAAGCAGTGTTTTTTCCCTGGGACACCTGAGAAGGACACGTTGCCTCAGCCATCACGTACATATTCAGTCCGATCCACCCATTGTCAACAACCACTTGTCCCGAGGGAGGTTGCGGTGAGACGGAGCCTAACCTGGCAACATGGGGCACAGGGAACACACCCAGGACGGGACACCAGTCCATTGCAAGGCAGCCCAAGTAGGGCTCAAACCCCAGACCCGCTACACAGCGGGCACCAGCTGAACCCACCATGCCACCACACCTCCCTGTATATTCAATACAATCCAATCCAATATAATTCAGTTTTCTTTTTTGTACTCTTCTCACCAAAGTGACACAGAGCACTGAACAAGGTTACTGAAAACTGCTGTACAAAATACAGCTAAAACACATAAATAAATAACAATACAGTAAGCCAGCTGGCAACAGTGGAGAGGAAAACAAAACACTCCCAATCATAGGCAAAGGGTGAAACATAAACCTCTGGGGGTCAAAGTACCAGTGGCTGCCCACCCCTCCTGGACATTCCACTGTGGTTTCAGAGATCATGTGTGGATACATCTAACAGAAGATCAGAGCATCTGCACTTCTTCTTGTGCAGCATTAATACTGTAGCACCCCACACTGCCTGAGGGCATCCTGTAGGAGTAGGACCAGGTACTGCACTGTGAGTAGTAATCTGATTTCCATATTAGTCGATGAGTAAAGTGAATAGGTGTTCCAACATAGAGCGATTGTGTCCGCTTGTACTAGGGTCAGTTGTCCGTTGTGTGGTGGGGTGTGGAGACTAGCTTGAGATGCAGGTACTAGAGGAAAGGGGTCCTTTGAAGAGAGAGCAATATGTTCTTGTGCTTTTGCTGATTTCTACTAATAAATATTCAGTCATGGACACCTACACTGTCTTCACTGACCTCATCGGAGCCCAAAGCGGCACTCGTTACAGTATAAGAAGGTGCCGTGGGGACTGATCACCGGACAAACCCTGTAGAACTGGTTGCACTTTCACACTCAATTTATGGAAACTTGGGTGTACTCTCTCGCAGAGAAAACGGGTCCACCTTGTCAAGCAAATGCAGGCAGCCAATGGGAAGGTGAGAACAAACCGGATGGTCCGCATGCCGACCGAGTGACTTCATCAAGTCAAGGCGGGAGACAACGGCTGAAACATCTCCCTGAAAGATTCCTGTGTGTTTATCTGCCAGTCCATGTTAAGTAAAGTCAAGTGGACATTATGTGGAGAAAAAAAAAAAGTGTGTTACAATCAGGAGGGGGGTGTGGTGGCACGGTGGGTTGGACCGGGTCCTGCTCTCCGGTGGGTCTGGGGTTCGAGTCCCGCTTGGGGTGCCTTGCGACGGACTGGCGTCCCGTCCTGGGTGCGTCCCCTCCCCGTCCGACCTTACGCCCTGAGTTGCCGAGTTAGGCTCCGGTTCCCCGCGACCCCGTATGAGACAAGCAGTTCACAAAATGTGTGTGTGTTACAATCATACCAGGCAGGGCACTCTTGAAAGCGTTTCATGGCCAACCCTTAAGTGACAGTGCCACCTGCCCAAATTCAGATGTCCCCTGCTAAGGACACTGATTTACAGCAAGTCGGAGACTGATTTAATTCGCCCTCGGGGACAACTCTGTCCACAGCACGACAAACCCTCTTCATCATGTCCACATGCTAGGAGGAAGAGTACGGACTCCAGTCACCCCACACAAAGAACATCATCGCTCAGCTCACCCGTAACATCAATATTTCATATAGCGTAAAAGTGGGCCAGGAAACGTTTTGTTTGGTTTTGGGGTGGGATGGCAGTCTGCAGGCTATTGATTAACGGCAAATTGATTCGTGATAACGTTTGTGAGCTCTGAGAAGGAAGCAGAGCCTCGGGATGGAGGGCACAGGTCTCCAACGGTCCGGCGCAGCGGCCCGGGCTGCGCTCAGCCCCCCCACCCCCAGCCCACGAAACAGGGCGGCAGCAGCAACGCTCTTTTCGTAACGAGCGCGAGCAGGTGGGAGGGTATATCAGAATTCATAATTTAATAATCCGTTAACTGAAACATCTCCGTCGCCGCACGATTTAGTTGACGAAGCGCCGACGTTCAGAGAGCCGTTATTACCCTCCGACGCGTCCGTCCATCATGTCACGGGTTCATCGACGGAGGAAGTGCGCGCGGCGATGTTTTGCTACGCAAAACACATTATGATAATATTGCCTACTTCCGTATCGCTGCAAAGACACCCTTTTAAATCTGAAGGTGGCCAAAAAGAGAGGTAGTTTTTTTTTTTTTTTTCTTTTTCGTCCCAACCCGAGTAGATAAGGAATAAACCAGGAAATAACTTTCTTCCTGTTAGATCAAATCAAAACCAAAGCTAAGCAGAGCGCCCGCCGTTGCGTAAAATTCTTTATCCTTAAATTAATCGCATCATCAGCACACAAACGGCACACTTTTTACTTCTCGAGATATATAATAAATATAATGTGGTTCTTAGACGCGCCTTTCACTCCCGGCGCCTCCTGTGACACTTTTACAGGTACGCGGAGGACGCCTCAGCGCGCTTCGCAGTGCCGACGGGGGCGCGCCGACCCCGGGTTGCGCGCCGCCCGCCCGCTCTCTCGGTGCGAAAGGTTAACACGCCGACAGGTGCTTGTGTAAGCGCTCGCGCTCAGGTTGCCCTCGCGGAGCCGAGCCAGTCAGGTACCTGCTGAATTATTCATGAGTATGCTAATGAGCGCGCCCTGCTGCGCGTAGAAACTGGGAAGCGGGCTGGAAGTTGCGAGACAGCGGTCGGCCGGTCTGTTAGGGCGGATCTCACGGGCGGTTTTCCGAGTCATTTATGTCTTTGTGGACACTTAGAGCTGGAGTCGATGTCTCCCTCGGTGTCCCCCCGCTTTTTCTCGCCCGCGGAAGTGGCCCGGCACCGCACCAAGGAGTCCTGCTGGGTGCTGGTGGGCGAGCGCGTCTACGACGTAACGGGCTTCCTGCGGATGCACCCCGGCGGAGAAGCGCTCATTCTGCGGCGCTCGGGAACGGACGTCAGCGCCGAGCTGGAGGGACCGCCGCACCGGCACTCGGAGAACGCGCGGCGCTGGATGGAGCAGTACTACATCGGGGAGCTGGACGGGGAGCCGGAGGAGCCGGACACGGAGGGCGCGGACAGGGACGGAGGAGCCCGCGGCCGGGACGCGCAGGTACTCAGAGTCAGAGTTTGTTGTGTGATTTAAAAACTTTTCTGTGATGAGAGGGAGCGAGAGAGGATGGATGGATGGATGGATGGATGGATGGATGGATGGAGTTCAGTTCGTCGCCAGATTTCTCTTCTCTAAGTTACTACTGTCACTTCGCGGTGTCGCTCGTGTCGAGCGCGGCGTTCAGAGCCGCCTCTTTCGTCGCGTTTGTTTAGGGAGGAACTTACTTGACAAACAAAGTAACGTAATGAGAAAGTACGTCGATTCAGCTGCTCTCGCCTCTCCCTCCGAAACTTGTGCACTCTTACTTCTGCTCAGAATGAATAAAATCAAAATGCAGGAATATTAAAGAGAACGCCGTACCGTACGCAGAGTTTTTAAACATTTTTATTATTAGACTGTAAATAATAATGACTCGGGTTCGTTTCTTCTTCGACCTTCGCTTCTTCTCACTGCTTAGTACACCGACTTCTTCGTCGGGTCGTAGGTCGTTCGAATAGAAGCGGATAATAATAGCAGATGGTGGCGCAGAAGATGATTGAGCACGAGGTGGTAGATCATGGTAGAGATGGTGGGTGGTGGACAAAGGTGGGATCAGTAGAAGCCGATAGACGTATGATATGGTGATTTGGTAGAAGGTGGGAGGTGATGTTGGGTGGTGGCTTGGTACATCATGTTCAGCAGAAGGTGATGATGGGATGGTTTGGTAGAAGGTGGTGGTAGATCATTAACAGGATACTGTTCAGTAGATGGTGGTTTGGAAGAAGGTCTAGGTGGAGACTCCTTGTGCTGTATCTGATTTTAAAAAAGAGTTTTAAAGAATCTCCTTTGCAAATTTGGTCAAGTAAAAGTGAACGTCTGGACACAGTCATTGCTTTATCAGGCAAAAGCTGTTTCCGCACCTTTAATAAGCTGTATAATGTGCATTCACTCCAGTGTGACCTTCTGGTGGGTCGTTTTGATGACTTTGTTGTCGGGAGGAAGTGGTCTTTGAAGAGTTTCTATAACATGAATCAAGGCATGAAGAGACCAATGTGTGAAACTTCTGCTTATTAAACCTTTGTACACATCATGCCCGATTTTAAAAGAATGACAGATTATTTGGATTCAAATGAAACAACTTCATTAACACCTTTAATGCAAAAGAGCATTATGTTCTATGTAACTGAGCAAATTTTTACTTCATGGTAAATGCCTTGCTCAAGGGTACTTCAGCAGGAGATGGATTGAACTGGTTCCTTTTCCCATCCACTATGCCATCAGCTGCCCCCTCTTTAATGTTTTGGTATTTGAGAACAACTTCTGTGTAGGGTACCTGTTTTTAAAAAAAAAAAAAAAAAAAAAAAAATTTGAGGGAAAAGCCCAGAAAGGGTAGAAGAGACTGCTGAACATAGTACATATGGGACATCTAATAGCCTATATGAATTTTACTGGATATTAGTATCCCAATAAAAGGCTTGAGGATACAAGTGACATTGCATGGCTATGAAAGAGGAAGTAACTAAGCATATTGGAGGAAAACAGCCCATCCAGGTCATCTGAGTGTAATTCTTTGGGAAGATACTAAACCTCTGTCCTTTTGTCTGTGTGATATTCTAGGAAAAGTGAGAACTCAGCAGGTGAACCCAAAGAGAGAGGTGTGTGTTTTAACACACTGCTGTGCTAAGTATACCATCACAAAGTCATATAATGCCATGCTAACAGAAAACCACTAGGTACACCTATAATAGTCATAGAAGAAAACTTTATTCCCCTTTGAAAGTCCAAAAAGCCAAAATGCTTTTAGTAATTGTGGGCTTTTTGACCTGTAACAACATTTCTTAATTCATTCAGGAAAAAAAACTTCAGTGCTATTGCTACTCATCTGTTGTTGAGTAGTTGATGGTGGTCAGCACATGTGGTTCACCAGCAGATGAGTTGACATTGACCGTTCTTGGACGATATGATAGTTTTTGAAGTAATGATAGTTTTATGATCATTTTGAAGTAATGTCTTGTGAGGTGCACAAAGAGCACTGACACGTTTTGTTGTGGTTGGAACTCATCAGCATGCTCTTTTTCAAAATCAAAACATCTATGAGTACCATCACTCATCTACCAAATCTGCAGCTTGTCAGGCTATAAACTCCCGGGACAGTGGATAATACACTTGAATTGTGTGTACCACCGTCTAGGTTTCAGTTATCAGGTGACACCAAAAGTATGTAAAAACTTGATGCCATCTTGATGACTTCGCAGATTTTTTTTTATAACTGGTTATAAAAGTCGTGATGATTCTTTCCTTGGTGACAAATTTTCTGCACAGCAACCAGAGTGTAGTATTTTACCTTGTGTGGTTGGGGGGGGATCTGGAGAAGAAGCTGAAACGGGGCGCATCACGTCGTAGTCTAAGTGTACATGTGTGCTGTTTCAGCTTCTTGTATTTGAGTACCCTCTTGTAGGAGTCTTGTGGGTTTTCTTTTGAATATCAGCAGGTGTAGCCTGCAAGATCAATGCCTGTTCAAGCTGGTTCGAAATATGTAGGGACTTGCCGTTACTATGGCATCATCCTCTTGTTCTCTTTCTTTTCCCCCCTTACTGTTCATCTTGGTTCGTTTATGCAATGGGACCAAATATCATCATTTCTTTATAAGTTGAATCCTTAAATAGAAGCACAAACTTTTTTTTTTAAATTTTTTTTAATGTGTGTTAATGAAGATGTGTATTTCAATTCAGGTTGGGGTAGAGGCAAAATGACAGATCCTTTCCAGTTCTCTGCAGTTCTGCTCAAACCGGTCAATCCTGTTACTCTGACCTGCACGAAGCACAGTTATGCGCATAACACACACACACACACACACACACACACACACACACACGAGCAACGTGAGAATGTTTCCGTGGCTGCTATTGTACTTGTAGTGGTGAGATGGGTACTGTCCTGAGGATGCGGTGGTTGGGAGTTTCCTTTGGTCATTTCAGATACCCACAAAGAGATTACTATCAACGCTGCTGCTTCGGTTTCCAGAGTGCAAAAATTAACGTTTCAAAAGCCAACGTGGGCAGCAACCGGGAACTAGTGGAGCGGAGAGTTGTATACAGAGTGAAAACCAACCATCGGCTCATTCGAAAGGTCTATTTTGGTGCTGTGGTATTGCTTCAAAATATAATGCAAGACATAAGAATGTAGGTCATGGATGAGGGTTAGATGTTAGTGGCAGTTGCGATTGACGCCAAATGGTCAAAAGAGTTGTTCAGGACTCGAGAAACAAGGTGATGGAAGTCCCTTTCACTCTGAAATGCTTTAGCGGCCTGACTGTAGTGCGTTCTGTCTCTGATCAGTAATTCCTGAAGCCTTTTCTGGGTTCAGTCGTACGTGGATGTTAAAATCTGTTGTGCATCAGTTATGATGGCCTGAGAAGTCTGCGGTACTGTACCCTGAAAAGTACTCAGTGGGCCTGTTAGTTGTACGGAGTAATGTTGTAAACTTGATTTTATATACCAGATTTTTTTTCAGGTCACTTTTGAGAAACGCCATCTGCGCAACTTCTACACCCGACACGACTTTAAGGTAGAATTTCTTCGCTTCGAAATAGGCGTTGTGTGCTTATACACTTACAGGAGTGGAGCGGTTACAGCACGTGTTGTTCTAGCTTCGTTCCAGACGCAAAGCTTATCCTTCACTGCAAAAATGTATGGAATCCCCAGTTTGTCTCTGCATATCGCCTTATCATCCGTGCTTACGATGTATGTTGCAATAATAAATTTGACCAGGTCAGTATCAGTAACAATACCATGTTTTGTTTTTTTTTTTTTTCTCACCCCACACGAAGGAAAGGAATGAATGAAATGTTGCGGTAAATCTATGCAGTTTCTTCCCAGGTAGATATTTAAGCGTTCGACTGTGGCACCATTTTCATCCCTCTATTGTAACACATCCATGAAGCAATGAGGGTGTTTGACTGTTAAACAGTGCACTGTGTTGTGGCTTACCTTGCTCTGGCAGCACCTCCTAGGTAAACAAGAGTGTCACCTTCACTGCAGAGTTTGAAATTTGCCGGAACAGAGGCTGTGCCCTCAGCACGGAACGGTTTGACAGAACATGCCATGGGGGAGGACTGTCGCTCAACCCCAAGGTGTCTCGTGCGATCGGGGTGCTGACTTGTCGGACATTCACCCTGAGCGCTGCGCTACCAGCATTAGAGTGGTGGGAAATGTTCCAGACGCCCAGGCTCACCGGGCCAACCGGTAGTCTGCTCTGCACGCGGAAAGACGGTGTACACATTTTGCTTCAAAACAAAGGCTAAATCATGTGGAAAATTGGGTGCTTGATAGACTTGAGGCTTTGAGAAGTAATCTGAAGACACTTGGAAAAGGGGCAATATCCATCAAAGCCAGAGAATAAACCAAACGTGCATTTTGAACTGTATTTTATTATTGATGTTGTTTTAGTTAATGATAGTGCTGAGAATACAGTAACGTAACGGTACATTAACAATAGCGTCATAGTGATGGTTCAGATACACTTTCCGGTTAATGGCATTGGCCTATGCGGCAAAGGGCAGTGCACTTTCATGAGCATTCTGTTTTTGGGCCAAGTTCAGTGGCACCAATTTTCTCCGCATTTGGTCGGGGGATGGGGGGGGGGGGGGGAACTGAAATCAATTGTAAAATAAATGTATGTTCTGTATGCACACATGTACGTTCAATCATTTATGTTACAGTGGACTGTATTGTGTATGTTCTGCACTGTATGATATCATGGACACAGGTAAGAAATCATAACACACTCTATTTTAAAATATTCTGTCATGCCTGGTGTGCTGAGTTTGGGGAGTCTCCAGGCGCGAGGCAGTCTGTGTTTGGTTTAGAAACACAGCGTTTCACTGAAAACAAATAGCGCAAAAAAAAAAAAAAAAAAAACCGCGCGAGAAGATGGAAAACGGGAGGTTTCGGCAGCAACTGCATCAACGCAAGTCCTAACTCAGAAGTGATCCCTGCTGTCCTCGCTCAGTCTATTAAGTGCTATGATTAAGAGTCATGGGTTGGGTGTGTATCATGATCCAGGAGGTTGGTGTGGCCAAGATTTTAGTTTAAAACTCATTTTAATTTGTAATTATTATTATTTTAATATTAAACTACCAATGTTTTGTCATTGCCCATCTGTTTAACTAAAATGTTCCTAGTTGTTTGGGTCCATGTAACCCAGTTCTGCGATTACTGGGAGCACTTTGGTGCATTTAACCGGGCAATGACTGTACTTGAGGGCATTCTCTCTGCTGTGGAAGTATTTAAACTTTTGAATTTAGCTGCTGATTTTCTCCAAAGTGACTTATACCGTGAGTCTGCTCGCAATGATTTACCCATTTATATGCTGGGGAATTTTTCCTGGAGCAAAGTAAGATGTGTACCTTACTCAGGTGTATTACAGTAGGCGGTAGGGTTTGAACCCGTGACCTACAGGTCCAGAGGCAGAACTTCACCACTACACCACTTCTTTACCTGTTGTTACATCTTCTCTACGACTACAAATTCTCTGCGTCAGTATTTCTCATGAATGCCCATGCCGGTTTAAACTTTACCGTGCTATTGGTATTCTGTGTACAGCCCATTTCCTTTATTGGGTATGTGACCAATGCGTGCATGTGCATGTGTGCGTGTGGTTATTCCCGTAGGCAGGTATTTTTCTCCATGTTTACTGTCAATATTTGGAATATACATTTAATGAAAGCTGTTACATTTGCGATTGAAATGGACCTAGAGAGTGTGTTCCACTGACGTGTGGATGAGTGACCCATAGTAAGTAGTGTATCTAGCAGTGTAAGTCACCACGGCGAATAAGGTGTGTGGGCTCGTAACACTACATAGAGTTCAGTCGCTTTGGGGAAAAGTGTCTGCTAAATAATTAAATGTAAACGGGCTACAATTCGTGCGCGCATTTGCGTCTGAACGTTTGTATTTAACCTTTCTGCGTTCGTAATTCTCGCCGTCTTTGCTCCCGTGTTCGTGCTCGCACGTAGGTGTTGCAGCGTGCATGCGCTCCGCGTCTTCCCGCAGAAAGCTGCGTGGTGGGCTTGAATAGTAACCTTTCACAAAGAAATTCTGAAGGATGACAATTCTGGGGCGCTGGAATGCCTGTTGAATATGAATCGCCATCTGTACTTCTCACCCAAGAATGGTCTTTTTGTTCTTCATCAATTGTAAACTAGTGCATCGACAAAGCATTCTTATGGGAAAAGGAGAAAGGATACTGAAACCGAAGCCGCCCTTTCTTTCCTCTATTCAGGGCCGACGGGATGGGCTGCGATCCGTGAGCCTTCCGATTTTACGACACGAAAGGCTCCCTGCCACGTAGACCCGTGCCGTTTGGAGAAAAGCTCCTGCGGGGTTACGCTCGCTTTCGGCGCTGGATGTGTTCGCCTGCCGCGGTCCACGGAGACAGACGGGGATTGTGTGGCTCTACGGATATTTGGATGCCTGCTCTTATCTGTTCTTCTGTATCGTCGCCCGAGACGAGGTCAAGGTTCGCGTGGGAGGTGAAGTTGATGGGTCCGATCGATTTTAGATGTTCGGGCAACAGACCTTGAATCCCAGCTGGCTGCCTGGGCCTCTTTAGTCCCTTGTTCTTAATTATGACCGGGCCGTCTGGGGACCTGGTACAGGTGACAATTGCCCCCGGGGCTGGCCTCCTGGAGTGTGCCACGCTTTAATATTTCCATCATCTGGTGGATTATATTTGCTGGCGCTCTGGGGTTTTACGTTTGACATGGTGAGCGCGGCCTCAAATTGGGACCACCGTGCATATAATGAGAAGGACTTGAGGCTGACTTGGGGCGGGGGGGTGGTGGTGGTGGTGCACCAATGGTTGTTTGGAGGGTAGGAATGCTAAGAATTTCAGCCAGTTCTGAAGTAAGGGGATAGGGAAGAAAGTGCCCTTTCATCGACGGTGCCAGTCATTGGCTGGCCCTGTGGCCCCTCCCACTCACTTTGTCCCGCCCACAGCGATGAGTGACCAAGAAAGTGCTCTTTCATGAGCTGTGCCAGTCATTGGCTACCCTGCCTGTCCCACCCACAGTACCAATGTCTGCGACCACTCTGGGATATCGCCGATCCTTCTCCTTTCTGCAAGAACAAAGAGGGATCAGTTGATGGGGGGAATGTTGCGAGCTCTATATGTACTTGCCCCAAAGATGGTGGCTAAACCTACAGAAAAGTGTTCTTAAATTCCAGAGAGCTGTCTTCTATACTTTTGATATTTTTCTTGGCAAGTATCCTGTTCTTTATTGCCGCTCAGCGTGTTTTTGTTCCTTGGCGGTATTTACGAAGCCGCAGTTCCAAACGCACACACGTCGACTGAAACCACTTATCCCAAGCAGGGTCACAGCGAACTGGAGCCCAACCTGGCAACGCAGGGCGCAAGGCTGGAGGGGACACACCCAGGATGGGATGCCAGTCCATCACAGGGCACCCCAAGCGGGACTCGAACCCCAGACCCACCAGAGAGCAGGCACAGGCCCACCTGTTGTGCCACTGGACCCCTGCAGTTCTTACCAGTGAAACCATTTTAAGAGTAAAAAGAGGTGGTGGTTTTTTTTTTTTTTTTTTTTTTTTTTCTTCTTTTTTTTAAAAAAAAATCCTTCCACCTGTTGTCATACGACCGGATTTTCACAAATTCTCATCAGCACACGTGAATAGCTTTGGCGTTTTTGTTCAGTTTTATCTCCGCAGGCCAGAAGCGCCTTTATCTCTCTGAAGCATGAGGAAAAGCTTTTCTTTTTTTCTTCCACGCATGCGTTTATACGAGGCGTGAACGTATGCGCGAACACGTAATGTCGGCGGCCCCGTGCCGCGCTCAAATGACCACTTGCACCCTGCTGCCACATTTATGAGGTTCCACCCTGACAAACATGAAAAAACATTGACTTTTTTTTTCAGGCTATTTCTTGAGGGTGTTTGCTTGTCCTCGCTTTCTATTTCTTTTCCTCAGTGCCAGCTATCCAGCGTTTAGTGCACCTCTATCGAAAGAGCGCTCTTTCGTTTTCTCTGTTGTTAGCATTCTGTGTAGTTCGCACCTCTGCCCTTGCATATGGAGGCACTACGCTTCGGGTCTCTTGATACTCAGATAAATTTATTGGTTTAGTGAGTGCTATTCTATAAAGTTCCTTACAAGCTCCCTTCAATTATTTACCCATTTATACAGCTGGGTAATTTTACTAGAGCTGTTTAGGGTAAGTACCTCGCTCAAGGGTACTATGGCAGGAGATCAGCTTTCAGGGTACTGATAAATGGTGATAAAAGCTGGTAGCGTAGTGGTTAGAGCGACTGCCTTTGGACCCAAAGGTCGTAGGTTCAAGCTTCACCAATTGCTCCACTAAAATCATTGTAATCTTAACATCATAAGTCACTTTGCAGAAAAGCATCTGTAAAATGTACAGGTGACATATTTTGGGGTTTAGATCATGGTGTTTGTCAATGTCCCCTGTCCTCTCTTACCGCCACCTTGTTATTGAAATTCCTGGTTCTACGCTGACAGGTTTGCCTTGCCCTGACGTGTGCTTCGTGTCAAAGTTACGGGTCACCCTGCAGGGGGTCTCTGCAGACCATGTATTTCACCTGTATATTGTCATGGATCTTGTCTGTTGTTACATTCAAGATGCGTAACGTTTTTCTTTGCCCTCAGTGAATTTTTCTTTCTTTGCAGCGGAAACTCCTTAACAAAGATCATGTCGTCTTATGACGAATCAAGAACTTAACACCCTGGTAATACTATTATTTTAGGTGGTCGGATTTAATGTGCCATTCAGGAGGTTAAAATCACAGTACGAATCACTTGTGCATGCACTGTTCATCACAGTTAGGGTTGTTTTTGGTTTGTCTTTTTGACCTCTGAATACGGAGAGCAGAGGGTCTCTTCTCTCCAGAACTTTCATAAAGCTTAGGCAATAATGCCAGGTTTGTAAGGAATTAGACTGGTGGCTCATGTTTGGAGGATCAGAACAATGCGTTGTATTGTGATATGTGCTTACTGCACAGTGCTGGGCAGCAGAGTCTGTGTGCTGAAGGACAACCAAGATGGGGGGATGTTGGTGAAATTTTGGCAAGAGCGGAACCCATGATGACAATGAGCACGTTCCTGGAAATGGTGGACTGAAAAGCATGTGTTCTTATTAGAGGAGGCAGTCTGCTCTGCCGTCTTAGGTCCTTGGACGTTGGTGCACCGACCTGCATCACGTCTCCTCCTCCTCAGCTCCCCTGCAGATTTGGAAAGGTTCAGTACATGCACCTCTCTTTGGCTAACGTTTCCTTGTTATTCCCTGGCCGTGCCCCTCTAAATTCCCTCCCATCCTCTGACTCTGAACCTGACCACCACTTGCTCCAGCATCATCTACACTGTGCGTGAATGCACGTTTCCATCCGAGAGACTTGGAGATCTAAGGGACACGTTGGATATTAACCACTTTTAAATAGACTTCCGCATCCTAGGTACACCGTTTGCCCAAACGACGAATGTCCTCTGACCGCGGTTACTTACGCCGCCAAAGCAGCAGCTGTCAAGTTCTGAAATTCTGAGGAAAATTCTACACATTTTGATGCTAAGGATGCTGGTTGCTGGTTGAAAAAAAAACAATGCTGGACTGTATATAAATCACTGAGAATCATACCTGGTGTTTCAACTGTGTACTCTGTGCTTCTTTCCCCTACTTCAAGATGATGTTGGGCCATAGTGCCATTCTGTCAGGTTCTTTCTATACACACTCTTCAGGAAGGACCATAAATCTTGGCTTTGTGCATGTCTCTAATATTCCTTGAGTGCTGAAGCAATTGACCCTTTTGGAGTCAAGAAACATTGACCTGCTCAAACCGCAGAACTAACATGGGTACTCCTTGTAGCCATAGTTGACTCAGTCCTCCTCCGCCCATGCGGCTTATTCTTCGTGCTTCATACGTACGTGCTCTGGTGCGCTATAACAGTAATTAATAGCTGTGATGGTGACAGGGGTTGTGGACATCATTAAGTATGCAGGGCTGAGCAATAGCTTTGTGGAAAAGGTAATTGTTTATGCAATGTAAATCTGCAGCTGTGTGTGTGAGAGAGAGAGATTGTGAGCGTGTGTTAGAGGGTTTAACTCCCAGTCGGAAGTGGAACCATGTGAGGAGAGCACTGTGCACTGAGTCATTCTTATTAACTGGACCTGTGGGTTTGCGTGAGCCAGCCTGAGATTTGATTAGACGTGAGAATGAAAAGAGTTACGCGAGCTGACTTATACTCATGTTGACTGGTGGGGCGTGGGTGTGTGCTAGAGGAAGGGCATTTTTGTGAACACCTTCACGTGCGCTGCGTGATCTCAAGCTTCCAAATGGCACTGGGGAGCATGTGGTTTGGGAGCTGAGGTTGGTAACGTACCCCGTAGGGGTGGGACACACCCAGCTGGGAGCAAAAGTTAAGGGAAGCTGTGTTATCTGCTGCGGGTGCTGCCAGGGGGATGGGAGTGGTACAGATGGCATGGGTTGCACGGATACAGACTTGGTGCTTCGCATCGCTGCCCCCCCGCTCTCACCCCAGTGGTACACTGTCAGTCGCTGTCCCTCCTGTACCAGTCACAGCCACTCTCCTCTCTTCCCATCCCTCATACTCTCACTGTGTCTTTCTGTCCCCCCCACAGCCCATCATGCTGTGCCTTCAGAAGTGGGGGAGCTGGCGAGCCCTCATTAACCCCACCCCAAGGCAAAGCTCATTACAAAGACAGCTCTATGTCTGCATTGTGAAATTCTGCAAGCATCCACAGCATGCATCATCACTTAGCCCTCCCACGTAGTCTTCGGAGGGGCTGCTCCACTTGTTGGTCCACCTTCAAACAACTCGGTCAACTTTGGGCCAGCCCCCTTGAATCTGGTTCCTGGACCCAGTCCCTGCCTTTCTGCCCCAGTACTTGATCCTTGTCTTGAACCTGATCCCCCAGCAAGGCTTCTTCACTAACATCCTTCCTTTCTTCTTCTGCTCCTGCCACCTGCTAACTAATAGATCGTTACGTCAAATTTGGTCAGTTGTCCACGGCCATTTGATAGATGATAAATCTGATATTAGAATAAGAAAAAAAGAACCCGTATATATTGCTGCGTGATATAATATTGTCACCCCAGACGTAATGGTAATTTGTAGGAAAGCCTCTTTTTTTTTTTTTTTTTTTTATTTTAAATGGAGTCCAGTAGCCTTGTCTGTGTTTTGCATGTAAACAGACGACGATTCGAGTTGGGGCGGCACCACACACGTGCACAGCTGCACGGAGCCCCATTCTTGCAAGGCTTTTATCAGCACTCCACCGTGGTTGACGTCACTGTAGCCAAGTCACACTGGCGTACACCACTTTGCGTTATGGCCCTCCCTGGATGGAAGTGCTGCCCGTTGCCTCTGTGCTTGAACCTGCAATCATGTGCTGCACGGCACTCTGGGAAAGTTGGCTTCTCACATTGCTGGGTTGTTGGTTTTTAAAAAAAAAAAAAAAAAAACTGGTGTTGGTAAATGGTCCAGAAGTGTTTAATTTGGGGGGGTGCAGTGGGTTGAAGTGAGTCCTGCTCTCCAGTGGGTCTGGGGTTCGAGTCCCACTTGAGGTACCTTGCGACGGACTGGCGTCCCGTCTTGGGTGTGTCCCCTCCCCCTCCGGCCTTACGCCTTGTGTTGCCAGGTTAGGCTCCGGCTCCCCGCGACCCTGTATGGGACAAGCAGCTTCAGATGGGGGGTGTGTGTGTGTGTGTGTGTGTGTGTGTGTGTGTGTGTGTGTGTGTGTGTGTGTGTGTGTGTGTGTGTGTGTTTAATTTTTTAATTTTCTTTGCATTATCTGACAGGGCTTATTCATCCAGCACAAAGTTAGCTGTTTTGGCACACAGTTGGTTGGGTTTTTTTTTTTTTTTTTTTTTTCTCTTCCTCCCCTTTTAGAGTGATCTGGCAGGAATTGATCAGAAGTCATTACGTGTCTGGTGAAGTGTCCGTTTCAGTCAATAGGGAGTAAGGACAGGACACACCTGCAATATGGCGTTTGCACTGGAGACGCAGCCCGTGCTGGTGAAACGCAGTCACGACAGCCCTCTTATCTCACCTCACCCAACACCCCGCCCCCCATGGTATGTCCCTCGGCCTTGCCACGCAGATGGGTGGTAGGCCTCAGAATGAGTCATCCAGAACTAAGGTGACTCTGAGTGTTCCAACTCAACCAGTCCAATGACGTTGCTCCTTTAGCACTTCCTGTCACCATAGCGGCCGTTACTACAGCTACTTGTATGGTACATGTTTCCGTCTACTGTTCCCAGGAGGAGTCCTTGTTAACCTTGCCTTTAGAATGTTTTATACTTGCGTGTGTGTGGGGGAAGAGATGATTATGAGAGATTATGCTGGTTGAAGCAAAAAGGCAGTGGTTTTGGTACTACTTTCACTCATTTTCTCCTCAAACTGTTAATGCAAAGAGCGGAGCAGCAATCCAGAGTTAGCCGTGAGCAGCTCAGGACACAAGGTGGAGAACATCCTGAGTGGGACTCCACTACAGCTATTCCTCACCTGATCGGGTTAAATCATTCTGTGAAATCACCCTGTCAGGCAAACTCCTGTTGTGAGGAGTCAAATTAACAGTATTCTGGATGAAAAACCTGGCACCTCAAATTAGTGCTCTGGTGTCTATGGTGCGAGACAAGGCGCCTGGTACCCTGGGGAGAAACAATTTCATAATTGGCTCATGAATGTTTATGAAATAAAGACAGTTCCTAAGAACACTTTGCAAAACACTACTGTTAGAGATGCTGGGTAGCATTACAAACAAATTTTCACCCTAGGGGATCTTCATTTTGTTATGAGATTGACTTTATTTAGCCTAGTGTAGTGGTATTGATGCTATTAAACCTGTTTGCCTGTGGCTCTGGGCGTGTGGCCGTGGCAGGACGAAGGGAGAAGGAACAAGGAGGGACAATGTCCTCAACTCCCTTTATGTAAACCTTCCCTTGTAACAGAAGTGTGCGTGACCCTCAGAGTACAAGAATCAAGTCCCACACAGTTATCGATTGGTCCCTGTTTCTGTAAACGCTGTGCATAAAAGTACAAGTTTTACACACATTTTAGGTCTTTGCTCTCTCCAGCTCTCTGGAAAACCCTGTCATGTCAAAATCATGTACCATCCTTGAGCAAAGTTCTTATCCTGGTGTGCTCCAATAGGAATGACCCAGCTGTGTGTATGGGTAAATAATTGTAAGTAGCTTAACATTCTAAGTCATTTTGGAGAAAAAAATAATAATGACTCTGTTTCAGTTCTGATATTAGACTAACACTAACTGATTCTTATTATTGGTTAATAATATTCATTTGGAAGGGCATTGTTTTCACATGTTGTCTTGAGCGAAGCACGATTTTGTTTCAGTACAGAGATGAATGAATTTATTGTGCTCTGTAATTTTCTTAAATGTTCAAGAGTGTCTTTTCCATGCGTATTTTACTTTTGTTGTGCAGAATGACTGCACTGAACCGATCACTGCAGACAAGAGTTGGGTTTTGGTGATCACCTGTGTAGAGTTGAATGTATGCCTCTGTGGTTGTACCGTGTTTTTTATGAGATCACGACAAAGGCCGTGGAAGTAAACATGAGTGTACTGAGCAAAAATACCATTGTATTGAATTATTAGCCTGCTGTATGAGAAAATGATGAATATTTACACAAGCAATTATATTGGTTTTTCATTGTTCGGGACACCATTATATGAGGGATGGGTGTATACTGAAGCTCCACTGTATGTTATATAGATTCTTATTGGAGACGATGTGGCAGATGCGTTGCTGGACTCACATAGGGATGCAGTGTCTCACAGCAGGATGAATTTTAACTTGAATTGAGTTACAGAGCAAAGACAAGTTTTTTTTTTTTTTTTTTTTTTTTTTTTTTTCTCCTTTCCTTTCTTTTCCTTTTTTGTGGACTGTGGGAAATCAGAACAACTGCAGGAAACCCATACAATATTTCAGCAAAAATCTTCTAAAATGTTTTTTTTTTTTTTCTCTCCCATTTTTTTAAATATTTACGGTTTTTAGGTGGTGGTAATGATGATTAGCACCACGTCAGATAAAATTACTAATACATCCTCAACCATAAGATTTTCCATTGATTCCTATGGGCAAACTGTTGTGATTTTGGCCCATATTTGCATTGTTTGGTGGCGCCCCCTGAGTTGTTTTCAAATGGTGATTATTTTTCAAAGACTGCTATCATTATGTGTGTATCAATGCTGTGTTTGTAGGTTGCAACATACTTATCAGCATTTTATTGTTGCCCTCAGCTGATATTTCCTTAAACTTTGTTAGAACTGAAGACTGCAGTTAAAGCGCTGTGTATTTCAGTGTCATGTTTTTGGGGAAATACTTTAGTAACTTTAACATGACACTTATGTTTGAGATGAGTTTTGAACGAAACCCAGCAAATAGGGCGCACACACTTTCTGTAGCCTCACAATGACTCACCGGTTTCTACCAACTTCACTCTGGTTTCAGCCTCTTTTTGTGGTTTCTTTTCAGTGGTCTTTGACATTGCTCCTCTGCTGTCTGGGAGAGGAAGGGGTAGAGAGCGTATGTTTTTTTTCTGAATACCACTGTTTGTTGAGTTCCATTGCATTTGTTTTTCTAGCTGTACCTGGCTTGATTTACTCATACAGATAATGCCTTTATTTTGCAAGAGCATCTCGGTATGGAGTGTATATGGTTTTTCTGGAGTTTTGCCGTTGGTAAGTCAGAATACCTCATTTAGGGCCAATGGTGTTTATTACAGTGCCAGAAATAAGCGGGGTTGAAAAAGAAACGGGTACTATATACATTATTGACAAACGTAAACCGTACTTGCCCTTTGCAAATTAAAAAAACCATCAGTATACATTCGTACCACACTGCTACTAAAGACCAAATGAAGTCTTTCAATAACCTCCCTTTTCCTGTAGAAAGGGTTCATCTATTTAATACCAAATGGGTGTCTCAATAATAGTTTTCAAACAATCACACATTGATGTCAGTAGATCATAGGATGTTGTACATACAACTATCTGTCATTTTATGAATGAGTATCATTTAAACATTATTATATACAGTATAATGATGAATCCAAAAACAAATAGCCTTCCCCTCGTACCGAGCTAATGTATTCCTGAGAAACCCTACATAAGATGAATTCTCATAACATAATCATTTGTTGCAGTTGTTGAAGTTTCTCATTAAAAAAAAAAAAGACATTTTATGCTAAGAATTAAATTCTTTCAACATTAAGGGTCTTACACCTATTTACCTGTTAATAAAGCTCAGTAATTTTACTGGAGCAGTTTTAGGGTAAGCCCGTTGCTCAAGGGTACTACAGCTGGAGGCGAGGCTCGAACCTGCTACCCTTGGACCTAAAGGCAGCACTGCTAACCACTCTGTTACCAGCGTTTACGAAGTGGGGGTTTCCTCCACATGCTCCCATTTTCCCCACAACCCAAAGACATGTTTGAGGTGAATAGCTGAATCTGAATGGCCCATTATATCTGTGTGTGTAATGTGCTGTGCTCTGCTATGCAAATTGGTGAACAACTGTGTATCTAGTACTAGTTAATAATCATTGTAAAGCACTTTGGAGAAAAGTGCCTGCTAAATATAAATGATAAATGTCAATGTCTCATGTTGCTCGGTTGTTTGGAGGCTCACACAGTCTAAATTCAGTTCTCATAAATGCAAAGAAACGCCCTGTAAGTCGACGTAGGGGTGTTAAATGGAAACTCCTTGTAAAGTCGAATGCTTAGAACTTGAGCGGACGTATCCCGGGGTGTGACTGTACATCTACATGTCCCTAACTGGGTTTTCCCGTTGAGCTTCAGCTGGGCGTGTGCACCGGGGAGACGCATCGGACACAAAGCCACCTAAACCCTGACAGCGAACTTGCGAAGAGTTCTGTTCGCCTGTCCTCATTGAATGCCGTACCAACACCGTGGGTTGGAATGAAAGGGCCGTAGACCTCGTCAATCAAACCGACCCAAGCTCTGTGTGTAGGTCAGCAGCGCCACACACTTAATGCTGTTCATCACAGAAACTGTCAATCCATCTAGCCAAATTCAGCTGAAGTGGTTTTGCTGGATGAGGGAAGGCTCATTTTCTCATCTGGAGACCATGTGCGATGGTTTCCACAACTTGAACTGTGCCAGCGGACACCATAAGAAGGCAGAACTGCTGCTGTGACCTCTGTGTTCAATCGCTTTGGTAACCTTTCAGCTGCCCGAGGCCAAGTGGGAGAACTGTAGCGCTCTTTAGGTGTTTGCATGCAAAGATTCTGCTTCGGATTCAGAAAATGTTTACTGAAGGCAGCAACATCCTGCAGCACTCCCTGGGTTATAGCCTCCTATTTCTGGTGGTCAGTGCTCTGGGGGATCTGGTGTGGCAGAATACAAGTCACATGGAGAACGCCATGAATAAATGAAGCGTTTGGAAGAGTCAGAAGTTTTCTGAGACGTTGCATCGCGTGGTTCAGGGCTCTATGCAGCAAGATAGGTTTGTCGACAGAGCAGCTTTCACGCCTGAGTTTTGAGGTTGCTGGGAGATGTTTGGAGATGCATGCCCATTGGACATCAGTTGCCTTCAAGACCCTCCTTCATAATGGTAGTTTCTGTGCACAACAGCTGTAAAAACACTCCAAGCACTGCATGACACAAATTACCAGTGGACATCAAAATCATAAAAATGTTTAGTTAATTTTGACCTTGGATCTCTAACCCATTGAAAAAGGCTAACTGGAGGGGTGTAACGGACACTGGTGGACGCTGTAATGCTGACTTTTCCGAAATTCACAGGTATGCAGAGTGCAATAATGAGCCGTATCATATTACTGGTATTGTGGTATTGCTGAATATCCTGAATATTGATTCCTCTCTCTGTTTCTTTCAAATAGTTTCTACCTGCTATGGTAATTTATACCATAAAGGTGATGGCACTGCTCTAAGTAAGGCTGTTACTTCAGTAGTGTGGTAGAAGTACATGATATGTGCAGGTACCAGTCGCAGCCTATCCAAGGAAACAGTGGTACGAAACAAATCACAAGCTCTTATCTGGGGAAGCAGAAAGATTAACTCTTGCTATAAGGACGAACATGAGCCCAGGCAAACACAAGCTCAGAGGTCAATTGTCAAAATTCACAGCTGTGTAGTTTTTGGGAGGCAGGTGGTAAAGACAGAAATGCTCTTCTTCCCACACTTTAAAACAAGAAAACAAATGCTGGGTCTATGGAATTCCGCGTAAAGATTCTCGCAGTGTCGATCACCAATGAGTGGTCCCACGCGCGTGGAAATCTTTACTGGGCTTCGTCTGAGCCCTTCTGTCCTGTGTGGCCCAGTGTGTCGGAACTTCAGGGATCAATGGCAAAGTTTGAGGCCTCCAATAAAACTCACACGTTCTTTATTCAAAGCAAAGTCCAAGGGCAGCAAAGTGCAATAATGGAGAAGAATTTTCCATTGAACTGTGCTGTGACTGATGGTAACTTGCTGATCACATTTGAATAGTTGCCTTTACCTGGTATAATGTAGTTACATAGTAAGCAGAGTGAATGGAACAGAAGAGTGTGTGAATGAAATTGAATTCGGCAGAAATGTTTTTATTTCTCTCTTTTTCCTTTTCGATTTTCCTTTGAAATGATATTAATGAATTCAACTGATTTGGTTTTTATGAAATGCCTCTTGACACTGTTTTGGTGCTTGAGGTTCAGTTGGCAAGAAAATTTTCCGTGAGCCAGTGGTTTGCGTTTGCCACTTGACTGGCAGAAATGGCTTCGGCTCGTCGACCCGATAACCCGAATTTGCTTTCTGATTTGAGAGGGAGAAACAAAGATGGGAGGAGGGAATATTGTTAGAGCTGTGAGTAGGATGGTGGCGTTGGGAATCTGTGGGTTAATCATTTATAAATGGAGCTATATGGGTTCTGCTTGGAGTTAATGATTTCCCCTGTTGGGTGCTGACTCTAATGCCCTCTGAAGAGGTGCCGGGCGACAGCTCCTCCATGTGAATGGACAGACAGACAGACAGATTGAGGTCCAATGCTGGTCTGCTTGGGAACATGCTGTTGTCATCACTCCACTTTGATGTTCTCCTAGGTGAGGGAGAGGAGGAAGGCCCCTGATCCCACGGAGGAGGAAGAGCCCCCTGCAGCCAGCCGTTGCAGTAAAGTGGACCCCAAAACGGTATGGCATCACTGAGAGCATCGCTGTGTCAGTTCTCTGCACCACACCCTGCCCTGCATGACATGTGCTGGAGTGCGAGTGCTGCCCCGGGGGGGGGGGGTGGGGCGGTTCGGTCAAGGTTTCTGATGTTTCAAAGGAACTGATAAATGAAGTGGGAAGACCTGTGTAGCCGTTGTTCTGTTAAATCATCATCAGTTGTATGGATTGCAACTGTTTTTCACAGTACTGTAAAAGTTAAGTATTTAAAATAATGTTTCTGTGTTAAATAATGAGTCAGGGTCAAATTATTTAATGTTACTATGTTGAGAATTGTTGTGAATTAACGTATGTATGTATGTATGTATGTGTGTCAGAAAATACGTGTCTAAAGGTCCTGGAGTTTCTCTGTGAGTCCATAGTAGGTGGTGTCACCTGTGTCACGTCCACAGGGAATGGAATGTGTTCATCGCTACAGATTAATTATGTAAAACCTAGGATTTTCAGGTTCACCAGTTTTGCCCGTGACTTATTCAAATGTGACTTTATGGAATATTAACACTTTGAAGTGAGAAGTCAGATTTGGCTGATAGCAGTCTACTTCAGGAAGAAGAATGAGTTTCAGTAAGCTACAGTTTCAGAAGGAGAGGTGAGCAGAGACTGGTGGCCGAGGACAGGTGGACAGCAACTGGTGGGTATGGACAGGTGAGCCCTGTATGTCAGACAAGGACAGGGAATAGTGACAGGTAGAAGACAGTTATTTACATTTTTATCCATGTTCGTTTTTATCCTAAGTCCTAGAAAAAAAATCGTAGCTCCCAAAATTGTAAAATATCTTAATCATCATAATATATTTGAAAAATTTCAGTCTGGTTTCCACACTGGTCACAGCACTGAAACGGCGCTC
Source organism: Scleropages formosus (assembly GCF_900964775.1). Lineage (NCBI taxonomy): Eukaryota > Metazoa > Chordata > Actinopteri > Osteoglossiformes > Osteoglossidae > Scleropages > Scleropages formosus. The sequence continues at coordinate 15,139,082 of NC_041812.1, read as the reverse complement.
ACACGTGTTTTTAATGATAATCTCATTTCTTCTGATGCTGGTCAGATCTCTATTCTTATGTTACTAGACTTGAGTGCTGCATTCCATACTGTAGACCATAGCATCCTACTGAGTAGACTTGGAAACCTGATTGGACTAAGAGATACCGTTCTGAAGTGGTTTGAATCGTATTTAGCTATCCGTGAACAATTTGTATTGAAATCTGACGACTGCACCCCCTCCATCTCTACTACGGTTCAGCATGGTGTGCCACAGGGCTCTCTGTTGAGGCCATTACTGTTCCCGCTCTATATGTTACCATTGGGTGACATTATTCACAAACACAATGCGAATTTTCATTTGTATGCCGATGACACACAGCTTTATGTATCGTTTAAGCCTGATGATCCATCACATGTGGTGTCGTTAGCTAATTGTTTTACCAGTATAAAATTATGGATGAGTAAATTTTTTGTCTCTAAATGCCAGTAAAACAGAGGTGCTCTCGACATAATCACGTCAATCTTTACATTTTTAGCTTCAAGCGTACAGATTGTGTCAAGGATTTGGGTGTCCTGCTGGATGGAAAGCTGTCATTCGTATCTCGTGTAAATGCTTTGACTAAGTCGTGCTTCCTTCAGTGAAGGAATATAGCTAAATAGCGGCGATTCCTATGTAGACAGGATGCTGAGAAACTGGTTCATGCTTTTGTTTAAAGCAGAGTAGACTACTGTAATGCTTTATTGTTGGGTTGTCCATACCAGACTGTATCCAGGCTACAGTTGGTACAAAATGCTGCTGCGAGAATTGTCACTAGAACTAGGAAGTATGACCATATTACACCGGTACTTAAAGTGTTGTATTGGCTCCCAGTTGCATTTAGGGTTGATTATAAAATCCTACTTTTGACTTATAAGGCAGTACATGGCATTGCTCCGGCTTGCTTTTGTGAGATTGACTGTTGTATCCCAGGACGATATCTTCGTTCATTAGATGCAGGTTACCTTAAAGTACCTGTGATCAAAAAGACCTCAGCAGGAGGTCGCGCCTTTAGTTATAGAGCACCTAAGCTGTGGAACAGTCTACCAGTTATTGTCAGAAATGCCCCGTCCGTTTCTGTTTTCAAATCCCGACTAAAGACTTAAATGTTCGCTCAGGCTTTCCACCTCAAAATGTAATTCCACTTGCCTTGGTTGTTTCTTATCACCATTATAAAAAGGCATAATAAATTAACTTAAGTAACACATTACTAACTCTGTTCTTTCTTCTTGTTGAGCATTGCCTCGCTACATAAGACTTGAGGAAGCTGGCTGGTGTTGACAGACGAATCCCTTGCTGACAGAGGATGATGTCCGTCTGCCATGACGAACGAGACGTTCCATGCCGAGCTGGGGATCCAAGATGCCATTTGGCAACATAATCATTATTACTTGCCACACACTGGCTTACAGTTGTTACTTAATCTAGAATGCCCAGGAGGGGTGGGTAACCACTGGCCCGTGGACCCCCAGAGGTTTTTTTCCCTCCCTCAACTTTCAGTTGGGAGTTTTTGTTCCTTTCCCAGGTGTCCAGCAGGCATACTTATAGCTCTATAAAAGTACTTTATTATGGTAACCTTTAGTCGACTGTCTTCTTTGTTTGTATCTGTTTTTCTTGGGTTATACCTGTGTTAAAGCGCTCTGTAAAAATAGATTTAATTGAATTTAACAGTGAAACAGCTGGGAGGGCAGGAGGGAATGAGCTGCAGGACACTGACCCCTTGCTTGCTAGGACACTGGCCTAGAAGTCAGTCATTCCATAGCACAAGGTTTGTGGGCTGGGCAAGGGACAGAACCAGTTTCAAAGGGGGGAGCGAGTGCTTCCTGCCTTGTTTGCTCAGTTCCCTCTTTGTGTAGAACACAAATCCATGTTTGCCGCCTCGGTGTTTACACACGGGTGTGAACTAGAACCCAGTATGGTGGCATGATCATCAGCCAGATGAGTGCCTCTAGTTTTTATCTAAAATACCAGTGCTCTCTTCTGCATTTAAGTAAATGCCACTTTGTGCCCTCTCCTGGGGTCCTCGCTAACTGGCCGAGCTACGCGGAAATGAGCTCAAACATGCTGCAGTTCTGCTAATTTGCTGACGTAAGAGTTATTGTTTCTCGCCTGTTTAAGGGAATTACGCTAAATACTCCAATACAGTTCCGTGAAAATGCAGAAGGCAAACTGCTTAATTGGCAATATTTATTTATCGAGTATCAGCACATTTGGACACTTGTGGGAGACGATATAAATCAGTCATTGACGTGCTCATGTGCTCAGTTAACATGCATGTAGGAGTTATGTGTGTATCTCCTAGAAATCTCCGTGTCTATCGCAGTAATGTGCTTATGATTATCGTATTCCGGTTTGTCTGCTTTGTTACGCACGTGCAAACAAAATTAATCACTATAATCTCTTTTTCTTCTTTAATCCTCCTCGCTCCGAACGGCACATAGAGCCTCTCTGCATGTCCCCATCGTAAAATGGAGTTTTGGCGGTGTTGGTTTCTGTAGCGATACAATTTGTACGGGGTGGGGTTGCCCAGTCCTCCTCCTTTTGCAGCCGGGCTTGGGACCGTCCTTGGTGGAGTTAACTGCTATAATGCTGAAAAGAAAAAACAGTTCTAGCAGGCCTGTTACATGATGATATTGGAAGGATGAAGCATTGTGGTCGGCATATAGGAGCAGCGCCTCACAGGAAGGGCTCTGCTGCTGTACCGCTGAGAGAGGTGGGTGTGATGAGCGCCAGTAAAATATGCATTTGCATAAACTGGGGGAAAAATAACAGGACAATCTGGTGAACACTGCTGGCTAAGTGTAAAAGTGAATGAATAGCAATAAACTGTGCATTGGAATGAGAGAAAGGTGGTAGCGGAGGGAATGGCATCAGCTCCAGCCGGTTCCACCAGGGCTTACTCAAGCAGGTGTGTGTCTGAGCATAGCATAACTTCCCCGACTCTGCCTGGGTTTCGGTGTCAGTTTCTGTGTGCCTACTCCAGGACAGGAGTGGGCATGTCCATCCCAGCACCGAGCCTCATCCCCTCTCACTTAGGACCACAGAATTGCTTCGGCATCTCGCACCTGAACCGTTCTCATCTTTGACACAAATGGCAATTTTTCTAGCTTTATTTGTTAAACCAGGTCCCACCTTCCAGGTCCCACCTTCCAAGGAAAGAGGCCCATTGTGTTCTCCACCTGCCTGCTGCTTACTGTAATGTATGATTAATAGGTCGGTTTATCTTCATAGCCTTGTACAGCGACCGTAACCCTTGGATGGTTGACGAGTGAATGAGCCACCACCCTTTGTATTAGCGGTTGGTCATTGCATTTGCGTCACGTGATCACAGTACCGTCATGCCTGATGCATAGATTGTAGATAAGAGGGTTCAGGTGGCATCATCCACTTCCTGTATTGTCCTTGTCCAGTTATGAAATGCATGAATGGTGCAGAGGTGAGGTGCAGCGCTGCCCCCATTGGTTCTATCTGGTACTGCAGGTCAAGGGAACATGAATACACCTGACATCACAAGCTTTCATGTTTTCCCCTAAGGTTCTGCATTCATGGTTGTGATGGAAATCTGTTGTGTGTGTTTTTTTTTTTTTTTTTTTTTTTTTTTTTTTTTTTTTTTTTTTTTTAATTGTACAGAAAATATATGCAGTATTATTTACATAAGGATATTTCTAGAAGGAACTGTATTGTTTGCATTTTTTACACTCTTCTGCTCCTGACTTGTGGCCCTACAGGATCTGGTGGACTGGGAGAGGCCCCTGGCATGGCAAGTGGGCTACCTGGGTGAGAACTATGACACATGGGTACACCAGCCTGTGGATCGACCCATTCGCCTCTTTCAATCTGAATTTCTGGAAGCCAGCACCAAGACTTCCTGGTGAGGCACTTGATTAGTCTCTATCTATCTATCTATCTCTCTCTCTCTCACACACACACACACTCTCTCTCTCACACTCACAGAAACATTGAAATACATAAATACACACAGAGGCACACACTGAACATATTTGTTTCATTTGTGTGTCTTAATTATATTCTTAATACAGGTGCACATCACACAATGAAATTCTTGCTTGTGCATCTCCTACAGACTCTCTAAAGTTATAAATCTTAAATCTCAGGCAACAAGTACAATATCTGTAGTGGTTAGAGCTGCTACCTTTGGACCCAAAGATTGTAGGTTCAAAACCCACCTCCAGCTGTAGTACCCTTGAGCAAGGTATTTACCCTACATTGCTACAGTGAAGTTACCCAGCTGTATAAATGGGTAAATAGTTGTACTTTAACATTGTAAGTCGCTTTGGAGAAAAGTGTCAGCTAAATAAATAAATGTTATGTAAATTTAATATATAATAAAGACAGTATACGCAGGACACATTTCAGAAAGCTTTTCTGTGCAGCTGTAAGTGTTGGTTGTGCTCTGCATGTGTGTGTTGAGCTTATAATGCAATGTTTCTGTGTGTGTCTGTAGGTACATGGTTCCCGCTGTATGGATGCCCCTGGTTTTCTACTTGAGCTGGTACTGCTACACCACCCTCTCACAGGAAAAGACCAGACTGCACCTCACCACAGGTAAGAGCCCAAGTGCACATGCACACAGACTCATTCCCATTCGCCCCTCTTTAATAACACAAAAAAAAAAAAAAAACACAAAACTGTCTCTCTCAACCTCCCACGTACAGATCCACCCGCAGACATACGAAATGTACATACTTCAGTGTTCTGTGTATAGCATGACTCAAACTTACACTTACCTGCCTGTGCCAAATGTTTGTTTCCGTGCCCTGCAGAATACTCCATACTGGTACACAAATACAGCTTCCCGCTGATCTTCCTGGTGGGCATGTTCCTGTGGTCCTTCATAGAGTACTGCATCCACCGCTTTGTGTTCCACATGCGGCCCCCTGCCCACAACTATTACCTCATCACCCTACACTTCCTGCTGCACGGTCAGCACCACAAGGTGGGCAGGGGGTGTGGCGGAGCTGACGTTGGGGAGGGGGGCAGGTTGTTGCTTTCTGTGGATACAAGGATGCGTCGTTGATTTCAAGAAAAGCAGTTTGGTCAGTATTGATCTCTGAAGCACTGGGTCCTCTGCTGTAAGACTTGCTGATCTGTCCTCTCATCTCTGTCCTCTGTCCTCAGTCTCCATTCGATGGCTCCCGCCTGGTATTCCCACCCGGCCTGGCTGCTCCCGTCATTGGAGGCTTCTACCTGCTCATCCAGGCTCTGTTTCCAGAGGGTCTGGGCCTGTCCATGTTCGTGGGAGGGCTGTGCGGATACGTGATGTACGACATGATCCACTATTACCTGCACTATGGCTCGCCCCAGAAGGGATCCTATATGTACGGACTCAAGGCCTACCATGTCAAACACCACTTTGAGCATCAAAGAGCCGGTAATGTCCCTTATCACCAATCCCCGTGCAGTACGCTGACTGCGAAATAAAAAACCTTCTGTAGTCATGACTGTGAACAAGACTGTAAGCAGTTCTGTTCAACTCTGTACATACATTGAGCAAATGGGGTTCTTCCAGGACACTTTCCACTCCTTGTCAGGCAGGTTCTTCCATATATTGTTAGTCAGGTTTGTTTGACTCTCCTCAAGATGAAGACTAGTTGAAGGTATCAGTTTTTGTAAATGCTTTGCATATAAATGCCATAAACTACATTTATTCCTAAAGGAAGTCCACCCTGTTAAGAATGGATGAAAATTATGATTGTTAGAGAAAGTAGAAATGTCCTATTACACAAGACACGTTTTATTAAGTTTCTTAATGTTTCAGTTAAGGAGCTAGGAGGGCACACACAGCTGATTTATTTAAAAAAAAAAAAAAAAAAACGTTGTTAGTAACTATAAAAACAACAGCAATCTTTAAAACACACGGATGTGCAAAATGGACTAAAAGCTCTTCACTCATTTGTCGTTTTATGTTGTAGCTGTAACTACATTGAAGTAGGCTTTTTGTTTGTTTGTTTTATCCCAGCTGTGCATGTCAACATTTTGAAGAAAATGTATCTTACAGGTAGTGCTGCAATCAGTGCTTGCGGCACCTTTTATCTGCAGTTCTCTGTAGCGACTGTCCAATTCCTCTTGACTGTGCCGCTGATGGTCACCGTTATTTCTCACAACAGGGTTTGGAATCACCACTAGGTTCTGGGACCGGCCCTTCAACACCCTCATTCCAGATGAGACCTTTGAGACAGCCCACTGACTTAGCGGGACCCCACACGCCTTGCATTGTTCCCCAGTGCACAGCCGTGACCATGCGTTTGCCCCACCCTCTGCAGTACCCCCTGCCCCTTGCCCCCTACCCCTTGCCCCCCATCTCTGTCTGGCTTTCTGCTCCCAGCCCTTGTCGCTCCATCTTCTCTCATGTCCACCAACTACAGCTGGGTGTCTCCTGTTGATTAAATTTCCCGCAAGAGGGACTAATATATGTTTATTTATTTATTGATTCTCTAAAATGTTTAAAGGATAGAAAGTGTGAGATAATTTTTACAAATTTTTTAGCATTCACATTAATGTGTATTTACCAAACCTTTTTGTCCTTGGTGGACTGTGGAGGAGACAGGAGCGAGAGAGAGAGAGAGAGAGATGGGGAGAGAAAGTAGATGAGGGAATGTGGATGTTGCTGAGGATGCCGGGCATCATGCTCATTGCTACACTGGAGTGAGTACCTGGGGTACAGCCATGTGCCTGGTCTCTCTCTCTCTTTAGCATTAGCACTGATGCTGTGGGTCATTGTCCACATGTCCAGAACCACAGATGCCTCTATTCCAGCTGCTTTTAAAACCTTATTACCCCCAGGCTTCACCAGTTACTCATTTATGCCAGTGCATGTGTAGACATCTTGGGAGAGGAGCCGAGAGGGGGAAGGGGGAAGTTTAGTGCATTAATTGGGTTCTGTGTGCCTGCGCTTACAAGGTGCATGGACATCCAGTTGGAGCCCAGAGAACATGAAGCCAGGGCTCATGGCAGATTTCTCTGTAGCCCAAAAAAGGCTTCCTTCCCCTAGTGCCATCCCTGCTCCACACTTGTAATCCGCATCATCTCCTGGAGTGTGGAGCCAGGGCTGGAGGGGCAGGGAACAGGGGGTAGTTTATATAAAAACTGGTTTCATCCTGACTCAGAGGCACTTATATCATCACCAGTGCAAATAACAGAGCCAACGGGTGCTTTAGCAGCTACCTGCTTCTCTCTGTTGGTATGTGAGCTCAACAGGAGAAGGAGGTGGCACAATGAAAGTGGGGAGGCTGGTCAGTGTGGACTGAGGGGGAAGGAAAGTGGTGCATAGGGGTGGGCCTGGTTACAGAGATGATGAAGAGGATCACACTGCATACCAACAAACACTGTTACTCTGAATTTTTTTTTTTGGGCATGGATTACCACACTAAAAATTAAAAAAATCTTGAAGTTACTCTTCCGTAGTGCTGTGCAAGTATCTGTGTAGGTTTTGACCCCACTCTCAGGCCCCACCAAGCTCAAACTCTCTGCTCCAGATTTCCTCCCTGAGCCCTGTGCCGGCCTTCCACCTTGCATCTGACAAGACCAAATTCCATAGGCATGTAGTAGGAGCTGTTTGTTTGGAGAAATAAAAGATACATAGTATATATTTATAAAGAACCTGTATGCTTTGTGGAGGAAAAATTGCACAACACATACGTATTTCTTTAAACTTAATGATGCTTCTAATAATTTTCTAAATCTGTTTACTACAAGTCGTTTTTAAGCCTTTTTAATTTTAAATGTCTATGCAAACAACGCAAATGTATTTGTAAATAAATACGTGAATATTTCTGAACACTGTCTCTGTTGATCAATGTCTCGGCTGTACTTAGTCATGAGGGCCACTGAGAACGCAGAGCAAACTTGTGGGTTTGGCCTACACATTTTTACAGTATCTTTACAGTACTGACAGTCACACACATTCAGGGCTGTAGAATTTGATGTGATAGGTGGAGAAATCCAACTCCACACTTGTAGAAAGAAGTTATTCCTTGTCTCTTTAACACATTATTGCTGATTATATGATCACTTTGGTTTTACTCCATATGACTACACACACAGGAGGTAGGTTTGCATTTAATGCTTTTCTCCAACATGACTTACAATTATTTACTCACTTTATAGAGCAGGGTAATTTTTTCCTCAGTAATTTAGGGTAAGTACACCCTGCTCAAGGGTACTACAGCCAGAGAGGGAATGGAACCTGCAACCTATGCGTCTAAGGGTAGCGGCACGAACCACTACGCTACAAGATGTTCCAAACTTTAAACCTGTAGAAGGCTGAGAGGATTTTTTAAAAAACACATTTAGTCGACATGTTTCTCCAAAGCAACTTACAACGTTAAACTTCTTAAAATCATTTACTTATACAGCTGGGCAATTTTACTGGTGCAATTTAGAGTAAATACTTCACTATTAGCTGGAGGTGAGACTCGCACCTCTGGGTCCAAAGGAAGCGGCATTAACTACGAGACTAGCAGGTTGAATAAATAATGACAGTGATATCTCTTATGAGCGGTCTGTAACCCGAGTGTAGATTTGTCCAATTTTAGAAGCTGGTGAGGACCATGACACTAATTTATGCCCTGATGAACTTTGAGCCTTTGGACTGAAAGTGTTTACTTTGTTTTTCACATCACTGTAAGCCCAGTTATACTGTATTATATAAACCCTATGGCTTCATAAACAACTAATGTGCAGGAAAGCTACGTTGTATAATAGGGCTTTATGATATTTTTCACAGATTTCACACATTATTCCTGTCAAACTGACAGAAATATAGTTTCTGGGCCTATACAGGTGAGCGTGTTTCCTTGTTACGTGTTTAGTGCTTGTTGCACTTGGGCCTTTGCCTTCGGAGTAGCGTGGGGGTCATCGCCCGGGACCGGGCCCTCGATGTTTGGCCCCATTCATCCAGGGACACCCCCCACAGCTCCTATAATTGTTAATTATTATATTTTCACACTGCGGCGCTATTGTTTTTAATTTCATTTTCTAAGTATGTTTCTGTCGCGTTTTCTTTTAGCATCACGTGTTCGCTTGCTAGCCGTTGTAAAAAAGAAAAAAAAAGTAACTGGGATTGAATCACACAGGAAACGTTCTATAAATAAAACTATTTTGTAAATAAAACGTAATGAATGATAGACGGTCCCACTGAGTGAAGAAGAACTACGACGCCTCGCGGGAGCGCTGCCAGCTGACGTCACAATACAGCAGCGAGTGAACGGTGGGGACTCGAAATTAATACAGTATGATGAGTACAGTGCATCCGCGGACCAACGAGGGCCTTAAAATATAATTTTTTAATTTAAAAAAAAGAAAAACATTTAGAAATTAGTAAAATACACAACATAGGCATTAAAAATAATTTTTAAAATGCATAACCACATCCGTATGAACGTATGATTGTACGCACGCATGTGCGCAGGAACTATTTTCAAAGCCCGCCTTCCGGAGAGCCAGACGTGTAGACCTGTCAGAGCTCGCGTTACATATCAGCCAATCACAGCAAGTGTAGCACGGGCTTCAGGTTCTATCGAAGTTTGCAGATCTGGCTTTTGTGTGGCGGGTTGTTACAATTCTTTTTATCCATTTTTATTTTGTGTTTTGGAAGCATATATACAGTCGTACACGTTTATTTACGATTTCATTTAATACAGTTCGATACATATATATGCATTTATTTATTTAACCCGGTACGGTTGCTTGGGTAATTTTTACTACGGTAAGTACCTGGCTCAAGGTACTACAGCTCAGCTGGGGATGCGATTCATTCTAACCGGGACTTTCGGGTGCAAAGGCAGCAGCTCTAGCCACTATACTAGGAGCCTCCCCACATATGATATAGTCCTGTAAGTAAGTGTAGTCGTCATAAGTCGCATACGTTGTATGTCGAGGAGTACTTTTACGATTTTATTTGCACATAAATAAGAAAAACTATTTTTTATGGGAGTGGGGGTGCGGTGGCGCAGTGGGTTGGACCGGGTCCTGCTCTCCAGTGGGTCTGGGGTTTGAGTCCTGTTTGGGGTGCCTTGTGGTGGACTGGTGTCCTGTCCTTGGTGTGTCCCCTCCCCCTCTGGCCTTACGCTCTGTGTTGCCGGGTAGGCTCCGGTTCCCCATGACCCTGCATGGGACAAGTGGTTCAGAAATGTGTGTGTGTGTGGGTTTCTATTATTAAGGTAAAATACCTGACCCATTGTGCTGTTGGGATTCAGTGTTACTACGGTTGCGTGGTGACCCGAGAAGCTGCGTTGAGCACAGTGAAGTCCCTCCCCTGACTCCTGCACAGGACGCACCTGCTGAGGAGCCCCAGGCTGTGAACGCTGACTACGCCCAAACGACAGCACATTTTTTGGAGATGAGCCCTGCGAGACGAGAGTCCTGCTTTTGGAGACAGCCCTAAAGAGTGGTCCTTCTTATCTGCCCCCAACCAGTTTGTTTAATAACCTTCAATCATAACATACATACGTTTCTGCTCTCCAGGTACTTGGGAAGAACGAGTGGGCTGACCTGCTGACGTGCTCTTGGGGGAGCCGCTTTGCATTACTTTACATACAGGCTGTGCCCTTGAGGAAGGTACTCGCCCTAAAGTACTCCAAAAATACCCATCTCAATATATAGGTAGATCATTGCAAGTAGCTTAATATCATAAATCACTTTGCAGAAAAGCATCAATTAAATATGTAAATATACTGTCTTTATGGATGTGCACAGGCCAGAATCTGCCAGTATGGACAACTGGTACAGTGGGTTCCCAACTTATTAACTTTGGAGTAACAAAGTCGAAAGGGAGCGGGAGAGAGGTGCTCAGTGTTCCCAAGTGAAGTGTGTGGCTGTGATGTTTCTGATGTTTACATTTACATTTATTCACTGAGCAGGTGCTTTTCTGTCTCAGAAAACAAAAGTAGTGTAAAAGTAATAGTCACCAATCGACCGAGAGATAGTTACAGACACACGATCCACAGAATACAGTCACTTAGCCCATTGCCACCGTCACACGAGCAGTGTCACATAGAATGGAATAGAATGGAATAGAATTATAGAACTGAAGATGAGCCGCTGGCCCACTTGTTGCATTCAGGTAGCAAATATTTTGAGTAATGTCAAATTTTGCTCACAATTAAGTTTCTAAGTACTGTACCTACTGTATACAGAAAGTCATAATCTGCAGTTCCATACTTCCCTTCCTAATTTGGATGTCCACTCATTCAAATGTCGTGTGAAATATCACTAACCTGAATCTTTCGGATACCCATGGGCTTATGGAGTCTTCAGTCACTGGCTGTTTTTCACTTTTTTTTGCATCTGAGCTTTGACATGCACAGAAAGTGGGCCCATGTTTAAGAGTGTTCCTTAACGTAAGACAACTGAGGTGTTCAGCAGTTCGCCGAGCTTGGCATTTAGATTGCAAACGTTTCATCACCAGTCGAGGTGACATCATAAGTGCACAAATTGTGTAAAACAATTCCGTGGAATTCCGGTGTCTGTCCACTGGGGAACAGTGCTGCCTTTAATAAGATCGACACTTCTTTCCCCTTTTCTTTAAAAAAAAAAAAAACCTGTTTCCCATTATTTTGCTGCATTTTTCTCATCTAGGTGTGTGCTGAGACGAGCGGGCGGGTGCTAGGACCCTGAGGGACGCACGGTTGGCAGGCACGAAACACAAAGCTGACTCCCACACCCAGAGCAAGGGAGCGGCTGCTCCGCATTTTTGGGGTAGAGTTTGTTGTCGGGGGCCAGGACGCAGGGTCTGGGGAGTGACCCGGACATCAGGAAGTGGGACAGCACCAGGGAGGAGGAGGAGGAGGAGGAAACAGATCTGAAACCTGGAATTTGACAGGTACTGTTCACCATACACTCTTGGCTTTCCAGACACCTCTTTCTTTCTTTCTTTTTCTCTCTCTACGATACAACTGAACTTTATGGTCAGGCATCTCTGAAATTTGTTTTGCATCACAGGGTATTGGCAACGGGCCGCAATCACGCAAGCACTCCACTGCGTTCTGCGAACAGTACTGTTTCTGTTCCTCCTCTTGTACTGTAACCGTTCCTGTCGCTCCGCCGTCCGCATGACTGCCGGTGTGTCCGCGTTGAGCCCGTGTGTTCGGGATGCCTGCAGGAGGCCTCCGGTCCACACGCTGCAGAAGTGTTGAGTTTGTGATGTCGTTCCAACACCAGCTGACTTCCTTTTATAGGCAGGGACGCTTCTCGAGTGCAGTCTGCGCAGAGCCTTTCATGTCACCTCATAAAGTGTTTTGGAACAGAAACATCATGTACGGTATTTCGCTGTGAGCTGCTCCACTTTCCATCAAGGGTTTGGACTTCTTCTTGTGCATCATTTCTCTTGGTTTCTGGCGTGTGTGCGAGTGTCTAGTGATACATCAGTTGCCTCTGCACTCCACAGTTGTTGTGCCCATTGCCAGTCTTTTTTATGCTGTTTGTGTGCTTCTCTGCACTTGTGTACATCGGTGATGTCTGTTTGTCTCTGCACTCATTTTTACATGAAGTGTGTGTATCAGTTAACAAGGATTTCGTGCCTCTGCTCTCCTCTTCATTATGTCAGATGCCCCCCAGCTTCCTGTGTGCTGAGTCACTTCAGATGGGTCTCCGTGAATTGAGGCTTATCTGTGCATCACGTGTCTGGTTATGCGGCATTTTGTGCGTGTATCAGTAGCGTGTCTCCACATTTATGTTATTCACTTAGCTGATGCTTTTCTCCAAAGCAACTTACACTTATTTACCCATTTATAAGGCTGGGTCATTTTTTACTGGAGCAATTTAGGGTAAGTACATTGCTCAAGGCTATTACAGAAGTCAGCGAGATTTACACCAACACCCTTTGGATTCAAAGGCAGCAGCTCTAACCACTACACTCTGAGCTCTCCCCCAGGTTACCACTCTTCCTCCACTGTGTTCACCCTTAATACTATTAGTGACGAGCTATTTGTGCTACAATCTGTATGTCAATTCGATGTGTGTACTAAGTGTTTTTTTCTTTTATGCAGGGCTGTCGCTGCAGCTTTTTTCCCGGGTGCATTCATGACTTTTCTCATTTGTTTAAAATTTACAAGCATGGGAGCGACATTTTCATATCAACCCGGTGCAGCAGGTCGTGCAAATGGTCAGCACTAGTGGTCACTGTCAGACAGGGTCTGCAGAAACCCTGGATTGCAGTTTTCCAATGAATGAGCCAATTGAATTGAATAGATGTAGAAATAATCGGCTTTATTGACAAGTCAGTTGTTTAATGCTGTATTAATTGAAACGGGCACAATTTTACTAAAAACAACAGAAATTACCTGACAGTTTTACCTGCTCAGAGGTGCTGCTACATGTGTTTTATGCCCATTCTGTCAGAAATATTTCTAACCCCTAAATGACCTAAACTGAAAAAAAGGTGAGGGCTTGTGAGTTGGAGCATACAAATTCTGTGGAGGTCATTATTATTCACTTTATAAATACCAATCCAAATATCTAGATAACATAAACGTTACACAGAAGGTCAATGTCAGACAGAGCTCACAGCCTGAAGGTGAGAGAAAGTACTGTTGCCCACTGCTTCACCCACTGCCGTGCCATGCAAGCACAGTATAACTCCCATCTCTGCATCAGCCCATAGTATACTACTGGGGCAGCCGGTGGCATAGTGGTTAGACCTACTGCCTGTGGACCAAAAAGTCCCAGGTTTAAGTCTCACCTCTGGCTCTGATACTCTTGAGCAAGGCACTTACCCTGTGTTGCTCCAGTAAAGTTACCCAGCTATTTAAATGGGTAAAATAATTCTAAATACCTCTACAATGTACCTTGCTCTGGAGAAAAGCTTCAGCTAAATGAATAAATGTAAGTTTAACATTGAACAAGCAGGGGGTGTCACAGCAAGCCAGAGCCTACCTGGCAATGCAGGGTGCAAGGCCAAAGGGGGGAGGGGACACAGCCAGCATGGGACACCAATCCATTGCAGGGCACAAACCCCAGACCTGCCACACTCACACACACATTTTCAGAACTGCTTGTTCCATACAAGGTCATGGGGAACCAGAGCCTACCCCATAATAGAGGGCGTAAAGCCAGAGGGGGAGGGGACACACCCAGGACAGGACACCAGTCCATCACAAGGCACCCCAAGCAGGACTTGAACCCCAGACTCACAGGAGAGCAGGACCATGGTCCAACCCACTGCACCACCACACCCCTTTCCTGCCACACTCCCATTACTTAAACAAACCCGAAAGTTAAATATTAACATTGTATCAACCACACTGACAATATTGTCATTTCTGGATCCAAGAGTTACAAACGAGACATTTTTTGTTATAATAAATATGCGGAACATATATGTGGAATATGTGGAACATATTTATTACACAGTGCTGTAATGATGTATTTATGTAATCATGGATGTTATAAAATAAAATCTTTTTCAAGGTTTTTTTTTATGTACACTCAGCCCCTGTTAACAGGTCCCAGTTCGTTCCTGAAAACAAACTGAATATCAATAAACTGGATAATCAAATTCCATATTGAAATTTTTTTATGGGGAAAAAATTGGTTCCAATCTCATCATCACTTTAAATGATCCCTAATATTATAAGGGAAAAGTAGAGTAACACATTAACATTTTACAGATTTAATTTTTGAAGTTTGTTTCAGGGAAATAATTTAATTTGTTATTCCATCAGTTCTGTGAAGTGTTTTCAAGTCATGTGCATTCCTAAGAAGCGTTGTTGAAATGAGCACTTCAGGGAAGCTTTTTTGAATTGCACTCACAGCAGTAGTAGCAAACATGGGCCTATGTCTAAAAAGCTACCTCACCATCCTGTGTCTGAAGAGTTTTATTTAAATCTACATTTGGAACTGAGCTTAATGAATTCTCTTTTAATTTCATTATGTTTTATACTTGAGCCTTTTTCTTCTACACGATGGATCCCTAGCTAAAACTGGTGTCTTACAGTGCTTGAGTTGCTTGGTGGGCATGGGTCCGGGTTCGTGTCCAGCTCTGTGTGTGTGTGGAGTTTGCATGTTTCTCCTTATGTTTGCACCCTCAGACATGTATGAAAAAAGACCACTGGCTTGTGTTTCCACAAACTCTTTTTTCTTCTTCTTTATATAATAGTAAATAGAGAAATTATTTATTTTGTCTTTTGCACTTGCTCTTTTTTCTTCAACCGCTTGTAGCTACTGCTGATGATGTCAGGACCCCCCCACAGAACACAGACTCTACATCTGTGAAGTAGCTATGAGCTCACACACACAGTCTGAACTACTTGTCCTGAGCAGGGTCGCAGCAAGCGGAACCCTAACCAATGAGCAGCACAGGGCCCAAGGCTGGAGGGGAGGGGACATATGCAGGATGGGGCATCACTCTGTCACAAGGTACCCCAAGTGGGACTCAAACTCTAGACCCAACAGAGAGCAGGATCCAGCCAAACCCACTGCATCTCCCTAGCGATGAACTATTCACAGAAATATCATTCATGCAGAATCTGTTGTATGTAAAATAATTAAAAAAAAAACAATCATTTTATAATTTTACTTATATCACACATTTTAAGATGTGCTTGGACATCAGTGATGTATCCTAGTGTCATACGGTGTTTCTGACATGCTCCAATGACACTCTTCAGACATAGTGGGCAAAATGGATGGATATTATATCTTTGGTGGCCACATTGACATGATGCTTTTCTCTAAAGGAACATACTGTATAGTAGTAAGGTGCATACAACCACTTACCCATTCATACAGCTGGGTTATTTTAAGTTTGAAGGTGAGATTTGAACCTACAACTTGTAGGCCCAAAGGGAGCTGCTCTAAACACCATGCTGCTTTCCCTTCTACAAAATAATGGAGGAATGAGTCTTTATAACCTTTCCTGAACTCAGAACATGGCAACCTATTCACACACTCACTCACAAACACACACTCAGACATTGCCAATTTTTTGTCCCCATCAAACCCAACCAAACAAGTCCATCCCAGATGTTCAGTTGCTCAGACGCCACAATGGAGAGTGAACTTTTCCCACTTACACCTCTCAGGTGTGTACATGGTAGCACAGGAGTTAAAGTCAGCGCTGTCTTTCTCTTATAGTTATATGACTGTGGATTCATGTCCAGCTCAGGCTGTGAGGGGTTTGCATGTCTCTCCCTTTACACCCTGTTGGAGGAAAGCAGTGGTGAATCACTTCTCCTTGCCTCTTGTCTAAAAGTCTTTGCTAAGAGTTGGACTTGACTGACTGACTGACTGACTCTTCCTTATGAATAGAGTTTGGATGGATGAGGCAGCATGTTGTAAATTTTCTTAGTTAAGAAATCAGTACAGTTGACTCTGACCTCTGAAGGTGTCCTTATGTTCACGTGCTTGTCCCCTCCTTGTCCACCTTCCCACTACTGCATCCCTACCATCATAGCCATCCATTCTTCCTCAGTTGGCGCCCACATGGCCTCCTGTGTCAGTAAGCACTTCCCCTGGACCTTCTCATATCTCCATGATCCCTTTAGGGACAGCTGTCAGTGTAGTTGTTTGAGTCAGTTCCCTGGGGTCCAAAGGTTGTAGGTTCAAATCCTACCTCTGGCTGTAATACCCTTGTGCAATCTATAGATAGTCCCCAAGTTAGGAACCTTGACTTATGTACAGCCTGTACTTAGGAACCACCCCCTTCCTGATTGGAAATTAATTATTTTTTTGTCACCCTTAAGTAACAATCAAATGAAAACTTAATAATTAAGCCTATTATATTAAAATTGGAGTTTCTGTATATACAATGGTTTGTAATAATAAACGGGCGCTACTTTGCGAAGCGCATCAAAACATTGCGCGTCTACAGTGGTTTGTCAGCTCGTGGGCGAGGCGCATGAGCCCGAGCTAGGACAGACTTCCTTCTTTTCCCGTTAAAAGTGTCTCATGTGTTATTGTATTTGGCTTTAATTTATTTCTTTTTACCCTCCTAACTAGGGCACCAAAGCATAAATGTGATGCAAGTGACGGTGGTCATGAATCCAAGAAAAGGGAGGTGATCACGATTGGAACTAAAGAGTAGATAATAAAGCGAAACGTGAAATGTCAATGAATAATGGAAAAGCAAACATTAAAGTTTCTTCAATGTTTTGCACGTGCACATGCACCCTCTCTCTCTCTGAGAGAGCACTTGACTACAAAAGACGCTTCTTCCCAGTTGCGGAATCTCACTCCAGACAACCCCACCCCTGCTATTCCAAGTCCTGTTCCTCATCCTTCCCCAGTCCTGTTCCACGTCTCTTTGAAAACGACATCCTACCTTGTCCCTTGACCACGATTTCGGATCCTCACCTCTGTTCAGTTCGCACATCGACCGACCGACCATTCACCCGTCCCCCACCACGAGATCACGTCTAGTCCCTTGGTTCTGAATAAACAATCCTGCACTTGGGTCTAGCCTCCTCCGTGCCCTCTGTTCATCGTCACAGTTTATTATCTCTTTCTATGTCTCTCTCTGTTATAACAACTATAGTTCCATTTATCGTTATTATTATTATTATTATTATTATTCATTTAGCAGATGCTTTTCTACAAAGTGACGAACATCTCATTATATTATCATTACTTCATAAGACTGTATTATTATTATTACTGTATTGTTATATTAAAGATGTTTTAGTGTATCCAAAGTGTTTCTTTTATGTTTTTTATGCATCGAAAAGTACACAATATACCGTATGATATACTAAGTCAAACATTTGACAAACTGACATTAGATACCCACCATGCCTAACTGTTCCGACTTACGTTAAAATCCAACTTAAAGACAGACCGAGGACATGGAACTCGTTCATAATTCGGGGGGGGACTGCCTGCACTTACTGTTTAATCGCTCCGGTAAAATTATTCAGCTGTATAAATGGGTAAATTAACATTGTAAGTCACTTTGGAGAAAAGCATCAGCTAAATGAATAAATGTAAATGATGGAGCACGAAACAAACCCGATCATCCAGCAGCCACTGTACTGAGGTGTGTTTTGCATCCTCCTTGTCCCCACCTCAGTGGCAGCTCCACTAACCCTAAGATCAGTGAAGTCCCTGTATAGCTGCACACCTCACTTTCTGGCATTACCGTGTGCCGCTCCTATAACCTCCTAAAGGCTAATTTCAGGTTGTTGCCCTCCCCATCTGTACAAGGCGGTGCTGCTCAAAGTACACCAAGCCACATGTGTAGGTTACAGCTCATTTTCCTGTTGAATGCCACATCTCTCAACACTGGGACTTTGTAAGTTGGAAGGGGCCAAAGAGCTCATGGCAGAATGATGTATCTAGACACCCATGATGTCCCCACACTTTAAACGTACCTGGAAATCCTGACTTATTAACTGCTGCTAGTCGCCTGCCCAAACCGGATGCAGCAGACCATATAAATGACAGCCTCAACCAGTTAATGACAAGTAATATTAATAATCTCTGACTTATAATGATGTACCATTTACACACCTGGATAATTATTATAATCTTTAGTGGAACCATTTCAGGGTAAGTGCATTTCTCAGAGGTGCTGTAGCAGGAAGCGGGATGTGAACCCGTGAGTTCAAAACCCAGAACCACCACAGTACCTGCTGACTCTGAACCGTGCCAACCTTGTAAAAAGAAAATAAACTGGAACTACACCTTGCTTTGGCTGTTCACCTGATTTTTTTCCCACATTCTTTTAAAGGCATGTGCTCTGCAGCATGTTTTCATCTTTCTCCCACTGAGATAGGATGAGCTGTAAAACCAGGATGCCTGGATCTAAAGGTTTTTCTTTATGAGGAACAGGCTCTACCTGAGAAGTGAAATATGTTTTATGTTCACAAGGTGTATATGTTGTCTGACTGACCCATTTGATATCATTTCCAGGACCAGCATGACAACACAGGGTGAGCTGCTGAGCCCAACTCCTGGCTTGGCAGAGGTGTTGAAAGGTGGTTCTTGGACCCAGCCTACCTGCCCATGCTGCTGCTCCAAGAATGTGGAACCCCTGCTTCTGGTCCAACTGGCTGACAGCGTTGACCCGGTCACAAAGAAATGGATCATCTCTCGGCTAGAGGCTCCCGTGAGGGATGGAGGTGAGGGGGTTGTGGTGGGTGCACCGGGTTCTCGGCGGGATGTGCAATGTGTGAGGACAGCAGGGTGAAGGTGATGCCCTTGGTGATACACTCAGTGCTTGTATTTCCATGCCGGACCCCAGGGGCGGCACTTCTTGTGCACTCCGGAGAGGACGATGCCGGCAACGTGGTGATACTCTCGGCACCACGCTGCACCCAGCTTCGGGTCACCGAGGACTTGGGAATGTGGAAGCCCTACAAGGATGGAAACATGGTTGCCTTTTCCTATGATGACCGCAACAGCTTCAGAAACATTGGTAGGAAGACGTCACAGGATCTCCGTCAGAATGCCGTGTTCAAAATTACCTATGTGTTGAGGAGCATGTTCTAAAGTTTAGCAACATGACTTCAATAGTATGTAGTTTGGTGGACTAGGAAAACACACTTTATGGTGGCTTCTCAAGTTACAAACATAATTTGGACCAAAAGTCTGGTGAAGCTTGATTTTTGTCATTCCAAAGTCTCTTTTACGATGTTGCAATCACTAAATGCTGAATAGTATGTACATCTGTTCATTGCTAAAAAAAAAAAAAAGATTGCAAAAGCAGGAGCAGCTGGTAGTATAGTACTTAGAGCTGCTGTCTTAGGATCTATAGGTCGTGGGTTCAAATCCCCCCTTGCATTGTAGGATGAATTGCTTCAGTGAAATTACCCAGCTGAATCACTATAAGTTTGTTGGGAGAAAAGTGTCAGCTTAAGGAGTAAATGTAGTATGGTATTACTTCAAAGTCCTCAAAGCAGTCTTAGAAATATGGAAAAAAAAAATGCACTCCACAAATCCCATGTGCAGGCCTATTGTTGACCGGTTAATCTCAGGAACACGGCAGAATGTCGGACAGAGGCGTAAGTGCATTGGCCCCCTGCTGCTTTCCTATTCTCTCCGAGTGTGTTTTGCTCCCATCTACCGTGTGAAGGGGCAAATGCAGTTATTTTTTTCTCTGCAGCAGAAACTTGATAGAATAGAATAGTGAAAAAATACATATATACACACACTATCTGAACCACTTGTCCTATACAGGGTCACAGGGAACCACAGCCTAACCCAGCAACACAGGGTGTAAGGGACACACCCAGGACAGGACACCAATCCATCACAAGGCACTCTAAGGGGGACTTGAACCCCAGACCCCCCAAAGAGCAGGACCCGGTCCAACCCACTGCACCACCACACCACTGCACCCCCCCCCCCCCCCCCCATGAAAAAATACAAAGTACTTAAATAAACATTGAAATGTTATTGTAAGAAAAGTAGCTCAAATGTTTATAACACAATGAACCAGCGTATAACTTCAGATACATGCATAAATATTGCATGCTTGAGTACAGTAAGTGCAGTGAATAGCTCTACCGCGGTATTAAAATATTCGCTACCAAAAACAGCACTCATAAGAACACAGATGTGCCTCCCTACATTGTGTTACAGCTCGCTTTAGACAGCAATAGAGCCCACAGGAAACTGGTATGTTCGGATTGACGACAAAACGTTGGTGCCGTCTCCTTGACGCCGTTTACGGTACGCAAGATACTTTGTAACGTCTCGTGGAAAGTGATGTTGGCAGGCTGGAAAAATCCAGAAGCGTTGATTGAGTCTCTTTGTACCGACTCACTTTGGCGGTGTTCTCCTATCTCCAGATGACATGCAGGTGTTTCTCACTCTGGCTGAGCGGCAACATGTGGTGAAATACCAGTTGGGCTCTCTGCGAGCCAAGAAGGATCGCACTATTCCAGGAGTTCCGGAGTCGCGAGGGGTCCTTTTGGCTAGAGAGAGCATCTGTGAGTCCACCCTATGCATCAGAGAGAAGAACATGATGAAGTTACTCTCTCCTGTCAGTTAAAAACACATATCATGGGCAAACGTTAGGTGCTTCAGGCATTCGGATGTTATGGTGTTTTTTTTGGTGTCGTGCTCTCTGTCCACATCGCCGCCCACCTTTCTTTGTCCCTCCACCTTCGTTTCTCCAACGCTCCAGTTCGGAAGCTGGAGAAGGTGGGAGTCATCAAGACGGTGATTGCCCTGCATGACCAGCGGCAGCTAGCCGACCTCGCGAAGGCCTGGTACTCTGGATGGCAGCTCCTGGGCCAACCATTGGGTGAGCTCAGCGAGGGCCTTTCATACACTGCCTTTCTTTCATCCCCCATATACGCGGATGTGCAGCGGCAGTCTCCTTCTTCATATCGTTGACTTTTTTTTTTCCCCCCCATTCTCTAATGTCTCCAAGTCTGTGGAATTCATAGAAATAAACTTAAACTTGCGAGTGATGCCGGTAGGTTGTGCGTTGTTAGGGATGACAGTTTGCAGCCTGAACCATCGTGGTTTGAATTCTCCACTGACTCCTGTACCCTTGAACGAGGTACCTTCAGCGCATTCTAGACACGCGCTCTGCCGGATAAATGGCTCAACCATTTGAAGTGGTCCAAGGCGCTGCGGACTGGAACGCGGGAAAACAACGTGAAAAATGAACCGTTGCGTTAAGCGTTACGTTTTACTTTTCAGATCGTTTCTAGCAGCGTTTTGGTTCGCTTCATTTTATAGCAGTCGGTTTTATGGTAGAGTCATCACACACACGTACTGCTATATCTCGAATTCAGCCTTTAAATCCATAGCCTTTAAATCCATAACGCCGCGCAGTTATGAGTCTGGCTTCATCTGGCAAACGCTCGGTAAAGAGGCGCGATGTGCGCAACTTCACTCTCCGAAGCTTAGAGTTCAGCGAGACGTCCGCTTGTATCGCCGCTGCTGGGAAGGTTGCTGTAATACTACATGTCTGTCGAATGAAAACCTTCACGTGACATGTACTCGTCACCTTCCTTTTATGGCGTTTTATAGATCCACGTAAAGCAGGAGCATTTATGTTTGATATTTTTGAACTGATAATATTGCCCTGCGGTGCTGATGTTGCGAAAAGGCATCAAACGGGTCCCAGAGTTTCTCAGGGTGGCGACGGGGAGTACCTGTTCCAATTGCACTGGAGCGGGACTTGATGCTGATCCTCCTAGGAATACTTCTGTACACATGTGCAGACGCATACGTACAGCGCTGCTTAAAAATATGTTAATCCTGTGCAGATGGCCATTAATAAATCTTTAATCTTAAACTTGTAAAATGAATAAATGGTTATGATTTACACACCTGATTCTAGTGACCTATTGGGTTTAACCAGTGCAGCTTGGGGCTGACTCTACAGGTGGTCCCCGATTTACGATGGTTTGACTCGCGATTTTTTTTTTTGACTTTACGACGATGAGCTGTCGATAGACATTCGGAAGAAACCGTACTTGGAATTTTCAATTTTGATTTTTTCCCGGGAGAGCGATACGCAGAGCGATACTCTCTCGCGATGCTGGGCGGCGACAGCGATCCACATCTCCCAGTCTATCACGCAGAGGTGTGTATTAGGTGTATTAAATGCATTTTCAACTTATGATGTTTTCGACTTGTGATGGGATTCGGGAAACGTGACCCATCGTAAATTTAGGACCGCCTGCGTTTTTACACGTGCGCTTCCGTTTTTCCACGATTTCCTCTAAAACAACATATGGACCTGGTCATTACACACCTATTATGTCACATGAGAAAGGCTCCTTCTCAGTAAATAACTATGTAGTGATCGAACACAAAACCCGGGGTTCACACACTTTCCAGCAGCTCTGTATACTCCCACTATATTCAAGTGATGGTGCCCTTGTCCCGTGTTTCTTTTTGCACAGATTCCATCCAGGCCTATTTTGGGACTACCGTGGCTTTCTACTTCAGCTTCCTGGACTTCTACACGTGGGCCCTGGTGCCTCCTGCTATACTGGGTGTAGTTCTCACCTTATTCCCATTTGCCAGCGGAACGGCGGCGAAGGCCAGCGGAGGGGAGGGGAAGGAAGAGGAGCCGGGCCTCCCGGTGAGCGGCCTGATGGTGCAGGCCATGTTCAGCATGCTCTGGTCCACGCTGGTCATGGAGCTCTGGAAGCGACGGACAGCTGCGCTCTCGTACCGCTGGGGCACGCCGCTCCTGAACGAGCGCTACGCGGAGCCTCGGCCCGGGTACACCGGGCCCATGGGCCGCAACCCTATCACGGGGAGGCCCGAGCCCCGCTTCTCCGAGTGGGAGCACAAGTTGCGCGTGGGGCTCTCCGTGCCTGTGGTGGGCTTCTTTCTGGGACTCGTGGCGCTGGGCATGGCCGCCTTTTACCACTTTGAGGCCGCGGCCCGGGACTTCCACAAAAGCGAAGGCACCTGGCTGTCTGTCCCGCTGCTCTACGTTCCCTCGTTGGCCCACATCCTGTACACCAACATGCTGGGAAGCCTGTACGGCAACGTGGCTCTGGGACTCACGGAGTGGGGTGAGGACGAGCGCTCGTGAGTGTTGGGGGAGACCCGGGTGCAAAGGTCGAGGGACTCGGCGTGTTTTTGTTTTCTCTGAGCGGTATGTCGTTTTGGAGAAAAGTATGTGCTACAAGGATGAGTGCAAATGGACTTGGGAGATGTTCTGTCGGTGGCTGTGTTGAACGCTAGTCCGTGGAGATCACAGTTTGTTTCTGACAACCTTTCTGTCCGCTAGAGAACCACAGAGACGAGTCCTCCTTCCAGAACCACCACACCACCAAGGTCTTACTGGTCAGTCGTGCTCTTCTGCCACTGTCCTTTCTCACCTCCGTTTAACTTGGACACGCAGAGCACCTGTCTGCGCTGCTTTGATTCCCAGGGATCCTCGGATAGTTTTTGCGGTAGGAGAACATCAGCCCCTACCTGATTCACTCACGAACCTCTCTCTGTCTCTCTCACTCCCTCTCACAGTTCAGCTTTTTCAACTGTTTTGCTGTATTGTTTCACATCGCCTTCATCAAGGAGGACTTGGCCCTGCTGCGGAAGGTGAGGGACGCGCCCCCGGTGGTTCCAGGACAACGAGCCTGTGCTCGCTGTGCCTCTGTGCAGGAGCATATGTGTACCTTTGCGATGACTAGTCATGGTGTTGTTGTTGCACGATGATTCCTGTTACCGTGTTACTCTTGGATGCTCAGGAATGTGCTGTGTGCTCCTGGATTAGTGTGGGTGTGTGCGTTCTCGGTGCGTATGTGCTCTTGGCGTGTATGCGTTCTCTGTGTGCTTCTTCTCCATGGATATGCTCCCGTGCTCCTAAGGTCTCTCCTACGTCCACAGAGGCTGGCGTCCCTGCTGATTGTGACCCAGCTGGTCAATCAGTGCACAGAGGTCCTCGTCCCATACTTGGTGGACACTTTTCTCAGCGACGGAGCCAAAAAACCCAAAGAGGATGACCCCGAAGAGGACCGGATACGAGCCCAGGGCCGTTTGCCCCCGTTCCCAGTGAGCTCCCGCCTGATTCGCCCCCTTGCCTGAGTGTTTAAACTGGTCCGGTGTCTCCATTATGTTCCCTCCCAGATGGTTTACTGAGCACGTGCTGCTGTCACCGTGAATCTAAGTTTGTGTGTGTGTGTGTGTGTGTGTTTTCATTTGGAATATTTGCTTGTCTAAATATGTTAGGCCTTCAGGGTTTGTCTTTTCTTTCTATATCTGTTATATATGTATTTTTCTTATTTCTTTCTTCGTTTTATAACATTCCAGTATTGCATATACTTGTGTATGTAAAATTTACATTACACTATATATCAAATTTAAGCAGACAGATATGGTAACGCGATGAATTATGAAGTAAATAATTTCAGAGCCCTGAAAGCACGGGGAGGCAAAGACAAAAACAAAGTCCACTCCCACAAGAACACGGAGCGAGAGAAAAACCTGTGGGGAACTCAGGCTGCTCTTTTATTCCTCCCCCTTCAGGTGCGCAGAGTGTAAAGTATGGTTATGTACATCAGTATGTGCATCTGTTTCACCATTTCTCTGTGTTTGTTCAGGGCCTGTTTCCAGAATACATTGAACTCCTGGTGCAGTACGGGTACCTGAGCTTGTTCTCCTGCGTGTATCCGCTCACGGCCGTCCTGCTGCTCATCAACAACGTTACCGAGATCCGCACGGACGCCTTTAAGATCTGCAGACTCTTCCGGAAACCTTCATCGGCCCCTGTCTCCGACATCGGGGTGTGGCAGGTGAGAGAGAAGTCTCGAGAGACCGGATGGTGAAGCGGGTGGCACACTGAAATTTATTTACTTAACTGATGTTTTTTTCTCCAAAGCACCTTACAGTGTTGAGCTGCGTAGAATTTATCCATTTATACAGCTGGGTAATTTTTACCGCGTCAGTTCGGGATAGGTGCTTTGATTAAGGCTGCTGCTGCAGGAGTTATATTTCAAATTTGCATTTTTCAAGTGCAGGGTGTGGGCTCTACTCAACATGCTGCCTGCTACTCTCACGTTTAATGCTTTAAGGCTTCTGATTGGCTAGTTTCTATCTGAACGTTCACACCTCACCTGGCAGGTGAGACAAGCCCATTATAGATCGCCTGTGGCAAGTCAACAGGTTTTTCTGCTATGTTGAAGCTTAGGAGTGAAAAATGTGAAAGGAGCTTTTAGTATCAGACGCAAAAGTGACACCAGCTGCCATCAGAGCACAGATCCATCGTTGGCCACGGATCTCTCTATAGACTGTAAAAAGAGGACCTTTTACTGTTGTCCTGAGATTCTTCGCTTGCTGATAAACGCAACCGTTCCATCCTGTCCCCATTCCGCCGCAGCGTTAAACCAGGCTGAAAGGTGCTTCTAGAACTGAAAAGAACTTTTGTTATGAGCTTCGCTTGATACCGTCACATTTTTGCCTGTTTGCGTGTTCTTCTTGCAGCCCGCTTTTGAGGTTTTGGGCTTCGTCTCCGTCATATCCAACTGCTGGTTACTGCTGCTTTCCCCGGGGGTGCGTCAGTTCTGTCAGGAGGGGGGCTTCAGCAGCCGCAATGCCCTGCTGTTCGCCATCTTGGTGGAGGTGAGGGGGTCCGAGCCCACGGGAACAAGGGGTGTATCCGAACGTGGGGTGATGTAACTGGATGCAAGCGATACAGGTAATATGGGGTTGTGTATGTTCTGGTATGGAGGAATAGAGGTGTGCATAAATGACTGGAACATAGAGCCAATTTCAAAGTCTTGGGATGGGGGTTTGGACATATACCCTAGAGGGCTATGGCCGCACAAGGCTGTATAGGTACGGCAGGTTTTGACTACGAAGACATATATATATATGCAGGAGGGTAGAGAAACAGAGAAATATGCGGGTTTGTGAAGAAAAGGCATCAGTGTGGTGTCATGTAGCCGCTGAAACTCCAGGCGACTGGATCGCTGTAATGGATCTGCAGTGAAGCCCATGAATCACAGAGGGAGCTACTGCGCCGTTTCCCTGTGTGGAATGCAGCAGCAAAAGTCCCCATACCTGCTTTGAATATTTTGTGAGTGGGCGTACATGTGGGTAGCGCTGTTGCCTTGGCATTCCTGGGCGGTTCAGATGTAGGTTCGAACCTGCCTCGTTCCGCGTGGAGTTCG
This sequence comes from Scleropages formosus, assembly GCF_900964775.1. Lineage (NCBI taxonomy): Eukaryota > Metazoa > Chordata > Actinopteri > Osteoglossiformes > Osteoglossidae > Scleropages > Scleropages formosus. The sequence continues at coordinate 15,112,521 of NC_041812.1, read as the reverse complement.
CACGTTCACCTCCACATGTGTGTCGGTTTCCTCCCGCTGCTTAGTTTTCATCCCACAGTCCAAAGACATGCGTTTCAGGTTGACCGGTGACTCAAAATTTCCTGTACTGTGTAACCGTGTGAGTGGCTGTATGTGGCTACCCTACAACAGACTGGTGTCCCATTCAAACTGTACCCTACTCAGCGTTGCACCATTATGACACTGATCTGGACATGTGGTTATTCGTACTCAAGAGAGTGTGTATGTGTATGTGTGTGCATATGCAGGTCTCTATTCATCTCTCAGTGGCTGTTATTACATGTCATCATGTACAAGGCTCTATAAAAATGTGCGTGTGTATTTACTCGCAGCACGTCCTCATTTTCGGGAAGATGATTCTCGCCTTTGTCATCCCCGATGAGCCTGCTTGGATCAGCCTTAAGAAGCAGGAGTTCGAGTTTCGCTCCATGCAGGCCTTCAACCAGCAGGTCAGAACTGTACACAAGTCACAGGTCTACAACTGTCTAGTACGTGTATTGGGTGAACATTTTGAAAGATTGCTTTTTGAAGAAAGCAGAACAGTTGCGCTAGAGCGACGGTGTTGGACTGTGTAAAAACTGAAAAAACCAAAGTGAGATTCAAGTTTTCAAGTGGAACGTTTTCTGTTGTGTGTGTTTGTTTGGTTCTTTAGAAGCTGCAGCGTTAAGGCAAGAACTTATACCAACTTTCTTCTGCTGAAATGAAGAGGAAGGAAGGCTGAGAGGAAGGGGAAAAAGAGTGTCTTCCAGAGAAAGGTCTGGTCCCTAGACATGAATCCAGCTGAGGAGGACATGTGCAGTTGTTGATATGGTGTGTTTTCCTCTACTGAGGCTAAACGGGGTGTGGGCTGGGAATTCTTAACAGAGGCAACGGAATCCACAGAAAAGAGCAGAGTATTTATTATAATAGTATATTCTACACTTTCTTCAAATTATAAACCTGTGGCTGAACTCTTACAGGGCACATAGTATATTTAAAATGCTTTTGCATGCTTTTAGAAGTATTTTCAATGCTGAAAATAACTTTTATTATACAATTCTGACAAGCAGGCTGGTGACAGGGTTGTATGTTTTGTAGCAATTTTTTTATTTTTATACCTTCAAATCACAGAATTGTGGTCCAAGAGTATATAGTCCGTGCTTTGACCAAAGATATCAATCACAGAGATGCTTCCAAGGGTCTCCGACATTAAGAATGAATGTGTTGTGTGACCAGAGTAACACGTGGAAATATACTGTATTTCAAGCAGCACTATATTGTCATCATTAGGACATAATGTTCTCAGGAACGTCATTGCTAATAAAGACTTCAGAATTCATGCAAACCTACCTCTGCCTTGGTACCCTTTCTTCAACTTATGGTTCAGCTCTCTGTAAGACAGATTCACACAACCCATCGTTCTCTAGGTACGAGATTAAGACACCTAAATCAGCACAGGTGGTAGCGTAGTGGTTCGTGCTGCTGCCTTGCTGCCTTTGGACCCAAAGATTGCAGGATTGCATCTCACCTCTGCCTGTAGTACCCGTGAGGAAAGTACTTCCCCGAATTGCTCCCGGAGTGTTCGGCGACGGTGGGCGTATTTATGGGTGGGATCGGAGGTTGTAGCAGGTGGTCCTGATAGGTGGTGCCCCTGCTGTGTTTGTCTTTGAAGAGACCGCAGTTCTTGCGCCTGTTCCTGGATACAGGAGCCGCGTAGTGAGAGGCGATCGAGATAGAGAAGCACTCCGACAATTTCAGTCAGGAGGAGGGTTTCAAATTATCAAGAACCCGGACACGTCTCATTTCGAGTCTTCGCGCCAGACCCACGACGACCCGACTGCCTCTCACGGAAGCTCAGTTCAACGAGCCGACCTGTAACACGAAAAATATAATGCAGGTGGAAAATGCAGCAGGGGCAGCACCTATCAGGACCACCTGCTACGACCTCCGACCCCGATCCCGCCCATAAATACACCCACCCTCGTCGAACACTCCAGTTCACATCTAGCCTTCGCAAGATGTGGCAGCTCCTTGAAGATGCTTCCAACAGGGGAAGTGAAACGTTGGAACCGGTGTCCTATACGATGCGGTCTAATCCAGAAGAGTTAAATCCCCAGTCAGTTGACACCAGCCGCTGAAGCCGATGGGTTTTGTTATATAAATGTAAAGTTTGTACATATTTTACCTAGTTGTATTCTGGAATATCCCAGAGGACCTGCAAAGAAACCTCGGTATGGCCTTTTGCATTAGCCGTCTCATTCTTTCAGTCATTACTAAAGGCTCATAACTGCAGGTGAGGATGGTGACGTGGAACGAATGGTAAACCAAGACCTTTGTATGACTACTCCCAGAGCTGCCAGTCAGGAGTGGGGCGATGGTCTGCGTATTATTTAAGAAACAAGAGAGGAAGGTGTGTTCCAAGTAAACTTCTGGTCTTCCCGTCAGGTCTGCAGGATGCCTCCTGGTCTAGCTTGTCCTGCGTCTCACCAGTTGCATTACTTGTGCCCTGCGACACGTTCCGTACCTGTAAGCACTTCATCTTAGCCTGATGGACCTTCAGTCCTTTCACGTTCTTGCACACATTACCTCAGACATATTCCATGTGAGTGGTTATATAAAACCACATTTCCAAAATCTTTGGTCCAAGTCTGTGGGGTTGATAACCCCCTCAGGCCCCCCGCGGGGTATATTCTACGTGATCTCTTTGTTGGTTGCCTCCAGTACCTTCCTCGTGAAAGGTGCGGATCGGGCTGCCAACCGTCACCGTGCCCTTTGCAGCTGCCGCTAAGCTATTCTTGGCTGTCAACCAATCTGTTCCTGGTTGTCGCCGGTAAAGTCAGCATCATCTATATCAAAAATTTTGCTACGAACCTGGAAACATCATTAGTGACTTGGTACGGCACCATTCAACCATTTACCCAGCAATTGTGGCCCTTCTGAGAGCAATGTTCGCGCAACATTAAATCACTGAACATTATGACGAATCTGATGTGAGGAAAAATTGTTTCCAAAGAAAACTGGTGAAAATACGCTGAAATAAACACACTGCAAAGTGAGCTTATGGTCAAATTTTTAATAAATAAATATAAAAATAAATTAATCTCATCAAGACAAAGTGGTAGTTTTTATTAGGGTGACAGGGTATATTGGGTGTCTCCCCTCCTCCTCCCCCCCCCCATACATGATCTGGCAGGTTTTTACTCAACACCTGATGAAAAAAAGAGGTACAGAGAAGAGAGAGAAGGGTCCAGGTGGTTCTGCATGTGTTAACACCGAGCTCCGTATTCTACATAGTTCGTGTTGGACGACACACCCTACAACACTGACACCTCTACGGTAGTTCAAGTCCTACTGACATCTACAGTCCGTCCTCACTTCACATGAAGTTTAATCTCTGCAAGTATTGCGGATACCTGCGGCCCTTTCTCAGCTTCCCCCCGTTTTAGTCTTCTTTTAATCGTTCTCAAGACACGTAGAACTGTCCGAGTGCCACCTATGGAAACATCCACTGGAGACATTTACGATTTGCACTGGGCCTTTATCTAGGAACATCTAGTAACGTCGCTTTTTCGCATCGCTATCATACCGGACGTGTTTTCAGTTCAATCACAGTCCCAAGGACGTAGTGGGTGAATGACCGAGTTAGGTGCCTCTCGCCTGCCCTTTTCCTCCATGCCGCCCCGTTCCTTCAGCCAAAACCTGTAGTGGCGATAGACTTCTTTATGCACGTTACATTTGGATCACACGTACGCTCTTCGGAGACGCATCTCAAAACAGATGGCATGTCATCGATCGCCTACATATTACTGTACATCACGAGGCAACGTGGAGTCAAAAGACAAACAAAAGATGTGGATGATGCCCAGTTCCACATATGAATAGTGCCTTAAGTGAGCATCTTTAAACTCCTACTGCCAACTGCTCACGTTCATTCCTCATGCCATACATTCTGCCTTAATTTTTGTTAGGCCCATGAAAACCTAATACAATGTAAAAGTGTACAACTAAAGGTCCATGTTCTGCTTAGCAGCTTAAAGCATACAGTTTTGAAAATCATTTGAATTATTGCAACGCCTGAGTCATAAAGTGGTACATGTGTGGTGGAGTAGCGTGGGATGAGCACAAGACCAGCGAGTTTGCACCTGACGACACTCGTTACCGTCCGACACGCCAGCTAGCGCTGAGCTGGGGGTGATCTCGTTTTGCTTTTGTACTGAGAAATCATTATCAGCGGGACAATCCAGGTGAATGCACCTGGCGAGCGGAACTAAAGTCCCTCGTAATACTGGGTATTACACTGGTAATCACTTTTTGGCTTAATTGTTTTGAAACGAGGTAATCTGTGCCGTTTTCAACGTCTGCCGTGCTTCGAAGACCTCTGGACATCAATCCGTGATCGTCGAACATCCCCGCTTCCCCAAAAGGGAAACGCTGGACTACGGCACGAGACAAGAAGAGCGACAATGACGCGCCAACAACTGCAAAGTGTCACAACAACATACACACCAAAAAAAAAAACACAACACAACACACACGTGGGATACGAGAGAGAGGGGTGCGTATGGACCCAGCTGTGATCAAAAAAAACAAACAGGCCCTGCATTTTCCGCAAGTGTTGAGACAACCTGGGCATAAGACGGTGGGCAGCGGGATATGTCTTCATCTGAAGGATTAACCAGCAGCAGCTGGGAAAAAGGGACTCCATTACACACATTACGCTTACTGGCAACACTAACGTTGCAGCCCTGTTGCAGTCCGTACGAAACGGGTCGTCTCGTTTCTCTTCTCGCCGTGCAAGCTACAAGCCTGTAGCGTTTGTTCACGCAGAACCTCAAGCAAGTCCAGGAAACGCATGCAAAATTCAACAAGCGACTCTACAGTCCTTCCTCCGCACATCCAGGGCTTCCGGGGGCCAGCGTTAAATAACGCCATCGCTTTGGCGCAATTGAAATGTACGTATTTAAAATACGCAATCCCCATGACTCGTGGCACCGTCCACTTCGGGAGGTTGTCTTCACAAAATCGGTGTGAAATATTTGAAATTCGGGGGCTGCCTAACGTCCCAGGACGCACAGCTGCACACGGCCACCCTAGCTGCAAGCCGTCCGAGCGTCCGCTCCGCTATGGGGGGGAACCTCGGGTACGAGGGTGAAACGAGAAACGAGGCAGTCCGGCTCTGCCCAACATGCACTACATCTCTACTCGTGTTTGGCAGACAGCTGCAATATGTGCAATATGTATACAGCACGCAAGGTACGCACGTCAAACTTGGGTCTGGGTTACAGCACAACCAGGGCTCTTAGCACAAGTTTGCACAGTGTGATGAAGCTATAGCACGTGGCTTAGAGTGTGTCGGGAAAGTGTTTTCTGCAAAGAAGAACTATAGCTTTGACCTCTCATTTCACAGTAGGAAACGGAGCGTTCCTCAGCTCATAGCGCTAACGGGTAACGCTGCTGTGTGCACGGAAGCGTCGGGAGGCTGGTTTGTAGAGAAGCGGCAAAAGAAGCGCTGGGTGGGTCGGGTGCTACGCGGTCACGCCGTCACGCTGCTGGCGAGGAGCGGTGACTGGCTGGTGGCCGGGTGGTGGCCGGCGGGCCCTGCCGAGCATCGAGTGCCTCCAAGGACCGTGGGCTGGGAGGGTCAGGTATACCTAGAGCACGTGGCAGCAGTTATACTGCGCAAAAGGCATGAGCTTCTCCTTGGAGGCAGGCTGGATGTTGAAGGACAAGGCCTTCTCGCAGAAGGGGAGCTGCAGCAAGCGCTCACGCAAGTTCACGTTCTTGGCCTTTGCTGGGCCCACGCGCGCGGCCGGGTTGGGGCCGGTCTCCGCGGGACCGCCCTGGCTCCGCGCCTGGCACGAGCGCTCCGGGGACGCGCCGCCCTCCCGTTCCACGTCGGGATTCCACGGGCGCCCGGGGTCAGGTGGGCCGGCGGGAGGTGGGGCGCCCCCTCGAGCCTCCACCCCGTCTAGACCGAGGTCCGCGGAGTGTTTTCGCGGCCGGGTTCGAGGGGAGCCAACGCGGGCGCGCGTCTGCTCTGGCCCCAGGAGCTTGGAGCGAGGCAGAGTATTGTTGTTGTGCTCTTTCGGCGTGTCTGCGTCTCCCTCCCTGCATTCTGCCACGGGGGTCTCCCGTGACGCACGGTCCACGTTACTGCTACGGAAGCGCGGCTGGGATTCATCCTCACTGCGGGGGGGTTCTGCAGGCCAGGTGTCGTTTTTTGTCTGATCCTGCTCCTTTACCACACACGTTAACCTGTTTGATGGCACATCTCCGCCACCTTTACCCGAACCCGCGTTCTCCGGATCACTTGCATTCCGTGTCTCCGCCTTTAACGGGTTCCGGCTTCCAAGAATCACGTCGGACCCCTTCGCGCATCCGAGCACCGCTGATAATTTGACCGCGTCCCTTCCGTGCACGTCGGTCTCCTGTTGCCCCGCTCCCTTGCGTCCGCCACCGTTCCGCTGCTCTGCGTCATGCTGCTGCTTCACCCCTTGGTCAGAAATACAGCATGGTTGTTCTTCCAGGCTCCTGTCACTTTCCTCCTGATCCAGAACTCTCGGACTGCTCTCCTTCAAAGTTCCTTTTGAGTCCAACACGCCTGTTCCTAAACTGCGCCCTGACATCACGCTGCGGGTCTGCTGGTGTGCTGCCTGACCCGTAATGTTCTGCGGTGGCGGTTCTGCTGGACCCACCATACCCCGCTTTAATGGAGGCGTTGGCAGAGTAGCTTGCTGTTCTCCTGCTTCCTCCCCTTCCTCTTCTTCCTCGCAGATCTGCTGCAGGGCACAAATGTTCTTGACAGGAGTGACAGAAAGCCCCATCCCCTTCTCCTCCCAGCTGAGCGGTGGCAGCAGCAGGGGTCTTTGCCCTTTGTCTCCCACCTCTACCATCTTCCTGCAGGAGGTACCACCAGACACCTGGTTTGAGGGGGCCACGACGAGGGGGCCACGCCGGGGGCCCCTTTCACATAGATCAACGGGGGCTGAAAGAGGCCTCCTGTAGGGGAAAGGGTGCATGTACACGTCAACGTACGCAAGCTCAGGGTCACATGGCACAACTGAGTTTGACAGGAACCAGATCTTACGCAATACTTGAACCACATTACACTGATACTTATCCTAAATATCTTCTCACCTCTATCTTATTTATAGACCCACATTGTATATTACGAGCAACTGAATGTATGTTACTGCTACCTCAGCGATCACTGGCTACTGTTGTCTTATTTGTACGCATTATCATGTCTGTATCTGTATTGCGTGTTTGCGGCGCATGTCTGCAGTACACGCGTTTACCGTGCGGTGTGGCACGAGGTCAACTTATGTTACACTGGAACCAGTGCAAGAAATCTGTGTTTTCTTTCTGCCACACAACCCGAGCAGTGTCTACTTTTTTTTTTTTTTTTAAACAGACTCCTCACAGTTGCTGGGAGGATTTGGTCCAGATGCTGTCCTCTTGCTGAGCTCGCCCAGGCATCTCCTGCTTCTCTCTCAGGATCCGTTCCGCCAACAGGTAAAAGGTGGCTGTAATGTGGTTGTAACGGTCAGCTTCAAGGGCCCTGCGGTACAGAGGAGCTTTGTTAAGCCGGAGTACTTTATCCCATATACGTACATACAGGAAGACGACAAAGTCGAGATGACAACCGGTGCTTCGTGAATGAAGAGTTCTAGGTACACCATCCAGAAGCCCAGAACATAGCAGTACATTCATTCATTTCTACAGAATGTCACGTGTACCGAAGACAGCGAACACTGAAGGTCGCCACAGTGTAGCCACCTGCATTCACCGTCTCCATAACACACCGTGTGACAACATCAGACGAGCGAACCTTCCAGAAACGAGACGCATGCTGTCAGTCAGTGGAGAGGTTCATCAAAATGAAGGATTTGAGGACTTGCTTGCTCAACAAAGCGAGGCAGAGAAGCAGAGGGGGGGGGGGGGGGGGGGCTATTGGGTGAACGACCACACTGGAACCGAGGAGCAATTCTGCATAGAAAGGGAAGCCATGAGGAAGGCAGAATGCAACAGGCGGTGCGGGGCTCACTCCTGGATGGTGTCCCGATCAGCAATATTGCCGCTGGTCATGGCATGGAGGATGGCTTCGTGCTCCTCCTGGGAGAGGCTGCGGTGGGACGTGAGGGGCGCAGGAGCCCGGCCGGCAGGGGAGGGGTCCACGCCCCAAAGCCAGGGGTGGCTCTCGATCTCCGCCAGCGAAGCCCTACCGGCAGGGTCCCTCTGCAGCATTCGCGAGATGAGACTAGAGAGAGAGGGACACACACCATGGCTTCAGAATTCCAGTGCAACAAGATCAGATGCGGGGAACTGGATACTTTCTGCGAGACGAGTTGGTGCATTCCTCCTCTGGACCTGAGCAAAACGCACACACGTCACATCTGTAACAGCATTGACCGCATTACATCCGTTTCATTCCTCATCCATTTTCCTATAACATCACGCACGCGCAGATTAAATAACGCACCTGCCGTTACACAGACCTGCACGACATGGCAGGTGGAAGAGTTTCAATCAAGCCAAGAATCGTACAGGAAATTCATCCTTCTTCGCAATTCTGTGGTCTTAAGCAGGCAAGGTGAGAACAACTTCTACTAGTCTGACACCCATTTACTTGGATTGCCCTCCGGGAAAGAGTGAGCGGATGTGAGAATCTCATGCTAACTGACCGCAGACATTTCAGTTGTCAGCGGGTGCGAATAACTCCGTACGTGATGGTGAAGTAAAGGTGTGTCGGCATTTGGGGTCGGAAGGTCCGGTGTGTTTCGGAGCAATGCGGTACGGCTATGTGGACCTTCGCTCTCCACCTTGTGGATGTATTCTACTTGAGCTTGAACTCCCCCCCCTTGACCTTAGTAACTTCTATACCATCATTCCTTCTCCTGAAGGTACCTCGAACCCCAGCAGTTCTCAGTCTCGCTCCTTGTACGCCGCAAAGTGCCGTCCGCAGCTTTTCGGCGCGCATATCTGTTCACGGTGAAAGCACAGTTCTTTCGCACCGTTCTTCTCTCCGTGAGCACGTCCTGCATTTTTGCTGCTCCTACATGACTGCACCCGTTAGCTGACAGCGCAAGTCTTTTTTCTATCCTCTATTTAAGATACCTCGGGGAACGCGGGGCTGTCGCAGCTCTTCATACTCCGTGAGGGGGTCACGTCCACCCGTGCTCCCGCAGCGTCCAGAACGCACGGAGCCGCGCATCTGGACCGGAACGCGCGCGGGACCGGACGGATCTTCTCTGCATCCTGACCTCAGAGGAACTGCGGTCACAGTCACGATCGTGTGACTCAGGCGCCGTTTTAGAGATGTTCCCGGACTAACGTCGCGAACACAACTGGTCGTTTCGGGTGACGTCCGAGAGCCGCGCTTCGGGGCTGTTCTCGTCTTAAAATAGAACCGGTATTAACTACTTATAAATGGCCTCTATTTCGAGAAAAGAGGTTCCTTTCATGAGGCTGAGCCACACAAGATCGGTGTGACATTATGGTGTAAGAAATGAAAAGTTTTCAAAAAGCGTTGCCAGTACTTTAGGGTTAGCGAGTGGGATCATTTTAGGGCTCGTGTCTTTAGGGGGATGGGGACGACGGAGAGGAGAAAAGGCCTTGTCTTCGTGACCCCACACACACAAACACACAAAATAGGCAGTTGCCAAAGGTTCACTCGCAGAAGCACAACTACTCTCTACTGGGACTCGTTTTTTGTGCCAGCTGCTATACTTTTCCTTTACTTACGCTGCTGAAGCCAAGGTCAGAGGACTGCACAGAGAGCAGACCAAGGGCAGCCTGACAATAGTAAAGTGCACCGACAGCGCGTCTGCCGACTTCCGCTAGGCCAGGTGACGCGGCGACGCTCGTGGATGCCGTCAACCTGGTGTTTTTCGCGCTCGCCACGCACTCCGTTCGGCTCGCCGCTTGGCCGAGACGTCCCAACCGTACCGTCAACACGCCGCGTAGCCAGTCGGCGCCCCTTCGTCACATCCGTCACCTCGGTGATAGAAACACGGCGCTCGGGGCCGTGTTTCCGATGAGCCGAGAGTAGGGTGCGAAGAGGCTGCGGGGAGACCGCTGGAAAGCGTCTTCAGGAACTGGGGCACAGCGGCGTGAGGCAAAGCGCACGAAATGGGGGACAAATATGTTCTATTATAGAGGAATTTATCATCTATTGAGTGCAAACCCATGAAAGAAAGCATCCTTCATGATATCACACTGGGATCATTAATGAAATCTCAAGATGGCACGACTGAAGACGCAACCCTCAAATACTATGATCCTGTACGATGAAAAACAGCTTATTGAGATTTAGACCCCTTTTCAAGCAGAAGCCTTACTGTTCAGTACGGCAGCACTTCTACTCATCGCACAATCATTTTCCTCCCCCGACACGTATTTTATTCTTACGACGGCCTGAACCAGACGCTTGTATCGGATGCTTCGGGACAGAAAAACACAGAGGCTATTTTTTGGCCAAATCAAGCACATTAATCTCTACGCTCCTCTCGAGCACCAACGCCGACAGCTAGCGTACAAGTCGGTCCCACTGGTGGCGATTACACTTCTCTCTTCTAATAGACACTGGATGGAGACGGATGCGCCTTCGAGCACTTTATTAACACACTCACATTTCTTCCATAACGCAAACATGTACTGTATGAACTTCCTATCGCTCCGATGACCTCAATCGCAAGCACCGATTAAGGAAAATATAAACCTCACGTGACATCCTAGACCCGCTACTAATTTTCTAGCAATTCATTAGCGGACAGGTTTCGCCGAAGTGACTTACCACGTTGAGCTACTCTGAATTATTGGCCCATTTGTAAAGCGGGGTAATTCTTACCGTATCAGTTGAGGGAAAGGACCTTGCTGAAGTGTACGACAACAGGGATACTGTTTAAAATGTGGCTCCTTCCAGTTCAAGGCGGGAGCTCTAATCGCTATGCTGTGTAGTGCCTTTTAATAAAAACTTCTACAAATCAACTACAAACAGATAACTAGCTCAGTTAAGACATATAAACTGCTTTTAAAACATAAATGCCCTTACATTACCGTTAAAGCCTTAATCTCACGAATGAAGATCATCTAGTGTCAAACGTCTGGTAGTGACTCTATGCAGTGTGTCTAACAGCACGGTGTGTGAACAGACAGCGATCTTGAATACTTCATTTCTTGCTATGATGAATACCTGTGAGCCAAGTTATCGCAGAGTCTCTGCCCAGGGTGGACCCTGCATCACACACTATGCTTCCTGAGCCCTGCGCTGGACAGGTGGACAGTGTCTCGTAATGAATGGCTGAATGAATAAAAAGAACATTGCTAGAACAACAACCTAGAAGTGAGATTTTTTTTTTTTCCCCCACAAATACAAAATGCATTTGTGTTATAACTGACTATTTTTATTAATGTTTCCTGATTCCCCTCCCCCAAGAAATAAAAGCAAGTTGAATTAGCCTTACTGGGTGATTTCACAGAGGGGGTGCGGTGGCGCAGTGGGTTTGACCAGGTCCTGCTCTCTGGCGGGTCTGGGGTTCAAGTCCTGCTTGGGGTGCCTTGTGGTGGACTGGCGTCCCGTCCTGGGTGTGTCCCCTCCCCCTCCAGCCTTATGCCCTGTGTTGCCGAGTTAGGCTCCGGCTCCCCGTTTCAGACAGTGTGTGTGTGTGTGAGATCTTACTGAACCCCTTTATGTAAGCAGTCACACCCTAAGGAACATCCATACGAGTTACAAGAATTTGACTTTGCGAGTTTCATTTCGTTCTCCTTTTTCGGCTCAGGACGCATTTTGTCACGTTTCAGAGGAGATATTTACACTTACTTAGCGTGTGCGGATATATATACTGCACGTGCGGGACTCACTCTTTACAATCCTGCGAGATGTGGGGGGGCACGCTGTACTTGCAGTCCATGATCATCGTGAGGGTCTCGCTGTCGTTGGCCTCCTGGAAGGGGACGTGTCCACACACCAGCATGTACAGGATCACCCCCAGGGACCAAACATCTGAAGGACGCAAAAGCAAGAAAAAAACATTAGGAGGACACTATACTTCACGTACACGCCTATGGTAAAATTGGCTTTTCCTGATGCACATACAGACCCAGACAGCCCTAGGCAGAATGTGGGGGGTACTAACAATGCAAGAACTTTGACTCACGCAGCTGTCTTAGTAAGAACGAGAGGAAGGGCTGTACGTGTCGATAAGGATCGAGACCGCGCACCAGCACAGCACAGCACAGGGCAGAAACAGCACTTCCTCAGCCCTGCTGTTTATTTGTGGCATTCCACAGCGTGTGGAATTCCTGCCCCCCCCCCCCCCCCCTTCCTTCCTCATGTCAGGGTAAAAAAGGGGAAGGAGAAGCCAATCTGGCCACTGTTTAGGAACATCCTGTATCCCAGAGCAAAGAGCACGGTTGGCGGGGGACTGGAGCCGAGCCACGCGTCCGCAAGGGAAAGCCGTTTCCTCTCTGTCCCAGACACGAGAGCAG